>NC_138076.1:11462023-12930356 GCF_964212035.1 Myotis nattereri | reverse complement strand
TGAAGTTACTACCACAATAAGTCTAGTGCCCACCTGACACTGTACATAGTTATTACAATACTAGAGGCCCAATACATGAAACAAGGGTAGGCCTTCTCAGCCCTGGCTGCCTCAGCCCTCACAGCCCCGGCTGTCTTGCAGCCCTGCAGCCCTGCCACCTACCCACTGGTTGTTCCAGAAGGTGGTTCCGCTGTCTGGTCTAATTAGCATATTTGCATATTAGCTCTTTATTATATAGGATTATTGACTGTAATCCCTATGCTGTACTTTACATCTTTAAGACTATCGGTATAGCTGGCAATTTAAAATAAAAAAGTTTTATTTTATTCTTTAAAGTATTACATATAGTATTACATATACTTCTTAATCATTTTCAGCGTTTATGCCCATCTTCTTAATCCCCCTCCCTCCTATAATCTGTAAGTGCACAAAGATTACAGAATACCTTGTCCAATGTCTAAATCTTTTCAGACAGCAAGTGCATTATAAACTAGGGAAATATACCTCCAAAAACTCATGTTAATTTTAAGCACATAGATTATGAGAAGGCAATCAATTTAAATATCTCAAGTTGCTTTAAGTTGAGTTCCAACTTAAAGAAAGTGGAAAATAGCCATAGCCCATTTGACTCAGCAGATAGAGCGTCAGCCTGTGGACTGAGGGGTCCCGGGTTTGATTCCAGTCAAGGACACATGCCTAGGTTGCGGGCTCAGTCCCCAATAGGGGGTGTGCGGGAAACAGCCAATCAGAGATTCTCTCTCATCACTAATATTTCTATCTCCCTCTTCCTCTCCCTTCCTCTCTGAAATCAATAAAAATATATTTTAGAAAAAAGTGGAAAATATATGCAAAGTTTTCAAAGGCTACTTTTATCATTCAAAGGGATTTTAGCATTAGACAGAGTAGAAACAAGGCACAGAGAGTTGTGTAGATAGCCCTGGTCATATTACTTAGTATTTCTGGTCTCTGTTTACTCATTTGTAAAACTGGTTACCTCATTGGTAGTAGTATTATTAAGTATCATAAAAGTGCATGCAGTTAACATAATGCCTGGCATGTAATAAGCACTCACACATGTTACCACTTATCACACTATGAACTCAAGTATTTGTTGGTTAAATTAGCAATGAAAATATAGAAAAAGAAAGCCTATGAAAAGTCACTTCTAAATAATTTTTAAAAGAAATGTGAGCAAAACTACAGGTATTTTAAGTCTTATAGATCACAGACAATTTTTAAAGCTTAGGCTCACTCTGATTTTTCTCATGTGGATTAGTACCATCTAAGTCTTTTTGCATAAAACAATCATTAGAATTCATTAGAATTTCTTGCCAAGAAGAGAAAACAAAGCACATGTATTCCCTTTCCTTCAATCGCCTTTTTTGTTATTGTTGTTGTTAATCTCCACCCGAGGATATTTTCCCATTGATTTTTAGAGAGAGTGGAAGAGAAACACATCAATTGGTTGCCTCCTGCACATGCCCTGACCAGGGCCTGAGCCAGGGAGGAACCTGCAACTGAGCTACATGCCCTTGACCGGAATCCAACCCAGGAATCAAACCCAGGACCCTTCAGTCCACAAGCTGATGCTCTATCCACTGAGCAAACCAGCTAGGGCTCCTTCAATATCCTTGTAAGTACTTCTTGTTTCTGTAAGTTAGTCCTACACTGTCTGGGGTTTTCTTTCTATTTGTTCACTACAACATCCTGAATTTAAATTTGGACTCTGCTACTTATTATCTATGTGTGCTTGGGCAAATTATATAAACCATAGATGAGGATAATAATATGCATATCGTAAGGTTGTTCTAAGGATTAAAAGTAATGTATTTTAAGCCTAGCACAGACACTAGTGCATTGAAACTTTAATTAACGTTAGTCTTTCTTTTTCTCTTAATATTTGAGACCAGAGTACACCTTCCACTATATTTTTTTCTCAAATTAAGGTATATAAAAATCACGTGGAGTTTGTGAAAAAGACAAATTTCTAGGCAAAAATCTCCTAAGATTTTGATGCCAAGATTATGAGGCCAAGAAATTTTCATTTTCAAGAAATCAACTTAGGTGATTTCATGAAGTATCATACTTTTTAATGTTAATTTAAAATATGATATATAACTCAGAAAACATAGTAAAAGAAGCAACATAGGAATTAACATGATAAACTAGAAAATATCTATTTAGAACAGAAACCAGTAATGAAGATATAAAGGGGGAAATAAGACATAAGAAGTATAGAAAATAGTAATATGGCAAGCATGAGTATTATCAGTAGTTATATTAAATGTAAATGAATAAAACATTCCAAACAAAGGTATCTATTGGCAGAATGGATTTTTTAAATCAATAAATATTAAATACCTGGCAGACAGATTTTTTTGTAAATGATCCAACTTTGTGCTGCCCATAAGGACACATCTTAGATTTAAAGGCACAAATGGGTTGAAAGTAAAAGGATGGAAAAAGTTATACCACTCAACAGTACTTAAAAGAGAGCTGCAGTGGCTATACTAATATCAGACCTAATGGATTTCAAGACTATAATTATTGTTAGCGACAAAAAAGGACATCACATTATGATAAAAAGATCAATGCATAAAGAAAACATAATAATTATAAGCATATATTAATGTACCTAATAAAAGAGCTCTCTTGCCTGGCCGGCATGGCTCAGTGGTTGAGGGTTGACCTATGAACCAGGAGGTCACGGTTAGATTCCCAGTCAGGGCACATGCCCCAGTTGCATGGTGGAGCCCCAGGGTAGGGCATGCAGGAGGCAGCCAATCTATGATACTTTCTCATCAGATGTTTCTATCTCTCCCTCCCGAGGATTGAAGGGTCCCGGGTTCAATCTGGTCAAGGGCAGGTACCTAGGTTGCAGGCTCATTCCAGGTCCTGGGAAGGCGGGGTGCATGCTGGAAGCAAGTAATCGATGTGTTTCACTCACAGCTCTCTCTCTCTCTCTCTCTCTCTCTCTCTCTCTCTCTCTCTCTCTCTCCCCACCCCAATCACTCTATCTAAAAATCAATGAAAAAATATCCTCAGGTGAGGATTGACAAAATAATAAAATAAAGGCATGCTCTAAAGCACTTTACAAATAAATAAATAAAAGAGCTCTCATATAAATGAAGCAAAATTAAAGGCAGATATTGACAATTCAACAATAATATTTGGAGACTTAAACCAAACTCCATAATTCCTCCCTTATGTAGTCAACATGAAAAGGCTCAAGAAACGAATTATCCCAAGTCAGGTCTGAGTTAGCTCCCTGAGCCCTTTGTACCAAGGTTGTCCCCATGTTTAAATCCAGAGTGTTCCCTCAAATATTATATGGTAGGTTACATCATCTCATTCACATCATTATTATTCATACTTTTAAAGGGGTAACTTTTAAAGATTAAAGATTTCAATGATAGGCATTTAGAAACCAATGTATTTTTTAAGCAGTTTTACACACACACACACACACACACACACACACACACACACACACACACCATCTAACAGCTGACATCTACTGTCTCTTTAAATTTTCTACTAACATTAGTCAATCAGATCCAGGAGCACTTCTAGGCTGTAACTATATTCAGTACAAAGAGTACTTATGATTCACACACTCTGCTCAGGCTGATCACTGTTAATTTCCAGCTGACCTTTCCTAGTATCTCAACCACTTAACTTTCTATTTCTGTATGAAATACTCAGTTATGAATTTACATCTGAAATATATCTATCACTTCAAACTTTTCTTTGAATTAAAATAATCTTCAGGCTAATCCTTTATACAAAGAAAAGTTTAAGGACAGTTTTTAGTTGTAACTATAAATCTTATTATCAATAGGTACAGATTATGCATTGTGTAGCTTATGCTGTGTGTGTATTTTTTATAATTTACCTTTTATTTCTATAGGTGTCTCTTTGGCATTATTCTCTCTCTCTGAATATCTTCTTTATTCTCTAGATGTTTCTGCTGCTTACCTTTTTAATATTAGGGTTTCTCTGAATTTCATCCTTGACGCACTTTTCTTTTTGTTTTGCCTTTCATTGCTAAGAAATCTAAGCCTCTCTTATAGCATTACAGATCTATAAGCCAATGATTCCTAAATCTCTGTTCCTTTCCTGAAAAGTTCTTCTGTTCCAATCGTTATTTCCACATTCTTACTGTATAGTTAATTTGCATGTCCCATAGGCATCAACTCGACATCTCGCCAAAATATTCAAATCCAATCTCCCTGGCCTCTTCCCAACAAATCTTCCTGTTCCATTCATTGCTTCAATTAATGCACCACTATTTACTCTGCCCTTGAGTCATCCTTGATCTTCCCTGTTTCTATTTCCCACATCTCAGGTCCCCCAAATACTATCGATTTTACCTCTAAAATTCCTCACATCATTTGTGATAGGTTAAACATGGACACAAATCATATGCCACTCCTCTCACCATAATTGGATTTTCCCTTGCAATTTGATTTGGCCAATTAAACATCAGCAAATATGACACAAACTAGGGGTTTAATAAGCATTTGTACCTTGGGACTTGTCCTCTTGGAACTCTGCTCTGAGACACACTGATGTACAGAAGTCAGCCTTGCTCAAGCATGAGAGCGCCTGTGGAGGAGAGAGAGGCCTTAGCCCGCTGTCAGCCCAACAGCCAGACATATGAGTGAGTCCATCCTGAACCAAGCGGGATATCCAATCATAATCTGATTGCAACCACAGGAATGTTCCCAGCAAGACCAGCAATAGAACCATCCACCCAACTCGTATATTGATAATAAATAATAAATCATTCTTTGTTGTAGCCACTGATTTTGAGGTGGATCACTAGGCAGCAATAGTTAACAGAAATATAACCCCTTCTTCTCTGTGTTGATGGCCCTACTATGTCTCTTCTGGATTTTAGAAGTAGCAAGTTAACTAAGCTCCCCAACTCCTGTATTTCCTCTCCCAATTTATCCAAAACCACAATCTGTATTACATTCGCATATAATGAAATTATTTCTATATTTAGAAACTTTCAATAATCACATTACTTGAATAATGGCCACACTCTTTAGAATCTTTAATCTTTAATGGCCTCATACTCTCCACCTAATTTACTATTCTAGCATCTATTTACAGGATCTTATATATTTAAGCATTTGTTGCAGCATCAGTAGTAACCATAGTGACCATAGTACCCTAAATACAATAAGAATTAATTTATTAGGTACTATGAATAAATGTTTCACCATGATCAAAAACTGGGTTTTGCTTTCTTTCATTTAAATTTGAATCTTGAAAACAAAGCAGTTCTATGTCCATTTTACTGATGAGGAGACAGGTTCAAAAAATGCTCAGGTCACAGAGTATTAGAACCTTTAACACTAGATTGCCCAAGGAAGTCATTTTGACTGCTTTTTAATTTCAATTAGAAAAACAATTATGTATATAAGGACACAATGTCTTAGAATTTTATGACTTTTTGTATGCCGGGAGCTGGTCCATCCTTGCTGTTTCAAGGGACCTGGCATATATGGCATACTGTTCTTAATATGTTTGCTCACCTTCTTGGCACTATGTGTTTTAACCAAGGTCACCTCTCTGAGAAAGGTTGTTTCCCCAGGTAGGGATTTTCCCCTGAAGTTAGGGAGGGAATAAAACCCCTTAACTAAGTGCCAGGCGGGTAATTAATCACTTTAAGTACGAACAATCATGCTTAAGCTACATAATTTTTACTCCCTGGAATGGAGATAAGAAATGCCCTAACCTTTGGAATAGAGATTGATAGGATTGGAATCAACTGGTATAAATACAGATGTAACAAGACAACAGGAGACAGAACTTAGAAGACAGAACCTACACACAGAACCTAGACACAGAACCTACACAGAACCTAGAGACAGAAGAACTTCACTGGAGAGAACATGGCAAAAGATCCTGGACAGAAACTGGCCACAGAACCTAGAGACAGAACCTAGCGAGAGAACCTGGCTGAAGAACCTAGAGACAGAACCTGGCTACAGAACCTGGATAGAACATGGCAAGAGAACCTGGCTAGAACCTGGTGACTGAACCTAGCTGGAGAACCTGGACAGAACCTGGCTGGAGAACCTAGCGAGGAACATGGCTACAGAACCTGGCTGGAGAACCTGGAGAACCTGGCTGGAGAACCTAGCAAGAGAACGTGGACACAGAACCTGGCTGGAGATCCTAACCAGAACTTTGCTGGAGATCCTGACCAGAACCTGGCTAGAGATCCTGGCTAGGCTGCTGATCAACTGAACGCTGCCTCTGTGTCGTTCCTTCTTCGCCGACTCTGTCCACACCTTTGGGGACCCCTGGGCCTGCTGGGGTTGGACCCCAGCATTTGTACAACATATAAATGCGTTTATTAATAATTGTAGTTACCTCCCCCCTCCTTCATTTCCGGTATATATGTGTGTTATACCTATATTGCCCAAAAGCAGTCATTTTGACTGCTTGGGGAAATTTTAAATAATCAAATGACTCTTATTATTGAATTGAGTAAATTTCTTATATGACCAGTTCGGCTCTATATTGAAATAACAGTTTTCATTTTTTTTCGATTCCCGTCACATGATAACATACAAGTACATGATAAATTGCCGATACTTGATAAGTTGCAGTTGCTTAATAAGCTAAACTAGTACTTGTTATTCGAATCTTTATGCAGTGATACTTGTTCTAATAAGTTGTTTATTTTATTTCTTTTGCGCCCTAAATTCATGAAAGAAATGTCGAATAGAAGTGAGTTATTGGAAAAGCTAAGGAACATAAGTGCAGAGTGCTCCGATATTATTCTTTCACAGTGCAGTCATTTTGACTGCTTTTGGGCAGTATAGGTATGTACTAAGTTTCAGTCTTTCTTGTGTTAATAAAAGTGTGGTTATCTGTTTCCTAGCAAAGAATATTTTGTACTAATTATATACTCTACATCTTCAAAAACACTATGAATTTGCATAATTTCAAAAAGAAAATTTAAATATTCTACCAAAGTCAGGCTCTCTGATAGTGCTGTATCATTTGGTATGATACTAGAGGCCGGATAAACGAAATTTGTGCAAGAGTAGGCCTTCCTTTCCCCAGCTGCTGGCACCGGCTTCCCTCCAGTAGCTCTGGCTTCATCCAAAAGATCATCTGGAAAGATGTCTGGTCTAATTAGCATATTATGCTTTTATTATTATATATTTCTTTGATTCCATGTTATAAATATACAGTGAATTCTGTTCCTTTCATCTAATGTCAAGTTGCATGATAAAATATTTAATTAATGCTTCTTATTATGGTCAGTACTTAAATAGCCCAATCCCTCCCCCAGTATTGTCAGCGAATGCTTATCATTTTAGTAGGGTCAGCCTGGTAAAGTCAACATATTTAATCTTCATGTGTAGTACTTGGCTGAACGCCAGTAGAATCAAAAAGGTAGGTCTGAACAAGGAAGAAAATTTGCAAGTGTAGACAAGGTAAAACATCCTTTCAATAGATGCAGTAGAAAGTGTGTTCTATTCTGTAGGAAATGAACAATTCTAATGGATTGAATACACCATTGGTTGCCTCTCCCACTTACCTGATTGTGAACTTGGACACTTAATTTCCTTGTCTTGATTTAACTTGTTTGAAAAATAAGAGTAATTATGCCTCACAAGTTGTTGGAAGCTTACCTAAAATAGTATACATAGAACACATTGCACAATGTTTGGCATAGAGCAAGAGAGAAATAAACTGTAATAATTACAACTGTTGTTATGTTAGATAATAAAAATGTTCATGATTTCTACTGGGGTGTTGAAAATTAAAGCTCTTTTCTTAACTGTGATAATATTTTATTTAGAATGTTAGTGTTGTCAGAAGATAAGACTGGGAAGAAGATATTGGTCAGAATGTAAAAAATGCTCATGGCTAACCCAATCACATGGCAAAGTGAATGAGACCACTATGGTTAATTTGGACAATATCAATTCACTCCCTTAAGGAACTTGCCCACTCAGATACCATTGAAAAAACTATTACAATTCTATTTGCGTTTGGAGAATTCTATTAGCATTGGGAAAATAGCTTCTGGGTAGCCAACCAAGGATGGCTACTGCAGTTGTCTCTCCCATCGTTTTTCCGCTTCCATCTCCCTTTCTTTCTTTTTTTTTTCTTTTTTTTTTTAATATATTTTATTGATTTTTTACAGAGAGAAAGGGAGAGAGATAGAGAGTCAGAAACATCGATGAGAGAGAAACATCGATCAGCTGACTCCTGCACCACCCCCTCCCCCCCCCCAGTGGGGATGTGCCCGCAACCCAGGTACATGCCCTTGACCGGAATCTGGGACCTTTCAGTCCGCAGGCCGACGCTCTATCCACTGAGCCAAACCGGTTTCAGCCCATCTCCCTTTCACTCTACAGTCCACTCCACTCTAACACCTGTCCCTCTTGTTCTTCCAGTCACCTCCTGAAGCAACTGTTGACTTCCACATTCTGAAATGTAAACAACATTTTTTTAGTTCTGATCTTACTTCATCTCTTAGTAACTCATGACACATTTGATTCTCCTCCTGGAAATGCTCTTTTCTTGGTTTAAGTAATGCAAACCTTTACTGACTTTCTTATTTAGTATCTCCCTCCCTCTCTGTAGAGGAGCTTTTGTCTTCCACTTGACCTGACATGACTCAGAACTTTCATTTTTTCTCAGTACATCTGTATGCCAATTACTCCTAAATTATATCTCTAGCTCACACTTCCAGTCCTACATGCGGAATTGCTTCTTTGACCCATTCACTTGATCACCTCACTGGCATCACAAGATTAACAATTCCAGAACTGAAGTTTTTTTTTTCTTATCCCAAGATTGTGTCTCCTCCAGATTCATATTTTTTAAACATATCTTTATTGATTTCAGAGAGGAAGGGAAAGGGAGATATAGATAGAAACATCAATTATGAGAGAGAATCATTGATTGGCTGCCTCCTGCACGCCCCAAACTAGGCATCGAGACTGAATGTGCCCTGACCATGACCTGCTGGTTCATAGGTTGATACTCAATCATTGAACCACGCTGGCCGGGCCAGATTCATATTGTTTTAATAAATAATACTATCATCCCTAAATCACCCACCCATCTGCTCAGGCCAAAAATCTGGGCACATCTTGACATCTTTCTCCTGTCTCCACATTTAATATATTTTTAAGACTCGGTGATCCTACCCTCACACTATCCTGAATTTATTTATTATTCTCCATTTTCACCACCAACACCCTAGTGCATGCTATTCCAGTTCTCACCTAGATTAATTAAATTGTCTACTTACAATGTCTATCTTCTTCCACTTCATTGCCCCAATCCAGTGCAATGTTCATATTGTAACCAATGTTGTTTTTTAAAGATATAGATGAAATTATGTCGCTCTCCTATTTAAAATCCTTCTGTGACTTCCCATTATACTAAAATATGACTCAAACCACTCAGTATGGCCCACAAGGCCCTGCCTTCTAGATGTGGATGTGGTCCATCCATGCCAACCTCTTCACTCTCATCTCATGTTCTGCTTGTCCTCACTAACTGTACTATGGCCATTTTGGCCTTTTAGTTTCTTTAACACCCTTTTCCAACTCCAAGAACTTGTTCATGTTCTTCCCCAGATTGCCTGTATTGCTGTCCATACACATCTCCCTCTCACACACAAACTGCACAAATTCTTTAACTCCTATTCATCCTTCACAAAGGCTTTTTCATGATTGCCTCAATTAAAGGCAGTGCCCTTGTGTTCTTTTTTATATCACCTTGCTCTTTTTATTCATAGTATATATCACATTCTGTAATTTTAAATTTTATTTTAATTTTACAAACAAATAACAAAGATGTAATTATTAAAGTTTATTTCATGCTTTTGCTGCCTGGTAGAAATTATGTTTACTTTAAAGTATTTCTTAATTTACCTACATATATATATTTTTAATAGATGTTTGGAACCCATATCCCATTTTAGGGACTACTATAAAGAAATATCAATATACACACAAGTGTGCAAACGTTTCTTTAGAACTCTGGGTGCTAATGAAATTCTAAAATTTGTACATACAAGTATTGAGTTCTAACTGCTATTTTAGCCCAATAAAATTCAGTCCTTGTTAAAATTTATTTCATTCTTGCACAATGTTAGATCCAAAAAAAGGAAAGAAAATATAAATTCAGTAAAATAGAGCTTCAAGATTTACTCTCAATAATGAATGATAAATCTCTTATCCAATGAAATCTAGTTTATTTTGATAAGTATATACCAAAAAATACCTCTATGTCTTTATAGACTACTGTCTTGTCCCTGATTTTAACTTATTACAGTGCATCAATTGCTCTATGTCAATTATTTGTGGGGGAAACATCAGTAATATTTTTTCTTTAACATTTCAAATAGGAAATCCCCATTAGTATAATAAATAATGTATTTGTCAAGGAATTGGCAAGCCATCTTAATCAGAAAACTTTCTGGCTGACAATCACACAAAATTGAAACCACAAAGCATATCTTAAATGTTTCAGCACTTGGATTTTCCTAAGTACTTCTTTTAAGTTCTTTCTGAACAACTTGTACAAAGATCAAAACATACTAATTTCATCATTGCTGCCCAAAATCATAAAAGAAACTTATAAAAGCTAATTTATACATTTACTAACTTATAAACAACAAAATGTTTCATGACTTTATTGAAAAGAGTCAGTATGATACAAGATATTTCTCACTTATAGAGACTGAAATAGTTGATAGCCAAAATATCTTCAAACTCTAAAAATACTAATTTTTTTACTCTTAGGCTAAATTGTACATATTTCCCTCTTTTCATAAGGAAAGGTAATAGTATATATGCTTCACCATTTCTATACTTCTACTTTATACTTATTAACTAGAGGCCTAGTGCACGAAATTCGTGCACTCATGGTGGAGGGGCCTCAGCCTGGCCTGTGCCCTCTCACAGTCCAGGAGCCCTTGGGGGATGTCCGACTGATGGCTTAGGCCTGCTCCCCCCAGCAGTCGGACATCCTTAGCACTGCCACAGAGGCCAGAGAGGCTCCTGCCACCGCCGCTGCGCTCACCAGCCGTGAGCCTGGCTTCTGGTTGAGCCGCACTCCCCCTGTGGGAGTGCACTGACCACCAGGGGGAAGCTCTTGTGTTGAGCATCTGCCCCCTTGTGGTCAGTGTGCTTCATAGTGACTGGTCGTCCTGCCATCGGGCTGAAACCGGCTCTCTGACATCCCCTAAAGCAGTGGTTCTCAACCTTCCTAATGCCATGACCCTTTAATACAGTTCCTCATGTTGTGGTGACCCCCAATTTCATTGTTACAAATTGAACATAATTAAAGCATAGTGATTAATCACAAAAACAATATGTAATTATATATGTGTTTTCTGATGGTCTTAAGCGACCCCTGTGAAAGGGTCATTCGACCCCCAAAGTGGTCGCGACCCACAGGTTGAGAAACACTGCCCTAAAGTGTCCTGGATTGCAAGAGGACACAGGCCAGGCCAAGGGACCCTACCCATGCATGATCGGGGCCAGGGAGGGACGCAAGAGGTTGGCCAGCTGGGGAGGGACCACAGGAAGGGCTCCAGGACATATCCAGCCTGTCTCACTTAGCCCGGATCGGCCAGACCCCAGCAGCAAGCTAATCTACTGGTTGGAACTTCTGCCCCCTGGTGGTCGGTGCATGTCATAGAGAGCAGTTGAGCAGCCTTAGAATTCATTAGCATATTACTCTTTGATTGGTTTAACAGACAACTGGACATTGGGACATTTAGCATATTAGGCTTTTATTATATAAGACCAGTCGACTGTCTGCCCCCTAGTGGTCAGTGCATGTCATAGTGAGCAGTTGAGTGGCCTTAGTGTATCATTAGCGTATTACGCTTTGATTGGTTGAACGGACGACTGGACACTTAGCATATTGCGCTTTTATTATATAGGATGTGTAGTGTACTGAACTGGTGTACTAGAGATCTGGGCTCAGTCTTGCCCCTCTGAGAAGTAGAAAAACAATAATAACTCATTACCACTTCTTTCCTTGAATAGACAGTTAATTTGGAGGATTTTCTGCCACCCCTCCACTCTCTCTTTCTATATCCTCCTTTTCTATTAAACACACATACATGCTGCCACCCCATCACCACTACCACCACTACCACCATGACCACCATCACTACCACCATCACCACCACTGCTACCAACAACATCACCACTGCCATCACTACTACCACTACCACCACCACTACCGCCACACCATCACCATCACCACCACCACCACCACCACCATCATGGTACCTTGCCACTTCAGCCAACAGATCTGCTTGTATCATAGGTATCAGGAGTAGGAAAAGATACTATGTGGAATGTATGAGAAGTCACAGTGGGAAAATCACAACATTGGCCCGTGAGGTACTAGAGCAAGGACATAAAATTTGCAATAGTGAATATATGTCTTTTGAATTGTAACTTCTGTCGTGGTACTGAGCTGTGGTAGAAATTGAAAGCTTGACTATGGGATACCAAGGGATCATATGGCTATAATTTCCCACATGAGCTGAGTTTTTCCTTATTCATCAATTCAGATAACTCAGACTCCTTTCCTGCACCATGGCTATACTGGCACCTTGTCCTCAGCTCAATCCTATGGCCCAAAAGGGGCATCTCTGAGTTTTAGCTAATGAAGCATGAAAATACCCAAGCTTGGTTTATAGATAAGTCTTCTCAGTATGTAGATCCAAGCCACTACAGCCTAACTCAGGGGAAATCTTCCTAATTGGGAAAGTTTGGGACAGTGTGTCTCATCATCTACATTTCATGATAAAAAGTTGCCTCAGATTAGAATATATAAGGATTCACGGGTAGTTTGGCTAGTTTGATCAAAATCCTAGAAGAAAAAATATTGAGATTAAAGACAAAGATGCCTGGCAGAAGCGAATATATATGAATAAATAGAAGTGGATATAAAGCATAAAGACCTTTGTATTGAAAGTCAACACCAATCCAAGAGCTCCCACCATGGAGGAGTTACTAATCAACCAAGTAGATAGAATGGCTCATCCATTTTGACAGCCAGCTATCATTGGCCAGTCCAACACTGGGACAATGGACATATTAAAAAGCAACAGTGATGACAGAGATAAAGGTTAGGCATGCCCAGCAGCTGGTGGGCACTCACTTTCCACAATGTATCTAGCTACTACTCCCTCTGAATGTTCAACCTGCCAGCAACAAAAAACAACACTGAGCGCTTATGTGCACCATTTCTTAAGGAGACTATCTGTCCACTTGATGGCAAGTTGTCTACCCTGAGCCCCTTCTACCCTGAAAAGCTCTGAGATTGAATCAGATAGGAAGAGACCTTCTAGACATGAATTGCCTGTACTGTCCATAGTGTCTCAGCAAACATCACTACCTAAGAGCTTGTTCTACCTGCACAAGATCTCAATACAGCAGAGTAGGCATGAGAGTAGGTCCATGACAAATGGATTCAACGGTCATATCATGTTCATGAAAATGTGGATCCAAGCAATGATGAGTGGATGGTTATGAACATGGAGATTCATTGTCTATACATCTTCGCAAGAAAGGATTTATGTCTCCAAATGGCCAGGTGCTGTCAGCCCCTTCAGGAATTTTCTCAGCTTCAGAAACCCCACTTCCTGTGGAAGTATACATTCAGCAACTGATCCAGGTATGAGTTAAAAGTTTCAGACAACTCATCACAATGAGTTAGGGCCATTTTAGCTCCAGAGCTCAATCAAGATGACCAAGTCTGGCATCACATATATATCACAGATCAATTTTCCCTGCCACACTTCATTGCCTTGCCTTTTCTTCTACAATTGTTCATCCCAAGGGCACTGCCTAATAAACATCTATGCTCTAAGCTCCACTTATATGGGTTCCTAGACTTGTCAAATTCTTAGAAAGATATGTAGAATGTTAGTTGCTAGGAGCTGGAAGGAGAGGGGAAAGAGGAATTAGTGTTTAATGGGTCAGAGTTTCAGTTGGGGGAAACAAAAAAGTTCTGGAGAGAAATGATAGTGATGGTTGCACCACAATGCAGATGTACTTAAATGACATAGAATTGTACATTTTAAAATATTATGTGTATTTTACCACAATAAAAAAGAGAGAGAGAGAGAGAGAGGTAGTGAATACAATATGTGAGGAGGAAAAGTGGAAATTTCTTTGAAATTAATGCTTTGTTTCTGTTGCGGAAACCAAGGTGGGCTGATTTGCAAGGAGTGGTGGAGCAACCCTAGTCATGGAAAACTGATAAACGGGATCCAGAGTTTAGAAAGGAAGAACATCTAATAACTATCATCCTGACCAACAGGATAGGAGAGCCCAAAGACCCAGATGATGATCTTTATGCTGAAATGCAAAGAGAAATAGGCATCTTCGGTCTCTCTCAAAAGGTTCTGTTTCTTCCTCCCAATAGCTTTTCATGGAAGCATGAATTTCATGGGAAATTGCTGGAGAACTGGCTAATGGAAAGGTTTGGATTTGGACTAGGCTGCTTGTCTGCGCAACAATGTCACTGTGGGCTAAGACAAAGGGTCATTAGATTGGCGAGAACTTTCCCCATTTCATAAGAGGAACACTGGCAAGTTGCTAAGATTCACAGGCAATCAATAGGACACAAGAATCAACTAAACTTGCTGGCACAGCAGCCATAGCAACAACCTTGGCAAACCCTCTGCACAGATAGCAACAAGCCACTTCAAAATCACTGGGAGCTGGGCCAAGAGAGAACACACTGAGACAAGGACTTTGTAAATCTTAAGGATAAACTCCCTACACATGAAAAACAAAGAACAACTTCCAAAGCGTTTTCTTTGATTTCTTTTGATCTCCTTTAATTTAAGAAGCCTGGCCCTAAAGTCTGGAGATCAGGCCCAGTCTTTCAAAGGGAAGGACAAATTGCCCCAAAGTCCTTAACATGCAAGCAGGTCCATTATAACGTGAGATCTGCCTGGAAAGTCCTGTTTTGAACAAAGGATAACATTCAAGAATCTCAGGGACCTTTAGATACAGGATCAAAAATAACGTTAATTCTGGGAAACTAGAATGTAAGTAGAGAAATCATTTTGACTATTGAAGGATATGGATGTGATAATTGCTGGATACAGAAGACCAAAGACGTTTTCCTGAAGTGATATCTCCTTCCCCTGAGTATGTAATTGCAAGTGATTTATTCCAATTCTAGGAATGGAAAGAACATTCAAAAGGTTAAAGGGTAGGACCCAAACATTTGGGCATACCAAACGGGACCCTCTAGAACAGCGGTTCTCAACCTGTGGGTCAAACAACCCTTTCACAGGGGTCACCTAAGACCATCCTGCATATCAGATATTTACATTACGATTCATAACAGTAGCAACATTACAGTGATGAAGTAGCAATGAAAATAATTTTATGGTTGGGTCACAACATGAGGAACTGTATTTAAAGGGCCAGAAGGTTGAGAATCACTGCTCTAGAACAACTATATATCACAGTTGCGAATATCAAATATTACCAAAGTGCATTAGGAGTCTACCAAATTACATAACAAGGGTGTTGAAGGAACTGAGAATAACCCCATATACCACTTACCCCAGATTTGACTAGTCTAAAATAGAGATGAACATTAAATCAACCTTTTAGTAATCCGTGGTCCCTGATGGAGCAAATGCATTTTTTAGATCCCTATTAACTTTGGTCACCAATCTAGTTTGACTTCATTTGGACAGAATCGTACCTTTATTGTCCTACTATAGGGATAAATTCTCTACCACTAGAGAAAATAGGAATTACTTTATCTTGAAGATTATTAAACCATCTTTACTACTTTTTACATTCAAGCAAATGTAATTTGGTAGTATTCAAGCATACTACCAAAAGGTTTTAAGCTGAAACATTTCTCTCTGTCTCTCTCAGCCTGAATACACTAAAGTAGACACACACACAACTCCCCCAACACATACACATTCCCATGTAGCTTTATTAAAGTTATATGTTAAACTTCCTACCCTCACCCCATATATCACCATTAATTTATTTAAGCAACTGGAGGATGAACAAATAGGAATAACACCAGAGCGTTAAAGCAACAGCCAGTCTTGCCACTCAAAGTGTGGTCCGTGGCCTAGCAGCACCAAGCAGCATCTGGGACAGTGTTAGAAATGCAAAATCTTATCTCCCTCTCCTCCTCCTGACATATAGATGAATGAATTTGTCCTTTAACAAGACCCTCCAGTTGATTTTGTGGGTCCTTTAAAGTTTGAGAAACACTACTCTACACTAGTGGTTCTCAGAATATGGCCTCCAGCCAATAGCATCATTATTACCTGAGAACCTGTTAAAATACAAAGTTTTGGGTCCAACCCAAGACCAACATACCAGAAACTCTTCAGCTTGGGGCCCAGCAATCTGTGTTTTACCAGGACTTGCAGCTTGAGACCAGGTGGCAGCTGCCACCATTATCATTACCATATCCCCAGTGATGATTGCTCACCTAACAGCAGTGACATTGACAACTGTTGCCAAAAGCGAACAGACCTCAGAAAGGCCCTTAAGAACCTACAGGATTTGTATCTGCATAGCTTTCTAAACTCATCTGTGCCGCTCTCCCAACTGATCACGAAGCTCCAGCCACAAAGCTCTTTCTTGCCTTTGGGACCCTGCACTCGCTGTCTCCCCTTCTAGTAGGATTCTTATTCTCCATTTCTGGTGTCTGGCTGTCTGGCTCTTTCTTACCCGTTAGGACCCATTGAAAATACCACCTGTTGAGAGAAGCTTTCTCTGGCTCATCCTATCAAAATGTGTTCTCTTCTCCCTGTGTCTGAACCTTGTTTTCCTCATAGAGCATGTCACAATTCACAATTATGGTATTTGTTAGCTTATTTATTCACCACCTATTTCCTTATTAGACATTAAACTCCATGATGCAGGGCCCATCTGCCTTGATCACCACATTGTGCCTAACAGTATCTTCTGTATAGCAGGCTTCAATGGATATTTACTGGATAAATTATTAAATAGGAGCTATTCCGGAAAAGATACCAGACGCAGATAAGTAGATGGAGCCTTACCATTGTTAGTGGTGGTACCACTAAGATCAATTCTTTCTGTGATCATAGTGGGAAAAGAAATGGTCTTTTCACACTGAATCAAGTAAATACGTCAGTTGTCCATAATGTTTGATAAATTTCAACATTACAAGTTCTCTAAGTACTGAAGGTTTTTTCTAGGGAACTTAAAATTTTGTCATTTAAATGATTATGTTATACAAGTAGAATAACTTTCACCTGAAAAGGAATGAGGCCAAAACATAAAAAAAAAAAATGTTTAATTTCCTTTCGAATGTGTGTTGAATTCAATACAAATTGTTAAAGCATTTTTCTAGGTCAAAAGAACCAATGTTACATTTAGAAGGCAAATGGCTGCAAAAAAATATAATCTATGCTCTACTTTATTTTTAAAAAGTAACTCAAGATCTTATTCTATGTTTAATTGTTGTAATAATGATGTCTTCTTTACAGACAAAGATACTACAACAAAATAATGGCACAATAAAGGAATTTCTGTTGTTGTTTTTTCTCTTTGTAATATCTTCATATACCAGTAAAAAATAAACTCTTTAATAAATAAATATATAATAAATATTTGAAAATTGAAAATGTATAAATAGGTCCATCCTTAAAAAAAAAAGTTCCATCTTGGTGTGGCATGTTTCATAGTCCACGTTACACCCAGGTTTTTTACATAGAATTTTTTACATAACCTGCAGAATCCTTCAAGGTCCTTAAAATATATGTAGCAGTAATCCTGGCCAACCATGTCAATCCATTTCTTCAACATGAAATATCTATTTTTAATGTAACTTTTAGAGTAAACATATTCCAGAGAGGTGAGGCACCAGAGCAGCAAACTAGGTAGGGTTCCCATTATCCACGTCTTAGAGATTTTCAGCTTCAATCTAGCATTAAGGACTGAGTCAGTGTACGTAAGGGAACTTAATCCACTTATAAAGAGAGATCTTGAGCTATGTCCAGCCAAAGTTTTTTTGTTTGTTCCTAATGTTCTTTCCAAATTCAGTCTCTGAGTGGAAAATAGGCTCTGAAACATTCTGAATGTCTTCCTGGGTTATTATTTTACTCTGGGAACTATAATAAGAAAAAAATGGTTGCAGTTTGGTTCTTCAGTAAAGACACGATCTAAGTGTATATTAGTATGTCCTTATACAATGCAGGAACTCTTTCTGGATCCACTGGTCTAGGCAGGAAATGCGTAAACTTCTGATGTCTTTTGGACCTGGCACCATCTCTTGGAGTTCCGTCTTTGTTAAGTGCCACAAAATACCTGCGGCCAGTGTCTCCGTGTTTATATATGTTGGATGAATAGGTATTATACCAGTTCTCTTCAAATTGCTCCCTAAAGATGCATTCAGAAGTCAGTTTCTCCTAAAAGAGAGAAGATAAACTGTCATTAAAAAAAAAGAAAAAAACCTTTGAAAATATTTTTTTAGAAAAATCTCAACTCTCTTTTTAGTTCTTTGCCTATAATTATATCCTTGCCAAGGAAGGAGAAAGATTGAATTGTTTTTACTTTATTTTGCTTTGGTTCTTATGTAACTTGGAATTCTTTCTCCCAGCAGTTAAATTCAAAGAACTTTGTTTCATGTCAATTCTCAATTTTATTTTCAAATACTTAAAAAAATATTCTGAACTTTCTCATGCTCCATTTAATTTCCCTCCTAATACTATCACCAACAAAGAGGCCTGTAGTTTATGTTGTTCCATCATTAGATGCCAAACTTCTACGTAGAAAATCTCTACTACATCTTGAAACACTTCAGGTTCTTGCTAACATCCAAATTCTTAATTTAAGATCATCACTCCAAACCATATATATTTGCTTTATGAATTTATTAATTTATTGTTTGTTGATACATTCCCCATGACTAACTTTGATCTGGATGTTACTTTTAGGTAAATGCAGGAAAAGCCCAGTAACTTCTTGTCTCTTCAAGATGGACTGTATATTATTCTAAGAGTTGATTTTTTTAATACAACATATACATGAAAAAGGGAAATTATGTGCATGCTTTTCTCCTTCAATTGTAATTCTACTCTTGTGATTATTACACATGTAGTATTTCTCTTCTGAACAGACAGCCTGGAAAGAGCAAGTTTTGCTCTTATGAAGGACAGAAATAAGTGGAATGCCACTCACTGAAATATTATAACCAATTTTTTCTGTGTATATGGAGTTTATAACTGTACATGTGGTCTCAGTTGAGATTTTAAGGGAAAAAAGGTACTAGACAGTGCCATCAGCTAAATCATAGCGTAAACTGTCTTTGTAACTTGTTAGAGACTTTGACTTTAAGAAGTGATTTTGGCTTGGCCAGTGTGCTCAATGGTTGAGCACCAACCATTGAGCCAGGAGGTCATGGTTTAATTCCTGGTCAGGGTACATGCCCACGCTGTGGGCTCCATTGCCAGTGGGGGACATGCCAAAGGCAGCCAATCAATGATTCTCTCATCATTGATGTTTCTCTCTCTCTCTCTCTCTCTCTCCCTCTCCCTTCCTCTCTGAAATCAATAAAAACATATTTTAAAAAACAAAACAAAGATAGCAAGTGATATATACTTAGCTATAGAGGACGATAATGAGTAGAAAATTTTTACATTAAATGAATGTAAAGGCAAAAAGAATCTAACATGGCAGAAAGAAAATGCTCTCATTTTCTTTATCTCTGGTGGGAATGACCAAAATATGAAGAAAAAGTAAAAAGACCTAAGATAATGGGCAGGAAAGCCTAGTGAGCTGAAAGCAATACGGGTTTAAGCTTTGGAAAATAAAACTGAGCTACTATACTATTGCTCAGACACATAGAAACATATCAGAACATAAAATTTGTACATAAATATATTTCTTCTAAATGCATTATTAGTAGATATTTTACTTACAAAATGGATAGTCATTATTTTATGAATTACATAATTTTTTAAAAATACGTACTGATCCATAGAGTTCTCCTTTGTCATTCATTCCAAGGTAGAGACCACTGTCCACACCTCTAATACTGACCAGTCCCACTGCCACACTGATGAATTCCAGGATACCTAAATTCATTAACAAAATAACAATTTGTATTTATTAATGAACATATGACTAATAAAAATCTTCCAAACAGCAGTAGACCAAAGTTGCTAACTATAAGTATACTGATGTACGTGATAGTCCTATGTAAACTGAAAAGTGCTGTACAACTGACTTATTCTGATGGCCCTCCCATTTTATAGATGGGAAAAAAACTAAAAAGAAAATAATCTCATCATTGTATAATGTTAAGGGTATAACACCTTAAACCAGACAGGCCTGGGTTTGAATGACAGTTCAGGAATTCACTGGCCATTTGAACTATGCAAATCATTTGTCTTCTTTGAGCTTCAGTTTCCTCATATGCAAATTAAGGGAAGAACTAGCACACACATTAGGCATTCTACAAGTGGAAGCTATTGTGATCATAAATTACTATATAATAGAGGTGTTCTTAGCTCTCTGTGATCTCATTAGTTAATTATAACCATGGTCTATTAATTATGCCTTTGTGGGGTTTTTATTGTTGTTTTTTGTTGTTGTTGTTTGCTTACCATGAGTCAAGTCAATCTTTTTCTAGCTGCAACCAGTATAACTTATACGGCTATGTTGGTATTTTATATTTTATTGAGAATCTTCTATTTACATTTTCTATCTGGTCCTCCAAAACAGTCCTCCAGCATAGGTATGGAGATATTATCACCCCATTTACATATAAAGAAACTGAGGCTCAAGGAGGTTTACTGACTTGCCTCAGGACAGGACATTTGTAATTAATAGACCCCATACTTGAACTCACACTTCTGAACCTTAATCCAATGCTTCTACCTGAGGACACTGTTTCTTGAATACAATACAGTAGTTTCAAACTTTATAGATCCTATAATATGCTATTTTCTGTCACATGATTTTTAAAAGTAAATTTTATAGTTCAAAGAACTATAATTCATTAAATGTGATAGCCAAATACCAAGAATTTAGCATGCAAATCAATTTTCTATTAATAACTTTCTAGAAATACTTTCATTTACCAGAAGGTAAACTAGTGTTAAAAACTCTCCACTTAATACACTAAAATACCATAGTAAAGAAAAACAACAACAAAACACCACAAAACTTAATGTTTATGTCTGCAACATGCTTTTTCTAACCTTTGGACTAATGTCTTTGTCTTGTTCTTCCTCTTAGATTTTGCAAGTATATAGACATACTTTCTGTACTTGGGACTTCCTTCCTCAATAGCTTTCTACCTTTACCCATTCACCCCCTCTTAAGCTCTACAAACAGTGTAAATGTGCACCATTTAGCCTGAGTCTTGCTTTTAAGTCATTTTTTTTATTATTGTGCAAGTTTCTATTTGGACACATGATATTCCCAAGTCCAAGGGAAAGTACAAAATCTAGTTATTTGCCTATACGGAGGGCTCTACTCTGTCCAGAGCCTACTTCATTCTTTGGCAAAAACGCAGATTCTTAAAAAAAAAAAAAAAAAAAAAAAAAAACGCAGATTCTTAAGCTTTAATGTAGATTCTTAAGAGCCCAAAATGAACGTTTTCAAACTATTAGAAGATCATGTGGAATACTAGAGCTATCAAGGATCTTACAGCAACAATACATTACTAAATAGTCTATAGTGGCTTAAAAGAGTCAGTGTCCCTAAGGCAGAGAGAAGAGAAGATACAGCAGGAAGACGCAGACTCCATAGAACAGCTATTATAATGACAACTTTAGAGGTAGGGAGTAAATGGCAATTAAATTTGCTGTCAGGCTCATTAATGATGGATTCATATTAGAAATAAAAATATCGGGCCAAATCATGTTGGTAGAAGTAGATACGTTAATGAAATTTCATCCAGGATACACTTACAAATGTGTAATTATTGAAGTTGTATTGAATGTTAAATTTACATTGAAAAGGATACTCTGGCTCACGTGTAACTTAATTTTCTTTAAGTGTCTGCTTTACATTAAGATGCTCCTGTCTTACAAAGAACAGGAACTGATTAACTGATTAGGATGCATAATAGAGCCAGTTTTCAAATCCAATAAAATGTTTTATTTGCATATAGACCAATTATATAACAGATCTTATATTCATTTTTCTTGCAAAACTAAAACCACCTATTCTTTAATTCTCATCTTAAGATATTACTATCTTGTCAAAAATATGAAATTGTGGAAAGATAAAAATTACACATATTCTTAGAATAATTCTATTAGATAGTTTCAACTTTATTAAATAACATCCAAAACTTCATACATAACCAGGTATAAATAATTTTGTAATGGCTCATAGGGTTGATGGGAAAAGGGATATGTGTGGGGGTTTTTTTGTGTGTTCCTCTTAAAGATTTTAGCCACACTTTTTAATTCTGATCCTTTTTCTCCTCAAGGAAATAGTATACCACCTAGTAATTTGTAGTCATTAGATGCTTAAATGAGATCTGACAAGTCTTTTTTAATTTATAATATGAGGTGCAACTAAGCTAATTCCTTCACAAAGAGTAGACATGAAAAACTTTCCTTAAGAGGTAATCGCAGATTTCAGATAGATTTTCTAATGCGCAGTGTCCCATAAAAAGACTTGGAGGTACTTTGTCTTTCTGGTATCATTTTCAAAGCCAGCCTTCTTTAAAATCATAATAAACAGGTGAGTCAACCCACAATGCAACCACATCAGACAAATCTATGGAAAATAGGGGAGAATAAAGGAAAAGCCTCTAAAGAAATATGTTTGATCTCAGTTAAGCTCTTTTTAAAGTAATGATTCCATGTTTAGGTATTAGGTAAACTCCTACTGTGCAGAGAAACTCTATTATAAGTATAGAGCTAACTCCAATAGGAAATTATTTTAACCTCACTGGGACCTTTCTGTCTATTGATGTGGTTTTGCAATTTTAAAATCCAGAATTCTGATTTTTTTACTTAATTGTGACCAAATCAGTATAAATTGTCAAACATGTTAATTTACTTTAACATCTGAAATATCCAATCTTAAGCTTTTTCAAAATTAGTTTTTTGATGACACAGAAATGAGTTTTTTTAAAAAGTAGCAAAATAATTTCATAATTAGGAATTAAAACCCTAGGAAAAGAAGGCAAGTAGCGAAAGAAACATATAAAATTATACATGCTAAACATAACTTCTCACCTACACTCCTTTGTAGTAAATTATGATGTCTTAGCTATCAGAGGCCACTAGGAGGCACTGTAATGCATTGTAGAGTCTGTTCATTCTAGGCTACCAGACCAATCTGGTTATCTTCTCTTTGTGACAGTAAATATTTTATTCTGATAAGTAGCCTCCCACCATAGAGTGACAAACAAGCACAAAAATCAGTCAAAGTCATATTTTTGCAATTACTAAACAATTACTCAAAAATTTAGCAAAAAAAATTACCCTAAGATAGTAATTCTGATATGCAATCTTCATTTATTAAGGAATGGATTTAAATACCAGTTTAATGAGTGTTATCAAGCCTACAAATATTTACTCAAAGAAGCAACTCTTGTCATTGGGGAGATTACATGAATTGTAAGTGTTCCCAAGGCTACATTATGTATGGGAGGGGGAAGTCTGAATATTACCTAAGCTTAGCTTCCACCTGATCTACTTATAAGCCTTTATACATGTGTTCATTTCTAAATCTCCTGGTAGCTGCAGGGTTTTTCTGTCATGAATGAAGTGCAACAATTCTTAGAGGGTGAGAGAGCTGAGCCACCGGGTGTCACCAAAGTTCGTGAGAATCAGAATCTCAGACTCTTCCATTTAGAACCCACTTTCCAAAAGTGACCCCAAGGTTGGCCACTAGGTCATGACACGTTTGACTCATAGTCACTGGGAATTCGGAAGAGATCAGCGGGAGCTGCAAACATACGGGTTTTAAAAAGTTCATTTTCTAGGCCTTGGAGTGCTACCAAATGACCACCCCATGCTCATTTCTACATTGAGAGTGACAAACCCCACTCAGCCCAAGATTTCCACTTCTCCAAAGTTTTAATGAGTACTAGGGCCAAGAAGGGAATGAGAGTAAAACAAGGAGATTAGAACAAGATAAGAGAAGGCCATTTAGAGAAGAGATTCTCAGAGAATCCTACAGTGCTGAGGAAGGTGAGGGAAACCTGATCCCGTGTTGGGCCCCTTCGCATTGCTGCTGACCAGTAAACGGTATCTTTGAGAGAGAAAACAACAGTGAATCTCTCCAATGATGTCCCAGATTTGATGATCAAACCCTTTGAGAGTGCTAGGCAGTTAACTCTAATATGATGAACAGTTCTGCAATGGGGGGAGAGATCCCGGGGTGTCAGAACCTGAAAGCGTCTTAAAGCGATCACCTATTCAATCCCATCCTTGTACAATCAAGAAAACCACGGCTCAAACTGGTGAGGGCACTTGCTGGTTGGGGAGGAATTAACAGCAGAGACGTTCTGATTTCCCAGGCTAGTGACTTCAGGACCTGCCTTCACAATCGCCCACTTGTTTCTTTCCCTTAACCCCTGCGGCTCCCAGCGCCGCGGAGGTATTCTGAAACCTGTCCCTAGGTGTTCCCACCCATATCTCCTTTCGCCTCCCCACTTCCTCTTCCGTGCGGTCAACTCCGAGATCTTTGCTTTGGGGTTTCGCAGTTTGTAAAGAGGAGCCTAGCGGAAGGACTGGGCATGCTCAGTAGCCATAGGCTCGCTCTCTCTCTCTCTCTCTCTCTCTCTCTCTCTCTCTCTCTCTCTCTCCCCCCCCCCCCCCCCAAATAGCACTTTTAAACGCGCAGAGGGCTGCTGCCAGGTGAGCCTGACAGGAGCGACGGTGCCCACGGAAAGTCCACCTGCTGCCTCTGCAGGTGGACGCTCGCTGTGCTCTCGGTGGGCAGGGGAATGCTCGCATCCCGCACAAGAGCAGAGCAGCCCTGAATGCTAACTGGAGGGTGTGTTTAAAGAAGCCAATGCTTCCTGTTACTACTTTTTGCTGATAAAACGGTGGTGGGGGGGGGGGGGGGACGTGACAGGAAGTGGGAGGAAATAGTGTGGGGATTTTAAAAACAAAAACAAACAACTGCCTGCGAGGTAGGCGGTGCGAGGGAGACCCAGGCAGCAGAAGGGCTGGGAGTAACGCGCGCGCGGAGCCCCCCCTTTTTCCCCTCCCGCCCCGGCTTCCGGAGCCGCGGGCCCGACCTCAGTTAGAGGACCAGCCCTCGGGGGTCCCCGCGCCGCTCGCTCGAGCGCCAGCCCCGTCTCCCTGCGCCGGCGAGGAGGGCGGCGGCCGGGTGCGCAGAGGAGCCGGGCGGGGGCGCAGGTACCTACCGAAGAGGCTGTGGTCCTGCCGGGTGCCCCGCACGCTGCCGTCGGGCAGGATCTGCAGGTGGAAGCCGGTGCGGCAGTAGAGCTGCCGGCGGCGCAGGATGCCGTGCAGGTGCGCCAGCTCCGCGCCCCCCGGCCCGCGGGCGCCCCGCTCCGCCGCGCCCCGCCGCTCGCCCAGCAGCGGCGGCCGCTCCCCGGCGGGGGGCAGCAGGAAGTGCGAGCCCACCTGCTGGCCCAGGCCCTCCAGGCCCCCCAAGAGGCCCCCCACTTCGGCTAAGGGAGCCATGGGCGGAGGGGTCAGAGGGAGAGGCGGAGGATCCGCCGAGCAAAAGACGCCCAATGAAAAGGACAGCTGGGGTGGGAGGGGAGTGAAGAAAAAAGAGAGCGAACGGAGCGCAGGAAGTTCGGACCGGCTACTCCTGCGGGGTCGCGGGATGAACTGGGCGCGGCGGGGGCTGGGAAGCGGCCGCCGTCTCGGCGCGATCCTCTCTCCGTGGGCAGGTGGGAGCGGGCTGCGGCTGCCGGCACTGGGGCAGGGGGCAGGGGCGCCCGCTCCGCAAGCCGATCAGAGCCGTCCTGTGTCCATACACGCCGAGTATATAAGCGGGTCCTCTTGACATATGCTAATCGAGTCCTTTCAAGCGCGCTGGGGAGGTTCTGTTTGAAATCTTAAACCGGCCTCCTCTCAACACGTTTTCGCTCTTCGGAAGTGACCAAAGGGGGCCCTGGACGCTTCTCTGTCCGTGCAATCGCCAAAAGCATTCCCACACGTGGCCAGAGCCGGCCAGCAGCTTCGGGGAGGCGCAGTCAAGGCCCCTCTTTGGGGCTGGCTGTCTTGGGAACAACCTTGATGCGGCTCCGCCGCTGCTGTGCAAGGGCCTTTGATGTGCGCTCCTCTGCAGTGATAGATGGCTGCTAAAAGGAGCCCAGCTTGGCAGGTATATAGGAGAAGGGGAAGTGGGGCGGGAGGGGAGGCCGGGAGGGGGAGGGGGAGGGGAAGCACAGGGAAAGGAGAGGAGAGGAGGCGAATTGGACTCCTCCGGAGCTGCTGGGAGAGCCTGCAGTGGACAGGTGCAAAGAAAGGTAAGAGAGGGAAAAGGGAAAAAGGGCGTTACCTGAGGCTTAGACCTGCCCAGACACACATGAAAGGAGAATCAAAGCTTTGACAGTTTAACTCGCTAATTTTAAAACACTAATAAAATGTACAAGCATTACTCTTTTCTTTTATCATTTAGATGGGGGATTTTCTTTACATAATCAGGGTTAGGTTAGAAACACACGGGCTCTCCCTTCCCAGGTCCTCTTTAATGTTAATCGTTACTCAGCACATGATATAACCAAGATTGTCTTATAGCTGGAAGTTTTACATTGTGTGCTAAGGTCATGAACTGTTAACCAATATAATATAATATAATAATATAATAAATCCTGAGTCTAGGGATTATGAGTAAATCCAAATAGGCGGGAAAAAGGTAGCGTTCATTCTTATATTTGCCACGAATAGAAAATGAGTATCGGTAATAGTGTCATATGTAATGAGTCGCCTCCCGGGCCCTTCCTAACCCAAGAGCACCCCCCTTTCTTCTTGGTTGCGTTTTCTTTAAGGTTAGATTTTTTTGTTTGCTTTTAATTATAAAAACAGAGTTGATTCTTGACATGTTTTTGAGATATGAAAAGTTACTGGCAAAAAAAAAAATGAAAGAATGCCTGTATGTATTTATTAAATAAAAAATCGTTGAAGTGAAGGAGTTGGATACATCTCCATTTGAACTTATAAACGCTCAGTTTGGACCACTAGTTAAATTCAAGATGTTTCCATTACTATTTTTTCAGTGGTAGAAGCATTGAGAATCCATCTTTTGGGGGATTTATGCTTCCCCTGAGCAAAAAGTTTTAGGGAATCACTAAAGATTAGTTTTCCAGTCGAGTTTCATAGTCTTTTCAGCAAAAGCCTAAACCAGGGAGCACAAGTGGATGGGGTCGCTTTATTTTATTTGGTCTAAAGGGTTGGGGGCTTTTTGCTAATTAATTGGCAGGTGCTTTAAAGCAGGTAAAGTTACACCTTTTCATCACTATGGCCCTAAGTACTGACCCTTGTGCCACCAAGTTATAAAAGAGTCCTTAAAACAAGTGATTTACTGTTGATAGATATGAAATAAAACAAAAACACTGGCTAAAAACAATAAACAGATAAATCACTTTAGAAATGTATACTGCCAAGTCTGTTTTAAAGGTTGTACCAGGTAAATGTCATATTATTTTACCTTTCAAACAGCAGCAGTCTGTCTTGTGGTAGGACCCCCAAATCCACCATAATCAAGATTTCAAAGGACATCTGTGTAAACATTATCACATCAGTGTAAAACACCAACCAATGAGCTTTTACTTTGAACCAAATCTTCTTAATTGCAGTGTTAAATCAAAGAAAGTTAGATCAAAGTTGTGTGAATCTCATAGGGGGATAACTAAAATAGCCAGTACATACATCGAACACTTTTAAAGAAGAGATACTTAAAGGTTTAAAACAAAGATCAAGTACCTTTTAATGAGGTTTGTTTTAAGGTCTAGGTTCTGCACAACATATAATACTATTAATTATTCCACGATGGATATATAACATCGTCACCTGTTCCTTGAGTACTAGTTTGGTACAAAATGAAATATTTTAATTCTATAAAACATTTCCTCACACTTGGAGTCTTGCTGTGCGAGTTATAGCTCTAAGACTGCTTAAGTCTTATATTATTTACATATGCAAAAATATGGGACATTTTATACATAGTCACCAAAACCCCAATACTTTAATAATGAAACTACCTTCTCTTTGTGCAGCGTTGGCATTTTCCAGTGCATTGTCTTACTAGTATTTGATCACCACAATAATCCTATGAGATAGGCACATTCCACATTATAAGGGGGAAAAAATTCTTCCGGATTCTAGTTCAGGGTTTAGTCCTACATCCCAGGGCAATGTCCTTAAGCTCTCTGAAGGCCTGTTGTCTCTTTTGTACAATAAGAACAATATAACTCCTGCCTAGTTCACTACATCTAGGATTGCTATGAGATTTCAATGTGAACTTGTTTAGGAAAGTGTTTTTAAAACTGAAATTTTCCATGCATACAAGATGTTAGACACCTTCAGTTGTTGGGGGGAAATCTGCTTTATAATTTAACAAATGCAATTCATTTGAAATACAAAATAAATCTTTTTTCCCCCAACCAAACCTGTAATGTGTAAGTTTTGAATAGTGCTTAATGCCATTTTATAAAGGGCCAGAATAGAAACAAAAAGATAAGGACTTCTTGTGTTTGCACTAGTCATGTGACAGGAAAAGATAACACTAAAGATTTTTTTGCACATGCTGTGATGATATCATGGGAAGTTAAATAATTTTGAAGAGTGTTTTACAAGAGTGCATTATTCAACTTTTAAGTATACACTGCAATCTAATCAACTCTACCTATACTTCCTAGAGACCACACTTGCCTTGCTGTTCTACAAATATGTGGTACAATTTCTACTTCCACAAATGTAGTTACAGTTTTCCAGACCATAGAATTTCCTGCTAGCTTTTCAGCAAGCATATTGCCGTGAATTTTTGTTTTACACATGAAAAAAGATGGGTTTTGATACTTCTACATGTGTTTAACTTAAGAAAAAGAAAAAGCTGATTTAAAAGTCATGACTTTTACCCCCATAAATAAAAGTACACTGGCTCACATATTTTTATTTGTAATTACAAAATATTGGCAACAACATAAATTTCCTTGCATAGGAAACTGATTGAGCACGTTATGATATTTTCACACAGTGGAGCATTATACAGCCGGGAAAAAATGACAAAGATGACTCTAAACTAATATGGAGTATTTCGAGGATATATTATTAAGTGAAAAGAGCAAAGCTTTAGCATACTTTATGTACAGTGTATTACCTTTTCTATAAGAAAGAAAAAATAATAAACTTCTACCTGTGTATGTTCATTTTTTCCCCAAAATAAACATAGATGGAAAAACCAGAAACTAATTGGTTAATTGACTACCTGGGTGAACGTAAGAAGAGAAAGGAAAGTGACACTTCTTTGAGAACAACTTTTTATAGAGTTTTGACTTTTCGAGAAATGGAAAGGTTATAATTTTTTTAAGTAGAATAAAATAAACAAGAATGAGGGGGAAATGGAATGGGACCAGAAGCAAATGAACCTAACTGAATTCAAATAAATAACATAACCACACAGAATGTAATAATAATATATATATTTTTAAAAACTAAGTAACTTTCAAATACAGTTCTTTGGCTATATAATTAAGGTCTAAAGAGAAAAACAAACACTGAATTTCAGTTACAAAGACTGATTTCCCCAGTGGTAGGGGTTAGATTAGTATATTGTAAGATTGAGCAAATAATGACATACATTGACAATAATGAAAGCTAGGTGTTTCAGTTTTAAAGAATGGAGCTATAGACATGAAAACAGGGTAAGATTAGAATGAATCTTATAGTTTGAATTGAAATTGCAGTTATTGGTATGAACACATAGGGGTGTGTGTGTGTGTGTGTGTGTGTGTGTGTGTGTGTGTTTCATCTTAGTTCTGTCCACTAAAGGGGCCTAGCATCAAGGATACACCACAGACAGCTGAGCACACCTAGTGTCTAGATCTTTAGTTTCTCAATTGAATCTACCATTAATATGACCCATAATTCCTGGAAAATATCTGGTTTCAGGACTGGAGCACCTTTTTCTTTTTAAGACTATTTTTAAGAGGAGTTTTAAGTTCACAGCAAATAAGAGGATACACACTTGCATAGCTTCCCCGTCCCCTACCAGGTTGGTACATTTGTCACAATTGATGAACCTACATTGACACATCATCACCCAAAGTCCATAGTTTACATGGGTTAACTCTTAGTGTTGTACAGTCTAGGGGTTGTGACAGATGTATAATGATACGTGTCCATCTTTATAGTATTCTTTCACTGCCTTGAAACCCTCTGTGCTCTGCCTATTCATCCTTCCCCCGACCAAACTCATGACACCACTTATCTCTTTACTGTCTCCAGAGTTTTGTCTTTTCCAGAATGTCACATAGTTGGAATCATTCTCTTCTTTCACTTAGCAATATGCATCTAACTTTTCTCCATGTCTTTTCATAGCTTAATAGCTAATCACGTTTTAGCACTCAATACTATTCTATTGTCCAGATGTACCACAGTTTACTTATTCACCTGCTGAAGGACATATTGGTTGCTTCCAAGTTTTAGTAATTATTAATAAAACTATAAATTTCCATGTGCAGGTTTTTGTGTAAAAAACTTGGAAGCAACCAAGCAGTGTGATTGCTGGATTGTATGGCAAGAGTATGTTTAGTTTTGCAATGAACTGCCAAATTATCTTCGAAAGTGGTTGTTCCATTTGCATTCTGACCAGCAATGAATGAGAGTTCCCATTGCTCCACATCCTCACCAGTATTTGGTGGTGTGGATATTGATGGTGTGTTTTGGATGTTGACCATACTAATATGTGTGGAGTAGTATCTCGTTTTAATGTGTGATTCCCTAATGACATATGATGTGGGCATCTTTTCACATGTTTATTTGCCATCTAGATATCTTCTTTGATGAAGCAGTTCTAAAGCTCTTTGAGCCATCTTTTAATTTGGGTAGTTTGCTTTCTTTTTGTTGAATTTTGAGTTATTGGTATAGTTTGGATAACAGTCCTTTATTACATGTGTCTTTTGCAAATATTTTTCCCCAATCTGTGGCTTGTCTTTTCATTCTCTTGACTTTGGCAGAGCAGAAGGTTTTAATATTAATGAATTCTAGCTTAGCAAATTATATACAGGGCGAGGCAAAAGTAGGTTTGCAGTTATCAGTACATGAAACAGAGTTTATTCTTGTATTATTTATTTATCATTGTATTTTTTTCAGTATGAACAACTGTAAACCTACTTTTGCCCCACCCTGTATTTCATGGATCATGTCTTTGGTGCTATATCTAAAAAGTCATCACCATGTTCAAAGTCATTTAGGTTTTCTCCCATGTTATCTTCTAGGAGTTTTATAATTTTGTATCTCACATTTAGGTGTATGTTTCATTTTGAGTTAATTTTTGTGAACATGTAAGATCTGTATCTATATTCATTTTTTGGTATGTGGATGTCCTATTATTCCAGCACCATTTATTGAAAAAGTATCCCATTGTTGCTCCGTTGACCTTTGATCCTTTGTCAATAATGAGTTGACTATATTTATATGGATCTATGTCTAGGATCTCTATTCTCTTCCATTGGTTTATCTGTCTATTCTTTCACTAATACCACAGTATCTTAATGCCGTAGCTTTATCGTAAGTCTTATGGTCAAGTATTGTCAGTCCTCCAACTTTATTCTTCTCATTCAGTATTGTACTGGCTAGTCTGGGCCTTTTTTAAAATATATATTTTTATTGATTTCAGAGGAGGGAGGGAGGGAGAGGGACAGACAGAAACATCAATGATGAGAGAGAATCATTGATTAACTGCCTCTTGCATGCCCCCCACTGGGGATCGAGCCTGCAACCAAAGCGTGTGCCCTGACCAGGACTTGCTCACGGTTCATAGGTCGATGCTCAACCACTGAGCCACGCCAGCTAGTCTGGGTCTTTTGCCTCTCCATATGAACTTTAGACTCAGTTTCTCCATTGCCATAAATAACTTTAATCAAAATAATAATAGGAGCAAGATATTCATAGAATAAAATAATAAACTATGAGTACAACTGTTCAAATAAATAACCAATCAAACAAATAAAAACAGTAAAGGAGAAGGGACCACTTTTCCTTATGGTAGATTCCTACTAATAAATACTGAAAGAATGATGCAATTAGGAAATGATGATTTTGCATCTATGATATAATCATTGCTAATCCAGCAAAGTCATTAATGCATGCTAAAACTATAAAACAAAAAAATAAAATAAATAAGAAAAAAGAAATAAAATAAAATGAATGGGTTAAAGTTTGATGAAGAAGAAGCTATTTGTAGTCTCCAATATTCCCTCCAAATTATTTCTTAATCACCAAGAGAAAATTATAACTTTACAGTGAATTAAATCTAGTAAATACTATCTTAACCAAATAATAAAAGTAACAACAATAATGGGATAAACCATGTGCCTCTTGATATCCTAGGAAGGATGCAATGTCAATTTTGTGTGTGTTCCTGTCCAAAATGCATAACCTGAATCCAATCATGAAAGATCATCAGTAAACCCCAATTGAAGGACATTCAGCAAAACAACTTGATTATAGTCTCACAAACTGTCAAAATCAAGAAAGACAAAAACAGAAAAAAAGTTAAGGCGCTGTTCTGGGTTAAAAGAAACTTAAGAGACATAAAAACCAAAGGTGATGCATGGTTCTGGCCTGAAGCCGAGCCAGGAAAATATAAACCGTGTAAGAGACGGCTATTGAAACCAGTGACAACATTTTAATACAGACTCTGAATTAAATAACAGCATTGTATCTATGTTAAATTTCCTAACTTTGACCATTTTACCATGAATATATAAGGAAAAGTCTTAGGAAATACAAAATAAAAATGTTTGGGTAAAGAGGCATGATTTCTATTAAATTATTCTCAAATGGTTAAAAAAAATGTATACACAGCCATATATAGAAAAAGAGAGGATAGATGATAAAGCAGATGGGGTGAGATGTTACCAATTGAAGAATGTGCTGGAAGGGCGTGTGGAGTTCTTTGTACTATTCTTATAATTTTTCTGTAAGTATAAAATTATATCAAAATAAAAGTTTTAATATGAAATGTTAAAGGTCACAACTTAGATATTAGAAATACTTTAATTATGGGAGAGAAAATCTAAATACAGCAGTTATTATATAAGGTAATTGAGCTAGATCAGAATTCCAGAATTTGAACTATGCATTTGCATAGGCGAGTTCCAGTATGCTTGAATCTCAAACCGGGACCAGAACAAGTTGTATATCCTCTGTGGACCGTATTGAACACATGTGGAAAAATGAATATTAATTGACCATAAAGACATATAAATTGGGGGACCAAAATCAGGCAGAAGGAAAATTTGACACAAATTGAACATAGTTGTTATTACCTTCTTATTTCAAGAATGTCAGCTAGCTGGGACCGGTTTGGCTCAGTGGATAGAGCGTCGGCCTGGGGACTGAAAGGTCCCAGGTTCGATTCCGGTCAAGGGCATGTACCTTGGTTGCGGGCACGTCCCCAGTGAGGGGTGTGCAGGAGGCAGCTGATCGATGTTTCTCTCTCATCGATGTTTCTAACTCTCTATCTCTCTCCTTTCCTCTCTGTAAAAAATCAATAAAATATAAAAAAAAAAGAATGTCAGCTACTCTAATGCAGTCCTTCTCCTAACTTTACCCACCACCAAGAGCAAGAAGAGTAATAAACAACACAGTTTGATTTTTGCCTTGTATTGTTTTCTTTCCTTGTTCATCTTACTAGATAAAAGCAAGGTATTGCCACACAGTAGGTATGAGACCTTGGGAAAACTACATTACCTCCTTGGAGTTCAGTTTTTCCTGTATAAAACTGGGATGAAGTAGTATTTGTATCCAACCTGCTGAAGTGTTGTAGGAATCATATGACTAAATATCTATGAAAATCCTTTAGTGCTATAGCATCTAAGATACTATTTCAGTGACAATAATCATTATCAATTTTCTCTGGGTTTTAGGCCACTTAAAATTCCACTCACGCTGGAGTGAGAAATGTTAGTTCATGGAAGTCAAGTGATGCATTTGTACGGTGAGTACCAGCTTGGGGCTAGTACCAGCTATGCAAGTGACGTATGTCAAGTCACCTGCAACTTGCCCGCAAGGCAGGTTAGAGATGATAAGACAAATGTCAACCACATTTCATTGTAGACGTTAAGAACAGGCATCAATAATGTAGCTCCTAATAGCACAGTTACTGAAATGTTACACGTGTACAGTAGCCTGGTTTGAATGTTATCCTAAGGAGAAACACGTTCTTTGGCGTAGTCCTCATACTCGAATGAATGCTCCATGAGGGCAGGGATCTTTGTCTGTTTTGTTCATGAATGTATATCAGGCACTGACAACAGCACCTGGCATATTTTTATACTTGATACATATTATTGGTTGATTGACATACACCTAAAGACTTTTCAGAAACCTGAGTACTTGCTTTGATTTTTTAAATTTATTTTTATATTTCCCCTAAGAATGGTTCTGGGTCATAGAATGTATATTCAAAGACTTACATTTAACTTGACTGTTAGAAAACACATGCACACTGGGCAAAATATCCTTCATCTTAAAAAATAAGAACTCCTGGGCATAAAATCCACGCACTGAGGGAAAGGACAGCCACTAGAGGACGGTGTGGGCACACCCGCTCCCAGACCCCTGAGAAAGCCAAGAGGGACCTTGATAGACGGGAAGGAATGCTGCCAAGTTTCACTTCTCCAGCTTCAAGTCATTGGTAAATTCCTCGTGCAAGTTTCACTTTCGAAAACAAAAACAGAATAACAGCCCAATGATAATGAGTAGGTCACTGGCAAAGATAAAAGTCGGGAAAACTGCAAAAATGTCAATAATCCCATGAGGAATGAAATACAGCTCAGCAGATTTTTGTGCAGCTGTCAGGACACCTTGAAAGTGTTGATGCTGGAAATACTTGACTCCAGCTATTCCTGTGAACTAGGCTATAAGTTTCTAGCTGGCAGTGAAGTTGTGAACTGCGTTCAAGGACAAGGAGCTAAGTCAAGTGCATGCAGTAGCAAGGAACTGGATTCGGAGTACTTTGTTGTCATACAAAACGAAGAGCAGTTCTTTGAGAAATGCATCACCCATAAAACAGCATGTACCAAAATCGGCAACAAAAAGACATGATCACAACAGCAAATAATCTCTTTGTGGATTTTTTAAAGAGAAGAAAGTTTCAGACAGCAACCTTTTAGGAGTGAGTTCAGTCAACTCAGATCCACTAGTACTTCCTCAAAGTTATCAATATAATAAATTACAAATATTTTCAATGAGCTGAAACTATTGAAAAAAAATACTTTTTCAGGGCAATCATTTTAACCTAGCAGTTTATTGGCTTGTGTTTCTGAATTTTGAACAATAATTCAATGCATCGCTTTATCCTTCTGAAGAAAGAACTTATACCCATGTTAAATTTACATTGATTCTCAGTCATTTTGTAAAAACATTACTTGTCTCTCAGTCAAAAAATATGTGACTTCTTATTGTAGAACAGGTGCTGTCTGTATTTGTTAAAAGGCAAAACACAATCTCTATCTTCTTGCTGCTTGCAGTCTAGTTGGCAAATACAAACAAGTAGAGAACATTATAGTGGTGGTGCTATGATGGGGAAGTTCAAAGTAATTTGTTAAAGCAGGTAGCAGGGTAAAGACTAAGCCAGCCTTGGAATGGTGTGAGCATTTTGGAAGACAGTTTCATCTAAGCCAGCGGTTCTCAACCTGGGGGTCGAACGACTCTTTCACAGGGGTCGCCTAAGACCATCCTGCATATCAGATATTTACATTATGATTCATAACAGTAGCAACATTACAGTTAGGAAGTAGCAACAAAAATAATTTTATGGTTGGGTCATAGCATGAGGAACTGTATTTAAAGGGCCAGAAGGTTGAGAACCACTGAAGCAGAGTCCCATTGGGAGTGAGTGCCAGGAGGGGAGGGAGAGCAGACAATAGCCAGGTCAGGACTGTCTCCTGGGAAGGACCATTCATTCACCTTCCTCTGCTCTAAGATGCAGGCCTCAGACTCAGTCATCTCCATGGTCCCATCCAGTCTAACATTTTATGATGTTCTATCCAAATTTCAAGGTAAAACTTAGTTGGAAAATAGAATTCAGTAACTTTGCTCTATAGACTAATTTTCACAAACCTGTGTCTTCAAATTATTTAAATTCTCCTTCCCTTAAAACCAGGACTTTAACAATGATAAGGAAGGTTCTAAGGATGACACTCAAATATTGATATTTTATAAAAGCAAATATATAAATAAAAATGTTTATGTATACATGAGCTTCCAACATCTGAAGTTCTCTTAAACATAACACAATATTTCTGTAGCTGTACCTGCAAGTTCCCATTATTATGTAAATGCTATATAATTTTTACTCTAACATAACCCACTTATAGCATATGTACTGGTAAACTATCTTTCAAAGTATGGTATTTTACTAATTTCACATAAAAGCCCAAATCAATTTCAATGTAAAGCCGCATAGTGGTCAGTTATCACCTTTAAGACCTCTGTCCCAAGCCTTTGTTTCACATCTCTGCCCTGTTGCCTCTTCCAGTAGAATGCATATCAGTCCTTCATAATTATCAGAGAGGGTTATAGGAACTTTTAATTTTCATCTCCAGACTGGAAATAAGAACAAAAGCACATTCACAGTGTTTTCTGAAATTCATCTCTCATTTGTTTCCACTTGTAAAAGACTTAAAATGACTAATTAATGTTTAGCTCCTCCTTCTTCATTTGCTTTATTTTCAGTCTGAGAGAGCCCCTGGTTTGGATAAAGATCTCAAATTTCAAATATTGGTTTTATCATTGCTCCGTGTTCCTCTTTATGTAAAAATCACTTTATGGACAAATTCTTCACGGGCACATTGGCAGGCACTAGAGGACTTGCTCAGTTCCTTAATAAGTAAGTCCATGTAATATATTTAGCCATAGCCAAGAGTTCAATGGTTAATTCTAGATATAGAACACAGGCTCCAGTACATAGATTTTGATCACAGCATATGCCCTGAAACAAATATCACAATCAGTAAAATCCCAATCAAACATGGTTCCTTGCCTAGCACTGCAAGGGTGAAGGAACAGACCGCCCTATTCTGGAACAATTTGTTCGAGGAGACCTGTGCACCTGCACGATGATGTTAGAGTAGCTCACTTAGTGGTTTTTTAAAAAGTCTTATCATCAGGGGAAGGTTCACTTCATTCCCCTTGATGTGGTGGTCTGAGGTTTACAGGTTCCTGAACATAAGATTTGAGACAATCTTGAAAAAAATTACAATCATTTCCAAAGTGCAGACGAGTTTTGATATGCTTCAGTTGCCAAGGAATTTATGAAAACCCATACTTCAGACTTTTCATTTTTAGATCAATCTCCCGTGTTTGAGGCAAGCTGATTTATTTTAACAGAAAAAAAATTGCATAGTGATCTAAATCACTTGATTTATCCCTTTGCCTTAAGAATGACTACTTTGCTGTGGACAAGATAAAACTTTTAAGTAATAAATTTCAGTATTGCTTAGATGTATTATATCATTGTATTGTAAATTTGAAATAATATATTTTAATCAAACTTAAAAGTCAACATTAGCATAAAGCAACACTTAATTAGCCTGCAATATCCAATGAGAGCTGGGTCCTGTTGGTTACCAGCTGGTAAAGGCACAGTTTTTAACTGGCTCACTGCAGACTCAGTTCAAGTCTCCACTGGCTCTGGATAGTCAGTTATTTCTGTCCAAGCCTGAGATGACTTTTTTAAACTCTAAGTCTTTGGAAAAACAAATATAATTATTTGGAAAGAGTAAAATTAATTAATATTAATGTCTGTATATAGGTTGATTGAAACCAATTAACCCCAGAAGGGACGGGATGTTGTTAAATTCCTTTCTTGATTAAAAGATAGGTAAATTTTTGCCATTTGTAGCTAAAGATTTCTTTCGACAGTTTTCACTAAAGACTCCCCACCCCACAAAAAACAAACAAAAAAACCTTTAAAAGGTTAAAATTTTTTCAGACTTAGCTATCTCTAAATTATTTTCTATTTTTACAGGGTAAATACAACATGTTCACATGTATACTACAGAAAATTTAAATGTTTTTTTAATTTATCTGTTCCTGCAATTATCTGCACTGTCTTCTCTAATTGAAGAGTTGCAAAAAAAAACAAAAATAAAAAAAAAAAACCTATGGTGGCTCAACAATGCAGCTCAGCTCAGTCTAATAGCCTGCTCTTAGCAGATATATTCATCCACCAAGGCATTTTCCTATGAATTCTGGACCCGATCTGAAAATTTTGCTCATCACAGTGTTCTGGGTAACCACTACTAATCAATTGAAGTTGGCAAGAAGCGATACTGGTTTGCCATCCTACTAAGCTTCATGCAGGATGTACACTGACTTACCTTATGCTATGCTTGATTTCTCCTCTTGGTGCTGAGCTGTCCATCTGCTTTGAAGACGGCCCTTCTGTTTGGTTATCTGTCCTTAAAGCAATTTCTCATCCAACACCTGACAGTCTGGGGTTAGAGCCAAAGACAGGGGTATATACTGGTTGCACTAGGCCTTACTACTAGGTACCTACTGGGTCTAGCCATATGGACCTTACAGGAGAACGTACTACAACTCAAAGAAGACAAGACACTAGGTAGTTGCTTAAAATATGACGTTCCTTTTGGCTTTTCCTTAATAAATAAGGAGAATAGCTAACGAGCATCTTCTTAGGGGTTTTTAGGTACCAAAAGACTTTTATGAAGGTGCTCCTTGGTTAAATCTTTCAAAGCTATAACAAGATTATCTACCTTTTCCATGAGTTTCCAACTCTTCAACTTTTCACTCTTAACTCTTCACAAGTTCTATACATTCCTTCTAAGTTGTACAGTTCAGAACTGAGCAAGTCCTCTAGTAAATAACACATTAGTATAAGAGCACTAGGAATAAATTCTATTTTTTATTTTATATAAGCTTTTTATTGAAGTATAACATACATGAAAAGGGATTGTGAGTTTTCCCAGAGTGAATACACTTGTCTAATTGGTACCTAGATCAAGAAACAGAACATGAACAGAACTCCAGAACCCTCCTTTCTCCCTTTCAGTCACTATCCTCTACCCCAGAAAAACACTATATTTCTGAAATATGTGTCATTTTGATTTTAAAAATATAATACAATTGGTTCTTTTGTGTTTGCCTTCTTTAACTCAATGTTCTGCTTGTGAAATTTACTCACAGGATTGCATGTAGCTGCACTTCAGTAATTTTCTTGCTGTAGAGCATTCAACTATATGAATGTACCATACACACACAGAAAATCCATACCAGTGTTGATGGACATGTGCATACTTTCTAGTTTGGGGCTAATTACAAATATTTCTCCGTGTCTTTTGGTGTGCATAAAGTAATCAATTTTTGATGAGTATTCACCGGGGAGTGAAATTGATGGGTCATATGGTATGTTTATGCTCAGTTCCAGCAGTTACATTTTTAGAAAGATTGTTTTGCTACCCTAATGCTATTCTTGCATAAAAGATGGTCATTGTATTACTCTGAAGCTATTCTCCACCAGAAAACTGCTTTGAATGGGCATAGACACTTGAATCACTATCAGGCAGGAAAAAAAGGACATAACAACTGAAAAAGGGCTCACTTGTTAGACAGGAAGCTGCACTAGTAGCAAATTTGAGCTGCTATTCCTTGTTTCCCAAATATGTAAGATAAGAGGTTCCTGCCTCTAAATGGAGGACAAAGACAACAGTAAGAATTAAACAGAGAGACACTGTCAGCAAAGGCCCTGGAAATTATATAAACTCAGAAGTTGTGGAAGTCAGACTGGACAGGTGTAATGGTCAGATTGTGACTGGTCTTGAGGTCAGATGGTTAAATGTACACAACTGGCAGCTTGGTGGTTGCCACTAGTGAGACGTGTAAGAACAAAAAGGGAGGGAGCTGTCAAGGTCAAGTCAGTGACCTTTGGCGGTGGATCATGCTGGCATTCCTCAGAGGCCCATAGGTGGAAGCCTATTGCTTCGAGGCTCTAGGTCCAGCAGGATCATGCCAAAGTACATGTAAGACTGGGCCCAAGTAACAGAATCACAAAACTTCTTCCTGCGTGAACCCATCTCCATGACCACACCCTCTGGTCCTTCCTTACCAACACCTCGGCTCTCTCCTTTCTGCCTCCCATGTGCATTCGTTTCATTTCCAGATGTGCTGCCTGCTTTATCATCTCCTTTAGTGGCCGATGAGCTACTTTACATTCGTTTCTCTCCTGATTTGCCATTTCTATCTTGGCCTCCCCCACACACATTAATAATAAATTCCTCTCTCCATTTAATAAACATTGAGGCCCCACTATGTGCCAGGAACGGGGCTAAATACTCAGTAGCTCTGACTTCTTGGAGCCTAGACACAGCTGTTTGAGGGAAAAGGGCAGGGTGCGAACCACCGTCAACCTGTCATTGGGAGCGGGAGACCATCAGATGGAAAACGGGTCCTCGGTGGCTGAGTCACTGGTTCCACAGCTCTGGATTCTGGAAGTTGAGTTCCAGACCCTGGTGTCCAGTGTCTCTCTCTCTCTCTCTCTCTCTCTCTCTCTCTCTCTCTCTCACACACACAAGTGACACTGACAGTGTAACAGACAAGTAGAACAAGAATGAAGATGGCACAATACACATCAGTTCTTTATTTTATATTTAAACCCAACAGCTTCCCTCCAAAAGTAAGGGTATTCTTCAAGACAGTTCTGATTTGTTTAATTAAGTGGCCTCGGGTATGGTAATGTTTTTAAATACATATATATATTCAAATGGTAACTAAAAAAGCTAAACAGCATTAGCTTTTCCCGATCCAAAGTCCAGGAGCTTTCATTGTGTAGTCAAACACCCTTCAATTTAATTTGCCGTTTGTATGGCTTGAGCCTAAGCTTCTGCCTCATTTCTGTTGGGCTCAAGACACAATACAAACGATTGGAGAGCTCGCGTGGGAAGATCGGGAGACCGTTAGGCGATGGGACCTCCTCGGAGGGGCGCTGCTAGCGACCGCAGACCACCCGGTACGGCAGGCGCGAGGGCGCGGTCGGCGGAGGGGCGCCCGGCACCCCGCACCCTGGGCTCCCCGGGCTCCGCTGACCTGGCCGCCGCGGGGCTGGCTCCCGCGACAGGTGTCGCCGGGGCAGGCGCAGTGCTGTCCGCGGGGTTGGCTGCGAGTGCGGGCGAAGGAGCAGCCGTCCGTCCCCGAGGCTCCCCCTGACCCCGACGGGAGACCCCGCGTCCTCGCCGCGGACACCGCCCCGGGGTCCCCCAGGCTGGCCTCGCGCTCGCAGGGGTCGCTCTCGCCCCGCGCGCCTCCACGCTCCGACTTCTCGCGAGATTTTCCCCCCAAACCGCCCCCCCCCCCGCCCCCTCCAGCTCGGGGCCGGCGGCTCCGCTATGGCTGCGCTGCGGAGGCTCCTGTGGCCGCCGCCCCGGCTCCCGCCGGCACCCTCCCCTCACCAGCCCTTCCCCGGGCCGTGGGGGCGGCCCGTGGGGACAGCCGCGGGCCCTCCCGGCCGGCCCTGCCCCTGCCGGGAGGAGGAGGACCGGGCTGTGGCGGAGGCGGCGTGGAGGCGGCGGCGGCGCTGGGGGGAGCTGAGCTTCGCGGCGGCGGCCGGCGGCGGGCTGGTCGGCCTCGTGTGCTACCAGCTGTACGGGGACCCCCGGCCCGACTCCGCGCGGGCGCCGGACCCCGGGCGCCCCTCCGAGGGCGCCGACTTGGAGCCGGAGGACCCGCCCCGCGGCCGGAGGCTGCTGCCCATCCCGGTCGCCGCTGCCAAGGAGACGGTAGGTGCGCGAGCGCGTGCGTCCGCCAGGTGTTCCCCCGAGTGCGGGGCGGGCCTGCGGGGTGCGGGCCCCGTGACCTCGTGACCCCGGCCGTGGGAGGTGGCGGCGGTGTGAGCCCTGCGGCCGCGGGCAGGGCCCTCCCGCCACCGAGACCGGCACCTTGGAGGCCGGCAGCCCCGGTGCGCATGCCGCTGCTGCCAAGGCTCGGAAGGTGCTGTCACTGCTGATGGAGAACCTCGGAGGTTGCTGCAGCGACCGCGTAGCAAGGGCAACCCCAAACCAGGACAGAACAAAACGAAAACCAAGGTCACGACCTGCAGAAAGCGGAGGGTGGCCTATGAGAGGAGGGACGCACAGGCCGGGCCGGGCGGCCACAGCGAGTGATCCAGGAGGCCCGGGCGGGGCGGGGCTGCGAGGTCTTAAAAGACATTATTGTTCATCAGTCGCAAAGGACCAAATGCCAACACTGTAGCTTCGGTATTTCAGGTCAGAAAGAATGAAGATGTCACCAGATAGGGAAAAAAAATACACACACAAAAAACCTAATCAGAGGAATCTAGCCCACCCACTCCACCCGTTTCCTACGGTAGAATCTCCTAAATAGGGGCAATAAGTGAGAAGATGGATGGACAGGACAGCGAAAGTAGGAGACTAAAGGAGGCTGACGCCTACAGAGGAATTCGCATGAACATGTCCCGGTATCGTTAGTACTTCACATAAGGTAAGGATGAGTAAAAGGGAAGAGTGAGTACAGGGACATGATGTTTTTGTTGCATCAGTATACTTAACAGGCACGTAAATGACTAGGAAAATCGTCTGGGAATGTTTTCCTTGCAGGACTAGAGGAGTGTGAAGGGCTCAGAAGACAATAATTTAGAAAAGAGGCAACTGTTTCTAATGAAATGTACGTACCCTTTATTCTTTGCACGAGATGCACAGTGGCGATCTGATGCTGTAGGTGTGTCATTTCTTTTGGTGGAGGTTGTTGAGGCGTTTAGGTAAAGGAATCTACTTAATTGTCCTTCTAGCAGCAAATCACAAATTCATAGCATAAAGTACTTTTATACAGTGAATATTTAAAACACTAGCAAATACTTCAACCTGCATCCTCCAAACCCCACACACATCTATATAATAATAAAAGCATAATATGCTAATTAGATGGGACAGCCGAAGGACCTTCCAGACAACCTTCTGGATGAAGCCGGGCCGCGAGGGCCGAGCCCCTTGCACCAATTTCGTGCACTGGGCCTCCAGTGTATATGTAATACATTAAACTTGTGTTCTGATGGACAAAGACAGAACTTTTCATCAACCACAGTTGATCTGGGAACAGAATAGGAATGTAGGAAACATCAAGTAGTCCTTTGTTTTCTTCTTTAAAAAAAAATAAATTTTACTTTTAAAGTTGAGAGACAGGATCATGCAGTTTTAATTTAAAAGACCATACTCAGAAAGCCAGGACTCTGAGTTCACGACTTACTGATTGTATCGTTACTCAACTTCTCAAAGCCTGTTTCCTCACCTGCAAAAGGAGGTTGATAGTGTCTTCCTCATACCATTATGAGAGTTAAATGAGATAATACATTTTAAAAAAGAATGGTGCCCCTAGCACATAGTGAGCATTCAGTCAATTTGTTTAATTTTTTTATTTGTTCATTTATTTACTTTATGGCTCTATTTATTTGCTATGTTACTGCTAGGAGCCCAGCACACGATTTGAAATCGCCCAGCACCACCCACTCCCTCTCCAGCCCTTGAAGCAGCCGTGGCCGCTGCTGATCAGGCCCTCCCCCAGCGCAAGTGTGCGGAGGCCCCTGCTGCCCTGCCCCCAACGCTGCACGTGCAACCTCTTCCTGTCCAGTCAACTGTTATTGCATCCCGGATAATTAGCATATTTCTCTATGTCTTGTTTATTGTTAATGAAAGTATCTATACATTGTTTTAGAAGTCAAATAATTACTAAAGTCTGTATCTTACCCTTCCCAAGTTTCCAATTGTACATTCTGATCATTATTACTTTGGTATTGGACCTTTTCCCCCCCCTCTGAAAACTTTTATAATCTTCTCTTTATCCTGGTGTTTAAACAATTCACAACAATAACCACTGGTGTGGACATTTTTTCATTTATTCATTTATTGTGCTAGTTACTTTAGGGCCCTTTCAGTTTGGAAATTCATGTCTGAAAGTTCTGTATACTTTTAAAAAAATAGATTTTTATTGATTTTCAGAGAGGAAGGGAGAAGGAGAGAAAGACATAAAAACATTAATGATGAGAGAGAACCATTGATTGGCTGCCTCCTGTGCGTTCCACACAGTGTCGAACCTGCAACCTGGGCATATATGGCCTGATCTGGAATCCATCCCTGACCTCTGGTGTATAGATTGATACTCAGCCACTGAGCCATGCGGCTGGGCCTATATATTTTTCTGTATTATTTCTTTGACAGTTTTCTCCATTTTCTGTTTTCTTTTTCTGAAACCTCTGTTAGTTTGAAGTTACGTCTTCTGACAGTTCCTGATCTAATTCTACTCTTTCGTTTGTTCCAACTACTTCATTTTTTTTGTTGGTTTGCTTTTGTGGGAGATATCTTTATCTCCAGAGATAACTTTATCTTCTAGCCTTCTGTTGAATGTTTTATCTCAGTTATCCTAATTTTTTAATTCAAAGAACTATTCTCTGTTCCCTGATGTTCTTGTGTTACAGTGATCTATTTTGTTTTATGGCTGCTCCATGTCTCTTTTTACTATAAGGATATGAATTATAGTTTTGTTTTTAAGTTGTCTTCTGCTCCATGCATTGTGTTATCTCTTCCAGGTCCTTTTTTATATTTTATTTTCAGTGCTTTCACTATCATTTTGAGGTTTTCTCCACATATCTGTGGTTGTTGCCTATCTATATTTGAGGCCTCTCAGAAGCTCTTTTTATAGGAACATGGCTTTTTACTTGGTGATCTGGGCTTTTTATTAGAGTGGCATCCACATCCCAGTATTTTATAAATATTTTTCTCTGGTCTCATTGAGCTTCTCCAAAGAATGGGAGCGGTGGGAGGAACAGTAACCTGGATGCACAGCACATTGCGTGTATGTGCGAGAACATGTGTGTTGGGGGAATATCCAGTGATGTACTTACATATTGTTACCCTCTGGTTTCAGCCTCACAGCTTTCTCTGCCAACACATTCCTTGTGTTCCCAAGGCCTTATCCTTTCTGAGATCTGTCACCCGAATTAGCTTGCTTCCGTTTGGTGTCCTCCTCCATGGTACCCAGGTTGTGCCTCTGCTCCTCTGGTCAATTACCTTCCCCCCATCTATTCAAGTTTGTAAAAAATTAATGAATTTTCTTGAGTGTCCTTTTCTCTTTCCTAGTTTTTGTATGTTTATACCTTTTAAGAAATATTTTATTGTGATTTTAATGTGGTTTTGGGAGGAAGAGGTTGAAAGAAACTCATAAGGTCAGTCTGCCATTTTTTCAGAAGTATTTTAAACCTGTGTTGCCACTTCATTTATTATGCTTATTTGATTTTCCTGAAGTGGTGGAAATGTTTCCTTTTGATGTTTAAAACTATAGCAAGAACACTTGATTTATAAAGCCTCTTTTAATTAAGCAGTATGTTATATTGAACATAGCCTAGCATATAAATTACCCTGTGTGTGTTATGAGACGAATTTAACTGATGGCAATATGCAGCAGTAACCTACAGACATGCAGCATGTTGTATTACCGTAGCCTTGAACATTTTTAAAGACATTGCCTCTGAACTTCCAGACAGCCTTCCCCAACTCTACCATATACTCCAAGATGATGACTTTTTGCAGTTATTTATTAATTGCCTGTCTTTTCTGCTTGTCTTCGCCCTTTAAGGAGAGATCTTGTGTTGGTCTTGATCACCTTTATATTATCATTGCCTGGTATGGGACATAGCCCTGATAGATATGCAATAAATGTTTGTCAAATGAATAAGTTTATATCAAATACTTGCATGGGACCTGCACATTGAAAAGGCGCAACCACAGTCTGTGAGAATTAATAGCTTAATATCTTGTTCAGCTATGGTCGTTATTTATAGCATTGGAATTGGGAAGACTTCAGTTAAGGTCAAAATTCCAGGCTTTGGGAAACCAAATCACGTGACACTATATTTATTTTAATTGTGCAAGTTTATCTTGCCAAAATTTTTTTAGTAAACATGGCCTTGAACTTTATTAATATTATAAAGAGATGTTGACAAGATTCTGTTTAGAACCTTTTAGTTTAGCCTTAAAGTATTATTTTTATTAATGGAAAAAAAGTTTTGTTCTATAACTGCCTTTTTGTTTCAGATCCAGAATTACTTTACTAGATTGCTTAACATACTTTAATCCAGTGTTTTACTTATTATACAGAACACATGATCTATTTTATGATTTGTTAATCTTAAGAAGCTCTAAGCAACTTACTTTTATTCTCAAGTAAAAAAGAGAACAGTATTTGTATCTTTCTTGTTTATTTCTATAATAATTGCCAGTAATCATTCATTTTTAAGTTTCTTTCACTTTATCTCTTTTCCAACTTCTTTTTAGGACAGCACATTTTGAGACAAGGTTATGCTTCTTCTTTCAGAATATTGAAGATTTTGCCAGATGTTTAAAATACAAACATTACAGAGTGAGGGAAGTCACATAGAAATTGAAGATAGGTTAAGTCTGTGTAAAATAACATTGTATAGGAAGCTAAATTAGGAAATCACCTCTTTTGGTTTTCTGAATCACTATGTCCTTCTAGTGCCCCGACCATGGTGTAAATTCACATACAACAATTTGTAGGGGGGTTTTTTTCCTAAGTAAATCACAGAATAAAATTTGAATGAATTTGGAAATAATATTCCTCCTCCGGCTATACAAAACCTGGAGTTATAGAAATGCATGCACCTGTTGTCTGGGTTGCAGTGAACGATAGTTACAGCATTTTATGGATATCCTTTTATTTAGATTCACATAGGGAATTAGGAAATGAAATTGTCATGACCTTGAATTTAAATTTAAAAAAATTTAACATCTGTAATTCTCTTCCAAGACTTAGAAATTGTCCAGAAATGCATATTAATCAGTTTGAGTGAAAGTGTATGTAATGGTCAATGTAATTTCCACATTCAAAATAAATAAATAAAAATACTGAATTGTATTTCAAATTGGAATTCAGGTAATACTATTGGGATTTAATGTAATTTCCAACTTGATTCTCATAGACCTGGGTCGGGGATTGAGCCTGCAACTGAGGTACGTGCTCTTGACTGGTAATCCTCGATCCTTTGTCTGTGGGCCACTGCTCTAATCACTGCACAAACCGACCAGGGTACTGTTACATCTTTTAATTTGCTTCTGTTTTGCATTTTCATGATTAAATAGGAGTTTTAAATGATAAAATGAATTTTTAGCTTACTTGTGAAATGTAGTTTTTCAATGAATATTTTTACATGGTCACAACTTCTGCTGTTCTAATTATTATGTTACTAGAGGCCCAGTGCACAAATTCATGCATGGGTGGGGTCCCTCTGGGTGGCCTGCAGGGATTGGATCGAAACCTGCAGTCCAATGCCGCCTGCAGCTCCTACCTGCCTCTCCTGCTCATCCCGGCCCCACCGTGCCTGCCGCGGGTTTGCACCCAATTCAGTCCCGATTGGGAGAGGCTCATGTTGCTGCAGCAGCACTGACCGGCAATGAACCCTGCATTTGGTGCCCTCCCAAGGGGAGTGGCCTGTGGCATCTGGCTGAAACCGGATCTGCAACATCCCCTGAGTGGTCCCAGATTGCGAGAGAGTGCAGGCCAGGCTGAGGACTCCGGTGGTGCATGATCGGGCCAGGAAGGGACCGGAGGAGGGCTCCAGGGCTTGTCCAGCCCATCTTGCTCAGTCCAATTGCCCGAACCCCAGCAGCAAGCTTAACTAACGGTCGGAGCATCTGTCCCCTGGTGGTCAGTGCACGTCATAGCAAGTGGTTGAGCAGCCTTAGCATATCATTAGCATATTACGCTTTGATTGGTTGGTTGGTTTTTCTGCCATTCAGTCTATTTGCATATTACCCTTTTATTATATAGAATTCCTTTTTTTGAGATGTATAACCCTTAGTAATATGATCTGATTAGTACTTTTTCCCCATAATATAATATTTAACTCACATAGGCAATATACAGACTTATACTACAGATTTTATTCTTTTGTGTAAACTTGATAGGCAAGTTTAAACTGTAGAATATTAGTTCTAACTGATCTTCTGTAATTGTGCCAAACACTGAGAATTTGAGTAACTTTATTTTGTGTAGTGTAAATACTCTTGTGTTAGAGAAAAATGTGTTTAAAAAAGTCAAGCAAGTTCTATTTATGGCTGTTTATCTAGCATTAAAGAAAATGCCTAGTCACTTGTGTACTAAGCAGGAATTTTGAAATATATTACTTTTTTACCTTACTCCTTTATTCTCTCAAGTGTTGATAGATTATATAAGCTAAGTAAAATGTGAAAGTTTAGTGCATTGTCATTCAGTTGACTAGCCTAGGACATTTGTTTGCTCATTTTCCCAAATTGGGAAAGTAGAATCCAAGTTTTCTGCTTTTTTCTCCATTCACTAAATTGTCTTTTAACTATTTCAACACTCAACTCAACCTCCAAAATTTAGGCATAGGAAGTGTATATAAAAGAATTTAAAATAATTCCATTTTTTTTCTGCCTCTGATAAAGATAATATCTATCCAATTGATACTATAAGTATTGACTAGGTGAAATATTTGGATTATTCCTTTCCCTGGAAGTAATATAGTAGATTATTCAAACTGCTTGCAATAATTCAAATGTGAATATTCCTAACAGGCTTACATCATGATCAGAAAGGCTGTCATAGATTAGACCCAGTTTAAGCTAGTTCCAGCCCATTAGTTCTGTACTTCTTCCAACCACTTTAAAGTTATTCTTACAACTTTAAAGATGAGATATGGTTTATAATTCTCTCTCTCTCTCTCTCTTTCTCTCTCTCTCTCTCTCTCTCTCTCTCTATATATATATATATATATATATATATATATATATATATATATATGAACATTCACTCATTATCCCCAGGAGATTAAGAAAGGTTTTGAGATATTGATACCACAGGATCAATGATGGGATCCTAAGGACAATAATAGGCAGCTTGTGGTCTAGGGTTTACAGTGAAAGTAAATCATTGTGACTCGAACTTTCACCAATCTTTGTTTTCTCATGGCTTCCTCCAGACCGTTTCCTGTACAAGTAAATGGGTCACAGCAGGATTTTATGTCCTAGTAAAGAATATAGTGTTAGTATTGTATAGCACAGACTTAGTCAAAGTCAAGACATACTATTTAGGGAGTAAGGTTAAAGTCTATACTTCTTATTTGGATCTAATGTTCTAAATATTATTGGTAAAAGTACAAATACTGGGTGCTATTGTGAACTAAATATTTATCAAAAATATTATACGTATATATCACCAAATAATAAAATTTAGATCTTAGCCTGAATTATTATAGTAGTTATTTTTTAATTTTTATAAAACTGTAGGGAGCAGGCCAACTTCTCAAAGTTGCTGCCATTTCCTGGCAAATTATAGGTGAGTAGCCCATTGTGTCTTTGGTCTTCTACTGCAACCATTACCCAAGAGAAGTTGGAACATGGCTACAGCCATAAATTGGGTTGAACATTAATCTTCAATAAAATGGTGAAAATTAGGAGGATATGGAGAAGTGAACGAGAGGGATTATCTGAATGTCAGCTATGTAAGAGCAGGAGTTACTCAGGGAGTAAAGATATATTGTTTGATTACAGGCAGATAAAGAAGTTCTAGAAACATCTCTCTTCCATTTTTTGGTGGTATATTTTATTCAGGAAGTTTTCCTAAGTGGCATTCTTTAATGTACTGTATGATACAAGTATCTGCAGTTATGCTTTCTTAATTGTAGAAGAGCATAGTGACTCCATAGGGACTTTAATTCCTTTGGAAAAACAAGGTACTGGGGCGGGGGGGAGGGGGGGAGAGCAGAAAGATCAGAGGTACCTAACCTGTATTATTTGGTTAAGACACTGTAGTATACCTACTGATTCATTCACCACACTACATCCTAGTCCAAAAGCAATTTTATCTTCACCTACTAGTAAATATTTAGCATATGCTTGGGAAAATATAGATCTTCCTCATATCCTTTCCCTCATGTCCTCCCTCTACAATGATCTCTTTGCCAATATCTACTTATGATTGCCCTCTACAATAGCTTTAAACTCAGTGATTAACATGATTTTGGAAATAATATAGTGAAATAGTGAAGCAGGGTACAATAAAGAGCTTTGCCTTTGTTATGGGTGCCTTATATAGCTGAGTCAGCACCTTTTAAATGGCCTTCCAGGAATTCTCAAAAAAGACTTTAATTTGCATTTCACTGACCAAAACTTAGTCTGTTGACCCAGTCTAATTGCAATAAAGCCTGAAAAGTGTAACCTTTATTCTTTGTGATATGTGACAAGCTAAAAGTCAGAGTTCTCTTTCTAAGAAAAACTGAAGAGCAGATAATATATTTATCAGTCTTTCTTAGTCTTACAGTTGTGTTGGGAAAATGGCTTTGAAATGAAATTAAAATGCTCATAAATAAATTATGGAATGCCCATTTAATAAAATAAATGGATTAGATTTCTGGTTCTACCAATACAGAATATTAGTCATAAAAATATTTTAAACATCCTTTTAAATACCCTGTTGTACTTACAATGAATTAAGGAAAATTGCCAGGGGCAGAAATAAAGAGGAAACTAACAATAGAACACTGTGAGGTGTTGAGGTGTCGCTTATTTGGGAGAGTGATGGGTCATCATTATTCATGGAATTCTAGGGACTACGCCTATGTGGGGACAGGAGATAAGACCTTTGGAAGTTAAAACTGAGACCTTTCCTTTCTAAAGCCATAGGACTTGTCAAAAGAATGAGCTAGAAAATAATCATCCATCTAGTAAAAGTTGATGACAAGGAAATCTGAAGATGTCTGTCTGAGCTCTAAGTAGAAAAAAAAGACGCTCCTGAGACTGTATAAACATGGTCCCATACTTACTACCTCATATGGATTCAGAGTTAAAACTTGTGTTACCCAAGCTGAGAAAAGCTGATGTTGCTGGAAGAATGAAATGCAAAACTTCTTTGGAAGGAAATGCCCTGAACACTGGCCATATCTAAATTCTATAAATAAGTTATACAAGAGGATAAGTTTATAATCCAAAAGTATAAAATATAAAGTTCTATAAGAAAGAGCCAGCTGATTAGATTCCTAACAACTTAATAGTAGAATAATTTGGTTGAGTCTCTAAGTTAAATATATGCAAAAAGATTAAATACACAATGAAAAATAATAAATAGATTATAATAAAGACTCAAATAGCACTAGAAATGTAAAATATGGTCATTGGAGGCTAGAAAGGTTAGGCAGGATATAAGATGTAACTGAAGAGGCAATTAGTAATCTGGAAGGTAATTTTAAGGAAACTACAGAGAATTTAATAGAGGAGATAGCAAATATTAAAGAGAGTTTATGAGAATGGAAAATAGACTGAGATGATCTACAATTTATCTAGCAGGGGTTACAGCTAGGAGAATAGAGAGAATGAGAGAAGCAATATTCTAAGAGATAATGAGTTCCTAAAACAAACAAAGACGTTGGGAAATATAAACAGTCCTGATGCAGGATAAATAAAAATTAATCTATATTTAGTTAGATTCTAGTGAAACTAAAATCAAAGATAAAGAGAGAGAGGGCAGATTTCCATAAAGGGATAGCTTTTGGCCTGATTATAGATCAGCCGTGGGCAAACTATGGCCCCCAGGCCGGATCCGGCCTGTTTGAAATGAATAAAACTAAAAAAAAAAAAAAAAAGACCGTACCCTTTTATGTAATGATGTTTACTTTGAATTTATATTAGTTCACACAAACACTCCATCCATGCTTTTGTTCTGGCCCTCCGGTCCAGTTTAAGAACCCATTGTGGCCCTCGAGTCAAAAAGTTTGTCCACCCCTGTTATAGATGAATCTATGGCAATGGGTAGAAGTCAGAAGACAGTAGACTATACCTTCAAAATGCTGAGATAAAATAACTGCCGACATAGATTTCCATACCTAGATAAATTATCATGTAGGAATGAGAACAAAACAAATTTATTTCCATAAGACTGAGAGAATTTACAAGTCTCAGATCATCATTAAAAGAACTATTAAAGGGTAAGTATCAGGAAGAAATGAACATAAAAAGAAAGATGAATTCAAGAAGTAATGATGAATGAAGAAATTGGTAAAAATGGAATAATTCTTAAACAGTGGCTATATATTACACCAATATTATTATTATTATTTTGAAAGGAGTTAAACTAAGGTGGTTCTTAAATATTGAACAATAATAATATACAAGACAGTAGGGCTTGATTAGAGTTAAATGCTATGAGGGAAATAAAAATAAAATTAGATGCCTACTTTATAACATAATAATCCAACTGGATTAGAGTTTTAAATGTGATAAGTGGAACTTTAAGGTATTTAGAAGACTATATATGAAAATAAAATTATGAACTTAAGAGGGGGAGGATTTTCAAAACAAGACAAGATTTTTAAAAAGCATGCCGAAACCGGTTTGGCTCAGTGGATAGAGCGTCGGCCTGCAGACTGAAAGGTCCCAGGTTCGATTCCGGTCAAGGACATGTACCTAGGTTGCAGGCATATCCCCAGTGGGAGATGTGCAGGAGGCAGCTGATCGATGTTTCTCTCTCATCGATGTTTCTAACTCTCTATCTCTCTCCCTTCCTCTCTGTGAAAAATCAATAAAATATATTTTAAAAAAAAGATTTTTAAAAAGCATAATCCAATGGTAAATATTGCTACATTTCACTTCATTAAAACAGAATCCTATCTAATAATAGACAAACATGGTAATTAACCGTACCTCTGACACGCTTCCCATTGGCTAATCAGGGCGATATGCAAATTAACTGCCAACCAAGATGGCGGCCGGCAGCCAGGCAGCTGAAGCGAACAGGAGGCTTGCTTGCTCCAGTAATGGAGGAAGCCAAGGTTCCCCGCCTGCCGCCGCCCTGCTCTGAGCTGCACTCTAAGCAACTATGTTGCAATTATAGAAGCTAAACAATCCCCAGAAGCCTGCTTTCAGCCAGCCGGGCCTCAGAGCTGGAGTTGCAACAGTGTTTCAATTATAGAAGCTAAACAAAGCCCAGATACCTGCTTTCAGCAGCTGAGGTTTCAGAGCTGGAGCCGAGCCTCAGAGCTAAAGCCAGCTCATAGCTCCAGTGACAGCCATAGAAGGTAAATAAATCCCAGAATTAAAAAAAAAAAAGAGAGAGAGAAAGGAGAAGTTGGGAGCTTCAGTCACCCGCCAGCCTGAAAATGGTCCTCAGCCCCTCACCCAGACTGGCCAGACACTCCAGTGGGGACCCCCACCCTGAAGGGGGTGTGACCAGCTTCAAACAGCCATCATCCCTTCATCCAGGCTGGCCAGGCACCCAAGCAGGACCCCTACCCTGATCCGGGACACCCTTCAGGGCAAACCAGCCGGCCCCCACCCATGTACCAGGCCTCTATCCTATATAGTAAAAGGGTAATATGCAAACTGACTCTCACAGCAGAAGGACTGGGAATGACTGGTCACTATGTCACACACTGACCACCAGGGGGAAGACATTCAATGTCAGGGCGCGCTCACATGGGAGGAGCTCTGCTCAGCCCCAAGCCAGGCTGACGGCTGCCAGTACAGCAGTGGTGGTGGGAGCCTCTCCTGCCTCCTCAGCAGCGCTAAGGATGTCCGACTGCAGTTTAGGCCTGCTCTCTGCTGGCAAGTGGACATCCCCTGAGGGCTGCCGGGCTGCCAGAGGGATGTCTGATTGGGCCTAAGCCAGCAGGTGGTCATCCCCTGAGAGGACCCAGACTGCGAGAGGGCACAGGCTGGGCTGAGGGACCCTTCCTCCCCCCCCGAGTGAACATATTTTTGTGCACCGGGCCTCTAGTATCTAATAAAATACAAAGAAGTCTTCGAATGGAAGAAGATAACTTATATTATACTAGAGGCCCAGTGCATGAAATTTGTGCACTTGGGGTGGGGGTGTCCCTCAGCCCAGCCTGCACCCTCTCCAAACTGGGACATCCCTTTCACAATCCAGGACTGCTGGCTCCCAACCGCTTCTGCCTGACAGCCTGATCACCCCCTAACCACTCCCCTGCCAGCCTGATTGAACCCTAACTGTTCCCCTGCTGGCCTTATCGCCCCCAACTGCCCTCCCCTGCTGGCCTGGTCACCCCCAACTGCCCGCCCCTGCCAGCCCCATCACCCCCAACTGCCCTCCCCTGCTGGCCTGATTCCCCACAACTGCCCTCCTCTGCAGGCCATCTTGTGGTGGCCATCTTTAACCACATGGGGGCGGCCATCTTGTGTGTTGGAGTGATGGTCAATTTGCATACTAGTTATTAATTAGCACAGCCGTGGGCAAACTACAGCCTGTGGGTCAGATCCGGCCCATTTGAAATGAATAAAACTAAAAAAAAAAAGACCACACCCTTTTATATAATGATGTTTACTTTGAATTTATATTAGTTCACACAAACACTCCATCCATGCTTTTGTTCTGGCCCTCCGGTCCAGTTTAAGAACCCATTGTGGCCCTCGAGTCAAAAAGTTTGCACACCCCTGAATTAGCATATCAGGGCTAAATAGTATATCCCTCTTTTATTGCATTGGAGGGATGGTCAATTTGCATACTGGTTGTGACTAATTAGCATATGGAGGCTAATTAGCATATATCTCTTTTATTATATAGGACTAGAGGCCTGGTGCACAAAAATTTGTGCATTCGGGGAGGGGGGGTGTCCCTCAGCCCAGCCTGTGCCCTCTCACAGTCTGGGACCCCACAGGGGATGACCACCTGCTGGCTAGGGCCCGCTCCCCGGAGGATTGGGCCTAAGATGGCAATCAGACATCCCTCTGGCAGCCCGGCAGCCCTCGGGGGATGTCCACTTGCCAGCGGGGAGCAGGCCTAAACTGCAGTCGGACATCCTTAGCACTGCTGAGGAGGCAGGAGAGGCTCCCACCACCACTGCTGTACTGGCAGCCGTCAGCCTGGCTTGTGGCTGAGCAGAGCTCCTCCCATGTGAGAGTGCCCTGACCACCAGAGGGCAGCTCCTGCATTGAGTGTCTGTCCCCTGATGGTCAGTGTGTGTCATAGTGACCAGTCATTCCCAGTCCTTCTGCTGTTAGGGTCAGTTTGCATATTACCTGTTTACTATATAGGATAGAGGCCTGGTGCATGTGTGGAGGCCGGCTGATTTGCCCTGAAGGGTGTCCCGGATCAGGGTGGGTGTCCCGCTTGGGTGCCTGGCCAGCCTGGATGAGGGGCTGAGGACCATTTTCAGGCTGGCGGGTGACTGAAGCTCCCAACCTCTCCTTTTTCTCTTTTTTTTTTTTTAATTCTGGGATTTATTTACCTTCTATGGCTGTCACTGGAGCTATGAGCCGGCTTTAGCTCTGAGGTTCGACTCCAGCTCTGAGACCTCAGCTGCTGAAAGCAGGTATCTGGGCTTTGTTTAGCTTCTATAATTGAAACACTGTTGCAACTCCAGCTCTGAGGCCCGGCTGGCTGAAAGCAGGTTTCTGGGATTGTTTAACTTCTATAATTGCAACATTGTTTCTTAGAGTGCAGCTTAGAGGCCGGCAGTGGCTGGTGGGGAACCTTGGCTTCCTCCATTACTGGAGCAAGCAAGCCTCCTGTTCGCTTCAGCTGCCTGGCTGCCGGCCGCCATCTTGGTTGGCAGTTAATTTGCATATCGCCCTGATTAGCCAGTGGGAAGCATGTCGGAGGTACGGTTAATTACCATGTTTGTCTATTATTAGATAGGATAGCACTTGCAAGGAATAAATATGCAGAATATATTATGATGATCTACAAATCAATAAGAAAATAAGACAGTATAACTGAAAAATAAGCAAAGGGTCTATACAGGCAACTCAATAGGAATATATTTTAAAAAAACCAGTAAACACATGAGAAGATGTTCAACATCACTAACTATAGGGAAATATTATGATAACCAGAGTAAAGCACCAATTGTTATTAATTAAATTGGTAAAATTAAAAATACAGTAATGTTGGCATTGATGTAGAACCACAAAAATTCTTATACTCTGGTGGTAGGGGTACAAATCTTTGGAAAATAAATGGACAATGTGTGTTAAATTGAGGATTCACATACCTCATAACTCCAAAATTCTATCTAGGTATTATATACTCTTGAGAAACTGAACTGTGTTCATAAAGACACATGTTTACCAATACTTTTTCATGTCCCTGATACCTCCATTTCTCATCCCACAAAAGCTATTCCAAAGTATTGTGTTCCGCTGTAACTGCAGCACACCCCACCTTGCCCCATCTCTGGTAAATGACCTCCATTTTGGATTTGATAGTAAATTAATAATATGTAAAACCTAGATGAGATCTTCAAAGAAGTAATTATAGATTAAAATAAGAGAGGAGGTTCATAGGACCCTGTGGGTGAGTGAAACCACCATAGGGCACTGTGTAGATGAGAAGTACCAGCAAAAGTATTGGGAAGGAAATTCCAGGGGAGTAGGACAAAAATCAGGAGTTCTCCCCTCTATCCCTCCACTAAAACTGTCAAGGTCATCGATGAGTTATCAACAGTGTCAGATGCTGTAAGATGAAAACTGAGAATTGACCTTTAGATTTAGAAACAAGGAGGTCATCGGTGACCTTGACAAGCTGTTTTAGTGGAGGGATAGAGGGGGGAACCAGCTGAAGTAGCGATATCAGAGACAGGAAATGTAGGCAGCTCTCTCCAGTAGCTTTGCTGTACAGAGCAGGAAAGAAATGGTGTGAAGAACCCTATCATGTAAGCTACTATTACAGTACAGTGGACACTTGAACATCATTAGTGATCGTTCTCCCCCCCCCCTGCCCCGCCCCCATTTTACAACTTTCTTTTTCTATTTGATCTCAGCCAGGGACATACTGTTGGCTGGTCGTCAGCTGTGTGTATTTCCACATAGATACATTTACTAAGCATCAAAACATTTCACCTAGAGTACTTAGGGATTTTCCCACACTGGGAATTTGATGTTTAACCTTTCGACCACCCAACAAGCAAAACAAATGTTACTCCTTTTATCTTCGTAGAAGCTTTTAAATAAGCCTGAAGCCATTAGAGAAAGCAAGTGTAATACTTCCATGAACATTTTTTTTAGCTAGAGTAAAAAATAGATGCGAATTGAGTCTCATATACATCTCATAGGTTTTTGCCCAGAAAATGTAAAATAAAAATCCACATTTAAGAGATATGTGCTTTGTAATGTTTCATAAAATTTTGGTACAGTTACCAATATCAGGGCATAAAATTCTAAACTTCCTACATATAATCAAGTAAACTTTCTAATCATTCATTTTAAAACATTAATACTGATTTAATTTAATATAAAACATGTTTTTAAAAAGAAAGTAATAAGGATGAATAATCTAAACAATTTTGGTTAATACAAATGGTTTTTATTTTTCCTTTTTCCATTCTTCATTTTCATGTCTGTTTCTTGGCTGCTAAGAGGTAATGCATTATACAGTGTTTAGATAATTGATATAATTGTCTCGAGTTACCTCTTTGGGATATTATCAGCTTGTAGGCATCAGTTTCTCTAATTGTCAAGTAGTGAATCCTTTATCTGGCATTTAATCTTGCCTCCCCGGGAAAACCAGACCTTACCACAGAGTAAATTTTCAAATTGCTGACCTGAAGTAACACGACACTATGCCTTGGCAGTGAACCTTTGCTTTCTGTTATTCTTAGGAGGAATAATGATATACTCTGTTGCCGGAAGGCCCTGGTGTCACTACCTTCAGAAGTAACATCTAAGTACAAGTTACAAAGATCTGAGTTTGGAAATTCCAGATAATATAATTGCATTGACACATATTTTTATTTCCTTTGGAAAGATGAGATAATTTTTAAAGTGTAATTTTTATCATTTCTACCACTTCTTAAGCCACTGCTCTTATGTCAGCATATCCACAAAGTACCTGAAAATGATCCCTACTCAATTTTATGAATAAATTGAGTGTGTTAGTTTACAGGTATGTTTAAAATTTTTATATCCATGAAATTCTCCATTTTTATAGGTAAGGAAACTGAGGTTAAAGAATTAGAATGCAGTTCACAATTTCTCAGTGTAACAAAAAAGATAGAGCTTTCTGGAGCTGGAAAGAAGATTTCCTAAACATTTGTTTAGCATACTTGAAAAGAATGTTAGTAAGTACCATAAAATAATTTCCTAGAATATGTAAAATATAATTTCCTAGAAGGAGTAAAAGAAAAAGACAAATTTAAATTCTCTTCTACCTCTAGAGTTCTGTGATTTCATTTTTCTGTTGTGTTTTCTTACACTTAGAATAAAGATAATTGATGTGCCAACTCTGAAACCCATGCTTGTATAGTTCTCAGTAGCAGTTTTGTGAGATCTTTTTGATATGAAAAATTCCATTTCCTCTATGAAATTTGCCACATATAAAAATATTGCAGTAGTACTTAAACTTAGGATGTCTGTATTCTCCTTTTCTCTGAAAATAACACCATAAAAATGTTCACATATCTAGTTAGAATATGCCCACATGAAGCCAAGAAATCATAATGTATTACATTGAATAAGATGATATTTGTTGAAATTACACTTATAATTTCATTTTTTAAAGTGTGATGATACTTTATTTTCAGAGTGAATTTTACTTTATTAATGAAAGAAATGAACTTGTTAGAATTTAAACAAGTTTATATATATAACTTTTGGGTAATTTTATATATTATTTGTTACTTAAATTTTAGAGTTTTTAGTTCTTTTATTTGGATAGTTTGAGTATAGCAGTCTGTCAATCAAATTTAGTTCAGGATCAACTGTTTTATAATCACATATCAAAATTTTAAAGGTCATCATCTTTTTACCTATAGACAGTTCAATTCAGTTTTTCTAAGTTAAACTTTTGGACAGTAGTTACTGTTCAGCCTCCCATAGATACTGTGGATACGTTTGTGAGATGGAGCACAAAACATCTATTTACACTCAACTTCTCTCAATATTCAAGGATGGAGGACCAGAACCAATGTTTTCTTAATCTCACTGATTTTGTTTAGTGAAAAGGTCAGAGTTATCAAAGCGTTTTGCCAAATTTGGAAAAACAAAGCTGGGAGAGTGCAAGTGCAAGCATTACATTTCAAGTGAGTAGTGGCTGTGTTTAAGACTTTGGGAAGGAATACAATAAGCGCAGGATAAAATGTGTGGAAGTGTCAATTTAAGGTGAATCACAGTAGTCTAGTATTTCCTAAAAAATTAATTAAGGTCATTTACAAGTCTTACCTCCCAAGAGGCTACAGATGTGGTTTGTTTTGGAACTGTATCTCTCCAAGTCTTTGTTAAACATACTATATATAATTCTAATGTTTTTTCCCCTAGTCTTTATATTTCATGAGCCCTTGATGTTGTCACCAGAAGTTAGTGTGACAGAAACTGCAAGCTGTTGACCATAATCTCTTCTCTTACCCCATAATAGTTAGAGCTGTGGATGCCGGATTCGTTATCCATTATCCTTTGCACTTAAGTGACTAACTTCTCTTCGATTGACCACTTCTAGGCCTGGCCTATAAAAGCTCCTCACATGAACTTCTTCCATGCTGCCCTGCCCCACCTTGGTTGATAAAGGTAGTCATCATCACCCTGGGTCTCTGAATGAATGTGTGAATCAGCTTCCCGCTCCACCCCACCCCCCTCAAACCGTCCCATCCTACCCTGCAGACCTAGCATGTCCTTTTTAGAAATGAACACATTTCTGTTGTGTTTGAGCAATTACATTTGAGGAATTTAGCCCACCCTTTCTAATATCCTAGATAAAGAAAGGATTATTTGGTGAAGGCCTCGAGTTTTGAGAAGGAAAATAATTGTTTTTTGTTTGTTTATAAAATTTTTTATTCAAGTAGTCACCATACAATGTTATATTAGTTTCAGTTGTACAACCTAGTGACTCAACATTATTATAGGTCTTACAATGTGATCACCACACTAAGTCTAGTAACCATCTGCCACCATGCAAAGTAATCACAATATTATTGACTGTGATCCCCTTCACTTTTTCATCCATCTCCTCACCCATCTTCCCTTTGGCAACCACCAGTTTGTTCTCTGTTTTTGTTTTGTTGTGTTTGTTCATTTGTGTGTGTGTTTTTTAAGATTATACATATAAGTGAAATACCTTCTAGGTTGATCCATATTGTCACAAATGGCAGGATTTCATTGTTTTTTGTTGCTGAATGATATCCCATTACATATATTACTAGAGGCCCGATGCACGAAATTCATGCAAGGAGCCCAGCCTTTGCAGCCCCAGCTGTCTCAGCTGGCCCTTGCAGCCCCGGCTTTGTCCAGAAGGTCACTCAGATGGTCGTCAGGACAGTCGTCCTGCTGTTCAGTCTAATTAGCATATTAGCTCTTTATTATATAGGATAATGTGTGTGTGTGTGTATGTGTGTGTGTGTATGCATGTATCACATCTTTATCCATTCATCTAATGATGGAGGAAAGTGATTGTTTTTTTATAATGATGAATTAAGTTTGTCAGCTGGACTGATCTGTATTCTCCTGGTATGAGAATTCAGCTGACCACCCACCTGTAAGTTTAACCTCTCCATAGACAGGCACTAAGACCAATAGGAGAATATAAGTTAAAGATTAATGGGCAATTGGTCACTTTTGACATTGTTAATGTAACTGATCCTATGATTTGGCCCCAGTCTTATGGATTCCTGTCTGATACCCCAGTGACTTTATGCCAATATCCAATGTACAACAGCTCTTTCTGAACTCAGGTTCCTCTTGATGTGGTCTATTCATCTCTTCTTTGAATAATGGATTTAAGCCAATTTGCCTGTTGCTTGAACCTCTGTGTATCCCCTGTATCCCTGGCTGAGGTCTATAGTTTGAGTCTTGTACTTGGTTCAGGATTGAGTCAAATAAATCATATGCTACCTCTTCTATACCTTTCTGTTCTGGCTTCTGTCCATTGCTGCCCTTCCTGAAATTTTCCTTGTAGCCAAAAGAATAATCTACCGAATTTGAGCTTCTTACAAATTATGTTTGTGTTTGCCTTTTTCTCCAAGAATAACCAAGGACCTTTTCTGTTTTAACTCTCAGTCTTCATTCAAATTTGAAGTATGTATTCGCCTCTTTCTGGCTTTCCCTAGTTCATACAATTATAAGATTCTCACCAGGTGCATTTATTCTTGTTATTCCTGTAGTCAAAAGTTAGAAGGACTTATGAATTTCATTCATGTTTTTTTAAAGATATTATAGAAGCAAAAATTACTCTTTATTGTTGAAAAGAATAGGTAATGTCAACCTATAGAAATTAAGAATTTTTCTTAATGAACATGATTTCTATAGCTTCTGTCAGTCTCTTCCCTGTGGTTCACAAATTGTACTTTATTGCTTTGAAAAGGCTTATTTTTTAAGCACATGATATTGAATCTATCTACTAGTATATAAAAGGCTAATATGCAAACTATCCCCTTGGGAGTTCTACCAGGAAACCAGGAGTTTGATCGCTCGTTATGACATGCGCTGACCACCAGGGGGCATCGTGGAACATGGCGGGTGACCAGTGGCGGTGGCAGGGTGCTGAGGGAGAGAGGGAAGGAAGAGGCGGGGGGGGGGGGGGACAGGGAACTTGATCGGCCCTGATTGCCGGCCAGGCATAGGTACCCTACCTGTACATGAATTTCGTGCACCGGGCCTTTAGTTTATAATAGACTTTCATTTTATCAATTAATGTTTTAACAACTACATGGATATAATTCAGGTTTTTTACTTTCAGGTTAACTTTCCCATTCACTTTAGATACATTATACTTACTGATGAGTTTTTATTGGCAATTTGTGATGAAAAAAGTATCATTTACTGAGACAGTATATACTATTGAAAGATAGTTAGGTTAATTTTATGCTTCAAAAATTAAAATATATAATGGATTTAAGTAAGCAAAAAAAGGTATTAAAGTAGATCAGCCAGTGAATATAGGTGTACTTAACCTGCTCCTTATAATATAAGGATTATACCCACATATTCATGCCAGTGTGCTCAAGGTAAATGGCTGTGCATACATTTTTTTTAAAGCCTCAGAACATTGATGTGATATAAGATCATTGTCATGTGTAGGTAAGCAAAACTGCCAAGAGGTGGTTCATAAACTGGTTTGAATATCATTTTCCACCTTTATTGATTGATTATTGGTTTCTGAATGTTCATAACAGTGATGTTAACACTTCAGAAGGTTTAGATTTATTCAAACTTTGGAAAATTCAAAGGTATATCTGAAGCTTTGAAAGGTCTGAGTTTCTCCTGACATTTGGTAGACTGCTGATCTGATGCTGTCTCCTTCCTCAAAGATTCTAGTATTTCAGGTTAGATATTCTCAGCTGAACTTCATGGACTGCTGCTCCATGTCTGCCTCCTAAAAAAGTTTAACTTGATTAGAACTCTACCACAGTAAAAAAATGTATCAAATTCATCATTTGTGCTTTTATATCATTAGTTAAGAAAATAGTCTATTCATGAACTATAGGGAACGAAGCATGTAAACTATGGAAAGGTTTGAAATTAGTTAGAAGTGATTAAACCAAGCTTACTTATTGATATTTTTCCCTAAAACAGTTTTCGATAAAGAAGTAATCTTCCAATTGACTATTTTATAATTGATTTATTTGTTTTAAGTAGGCACACTATATTCATTCATTCAACCAAATATCTGTTGAATGAATGAATAAAATCACATTAGTTCATTAGTTGAAATTCATATTGGAAACTAATAATAGTCCAAAGTTAATGTAATTAATAGAGTTTTGTCCACTAACTTTTGAGTTTTTCTTTGGGAATTTCTGTTTATGCTTCTACTTGCCCAACACATTTTAATTTTGGTTTGAAGACTCTATTCTGGTTTAAAGGTAAAGAAACAAGAGGACCAAATGATCTCTATGAACAATTCTAACTCTAAACTCGTTTATTTTTGGTGAACAAAGGAGACTAAGTAAACACCCATTCCTAATTTAAGGTAGAAGATAATTATCAAAACCAATAGCAAACATTGTATTTAGTGGCAATTCATTGGAAGCATTCTTTTCAAAACATGGAACAAGATAAGCATGCTTACTATTACTGATGCTATTCAACATCATTTTGAGAGACCTAGACCGTTAAGTAGGTGTGGCAATGAAAATGAGATATAAATATTATAAAGGATAAGCTACATGTCTGTCACTATTTTGAAAGAACTTATGATTCTCTACTTAGAAAATCCAAGAAGAAAGTCATTAAATTACTGAAGGAATTTAGTCACGATAGTTGGATACAGAGCAAATATACCAAAGTCAGTTGCTTCGCCATGGAACCTTTTTCCAGTGAAACCTTTTATTCCTATTACATTTCAGTTGGTTAGAGGAAGAACAACTGAAGTGTAATAGTAATAAAAGCTTCCGTTCCCAAGTCACAATTACACAGAAACTATACAAGATATAAGAGTAAATCTACAACAAATATCTAAAACTTGTGAAGAAAACTGAAAAACTTTACTGAAAGACATAGTTGAAGACCTGAATACGTGGACTTCCACGTTCCCGATTTGGAAAAATCAAGTCTTCCTAAATTATACCAAAATTCAGTGTCATTCCACAGAGAACAATGTTTTTTTAAAATTTGACACATTGATTTTGAAGTGTACTTTGAAGAAAAAATGCATTTCAATCATCATAAATATTTTAAAAGGATTGACAATAAGATGGCATTTTGCTTTACTAATGTCAAATATATAACCAAAAGCTGTATTCATTTAAAACATTATAGCCCAGCCAGTGTGGCTTAATGGTTGAGCATCAGACCCATGAGCCAGGAGGTCACAATTCGATTCCCAGTCAGGGCACATGCTTGGATGGCGGCCTTAATCCCCTGTAGGGTGCGTGCAGGAGGGAGCTGATCAATGATTCTCTCTTATCATTGATGTTTCTATCCCTCCTCTCTCTCTGAAATCAATAAAAACATATTTAAAAAACAATAACACTATGACATTTGAGTAGGAAGAGACAAATAAGTAAGTGGAAGAGAATAGAGAACATAAAAACCTACCCAAGTATTGATTTCCTGTTATGCTCTTTATCCCATCCATTCTCCCACCAAGTAAGCCAGATTATCCTACAAGATGATAACTAGATTGATCTAGGATCAGGCGAGTTTAATGGGATTTCATGAGAAAATTGATTTTTACTTTTTACCAAACCCGGTTTCATTTCAGCAGTGCCAATGAGTGTTATTACACTACTAGAGGCCCAGTGCATGAATTCATGCACGGGTGGGGTCCCGAGGACGCTATTGGCCCTCTGAGCAGGCAGTGGGATGCCCTTACAGGCCCAGGATCTGGATCCCTCCCGCTGACATTCGCACTGGTTGTCAGGAGCCACCTGGTGGCCGCTTTTATATCCTTTCTTCCTTGCGGAGTGTCTAGGGAGGGGAAGCTGTCGTGGTGCACAAGGCCAACTTCCAGGAGGCCATCAGTGCCTGGCCCATTCTCTGGAGATTGGACATGCAGGACTACTGAGGGAGTAAGTGGCTGCTGCCGGGTTGGTGGGCCACTGGGATGGGTCTGTCAGCTGAGCTGCGCTCCCTCTGTGGGAGCGCACTGACCACTAGGGCACAGCTCCTGCATTGAGTGTCTGCCCTTCTGGTGGTCAGCGCATGTCATAGCGACTGGTCCACTGTCTGCCCCCTGGTGGTCAGTGCACGTCATAGCGAGTGGTTGAGAAGCCTTAGAATATCATCAGCATATTACACTTTGATTGGTTGAACGGACGACTGGATGACCGGACACTTAGCATAATAGGCTTTTATTATATAGGATCATATGCTTCCCCTTTTAATCTGGGAAACATTTAATTAAGGTGGTGCTAAATTGACTTGTGGTCACTTAATGCTGTTATCAAAAATGATGGTTACTTTTGCTGAGGCCATAGTGTAGAATTTATATGAAAACCTTTAACTCTACTTGGTAGATTTCTTCTGATACTCATTCTCAGGTAGTTAAAGAATACAAAATTATTCTACAGTTCTGCCCATTTTCTCTTACTTTCTCTTACTATAGGATGGGTTAGAGGCAAACATCACAGGCCATTACTGTAAAATTTTAGGGAAGAAGAGCGTGTTTGAAAAGGTAGTGGGCATGACTGTATGTGAAACATTAGCAGTGGTTCTCAACCCTTCTAATGCCACGACCCTTTAATACAGTTCCTCATGTTGTGGTGACCCCCAACCATAAAATTAATTTCATTGCTACTTCATAACTGTAATTTTGCTACTGTTATGAATCATAATGTAAATATCTGATATGCTATATGTATTTTCCGATGGTCACGACCCACAGGTTGAGAACCGCTGCATTAGAGGGAGGACAACAGGATTTGCTAATTGATTGTTAGAAGTGAAGGAGGAGGAGGAGTTGCCTGCATTAGCTCATAGAAGGGGGATCACATTACCAGTTGCAGTGGTCCAGCAGGTTTGGCGTGCTGGGACACATGATCGACTGAGCCTAAGGAAGGGCAGCTCAGTGAGAAAACAGGCACTTGTGAGCACCAAAAGTCACAGATCAAGCCCATATTAGGCCATAGCAAACAGAAGATATAGGCAAAAATTGTGATTCAGGATGTTAGACTGAGGCATGGCTTCAGATGCTGGTGCAAAAGCAGCTTCACAGGGAGCGGTCCTCTAGGAAATTCACTGGAGAAGAGGTGTCTGGCGCCACGGAGGCCTAAGGAAAGGGCCAGCAAGCAGAAGCAGGAATGTAATTTGTGGTCACAGACGAGATTGGGCTCCCTGCCCTGGGATATAAGTGTAAAAGGGGCTTAGGATAGTAGACTGATCCCTGAGGAGTGTTCAGGGAGATTACTGCCCATTCTTGATACTGAGTTGTTCATTGTCTCACTTCTCACCCTTGGCAGAGCAAAAATAATTTCCTAATTCCTATGGCTCACCTGAGCATTGTTATTAATATACTGCTGAGCTACTTGCCTCTGGTACCAGGTTGCTTTATCTCTCTGAAGCACTATTTTAAGAATCTCCCTAAAGCCATTTGTTTTCTGTCAGATTAAATTCCAGTGCTTTACTCTAGAACTCAGAGATTATTGTCAATTTACCTATCTTTTTCTATGAATGCAAATCCTATGCTCCAGGAAGATTATTACTACAAACATTTACTATGAAGTAGTATACACTTATTAAAAATGATCTACTGAACTATTTAGTGACTTGGGAAAATGGCCCTGAACTATAATAATAGAAGTATAATATGGTAATTAGACCAGACAGCCAAATGACCTTCCAGACGACCTTCCAGACAAAACTGGGGCTGTGAGGGCTGAGGCAAGCTGCCGCAGCTGCGAGGGCCAAGCCCCCTTGCATGAATTTCATGCATCGGGCCTCTTGTATAGTAATAAGTTAAGAAGATCAGATTGCTGAACAGTATAGTATAATCCCCTTTTTTTAAATATATATTTTATTGATTTTTTACAGAGAGGAAGGGAGAGGGATAGAGAGCTAGAAACATCGATGAGAGAAAAACATCGATCAGCTTCCTCTTACACACCCCACACTGGGGATGTGACCGCAACCAAGGCACATGCCCCCGACTGGAATCGAACCTGGGACCCTTCAGTCCGCAGGCTGATGCTCTATCCACTGAGCCAGATCAGTCAGGGCAGTATAATCCCCCCTTTTTTTTTTTTGCCAAAAAAGAAAACAAAAAATTTATATCTATAAATTTCTGAAGTTCTGTCTTCTAAATTATATACAATAATTATCTCACTTTTATAATCAGGAAAATAATCCTTCTGTTAAAAAATTAATTTGTTGCCAGAACCGGTTTGGCTCAGTGGATAGAGCGTTGGCCTGCAGACTCAAGGGTCCCAGGTTCGATTCCGGTCAAGGGCATGTACCTTGGTTGCAGGCACATCCCCAGTGGGGGGCGTGCAAGAGGCAGCTGATCAATGTTTCTCTCTCATTGATTTTCTGGCTCTCTATCCCTCTCCCTTCCTCTCTGTAAAAAATCAATAAAATATATTTGAAAAAAAAATTAATTTGTTATAGTTAGTTCAGAGAGAAAATAAATAACAGTGGACAATTATTTATATACAGGGTAAAGACTGCAAATTAAGGAAAACAGAAGAGACTTCCTTCTCCTGCTACGCACACTTCTAATTCTGTTCATCTTAACCCTAGAGAGAATTCAGAATGACTGTTGGTAGTAACTGTACTATAGTGATCTAGAGTTAGCAACTTTAGATGGTGTTACCACTAAATGGTGTCTTTAGTGGTAGTCATGAACACCCTATTAGGGTTTCACTTTTTAAAGAAAATTAATAACTACAATGAATAAGTTTCTAATTAAATAAATATGCCTATATAAAGAGTGCATAGTAGGCATTCTACCTTTAGAATAGTGATTTTCAACCAATGTGCTGCAAGAATTTTTAAAACATGCAATATCTGACCTCTTTTCCCTTAGATTGTCACATGAAAAAAATGATGACAGCTCAACAATAGCCATCTGGTGTGAATGAATCAAAATTATACCTTTTTTTTGTCAGATTGGCAAAAAATATATTTTTTGGTGTGCCACAGATTTTAGTAACTAGTTTATGTGTACCATGAGATGAAAAAAGTTGAAAATCTCTGCTCTAGAGAAACTACTAGCTCAGAAATTTAATGTTCTTTAAGACTAAAACTGAAGAAATAAATTACACGTCCTTCAAAGTTCCAGTTTAAAATCTTCAGACTGTTAATAACATTCATTGTAGAATCTTTGAAGTATTAATTCATTGTACTTATGTGGACAGTCTATAATAATAAAAGGGTAACATGCTAATTAGACCAGACGTCCAGACGTCCTTCCTGACAAAGTCAGGGCTGCAGGGAAGCCAGCCCAGGTCCAGGGGTCCACAGGCGGCCGAGGAGGGAAGCCAGCCCAGTCCTGGCAGCCTGTGCGCGGCCAGAGGAGGGAAGCCTGGTCCTGGGTGCTGGAGGGAAGCTGGTGCCAGCAGCCCAGGGAAGGAAGGCCTACTCTTGCATGAGTTTTCATGCATTGGGCCTCTATTTAATTTATAAAATGATTCAGTTCTTCAAAAGACAATATTTTCAAATTTTCATTTACTCTGTTAATTCACTTTTAGCACAATTAAAAGCATTTACAATCTAAAAGGAGATGTTATTTCACATAGTTGAAATTCTTTTACTTTCTTTAGGTAGCAATTGGCAGAACAGACATTGAAGACTTAGACCTCTATGCTACATCTCGGGAAAGGCGGTTTCGTTTGTTTGCCTCTATAGAATGTGAAGGGCAGTTATTCATGACTCCGTATGATTTTATTTTGGCTGTTACAACAGATGAGCCCAAACGTAAGTATATTTTTAAAAATACCTTAATAATTTTATAAGATTGTTTAATCCCTAGTGTGGAGCAGTATAAGTTTTTCAGAACAACTAACCAAGCAATGTATTTCAGAAGACATTATGCTATACGGTGTTACCAGACTAATAGTTCTTACAAACTCCTATTGGTATCTCTTTTCTTTTCAGAATTTTTCAGTTGTTCCCTTTCTCAGTACATTAAGCTTAAACACCACCTTCACTCTTAAAATGCTTTATAACTTCATATTCTTTAAACTTATATTCTGCCTAGTCAATTTTTACATCCAGCCTAAACAGAGTAATTCAGAGGACTGGCTTTGAAGTTAGACCTGGGCAAGAATTCTGCCTATATCTTTTATATTTGTCATGGCTCCTGCAGTATAAGTATAGGCTGATTGTTTTTCACCTTTCCATGTGCTGGGCAGTGGCTCTCAAACTTTTTGGCAATATATACATTTTTGCAGACTTCTTTAATATCTGACTTAATAAAGGATAGTTGGATTCTCATATCTGCTTTTGTATTCAATATGTTGCAATATGCTGTTTTTCATGAAGTATGTGAGCAAAATCTGCCTCACAGATATAAAAGTAGCAAAAGTATATTGAAATTAGACTGACTAGTGTTTAAACTTTGGCATTCATTTAGTAGATTTGAGAACTTGGTTAACGTATTCAATCTTCTGTTTCCTTGTTTAAAAAGCTAAAAATAAAAATAGCCTTGTGAGGGTTTTTGAGGATTAAATATATCAGTTGTACTTAGTGTAATACCTGACACACAATAATCCTATATAATAAAAGCGTAATATGCAAATCAACCGAAAGGTGGAACAACCAGTTGGTGGGGGGCAGGGCCAGCAAGCAGGCAGCGCCAGGCCAGACAAGTGGGCAGAGAGAGGGGCTGGCGATGGGGGGGTCGGCGACCAGCGATGGCAGAGGGGTGATTAGGGGGGACGGGGACGGCCACTCACTGGCTGGTGCCGTCCCCTGATCAGCCCGCTGATCGCCTCCCACAGAGGGAGGCCAGGCTTAGGCCTCCTCCGGGCCTCTAGTTGCTTAATAAATATTAGTAGATATTATCATCATCATTATCGCTTGAATTTGTAACCATGATTTAAACACTTTTTTAAAATATATTTTACTGATTTTTTACAGAGAAGAAGGAAGAGGGATAGAGAGCTAGAAACATCGATGAGAGAGAAACATCAATCAGCTGCCTCCCACACACCTCCTCCTGGGGATGTGCCCGCAACCAAGGTATATGCCCTTGACCAGAATTGAACCTGGGACCTTTCAGTCTGCAGGCCAACGCTCTATCCACTGAGCCAAACTGGTTAGGCTAAACATTTTTTTATATATAATTTTATGGTGATATCAATAGGAAAAAAAAGGTATCCTATGTAAACATTTGCTCAATAATTATAGCACAAAGTAAATATCAATTGAGGTATACATCTGATTGTTGTTGATTATAACTTTGTGTTTGAAATTGAGAAAATTTCTTATTTTACCTACTTAAATGGAACCTAAAAGGTGAATGTCCCTTCTAGAACTAAAATAAGTAATTATTTTTCTCATATAGCTTCAAATATTATTTTAATTTTAGTTTTAAAAGATGTATTATTAAAAAATTAGACATACATAAAAATATTAAAAATACAATGAATATCAACCTATAGCTTTAAGAAATAAAATATATCCAATAGAATTGAAGTCCCTTTTCACCCAAGTTATATATATATATATATATATATATATATATATATATATATATATTAACTACATATTAAATAAGGAGTTTAGAAAATCAGAAAATCCTTTGAAGAACAATCTTAATAGCTCTTTAGTCTTTATAAGAAAAAGCTAATAATATTGGACATGGTGACATATCCGGCAGAATGAATATGTCTTTTGTGAATAATTTACCCTGGAGATCTCATAAACCCTACAAAACTCAAGAGTGTTTCTAACTTCCTCTTTTGATAAATAGCTTCTGAACATTACATCAGAGCATGTGCATGTACTTTTGTGCCATTTATTTTTCTTCTTTTTTTTTGTTATATTTCAAAAGCAACAGAGTATTATTTACATTGTTCTGCTTATTATGAAAAGGAGGATGTCTTTTAAAGTGAATGTATATAGTATCATAATTAAGGTTAACTGCTGAATTCAACTTTATAGGCCTATGATTTTAATCACTTGATTATGTTTGTATAAACTATCTTGAGTAAAGAAAGGATGTTGTTTCTACATAGAGAAGAAATCTATCTTCCTAAAAATCAGATTGCTAAATTTTAGAACATACTTCCTTTGTATTTTAAGATGATGTATTGACTAAGAAAAAGAAAGTTATGTAGCAAAAAAAAAAAAAAAAGCCTTTCTTATAATCTTGAATTTGATATATTGTTTACATTAACTATGGTTAATTATATAGAAATAACAACATCGCCATGTAGGGATATTATTGGTTGTCATTATTGTAATGTAGTTAGGATACTTAATATTTACCAGTTCCTAATTAAGCTGTTTAATAGGAATTAATCCCATATAAACATGAGGTTAGTCATTAGATATTCACAGTGTTCAAATCTGAGCAAAGGAAACAGCAGTATGACTCACATTTATTTCAATATTATAAGATTCATAGTTTTTGATATCTTCAGGAGTGTGAAGAGGAATCAGAAAAAGAAAGTGATCACTGGTATTTTATTCAACTACTAGAGGCCCAGTACACGAATTTGTGCACCAGTGGGGTCCCTCAGCCTGGCCTGCGGGATTGGTCCGAAACTGGTTCGCCAACATCCCCCAAGGGGTCTTGGATTGTGAGAAGGCACAGGCCAGGCTGAGGGACCCCACTGGTGCACGCTCGGGGCTGGGGAGGGACACCGGAGGTTGGCCAGCCACAAAGGGACTGTGGAGGGCTCCAGGGCATGTCTGGCCCATCTCACTCAGTCCCTATCAGCTGGAACCCAGCAGCAAGCTAACCTACTGGTCAGAGTATCTGCCCCCTGGTGGTCAGTGCACGTCATAGCGACTGGTAAACCAGTCAACTGTCTGCCCCCTGGTGGTCAGTGCACGTCATAGTGAGCAATTGAGCAGCCTTAGCATATCATTAGCATATTACAGTTTGATTGGTTGAACAGCCAACCAGATACCTTAGCATATTATGCTTTTATTATATAGGATAATATTTTTAGTGGAGAAGAATGGAAAACAGGATGAGACTCCCTACCTCACATTACTTGCTCTCTCCTTCATCTCTTTTACCTTTGTCCCTATCCTTCCCATTCACCATAGAGAGACCTGACCTTTTAATTATAATCAGCAATAGTAACATAGTAGACAGCATGGGTAATGCCTTAAAATTACAGTTTATGTTAATATTTTATATTCTATGAATATTTAATACCATTATTTGTGTTTTTAAGACCATAGGATGTTTAACATTAAGTTAACTTATTTTATAAATCTAGAAATACACAAAGTTAGATAATAATTATGGAAAATGTGTTTCCTATTCAAATTATTTATTATAGTTTATAGTACATGAAACAAAACATACCATAAATAAAATACCTTGGATCCAAATTTTGAGAAACATTGCCTTTTAGATATAAAGCTGGGTTTTAGGAGTTATGGTTGTTGATAGTTACTGAATTTAGATCTATATGACATTAAGTATTATCTAATTCTTATATATTTGTTTATTATAGTTGCTAAAACATGGAAGTCACTTTCCAAACCGGTAAGTTAAAGCTCTTGGTATACATACATATTCATTCAGTCTCTCTCTCTCTCTCTCTCTCTCTCTCTCTCTCTCTCTCTCTCTCTCTCTCTTTCTCTGTCACACACACACACACACACACACACACACACTCTCTCTCTCTCTCTCTCTCTCTCTCTCTCTCTCTCACACACACACACACACATACAATTTGGTATATATATTTTCTAGAAATTAAATCACATCCAGGAACCATTTGAAGATGTGGATCAGTGGTAACTCTCATGTGTGAATGTAAGTTGGCATACCCACTTTGGAAAAACAGTTTGGCAGTATCTACTAAAACTAAAGATCCACATATTCTATACCTTGCAGTTCTACTCCTGGGCTTAAGTTCTACAACTGTGCATGCATATATATACCTAGTAAGCTTACACTTGAATATGCCCTATGATCCAATAATTTCACACCAGTGTATGTATCCAGAAAAACTTCCATATATGCAGGAAAGATTGATAGGAACGGCCATAGATTGTTCATGTTGGCCGACAAGACTGTGATACAATATCAACAGTAGAATTGACAAATGAGTTTTGATATAGTCATACAGTAAATACTATATTAACAGTGAAAACAAATGAACTACAGCAATGCTTTTACTAGCTGAATCTCAGAAACCATGACAAAGTAAGCAATTCAAAAATACATAAAGTATAATTCCATTTGTATAAATTTCAAAACTGGGGAAATGAAACCATACTGTAAAGGATACATTCATAGGTGGGAAAATACCTACCTGAGGAATGATAAACTTAAAATTAAAGACAATATTTATCTCTGGGAGAGACGGAGGGAATATTATAAGTGAGGGATGCAGAGAGGCTACTTTGAAATTTTAGAAATATTTTCTGTAAAGTTAGATATAATGCAAATATGTGTCCTATCACAACTACTACTTACTGACTACCGGTGTAAGCTAATGCAGTGCGTTACTTTGCTAAGGCTGCCATAACAAATACCACAGTCTGGGTGGCTTAAACAGCAGAAATTTATTTTCTCATAGTTCAGGAGGTTGGAAGTTTAAGATCAAGATGTTGGCAGGCTTGTTTTCTCTTGAGGCCTCTCTCCTTGGCGTGTAGATGGCCATCTCCCTCTGCCATCTTCACATCTTCCCTCCTTGTGTGCCTGTGCTAATCCCTGCTCATAGGGGACCAGTCACATTGCATCAGAGCCCGCCGTAATGACCTCATTTAATCATGTTTACTCCTCTTTAAAGGTTCATCTCCAAACCCGATCATATTCTGAAGTGCTGACAGTTAGGACTTCAGATGTGAATCTGAGGTAGACACAACTTAGCCTATAACTTATCGTATGACCAAAAAAAAAAAAGGCTCTAAGGATTGGAACTGTAGCAAACAATATTATTGAGAGAAACATATAAAAATACATAGATTTCAAATTTATTCATATTTAGTACAAGTTTAATAAGGTTGCTGCTGCATGTAACATTCTTGAACCAAAGTGAATAAAATATTTCTGCACCAGCAATAGCAACTGTATTATCAAATAAGATACATTTTACCATAGCGAGAAAAACTATTAGATACTTAGTGTACCTAACAGAGGTACAGATGGATATATATACAAATAAATGCATTGAGGTGAGATTGGTTAGTAAGGTTATATAGGTTTCACGTGTACGTTTCTATGATACATGATTGTATATTGCATTGTGTGCCCACCACCCAAAGTCAGATCAACTTTCGTCACCATATACTTGCCCCCTTTACCCTTTACTACTCCCTACACCCCCTTCCCTCTGGTAACCATCATACTGTTGTCTGTGTCTATGAGTTTAAGTTTTATATCCCACATATGAGTGAAATCATATGATTCTTAGCTTCTTCTGACTGACTGACTTTGCTTAGCATAATTTTCTCAAGATCCATGCATGTTGTTGAAAATAGCAGTATTTCTTCTTTTCTTATGGCTGAGTTGTATTCCATTATGTGTATGTACCACATCTTCTTTATCCAATCCTCTATTGAAGGACACTTGGGTTGTTTCCATGTCTTGGCCACCGTGAATAATGCTGCAATGAGCATGGGGGTGCATATATCTTTACGAATAAAAGTTTTCAAAAATTTTAGGGTAGATACCCAGAAGAGGGATTGCTGGGTCATATGGTAATAACTCTGTTCTTAATTTTTTGAGGAACCTCCATACTGTTTTCCATAGTGGCTATACCAGTTTACATTCCCACCAGTGAATGAGGGTTCCTTTTCTCCACAACCTTTCAACACTTCTTATTACTTGTATTGTTGATAATAGCCATTCTAACAGGTGTGAGGTGGTATTCCATTGTAGTTTTGATTTTCATTTTCCTAATAGCTGGTGAAGTTGAGCATATTTTCATTTATCTGTTGGCCATTTATATGTCTTCTTAGGAGAAGTCTTTGTTCAGGTCCTCTGCCCATTTATAAATTGGATTGTTTGTTTTTATTTTGTTGAGTTGTATGAGTTGTTTATATATTTTAGGTATTAAACCCTTGTCATGGCTGTTGTTTGCAGACATCATCTCTGATTTGGATGGTTGGCTTTTTGCTTTGTTGTCACTTTCTTTTGCTCTACAGAAGCTTTTTAGTTCAATATAGTCCCGTTTATTTACTTTTGCCTTTACTTACTAATTTTCATGTAATGTATGTATAGTAACTGTATAATAAGACAAAATTATACTCATTTAAGAAAATTATATGAATCCTTTAAAAAGCAACTATAGTTCTAGCTAACTGAGTTCAATCCATCAAGTATTTATTTTGTTCCTATTTGCAATGCTGCAATATAATTCTGACACTAACTACCCGGAGTTCTTGTCAGACTCAACAGGTTTAAGGACCCAGCCCCCAATAAGACTGCCTTCATTTCAGATGCCAGCTGCAAATTCAAGGTTCCCAGGCCACGCATACTTCTGACCAATTGGCTACAAGTCCATGCAGTTCCCACAACTCACCTTAAGTTCAGTAATTTGCTAGTCTGCCTCATTAGGACTGTGGAATCTTCTACACTTAAAATTACAGTTTATAATTATTATAAGGGACACAAATAAGGACCAGCCAAATGATGATCACATAGGGCAAGGTATGGGAGGGCCTCAAACACAGAATTTCTGTGCCCTCTCCCCATAGTCTCAGGTATGTCACCCTCATGTCACATCAGTGTATTCATCAACCTGAAAGCTACACTGAGCTTGGGAGTTTCATTGCATAAGTATGATTGATTGGATCATTGGCCACATGATTAAACTCAGTCTCCAGTCCCTCTCCCTCCCCCTCAGAGGTTGCCTAGCTTAAAGCCCCAACGCTCTAATCACATGGTTCTTTCTGGTGATCAGCATCTTAGCCTAAACTCAGGTGTGACGCATGGATATAGAGTCTCCCTCCCAGGAATCTGGGACAAAGGCATCAACTTCTTTATTATACAACACTACTGCATATAAGAGACTAAGATAGGTACCAGAGAGGGGAGAGAGATTCCCAGCCTGAACGGAAAATAGATTTTAATAAAATTTAACAGTGTTTAAATTTAACAGAAGACAAAAAATGAGTGTGTCCGTTGGATGATCTATATCAGAAGAAATTAAATTATTACTAAAATAAACTGCTTAAAGTCAGTCAGGATCTGCCAGTCATTTACTAGTTGTGTGATCTCGGGTGAGTTACTTGTGTTTTTTAAGACTCAGTAAAATACACAAAATGAGGATTGTCTTTTAAAATTAAATGAGATATTGTAATAGCCCCATTGAGGGCACTCAGTGACAGGTAGCTATGCTTTTGTGGTCTTAAACGCTGGCCATATTTGGAAACAGTTAAAATGAAAGAGAAGTTAATATATAATAGAGATGATAAAAAAAAGTAAGTGTAGAAAATGCATTTAAAATGTTTTTAAATCTCTTGCTCTAACAAAAATATTTGTTTAGTGTTGTGTAAACAGTAAATACCCCAGCTTTTCATCATTATTCATACCTGAATTTTTACCTCTCTGCCATTGCTACCCATTACGTGCAGTGCAGAGACCACACCATGAAGGAAAGGAAAGCCAGGATTCACAGGCGGACTTCAGAGAGTCCCTAAAGCCCCTAAAAATACCTCTCCTGTCTTTGGCATCCAGGGATTTCTTATTTGCATGCTAACTCCACTTTGTAATGAAAAGGATGATTTCTAAATGTCACAGAACATTTTCAGGTAAAATTACATCAGGAAGGGTTTGTCCAAAGTGCTTCTAAACTCAAATATGCATAAAAGTCTCCTGGGCATCGTGTTGAAAACACAGATTCTGTTCAGCAGGCCTGAGAGGGAACTGAGCGTCTGCATCTCTAACAACCCCCGTAATGCGTGGGCTACTGGACTTCGAGGAGCAAGAATCAGACCTAGAAACAGAAGTGGTTTCTAGTGTTTTCTTCAGTGTATTATTTAGCAGACTAATTTTTAAATTTCAAATTATTTTAAGTTATCTCTACAAATCCTTTAATAATTTTTCTTCACATTTAACCAAACTATATTTTCACTTAGTTGTTTTCAACACAGCATATAAATACATTCAAAATTGTTTTAGTATACAAAGAGTGATTCAAATGTTTAAATTTTCCAAAATAGTTTTCCCCCCACCAGCTGTGATAGTTTGATTTTAAAAAAACAAACAAACAAAAAAAACCCAATTGAAGTCTGTGTTCTTTATTGACTAAGGTAAAATTAGAAAAAAATTGAAAGTGTACACAATAATTTAATGTCCTTGTCCCCTAACTTCATCTAATGTCATAATTCTTTGAGTCACTATTAAAATATTCTTCATTCCTTCCTGATATAAACCTTTGTCCATTTACTTCTACCACAAAGCACCCTAAATACAAGAGGCCTACAGAGAACAGTATGTGAAGCCAGGGGATCACCTCTGACCTTAATTAGGAAGTCCACCTTTTTCAATGGCTTCCATGAAAATGTACTTTTCTAACTGGCTCCACAACTTACTGTTTTATCTTAATTTGATTACCATATATACATTAATCTAATTATTAAATTTATTTACAATTTTTGGTAGCTCTAATTGAGCTACCAATTGTAGCATCTTTATCATTTATTTTAAACTCTGGGCAAATGTTGGCTTTTGTGGTTGAATGAACTATGGGTAGAGAATAGGATAAATATAGCCATGTCTCAGATCTTCTAAGTGAAGAATTCTTTTTACATAAGCATTTAAATATTTTTTATCTTGTTTAGAATTAATTTACCTATTAATCAGCATTATGATACCTTATGTCATAGGAATTAAATCAAATGCTCTCAGAAACACCACCAGTTTGGAAAGGATCATCAAAGCTATTTCGAAACCTTAAAGAAAGAGGTAAGTTAACTTTAGTATTTATATATTTGAATATTGACACAATATTGACACACTGTATATATACACAGATTTTTCTCATACTTCAAGTAATTTTACAGCTATGTGTACATTGAGAAAACACTGAAGAGAAAAACACAGAAATATAATAATGGTTATTTTAGAGGCCTGGTGCTCAAAAATTTATGCACTGGCCGGGGGGCTGGGGGGCCGGTGGGCAGCGGTTGTCCCTCAGCCTGACCTATGCTCTCTCACAGTCTGGGACCCCTCTGGAGATAATGACCTCCTGGCTTAGGCCTGCTCCCCGGTTGGCAGATGGCAGGCCCGATCCTGGGGTTGGGGTGGGCGGCGGATGGCACGGCCCTGCCTCGCAGCCCTGGGTCACACAGGGCAGGCCCGATCCCTGGGTTGGGTTGGGTGGCGGATGGCGCTGCCCCGCCCTGCCCGCCTGCAGTATGCAAATTTAACGGCCATTTTTGTTGGGTTAATTTGCATACTCTTCTGATTAGCTCATGGGTATAGCGAAGGTACAGTCAATTAGCATCTTTGTCTTTTATTAGTGTAGATTATATTTTCTAAATTTTTACAACAAAATGAACTTTCACAGGTTTAAAAAAACATTTTTAACCATAATGAAAAGTGTAGGTTATATTTGCCTATAGAAAGTATTTTTCAAAAATACTGATTTTTAAATGTCTATTACTTCCAGGGAATAATAGATTTTCTTAAGTTTAATCAATATGAAAAAAATTATTGAATCTATGGTTGGCCACTCAATTTGAACATGTCTCTTTTAAAAACAACACTTCCCACAAAATTCACTTATTTCAACTTACACTGTTACCCATATCTGTGTATCTAACTTAACTCACTAATTCATACATACAGTCAAATTATATAGTTTTTATTGCAATTTTTGCAATGTAATTTTTGTACATATTTATGCAAAAACTAATAAAATCTTTAAGATTAATTAGTCTTAAAAAAGAATGTTTTTTGAAATATTCTCAACAATGAAAGTATATGATATAAAAATATTAAAGAAATGACATAAAATTACCTTTTTCTTTTTTATCATTTTTAACCAATACTGGTTGGAAAATGTATTTACTCTAGTATGAAGACAAATAGTTTAAAGGAGTAGTTATAATCCATATATTTTGTCTAGTAGAATTAGAAATTCATACTGCTTCCACCTGGTTCTCATGGAATCTGAAAGGAGGAACACTGTACCTTTTATTTTAGGCCTTTCATAATGTAGGATTTTTACCTCTTCGCAAAATCTGGCCCAAGGTATCTTTAAAGCTCTTAGAAATTTTTTCCTGGAAGTTGTCTTAAAGATTGCTGTTCAGATCTTAGGGTGGGATGATAAGGTCAGGAAATGTATTCCCCTAGATCAATTTGAACAACAGTCAGTAAGATGGGACTGTGGAGACAGCCCGTTTCCTGATCCCATTTCCTTTTTCCCCTTCTGCATTTATTCTTTCTTTTTCACTTTTTGTTTTTTTGAGGGATCCCTATGGAATCTAGGTATTGTATCTTTATATACATTGACCATTCCAGAATCTTTCTCCCATAGCATTCATGGCAATCAACCAGAACTATGTCTATAGGTCACAATATTCTAGTATAAACAAAAGAGGGGAATGCTTTCAGGGCCTCCTGGCTCAGTCCCTTCATGTCTTCTGACAAACTGCCTGACAGTGACTCCTCTTCTCTTTGTTCTATAACAAAGAGGGTAGCTTCAGAGAACATCAGGTAAAATGGAGGTTTAAAGTTCACAGTCTGATTGTGTAAGGATTTTTTATACTCTTTAACCAAACATCAGGACTATCTGATAGCTGATTGTTATTGGCTTATTCCCGACTTTTTCTCAGGATCTACTTAGAAAGTAAATTAATGCATTAATTCTAGTTTGGGGTATTATAGTCTAAAAGAAAGAATTTGAGTAACAGGATGTATATTTTTATTTACCCCACACTAACTCCTTTTAAAGTTTGTGATTCTGGGATTACAGAGAACTCATGCTTCAGTATACAGAAAGTATAAGCCATTTAATTAAAATATAAACTTCTTAGATTACATTTAATAGAAGCATTAAGTTTACAAATGATAACTTATGTCAGCAAAAGAATAACTATAGAGTTTTGTTTTTTGAATGTAGTACAAAAATCAAAATTCTAAGCAAGAATTGTTTTATAAACTGCTACTAAGAACTAAGCACTTTACAATGTTAACCATTTCCAACCTTTTTGTTTTATGTTTGATTCATACACTGAAAATTAGCCATAAGTTTAAAAGTTGCAGCATAAGTAAACATTATAATAATTATTTTTATTGCCAATATATCTGGAAGCATTATGGTAATTTTATATGGGTTTCTTTAGAGACATGAAACAATGAAAGTAAAATTAATTTTGCTGCTTTTTTGGGCTGTGATTTAATAATAATAGTTTAGTCTCATTTAAAACAATATTTAGCATCTTCTTTAAAATTGTAAGTTCTTTATTAATATTACTTATTGCTATATAAGAATATTTTACTTGATAAATATGAAGAAAACATAATATTTTTATAGAGCATAACTAGTACTGTTTTTCTTCTAGGTGTGATTTCTTACACAGAATATCTTTTTCTCTTGTGTATTTTAACAAGTAAGTGTACTCATTAAATTTATTTCTGGATGCAATTTTTTAAAATTAGAATTTGTAGAAAACAAATCTTCCTTTGATTCTCTTAGGTTCTCTTAAAATACTTTAAGTATGTCTGTGCTGTTTTGCAAAATTCATGTCAAAATAGCCACGGAAAATGCTAAGAATGGTATATCAAGGGTCAAAATCATAAATATTATTATAGCTTATAATATATTAGTAAAATGTTCATAAATTGTAAACTAATATCCTATATCAATCCCTGTATTTTAGTCTACATGGGAGCCTAAAGGTAGGACATGTAATGATTTGTAAATTTCCTGCTACACTTATTTGAATCACATTTTCTGCAAGACTAATGTGAAAGAATGTCTATCAGAATGTACATCATGCTTCCTGAAACAGCTTCATTTTTTTCTTCCTCTTATGTGCAGCAATTCTTATGAAATATATGAAGGGTCTACTAAGGTTTTCAGTTAAATTTCATTGCATTTAATGGTGGAACTATACTCCAGCCACCTGACCTTTCTGTTCCTTTATTCCCATCTCAGGAATTTGTACTTTCTGCTCCCTCTACCCTCAGTGCTTTTCTTCAAGATCCTCATGATAATAAGCATTATTCAGGTTTCCTTTGGAATGTGAAGACTTGGAGAATTCTTACTTGACCATCCTTTCTAAAATTCCTTGTATTTCTAAAATAGCTCCCTCTCTCATCTCTTCCTTTTTATCCCTTTACAGTGTTTTATTTTCTTCATAGCACTTAAATTATTTGAAAGTACTTGTTTATTGGTTTACATATTCTTGTCTGTCTTGCCGCACTTGAATGCAAGGTCCATGATGGTAAAGATTTTATCTTTTTTGTCCATTTCTATATTAAGAACAGTGTTTAACATGTGGTAGCCTTTTAAATCATAGTTGGTGAATGAATGAAGACAGGCATGAATGAAAGAATATTGGTGGTGGAATTTCCCATTGTGGGGATTTGTGGAGATATATGGAAACAAGAACTCTCATGATTTAAGTTCAGTCAATAATGAATGCTACCATGAAAATTACAGGAGGGGTGCCAAAGAGTATTTCAAAGACTTGTTAAAAAGTTATCTTGTTGCCAAAACCGGTTTGGCTCAGTGGATAGAGCGTCGGCTTGCGGACTGAAAGGTCCCAGGTTCGATTCCGGTCAAGGGCATGTACCTGGGTTGCGGGCACAATCCCCGGTGGGAGATGTGCAGGAGGCAGCTGATCGATGTTTCTCTCTCATCGATGTTTCTAACTCTCTATCTCTCTCCCTTCCTCTCTGTAAAAAATCAATAAAATATATTTTAAAAAAAAAGTTATCTTGTTATCCAGAATATATTCTGCAGATGCAGAATTTGAAGTTAATATGTACCTAAACCAGTAGAGAAAAACTAAAACAGAACTAGTTAAGAAAGCCATGTGTTGAAATGGGACAAGATATGGTTTAAGGGTGTTGGAAAAAACACATATGGTGGGTTTTGCTTACTATGGGAAGATAAAGACCTTTGGGTGCCGTAACTCTTCTTTTGCAATTCAGGACCCCTCTTAGAAACTTTTAGGAGTTTGAATTTTAAATTATGGATATTGTTTAGGTTAGAACCAAGAAAAATGTGAAAAGAGGTCTAGCAGGATGTAGGTTAGATCACCTATTACCTATCTATAGTTTTCTTCTCTTTACTTTTTATTAATTTAACTTTATTTTCCCTTCCAAATAATGCTTGTAAGGATTTCCTTTTTACATATATTTTTATGATCTTTTTAAAGCTTAAAACCTGGTTATCAGAGATGGTGTAGCTTTTTATTTCTTTCTCAAGTGGATAATAATGAAAGTGTAAGTTTAGATTCCTAAAATACATGCAAGAAATGAAGTTGCATAAAAGATGGCTTCCTTTTCCTTTATTTTCAGAGATAGCTATTACCAGTTAAGAAAGTAGGTCTCTGTACTTCTCCTTTGCTAGATTCAAAATTTCACAACAGCTAGTGGCAAGTGTAGCTGTGGGAGGTCCCTTTTTAAACTTCTTGCCAGTCATCTCAAAAGTGTAGGTCAAATGTTTTGGAAAATGCATGTACACTGAGCTCTTTTAATGACATGTTCAAGTTTTCTTGTGTCCACGTTTTCTTGTTTATGCTTTAGAAGTGAAAAGAGAAAAAGGATTGAACCTCATTGTAGGGTTCATAAAATTAAAGCAGTTCATAGTGTGCTAAAACCTGTCTTTTTCAGAAAATTAATTATTCTTTGTATTTTGGGGACAATTGAGAATTAATTATGTAAGCCTCTTATTTTATATTTCTGTTTTTGAAGTTTAAACTCTAAAAGTTTCAACCCAAATTGCAATCTCTCAAGCTTGACTTATATTTTTATAGGTCATTTCCATTATAATTTCCTCCAGAATTTGGATTACTTTATTGTGTCATATTTATTTTTGGAAGGAAGATAGTGGCATTTTACTATCAGTGCCATGCAGCCAGTATCACACAATATTTGTAAAGTATATTATCAATTCTGTTACTAAATATGCTAATATATGAAGCAGAAAGATGTGTATTTCTATACAGCTTTTATTATATTTAATAGCAACATGTTGATTTAATTTATTGCTTAAAGAAGTTATTTCTGTACTGAATATAAATAACTGTTTATAACTAATATGTACTATGTACTTTAAAGCCATTTCCCATTTCAAAAATACTCCTCTGTCTTTTCTGGCAGAGCCTCATGCAGGGTTTAGAATAGCTTTCAACATGTTCGACACTGATGGCAACGAGATGGTGGACAGAAAGGAGTTTTTGGTGGTATGTATATTATTTGCTGAATTTTTATCAATGATTAAATATTAATTCCTTATATTTTTATGTTTTGCATTATTTGAAATAACATCGTAGAAGCAAGAGTGAAAATTTTATGCTTTCATGTATATTCTGATATTCTTTGAGTAATTTTTACATTGTAAAAATAAATTACATTCCATGTATAAAGATGGTTACAGTTGTTGACACATTTTTTGGAAGTTTGAAATAAACATTTTCTTTTGAATGGATGCCCAGTGAGTGCTCATTCCCCAACTTATCGGCCAACCAGTCACAGTTCTGCCGGAGGAACTTCCTTCTCATTACAGGATGTACAATCATTGTTCTTCCTGTTCTCTTTCATTCACTTCTGCCTTGTATTCCAGTCTTGTCCCCATTTTCCTGTTCTGTTCTCCTGCCTTTGACCAAAGGCTGATCTAAAGAGGAAGGAGAAAGATTGCTTTTTAGATATTTGTCCTTTGATCTTTCTCACCTGACTGGTCCTGTGTTGTTGCTGGTCTAGCAACATCATTTCATCACCCCATGCTGCTTCCGAAATTTTTAAATTTCTTTTTACCCATGTGTTTCTGCTCCTACTTCTGTGGCAAAATGGCTGTTACATATTTTTTCTCCAAAATAGAGATTAACATTAATTTATTCCTTACATTAACAAGGTCTACTCTTAGCTTTTATGTTCAAGTCTATATTTACCTATATTTTCCTAGTAAAAAATGACATATACATATATATATAGCCATTTTATTTTCGATTTTTCCTTTGTAACAAGCCATTAAAAATTCCTCAGGAAACCTCTGTACTATTTTCTTCGGAGGCTGGAACATGGAAGAGAAACCATGAAATCATTTTTTTCCATGGTAGGAAAGACAAGAGATAAAAATCCTCATCAAAAGCTAATTAGTAACCATTCGAAAGGAAGCAAGCAGAATAATTGTTGGTATCTATCAAAATGCTTAATCTAATGCCCATGTAGTCCACACTCCTGAGTACAGTTCCTGAGCCACACCTTTGGAGCTGGAGCCATACAAGACCCCTCATTTTCAGGATGGTAGGGCAGTGAGAGTTTTCAATATCATCGCAAACACAGAGCTATGTTCTTAACATCCTCAAATGGACAGATTTCGTTTTAAATATAGTTTTGTTATGATAGTGTACAACTGTATTTTAGGATTTTCCTAATGGGCCTAGTAATCTAAATAACTATCATTAGGCTTTCTGTGGCAACACTGCCAGGTTCCACCCCACTGACTTAAAGATTGACTTTTAGAACTCAGTCCATTGGAAGTTGCCTATATAGGTGTCTTTTGGAATACTATCCATGTGGAGATGGGAGGTAAAAACATTTATGTAGAACTTCTGTTTGCACTCTAGACTCATTAAAGCTGCCGTCTCTTTAAAGCTGTGGTTTACTCTTTGCAGTGGCGGTACTTCTTCCTCATGTATGATGTTTGTTTGCAAACAGCAAGAGTTCTGAAAGCAGAAGGTGGAGGTTGGCTGTTATTTATAGAGGCTTAAAGTCTGATTCCCGTGCCTATTTACAAAGTGATTATTAACCTTTGCTAAAAAACAAAAAAACAACAACAACACTTTTCACTAAGAAAAAGTGTGAAAATGAATTTATATGTTAATAAATTATATTTTGTACTGTGTTTTTATTTCATATTTTGGAAGGTAATACATTTTATTTGACTTTCAACTATTGCCATACAAAATGAAATGGAGAGTTAAGATAGCTGTGTACATTACAGAGACAAGAACAATAACCTTACCAGAAAACTTAGGCTTCCATTTATAAAATAGGATTTTAGAGAAGAAATAATATTTATAATAATAGCTAACACTTAGAGTTACTGTGTGACAGGCAATGTGCTAAGTAATTACTTAAAAATATTTACTCTGCACACCATTCATATAAGACCTGTCAATTATACCTCCATAAAGCCAGAGGAGAAAAATTTCCCATAAGGTACAGCATTATCTCTGTTCCTGATGTGGAAAACAAGCCTTAAATAACGAGAGTAACTTTTTCAAGGATTATACTTGCAGAGCCCATGCTCCCATCACAATGCTCAGTTACCTGAAAAAACCTTAGAGGTCATCTAGTCCATCTTAATTTGACATATGAGCAAATTGGAGCCCTGCGAGGGTTGAGTGGCTTGTCCACCACCTTAGAATTGGTGTATGACAGAAGGTGGGCTCAAAACCAGAGACCCTGTGTTCTACTCCAGTGTTCTTTATACCCCAGTGGGCTTCCTCTCTTTTTATGTTTGTGCCATAAATTCCATGTCTTTGTGCCTTAGAGATAAAATAAAACTATAATTTTGTACATTTTACTAACTGTGGGTTGCTGGTACCAAAGGTTGTATTTTCGTTGGTATCAGCAACCCACAGATAAGTAGGTAGGTACCCAGAAACTCTTGTTTGATATTGATTGGTTTTCTTTTCAGCTTCAAGAGATATTCAGGAAGAAAAATGAAAAGAGAGAAACTAAAGGAGATGAAGAAAAGCGTGCAATGCTGGTAAGAATAATTTATAGTAGTTTCAGAGAGGGTTCTAGATAATTACTTATGTTGAAAACAATAAAGTCTATAACTTTGAGGCTGTTCCATTCTTCAAAACTTTTTAAAGTTCTTATATAGAAAAATTGCTGTAGTATTATATGTATTGATACCAACATTTATATCCAATATTGTTATTACATTTCTGTAGCCATAATTACATTCATTAAATAATTTTATTCATATTGTGGTATTCCATGAGATTCATTAACAGGTTAATATAAATCATTATGCATATACAATTTAAAGGAGAATTGCAAAGATTTCATTACCCATATAGAATTTAATGGTACTATAACAATATGAATGTTGAAGTAAAAACAAGGAAATAATATGTTATTTTGCATTCTTAGAAGTATATATTATAGATTTTTCTTCTGGGATGATGTTTTCATCTTACTCCGAAGGTAGAGTTAAGCAACATTTCACTCCATTTTCCTACCAGTTTTCTTTTGCTTGCCATAAGTATTTCAACCTGACAACATCCCAGGTCCACATAATAAAAAATAACAGGTACTGCATCCTTATTACCAGGCACCATACTAGATGCTTTGCCTGCATTTTCTCATTTAATCTACCCAGCAGTTCTCTTATAGATGTACTTATAGATGTGGAAACTGATTGTTGAAATGATTAAATATCTTGTCCAAAATTATATAGCTACTAGAGGCCCAGTGCACAAAAATTTGTGCACGGGTTGGGGGGGGGGGCGGGGGGGTCCCCTCAGCCCAGCCTGTGCCCTCTCGCAGTCTGGGACCCCTCAGGGGATGACCACCTGCTGGCTTAGGCCCGATCCCCAGGGGATTGGCAATCAGACATCCCTCTGTCAGCCCGGCAGCCCTCGGGGGATGTCCACTTGCCAGCGGGGAGCAGGCCTAAACTGCAGTTGGACATCCTTAGCACTGCTGAGAAGGCAGGAGAGGCTCCCACCACCACCGCTGTACTGGCAGCCATCAGCCTGGCTTGTGGCTGAGCAGAGCTCCTCCCATGTGAGAGTGCCCTGGCCACCAAAGGGCAGCTTCTGCATTGAGCGTCTGCCCCCTGGTGGTCAGTGTGTGTCATAGTGACCAGTCATTCCCAGTCCTTCTGCTGTTAGGGTCAGTTTGCATATTACCCTTTTACTATATAGGATAGAGGCCTAGTGCATGGGTTGGGGCCGGCTGGTTTGCCCTGAAGGGTGTCCTAGATCAGGGTGGGGGTCCCGCTTGGGTGCCTGGCCAGCCTGGATGAGGGGATGATGGCTGTTTGCAGCTGGTCACACCCCCTTCAGGGTGGGGGTCCCCACTGGGGTGCCTGGCCAGCCTGGATGATGGGATGATGGCTGTTTGCAGCTGGTCACACCCCTTTCAGGGTGGGGGTCCTCACTGGGGTGCCTGGCCAGTCTGGGTGAGGGGCTGAGGGCTGTTTTCAGACTGGTGGGTGACTGAAGCTCCCAGCATCTCCTTTTTTCTTTTTCTTTTTTATTCTGGGATTTATTTACCTTCTATAGCTGTCACTGGAGCTGAGAGCCGGCTCTAGCTCTGAGGCCATTGCCGGCTGAAAGCAGGTATCTGGGTTTGTTTAGATTCTATAATTGAAACTCTGTTGCCATCACTGGCCGCTCTAAGCTCTGAGGCCGCACTGGCTGAAAGCAGGTTTCTGGGGTTTGTTTAGGTTCTATAATTGCAACATTGTTGCATCCAGAGCTCAGAGCCCAGCAGCGGCAGGCGGGGAACCTTGGCTTCCTCCATCACTGGAGCAAGCAAGCCTCCTGTTCGCTTCAGCTGCCTGGCTGCTGGCCGCCATCTTGGTTGGCAGTTAATTTGCATATCTCGCTGATTAGCCAATGGGAAGGGTAGCGAAGTTACGGTTAATTACCATGTTTGTCTATTATTAGATAGGATTAAATGACAATTCCAAGATTTGAACCCATGGCTGACCAGCTCCAAAATCTAAACTTTTACCCACTGTAGCATATTTCTTCATCTAGTACTTAGAGAGCAGAAACATAGTGAGTTTTGTTGGCATGTAAATGGCAATTGTTTCATTTGCAAATTAGTGATTTGCATTGGTCTACCAGGAATTCAAATAATTAACATACATCATTTAATTAGTGCTCCTGAAATCTCATTTACCTAATTTAGCTATCAGGCTATTTCTTAAAACAGCCTCAGCATTCTATGATAATACAGTGGGGCCTTGACTTACAAGTGTCCCAACTAACGAGTTTTTTGAGATACCAGCTGTCTCTCGGCCGATTTTTTGCATTGAGTTGATAGAGTAATTTGAGTTAACAAGCTCCTTAATGAGCAACTTAATGAGCTCGGTCTCGGAACGAATTAAACTCGTAAGTCAAGGTCCCACTGTATAGCTCTCTACAAATGTTTAATTAGTGGTAACTTATTGTTAATAGCCATCATATTTTAAATAATGCAAATATGAACTGATGAGATTTTTGAGTTTTGAAGCTATTAGAATTTAGTTGAAAGTGAAAATATATGGATTAAATTAGAGAGATAGCATAGCACAGGCTTTGAATATCAGCTCTGTCCTTAATACCTGGGTGACCTTGAATAAGGTCCTTAACATCCCTGTGGCTCAGTTTCTTCATTTTTACAAAGAGGACAAGAGGACATGTGATTCTTATGGGGTTTAAATGAGCTAAAACATGTAGCCACTTAACAGTATGTAAAATAAACACTCAAAAAGGAATTAGTAGAACCATATAGTTACTATGGTCACAGTTACTTAAACCTGAATATTTATATACCCAAATAAAAATTAAATCAAAATCAAATCTAAAAATATTTACATGCCAAATAAGATTAACTTTATTCAAAAGGAGAGAGGAAAATGAACATAACATTCTTGAGACACATTATTTGCTAAGCTCTGTGCTATAGCTGTTATAAATTTTACTTCCATTTAGTCCTCATTATGTGTCTCCCAGGTAAGTACCATACCTGTTTTACAGATGAGAAAACAATCATAAAGGGATTCATTAACATGCCTAAGGTCATGGCAATATAAGAGCAGAACAAGATTCCATCACAGGTCTCTCATACCATTTCTACTGCCATGATGCTACATTTAGATTTCCCCCTGTCGCATATAGAATTACTGAAGCATCCTCTCTAATAAAGAGGTAACATGCAAATTGACCATCACTCCAACACACAAGATGGCCACCCCATGTGGACACAAGATAGCCGCCAGGGCAGTTGTGGGCAATTAGGCCAGCAGGGGAAGACAGTTGCGGGGGACCCAGGCCTGCAGGGGAGGTCAGTTGGGAGGGACCAGGCTTGCAGGGGAGCGCCATTGTGGGTGACCAGGCCTGCAGGGGAGGGCAATTGGGGGGGGACCAGGCCAGCAGGGTAGGGCAGTTGGGAGCAACCAGGCCAGAAGGAGAGGGCAGTTGGAGGTGACCAGGCCTGCAGGGGAGGGCAGATGGAAACGACCAGGCCTGCAGGGGAGGACAGTTGGGGAGGACCAGGCCTACAGGGGAGGGCAGTTGGGGGCAACCAGGCTTGCAGGGGAGGGTAGTTAGGGGGGACCAGGCCTATAGGGGAGAGCCATTGTGGGTGACCAGGCCTGCAGGGGAGGGCAGTTGGGGGCAATTGGGCCGGCAAGGGAGAAGTTAGGCATCAGGCTGGCAGGGGAGTGGTTAGGGCAGCAGTTCTCAACCTGTGGGTTGCGACCCCTTTGGTGGTCGAACGACCCTTTCACAGGGGTCGCCTAAGACCATCCTGCATATCAGATATTTACATTACGATTCCTAACAGTAGCAACATTACAGTTATGAAGTAGCAACAAAAATAATTTTATGGTTGGGTCACAACATGAGGAACTGTATTTAAAGGGACAGAAGGTTGAGAACCACTTGGTTAGGGGGTGATCAGCCTGGCAGGTAGAAACGGTTAGGGGCAATCAGGCAGGCAGGCAAGCAGTTGGAAGTCAGGATTATGCAGTCCCGGATTATGAGAGGGATCCTAGATTGGAGAGGTTGAAGGCTGGGCTGAAGGACACATACACCACCACCACCATCACCATGCCTCCACCCCCCCCCCCTCCCCGTGCACAAATTTCGTGCACCTGGCCTCTAGTCTATCTAATAATAAGATAATATGCGAATTGGTCAGGACACCGACACTTAATGACCAATCAGCAGGCTGTGTCCCTGCCCCCTGTGCCAGCCTGGAGACATGAGGCTCGCATCCCCGACCCCGGCAACAAGCCTGGGATGTGAGGCTCATGTCCTTTCCTATGTGCCGGCCCGGAGACATCAGGCTTGCGTTCCCGACCCTGGCAACAGACCCTGGGACGTGAGGCTCACGTCTGTGCCCCCTGCACCGGCCCAGGGGTCCACAGGCACGCGGAGGTCCTCAGGCCTCCACCACACCCATCCCAAGGGCGGGGCCATGGTGGGGCCTCTGTGCACCTGTGCCAGAGGTCCGCAGGCCTCCGCCTCCGCTGGCTTTGGCCTACCTCTTTGGGGCAATCCATTGAGGAGCCCCGGATGGGTGGGCAGGGCCTACCTCTTTGGGGCGATAGATCATGGGGCTCCCACACTGCACTGGGCCACTGGTGTCTAAATAAAGTCACATACTTTGGAGGAACAAGTTTTACTCAAAGCAATAGCTCCATCAGAAAGTTACAATTGAAATGGTTGAAATGAGCACATTATAAATAATGTTTAATTATATGAGATTTTTTTAAACTTTGCTACTCATCTTTAGCATTTATCCCACTTGTGTGTATGCACTGTATATAGAATGTAGCATAATGATTTGCCCTTCCTAATTGATTATTTTGTCATCTTTTTCTTTTTTTCTTTTGCTGTACTTGGGTTCATTCTGAAATGTGACACTTCATTTGGCCCTTTGTGCTCTATGTCAGCGTCTTCAACTGTATGGATACCATTCACCTACTGATAGTGTATGTACAATACTTTAAATATTCTTTATGTGAATATCCCTCCCCTGTTATACTTGATAATGTTATTTTGTTATCTAAAACTATATCTGCTACTGAAATGTTTAGGAATTTATTGAATATGATAAGATGCAACCAAGCCAAAAATTTTTTTTATTTCCTTCCTATATTTATGAGAAGACTAAAATTTACAGAGTAATTGTATAACTAACTTTAGATTGAAATAAAGAAAAGATGAGTGAACAACAACCAGCAACTCTGGTAAACAATTGAAATTTTAAAATTTTCAGCAGTTTTTGAAGAGTTAAATACAAATTATGGAGCAGATTTTCAGACTATGCTCCTGCAAACACAGGCATTTTAAGAATTAGGTCTATGTATCTGACATACATTATTTTCTCAATTCTAATACAGAGGTATGTTAATGGATAGACTTTTCTTAGTTTTCAGTATTTCTCCCAATTTTTTTTTCTAAAACCTTTGATACCTGCCTATCACCTATGTTCTATACAAAAGTCTGGTATAAGATGACATTAGATATGTTTAATCTGTCAATGTATCATGTTATTTCTCAAAGAGGATTATGATTTTCAGACTCTTCTTTTCCTGATGAAGTTAGGAGTTCTGTAAATGATCTTCCAATATACTCTTCTTATGCTAAGCTTTCTTCTTTGCTTTCTCCTGGAAAGTTGAGCTTGTTGGTTAGCCCAGTTACTAAATAACTAAGAATAGGCCATGCCCCTTTTAAATGTAAACATGCAGGATTCATTTAATTTCCCCAAGGTTAGAAGGATCCCTCAAATTACATAAGTTCCACCTGAGAGTAGGCCTTTGAATTCAGGGTGATGGACTCAGTATAATGCAGGTCAGAGAGTTCAGTTATAGTGTGCAACTCTGTAAGCACCTGTGCTGCCTCCTGTGTTGGACAATCAAAAGTTCAAGGCACAAAACCTGACTCTGTTCTAGATTTGAACATATGCTGGAGGCCGATTCTACATAACATAAACCTCAGATACCTTGCCAAAGTCGCAGGGAGTGGACCTAGAATGGGTTGGCAAACAAGCCAAGTCCATGGGACCCTTAGGACGGACTAGTTATTTTGATTCTTTACAAGATACTTAAATTTTTTCTACAAAATTCATGACTGTTTGTCTTTAAATATGGTCTATCATTTTCTTAAAATTTTGAAAAGATTCCTCTATTAATCATTTCAAAAATTGGTAAGAATATGAAAGATAAATATCTTATAGTTTATAATACTGTATGTCTTGTGAAACTTAATAAATGTTAATACTTATATCTTTATTATTTATTTTTCTAATCTAATATGTCATTGCATGAGCCATTTTCCAACTATGGCAATTTATAGTTTTCCTTTAAATTCATAATAATTTTTTTAATAAAATGCAAGCAAACAAGAAAAATGTATTTAAAATTAGAAAAATTCAGATAGCCTGAAAGTTTATATGAAATATGATTGGTGTATGTATTGCACAAATATATTATTATAATATTATGAATTAACTGGTAATTATCTGCTAGTTTCCAGAGCTGTAGATGAACCGGAATGATCAAGTAGATAATTTGAGTACAGTTCATGGAGCTGAATATAACCTAAGATTCTACCCTTAGGAAGAAGTTCCTCAGTAAAGGCAAAGCCCTCCTGACTTGACTATAGAGACAGATTCTGTGTCCTCTGTTGGACCCTGTCCCAAAACTTAATTGCTCCTGCAGTAGGTTCTACCTGTATTCTGCCAAGTTACTGTTTACTTCGTTTCTTGCTTCAGTATTTAGGAGGATCATTACCTATACCTTTCTGTTCCAAACAACCCTGATTCTTTTCATATTTCTGATATAGCCAACTCTTGATTATCTGACCACTGTAATGAAAAGATATATTAAAAATTCAAAAAAATAAATAATGCAAAAGTGAAGTATATTTGATTTTGGTATGCCTTATGTGACTTTTTAAAGTACTTAAAGATTATCTTAATTACCCTATATCCATTGTAGTAAAAAAATGTACTAGCTTTTATACAATTTTTTGACACATGTTGAGATGTGTTTTATGGACTAAAACAATGTTAATATTTACAAATGATCTGTGTTTGAAAAAAAATGTGTATGTTCTAATTTGGGGTATAGGGTTATATTTTTAAGATAGATAATATATCAATACATATTAGAACAAACTTATTAATTAAATGTTTTAAATCTGTTATTTCTAATGTTTTTGTCTGCTTAATCTTTCAGTTAGTATGTTAAATTATATGTTACAATGATAGACTTGTCAATTTCTACTTATAATTATGTTATTTTTTATTTTATATACTTTTGAAACATTGTTATTGCCTATTTAAGAATATAAATTACTTATGTCTTTTTAATGAATTGACTCTTCTATAATATAGTAGCCCTAGATATCTAGAAATGTTTTTTTCTTAAAATATATTTTATTGTTAAAATAAATATACCACCTTTATTTTTATTAATATTTTATTATTTTTGCATTTTGTGTTTTTTATTTTCTATTTTTCCCTCTAATGATGATGAAGCTTTTCCTGATTTTTAAAATATATTTTTAGTTCAGAAATTTACTGTAAATAAAAATAAATAATAATAAAAGTTTGACCACAATATAGCTAAAAAATAAACTTGCCATGCCCCCAAAAGCTCCTTATATTGTCTCTCTAATGATGATTCTTTCCTCTTCTCCAAAAGATAACTACAGAAATGACTTTTATGTAAACCACTTCTTTGGCTTTGCAGTTTTACCACCTACTTATGTATGCATCATAAATCATATAATTTAGTTTTACCCATTTTAGAACTCATATAAATGGGATCATATTATATGAGTTTTTCATGTTTCTTCTTTGACTCAACATCATGATTGTCCATTTCATTTTCATTGTTGTATCTAGATCTAGTTCATTCACTGTTACTGCTGTAAGCAGCAGTTTTCAAACATTTTGGTCTCAGAACCCCTTTACATTGTTGAAAATTATTGAGGACCCAAAAGAGCTTTTGTTTGTAATGGTTATATCTATCTATATTTACTAGTATTTACCATATTAGAAGTTACAACTGAGAAATTTAAAAATATTTATTATCCTTTTAAAATAAACACTCACATGTTAACGAACATTTTAATGAAAAATAACTCCAAAAATGTAGTGAGGATAGTGGCATTTTACATTCTTTGCAAATCTATTTAATATCTGGCTTCATAGAAGACAGCTGGTTTCTCATAGATGCTTCTGCAAGTCAAGCTGTTGCAGTATGTTATTTTGGCAGCAAATACTCTCAATTGCTTCCCTTGGAGTGACAGGCTCACTTGGTTCACTTAAAAAAAAAAAATGTCTGCCAGATACCAAAGTCTAAACAACCATAGTTTGTCTATCAGTTATTCTTTCAAGTAAAAATGATTGTTCATGAAAAAAAGTGGCTACTTTTCTTTGCAACACAAACCGTCACACACGTTTCTTTTCTGAAGACAATCATATGACTTTAGTAGGCAGAAGTGCTTTACGCATGCTTCCAGGCTCACTACACCAAATATTGAAAAGATGTATGCTCAAAGATCAGTTTAACAAAATTGTAAGTTTATTCTTCAGCAAGTACATTCTTTTTTTTCTTTCTTTTGAAATTAAAACTTTTTAATTTAAATTCTTTATTGTTTAAAGTATTACATAAGTCCCCTTTTCCCCCCATTGACCTCACCCCAGCCACCCCCACCCCCACCCCCAGCTTATGCCCTCATCCCCCCCCCCCCTCAGTGTCCATTGGTTAGGCTTATATGCATGCGTACAAGTCCTTTGGTTGATCTCTCCCCCTTATTCCCACCCTCCCCTACCTTCCCTCTGAGGTTTGAGCATCTGATTGATGCTTCTCTGTCTCTGGATCTGTTTTTGTTCATCAGTTTTGTTCATCAGTTTCTCTGACTGACTAATTTCGCTTAGCATAATGCTCTCCTGCTCCGTCCATGCTGTTGCAAATGGTAGGAGTTCCTTCCTTTTTAACCACCTTCTCCTACTGCCCATTCCTTCCCCACCTCAGGAACCACTCATCTGTTAGGTTTCTATGATTTCGGGGTGGTTTTTTTCTGATTTTTAATTGAGGTATGATTGACATATAACATATTGGTTTCAGGTATACAACATAATGATTCAATATATGTATATATGCCCTTATTTTGAACGATAATTTTACTAGGTATATTGTTATAGGTTGACACTTATTCTCAGCAAATTATGATATCATTCCAGTCTTCTGGCTTCTATTATTGACATTGAAAAGTCAGTTCTAAGTCTAATTATTATTCTTTTGTAGATAGTCTGTTTTCTTTCTTGCTACTTTTAAGATTTTCTTTTGCCTTTGGTGTTCTACAATTCTATAACATCCTTTTTTACTATTACCTGTTACAAAATTTATTGAACCTCTCAAATATGAAGATTGTTTACTTTTATTCTTTTTTTTAATATATTTTTATTGATTTTTTACAGAGAGGAAGGGAGAGAGATAGAGAGTTAGAAACATCGATGAGAGAGAAACATCGACCAGCTGCCTCCTGCACATCTCCCACTGGGGATGTGCCCGCAACCCAGGTACATGCCCTTGACCGGAATCGAACCTGGGACCTTTGAGTCCGCAGGCCGACACTCTATCCACTGAGCCAAACTGGTTTCGGCTACTTTTATTCTTTAATATTCACTGAACTATCTGTCTTTTACCTCTTTTAATAAAGGTGTAGACCTACCTTACACTCTGGTAAGGAGGCCTAAAGCTCACAGAGTCATCAGAGACACTAAGACTGAAGAAATTCTTTGCCAGTTTTTCTACTATTTGCATATCAAAACATTATAATACCTGTTTTATAATCACAGCACACAGTTATATTTGGGCATATTCCCCTATCAGTCTTTCCTTAGCCTGCATGTGTTTGTTCTGATTTTGTGTTTGCTTTGCATTTCTTGCTATTAAAATCTATTCTAATTTTTATGGCTACCTTAAGTTTATTTTAAATATTCTATTATATTTTTCTGGTATTAAAAATTTCTACTAGTTTTGCATGTTCTGAAAATTTACTCTTAATTACATCATCCAAGCCATTAATTAAATAATAAAATATTGGCTCCTGAACAGACACACATATAAGAATCTATGACTGTGCCAGGAAAACCACTGATATATTAGCCATATTTCCCTGCAATTGCATGCCATATATTTATTTAACATAAGGCATGACAGTAGTTGCTGTGAGAACATTGTCCCTTCCCTCAGAAACTTTATAATTTAAAACACTCTTTAATGCAGCCATTCCGTTGTATATTCTAGCAAAATTTAATCTGAAGCTAAATAAAAAGTGGGGAAGCTTTCTGCAGGAGGTGACTATTAAGCTGTTATGTTCTAAATAAGACTTTTATTTTGTTTTAAAAAGTGATATATATTATCTTCGCTCTAACCGGTTTGACTCAGTGGATGGAGCTTTGGCCTGTGAACTGAAGGGTCCCAGGTTCGAGTCCGGTCAAGGGCATGCACCTTGGTTGTGGGCACATCCCCAGTGCGGGGGGTGCAGGAGGCAGCTGATGGATGTTTCTCTCTCATGGATGTTTCTAACTCTATCCCTCTCCCTTCCTCTCTAAAAAATCAATAAAATGTATTTTTTAAAAAGTGATATATTATCCTGATAGGTAAATACACATTCTTATTTTAAAATACAGCAACACGAAAAGGAGAAAATAAAAAATATTCTAATGCCACCATTCAGAGGTAATCAGTATATTGGAGTATACTTACCTCTTTTCTATGCGCAGGAAATATGTTTTTTTCGATAGAGATCCATGTCAGTAAAGTTTATCAAATTGATTTCATCCCTTAACAGGTTGTAAATATTTTTCTAATGTCATCAGAATGTGTGTGTGTGTGTATGTGTGTGTGTGTGATGTTGACAAGTGTTTGGAAGTAGGAAAGAGGCTTCACAAAGCAAGTCATTCCTTTAACCCTCCTAAGAATAATATAGTAAGTCTTATTTTCTAGCTTGATAGATTTAATCATCCTTTTCTTTATCATATATTAACCTTCTAAGTTACAATTTAAAAGTATATCCATGTTCAAAATGTTTAGATAATATTTGCACACTATTTAATCTGGCTACCATTTATTGAGGTTCTACCATACCTATATAAAAGAAAGTGAACTGTGTTAGTTCTATATTCAGCTCATTTTACTTATTTAGCTTATAATTTTAGTTAAAGCTTGTTTAGTTGCTAAAGGGGGTGATGAGCAAAATGTCATATGGCTAAACTTACACTTATGGTAATAAATATGTCCATGTTATATACGTGACTCCTGCTGAATAATACATATTTAAAGATTTTATTCAAATACGGGCAATAGACAGTGCTTTCAAGTTAATAATGAATTGAAACTTGGATCTTTGAAATAATTCTCAGATGCGTTATAATTTTATTAGCGGCATCAGACTTTTAAAAATTAACACACACACACACACACACACACACACACACACACACACAAATAAAAGTGCTCTCGTCATCAGCTGCTACTCCTAAGTGTACCGTGCTGCATTTTCTTCCCACAATAATCAAAGAGTCCCAAGCCCAAGAACCTGGGAAGCCTTCCCTGATAAATCTGGACAGAAACTTACATTTAATTATTTTTGAGTCTTTATAAACTCTTAACGCTTGTAGTTCTGCATTTTCATGTGAAGATTAGACTACACTTCTTAGTCTAGATATCCTCTTCTTCAAACTAGCCAATACTGAGGTAGAAGCTAGTGTTCTCTCCTTATGGTAAATAGCAAGTACCTTATATGTAGTATATATCATAGATATATGTAGTATATATCTACAGACACACCTATCAAATCCCTGAAGAGCTTTGAGTAAACTGGCTTATTTCTTTTTGACAAATTTCAGATTAGTTTAAATTTTGTTTCTCTAAAGTGTGGATACGGTCATTTTGATTCTTTGATGCACTAACACAATGTATGCCAGCCAATAATAATTCATTTTTAAATTAATCATGGTTTTTATTGGTTGCTACAAAATTCCCCAGATCCTCTACAAATGAATTGACTTCACATCAGGCATGAATAAAATTTTTATTTCACACTTTCTTAGAAGTTACACATGTTTCAGTAGAAGGGCTTGGGGGAGGGGTGAAGAATATGATTCTTTTTGACAAAGCCACATTGTACTTAGAAAGAGTGGTTATATACCATTACACCTTTGAAAATACCCAGGGTTTACCGGCAATGTAATATAATACTGTTGTGTGCAGCAGAAAACAAAAGAAGGTAAGCTAATGTGTTTTCTTTTCAAGGTTGGGTGAAAAGACTTAAAGTGTATAAATTGTCATTCTTTGTGACTACCTTTTAGATTTCAGTTGTGCTTCTTATAACTTCTACAGGTACTTAAACCAGATGCTGAGGAACTTGTCTCCAGAAGCTACTGGGATACATTGAGACGTAATACAAGCCAAGCACTGTTTTCAGACCTCGCAGAGGTATAATTAAACCTCAACCAGGTCGTTGTATTATTTGCCATTTTGTTAATCTCGGCCTTGTTTTATTTTAGAGTCATAATGATGGAGCCAAAGATATATTTTATCTTTTTCCTTTCCTCCAATAAAGCAGTAATTTCTATGTGTAAGTGGTGTATTTGAGTATGTCAGCTATGCTGGCAGAGACTGCAAGGTCACCTATATCTATGTTAAATCAACTTGCTTGTTGTAGAAAACATGACTTTCCAACTTAATTAAAAGGAAGTATTGTTATTTTTAACTTAAGAAAATTTGAAAATGCTGTTTCATAGTTTCACAGATTCTTCTAACCTTATAACTTGCAATATTTCATGAAATGATGAAACTTAACTTTGGTAAAAGATAGCTAATTGCTAAAGTTACGGAAGATTTAAACAATTAAGTTTCCTAATATCAATAGAGAGTAGCTTAGTGTGGGGCAGGTGTGGTAGGAGCAGTCAAGGAAGGGAGAACATTTCCTCTTGACATTGTTTAGTGCGTGGAAAATAAAAAGCACACCAACTGTTATTCATGCTGGTTTTGAATTTTATTGAGACACACACCTTATTGCTGCACTCAGACTGCTCCAGCACCCTGCTCTGATTATGCCGCTGTTCATAGGGATTTGTCATTTTAAAAGATGGGCTGTGTCTTGTGGATTAAACACTAATTTATGTTTTTTAAATAATCTTTTTTTTGTTGACTTGAGAGACAGAAACATCAGTTTGTTGTCCCACTTATTTATGCATTTATTGGTTCATACATGTTTGTGCCCTGATCAGTGATTAAACCTACAACCTTGGTTCGATCAGGACGTTGCTCTAACCAACTGAGCTACCTGGCCAGGAGTTATTTTATGGTTTCTATTGAGATTTTTTTAAGAACTTTAGAGATGGCTATCATCTTACAACAAAGGACTTTTCAGTAAATACTAACAGATATATCTCTCATTAGCTTTTTCTTTGTAAAGTTGATTTCTCATTTCTTTTTCTAAAGTTTGACTTTTAAAAGTTACACCTAAAAATATCTAGAGAAGTAAACTGGATTAGGTGTAATTTCTGTTATTTATATATACAGTGTTACTCAAATGATACCTTTAGACTAGGGCAAACACTTAGAAATGTTCGTTTTTTGTGAGTTATGTTCCATTTTAAAGTCCCAAAAGAAATAAAGCTTTCCCCCTATCTCTAAACTGTGTTTGATATATCAATATGGTATAATTATGGTGAGCAATTACTCTTTTAAATTACCTTTTAAATTCGAACTATTTTTAGGCATGAAGTGGTAATAGACGTTCCACTTATAGATAATTTAGATGTACTTAGTTCTAATCATCTGTGCAGACACACATTGGAAGTGCTTAATTCTGTGATCATTTGTGCAGGCACAAAGCGAAGGCACTACTGTGAGCCTTTACTTTCCAGAGCCTAAAAGTAAGAGCCACTTGGGACACCAACCCTTTGAGCCTCTGTGAGCCACTGTGGCCTCGCTTCTAGTCAAGTCTAGTCAAGTCACTGTTGTCCCTCCCCGTTCTAGTCTGACCATCTCTCAGCCTCCAGCCTATCTTTAATCTCATTTAACTCTTTTAGAAAATCTCAATTCAACACAATCTGTGCATTAGATGTTGAATTTAATTTATATCCTGGAGGTTTAGTATCAGAAGACCAGGAAACTCTTACGTACACTCAAAGATTGTAAGTGATTATAGGTTCTTTTGAAGGTGTTTATCACTCTGGCAGAGGTGTGCTGGAGCTGGTTTTTTGGCTTCCCACAGCTAGTTCTGCACAGCTCTTCCTAACTCATCATCCTGTTAAATCTCATTGGTACCTTGAAAATGCCCATGATGGGAGTATTAATACCATAGAAATGGGCAAACACCACCCATTGGGCTTTTTGTCCAGGAGCACCAGTTTACTAGCACACTGTTGGCTGTGGCCAATCCACACTATAATCAGCTTATGCTAAATTAATGAATGAATTTATTCAAGCATCATGAAAGTAAATCTTATGGAGAAGAGAAAGTAGAAAACAAAACAAAACAAGCTATATTCCAAAGGAAAATAATTATTTGGGGATTGTCTGTTACCACCTTCCCACATTAGAGAGGATAACAGAATTAACTATGTTAAGTTACAACTCACTCTAATTCCTTATAGGTGACTACTGATGCTGGTGTAACACTGACTTGTTTATAATATCAGTATTTCAGGATTCAAATTGGTTCAGAAAGAAAGCTTAGAAATCTATTTTTATTTCTTTGTTTCTTGTATATTTAAAATGTAAATCTTGAGATCAGCATTTTTCTTCAAATATTGTAGGTAAATTTGAGATTAGCCTTTCATATTCTTATGCCAGAGCTGTTTCTAACAAGAGATGATTTTTCAATTATAGTAAAACCATATTATAATGAAAATTTAATATGCCACAGCTAACACTACTTTCTAACCAAAATAATAGATAATACATTTACGTAAGCCTCTCAAACAACTGTTGAGTACAGTTTGAATACCAAATTATAAAAACTATTTTGAGTTTTATAGATGAAATTAAAAATTTTTTGTTTGCTTTAAACTTTACTCGTCCTTACTAAATTTCAGTAGGTTATTCAGAACCTCTGCCAACAATCCCTCCAGCCCTGGGATAGAGCTTGATAAGATTATCACATTGGAATCAGTAAAAATATGTTGAAATGATATCCTTAAAACTCTTTCTTTTAATAGTTTGATATTTTTATTTCATGCAAATTTATTAATTTATTTCATTTTTTATGAAACCATTTAAAGTAAGTTTTCATCAAAACAAAGTTAGATAATGGCCTTTCATGTAAATGACCCCTGGGGTTCTTTTGTGGCAGTTTCTTGCTTTCTTATGAAAACACCTGAATTCATTTTAGTTTAACAATGAGCACAAGAATCAAAGGGATGAAGTCTCTATTTTTGTCCCAGCCCTCCTGTGATGCAAGTTATATAACATTGTTAGGATACCAAGGACTCTGGTGTAGTTTTCAGTGACTCCCAACAGTACTCCGTTTCATTGAAGGGGGGCAGTTTTCACCATTCCCATTTTCTAATTTTTCTCTCTAATGTCAAACTTTTACTTATGCCTCTGTGGCTCTGGATTATCTGGATAAGTGCAACCTAAGTCTAATAAGATTTTCATGATGAAAGACTGTAAATGAAGATCCGCTGTGCTCTGTGGGCATGAGAAAAACTGGCTGAATGAGGTCATTATTTAAACCTGTGTAAAACAAAGCCATCTTATTCCCGTGTGTTAGGTCTCGAGGTAAAGGACAGCACGGCACTACAGAAAGCATTCCATAATGTGTTATCTGAGTTCACTAACTTTGGATCTTTCTGTAATCTCTCATTTTAAGGCATCTTTTTTTCAGATCTATATAATATTATATGTGTAGTTTCAATAACAAGTTAAAGTGTACCACGTAAAAATCTTTGTTTTTAAATTAAGCTTCAACATTATTATCTTTTCTATCTAAACTTCTAAAAATACATGGATTTGACCAAAATAATAATAGCTAACACTTATTGGGCCTTTACAATATGCCAGTTAAAGTGCTAAATGATTTACATGTGTTATCTAATACAATAATCCTTTATAGTAGACTGGAGGCTCAGTGCACAAAATCCATGCACTGATAGGGTCCCTAGCGGCTGCCAGCCAGGACCTCCCTCCCTTCCCCCAGCCACCTCCTGGTTTAACTCCCAGACGAACTCCCGGTCGAGGGGACAATTTGCATACTACGCTTTTATCATATAGGATACTTTGTTATTCCTGAGGATAATATCCTCAGAGAGACTGACTTCACCATAGTCACTTAAACTAATAAAGAAAAAAGTCAGGACTCAAAGCCAGACTCTGACTCCTGCGCTTCATCATATTTGCTCACCACACTACTGCTTATTTGTGAAGTAAACAGCTTTCTAAAACACCAACCCTCCTCCTCTGACCTATTTTGTCCTTCCACATTCTGTTCTTTTAGCTGCTAGATGGCTACCCCAGTTCTTCATGCTGACTTCTGATTGGCTAGGTCTTTCACTCTTATGCTCCTTTTAGGCATGCCTTCTCAAATATTTCCTTCTCCTACTAATTTAAGCTGTTCTGTGGGTAATAAACTGATTAGACTTGATTGTATACTATCACAAAAAAATGTCTATAATAAACATGAGATATCTTTCCTGCCACTCCCTTCAAGGTCTTATGCTTTTTCTCAAAGCATCTTACGGCTGCCAATCAGAATCTTTGTATATTTCTTTTAAACACATACTCTAATTTTATCCTCAGAATTGTTATTATAGATAGGGTTATTCCCATTTCACAGAAAAGGTAGTTGAAAGTCAGAAAGTCAGTGAACCCAGGTCATCTGATTTTAAATCCTGCTGTTTCCATTCCAGCAGTCTGCGTTCTCAACCTACAGCTACTGGTGAAGCAGTAGTCCCTTTTGAGCAGTACTCAAAATTACACTAATCTGCCATATATGGAGCCCTGAAAAGCTGGCGTCACTAATCCTATATAATAAAGAGGTAATATGCAAATTAACCCTCACACCCTCACAAGATGGCTGCCTACGACCAGGACGGCAGGGGGTTAGTGAGGGATGACAAAACGACTGAACAGCAGGCTGCATGGGGCGACCAGGCCGGCAGGAGGGTCATGAGGCGCAACCAGGCTGGCAGGGGGGGGAGCAGCTGGGGGCACCCAGGTCAGCAGGGGGAGTAGTTGGGGGCAACCAGGCAGGCAGGCAGGTGAGCGATTAGGAGCCAATGGTCCAGGATTGTGAAAGGGATGTTCAGGATCAGGCCTAAACCAGCAGTTGGACATCCCCCAAGGGTTCTTGGATTGGAGAGGGTGCAGGCTGGGCTGAGGGGACCCCCCCCCCCGCATGAATTTCGTGCACCAGGCCTCTAGTATGGTATATTCAAAAGGTGGTATATGACACCTGTTTTTTGGGCTGTGTTATTTTCCCTCTAGCAATCAGATCTTCAGAGAGGTTGGTTGTACTGTAGGGAACTTCTTGATTATTCCAACTCCTGAGAATACTTGGGACTACTTCTCAGCAAACTAAGCCAAGAAATAGTAGAGAGCTTCTATACCAATTAATAAGGAGTTATATGCTAGAGATCATTTTGAAAAATTCAAACTAAATTACTTAAATACAAATAGATTAGATTACTGAGAATGTCAACAATTTTAGTTCATATAAAGCTGAAGATATCCTACATGTTGGAGTTTTTAGAGAGAGAGGAGTAATCAGTGTAGCAGAGAAATCACTTTAGAAAAGGTGTCATGGATTCAAAGCGGGCATGCTGGAGGGAAGAGTATAACCCCATACTAGTCTTTAGAAAAGAATAATATTTGGTTTAGGGAGAAATGAAATAAAGATCCTATACTAGTAAATGTTATGTAGGATAAAATAGCCATCTTCATGAAAGAGGGCTATAAAGAATCAAAGAATTACCAAAATTTAGAATGTGGAAGAAGAGAAAAGGACTGATCCTTTGTAAAAGAGTATATGCTTTCTGTTTCCTATGTGTGTGTTTTTTATGGAGTACTTATTGTCAGGGTTCTGGCCGAGAAGTAATACATTTCAAATATGTCCCTTTTAATAGAGAAAATGGTAGTTATTATATAACTCTTAATTTGCAGTATAATATATGGGAAAGGTACAGTTATGTGAAATTTATCATTTTTTACCTGAATTTCTAAGATAGGTATGAGTTAATGGCCAAATGAAGAAGGAAGGGAAGAAAAAGAAAGGACTGGAACAGAAATGGAAGGTGGGAGGAAAGGAGGGATGGTGGGAGGGAAGCAGGGGAAAGAAAGGAAAAGCCTATAAAGCTACATAAAAGGAAATAATGAAGATTTTCCACAAGCCATTGAACTTTATAAGGACTATAATTAAGCTATTTTAAGAATACACTTGTTGGAACTTGGTTTATCAAGTTGAATGGGAAAGGAAATACCCTCTGAAATTTTTCAAAAAATGTAAGACTTTTCTTTGAAAAAACTGTAGATGATGTAAATTTCAGAGTATTACTAGTGTAGTTTCTATTCCAAATTATAGTATCTTCTACCTAAATTACCATAAATATGGAATACAGTAAAGTATTATAGTCTAAGTTCTTTTGTAAAGCTTGAGACCATTTCTTTGTCAGCCCCATATGTTCTATACATCTGAAGACTGTATCTATTTTGAACATCCTAAAAAAAAGGATTTTCATGTTGATTAAGAAAATTCCACTATAAATTACTTAAGTACAAATAAAATATTTAGATGATTACTAAAAGAGTTCAACTAGTTTAAATAATTTAAAATATAGGTACCTTTTTTGCATAATTTGAGGTAGGAAACTTCCTAAAATATATAATCATGTCTTTAAAAATTTTTTAGGATAAAGATAGGTTTTGTTCATATTTCTATTTTCTAATTTTGAACTTCATTTTAACTGTAATGGCATTTATTAATACAGTCTTACACTTTTCATTCTAATGTTAATATACTTATATCCTGGATATTTATATGTTGATAAAATTCTTTGAGAGATATTGGGTATCTTCTGTTTGCTCATTACAGCTAACCTTTAAATTATGATTTTTTTTTAAGCGTGCTGATGACATTATGAGTTTGGTAACAGATACCACACTTCTTGTACACTTTTTTGGAAAGAAAGGAAAAGCTGAGCTCAACTTTGAAGATTTTTATAGGTGAGCTTAATTTTTATATTTGTGTTGAAAAACAATGTTAACATGCTAAAGTCAGAAACACCTAGTGCAGTGATACCTTTTCTCTGCTTTCATCTTAACTTGAGGTACTATGTCTAACAAATAGCCACTTCTGTGAGTACCTTTATACCAGTGGTTTTATTGATAAGAATAATAGGAAATTACTGAATAATAAAAAAAATGTGTGGATATCTGGATTGTTATTTCCTATACATTCAGAAGTACTGCAGTCAACACTACACATCACACATTAACTCCTTTAAGTCTCATCACTACCCGGCAAGGTTTTTTGTTATCCCCATTTTACTGATGCGGAAGCCAAAGCTCTGAGAGGCTGAGTGCCATGTTCCCATCAACACTCTTCGTTTATCTTATCCATTCTTTATCCATTCTTGTCATAGATTCATGGATAACCTCCAAACAGAAGTTTTAGAAATAGAATTCCTTTCCTACTCTAATGGAATGAATACCATCAGTGAAGAAGATTTTGCTCATATTCTTTTACGATATACAAATGTGGAAAATACATCCGTATTTTTGGAAAATGTGCGTTACAGTATAGCTGAAGAAAAGGTATCTAATACCCTATTTTTACTTAATACATGTGCTACTATCTTGTAATTATGTAAGTCTATAAATATATTGTTCTTTGTTAGTTCTTTTGCTCTGTGAATTAATAGATACTTTGGATATTCTTTTCCTATGTGTCCTAAGTTTTCTGGCTAAATTTTAAAAATGGCTTAATTTAAAATTCTGGGTAGGTATTCATATTTTTCTTAGATATGCTAAAAACCCATAAGGTTGTTAACAATTATTTTATTCAAATTATGAATATCATTTTTCAAGAGAATTCTGCTGAACTACAGGCTGTGACTACTATATAAACATCACCTCATACAAAGCAGTTTATATTGACATCAGTCACACCTGATTCATTTCTATAACATCCTTAGTAAAAGGTCATTTGAAGATGGCCATTGGTGAGTGAATGATCTTATCAGCAGTTGAAGTGAGGTTTTTCAAAGAGTTTGGATGGCATGAATGGTTAAGGACCTGGAACAACTGATTGTCTATTTGTTTAGCAGCAAGTGTTTTGTCAGCAATTCTGTGCAGTTGTGCATTATCTAGTGGTATTTGAATGCATCGTTGCAACCAAATAGAACTGGTGTTACAAGCACCCCGTCAAGCATGGGATGTTTTGGATATATTGCCTTCTATTTGTGTTTGTAGAAGGATCAAGGTAATCTATCCAAGAAAGACTTGCAAATAGTTTGACTTTGTATAAAATGGATACCTGGTGACAGTGCTAACAATTCTCCAGGAGAAAAAAAGGACTCGATGTATTTGGCCATTAGTTTTACATAATCTCTCAGTTAGGGGTCTTTTATCAGTTTTACATGTTAAACTGATTTTTTTTTGATTCATAGACACTTCCCTAAAAATAAATATTGAAATTGTATTATGTCAAATTACTAGGGTATTTTTAGGGTCTTAAAGAATCCTACAGTGCTGAGGAAGGTAAGGGAAACCTGATCCTGTGTTGGGCCCCTTCGCATTGCTGCTGACCAGTAAATGGTATCTTTGAGAAAAAAAAGAAAAAAAAAAGAAAAACAGTGAATCTCTCCAATGATGTCCCAAATTTGATGATCAAACCCTTTGAGAGTGCTAGGCAGTTAACTCTAATATGATGAACAGTTCTGCAATGGGGGGAAAGATCCCAGGGTGTCAGAACCTGAAAGCATCTTAAAGCGATCACCTATTCAATCCCATCCTTGTACAGTCAAGAAAACCACGGCTCAAACTGGTGAGGGCACTTGCTAGTTGGGGAGGAATTAACAGCAGAGACGTTATGATTTCCCAGTCTAGTGACTTAAGGACCTGCTTTAACAATCACTGCACCAGGCCTCTAGTAATGTATATATTGATACACATTATATGGTGTCCCCAGATTCCTTAGGCTCTGTGCATTTTTCTTCATGCTTTTTTCTTTCTGCTCTTCAGATTGAATAATTTCAATTGTCCTGTCTTTAAGTTCATTGTCTCTTTCTTCTACTCACTCAAATCTACTTTTGAACCTCTAGTGAGTTTTTCATTTCTGTTACTATACTTTTCAGCTCCAGAATTTTTTTTTTGGTTTCTTGTTTTACAATTTCTGTTTAATTGTTTTGTTAATACATAGTTTTCCTGATTTCCTTTAGTTCTTTGTTCATGGTTTCCTTTAGCTCTTTTGAGCATATTTAAGACAATTTGTTCAAAGTCTTTTTGTTTTTAGTCCAGTGTCTGAGCTTCCTCAGGGATGGTTTCTGTTGACATATTTTTTCTATTTCTTTATACTCATTGTAATTTTTGCTAAAAACTAAACATTTGAATATTATAACGTAGTAACTCTGGAAATCAGATTCTCTTCCACAGTTCATTTGTATTCTTTGTCATGTACAGTTGCTAATGATTATGTTCCATTATCTTAGTGGTTAGCCAGAGAACTGATAGAAATTTTCTTAAATGCCCAAAGCCAGGAAGAAAATAGATAGTATTCTCCCTGAAAGTATTGACATTTATATTTACAATTTGCTTAAAATATCCCATCCTCCTGTTTTTCACTTTTACTAGCAATTAACATGTCACCCTGAGACAGAGACTGTTGCTGTGGCACTGGTCGCAGCATTCACTGATTCAGAGCCCGAACAGTGACCAGTTTCCCTGGCAACAAGCTCTCCACAGCAGGACAAACCCCTTCTGGCTCCATCTCCCTAATTGATTCGAATGGTCCTCTCTGGAAAACATGACAGGTGGGATTGGGTCACAAAGCAGAATTCAGGTTTGGAACAGCCGGCCCTGAATGTAAGAAAAGAGAAAGAGAAAAATGTGAAAAGACAGTGAGGATTCTCCTTGCAAATAAAGAGGGATTGTAATTAAAGTGGAAATAATGTATATAAAACTTTGATAAGAAACTTATAATAAATATTATTTTGATAATAAACCACTTAATCAGTAGTTGGCTTGCATGAAAATAGGCTCGTCTGGTTTTTTCTCTAGCTTTCCAGTGCAGCCTTCTTACTGTGCCTCCCCTACATTCAGGTCAGAATTGGTTAAGCCTAAGCTCTTGGCCCTCGCTCTTTTCACTTTACTTTTTCTTTCAATCACAGTAATTTACTGAGTAGAACACTTAATTAAATGCAGCTCTTGATGCCCAAATTTGTATTATCTGAAATATGTGGTACTTATTTTAAATAACTTCCCTATGTAATTCAAGTAATAGTAGTGGCAATAATTGTAGCTTATGTAAATGACATTCCAGAGTCCTGTCCATGATCACACACCAAGCCCTGCATCAGGCCTCCCTGAGCTGTACGTACAATCACTGTGCTGGCCATGCTCTCGCAGCAGGAGCAAGTAAAAATACACTACTGTTGGCTTATTTTCATTTTTCATTGTCATTATAAAGATATTGATGATCATCATACAATGTTAAATTATATTTAATGAGTATATGTACAGTGGAAATTTTTTTTAGGTGTCTTTTTAAAACTATTCTTTTTTCCTTCATCATCATATTTACTTTCAGGGTTTAAAAAATTCAGGCCTGCTATGCAGAGTTTTTGAAATTGAAGCTTTTCTATCCATTTTCATTGTAGCAATTTTTTGGAACTTTGTGCTGATATGAGAGTATTTTTAAAATATTTTCACCTAACATTGCTAGTGGTAGCAACACTGCCAAGTTAAAAAAAAAAAATCTGAGTGAATTTTACATTCCATCTGGAGAAAGGTTTCAGAATGTGCCCTAGAAATGTTGACTTGCAAGTTATATTGCACATGCTTAGTCTCTTTCTTTCTAGTAAGTGTAGGTATTTATTTTAATAAATTTGGCCACACTAAAATCTATTTACATATATTTTCTCAATATAGGGCATCACATTTGATGAATTCAGGTCATTTTTCCAGTTTTTGAACAACCTAGAAGATTTTGCAATAGCCTTGAATATGTATAACTTTGCAAGTCGTTCTATAGGGCAAGGTAAGTAATAATCTTTCAAAAATTAAAAGCAAAAAATAGCCCTACATTGTTTCTAGGGACTTTGACAGCAAATTAATTAGATATAATAGCATATTAGCCATCAGTTGCCTGAAAGTTTGTTGTGTTCTTCAATGGGAAATCTGTTTTCTCTAAGCAGAGTTTAGGGAAATAGGCTAAATATTTGTATAACAGTATGCAATATGCAGATGATGTATTATGGAATTATACACCTAAAATCTATATAATTTTATTATCACCCCAATAAGTTCAATAAATAAATAAAAATGTTATTGCCCTTCATTTCTTACTCTGGGGGGAAGCTAATGTTTGTAAAAGTTCAGAGAGAAAAACACCTCATGCCTGCTTGGTAACATTGAAGGATGTGTGTCTACTTATAGAAGAGCCAGCTAGTCATGCCTCAGCCATCATCACAGGATGATGCATGTAACCCACAATCCCTGTGGCTCAGAAACCTGAATTTTGTCAACAAAGGCCCCCTCTTAGCTATGGACTCACAGTAACCATGTTTTAAGAATGGTATGTAAAATTGAATGTCAATTTTGCTTAATTTTACAAAGAAATACAACTGTCATAGAATCCAGTGCTCTTGACCTCAGAACCAGCTCTTTCTTTCCCTGTAGGTAGACCAACAAGTCAAATCCTTTTCTAGAATTCTATGGCCATAACTACTCTCCTTTCTTCCCTCATAGCAATATCCTTTTTAAATATTCTTGCCATACAAGGACTTTCTGATTTGACCTGTGTCTGCCATAATCCATTTTCCAAATGTAACCTAAGGGGACAGAACTTACTGTTTTATTGCCAAGCTCCAGGGAGAGGCCAAACTGCAGCCCGTGAGCACTAATAATAATTCTCTCCCAAAGCATGGAGAGTGAGTCCCTCATGTGGCTCCACTCATTTATTCACTGAGGAAGAGAAACCTGAAAATTTGTCATTTTACCTTTGGTTTATTCTAGATGTTCAAATAGGGCATCTTCTCAATTCAACCCATTTTCGTGAAGGAACCCAGCCATTCCAGACTAGCGTTTACTACCATGATAAAACTATTAATCAACCACAAGAGAAAAAAAAGTCTGGTTCAGAATGGACAGTTACGGTTTCACTTTGTGGAACTGGGAAATGGAAAAAATCGATTGTGTACTTTTGCAGGTGCTAGGAATATATCTATCTCTTTATTTTCTGTTGTCACTGCTAGCACCTTAATTCAGGTTATTATTACCTCTTAAAAGGATCTGGTATTCCTGCCAATACCCACATCCCTCTCCAATATTTCCTAGACAACTCAGAGAATAATCTTTCGAAAACACTGATTAGCCTTTCTACATGCCTGCTATGGCTAAAAATCCACTTTAGTTCCCCAGCTGCCTGTTGAAGAATATACAGGTTCCTCACCTCAAAGTCCCTGTACAGAGCTTCTCCAGCTCTTATATGTCCAGACTGCTCCTTGTTTTCTGAATGTGTTTTATACCCTCCTGAACCCTCCATGCCTTTGTGCATGTCATCTCATCTGCCATTTCTCATCTCTACAAGCTGAAATCTTCTATCCTTGGGGCTCAGCTCAGATACAAAATTGCAGCTTTTTCTATTCACTGCTCTTCTCTCTCCTTTCCCTACTCCACGCTACAGACAGAAGTAATCACTCATTTCCAAATTCTCATAGTGCTTTGTTGGTATTTTGTGTGGTCCTGTGTATGGTTATTTGGGCAGATGTCTCATCTCCTATTGGAACTGTAAGAGAACTAAAGTATCTGTCACTGATAGTAGGTGCTCATTAAACATTCATTGAATATGAATGCATATTAAACTAAAATACAGTTATTCTTGGCCCTTTAAATTAAAACTACGAAAGCTGGATAAAAAAAGACGTGGTACTTTTACACCATGGAATGCTATGCAGCTGTAAAAAAGAAGGCTCTCTTACCCTTTGAGACAGCATGGAGGGACATGGAGAGTATTATGCTAAGCAAAATAAGCCAGTCAGAGAAAGACTAGTATCACCTGATCTCACTCATACATGGAATCTAATGAATAAAATAAAATGATGAACAGAATAGATCCAGAGACACAGAAGCATGGAACAGACCAACGAATCTCAGAGGGAAGGTGGGGGTGGGGGTGGGTGGGAAGAGATTAACCAAAGAATTTACATGCATGTATGCATAACCCATGGACACAGACAATAGTGTGGTGAAGGCCTATGCAGTGGGGGAAACGGTGGGGAGGGGGTCAGTGGGGTGGGCACATCTAATACTTTCAATAATAAATAAATTTTAAAAACTACAAAAAGTTTTTGTCTCCTAAAAGATAGCATAATTAATGAAAAGTCATGTTACATAAGATCATGACCCATGTGTTTAGAAAAAAAATGTATTTTATAACCTTTTTAGTAATTAATACATATTATAAAAATAATAATGGCTTACTCCTTTTCTGTAACATTTATCTAGATGAATTTAAGCGTGCCGTCTATGTGGCTACTGGTCTCAAGCTTTCACCACATTTAGTGAACACAGTCTTCAAGATTTTTGATGTTGACAAAGATGATCAATTAAGTTATAAAGAATTTATTGGAATTATGAAAGACAGACTCCATAGAGGATTCCGGGTAAACCTATATATTTCTACCCTATTGATATTATTTTTTTTAACTGAAAGGGAAAAATCCACCTAAGTTTTAGAAACAATTTATATACATTTTTTATAAAATCTTATACTTGAAAAGAAAAATATAAGGCCCTACCTACTTTCAGAAACAATTTGAAGTGATAAAAGACAATGCTTTTTTAAATATGAAATCAGTTTGAATATTAATAACTTAATTTCATAATCAAGTAGTTCAATGTCTTCGTCCCAATTTGTGGGGGCAAAAGTTGCCAAATATTTTTATTAATTAACCTGCACACTTACTATCAAACTTGTTAGTATACAAAGGAATACCACTATTTCTCATTTTACATGATGCAGATTTCCACTAGGCAACTGAGATGCTTAAGTCACCGTATATTCAGCACTTTTCATATAGAAAATAAAGTAAAAACATTTTTTGTCTGCTGATTCTTCCTATTAACAACTTACACTGTAAAGTAATATGAAAAATTCAGAGATTTTTATTCTCAAGTATGTTTTAAAGAATGAAATATAGCATGATCAATAAATGTTTAGATATGTAGCATATTTGTAGGTGGTGCCAAAAATGGGAAAGAAAAAATATTTCTATTAACAGCTAGACTATGCAGTTATCCCTCTTCGGTAGGAATACCCCTAAGTATTATACATTTAAAAAGAGAAAAAGTTATATATGCAATAAAATCAAGATTCATCATAGACAATGTTTTTAAACATTTTTAATGATTTTTTAAAATCCAAGCTGTTTTGGTAACGATACTGTGTACTTAACTGCCACCTAGCGGCCAGTCATTAACATTTGAAATTATGGCACAAGTACCTAAAAGGGCATGTATTGAAAATTATTTATTTATTTATTTATTTATTTATTTATTTATTTTTAAATATATATTTTATTGATTTTTTACAGAGAGGAAGGGAGAAGGATAGAGAGTTAGAAACATCGATGAGAGGGAAACATCCATCAGCTGCCTCCTGCACACTCCCTACTGGGGATGTGCCCGCCCTCAAGGTACATGCCCTTGACCGGAATCGAACCTGGGACCTTTCAGTCCACAGGCCAACGCTCTATCCACTGAGCCAAACCGGTTAGGGCTGAAAATTATTTATTCTTCCTCAGAAATTTTAGAGTAGCGATATCAAATTAAAGTATAAACTATGCTATAAACCTCTGATGCTGCATTTTTCTCTTAGATGTTGTGTGTTTTATTTTTTGCTTTATTTATTGCATATTTGTGGCCCCGTAACATTTCATTGACTTTTACATTTTTTAATCCTCTGTTCCACAGGGTTATAAAACAGTTCAGAAGTATCCCACTTTCAAATCCTGTCTGAAGAAAGAACTGCATAGCAGATAAGTATGTTAGCTTTTCTGTCTAAATTGTTCAATAACAATAAAGGAAGGGCCATAATTTATTTTTCTGCTGTGACATTTAGGAAATAACTAAGAGAAATACATTTTATTTTTAATTTTTAGGTCACTAATTCAAACTAAGAATTACTCTGTTAATGATTTTATTTTAGTAACTTTATTTTATTTAGTAATTCAGTTGATTAATTAATCATTATAACAAAGAACTACTTTGCCTCTATTAAGGTGTGAAATAAGCTGGATTTAAATACTCATCCAATTGCTATTCTCTTGAAATGTCTTGATTGAAAATGATTCTGTTTAACCTGCAACTTTGTATCTGAGTAGACATAAAATAATAACTTCGTATTCAACTATTATAATGTAGAATCATTAACATCTAAGGAATATTTTTTACTATTTTTTAGGATCATGATTCCCAATGTCTGCTACAATAATAGAAGCTAATCTTTGTAGAGTTATTTTAGATGCTTGGCACTATATTAGGTATTCTTCCACCTGTAGACTCTCATTTAATCCTCACAGATATCCCGTTTAACAGCCGAGAAAATAGAAGCTTAATGAGTCATTTGCCCAAGATAACATGCGCTAATAAGTCGCAAACTCGGGTTTGAACCTCATTCCGTCTGATGGCAAAGACATCTTATTATTTTCTAAACTATCCCTGTAGAATGCCATAGATGAGGAAGATACAGGAGGCTCATTCAGTTTGTTCAATCCAAAGAAATGTCTCATACTTGTTGCAGATCTCCAAAATGAGCGATTTGTTTTTCCTTTTCTCTTCTATAAGTCGCCTATAACTATAAAATGTTGGTCGATTATGGGTTCCAATTAGGTAGGTCTCTAATTGCAAAAATACATTTATTGCTGTTTTTTCAAGCTGGAAACATTTATATTTGTTATAGCAGTATTACCAAAATTATTCCAAGCGATATTGGTGCATATTATTTTAAAAGTTTAGTTAAATAAGTTAGAGAAATATAATAAACATAGTTAAATAGGTTCCTTCCTCCTTAGAACTTATGGGATTTGTTATGCATTTGTGTCTCTAAAAGAAAACGGCAGTATTCTGTATTTCGCAAAGCAGCTTTGAGGCCTAATGTTTTATGGAGCCCATCCTGGGAAATGCTGGTCTAAACTGTTTAGTGGCAAATAGGCTAATCATTCATCTGAGGTGATAACTGTTGTGACTGAGCTAACAAACCATCTTCCTAATCTCTGTTTTAAAAAACTTGATACTGCCCTGTAAGAACTTAAACTGAACATTAGAAAACGTAGGACCATACATACCATGTATATGTTCATAGAGGGAGTGTACTCAACTAATTTGTCATAGTGTCACTCTGACGCTGTTGATTCTATGCTGTAGTTCATAGAACCATAGATAAAAAGGACTACATTTTTTCTAGACCTTGAAAGGACTGAGAACTAGACAAGTTACTAAACAAAACACTGAACTTTTAAATTAAAAGAAATGTTTTATGATTAAGTCTTTTGATCCTTGTATTTTCTGTTCGGTGTTTTTATTATGTGCCTTACTGTTTCATATTATTATCATAATAATATTTGATTAATGTCATCACCTCTGAATTTCATGCTAAATAAATATTGCTTATATTTTTTAATTAGGTTCTTGTAAAGCAAAGTTTAAAGAATTTATCTACATAACAAATGCAAGAAGCAGTAATTTCAGAAAACAGAAATGAAGGAAAAGGTGAAATGCTAATTATATTTTTTCTTGAACTGAATTCTTGAATATAAGACAGATAAAATGCATCTTCATACTAACTACAAATGCTGTATGTTATCTGGCTAAGCTTTTGCCTTGATTTACTGAACTTTGCACTTTTTCATTCCTTTCAGAAGTACATAGATACTTCCACTGACTATATAAGAATGTATTTTAAATATTTTAAAATTTATTAGAAATTTGCCTCGCCTCAAAATAATGTATGACTCCTGGAATCTAGATCACTTAAAAATGAACAGTGACATATTTTTTTGGTTTTAGACTGTGAACTTATTTCAAGAAAATGAATATTCCTTAAGATTTAGCTTAGGGCCTTAGAATTGTTGATAAATCCCTATTATTTATCTAATGTTCAGTTACATTGAAAGTGTTCTGAAAAACAAATAGAAATTAAAATACTATACAACATGATGATTTACACTGTACTTTTATCTTTTAAAACTACTAAATTAACAAGGTATTGTTTGAGTCATATAAAGTTTTTTTTGAAGTTTTTATTCATTTATCAAAGTCAACAGAATGTCTAGTATTCTTTTATGTATACAGTAAAGAAATTTAAAATGTAGATTTTTTTTCTCAAAAATCGTCCTATGTTGGTGGTAGAATGGTGGTAGTTGTAGCATCAGTCACCGTCATTGTCATTATTGTTTTAACATGATGCTGCTCCTGATTACAGATGGTGTACGTTAATAGCACTAGTGAAAATCATATCTTTTTTTTCTTTTTTTTATCTTAAGTTTTACATATGTCTTCTTTTTCCCCAATTGACATGCCCCCCCGGCCCTTTCTCCCGCTCCCCCCCCCCAACCATTCCCACCACGGGCAAGTCCCCACCGCCCTAGTGTCTGTGTCCATTGGTTATGCTAATATGCGTGCATACAAGTCCTTTGGTTGCTCTCTAACCCCCCTTCCCACCTCCCCTGCCATTTGTCTCTGGATCTATTTTTGTTCATCTAAAAATCATATCTTACAATTTGTAACTTATTGCACATTGTTAATAAATGTCTATAGCATCCAAATGAGTACTGTAAAAGACTAATATAAAATGGTTTAAGGACTTATGTAAATATTAGGTAGAAGTTAATATTGTTTCTTGCAAAAGGACCACCTGCAAAAGCAATAACAAATAGTAATAATGAATAATTTAATGTACTTCATTATTTCAGAATATGTCTTAAAAGATAAAAGAAAAACTGTTTAAGAAATAGCAACATTAGACTTTCACATGGAGAAAATTTGATAGTACTTAATGGAAATCTGTTCAATTGAAAAGTTTCATTTATAAAAGATTACTATACAACAAAAGTAGAACAATAAATTTAAATTAATATGTTAATGTATTATATGTAGAAGATATATACGTTTATCTTCTTTTCCAAGATGTATTTGATGTCATTTGTACACACTCCAGCTATTACCTTGCTTTTGCATATGAAAACAGGAAATACTGACTTTGTTTTTATAAGTTATTAAATGTGAAATTGATAGCTGTGCATCAGCCTATTTATAAAAGTAATGTTATTTCCAAGAAAATGTTATTAGCATTGGCTATGTATTTGACTTTTTACATTCTTTATCTGATATTATTTATTACGTTGATGTAGCAATGTGATTCATGAATGTGAGAATTCTATGTAGTATAATAATTTAATTTCACCTTCTTTCAAGTTTGATTCAGTTGATTGACTAAATGAAAATGCCTGTTCACTCATTTAACATACCCTGGTCTATGTTACCTTACCTGAATGTTCTCAACATTATTTGCTATCTAAAATAATTGAAAAATGCAGTTTACTTTTATCTTTGACTATAAGTTATATTATCTTGCATACATGGAAAAATTGCCATTTAGGAAAGTCCTATAATGCACATTAAAAACTAAATTAGCTCATTAAAATTATTTATAATTCTGTCATTCTCCCAAGGAATACTACATTGTGATCTTTATTCATAATTGCTTATCAGAGTGAATGGATATTCATTTGTTTATAAGACTGTAGCATAATATTAAAATTGGAATAAATGAAATATTCTGGTCAATTAAAATGGAAAAGAATAGTAAATTACAATGATTCCCTATATATTATCACTCATGAACTTTAACCCTCTAATTAAAATGAGAGATAAAAAGAACTCTTTGGATTGTTGTCTATATCAAATGAAAAATTTTAAGCACTTTGAAAATAGTAGTATACTAAATACATTTATGCTAGTATTCTCAGAATTTCCTTCTACAAATTATTCTTTGGAAAGGTGAAGTTATACATAAAATTTTAGTATTATCCTCTTTACAGAGAGTCTACATGATGAAAGATTTGTGGTACCTCTCAGAATCATTTAATATTAAGAAAATCATTTAACTTAAGTTCCAATTTATCGTTCTTATTATAAAATATAGCTGTAAAGCAACCTTACATTCTTATATTATCTGAAAATAAATATACCTGCTCTTGAATCAAGAAACTTAGTACCTTGCTTTTATGTTTATCTGTGGAGTAATGTCTTTTTAAAAAATTGTCACCTCCAAACTTCGGAACTGTTTATTGGTTACCAAACCTCCATTGGTCTCATACCCTCTGCTATCATGCTACATGCCAATGAAATTAATCACAACACGTCTGTAGGTAAACAAATCACAGAGCCATAAAGCCTCTCAAAATGTACAATAGGCATTGATACTGTGTATAATGTGGTCATGGTACTGAGAAGCTTTCAGAAAGTTTACATGTGACTTAATGGAGTATCAGTTTTGCTCTACAGAAGTGATTGCTTAAATGGCTTAAAATAATTAAACCAACACAGCCCCTTTGGTACTAATTTTGGTTCTTTCGTAGGCATCATCTTAAGAAGATGACTCTTAGAAATTTACCAGTTTTCAAAATACACTCATTATCCTACTCTTTATAGCCATACAATAAATTAACATTTTTACATACTGCTTTTACTTCCAAAGGATGTAAAAATACCAATTGTGTAATAGTCAATAAGTATACAATAAAAATTTTAGCGATAAGAAAGCATAGTTTTTTTCTTTTCTTTGTAAGTAAGTCATAAAATAATGGTATGTCTTGCAATGAGTCACATCTTAAATTCTGTGAAATATTGTAAGATGAAACTCACTGCAAAGATATAATTCTCTTTACTTTGTATATCTTTATAATTCTCTTTATATCACAATCAGTATTTTTGACACACGTCTTAAACTGGGGAATATATCTAAAATTGTGACTTAATGAATATTAATATACAGTGCTCAGAGAAAGTACAAACATTATTATAAAAGTTTTCTGGAAAAGATAAGTTTTATCAGTCTTGTAAAGGAAGAGAAGGACACGTGTTTATGAACACAAGAAAAGAGAAAAGAAAAAGAGGATGGAGAAGGGATCTGAATGAATATAGATTTTCTTTTAATTGGGATTTAGTAGACAGTTTTTAGAAAAATAAATGTTTAAAAATGCAATAAAGCAATAATGACAATACATCCTTTCATTTACCAGGTTGAAAAGACAGTGGTTCTATAGTATACAGTGTTGGTAAGTGTGTGAGGCAAGTGCTGACAAAGCTATACATGTTCAGAGGGAAACAGAAATATCTCAGAGTTTTGATCTAGAACTTTACTTCTGGAATAGTAATATCCCAATACATATATTTATAAATTTGCATGTCAAAAATATACCTAGTAAATGAAATAGTATATAACTGAGAAAAAATAAAGTTCATTTATCATGCTGATATGAGATGCTTCTACAAGATACTTTTATGGGAACACATCAAGGTATAGAAGAGGGTACGATATGCTTCTGTCTGTGTTAAAACACACTTTTCTTGCAAAGAATTATATTTTAATATATCTTTATCAAAGTTATGTGTACAATTTGTTAAAAGTCAAAGAGCTCCAAAGGGTTTATGTAAAACACAGCATTCCTCTTTCCTCGTTTCTGCTCCTCAGAGGCGATCGCTTTCTAATCTTTTCGCAGTTCCTTTTGGCACCTGCCTTCATATTTCAAGATAACATGCTTATACCAGTATTTCTTGATTGAATTTATTTTTAGTACATTACTGTTGACTTCCTACAATGGAGATGAGAATTTGGCTCTATTATACAAACCCCTTTTAAGACACAAACACACTGTCTCTTCCTTTTCCCCATCCTTTCAGTATAGTTAGAGCATAATTTTATAAATCAATTAGTGCAACATCAGTTACTGTATTTCCTTCCTTAAACATCTTACTTTCCCCAGAGTTCATAATTTTCCCCTTTCAGTCTGCTTAATTTTTGTGTAGTTCTCCTTTACCTATTATCAATTCATCCCAGACTCACCTCCAGGACTAAATACATATTGTTAACACATTGTAACACGTGAAGTAATGTGTAAATTTTTTATACTTTTAGAAATGCCTCCTGGAGCTCTCTGTCTTAGGATCCCATCTCGAATGGTTGTTACCTAGTCCTAATGCAGAACAACGTGGAAGCTCTGTGTGCACGGAATGAACTTTGACTGATAGGTTTCCCTCGTTGCTGTTCTGACTGGGCCCTTTCCTCTGAGGGACTGTGACTAGTAGTATTGAGAGGTCTTTTCTCTATGGCGGACTTCTGCTGCCTGGTAACTCAAGCCCTGGCTGCTACTTGGTACAGAGGTCTTCTGAAGATGGGGCCATAGGCATGAAGAGCGCTATACGGTCATGTAGTCAACAAGTGGCATTGCACTGTTTTGAGTGTTTTTACCATGTCTTAGTTTACTTTTTCAAAAAAGCACATTTTTACAATGTAGGATATCAGTCTGGAAAATGTGGGAATAAATCATGAGGGTCATGTGTGGGGTAGATTTATTCACTAAATCTAGAGGTAGGTTACTTCTTGAAGCAGATACAGTTTTAAGAAAAAATGAAAGTATAATAGTGATTGTGAATTTATGGCACTACCACATGGTGTGAGCTGGATGTAGGGATGGAACTACCACATGGTGTGAGCTGGATGGTAGGGGTGGAACTATCTCATGGTGTGAGCTGGATGGTAGGGGTGGAACTATCTCATGGTGTGAGCTGGATGTAGGGATGGGAACTACCACATGGTGTGAGCTGGATGTAGGGATGGGAACTACCACATGGTGTGAGCTGGATGTAGGGATGGGAACTACCACATGGTGTGAGCTGGATGTAGGGATGGGAACTACCACATGGTGTGAGCTGGATGTAGGGATGGGAACTACCACATGGTGTGAGCTGGATGTAGGGATGGGAACTACCACATGGTGTGAGCTGGATGGTAGGGGTGGAACTATCTCATGGTGTGAGCTGGATGGTAGGGGTGGAACTATCTCATGGTGTGAGCTGGATGTAGGGATGGGAACTACCACATGGTGTGAGCTGGATGTAGGGATGGGAACTACCACATGGTGTGAGCTGGATGTAGGGATGGGAACTACCACATGGTGTGAGCTGGATGTAGGGATGGGAACTACCACATGGTGTGAGCTGGATGTAGGGATGGGAACTACCACATGGTGTGAGCTGGATGTAGGGATGGGAACTACCACATGGTGTGAGCTGGATGTAGGGATGGGAACTACCACATGGTGTGAGCTGGATGTAGGGATGGGAACTACCACATGGTGTGAGCTGGATGTAGGGATGGGAACTACCACATGGTGTGAGCTGGATGTAGGGATGGGAACTACCACATGGTGTGAGCTGGATGTAGGGATGGGAAAGGGATGAACTGATGGAGGAGTGTCAGTGGAAATAAGTTCCTGGATTTAAAAAGTTAAAGACAATGGCCATACTCTGACATTTACCATAAGAGACAAAGAACTGAACTCGATTCATCAGTCTAGTTCAGTATGGCATTTCCTATTGCATATTTTCAGGGATGAAGCAGGCACTTGAAGGTTAGCAGATTAGTCTACTAGCAGATTTTAAACTGAGGTAAAATGAGAGTTTAGGACAAAATGAAAGGCAATTAATAATGATATTTTCAGGCTGTGGTATATAATGCTTTACTCATTGCAAGCCCTAAGGTGCTATAAGAGTTAAAAGTTCAAGCTGAAAAATCTACACAAACCACTCTGAAAATCTATACTATTTAATGTCATTGCTCTTTGGTGCTAAGAGGTTCTCAATAAGGTGAGTATCTTATATACCATTTGTGCTGTAATATTTAATTACAGCGAGTGTACAGATTAGCTCTCTCAAAGATTCTTTTGAAATCAGATTGCACATCAAAACTGCATTGTGCCCAGCTAAGTAAGCAAATTTAAGAAAGAGGAGAAGGTGATGTCAAGACTTATTGCAAAATGAACAAATAAAGAAATAGGATTTGCTGATGTTCAGCCTATTAAAGTATGACCAAATGTTAGCCTTTGTTTGTCAACTTAACTATGTTTTTCTAAAATTTACAGAGGTTCAGCCCATGGAAAGTGTCCTTTAGCTAGGATAGTATCTGTACTTGAGAAATAAAATAAGCAACATGAAAATGCTGGCTAGATTATACTAATAGTTCAGTTTCTCATCGTGATTGATTACCACATAGATATGTACATTAGTAATTCAGATACAGTTTTTTTTTTACCTTTTTTCATTTTTCTGATTATAAGATTAATACGTGTTTTTGCTCCCTGATACTTAAGGTTTTATAAGCTCAGAGGTTAATTTAACTTCTCCAAAAGAGCTAGACACTCCCCTCCCCCAAATACAACAAACACTGAAGTATTTCCAGTTTCCAAGCATTTCTCCCTTCAGAAAAACTGTAAAAATAAATTTTAAATTTTCCAATACCCTAATAGCCAGGAATGAAGACTAAGTGGCTTGGAACCGGAATTGGACTTGCAGCAAATACCCAGGAACATCGGTGAGGCTCTGAGACCAGAGCAACGGGGTCCCAGGAAGGACAGAGAGCCTGCAGGCTCCATGCGGGGGCAGGATCGCCTGGGCCAGAGTACTAGACTGATGGTATGTGAGTACAGGGTGCGGCACAAGCAGGTTTACAGTTGTGAGTAAACAAAACAGGTTATTCTATTATTTTCTATAAGAACAACTGTAAACCTACTTTTGGAGCCCCCCCTCCTCTGAGCTAAAATCTTCAAGGAGGTCCTGAAGGGTTCTAAGATGTGTGTGTGTGTGCACGCAAACACACACACACACACACACACACACACGTGACTGGTTGAAGCAGAAGAAACCATCCCACAAGTCTCCCATAGATTATACTCAAGCATAAACCTCCAAACAAAGACTACCAAACCCGGAGAAGACCAACCACTACTAGTGTCCAGTATAAGTGAGACTCAATAGAGACAATAAATGTAGTCCCAGAGAATGTAGGTGTTGGAACTGAATACAGAATACTATGTATGAAATGAACTATGAAATCATAAAAATGAGTTTCTAAAAAAAATTATTGGGACTAAACAGATATACTTACCAAATAGAATTTCTAGGGGAAAAAAGTTAATTGCTAAAATCAAAACCTCAGTGGAGAGGTTTAGGTCCAGCCATGACTGACTGACTGACCCTTTCATCATAAACAACGACAGCTTAGTACAACAAACACTGTGGGGCTTTGATCCTTGAGAAAAAGAGTCACGTGGTGACCTGTACATTCAGTCTGGCTTTCTGCCTGGGAGCGCGTTCCAAATGCAGCAGAGGGAAGTGGGTCTCACAGTGCGGGTCTTGGGAATGCAGATTAGCCAGTGTGAGGCCTCACTGAGCAGAACAGGCCTTAGGAGTACGGCTACGCCAGAGTAAGGGTGACCCTGTGTTATCTATATATATAAAAGCTTAAGCGACCATCACAACCGAATGGATCACCGAACAGGCTGCGTGGGGTGGCCAGGCCGGCAGGGGGGTTAGTGAGAGGCAACCAAACGACTGAGCAGCAGGCTGTGTGGGGCGACCAGGCCCACAGGGGGGTTAGTGAGGGGTAACAAAATGACCAAGCAGCAGGCTGCGTGGGTTGACCAGGCCTGTAGGGGGGGCAGGTGGGGGTGACCAGGCTGGCAGGGGGGTCAGTAAGGGGTGACCAGGCTAGGGGGGGCAGTTGGGGATGACTAGGCCAGCAGTGGGGGCAGTTAGGGGTGATCAGGCAGGCAGGCAGGCAAGCAGTTGGGAGCCAGCAGTCCCAGATTGTGAGAGGGATGTCCCGAATTAGAGATTGTGCAGGCTGGGCTGAGGGGACCTCCCCCCCTTTTGCATGAATTTCATGCACCGGGCCTCTAGTCATTTATAAATTGTGTGTGCCTGTCCTTTGTCAAATATAAAGGTCTTTAACTTTTTAAATCTGAACTCTTTGTATATTAAATATATAGATCATTTGACTGTCATATAAATTGCAAGTATGCTCCCAATGTATTGAGTTTTATTTATATATGTCAAATGTTTTTGTTTTTATATATTTGAATGCTCTTTTTATTTGCATTTCCTCCATTGCTTTTAAGCTTAGACATTCCTCTCCCAATTTGATAAATATTGTCATATATTTTTATGGTTTATGTCCTCTTTGCACTTAACTAAAAAAAAAAGTCACCTAGTATTAATTTTGTTACATGGCAAAAGTAATGAGGACCTAAGTCTAAATTTCCCTGCAGCCTTAGCTGGTTTGACTCAGTGGATAGAGCATTGGCCTGTGGACGACCAAGGGCATGTACCGCAGTTGCAGGGTTCAATTCTGGCCAAGGGCATGTACTGTGGTTGCAGGCTCCTCCCTAGGCCAGGCCCTGGTCACATTGATTTTTCTCTCTGTCTTTTCGTCTCTTTTCCACTCTCTCCCCTCAAAAAAAAACAAAACAAACAAACAAAAAAAAAACATCAAACGAAAAATATCCTAGGGTAAGGATTAAAAAATAATCCTATATAATAAAAGGCTAATATTCAAATCACCTGAATGGTGGAACGACTGGTCACTATGATGTGCACTGACCACCAGGGGGCAGATGCTCAACACAGGAGCTGCCCCCCGGTGGTCAGTGTACTCCCACAGGGGGAGCACCACTCAGCCAGAAGCCAGGCTCCACAGCGCTAAGGATGTCCAACTGCTGGCTTAGGCCCACTTGGGGAGCAGGCCTAAGCCATCAGTCGGACATCCCTGAGGGCTTCCAGACTATGAGAGGGTACAGGTCAGGCTGAGGGGCCTCCCCCACCTCCGTGCATGAATTTCATGCACCGGACCTGTAGTAATAAATAACTAACCAAGTTATCCAGCACTACTTACAGAATAATTCTTCCTTTTTGCCACCTAATATAATGTAAATTATATTTTAAATATTTTACATACTCGAATCTGTTTTAAGATACCGTTCTCTTCCCTTGGACTGTCTGGCTGTCTTTATAACTACATTGTTTTAGTTATTTTAGCTTTATAATGTCTTCATATTTCATAAGACTAGTTTTTCTTCCCATCAATAGACCACACTTAGATTCCTCTTGTTTTAAAATTTTTCTTAACTGTTCTTGTTTATTCTTTCAGATAAACTTTAGAATTGTTTTATCATATCCCCTTCACTTTAAAGTTATGAATGAATTTGGAAAGCCATCACACCTATATCAGTCAGGGCTCTCCACAGAATCAGAATCAATAGGATGAATATATGTATGAGTATATGTATATCTACATGTATATGAAGAGAGAGATTTATGATAAAAATTGGCTCACAAGATTATGGAAGCTGACTAGTCCCAAGGTCTGCAGGGGGAATCAGAGAGCTGGAGACCCAGAGAGCTGATGGTCCCATCCAGTCTGAGTCGAAGTCCTGAGAGCAGAGAGCCAATGGTTTACTTTTAGTCCTGAGGCTGGCAGACTCAACACCAGGAGAGCTGATGTGTCAGTTCAAAGGCAGGCAGGAGGAATTTGTTCTCCTTTGCGGGGAAGTCAGCCTTACTCTTCTATTCAGGCCTTCAACTGATTGGATGAGGCCCACCCACGTTAGAGAGGACAATCTGCTTTATTTGGTGGACTGATTTCAATGTTAATCTCATGAAAAACTCCCTCACGGAATCACTCAGAATGTTAGACCAAATAATCTGGATACTCCATGGCCCAGTCAAGATGTCACAAAAAATTAATCATCACAGTACCTTTGTAATATTTTTATCCCCTCCAGGAACAATTATTCCAGTTATTTATTCTCAAGATCTATGGCTTTTATTACCCAGGTCCTACTTCTGCTCATAAGGTCTTTTCTAGATCCTATATACTTATTGTTGCTTTTAGGAATGGAAATTTTCCTCTTAGGTTTTTTTTATCTGATCATTATGGATACATAGAAAAGTAGTTGATTTATTCAGCCACTTAACTCTAAGTAGTTCTGATACTTTTTCCATTGATTCTCTTGAGTTTTTGGTGGACAATCATGTAAATAAAGGTAGATATGTCCTTGTCATTCCTATATTATTGCTCTTATTTCTGTTTCCTGTATTATTGCATTGGTCATAGCTTCCGGAACAATGTAAAATAATAGTGATGGCAGAAAAATTTTTATTTCCTGTTTTAATAGGATTATCTCTGTTTCAAATTAAGTACAATATTTTTCTGTTGCTGTGAGACAATACTTTATCTTGTTAAGAAAGCATTCTTTATTTTCTGGATTTAGAGGAGTCTGGAAAAATGAATGAGTGTTGAATCAGCTCAAATGCCCTTTCAGCTTCTACTGACATGATTATACATTGTCCCAATCTGACCTCCAGATGTGACATATATCTTCTTTATAGGCTTCCTGACCTTAAAGTATTCTACATTATTATAATAAATGCTGATCATGATGGCACATTTTTTTCATTTCCTGGTCTTAGGCTGGTTGACTTTCCTCTCTCAGGTTCCTCATCTCTAAATTGGGGCTAAAAATTGTATTTTTCCCATGTTACAGGGATTAGATGAGGTAATTCCATAAAGTGAATTTGTATAAAATCAGTGCCACCACAATATCTGGCACATAGAGTAAGTTCACCTAGTAGTACCATCGTCATCATCATCCCAAAGGCTTGAATACAGTTTGAGTGGGGAAAATTATATTTCCTGTAGGGTTGTTTAATATTCATGAGAGAGATGTTCCTCATATTTTCTTAAAGAAAAATAAAATAGGCATTTTTAAATTTTTATATATGAGTCATGAGAAGGAGCAATAAGAAGTCATTTTTCATGATCTTTTTTAAAAAACTGTTGTTTTTTTACATCTACCTCCTTGAAGGTCAAATACTGACTCCCTCATAATGTTCCTGGGCAGGACCGGCTTCAGGGTCATGTGACCAGTGCAGGTGCACAAAGCCCCAAACCACAGTGGCCCTGTGCTGTGGTTTAATGGTCAGCAATCACCAGCTTATCTATCTATACAAAAGGCTAAGTCACTGTCCGACTGATAAGTATGACGCGCACTGACCACCCGTGGACAGACGCTCAACACAGGAGCTGCCAAGCTGCAGTGACTTGGCAGCAGCAGTTCTCGGGTGATGCACCCCGGACCAGAGAGGAGGGAGCCCGATTCTGGGGTGCATCACCCGAGAACCGCCCTCTTGCAATCTGGGACCCCTCGGGGGAAGTCAGAGAGCCGGTTTTGGCCCAATCCCCTCAGGCCAGTCTGGAGGGACCCCCCCCCCCCTCACTCTGAGCCACAGCATTGCCCCAGGCGCGGCCTGCCAGGGAGGAGCCATGGGAGGTTGGCTCCAGGGCGTATCTGACCCATCTTGCCCAGTCCCGCCCCACTGGCCACCTTCTAATTAATTTCCTTTCAATGTGCATGAGTCGGTGCACCGGGTCACTAGTAATTCTTAATAACACTAGCTTTGAAGTTTGTGAGTGAGGTCACAGTGGAGCTTGTGCATGGAGCCTTTGCTCACACAGTTCACTCCCTGGAGGGGTTCTCGGCCACCCTCTCCACCTCTACCCTCCAACCTCCCTGCAGGGGCCTGGGTGCAAGTATGGATGAGGATGGGGAAGGGGAAGGGTACCGGTGACCCACAGCATCTTGAGGCAGGACACGGAGGTCGTCCTGCCCTAGGCTGGCAGTGCACCCTGCGTCAATTGGCAGCCAGCCCACAGCCACCACTCCTAAGCCAAATACCAGGACTTCCTAACACCGAGGGTGCAACACCCTTGGGAGTTGCCCAGCCACTGTGGGTTGGGGGTATCAGGCCTGTGGGAAGCAGAGATGTGAGACTGAGCATCCCCAGCGTGTTCCCCCAGCTGGAGCATGGCTCAGCCGTCCAGCAGGGGGCACCAGAGGGAACCTAGCCCCTGCCAGGCCTGAGCAAAGGCATGTGCACTGAGGCATGGGAGGGGGTCCCAGGGCCCCTGAGAGGGTCCACACTCGCCCTGAAAGGACCCCGCACGCAGAGCAGCACACCTGGCTTGCTGTGTGCTGGGGAGAGCTCTTCTGCGTCAGCCATCGGGATTCTGATGCGAGCGGCTGGAAGTGCTCCCAGAAGCTGCGGCCTGACTTACACAGTAAGTAGTTGCCCTGGTCCCCGCCAGCAGTGACATGCTCGGACATTTGCATTTAAAACTGGCACCGCACTATATAATGCTGCATGGGAAAGTCATGCTGATCATTTAAATATTTACTTAAAATGATATTAAGTAGCAAATAAAAAAACATCGTAAGTTGAGAATGAGAGAGACCACGGAAGAAAGGGAAAAGCTTTGTATTTTAACATCTTAACACTTTTTCCTGTTTCGTTTTGTTTGGGTTTTTAACAAAGAGTCCTGCATTTTCCTTTTGCCCTAAGTTCTGAATATTAGCCAGTCCTTCCCTGGGAAATGGAAGTTTGGGCCAAGTGTGCAAAGGTGTCCGTGGGTTTGGTGGGATTTAGGCTGGTAAAAAGACAGGTGAAGAAAGGGTAATAATTTATGCTATTCGGAAGTGGACATGGATTTTCTCAAAATTACATGGAGAAAATGGTTCTTGTATTAGAAAACTAAGAGAAAATGATAGTAAGATGACAAGTATACTGCTTGCAACAAACAACACGGCGTCAGCTCTAGGACAATTTGGTGTCTAGGGAGCAATTGTGATGAACTGTCTGAATTGATTTTTTAAGTTTCATCAATATGATGTCATCAACCCAATTCCAAATGGGTTCACTTAAGAAAAGGTATAAAGTTAACCTTATAACTCCGGCAGAATATAAATTTATAAGGAATAATAGCATGATGTTATACCATTTTTTAAAAATTTCACATCAGGCAGAAGCTATTTCGATAAAATGGAGATTTAAAGGACATGCAGAACAAGGAGGACAGAAAACACACCCTCAACTGTTAGGGCGCAGCCGAGGGCTACAGGCAAGTGACGGGAATGACAGAGAGCCTGCTTGGGGGACAAAGTGGGGAAGGAAATGATGAATGACAATCGCAAAGAAAAGAAACGCAAGAACCAGCAAATAGCGTGTCGGCTTTGTCTTTCATTTACCCAGTGCTGGAACGAGCCCTGGTCACCTCCCATTGCAGTAACAGACACACCATCACCTTCAAACAGGAGAGAGAGGACCAGTTCTTTCAGAGCCGCTTCTCACCCCGTGGACTTGAAGGGCTGCTGCTGCCAGACGATGGACTGCAAACGGCATTTTCATTCAAGATGACTCTGCGGTTGAGGAGCACTTGGGAAAAAGCAATTGTCTCTGGTTCTCTGCACTTGAGATCCTGATACCATTTCTCATTAAGGTGATTCATGAATTTTTTTTCAATTAGATTCCTGTGGTATTTTAAAAATCAATTTGGCTTCTCCCTTTCCACTAAATGAACGAGTCAGTGTGTCATTCAGAGCGGTGTGGACTTGCATAGTTCCAATGTTAAATGACCCTTGGATAGAACCGAGAAAATGGGCAAGGACGAAAAGTCTCCAAGAGACGTACGATTTCAAAAAGGACCAATGGGAAAATATGCAAAAACAAGGGAGATATATGGCATCCGTCCATTCAGAACAGCACGGGCTCTCAAGTCAGACTTCCCGCGTTCAAACCCTGGCTCTGTCGCTCCTCACTTACCATCGTAGTTAAGCACGGTTCTTACATTTTCTATATATATTTATCTTTATTATTGAAAGTTACACAGATGCACCCCCTTTTCCTCCATTGACCCCTTCTAGCCTGCCCCCACCCTCCATCCCCCACCCCAGGCCTTCACCACACTATTGTCGGTGTCCATGGGCTATGCATGTACGCATAAAAGTTCTTTGCTTAATCTCTTCCCACCCAGACGCCCCCCCCCCCCCCTTACATTTTCCATGCCTCAGCTTTTTCACATTAAGATGAGGCAATGATAGCAGCTGAGTCTGAGGGTTGTTATGAGAATTAAATGGGAAATTGCCTGTAAAGCACTGAATTGAGCAAACAATAAATGTTATTTATTATTATCCCTAACATAATATCCCTATGTAGAATCAGTTTATTTGCAATCATGTTCATCAACTTGACCTTAAAGATTAATACAAAGTTAAATTCATGGGCTATTAAAAAATGTAAAGTGGTACTTATTATTAAAGTGGAATAAAAATATTTTTAAAAACATTTTTTTGGTAAATATTGCCAAATACTGTAACCCTATCCTGTACATACTTCCCATTTTAATTGTTGCCACCAACTTCGTCTACTGAATTCTCAGGCACCTACTTTATTGAATATTTTATGCTGTACATGTGAAATGTACATATAGTTTATGGACCTAGAACCATTTCTGTCTACTAGTTTTCCTTGTTCTTAAAAACAGAAAAGAGGAATGCCCACAGCAAAAAATAAAAATAAAAAATTCTGCCTTTCTGTCAGCTTCTGCTGATATTTCAAGGACTCCAAATTATATATTCACATAATTTGCATTTTCCCACTCTTAGTTTTAAAAAACATACATTAAGTCAAAAACTAAAATACATTCATTTTATAGAGGAAACTGCTCTATTGCTCAAAGCTAATTTAAAATAAAATCCAGTCATCCTGAAAAACACATATATATCTTAATTTAGCTTCAGATCCCTAGTCACTCATATTCACACACAGCACCTTTTTTTATTTTTTAAGTGTAATACTTTCCTTTAAGAAGTGGGAATAAAGCCTTAACCTTGTTGAAAAGTATGGCTCAATCCTGTGACTAACTTAGTGCCTAGGATCTAGTGAATGAACAGGAATGAATGAATGAATCAATCAATCAAGTAAGGCATATCAAGCCTGAAGAGCAGGCACAGTCTTTGCCTGACTTTTACTTTATCCTTAACACATTTCCTTAAGTAGGTCTCTGCCATCTATTACGAAAACTAATACATACAATGAATCCCATACTCGAGAGCTTTCTAGTAAAATACATGCCTCAACAGCTAAAATACTTCAGCCTCTAGGAGATGAATTTGCCTTCTGTGATAGTAAGTGCTGATTAATTAGCGTATGTTCATATATATTATGCATGTAAAATACTTAGTACTATACACATAGTATATGTTGTATATGTGTAGCTTTTCTGCATATGCTGGGCACTACGCTAAACATTTTAAAGATGCTCCTCAAGTTATGATGTGATCACAAACCAATAAATCCATTGTAAATTGAAAATACTGTAAGTTGAAATGCATATAGTACACCTAACCTACCAAATATCATGGCTTAGCCTAGACTACCTTAAGTGTACTCAGAACACAATCTATAATAATAAAAGCGTAAAATGCTAATTAGACTGGTTGTCCTTCTGGATGACCTTCCAGATGAAGCCATGGTGGCAGGGGCCAAGGCAGAGGATTTTGTGCATTAGGCCTCTAGTATTTGATAAAATGGTGGCAATACAGTGCACAGTAAGAGTACCAGTTTTGTTTTGTTTTTAAACATATTTTATTGATTTTTTACAGAGAGGAAGGGAGAGGGATAGAGAGTTAGAAACATCGATGAGAGAGAAACATCCATCAGCTGCCTCCTGCACACCTCCCACTGGGGATGTGCCCGCAACCAAGGTACATGCCCTTGACCGGAATCGAACCTGGGACCTTTCAGTCCCCAGGCTGATGCTCTATCCACTGAGCCAAAGCGGTTAGGGCAGAGTACCAGTTTTTAACCCAGGTGATCTCATGGCTGACTTGGAGCTGGGCGCGCTGCCGCTGCCCCAGCATCACAAGAGTATATCCTACTGCATACTGATAGCCCAGGAAAAGATGAATATTCAAAATCTGAAATACAGTTTCTATTGAATGCGTATCACTTCCACATCATTGTGAAGTGGGAAAAGTTGTTAAGTTGAACCATTGCAAGTCAGGGACTGGCTGTGTATACACGATCTCATTAATATCCTCAACAGTCCTACGGGGTAGTAGATAATACTGTATGTCCCAGCTTATATCTGAAACATAAAGAAGTTTTATAATACTCTGAAGTCAAAAAGCTGTTAAATATAAAACTGAGATTCAGATCTAGGGTGCCTAAGTGTTGACCCAGTCTCTTTCTTACCTGCCACGATAAATCGCTTACTGTGACGCAAGAACACTAGGAAGCTGACTGGAGGTGACCCTAACTCCTGGAAGAGGTGTGAACAAAAGGCTCTGGTTTGGCGGGAAATGTAGGCTTCTGAGTTAATGTTTCCGAGCAGATTCCCAAGGGGTTGTGGCCAACTAGGCATGAGGGAAAGATGGAATATTAGCACAGAAAACTGGGTGGAAGGAAGGCTGAGCTATTGGCCTATGTCCACAGTCGTGTAATGTATCATCCAAACCAGGACCCTTTGAAAGTGAAAGGGGACTCTACTCATAATGACATGCGGATAACACCACAACTGGGACTGTCCAGGGTGAACTAGGACACACGGTCACCTTTCCCATGCCCCCCTCTGGCTAACGTTTTCTCTCTTATTCCTTCTGGTTTTTCCTCTCTCACCTTCTCTCTTCTCTCCCTGTGTTCTCCGTCTCTCTCACTGGCTCTTTCCTGTACCTTAAGTGGCAATGAGTTCCCATGGTTGCCTAGAAGTGGGTGCTCCCTGCGTGCGTCATATTTAAACTTATTTATAAAAATGCTACAATTTTCTTTGCTGCTGTATTAGTTATCTATTGCATAACAAATTATCCCAAAGTGCAGTGGCCTAAGAAAACATTATCTCACATAATTTGGAGAGTTGGGAATTCAAGAGCAGCTTAGCTAAGTGATCCACCATCTCCTCTGCTTTCTTCTATTCCTTATAAGTCAGTCACTAAGCCCAGTCCACATTCAAGGAGAGGAGACCTCGCCGCCACTTCTTGAAAAGAGGTGTAGCAAAGAATTGTGGACATATTTGAAATATGTCCTTCTGAATAATTTTTCAAACTTTTGACTCTTTGATTTAATTTTATCTCTGAGACTTGATCCAAACAAAACAATAAAATGTGAGGAAATGCTATGAGCTAAGCTCCTTGTGTGAAAATATTAGAAAACACACCTAAATATCCAGCAATAGAGAAATGGTTTAATGAATTATAGTACTTATACAAAAGAGAACATTGTGCAATATTTAAAATTATCCTGAAGCCAGTATAGTAACATGAAACATATTTGTAATGAAATATTTATGAGAGAACACAAAATTTACATTGAAAAGATGTGTGCAAAATAGAGTCTAGATGGGAACATATCTATATATATAAAAGCCCAGTGACCAGACAGTGGAATGACCAGTTGCTACGATGGACAATGTGGAAGCCAACTGGCTCGATCTGGACCCCGATTGCCCCCCCCCAACCACCCGCGGTCCCTACCCCCAGCCAGCCCCGCCCCCCCAATCAGCATCCCCCACCCAATTGGGGTGGTGACCAGTGGTCAATCTCCTACCTCCCCTCCCCCACCGGCCCTACCCCCAATTGGCCTCCATCGGGGCAGGCCAGCCAGACCCCACCCATGCATGAATTCATGCACCTGGCCCCTAGTACTATAATAATAATGGTTGTGCTAACTGGAAAATCATACAAGATTTTTGTCATTCTCTGTTTCCCAAATGTCTGTTATGTATTGTCCTGTGATGTGTAATTCTGTTATGATTTTTTATCTTAAAGGAGATAGTTAAAGAGCCTGACTGGCATGGCTCAGTGGTATGAACCAGTAGGTCTCAGTTCGATTCCAGGTCAGGGCATGTGCCTGGGTTCAGGCACCGTTAATGCTGGGGTTCTCTGTTCCAGCATCTAGAAGGGTTCAGCAATCTGGAGAAAGGCTGTGTGTAACTTAAGTAAGAGTCCAGAGGCAAAATATAATTTTGAAAGTCATTGGGGGTCAGAGGAGCCTAGCTAAAGAAACTAAGTTCTCCTCATCTCAGGACCCCATGCTTTTTATTAACACAAAAGGACCTGAGGCAACGCAGAGATATACACTTCAAAGGGTCAGGTTTTGTATACAGAGTCCATTGTCAGAATGGGGAGAATTAGCCTACGGCTGTTCAAGTGTTTGGCCAGTAGGAGGCAATAACATGTAGATTAAGATGCCCTGAGCTGTCTGGCAGCGAACAATCAATTTATTGCATCCTTTTCAGGTTTGGGGAAATGCCCTGGCCACTCCAGATTCAGCCCTGCTGTCATGCTGGAATTGGCTTCCGGCAAGTGTGGGTTGTGCAGGAGGCAGCCAATCAATGATTCTCTTTCATCATTGATGTTTCTATCTTTCTCTCCCTTCCTCTATGAAATCAATAAAAAATATATTTTTTAAAAAAGAGATAAAGATAATACTGACTTTCAAAATAAGGATTTAGTAAGCATTTATGTATTTTTTTTCTTAGGTAGCAAAAAATAAAGTGTATTCAGATTTACAGATAGGCTTGTTAGGAGTTAAATTAGTGATGGAATTGCTAGGGAAGAGACAACGCATGCAAAAGTGGTAAGTGAGAAAAATTTATTTAAAGGAAACCAGCAGGGTATGGTTGAGCACCCCTAGGGAGTCAGGTACCCACCCAGCCCCAGGCTCGAAGAGGCAAAGGGAGAGGGTAGCTGTAGCTCACAGAAGCTGTGGTCAGTGGTCAGGCTGGGGAGCTGAAACAAACACGCCCGAGTTATTCTCTGGCCCTCTGCCCGACCCCATTCATTGAACCAACCAGAATCCAGAGTGCAAGGGAGTCCTTTGCTATAGATCTTAAAAAGTGAGCCCCGAATAACACAGAGAAGGGTAGAGAAAGGATCTGGCGGGGCGAATGGAGGTCTCCAGCAGGGGAATCATTTAAAATGCCAGGGAATGCTCTGCTTTGGTGAGAAGAGTCCAAAGATCATGCATGCAATTCAGACCTTTACGCTCTAACTCAACATCAGCAATGTTTGAAGAGCATACATTTCAACTTCAAATTGTTCATGTAAACGTGTCCAGGTATCACACCAGCTATGGACATTGTCACCTTGAGACACAAACAGACAGACTGCATTTCAGATCGTGGCGTTTCAAACTGATTCTTGCATCTGGATGTACATATCTCACACCTTGTTTTATGCAAGGAAAACAGCGTGCAAACCAGCTGGGCGCTTTGATGACACATCAATGAGCCTCAGATAGTTACCCCCGTTCCAGTAAAAGTGGACCTTTCCCCCCAGCTGTGTGGTGAGCTTCACTAAGGCAGGCTCCTTGTTTTGTCTGTGTGTGTTTTTCTCACCATGTGACTAACCATCACCTATCGTAATACCACAAACACAGGAAGTCATCAAAATTTGTTAAATAGATGAATGCATGGATTTATTAAAAGACTTTCATATGTTGCTTTCCCCATTTATCTGTCGAGGAAACGAGACATATCCCAAGAAATGCCAGAGACTTTGAGTAACTTGCTGCAGATCAGAGAACTAGTAAGTGACAGAACTGGAATTCACACCCAGGTTTTTTCAGTTGCAACCCCCAGAGGAAACCAAGCTGGTAGTTCAGTTATATTTCTCAGCCTCTGTCCTGAAACATGGCCGTGGGCTCGCAATGCAAACATGAGAAAACTTCACCTTCTCTTCAGTGTCTCTGGAAATAAATGCAATGTTCTTCCAAATGAGAATGTTTTATTATACAGTTTGAGGTAAATGTACTCTTTTTTCTGCATGAGTGAACATTATGGGAAAATAATCCTACATCCCACTGTTCAAGATGGAGGCTTCTGTCCCATTCCTTAGTCTAACAGTGGTTGTCTCGAAGGTGGTGGTGCTTCTAATCATATGGATTCGGAACCCTCCACGACTCTATTAAATGTTTGCAAAACAAAATCTTCTGTTGTCTCATAGTCCAGATGTAAAGGTTATCAATATTCCCGCCAGCCCCCATTTTCTCACAGCACGCTCATTATCAAAGGGACCGGAATAGGAATATGAGCAAGTAGAGAAAGGTGTTATCGAGCAGTAGCAGCAAGTCAAAAAGAGACTCGCAATCTGGAGTGTGCACGTATCACTTGGAAACAATGATAGACTCGGACTCTGAGGAATAAGATATAATTTACACTGGATTAATTCTAGAACAGTCTGCCTAGGATGCCAGTGCTGACCTTGATGACAAAATGTTTTCTACTGCAAATCCGAAGCCAGTGTGCCTTTTTTGTTAAATGTCAGCATTAAATATTTATTTTTCATCTCGCCTGCTCTTTTTAAAGACCTGGGAAAACCCTGGGTAGGCTTTTTCCCATTTACAATCTAAACTGCACTGTGACCTTGAGCTTTAAGTTACATTTGAAATCTCTGACAACACCTGGAAATACTTATCAATATTAAGCATTAAATGTGTGTTTTTTTCCCCCAGAAGAGTGTGTTTTGAACCAGAGCCAATGTGGATGTACAGAGACCACTGGGCAATACACATTAATTCCACCCCCTCCTACACACACACACACACACACACACACACACACACACACACGTGATACAGAAAATCCTGCGTGACCAGTCTAGCCTGCAGCTTGAGAGAGACAGAGCTGGATATAACCAATTATGATTTGGCTGCCCCAGTGATTATCTGATCAAACAACAGAACAGGAAGGGCTCTGTGGCCACTGGATGAAGGCAGGCGATTCCGTGTTTCAAGGCTAGAGTTTTCCAGGAATAAGGCTATACCTTCAAGTACTATTGGCTGAACAGCCCATTCTAAGAGTTGCCTTTATGTATAGAAATTTGGATACAGTAGGCGCTAAGTTTATCCCTGCATAGCCTTTGAAATTAATCATTTGTACACAAACCTCAGGCTGAAGAATCTGTAATGTTACCTCTTATCCCTCCATTTTCACCAACTGGCTCCTTCCTCTTTAGACTCATGTCTTCAAAGGAAGAGAACTCCGAACACTATAAATCCAAACATACCTTCAACTCCCTAGGACCTCTCACTTTTTGTCTCTGCAAAACAGTAGACATATAATTAGAGAGGGGACTTTTTTGTTTCTGCCATTTGTAAATATAAAGCCTGCTCACGAATGTTCAGACAAGATAAAATGTCCAGCCAGTTCTATGCCATAGAACGTTCTGTGATGACGGAAATGTTTTAGATCCTCACTGTCCGACATGGTTGCCACTAGCCACACATAGCTGTGAGCACTTGAAATGTAGTTACTGTGATTAAGGAAGTTATTTTTTTTTATTTTATATCCTTTTCATTCATTTTGATTAAATGTGATAGCCTCCTGTGGCTAGCAGCTACTTATTGCGTGGCTCCTCTGTCACCACTTCCCGCATCCTGTTTCTCCCAGGGCCTGGCTCCGGGAGCTGACACTGAGTCTTTAAGAAATGGGATACAGCCCAGCTGGTGTGGCTCAGTGGTTGAGCATCAACCCGTGAACCAAGAGGTCCCTGGTTCGATTCCCGGCCAGGGCACATGCTCAGGTGATGGGCTCGATCCTCAGTAGGAGGCATGCAGGAGGCAGCCAATCGATGTCTTGCTCTCTCATCGATGTTTCTGTCTCTCTATCCCTCTCCCTTCCTCTCTCTCCAAAAATCAATAAAAACATATTGTTTATAAAAAAAAATTCACTTATAATACCAAGTGAAATTAAAACTATGTTCCAGTCCATGTGCTTGTCTGCAAACATAACCAATCTAGTTGACTTACACAACCAGACAAAAATGTTTTTCCAGGTATATAAACCCCCACAAATCCAACAGGGAGCCTGGAGAGTCAAGCCTGAGCTGACAGGATAAATCTGATGCTCGGCCAAGACCTTGCATCAAGAACAGTCTTCCTAGGATGCCAGTGCTGGCCGTGACAACACTGGACACTCGCCACCACGCTGCAGGATTCTACTGCCCTTGGCCCCTCTCCGATGGCCGGTGACCTCTCAGGTCCACAGCGGCCACCTCCAGTGATCGGCCCGAACTCCTGCCATTGTGTCACCCCTTAAAAACCTGCCAGTGTCGGGAAGAAAATATCTGCCCCCCCCCCTTTGGGGTTCTATAGACACTGCCTTCTCCTCATTTGAGCACAGAGGAAGGACTCAGCGTAGCATTCACTTAAGTGCAAAGTTCCAATTTTATCTCCAAAGAGATCAGCTGTAGTGCAACCTGTAAAGAAGTGGAAGCAGAGTTAGAGTGATTTTCCATACAGAACAAAACGTTCTCTTAACTCTTTTCAATTTTCTGAATATGGTTTTTAGTAATTAATCATTAGCTCCGGAACTATAACATAGAATTGTACAATTATAATGTAATTATAATTAGGTATAATTACATATCATTTGTCATGAAGTTATAATTTATAATAGGCTTGGTTAAGCTCATGGTTGATGCTATTGAAGTCTCTGAAAACACCGCAGGGGAGCTGCCTGCTTGGGGTGCGCCTGCCATCTAGTGGCGGCAAGCGTTAATATGTCACACAGAGACTCCACAGTGCTTGAAAAGCAAGGTTTGTCAGAGCTAGTTTTTCCCATTTTAGCAATTTTTCTAATGTTTTGAGCCAATTAACCATACAATCCTTAGAGTTTTGAAATGATCTTGCATTGTATTCCATTCCATCCTTGGCTAATTGCAAACTATAAATCTCTGAGAGGCACAGCGTATCATGGCACTGCGCCATCCCCACATTCCCTAACCCAATCCCCTTTCTAAGACTGCTTTTATTTTACATGTGCCCGAAAACATGTGGTTTGGGCATATTATTATTCTCCCACAGAGACTATGTTGGCCAGAATTATAAATGTGCAATTATCTCTGGAATCATTGATGCGGACTGCTGACTTCCAATGGGATTTACACCCTCCCCCGGCCCCCCCCCCTAAAAAAAAAGAGTGATAGGTTTCCTTTAAGAAAACAATGGAAGAGGATCTATCCATATTCTCACCGACCACGCCAGTACGAATGGGAGAGCTATAAGCCAAAGAGCAGGTCCAGACCTCAGCTTCATTCCCACCAGGCCTGGTGAAACTCAGACGGCGGCATTTGCCACACACCACACCCTGAGAGTAAAATCAAAACAATTTATCACGTATCTGAGAGAAAGAAAAGTGACCTTATACTTCAGAGATGCAATGCATCCCTCTAAGAACACTTTCAAAAGGAAGTGTAACTATCAGACAAGGGACCTGGTGACGTTTCTGGGAGGTTGGTATAGGCGGCATGAATGGAAGTCTATACTCCCTGAGGAGGGTGGATCCGTGGGCCTGGCCGACTGCTATTCTTGATTCGGACTATGAAAGGGAATAAGTGGAAAAAATTTAACCTGGATCTGGGAGCAGGAGGGAAATTTGGAGTATTAACCATGACAGTGAGATAGGTTTGAGGTTTGGGGACAGAAGTGTGTGGGGAGCTGGTTCAAAGCCCACCGTGGCTAGAGGGAGAACACGATCAAGTTTCCTTCTTGGGAGCAGGGACTGACAATAAGGGTCTTTTCATTTTCAGAGGTTAATGACTTTCACAAATTCCTGAGTGGGTGGAGCATCCAGGCAGAGGCCTAAGGGTGGAATTTCGGTCCTTAGGGACTGGGTGGGCCAGGTGAGGGGGCCAGTCTCCTCTTCTCCGATACTCCCCTCCCCCTCCCCCTGCCTGGCCATCCCCTCCCTCCTCTTAGAGTTGCCCTCTCTCTCCTTTGTGTTGGCTGACTCTCTTTTTCAAAAATGGCTGTAGCAGTTTTATCAAAATGATTACATGAAAGTCACAATTTGTTGTAACTATTGAATATCTAAAATTAGTGAGTTAACCTTCTATACTTCTCTCTAAAGAGGAGGTCTCTGGTGACATTTCTTCTTAATTGACCATGATCCCCAATTCCTAAAAACTAAAGTCATTGTTCCACTCTCACCAAAGCCCGCTATTTAGAGAGATGACATGTGCATGCATGCTCATGCCTAATGAGTGATTATGCAGAGATGAATCCTGTCCTCATGTGGCTTTTGAGACAATTCTGTCTGAGCTCAACCTTTTCTAAAGGATAAGAGTGGTATCCTTGGAGAACTCAGTAATGGAAGTACTCTTAAAATGGTTAAGGATAGGTTGCAATTATTCCACAAATATTTAGAACTAGAGGCCTGGTGCATGAAATTCGTGCACTGGGGGTGGGGGGAGCGGGGGCTCCCTCAGCCAGGGGCCCTCTCACAGTTCAGGAGCCCTCAGGGGATGTCTGACATCCTTAGCACTGCTGTGGTGGTGAGAGAGGCTCCCACCACCACTGCTGCACTCGCCAGCCATGAGCCTGGCTTCTGGCTGAGCGGCGCTCCCCTGTGGGAGCACACTGACCACCAGGGGGCAGCTCCTGCATTGAGCATCTGCCCCCTGGTGGTCAGTGCGCTTCATAGAGACTGGTTGTTCTGCCGATCGGTCGATTTGCATATTAGCCTTTTATTATATAGGATAAGTATGAACAATGAAGTCACATTTCAGATAACGAATAAAAATGAAGCCTCCTCCAAAGATGTTACACTGGCATATTCTTCCAAAAAAATTAAAAATGTGAAAAGTGTGTAGAATGTTACTGCATTTCTGACCTCAAGACCCTGGCAGGACAGGAAACTGTAGCCTCCGCCACAGAAAGAGGCACAGTTTGCCCTGACTCCCCCTCTGGGAATCAGATCCCTTCCTTTTCATTCCGGATGAATCTGGAGTGACCTTCAACCACGGATTTGCTCATCTCTCTGAGGGTGTTCCAGGCCTGCGAGGGACTTTTATTTCTTGTCTTCAGTATTTCCTGACTGGGAACATAAGGTTAACATCCATGGGAGAAGTTAGGATTTTCGGGGACGTTACCTGTTTATACTCATCTACCCTGCGGGGTATAACCAGTACAGGGTAAATGGTGCTACAACAAAATAAAGCGATTCCCAGGGACTGACATTCTTTTCATTTCAATTATTTCAAGTCCCACAGAAACATGACTGACATTTTCTATGCATTTTTGAATAGATGTGCGCAGGGATTTGGGACTTGAGTCTAATATAGTAGCTATTTGGGTCCAATATAGGAGAGAAGATTAGCTTGTTTAATCCAGTCACAGAAAGATAACCACAAACTCATAAGAGCTTAGATTTCTTTGGCTAAATTTATGCAAATCAGTGCTTTTTATTACTCCTACTTTATCTTTTCATCCTGCAGATGCAGATGAAGTTCATTCACTATGGCGGCTCTGTGGTGTCAGTATACATACACCCACCAGTGTTCATTTAAATTGTTGATACAGAGCAATTCTGTATATAATTCAGATCCACTACATTGACTGACTTGTTCATAATAAGATGAAGGGGGAAAAGAAACTCTCAGAAGATTGTGCATTTTCCCCGTTTCACCATCATAAGTCTGACTACTCTGGGGTCCCTCCCAGGACTTCCAACAAGCGCTTGGGAACCAGCTGTGCAGCGGGCGGGGCACCGGAACGGCCGGGGAGGAGGACGCGGGACCGGGCTCCCCGCGGGGCCCTGGGCGCGGCCACTCTTCTATTCGGGAGGAGTTCACATCCTCAGGGCGAATCATTAGTTTCTCACTCCCGCGGATTCTCCACCCAAAGTGCCTCGTCCTCAGCCCGCAGCCCCACTGCGGGGCGTGGAGGTGCGCCCTGATCCGAGCCCGCGGTCTCCCTGGAGGGAGCCCCGCCCGCACGCGGGGAGCCCCGAGTGGGAGACGGTTTCCCCGCCGGAGGGCCTGGCCGCGGCGCCCACAGACTTTCCTGGGGCGCATGGACCGGGCGGGCGACTCGCGCCCCACCAGCCTCGGGGCTGCGCTGCCGCCTCCCCTCCCCGCGGGCGGCTCCCCTCCCCTCCCTCCCCGGGCGGCTCTGCGCGCGGGTGGCCGCTGGGCTCCCGGCTGCCCGAGCTGCGGACGCCGCCCCGCCTCCCAGCCGACCCGAGCGGCGCCTCCTGCCCCGCGGGGTCTGCCTCCCGGTTCACGGATCGGAGCCCCCGCAGGCCCACGGGGGGCGCCCTAAGCGCACAGCCGGCCGGGGCGCAGCGCGCGGGGCGGGGGAGGCGGCGGGGCGGGGGCAGGGGCGGGGCGCGGGCTCCATCGCCGCCTCCTCGCCGCCCTCCGCGCCGGCTCGCCCTCGTCGCAGCCACCGCTCGGCCGGGCTGAGCACCGGGGAGTCCGCGGCGCCGGCGCGGGGCTGCGGGATGGGGAGCTAGCGCCACGGCGGCGGCAGTGGCCGCAGCGCAGCCTCCCGCCGCCCCCGGGCCCGCGGCGCCGGGGACGCCGGGCGCGGCCAGCCCGCCGGGGAGCCAGGCCCGCGGGCGGCGGCGCCGGGCAGGTGGATGCGGCGGGAAGATGGCGCCCTCGGGCCCGGGCCGCGTCCGGCGGCGGTGCCGGCGGGTGCTGTACTGGATCCCCGTGGTGTTCATCAGCCTCCTGCTCGGCTGGTCCTACTACGCCTACGCCGTCCAGCTGTGCGTCGGTGAGTGCGCCCCGGCGCTCGCCCGCAGCCCCCCGTCCGCCCCCCCCCCCTCCCGCCCCGGGACCCCCGGGAGCCTGTCCGCCGGCCCCGCGGCCGCCGCCAGCCCGGGGCCGCCGCCTCCCCCTCGCAACTCTCGGGTGACCGTTACACCTGCACCCCCACCGCACGCAGCCCGGAAACCCCTTCGCCTTCCGCTCCCCGCTGCGGCCGCGGCCACACCTCCGCCCCACCTGGCGGGACGGTGCCGGGGACCCTGGGCCCCGCCGCCGGCAGCCTCCGCCCGGGGAGGCGGGGAGGGAGCGCCGGAGGCTGCGGGCTCCACGCCGGGCCCGGGACCGGAGCCGCACCGGGCCGGAGCGGGGGGTGGCGGCTCGGCCTCGGCCTGGGTGTCACCGCGGTCCCTTGCTGGTTGCCCGTCATCCACTTTTTTAAATGTCCCAACAGCACTCAGGTTTTGCTGCCTTTGCAGTTTGAGGATGAGCAGTTGGACACTCGAGTTGCCAGGAGGTGGGGGGGGGGGGGGGAGCTACTAGAAAGTATTTTCTGAGCCAGATGCACAGTTGGGATGTTCCAGAAACAGGAGAAAAGAGGTGGACGTCCGAGCGTCATCCAGAAAGCCAAGGGGCTGCAGGCCGAGTTGTAGGCTCCCGAATGGTTGGGTGGGTACTTTCAGTGCTGAAGATCTCCAAGTAAAGAAGTTGATTTTGCACAGTTTTAGGGACTCGTCACGGCCCTTGCTGTGGCAAGCAGGCTGCTGCGGTCAGAGGCTTTGTGAAAGCCGATTGGGGCTGTCGCCAGCCAGGGACTTGAGAATGCTTCTTGTGTTGCGGGTCACACCTAAGAAAATGTGGATGTTTTTGCTTTGGGGAGCACTGACTGGCCCTAGGAGGGGCAGGGGGAAAGGTTAAATGGTGGCCTGTGGAGTTGAACCTTCTCAACATAAGCATTTTCCCAAAGTGTCAGATTCAAACTTGCCTAAGGAAGCATCTCATCTCAAAATGTTGCCCCTCGTGAGAAATCGGAGGTGTCAGAGTAATACACACAAAAAAAATGACCGGCATAACTTTTAAGAGAATTGGGACCAACTTCCAATTCCATGTAGCTTTAAAAGGTGACCTTGTTCCTCTGTGTGTTGAATTTAGAAATGCTACTTCAGTACCAAAAAGTGAGTCTGTTCTTTACAAAGGGTCAGGTTGTGCGGAAATCAGGAAGACAGTGCGTCTAACAGTGTATTACAGTCATCTAGAATGTGTCGGAAGAAAGTTTTCAGAAACATGTCCGAGTTCTGTATGAGCTGTCAATATTAAGACGGCTTGCCCTATTGAGACACACTGTATGTGTTACATAACAGTTGGGAACCTTTGTGGTATTTCATTTCTTCACCCTCCTAAAAGCAGCTGTTCCCATTAACGTAACTGCAAAAGAGGGAAGTCCCAGGAGGCGCTTACTCAGAACAGGCAGCTTACTCTCCTGTATTAGCATAGGAAGCCGAGAGGCTTAGCCTGAGACCTGTCCCCCGTGTGTGATGGTGTGTGATGGCTTGGGAGGGCTTTCCTTCCCCTGCAGCTCGCCCTGCCCTTGCCTGAGGTGCGATGTGGAAATCTTACTGCAATGAGTAGGCAGGTGATGGGGCGGAACTAAGTGGAAAATTGCTATTATAGCTGGATGATACTTAAAAATATTTATATTGTTACTGATTTCAGAGAGGAAGGGAGAGGGAGAGAGGTAGAAACATCCATGATGAGAGAGAATCACCGATTGGCTACCTCCTGCACGCCCCCTACTGGGGATTGAGCCTGAAACCCAGGCATGTGCCCTGACCAGGAATCATACCATCACCTCCTGGTTCATAGGTCCACGCTCATAGACCAGCCCGGCTGGCTGATATTTTTTATATACGGGGTGGGCAAAAGTAGGTTTAAGTGGTGAGTATGCGGAACAGATTTATTCTTGTGTTCCTGTTTTCATCACCTGCATGCCTTTTTACATACAAACAGTTGTAAACCTACTCTGAATACTTTGTGTTTAAGATAAATCTAAAGCATCCCTGACGGCCACATCACTGTTTTAGTAGGCGAACATTTGACCAAGAGGGAGCATGCGTCTTTTTAAGCTGCCTAAGTGACACGGCTGGTTATTGATACCCGGTGATCGCAAGTGAAGTCTTGGACCACTTCCCCTCTTCCTGCCTCGCCTGGGACAGTGCCAGTCACGTTGAAAGCAATCAATAAATGGTTTTGACTGAACCAATAAATGATTCAGAGGCAAAATCTCTGAGGTTGTCAGAAAGTAGTTTTTTATATTTCCATTGCTATAGAAACAAATAGTAAGTAATTGTATGAGAGGCCTGGATCCCAGAGTCCGGAAGACAGAACAAGTGGAAAATGAATTTGATTCCAGAGCCGGCGGCAGCGTGGGAGTGGTCCGTTCTAAAGTCTTGGGTAGCGATGGTTGAGAGGGAAGTTGACCTTGGCTGTGCTGTGCCTCTGTAAGCACAGGGAAGATGGCAATCCGTGTGACAGACACGCAAAACCAGCCTCCTCTCCTTTTCACAAACAAAGCAAATGGGAATGCCAGCCTTCCCTGCCCACCCACCCCCACCCCCCATCCCAGCTTTAATCACATCTCCATTTACCCAGCCCTTTGTGGATTCTTTTCCTCTTGGAAGTTGCTATTCATCATCAGATTTTCCATATTTCACCTATTAAACATCAGCCAGGGTTGGGACCAGAGAGCGGGTGGGGGTGGGGGGGGGGGGGGGGGGATGTCGGGGGCTGGGAACTAGACTAGGCAACAAACAGATTAGAACAATCAGGGCGATGTGCCTGCTCCTCCTCCTGCATCTGCTCTCAGCTGGGGATGACCCTGAATCTAAATTACTGTGTGCCCTTTGCTGAGGGAACTGCAGTTAGGAGTAGTGCTTATCCTGGTATCCTTGGAAACGGGAGATAATGATTCTCATTACAGTTCGTTTCTATATTTAACAACGTCGATGTATGTGGCCCTCCGGGCACCTTTTCAGTTAGCGTAATGTTTGCATGTTATAAAAATAAGCTCACATCTCTTCTTGGAATGTGTGTATATAAAAACGTATACTGCATGAGGATCAAGTGCTCCGGGTAAGTTTCCTTCCTGTTCTCCCAGAGAACCGCTAAGGTAGGACTGTTAAAGCTAGTGGTCGTTCTGAACACGTTTGTCTGGTTTGTTGATTAACTAGGCTCCTTTATTCCTCTTATTTCTTCCCCTCCTTCCTTTCCTCTCCCTCCTCCTACTCTCTCAACCCTAGCTTCTTTTGTCTTAAAGTCCTTTGATCCCTTTAATTATTAGTTAGCTCGTTTCCCATAAAGTAAGATAAATTGAAAGGGTGAAATTTGTAAGCTGGTACTTTCGGCTACAGAATTAGAGGGAGTCAAGGTTGTCTGCAGCCTCAGGCAGGCTTGGGTCAGTGGACATCCTAGACAGGGTTTAAAGGTTTTACAGATCCATTATGGGAGACATTGCATTGACTTTGCTTGTTGAAGAAGGTACCGGAAGTTTTCCCTTTTCAAGGCTAACTAACATTGAAACTTGTTTGAACTCTTATTTTTAATCTTTTTATTTTGTTGTACTTTCAAATTTATAGAAAAGTTTCAAGAATACACCAGAAGCCTGCACACAGATACCCTTGTTTAACCATGTGTCATTTTCTCTTGTGCTTGATTTAATCTCGTGTTGCTTTGTGCAGTCCCACGCTGTACAGGCTTGTAGCCGAGGAGCAGCAGGCTAGACCGTCCAGCCTTGGTGTTTCGGAGGCTAGACCATCTACGACGAGTAGGCTCGGGTGGGTGAGCTTTCTGATGTTTGCACAATGACAGAGTGGCCTGGCATTGCATTTCTCAGAAGGTATCGCCTCATTGAGCGGCACAGACTTCTCAGCTCTGCTGTTGTTGCAGAAAAGCAGCCTGAGACAGTGCTTGAGCAAATAGGTGTGGGTGTGTTCCAGTAAAGTTTTAATTACACAAATACTTGGCAGGCCAGACTTGGCCCTTGGGCAATAGATTGCTGACCCTGGAGTAGGTTAGAAGTTAGCTCATTAGAATATTGGGCTTTTACTCACAGTTTGCAGTCTTACTAATAAACATCTCTACCATGATTGCAGCATCCTGTATTCCGCAGTGATTATGGAAGATGTTTAAGAACTAGTCTACATACTTGGGGATCAGTTTAGGAGATACACAAGCATGTTTTCCTTCTTTTAAAGAAACAAATATCCTTAAGGATAAAATATGTAAAACCTCATTCTTGGATACTATTAAGCTATGATCTACAACAGGAGTCCTCAAACTTTTTAAACAGGGGGCCAGTTCACTGTCCCTCAGGCTATTGGAGGGCCGGACTATAGTTTAAAAAAAAAACTATGAACAAATTCCTATGCACACTGCACATATCTTATTTTGAAGTAAAAAAACAAAAACGGGAACAAATACAATATTTGTATTTGCATGTGGCCTGCGGGCCGCAGTTTGAGGACCCCTGAGCTACAAGGGCATAGCAAGCTCAAGGATGGAGACTGAAGCGGGCTCTAAGTTGCCTTTTTTCTTGAAACTAGAGGTCCAGTGCACGAAATTCATGCAAGAGTAGGCCTTCCTTCCCCCGGCTGCCGGCACCGGATTCCCCCTGGCACCTGGGACCTGGCTTCCCTCGCAGCCCCGCTGGGCTTGTTCCTGAAGGACGTCCAGTGTAATTAGCATATTACACTTTTATTATTATAGATCAATTTGAGCCACACAGAGAAAGCAGTGTGTTCTTGGTATTGGTAAACTATCCTTTACAAAATTATGCAGAATATTAAACCTTTTTAAAGAGAAATACAGACAGGTGATCGTGGGAACATAAATTACCATCTATAATTATTAAAATAATCTTAAATGAGGTGGATGGAGGGCACATCCATAGGAAACGATGTATGTAAAACACTAAGACATTTTTTCTTGTTGACTATCATGATGCAAAGAATATTACTTCTGTGACTTTTCTGGATATCAAATATTTTGGAGATTTTAAGTTCTGTGAGTATATCTTGAAGTCTCTAAAGTTCAAATGTATAAAATATATGCTTCATATTCTTTTTTAACTTTATGTTTTTATTAAATTTACCGGGGTGACATTGGTTAATATCATATAGGTGCTGCCATTTGACTTTGATGTAATTGGTCCCTGGAAAGGAAGAGAAGACTGGTTAATGCTATCTCGGTTCCATTTACTGTCAGAAAAATTTTGTCCTTTGATATATTGGATAATGCAGCATTTTTATTTGCTATTAAATCCTATTAGAGATAACATGTCAAACAATTATCGTGCTCAGCATGTAGAGGTGCTTAATACATGTTGGATGAATTAATCTCTTTGATTTTTTTTCCGTCATTTGATTTTAAATGATTATTCAATCCATTTTTAATACGAAAGCAGGCAATTGTATAAGGTTAATAGGTGAGTGAATAGGATCTAGCAGTCAAAACTCAGTTTAAACTCAGGTTTGCTATAAAAGTGTTTGCTTTCCCATGCTTGCTAAGATTGGCATCCGTACCACTAAATGGAATACTCGCACGGTGTTTCTGGTAGTTAAACAGAAGCTGAAGGGATGGCTTCTTAAATCAAGGTCATCAGTGGTCTCCAGGGAAGGTTAGAGAAAGGTTAGCTTCAGAGGGTGGTAGTAGGGTTCGTTCAGAAGCTTTTGCTGAACCCTTGTGCCAGGCACTTTCCCCCACAGAGGAGTTTAGAGGGAACTGAATTGAGATCTTTTCCTAATAGCTAAGAAAACAGATTGCCTCTGGGGAGAGAAAACACACACACACACACACACACACCAGCAAATCAAAAACAAAAACCCTGAAACCTTCTGTCTGGCTGAGCAGGAGGAGAGAGGTGGTACCTTTCACAGTGCCACTCCCATAACGGAGCAGCAGGAAAGCAGAAAGAGAAAACACACACACATACACACCCACCCGCCCCAGCCCTGGGAGTCGGCTGCTGGACCAGCGTAAACAAGCAGAAATCAATGAATCAGGTCAAAGGAGCTGATGGCGAACCTCCTGTAAATGACTTTCTAATTGTGTTCTTAATCTTACCACGGATAAATCTCTCAGAGTAAGGCTGTGACCTGCAGTTTTTGCCCCTACTGCCAACGAGGTGGCTGTTTCGGCTCCTTATTTCTTACCTGACGCTCGGGCAGCTTTTACTCCGCTCCCTGCTCAGGGCCAGGGACTTGGGGGGTGAAACTGAGCTGGGTGCAGAGAACCTCCTGAAACAACTCGGTGGATCCCCGAGAAGACTGGAGGACTAGCTTAGGAAATAGCCCGGCCAGCGTGGCTCAGTGGTTGAGCGTCGACCTATGAACCAGGAGGTCACGGTTTGATACCCGGTCAGGGCACATGCCCGGGTCGGGCTCCATCCCCAGAGTGGGGCGTGCAGGAGGCAGCCGATCAGTGATTCTCTCTCATCATTGATGTTTCTATGTCTCTCTCTCTCTTCTCTCTCCCTTCCTCTCTAAAATCAATAAAAATATTTTTTTTTAAAAAAGAAAATGGGCAGATGCCCAGAGAAGGTGGGTGAAGTGGAGCTGACGTTATTCTGGAGGAGTGGCCATTGGACGGGGCCAAGGCCCTGGTGACCTGCCGTCAGGGAGCCTGAGGCCACCCCTGCTCCCTGTGGCTGGTCGAGATGGTTCCAGTGGCCCCGGCCGACTAAGCCAGGCTGTGCCCATGGCCCAGTCAACAGGGTTCTGCAAGAGCAGGTGTTTGATCTCTTTGGCTTCCGTGGTAGAAAGAAGTGCCAGGAAAGACAAAAAAAAAAAAAAAAAAAAAAAAAAGACCAATATGTTGCAGAGATTAGGATGGGTGAGTTCTCAATGAGAAGATCCTCACTGATACTGTCTTGCTTGTGTCATTTGTTTTTCGTTTTCATCTTGTGAGAAAACTTGTGGTTTTTCTTCTCAGAAAAATGAAACCAGGACTTAATATTTCATAATTTATACTGATGAGTTCCTGTGCTTTGGGGTGACATCACACCTCTTAGCCTCTCTTCTCCAGGAAGTGGTGAGTCCATGGGGCTCCTGGGATCCACGCTGTGTTTGATGGCTGGAGAAGAACTGTGTTGCCTGGCATGCAGAGTGAGAGATTCGCACACGGCACAGAGCCTCGATGCTGACCCGTGGGAAACCAGTTTTCCAAAGATCATTTGGAAAGACAGTCTTCTTGTTGTTTTGTTTGTTGTTAATCCTCACCCGAGGATATTTTTCCATTGATTTTTAGGGAGAATGGAAGAGAGAGGGAAAGGCAGAGAGAAACATCGATGTGAGAGAGACACACATCGATTGGTTGCCTCCTTCATGTGCTCCTTCAGGGCCTGGCCAGGGAGGAGCCTGCAACCGAGGTACATGCTCTTGAGCGGAATCGAACCCGGGACCCTTTGGTCCGCAGTCCGGAGGTCTATCCGCTGAGCCAAACCAGCCAGGGCTGGAAAGACAGTTTTAATACTGTGTGGAATCCTGTGGTTTAATGGAAGCATTTAGGTATGTCACAGAGAATTGACACCAAAGGATAACATAGTTGAGTTAATTTTCTTAATAGTCCATTAGAAGATTATTGAAATGTTTTTTGCTAATTCCTTTAAGGGTGACTTTATTGTAACATCTTAGTTGTCAGCTCAGTCACATGCTGAGAGTGGAAAGGGGTGGCGTCGGCAGGCGGGGCGCTGAGGGAGGGCCGCAGGGAGGAGGTGGGTGACCTGGTTTCTCAAGAAGCATATGGCAGCAGTAAAGTAACAAGCTGGGATCGCCAGCAATGTTTCCTTTAACGATGATGTCTCCTTGTGAAACATTTGTGTAGCAGTTTTCCCAGCTTGACTTTTCATCTGACCATGCCTTTTAAACTCCATCATACATATTAGTTCCTGAAATGTTACTAAATCCATTTTACACTTGATCTCAGCCAAAAGGCCAAGAAGTGATGAAAATCCACTTTTATATGAGAGGCACTCTTGAGCAAAAAATATGCTGCATTTCTTACCTTAGAACTTCTCACCACTCTCAAATGCATACGTGTCGGTAGATCATTTTAGATATGTTGCTGATTACATTGTGAAACCGCAGATGAGGGACAAGTGCTTTTATAAAGATGGCTGGGCTTTAGTTCTTTGCCAGTGTTTCTCCGTGGTCTTCTGAAATTTCTCTCGTGCGGAGTGAAAATTAAGCATCCCTGCTCTATGTAAATTAATTTGACCTTGTTTTGTTATTTCACTAGCATTGCAGAAGTCCAGGGGAGTGCATCACAAAACAAGTATCAAGCAATAATCAAACACCTTTTTCTTTAAGTCCTTTAAAAGCAAATACCCAAAGAGTACAGTAGCATGGCTGGTGTGGCTCAGTGGTTGAGCACCAACCTATGAACCAAGAGGTCACGGTTTGATTCCCAGTCAGGGCACATACTGGGGTTGCAGGTCCTATCCCCAGTGGAGGGCGTGCAGGAAGCAGCTGATCAAAGAGTCTCCTCATTGATGTTTCTAGCTTTCTCTTCCTCTTCCTTCCTCTCCAAAATCAATAAATATATTTAAAAAACAAGAACAAAGAGTACAGTAGTTTCAATGTAGTTTATCTTCATGATCATCTAATAAGACAACTAGAGGCCCGGTGCACGAACCACCGCAGCGACCACCACCGCAGCGGCGCTCGCCAGCCGTGAGCCCTGCCTCTGGCACCCGTAGGTCAGCTGAGCGGCACTCCTGCTGTGGGAGCGCACTGACCACCAGGGGGCAGCTCCTGTGTTGAGTGCCTGCCCCCTGGTGGTCAGTGCGCGTCATAGCGACTGGTCGGTCGGTCGCTTAGGCTTTTATACACTCTCTCAGATATGAGACAGTGTAACTTGAAATGCAGGCTCTGTAATGCGCGTGTAACTCACAGTGGGGACTCCCCCTCCCACACCCCCACACCCCGCTTCCAAGTCGCCAAGGGACCTGATGCCATTCATGAGAAAGTAACGGATTTCGATTAGGAGCCTCAAACTGAAAGTCTAACAGAAATTGCAGGGGCTGACTCGTCACCAAGCTTATGACTAGGAGGGAACTGCGTACATGGGCTGCGTTTTAGGAAGAGCAGCCGGAAAGGGTTTATCTGTTTCCCTGTGACTAGTGATTATCCGAGGCACGTCCGGGAGGCCAGTCCATGGGGAAGGATGGAGACCAGACACCAGTTTAACTTAATTGAGGGTTTATTTATAGAACATTTTGCATGACATGCAGCTGATTCCAGGACTAGGCCACACTGAAAATTAAGATACGCAGAACTGAGAACGGTGTGTCCGTTGGTGGGGGGGAGGGGTAGAGAGTAGTGGTTCATTATCAGCCCCCCAAACTTGCATGTTATAAGTTACTACAAAATCCAAGAATCGAATGCATTTCGACCACCTGTAATATATTGAATACTCTTTTCACTTACTCATCCGTTGAGAAATATTTATTAACTACTCTGGGAGTTTACATTCTCGTTAGGGGCCGGGAGAACAAATAGGAAACATAAGTAGACACTTCAGTCATCAAAGCACATGAATCTTTGGAGAGAATTATCTATTTTAGCTTTCTATTTTTTTGATCCCTCAGATGTGATCAACAAGTTTGTAATACTGTATAGTTTCATATTAGTGCAGGCTGAATTGCGCCCCCCCCCCCCCCACACACACACCCCATTCATATGTAGAAGCCCTAATCCTCAGCACCTCAGAATGTGGCTGTACCGGGGATGGAGCCTTTAAAAAGGTGATTACGTTACAAGCAGGTCATTAGGATGAAGCCTAATCTCGTACAGTCTGATGGAGACACGTAGAGATCGAGGACAACGGGAAGACAAGGGGGAAGCTGTCACCTACCGGCCAGGAAGAGAGGTCTTAAAAGAAAGTGACCCTGCCAACGCCCTCACCTAGGTTTCTAGCCTCCAGGACTGCGAGCAAAGACACTTCTGTTGTGTAAGCCACCCGCCGAGGGTGCGTTGTGATGGCAGCCCCACCCACGTGTAACACACACATGAAACAATCAAGGGCCTTTAATTCTTTCTGGACATTGATATGCAAGCATCTGAAGTAAGGATTTAGGTGACAAAATTAGTTAGAGAAGCCATTTGAATGTTTAAAAGAATAATTTAGAATATGTAAAAACTTTGCCCTAATATACTTACAAAATAACGAATCAAAGCCCTAGCCCGTTTGGCCCAGCGGATGGAGTGCTGGCCCACAGACCGAAGGGTCCCAGGTTCGATTCCCGTCAAGGGCACGTACCTTGGTTGCAGGCTCCCTGGCCCTGGTTGGGGCGCATGCAGGAGGCAACCGGTGGATGTGTCTCTCACATCAGTGTTTTTCTCTGTCTCTCCCTCTCCCTTCCACTCTCTCTAAAAACCAATGGAACAATATCCTCGGGTGAAAATTAACAACAACAACAAAAAGTAACCAATTTAAAAAAATAAAAAAAGCTGCTAGCCTACTGTACGTAGTCTAAAGCTCAACAATAGCTTTTGAGTCACCAGAGCACTCATGACGGGTGGAAACCTTGTCCTTTTAAAGAGCAACATGTGAGCAGGTGTACCTGGTGCACACACATGGGGGGAGACATCCTGGTCTGTGGTATTAATCCTGAGCCAGGTCCTTCCCCACAGCGCAGGGACCCGACACCGTTCGGGAATGATCCCAAGGTATTTGCATCGCTGGCAGACCCAGGATAAGTGAAATGGTTTTAGGAAAAGAAAGCAACGATCATTTAATTGGGGGAGAGACCCAGACAGGAAACAGGAGATGTGGCCCACACAGGGAGCCGAGGGGGCGACTCAGCCCCAACACTTGTGATGACTGTCTTGTCCAGTTCAGTTCCGTACACAGTGTCTTTACACTTCCCGGGGACATGAATGGATACATCTAGCACGTAATTAGGTGATGTTTGCATAATGTTGCACTCTTACCACAGACTGTCTTACAGCAGGGGTGGTGCAAACCTTTCATCTGCCGGCCACCAGTTTAGGATGTTATCAGATTTGCTTTAGGGCAAGGGAAGGATTTGGCTGCAAGTTAGAAGGAAAAGGCATACTGTCATTCAGGCTGAGATCAAAGCAAGATTGTGTGCCTGAGAAGTTTACCCCGAAGGAAGTAGTGCTTCCTAGTGACCCGGAAGGGTGGGCCAGGAATAGCTCTAGTATTCCCTTCCTGTTAATAGATGTGGCGACCCAGTGCTGTTGCTGCAGGAACTATGGTGCTGATGTTGTTTTAAATCATCTTTTCGTTCATCCCTTCAAGAGCGCCACTGTAACACCCATTCTGATGAGCATCATAAACACCAAGGTTGGAGTTACAGTTTTATTCAGTCCCTGGAGTACGATGCATTTGTCAAATAATTTACACGACCCTAGAAATGCTGCTTTAATTTTTTTTTAATGTGTTACGTGTGCTCTGTTATACCACCCTGGCCTTAGAGTACTCAGCACGTAGCTGCTAACCTTGGGAGGTGGTGTTAGAAAGAAGTCTGTTTCCTTGGAGCAGTAAATGAGAAGCATTCGTGTGTTTTTTTTAAGTAATAAATCAGACAGCTGATGTTCAGTAGCGAACAGCAAGTACTCTGGGCGTTGCCCTCTGTGATAATTCTGAGAATAGCCGATAATAAGAGATTGCTCTAAGGCCGAGTAAAAAATACACAACAAAAATTGTCTCCCTCTGATCTGATCTATTTTTAAATGCTGAAATAACCAAAACGCAGTGGGATTTTTGTTTGCTAGCAATACATAAATACGGACGTACACATATAAGAAAGATGGGGAGTTACACTGGGCAAGATCGTCACGAAGACCCCTCCAGTTCTGACAGCTTGGTTCTGATAAGGGAGGGAAATGTGTTCAGGATCTGAAGTCCCCACTTGCCCCTAGATTTCCATAGCAGACAAGCGCCCAGCGGGAGCCAGGTAGAGAGGCTCGCTGAGGGAGTGGTGTCCACCACAGACTTGCAAAGTCTTTGCCTCTCAGGCCCAAGGGCATCTGGACTTGGGAATGAGGGGGCTTGGAGTTGAAAAGATCCCGGCATTCCAGGGCCTTGGTGGGCCCAGCCCCCCTGTGGGGAAGCCGGAGGCCCACACAACCCTGCCTCACAGGGCAGGTAAGCGCACCTGCACGGACATGTGCATGCCCTGCTGGCACCGGCGGTCGCTGCTGTTTTGACTGGCGACGGAGGGATCATGGGATCCCGTTGGGCAAGCCCTGAAATGAGGACACCAAGAGCAAGGGACCAGCCCCGAGGTCAGATTGCCTGACTTAACTGCCCTGCTCAGCACAGTCAGCGGCTCCGCCTCCGGAGTGGCCTCTCTCTTTGCCAGGGGAAGCGGCAGGGAGAGTTTCAGAGCCACATCGAGAGACAGAGTCTTCATTGCCCTTTCGAAGCTGATGGATTGAAAGGCCTACACGTCCCGGTTGATTGAGTACAAACACTCAGTAGGTGTGTTCTCGGCCTTCAGTCGGATAAGTTCGATTTGACGCTGTCTGATTCTTCAGCGAAGAGCTTCTTAGAGATTTAGGACAATGCTTTGGCCGACCTGCTAAAGAAATGTTGAGAGAGAGAAAAAATACTCTGACTTGGGAGATTTTGATAATGGTAAGAATGACGAATGACCATTCCAGGACAGGTGGACGTCCCATCTCTCTTTATTGCCCAATTAGGCAAGCGGGGCATATACCTTCGGAGTGTGTCTGGGCAGGACCAACCTGAAGAATGTTTTTTCTTGCCCTAGCCGGTGTGGCTCATTGGACTGAAGGCTCCCCGGTTTGATTCCTGTCAAGGGTGTATGCCCAGGTTTGGGTCTCGATCCCCAGTAGGGGGGTGTGCAGGAGACAGCCGATCAGTGATTCTCAGCATTGATGTTTCTCTCTCTCCCTGTCGCTCTCTGAAATCAATAAAAATAGATATTAAAAAAATAAATAACATGACAATCCGGTCATCCCTGAATATGTGGGGTGGGAGGAGTGCCAGTTCTCTTAGCCCAGCAGGGAGGCGGAGAGAATGAGGGCAGCCCCTGTCCACTGTGGTGGGAAGGAAATGAGCTGCATTGTGGCAAGCTCCAAAGGCTTTCCTTAACACAAAGTAGCCAAGCTTCGTAATGCTGCTAATTTATCATTGTGTATTAGAAAAACTTCTGATGGCTAGGTCACACGGAGGCCTCCCTGGCCCCCTGATAACAGGCGGGTGTCACCTTTTAGACCCTCCCCTCCGGTGAGAGACTTCCTGTGCCTTGGCTTATGTGGCCTGACTTAACTGCAGTTCACTTCTGCCTTTGATGCTGCACTGCGGCATTCTTCCGGAAAAGGTCTGCACTCATCGTCCACCATTTTTCATGGTTGTTTGGTCATTTCTAGCACCAGTATACTGATTTCAGATCAGTATAGTTTGTTAGATACACGTTCTGGAGTGGAGGCGGGGGGAATGCATCAAACCACCTGGGAAGCCCTGCTTCTCCCCGAATTACACAGCCTCTCCTCCTCATATTGAGGTTCTGATGCATATCAGGCCCTATCAGGGCCTGGCCGAGTCCTGGTGGTTGCACGCATGTTGGCGGGAGTGGGGGGTGGGGGGAGGTGGGAGCTTTGGGAGGAGTAGGAAAAGAAAAGGCAGTTTAAAAATTCCCTGGGTTAGTGTTTTCATTATGTTAATTTGCCCACATTGTAATTCACCTGCATTTTTCTGCTTACTCACACTCAAAAGGTCTCCCAGCAATTTATTCCCATCAACTTGACATTTCACTCTCCGGAAACCGTAGGAAACTGTAGCGCGGCTGAAAGCTAAAAATGCATGGTGTGCTTCCTTCTCCAGCCAGGGTAAATGCGCTAAGGGCTGGAGTGTTCCAGAAACCAGGTCAGCCTGTTTGCAGCTCAGTGGGCAAAGGATGAGCTATCAGAAGTGATCTGGGAGATGCTCATAGGAGCCAGATCACCTTCAACCCCCCAGGCTTCAGTAAGGAGATTGCACTTGTCTATTCCATGCAAAGCCGTGGGAGGGTGTTCAGTCAGAGGCCATGAAGTTACATTTTAAAAGACATAGAGCTTTCTTATTGCAGAATGAGTTTTTAAGGCACGTGTGGGAATCCCGTGAGAAATGTAGATTGCCTGGCATGGTGAGTGTGGTCAGGACCCTTAGGAAAGTGAGATCTGGCTTTTATGATAACTGAGGGACCCTCAATTGGAAATTACGTCTTTAGGGTCCAAGCTCTGCACTATAAAAGCTGTCAACATAAGAAACATCCAAACCTACAGAGAATGTTCATGAGTTTATTTGAGCCAAACTGACGACAATTGCCAGGAAGCGAAGTCTCCATGGGTTGAGAAAATACTCCGGAAAAGGGCAGTTTTACCACTTGTTTTATACATCGGCATCAAAGGGGAAGGTGTTCAGGGGGTTACATGAAATCCATTGGTGATAGATTAGGGGGCAAGAGAAAGCAAAGTGGGGAAATCTCTGAGATTGGATCAAAAGTAAAACAGACACTCCTTTTACACTGTGTGTTAGGGGCAGAAATAGAACAGTGGCCGGGGACATGGGAGTTAGCACCGGAATGCAGATTGGCAACCTTGTCGCTAAAACAATCCGGAGGCGCCCGCCCTTTGCCGCCCCAGCCTGCATTGCGTGTGACCTGTAGCCATTACACCTGACCTACTTCCCCAGGCCTGCAATTCCTACTTTCCCGTGTGACCTTTGTCCTTCTTCCCAATATACTAGTACTAGTGAGTGTACCTGGCTTACGGGGAGGGGTAGAGCCGGTTTTCACGGAGGGCCTGCCGCTCTCCCATGCCACCGGCAGTATTGGAATAAACACTCACATGTGATGCGACCCTGTCTCTGCTTAATTGGCTCAAGTAGTGACAGGCAGCCCGGACCCATTGTTTGTTCCATTTCAGGAGGGTACAGGGTAGTTAATAAGGAACATGTACAGCATATAGCCAGGGTGTGAGGGGAACAAGATAACAACCAGGGGTCTGTGGGTTAGTGCTTTGGTGGGAGATTGTGCCCTACGGGGTCTGGAAAAAGGGAACTACTCTGACATCCCAAAGGTGCGCCATTGTAGACGCAGAAAGACAGTGAAGGTAGGTTTGTGCCGAGCCAGCACAGCCCAGGGTTCGGTGAGCCTGAGTGGGGGCGGCAGAGGATTAAAGAAAAGACAAAGAGAATAAGCTTAGCCTAGGTCAGCGGTTCTCAACCTGTGGGTCGCGACCCCTTTGGGGGTCGAACGACCCTTTCATAGGGGTTGCCTAAGACCATCGGAAAATACATATATAATTACATATTGTTTTTGTGATTAATCACTATGCTTTAATTATGTTCAACTTGTAACAATGAAATTGGGGGTCACCACAACATGAAGAACTGTATGAAAGGGTCGCGGCATTAGGAAGGTTGAGAACCACTGCTCTACTCTTTGTTTCTGTGTTGAAGCTACTTATCTGTCCTGGACAGAACAGTTTCTACAAACCCACTGATGACTGTATTTGCAGAATGGCTTTTGCCCTAGGTTTCTAAAAGTCAGTATTTTTTCTTTTTCTATTAATACATCACAGTAGAACTGACGATACTTTTAGAGCCAGAGGAACCTTTCAGATAAAGTGCAAATTTTTGTTTAAGGAATAAAATTGAAGGACAGGTCAGCTGAATGTCATGATCAAGGTCACATGTGCTGGGTGGGAAGATTGGACTGGAGTCCAGGTCTCCTACCACCCAGCTGGATGCAGAGGGGAGAGAGGAGACGGTGTTAGCATGCTTACGAAGCAAGCAGGACCAGGGATGCTGCAGCATTGGGAATATGAGGAGGAGCAGGTGAGAGATAGGGATAGTAAGGCAGGACTGCACTTGTCAATAAAATTATAATGGTGTGTGAGGATTACAAAGGAAAACACAGTGTGAGCAATATTTAAAAATATAAGTAGGCCCCAGCCAGCATGGCTCAGTGGTTGAGCGTAGACCTATAAACCAGGAGGTCAAGGTTGGATTCCTGGTTGGGGCACGTGCCCAGGTTGCAGGCTCGATCCCCATTGGGGGGCATGCAGGAGGTAACTGATCCATGATTCTCTCTCATCATTGATGTTTCTATCTCTCCCTCTCCCTTCCTCTCTGAAATCAATAAAAAAAAATAGATTTTTTAAAATGTAAGTACATCTGTTGTAAAGGAAATAAATTCAAAAAGCTGTGTTAGCAATAGAAGGGTATGGTTAGAATTCCACTGGAAACATCAGTTTGAATAATCTATATTCCTTAGGTCTGCCATTAAGATGGTCTGGCAGTAACGTCACCAGTATTCATGGGGATGGTTACTAGGATGCCCTCCCACTGCCCAAGTTGTGATCGTCATCCATTGAAAATGAACTAGAGCTTCTAGGAAAGTAGCTGGAAGGACAAAGGAATGTGCTGCAAGGGGTTCCCACGCCAATTCAGTCAAAGGATTCCCTGGCTCAGTGACATAGCATCTCTACCAGAGCTTAGCTCATTCTGTCAGAGGAGGCTGAGTGCGGAGAAGTGGGCGGTGAGGGTGCGGGTGCAGGCGAGGTAGTCATGCGATGTTTGGGATGAGGACTGTTGGAGCTGGCCGAGAAAGCAGTAGGGAGGGAGGGGTAGAGACAGTGCATTGGAATGACTGCTCAAGGGAGTTTTCCTGTGAAGGTCAAAGGAGCGATTTTGTTAGACATGAGGAGGTCAAGAATATTTGTACTGCTACTATTATTTTTACCTTAATCTTCTGAATCTGAGCTGCTTCTGTGATTAATTGGAAATTTAAAAAAATGTGTTTTCTCAATTATACATACAGTTTACATCCAATGTTATTTTGTATTGGTTTCAGCACAGAGGTTAGGTAATCCTATGCTTTACAAAGTTCCCTCCGATATTCCCAGTGCCCACCTGGCACCATACAGAGTTATTGTAATATTATTGGCTATATTCCCAAGGCTGTAGTTTATACTCCCATGACTATGTTGCAACTACCAATTTGTACTTCTTAATCCCTTAATTGAAAGTGTTTAATAACGATGTCCTGGTTTGAGGTTTTTGTGTGTGTTTTTTCCAGTTTTAACTTCTAACTACAATGATTTCTCATAAGCTTTTGAGCACAGGGACAGAGGCTCATCATCATTTTATCGTCAACAGTGTAAGTATAGTTTGGTCAGGGAATGTTTTTCAAAAAATGAGTGAAACATAAGCAGGAAAAAAAAATAAACCTTAGCTATAAAGTATCCTTAAGATTCCTTCACTAGAACCACATCTTTGTTGTTGGTGTTCTTCGTTATCTACACGTATGGGGCTAAGATGTGTCTGTGTGAGACTGAATTTGGGAATAGCCTAGTGGTTTTATATGGAGGAGTTGCCGTGGGTATGTGGTATGGGTGCATTATTCCCTCCTCCAAAAGAGGGAGTTTCAATTTGAAGGCAAGTTAAAGGAAATTGTGATTAAGAACAGAAATAAAAAGATCACAGCAATATACATTTGCAGGGAGACTACGAAATTGTTCTAGCAACAATTATGTAACTGTTCTTGGCTAATTTAAGGGGGGAAGTACTTTTTTTAAAACTACTATGAAGGCGTATTTTAGTATCTGAAGTTTTGGATGTTTTTTTGTTCAAGCCAAGTTGGATCAAGAAGTAGTTTGTCTTTTGTATCTTAAACGGTTATTCCTTGGGCTGACAGCCTCACTCTTCAGCTTTGGTTTTACCTGTTATATTTTTACAAATGGATTTCTTAGGGATCAATACGCAACGCAGAGTATCACTCTTAAACATTCTAAACCAATTCAGCCTTTGCAGTAATGCCTGGCTCTGTTTCTTAGAGAAATGCTTACCGAGGGAGGAGGGGGTTAGGCAGAAAGAGACACAGTAAACAACTGGCAGCTGGAACTCCCAGCCTTGCTGTGTCCATGATGGCTCCAGATTCTCAGAAGTAATCTTTCACGACCTTCATGTGCTCTTGGCAAACAGGAGCATCGCCCTTGGTAACTGGTAATAATTTTCCATTCCCACTTCTCTCTGTATATACACAATCAGTGCCGAGAAATTGCTGCAGTTCCTTAGGACAGTGGTCGGCAAAGTCATTAGTCAACAGAGCCAAATATCAACAGTACAACGATTGAAATTTCTTTTGAGAGCCAAATTTTTTAAACTTAAACTATATAGGTAGGTACATTCAACTTTAAATTCACGGTTTTCGTCTTCTGTTTTTCTTTGCTTCTTCTTTGTAGCCATCTCAAACAGGGCACCTAAAGAAATGTTTCATCCTATATAATAAAAGAGTAATATGCAAATTGACCCTAACAGCAGAACGACTGGGAATGACTGGTCACTATGACACACACTGACCACCAGGGGGCAGACACTCAATGCGGGAGCTGCCTGGTGGTCAGTGCGCTCCCACAGGGGGAGCTCTGCTCAGCCACAAGCCAGGCTGCCAGCTGCCAGCACAGCGGGTGGTGGTGGGAGCCTCTCCTGCCTCCTCAGCAGCGCTAAGGATGTCCGACTGCAGCTTAGGCCTGCTCCCCACTGGCAAGTGGACATCCCCGAGGGGTCCCAGATTGCGAGAGGGCACAGGCTGGGCTGAGGGACCCCCCCCCCCCGCACAAATTTTTGTGCACTGGGCCTCTAGTTTTATAAAATAAAGCCACCAACACAAAAGAATTACAATTCTTAAATTGATGACAAAAATACCTGTAGGATTTGCAGCTGGGAAACATACAGGTAACTTTATGCTTCGAGTAGGTACTTTTGTCACCCGCGCGCGATTTGCAGACACAACTACTAACCACTGCACATGAGACTGCTGACTGACCGGCTCACTCAACTCGTGCATGAATGCACGTACCTCCCCCCGCGCTGCTTATCCGGCGGCCCACCTGCGCCGTGGTGTCTCCGGTCACCTGACCGACCGACACTCCCCACTTCTTCTAACGCCACTTCTTCAAAATAGACTCGCCCAGGCCAAAAACCGACTTCTGCGCATGGGCCACGAAGTTTCAATCGCCCGCACGTGGTATTTTGTGGAAGAGCCATACTCAAGGGACCAAAGAGCCGCATGTGGCTCGAGAGCCGTGGTTTGTGGACCACTGCCTTAGGATCTTAACAAGTCAGAGGACTTGCTTTCTAGCTGCACTGTAGCTAATCAGGGAAGAGTTTAAAGTTCTGGAAGCGTATTGGAAAGTTAGAAATCTTTAAATCTTAAAATGGGATCATGGGGTCCTAATATTTGGTGACAGGAGATTTGACTTTGGGTGGTGAGCACGTGGTGCAATATACAGATCCTGTAACATAGAAACCCACACCTGAAACCTGTATGTTCATATTGACCAATGTCACCCCAATCAATTTAATTGAAAACAATGCAATCATTGTAGGCCATGGACCAGAAAGAAATTAGGCCAATCCAAGATAAAATTAGACAAATAAATTTTTGAAATGAAAATTTAAAACAGTGACCCCAGTGTTACTATTAAATGTATTTAGATGATCATCAGATGTACGAATAGTAAATATTTCAGGTAATACTGTGATGCTTTTATCCCAAGAGTAAATGCAACCTTTTCTTAAAATAGGCATTTAAGAACAAAAATATTTGCATTTGACGATGACATTGTACATTCGATGTGTTTTTCCAATGAGAAAGAAAATGTTGAAATTGACAGTTGTGCTATACTGAAAATTACAAGTTGAATCATTGACTTACTACTTAGATGTACATGTTTGAGAGAGTATTGGTGTCCTCAGGCTCACCATGGGAGAGACCCTGTATCTATTACTGAAATAGGTCAATTTGAAAATGTTGGTACTGTTATTTAATCAATGATAAGCCATAGATTTTGCTAGTGTATATTAAATCCTTTGAAAGTAGTTATGCACAATGTTACTTACAACATATATAACAACATGGCATTACTGTCCAGAATATATCAAAGAATTCAATAAGTAAGAGACATACACTAATGGGAAAGTGGTAATTCACTCAGAAAAGATGGAAAAACCCCCAATCATTATATTTTTTAAATAATGCCAACCTTCACCAGTGACCAGGGAAATTAGTACTAAAGCAGTGATTTTTATTTCTACCTAAGATACTGACAAAAGTTAAGATTTATTTACTGTTTATAGGACACCGGGAAGGAGCAGAATCTTTGTGGTGTGTAATTGACACAGCCTTTTTGAACTTCTACATTTTACGGAATTATTTACCATCAGCAGGCCTCCGTGTCCATGCATATAACTTATTTAACGGGAAAAAAAAATAGAGGATCTGTGGATTTTGAAGTACATTTAGAGAAAAACAAGTTGTGAAATGAAGAAATAGCCTTTAAAACGATGTCTTTGAATGCGTATCAGCCAATAAAGTAGTGGTCCCGGTCAAAAAGATAATCCGTTCCTACTAACTGTACTTTTTCGTTTTAAATTTCATTTTGTTTTCCTTCTTTCAGTTTTGACAGCTAGAGTCATGGGTTAGCAAATACATTTTCTTTGAAACACCACCTCCTTTGGAATGGTCATTAAGGGCCATTCATACATAGTTGTGCAAATGGAGTCAAATTGCTTTTCCAATTCCTTATATTAGCTCCACTAATGGATTGGAAATTTTGAAATTTTGATCCGAGGAAGAGCTGTAGTCAGCTTTGGAGCACTTTGGGAGCCCGGGAACTCAGTGCCTAGAGAGAAATGCATAAAGGGAGGGAGGGGCAGGGTCTGAGAGAGTGGATGGCTTGCTGAGGGCCCTCCCAGGCCCTTCTCGGTACCCTCAGCCCAGCCGCTGTAGGGGTTTACTGAGGAAGTGCACTCCGTCACCCTCCAGCCATTAGTAAGGCAGAGTTCATCTGTGCTGGCCAGTCCCCTTCTGGGGGTCAGAAATGTTACAGGAAATGGAGAGCCTAGGAAGGAGCCACATTAGCGTTGGTGAGAGTCTGCAAGTCATGCCTTATTTGGGCTAAACGAGAACATTTTTTTTAAATTAAATCTTTATTGTTCAGATTATTACAGATGTTCCTCTTTCCCTCCCCCCCCCCCATAGATCCCCTCCACCCGGTTCCCACCCCACCCTCTGCCCTTACCCCCCCACAACTGTCCTCATCCATAGGTGTACGATTTTTGTCCAGTCTCTCCCCACACCCCCTACACTCCTTTCCCCCAGAGAATTGTCAGTCCACTCCCTTTCTATGCCCCTGATTCTATTATATTCACCAGTTTATTCTGTTCATCAGTTTTTTTATTCACTTGATTTTTAGATTCACTTGTGGATAGATATGTATTTGCTGTTCATAAAAAAATTATGAACTTTAACGAGAACATTTTTAAGGGGAACGGACACAGCTTTGAGTATGGAAAGGTCTGTCATTTAGATTTTCTGCTTATGGATACAGGTGGGAAACATCGAAGCCATAGGCAGAAGCCACAAAGAGGCTAATTTCATTGCACAATAGTCCCATAATCATTCTTAGAACAATCCAACCCTGGAATGAGCTGCTCTCCCAAACTGTGGCTCTGGCTGCTGAGGAAATGCCTAGACAACATTCGGTAGCCCTCTCCGAAAGGAGGTTGGTTTGATCAGAAAATCCCTTTATTTTTTTGCTTATGAAATACGTTTTCTTTTTAACTTTATCTTTATTGTTGGGTCAGGTAATCTTAAAAATCTTTTACAACATTACCCTCTGATTCTAGTGCTTCTTAAGACAATGAAATCATATGTTCTAGGACTAAGCCCTGGAACAGTGCACCCCTTTCAAAAGCCAAATAGGGGCGGAAATACACAGACAAGTCACATCTTCTTCTGCTGTCGCTGAGATAGACGAGAACGTCCAAAGACTTTAGCACAAATGGAGGAAGAGCAGATGGGAAACTGCCAGTAGGCAATCCAGACGCTGAGGAAACTGGGTCACCCAGTTCCGGCTCTCGTCCCCGCTTGTTTTAGCTCCCGTCCCCGTGCTCACCTCCCTGCCGCGCGGGGGTATTTACCGCGGCTCCGAAGGGGTGGCAGTCTCTCTGGCAGTTCCCCGGGCCTCTCATTACGCGTAGGGAGCAGTGAGTCACTGGGCACAGGAATCTGTACTTTCAGAAACTGGAAAAGGCGTGTGTGGCGTGGACACAGCTTTTTTTTTTTTTTCATTTTGGAGCGCTAACTAGGTGGTTGCCAGTTTATCAACAACAACGAACTGTCTCTGGAAATGGAATGACCTGGAGAACAATGCTTCTGTCTGAACTCTGTAGTTGGGAGGGAGACGAGAAACCAATCAGTACTAAGGGAGCAAGACCCCCCGGGGCAAGCCTGACAGGTTTTGTGTTCTGTGTGGGAGCGACCCTGTCTCCCTTCCCCACCCTCTCGCCCGCAGTGCTCACCTCTCCTCTGAATAAAGTGGGACAGATATTTGAAGAATGTGGGTTTGCAGGGGAGTCCAAAGACTAACTAGCCTATGTCTCTGTCAGGCCCTGTGTTTGCCAGGTGCTTCATATAACTCTCTTTCTTTTTAATTTGTCTACAGTGTCCATGGAAAACATTGGAGAACAAGGTAAAATATACTATTGTTTCAGATATAAAATTTTAAAAATCATTTGAAAGAAGCAAATTGAATTCACTTAGCTTTGATTGGGATAAATAAACTGTTCTTTAAGGACGTGGAGATAAGATGGGGTCAAAGATATCCATTCTCATAGTCCCCAGACTGAATCCTGCCCCACACGGCAGGGAACTCTGCCGGCGATGCCTGTAACTGTGCCAGCTGCTCATGGCTTCCACATACGGGAACACCAGCAACGTCCTGTTCTACCCCGTACCCGTCTCCTGCATAATCCATGGAAAATATCGTTGGCTCTAGTTATGTCACACTGATTTATGCCTTAATGGATGATTTAACTTTTTAATGATTCTGTGAGTATCATCATTCTTTTAAAAAGTTAAAATTGCTACTGTTTATTTTTAAAAAAAAAAGCCAGAACCGGTTTGGCTCAGCGGATAGAGCGTCGGCCTGCGGACTGAAGGGTCCCGGGTTCGATTCCGGTCAGGGGCATGTACCTGGGTTGCAGGCACATCCCCAGTAGGAGATGTGCAGGAGGCAGCTGATCGATGTTTCTCTCTCATCGATGATTCTAACTCTCTATCTCTCTCTCTTCCTCTCTGTAAAAAATCAATAAAATATATTTTAAAAAAAATTGCTACTGTTTTAAAATACCAAATAGGCTATCTTTTAAATTAGCCTATTTTATTCAACTGTATCTACAGAATTGTTATCTGTAGGGTGTCCCAAAAATGTATACACACACTTTGAATCAATATAAAGGCAGTGTTTATGAAAATACATTTCATTGTCAAAATTGAGCTCTCAGCTGTTAAAGTGTGTATACATTCTGGGGGACACCCTGTATGTATATTCCAGAATTAATCATTATCACTGTATACAAAAACCAATATTTTCTATTTGCATAGCACGTCAAGAATAAAACACAACACAGAGTGTGTTCACATATTTTACCTGAAACAAGTGTCAGAATGCTTTTCCTAACAGTCGTCCGGTGTGGTAAACAAGACACTTGACCTTCCACTGGAAGACACGACTCTTTATCCAGATGGTTCTCTGCTTAGATGTGTTGTCATTAACACAGCGAGGGCCGCCGGATTTGACTGGAGCTGAGCAAGCGATTAAACAGCTTCTCGCATAGGAGCGGCTTTTGCGATTCTTTGTCCATGAAGCAGAGATCTTAGAGCCTGAACGTTCTGACAGTTGTTTAATGCTGTGCTTCTGATTTAGAGTTGCAGGCATAAGTGCTCACTTTACCAGTTTAGGAAACATGGCTGTGAGCCATTTTTGACAATAGACGGGCCTACCTACAGGTGGGAGGGCACTAATCATGGTCACATCTAATTATGCATTATTAGGGATTTTTTAAAAACCCTTGGCTTTAGGTATAAAAATTCATTCATTGAGTTGTGCCTATTCCAGTATGCTATAAATGAACTTACTTACAATTATAAAAATTAATAATAAAAATTCAAAATAAAATGAACTTATTATATTTGGCAGTTTTGGCGTTTTAGAATAAGCAGATTGTTTTGAATACCAACTCACATATTACAGTAATAATTATGTTTCTCTCACTTTAGTTGTGTGCCTGATTGCTTATCATCTCCTTTTTGCAATGTTTGTCTGGTCGTATTGGAAAACCATCTTTACATTGCCAATGAACCCTTCAAAAGAAGTAAGTAAAAATATTAGTAAAGTTATCCTAAAGTTGGAAATCAATAATTCTGATGTCTGAAGAGTTAATTTTATGTCTTTTTATTAATATTGCAAACTTATTGAGTGTGATAGTTTTTTAATATTAATGTATCTATTAGTAAATACTTGAATTTTCACTTGGTAAATATTAGTTTTGCACTGGATGAGTATTATATTTCCAATGTTAAATCTGTCGTGTGTTCTACTTTTAGGGTTAGATATCAGGATGGATGGATAGATAAAATACATTAGATAGATAGACAGATAGATAGGAAAGTAGACATGCTTCTATTAAAATTACCCTATTAATGGTGTGTTAGTTGGCTGTGAGCCACCAAACAACAAAGTAATTATTTACCTAATCTCTATATTCAAAGTCTATAGCTGGGCTACACCGGCCAGGTCTCCAGGCTGCTTCTGTGTTGTTGCTCTGACATGTGTAGCCTCCATTCCCAAGGTCACCTCTTAGCCTAATATGGCTGCTTGGTTCCAGCCGTCATGTCTACATTCCAGTCAACAGGCCAGAAAAAGTAGGAAAGAGGAGCAGAAGGATATGTCCTTCCCTTTAAGGACTCTTTTTGGAAGTTGCTGATGCTGTTTCCACTTACATTTAGAACTTAGTTCTATGGCCATAATCTGTTTGCACAGAAGACTGGGGTATAGTCTTTATTCTTGATGGCCGTGTTAGCCATGTTAGAAGAAGGAAAGAGTGGATATTAGGGGTCAATTTCATCCACAGAAGCTTTTAAGTAAAGTAATATGATCTGATATGCATGTCGCAAAGATCATCTGGCTGTTTGTTTCTGGGTCTTTAATCTTGGTTAGTTAGATACTCTTGGAATAAAGGGCTGTGTCTTACTCATTTTTATATATTTGGCACTTAGTCCAGTACATGTTCGTTGAATAGAAATAAACTTTTTTCCCAGTAATAATAGTGTCTTAGTAGGCTAACTTAAAAAAAAAATGGAAAAGGCCCTGGCCAGTTTGGGTCAGTGGATAGAGCGTCGGCCTGCAGACCAAAGGGTCCTGGGTTCAGTTCCAGCCAAGGGCACGTACCTTGGTTGCAGGCTCCTCCTGGGCCAGGCCTTGGTCGGGACTCATGCAGGAGGCAACCAATCGATGTGTTTCTCTCACATTGATGTTTCTCTTTGTCTTTCCCTCTCTCTTCCGCTCTCCCTAAAAATCTATGGAAAGATATCCTTGGGTGAGGATTAACAAAAAAGGTGGTTTTTTTTTGTTTTGTTTTTTTGTTTTTTGTTTTGTTGTGTTTTTTTTTAACATAAAAGGTTTTAAAAAGTTAAAGTCTGGTCATCACTACAGATTGTTTCCTAAAGTGACCTGTTTGAAAAGCAGCTATAGTAAAAAAAAAAAAGAAAAAAAAAAGCCAGTAAATATACTATATGTCCTAGGAAAGGATATTAAAAACAAAACACAGTACTTGCAAAGAAGTAATGGTATTCTTGGCATAGAATGTGTTAGATATAGCCCCTTTTCCTTCTACTACCTACTTTTTTCCTCCTACCATGGTTACCTCTTTCCTATTGTCTCTCTTACCCCCATCCTTAATTGTAGGTTTGAAGGGAAATTGGGACGTCCATTGTAGGTGATCTCATCCACTGTACTGATGATTATAACCTTACCCATGACCTCTGTCAAAAATTTCCAAATGTATTTTTACTTCTGACCTCTCCTGTGAATTTCAGACACAACCTCCCTGCCAAACATAGCTTCTTGATCATTCCACTGACCCCTTAAACCTAACACATCAAAAACTGAATTCACTACCCTCTCCTTCCCCAAACTGTGACTCATCCATTTCTTAGGCTGCTTAATGCCCCTGACATCCACCTCGTCATTCAGGCCAGAAGCTTGGCAGCCGTGCTCCATCTTCTGGCTTCCTCGCCCTCCTGCCAGCATCCAAAGTCTGCTGATGTTTTCACCTCCCCATATATTTTTTTTAGTTACAACCCCTTCTTTCTTTTTGAATCATTGACTTAATTCAGAGTCTCCATCCTCTCTTTTGTCAGAGACACTGCAGTCTTCTATATGATGTCACTGTTTTCAGCTTTGCCAACGTTCCCTTCCCAGAACCCTGCAAACATTCATGCTCCATCCTGAAGCTGGAGCGACCCATCCAAAAAGCAAATGGAGTACTTTCCCTCCCCTGCTTGTATCTTCTCGTGCCTCCCCTTACGGTGAAGGCCCGTCGCCTGAGTCGGACAACAGGGACTCTTGTCTAAATTTCTGACTTCACACTTTATACACTAGTAGTTCTTCATTACGCGTAGTTTCCTGTGTACACCGGGCCATTATTTTCTTTCTGGTTTATTCTTATCTCCTTTCTCATCCAGATCATTCTGTTTTTATTTGTACTGACACCTCCTTATTGGCCGACTTCGGTGGTTCCTCATCATCTCGTGAGCCTCTAGCAGTGGTTCTCAACCTTCCTAATGCCGCGACCCTTTAATACAGTTCCTCATGTTGTGGTGACCCCCAGCCATAAAATTATTTTCGTTGCTACTTCATAACTGTAATGTTGCTGCTGTTATGAATCGTCATGTAAATATCTGATATGCTATATGTGTTTTCCGATGGTCACGACCCACAGGTTGAGAACCGCTGCTCTAAGGCGTTGTGTCTTCTCGGAGCTCAGCCTCGGGGTCTCTCTTACTTATCTACGTTATGGCTTTACCGTCTCATGCATTGCTATCGCTTTCAGGTTAATATCATCAGTCCGGTCCTCTCTTCTAACCCCAGGCTCGTTGACAGCTGCCTATTTGGCATCTAGTTGTGAAGACAGACTTCGGGTCCCGCCCCCTCCCCTAACCCGCCGATGGCTGACGTCTCCCTGTCTCAGCGGTGGCCGCTCCCTTCGTCCAGTTGTCCAGACCCACACGCAGTCACTCAGCGCGTGCTGTAAGCCGGGCCCTCGGGGCTCTCGGCGTGAGCTGTGTCCCCTCACTTCCTCCCTCCGGCCCCGGCCACTGCCTCTCCCGCTCGTGTGTTGCGGTACCCGGGCAACAGGTTTCCTTGCTTTCGTACTTGCCCGCTTCTGTGTGTTTTCAACGCAGTAACCAGAGTCATTCTTTCAAAAACAAGGCAGATCCTATCATCTTCTTCTTCTCAGGACTTTCCTATGACATCTGAGCCCCTCAGCGCGAAAACCTAGTTTCCTGCTGGAGCCCAGGAGGCTGCCCATGGCCGGGCCCACACTGCATATCTGACCCACTCTTCTGTTTTGTTTTTTTAATTATTATTTTTAATTTTTAAATCTTTACTGTTGAAAATATTACATATGTCCCCTTTTCCCCCCATCAGTCCCCTCCAGCCCCCCTTTCCTCCACCCCAGGCCCCCCCCCCCCCGAGTGCGTCCTTGGGTCATGTGTGCACACAGTGACGCACTCTTCCTGAGTGCCACCTGGCCTCCTGCTGATCCATCCACGTGCTGAGCGCGTTCCCCCTTCAGGGGCCGCGACACCTGCTGCTTCTCCTTGACCTGAGCACTGCTCTCTTCTGTGACCCTCCCTTTCTTCTCTCTCTGTGTCTCTGTCCAAGTGGTACCTCATCTGTGAGGCTTTCCATGACCACTCTGTATGAAATAGCAAAACCCTACTACCCCCGGTGTTCCCTATAACCTGGACTTCACTCTGGTTTTCTCCGCAGCGTAACATTCTGTAACACATCCCACATTCATTTTTCTAACACCCCTAGGACACAAGCTCTAAGAGGCATGCACTTTATCTGTTTTGTTCACTAATCCATCGCCAGTAGGGAAGCAGTGTCTCAGCCATAAAAGGGACTCGATAAATATTTATCACGTCATTGGAAGTAGAGAAGGTGTCTGTGCAGATGTAAGGCTCTGTTTCTAGCTTTGCCAGGAACTTGAAATGACTTCTGATTTCTCCCCCAAATTATGTGGAAGGTTATTGGCTAAGAATGATGAGAGAGTTGGGTTGACTGAGGTTTGTAAGAGCAGAGAAGGTTTGAAATAGTGAATGAATACAGTGGGGAAATGGAGTGATACAAAATGCAGAAGAAATAGCAGTTTCAATGGGATTGACGACAGTGAAGTTACAGCTGTACCAGGCTTTGTCAGATGATTTTTCCACAAAACACATATTTACCTTATTTGTTTCATTTAACTGTGTGAGATAGATAGTATTTATCACCATTGTAAAGATTTAGCAACAGGCTCTGAACATTGTAATACGTTTTCCCAATATACAAGTAATATAACCATACTAAATTACATTTAGAAAATAAAAGGAAAAAAACATCCCATTCCACTAATTCAGTTTACATTCTTAATTTCTTTCTAGTTAATTTTTTTTCACACCATAGTCCATCATTGGCTCATTTTCATTTTTAACTACAGCCTAATATTCTCACTGAAACATTGAAATGTACTCAGTCACATCCTAACTTAGATTTTCAGGTTGACCCCAACTGATCATATTGTAAATAATGTTGGTGACATGTCCGCACATAGACCATTAACCATTTTTTAATCATTTCCTTAATATAAATTCTCAGGTAGAATCACTAGATGGAGGAAATTTAAGTCACTTGCCAGATTGTTTCCTAAAAGGATTGTAGACATTTACATAAAGTGCTTCTAGTTTTATCAGACCCTTGGTGTTGCATGTTGTTATTAAGAAAACTGTTGCCACCTTCACTGTTGTAATTTGCACATTGTAGGTACTTGTGAGATTATATGTTTGTTTTTGTTCTAAGTGAAAAACAACTAGCAAAAAGAAAATACACTTGAGAGTTTTGTTTCTATTTAGTTAATTTATTTTTAAATATATATTTTTATTGATTTCAGAGAGGAAGAGAGAGGGAGAGAGAGACAGAAGCATCAATGATTGATCAGCTGCCTTCTGCGCACCCCACACTGGAGATCAAGCCCACAACCTGGGCGTATGCCCTGACTGGGAATCGAACCGTGACCTCCTGGTTCATAGGTTGAGGCTCAACCACTGAGCCACGCTGGCTGGGCTGTTTATTTGTTTTTAGAGTCTAGTTTTTTCTTTAATTGGTATGTCCTTTTAAAATTATACTTTCCTTTGATGTGAAACTGCATTTGAGCCCTGATCTTGGTTTCTAATACCATTCTTCAGTGGAAGGAAGGAGGGCTCCCTGGAGAAATAGCTGGTCCTAGAACTAGAACAGGAAATATTCAAGGTGAGCCAGGAGCATCTTATGGTACCAGAAAGTGAAGATGTTCAAGCAGACTTTTAAAACCGTTTTTTGTTTTTTTTTAATTATCTTATTGGAGCCCAAAGAAATACTTATTTTTCTCAGATAATTATTTTTTAATTGGTTGGGCCAAATTGGCAGTACAAGAAGTAAAATTAACAATTAGTCTGTCTTGAGTATTAGAATTTGTGTAATAATTATTCCTAATTTAAAACTTAGGTTAGAAAACATGCATGATAGATTTGTTTCTATTTTTGTTCCTAATGATATCCAATTGAAAAATTCATCTGTTGAACCAAATTTGTTTCTTGTGCTGTTTATCTATTAATATAACTAATATTTGGATAGAACTCCACAGTTTATAAAGCACTTTTATATATTCTGTTCCTCTTGAGTTTCACAAATCTCTGAGGAAGTGGGTATTATTATTATTACGAGAGGCCTGGTGTGTGAAATTCGTGCATGGGTAGGGTTCCTAGGCCTGGCCAGCAATCAGGGCCAATCGGGCCTTCTTTGTCCGGACCCCTGGTGGTCAGCACATGTCATAGCGAGTGATCGAACTCCTGGTCTCCCAGTCAAACTCCCAAGGGGACACTTTGCATATTAGCCTTTTATATATATAGACTAGAGGCCTGGTGCACAAAAATTTGTGCACTCGGGGGGGAGGGGGGTCCCTCAGCCCAGCCTGTGCCCTCTCACAGTATGGGACCCCTCGGGAGATAACGGCCTGCTGGCTTAGGCCTGCTCCCGGGTGGCAGAATGCAGGCCCAATCCCTAGGTGCAGCCCCTGGTTGGGCTCAGAGCAGGGCCGTTTGGGGAGTTGGGGCGCCGCCCCCTGTCATGCACAGAGCAGGGCGATCGGGAGGTTGTGATGCCACCCTCAGTCACGCTCAGGGTAGCGCCGATTGGGAGGTTGGGGCACCGCCCCCTGTCACACTCAAGGCAGGATCGATGGGGAGGTTGCGGCCCCACCCCCTGTCACGTACAGAGCAGGGCCGATCAGGGGGTTGGGGTGCCGCACCCTGTCACACACAGAGCCGCAGGGCGGTCAGGGGGTTGGGGAGCTCCCCCCTATCAGGCACAGAGCAGGGCTGATCAGGGGGTTGGGGCGCCTTCCCCTGTCACGAACAGAGCAGGGTGGATAGGGAGGTTGTGGCCCCGCCCCCTGTCACACACAGAGCCGCAGGGCGATCAGGGGTTTGGGCGCTGCCCCCTGTCACGCTGATCCCAGTGCTGGGAGGCATATTACCCTTTTACTATATTGGGCAGAGGCCTGGTGCATGGGTGGGTGCCGGCTGGTTTGCCCTGAAGGGTGTCCTGGGGTCCCCACTGGGGTGCCTGGCCAGCCTGGGTGAGGGGATGATGGCTGTTTGTAGCTGGTCACACACCCTTCAGGGTGGGGGTCCCCACTGGGGTGCCTGGCCAGTCTGGGTGAGGGGCTGAGGGCTGTTTTCAGGCTGGGCGTGACTGAAGCTCCCAACCGCTCCTTTTTTTTCTTTTTCTTTTTTTTTTATTCTGGCTCAGCTTTAGCTTTGAGGCTTGGCTCCAGCTCTTAGGCCTCTGCTGCTGAAAGTAGGTTTCTGGCCTTTGTTTACAATGTTGCGATCCTGCTGGCTGAAGCCTGGCAGACTAAAGCAGGTTTCTGGGGTTTTGTTTAGCTTCTATATTTGTTACATAGTTGCTTAGAGTTGCAGCTCAGAGGCCTGCAGTGTCAGGCGGGGAACATTGGAGTCCTCCGTCACTGAAGCAAGCAAGCCTCATGTTAGTTTCAAGCTGCCTGGCTGCCAGCCGCCATCTTGGCTGGCAGTTAATTTGCATATTGCCCTGATTAGCCAATGGGAAGGGTAGCGGTCGTACGCCAATTACCATGTTTCTCTTTTATTAGATAGGAGGATTATTATTCTACTTTCTAGATGCATAAACTAATCACCTGCAAGGTTAATAGACTTGCCCAGATCTCAAACTCTATTACCTTTCTGAATTTATAGACTGTATGCCATTAACATTTTATAAATGCCTTCTTCTGGATTAGTAGATCAATATATGTTATCATTTCTTTGAAAATACTGATTAACATTTAAATCTGTTCCCCAGTTCCACCTCTCTTACGCAGAGAAAGAGTTGCTGGAGAGAGAGCCGAGGGGAGAAGCCCATCAGGAAGTTCTCCGGCGAGCAGCCAAGGACCTTCCCATCTACACCAGGACCATGTCTGGAGGTAGAGGTCGATAATAAGTGCTCCGCACAGGAGCTTGTGGTGACTGTGGGAGAGCATATGTATGTCCTTGAAACTGGCAGACACTCATTGAGAAACATTGTGCTAGGTCTTGGATGGCTGTGAAGTCTTTACTGCACAGTTCCATGAACCACAGTGGGAACACGCGTACCACTGTGGCACAGAGATCACAACCAGGTCACAATGGACTGTCCATCTATCCTGCCTACGTGCTGTGACTCCATGACATGCTGAAATCTTGATTTGTAGTAGTAGTCGTTGTTAAAGGTTGAATTTAAGATTGTCCTGTTGTCATTTAATTTAATTTAAGGGATCAAGATCTATAACATATAATCTTACATACCTTTAAAACAGAAATTATACACAATATATAATAACATACGTAAAATATTGGTACAGTTTTTCATCTTTAAAATTTATGGTAATTTTTTAACAAATGCAACTTAAATAACAAATCTCTTTTACTTGGGTGAGATTTTTAAGATAATTTAACAGCTATCTAATTAAAAGACTCGAAACAAAAAACTTATTTTTACGTTGTTTTGATTTCCAGTGAGTTACCGCCCACTTTGATTTGAAAGTTTTTCCTTGTGTACGCTAAAGTACAGAGAATCACCAGCCAGGGAGGATCTAGCGTTGTCCACCAGACGTCACCTGGAGATTTTGGGACTTTAGACCGTGCTGCCCATTGACGGTCTGCTAGTCCCTTGTGGCTACAGAGCACTGACAGTGTAACTGTGAGTGTTAAATACATTACAGGTTTCAAAGAGCTGGTATGGAAAAACCTAGAAGATACGACTTTCTCTTTAGTTTTTTTAAGGTAGCTCCTGGAGAGCTTAAAAGCGCACAAGTAGCTCTTGTTATATTTCTTTTTTTTTTTTTAATTTATTGCTTAAAGTATTACAAAGGGTATTACATATGTGTCCATTTTATCCCCCCGCCCTAGACAGTCCCCTAGCCTCCCCTATCCCCCAATGTCTTATGTCCACTGGTTATGCTTATATGCATGCATACAAGTCCTTTAGTTGATCTCTTACGCCCCTACCTCCTGCCCCCCAACCCTCCCCGGCCTTCCCACTGCAGTTTGACAATCTGTTTGAGGCAGCTCTGCCTCTGTATCTATTATTGTTCAAAAGTTTATAATGGTCTCTATTATCCATGAATGAGTGAGATCATGTGGTATTTTTCCTTCATTGACTGGCTTATTTCACTTAGCATAATGCTCTCCAGTTCCATCCATGACGTTGCAAATGGTAAGAGTTCCTTCCTTTTTAGAGCAGCATAGTATTCCATCGTGTAGATGTACCACAGTTTTCTAATCCATTCATCTGCTGATGGGCACTTAGGCTGTTTCCAGATCTTAGCTATGGTGAATTGTGCTGCTATGAACATAGGGGTGCATATATCCTTTCTGATTGGTGTTTCTGGTTTCTTGGGATATATTCCTAGAAGTGGGATCACAGGGTCAAATGGGAGTTCCATTTTCAGTTTTTTAAGGAAACTCCATACTGTCTTCCATAGTGGCTGCACCAGTCTGCATTCCCACCAGCAGTGCACAAGTGTTCCTTTTTCTCCACATCCTCTCCAGCACTTGTCGTTTGTTGATTTGTTGATGATAGCCAGTCTGACAGGTGTGAGATGGTACCTCATTGTTGTTTTGATTTGCATCTCTCAGATGATTAGTGACTTTGAGCATGTTTTCATATGTCTCTTGGCTTTCTGAATGTCCTCTTTTGAAAGGTGTCTATTTAGGTCCTTTGCCCATTTTTTGATTGGATTGTTTATCTTCCTTTTGTTGAGTTGTATGAGTTCCCTATAAATTTTGGAGATTAGGCCCTTATCAGATATGACATTGGCAAATATGTTTTCCCACACAGTGGGTTTTCTCGTTGTTTTGTTGATGGTTTCTTTTGCTGTGCAGAAGCTTTTTATTTTGATGTAGTCCCATTTGTTCATTTTCTCTTTAGTTTCAAGTGCCCTAGGAGCTGTATCAGTGAAGAAATTGCTTCGGCATATGTCTGAGATTTTGTTGCCTTTGAATTCTTCTAGAATTTTTATGGTTTCCTGTCGTACATTTAAGTCCTTTATCCATTTTGAGTTTATTTTTGTGTATGGTGTAAGTTGGTGGTCTAGTTTCATTTTCTTGCATATATCTGTCCAATTTTCCCAACACCATTTATTGAAGAGACTATCTTGGCTCCATTGTATGTTCTTGCCTCCTTTGTCAAATATTAATTGAGCATATTGGTTCGGGCCGATTTCTGGGCTCTCTATTTTATTCCAGTGATCTATATGCCTATTCTTGTGCCAGTACCAGGCAGTTTTGAGAACAGTGGCTTTGTAATACAACTTGATATCTGGTATTGAGATCCCACCTACTTTGGTCTTTTTCAGGATTGCTGTAGCTATTCGGGGTCTTTTTTTATTCCAGATGAATTTTTGGAGAGTTCGTTCTATATCTCTGAAGTATGCCGTTGGTATTTTAATGGGAAGTGCGTTGAATTTATAGATTGCTTTGGGTAGTATGGACATTTTAATGATGTTGATTCTACCAATCCATGAACACGGTATGTTCTTCCATCTGTTTATGTCTTCCTCTATATCTTTTTTCAACGTCCTGTAGTTTTCTGAGTAGAGGTCTTTTACCTCTTTAGTTAAGTTTATTCCTAGGTAGCTTAATTTTTTTGGTGCGATGGTAAACGGGGTTGTTTTTATAATCTCTCTTTCTGAAAGTTCACTATTGGTGTATAGAAATGCCTCAGATTTCTTGGGGTTAATTTTGTATCCTGCTACATTGCCAAATTCATGTATTAAGTCTAGTAGCTTTTTGATGGAGTCTCTAGGGTTTTGTATGTATAATATCATGTCGTCTGCAAATAAGGACAGTTTTACTTCCTCTTTTCCAATTTGGATGCCTTTTATTTCTTCTTCTTGCCGAATTGCAATGGCTAACACTTCCAGTACTATGTTGAACAGGAGTGGTGAGAGGGGGCATCCCTGTCTTGTTCCTGTTCTTAGGGGAAATGGTGTTAGTTTTTGTCCATTGAGAATGATGTTGGCTGTGGGCCTGTCATATATGGCTTTTATTATGTTGAGGTATGATCCTTCTACTCCCACCTTGCTGAGAGCTTTTATCAAAAATGGGTGTTGAATTTTGTCAAATGCTTTTTCTGCATCAATTGATATGACCATGTGTTTTTTTTCTTTCAATTTGTTTATGTGATGTATCACGTTTATTGATTTGCGGATATTGTACCATCCTTGCATCCCTGGGATAAATCCTACTTGGTCATGGTGTATGATCTTTCTGATGTACTGCTGGATCCAATTTGCTAAGATTTTGTTGCGGATTTTGGCATCTATGTTCATGAGGGATATTGGCCTGTAATTCTCTTTCATTGTGTTGTCTTTACCTGGTTTTGGTATTAGGGTGATGCTGGCTTCATAGAATGAGCTTGGAAGTGTTCCTTCCTCTTGAATTTTTTGTAGTAGTCTGAGGAGGATAGGTTTTAGTTCTTCCTTGAATGTTTGGTAAAACTCCCCTGTGAAGCTGTCTGGTCCTGGGCTTTTGTTTGCTGGAAGCTTTTTGATGACTGCTTCAATTTCTTCCATAGTTATTGGCCTGTTGAGATTTTTAGATTCTTCCTGATTGAGTTTTGGAATGTTGTATTTTTCTAGGAATTTGTCCATTTCCTCCAGGTTGTCTAGTTTGTTGGAGTAGAGCTGTCCATAGTATTTTTTAACAATCATTTGTATTTCTGTGGGGTCTGTTGTTATTTCGCCTCTATCGTTTCTGATTTTGTTTATTTGGGTCCTCTTTGCTTCTTGGTGAGTCTGGCTAGAGGTTTGTCAATCTTGTTTATCCTTTCAAAGAACCAGCTCTTGGTTTCATTGATTTTCTGTATTGTTTTTTTGGTCTCTATGTCATTTATTTCTGCTCTAATCTTTATTATCTCCTTTCTTCTGCTCACTCTGGGGTTTTCTTGTTGCTCTCTTTCTAATTCTTTGAGTTGTAGAGTTAGCTGATTTACTACCATTTTTTCTTGTTTTTTGAGATAGGCCTGTAGAGCTATAAACTTCCCTCTCAGGACTGCTTTCATTGTGTCCCATTGGTTTTGGATTGTTGTGTTTTCATTGTCATTAGTTTCCAGGATGTTTCGAATTTCTTCTTTGATTTCATTGGTAACCCAATCAATATTTAATAGCATGCTATTCAGCTTCCAGGTGTTTGAGTATTTTGGGTTGTTTTTATTGTAGTTTATTTCTAATATTATGCCATCATGGTCTGCGAAGACGCTTTTTATGATTTCAGTCTTCTTGAATTTGTGGATACTTTGCTTGTGACCCAATATATGGTCTATTTTTGAATATGTCTTATGAGCATTTGAGTAGAATGTATATTCCCTGGCTTTGGGGTGAAGTGTTCTGAAGATGTCTATTAAGTCCATCTGATCTAGTGAGTCATTTAGGATTGCTGTATCTTTGCTGATTGTTTGTCTAGAGGGCTTATCCAGTGTTGTCAGTGGTGTATTAAAGTCCCCTACTATGATTGTATTGTTGTCGATCTCTCCTTTGATATCTTCCAGGAGTTTTTTTATGAATTTGGGTGCTCCTGCATTGGGTGCATATATGTTTACCAGAGTTATATCTTCTTGTTGTATTGATCCCTTTAGTATTATGAAGTGGCCTTCCTTATCTCTTGTTATGGCCTTCACTTTGAGGTCTATTTTGTCCGATATAAGTATTGCTACCCCAGCTTTCTTTTCCTTTCCATTTGCCTGAAAGATATTTTTCCATCCTTTCACTTTCAGTCTGTGTGAGTCCCTTCTAATGAGGTGGGTTTCTTGTAGACAGCAGATGTATGGGTCATGTTTTTTTATCCATTCAGCCACTCGACGTCTTTTGTTTGGAGCATTTAGTCCGTTTACATTTAAAGTTATTATTGAAAGGTACTTGTTTGTAGCCATTTCTGTTTTTGTGTGGCTGTTTTCTTTCTGAGATTTTTATTTCTTATTTTTATACCAGTCCCTTTAGCATTCCTTGCATTGCTGGCTTGGTGGTGATAAACTCCCTTAGCCTTTTTTTGTCTGTGAAGCTTCTTATTTCCCCTTCAAGTTTGAATGATAGCCTTGCTGGATAGAGTATTCTTGGATTCAGTCCTTTGCTTTGCATCACTTTGTAAATTTCTGTCCATTCTTTTCTGGCCTGATGTGTTTCTGTTGAGAAATCATTTGACAATCTAATGGGAGATCCCTTGTATGTAACTTTCCGTCTCTCTCTTGCAGCCTGTAAGATTCTCTCTTTGTCCTGAACGTTTGCCATGGTAATTATGATGTGTCTTGGTGTGGGTCTTTTCGGGTTCACCTTGTTTGGGACTCTCTGGGCTTGTGTGACTTTTTTCTTCACCACTTCAGGGAAGTTTTCTGATATTATTTCTTCTAATAGGTTTTCTAATCCTTGTTCATCCTTCTGTTGTTCTGGTACCCCTATTATTCGTATGTTGTTTTGTTTCATGTTGTCCCAAAGCTCCCGTAGGCTCTCCTCCTGTCTTTTAATTTTTTTCTCCAATTGCAGTACATTTTGGGTGTGTTTTGCTTCCTTGTCTTCTAATTCACTAATTCGGTCCTCCGCTTCTCCTAGTCTACTGTTGATACTTTCAATGGAGTTTTTCATTGCAGCTATATCACTCTTCATTTCTTCTTGGGTCTTACTTAAGTTGTTGATTTTTTCATCTGTTTCTTCTAGCTTCTTGCAGAGGTGGTCGATTTTTTCCTCCATCCGGTTTATGCACTCTAGAACACTTATTCTGAATTCTTTTTCTATCATGTTGCATGCCTCTGTATTACTTAGCTGCTTTTCTGGAGAGTCCTCCTTCTCTTTCCTTTGGGGGTTTCTTTGTCTACCCATGTTTGATCTCACTGACATATCTAGACGTTGAGTCGTTCAGTGGTTGCTCCCTTGGTGGCAGTGACTCCTTGGTCTGTGGTTGCTCTTCGCGCGGTTGCGGTAGCAGCTGCTCTTCAGTTGGCAGCAGCTCCTCTGGTGGGTGCTGTTCACAGCTGTGGTGGCTCTTCTGGCTGGTGGGGCGAGGTTTCACGTACAGCTGCTGTTCCTCAGCAGAGGGTGTTTGTGCTCAGGAGGTTGCTGTTGCTTGGATCTGCTTTCCAGGGGAGTTCTGCTCTTCCCGGCTGCAAACCGTCTCACCAGCTGAGCAATTTTGCCAATTCGGGGTGGATGTTACTAGTTTCAGCTGCTCACTCCATTTGCTCCGGAACACGACCTGGGACGCGTCTGCCTATACCGCCGCCATCTTGTTCCTCCCAGCTCTTGTTATATTTCTCTGGACAGCACCGCCTTTCACCTTCATACTGGGCAGGAGCCAGGGAGACCTTGGAGGGTCACGGGGAGGGCACCCGTGGGCGTCTTCACTCCCAGGCTGAGCAGCAAGGCCACGCTGTTGATCCCTGCAATTCCTGAAAAAGGAAAGGTGTGAGGGGTAACGAGGGACTCATTTCAACACTGAAAACAACTCCATTTAGACCTTGTGGTCTAAGAAAAGCACCTCTTATTCTTAGTTCATAGCAACTGTTTTCTTTTTCAGAGATTATAGCATTAGCTTGACATAACCTTGGTAATTACTTATGGCGAGTATTTTTTCCAAATTTTACATTTGTAAGTGTGGTTTTACTGATCCTACTGGACTGCCCCCGTAATAGCTGCTTTCCTGTAACTTTGGTAGCTGCCTCCCTCCTGTGAGACGCCTGCGGACTGAAATAGCCTCTCCTACTCAGTCATTCATAGCTGCCTTTGCTGCCTGTATTGGAGAAGGGAGGATCAGGTCTCCCGTTACAAGGATTGAAATTCTTATTGGGAGTACTTCTTCTAATTCTCACTTCTAAGCTTGTACCACGCTCAACACAGAAGGTGTGAGACCTTTCTCAATGTAAGCGATCAAGAGAGTTTATTCACAAATTTCTAAAATTAGGTTTGCATAATATTTCTAAAATGTGGTTGTCTCCTCTCTTGGTTATCCTGGCGGGTACAGAAAATCATTGGTTTCATGGAGCGAGACATTCTGTTTACTCAGATGGAAACGGACATATTTCCATGAACCTTTTGAGCCTTACGGTAGGTAGGTAGGTAGGTAGGTAGGTAGGTAGGTAGATAGATAGATAGATAACCACTGACACTTGCGGATGCCCTAGAACAGCGGTCGCCAACCTTTAGGGCCTCACAGACCATCGGTTGGCGACCGCTGCCCTAGAAACATTTCCCCTGACGATCCCCGTCCTTGGGCGACCTCTCCAGAGAACTGAGACTGGGGGCCAGTCTTTTCCATTCCTGTATTTAAACAGTCGGCTATCTCAGTTTTACCGAACGCAAATTTGGAACGTTGTTTAGAATTTAAACGGGAACAGACGACGGGCGCCAGGTAATCGCATGTTCAGTGCGCTGTTCCGTCGAAGGCTAAGTGGGGCTCTTTGTTCACAGCGATCCGATACTGTGACCGATGCCAGCTGATAAAACCAGACCGCTGCCACCACTGCTCCGTCTGCGACAAGTAAGAAAACCGCCCTTTCTCCTACTGAGTGTGTTTCTTTTCTCACTGTTTTCCAGACTGTTTCCTTCTCTCCTTGCTCATGTTCTCACACCTTTCTTGAGGAAATGGAATTGGCATGATCGCTTGCGTTATAACGAGTGTGGTTTAGGGCCAAAATCGGTTGTCCCCTTCCCCCGATTCACACTGACGTGAATGTCCTGCATGATGTTTAGCAGCTCAGACTTGGCTGGCTCGAGGTGGTAAGCATTTCTTCTGTGACCCTCTCCCAGTTGACTGTGACGGCCGGGTGTTACTACATACTTCGTGCCACCACAAGAGCAGTAGAATAGCTCGGCCTCAGGATGGAAAGGAAAGGACAAGTTTCACCCAGACTTCCTTTATATCCGTTGACATGTTGCACCTTCTTCAGCATCAGATAGTTGTATCTGAACTCATTGCGTTGTTTCAGTTGAAAGTTCTATTATTGCATCATAACTGGAAGTAGCTACTGTCTCTATTTTAGATGAGGACTTTCATTATTATTCTATTTTTATTTTGTTTATTATTGACACTTATTACAGATGTCCCCCTCTTCCCCGCTCCTTACCCACCTCCACCCAGCCTCTGCCTCCTCCTATTATTCAGTTTTTAAATAAGTAAATAATTTTGCAATATTTTACTTGCTACAACTCTTTTGAAATAACATATATATTTTTTAATAATTCAGTGGGACTAAGTTTCCATGGGGTGTTGAGTTTTGTGTATATGTTTTTTTTTTTAGATGTATTTTGAAGATGGACCATCATTGCCCATGGTAAGTCTGGCTCTATGCTTAAACCGATTTCTGTCCCTTCTAACTTAATAAATAAAATCATTTATCTGTTTAAATCTTTTTATAAATGAAATTTTGCCTTAGCTGATCTAGGAGGTACTTTCGGATTTAATTTCTGATACTTGCTTAATTAGTTCAAGAGTCTTTATTCAGGAGAATTTCCATGAATAATTTTAAAACCAGTAGCTTACCAATTTAAAAGTTAGCTTCTCATATTTTCTGAGAACAAATGGTTTTCTTTGTATGCACATGCATAAACATAGAAATTCTAAAATACTCCTCAGAAATTATACCAAAATGTACATATAAACACAATACCTCACTGGAAATTTCTAATAATTAATCTAAAGCTTTAACAGTTTATTTTACATAAAACTTGGCATTATGGAGTAGAATAACAAGTATGCAAAAATACACACATACTGTTGAAATAAGGGTTTCCACTTAGAATTCGTTAATATTTTAAAAAATATTCCTAAGTCAGGAAATTGGGTGTCTTAATAGAGTATTCAAAAGGCCTCATTATCTACTGAAGGCGTTCTCTACCTTTCCCCGTAAGTTACCACCCCGTGTGCACGCTCCTTTGCCAGTCACGCTGAGGTTGCCAGCCAGGTTGACTTGCGCACTGAGCATGATATTCCGTGAGCCTCATCTTCTCCAGGGGTGGCGCTTGAGGAGCCTGTGCCAGTGGTAGGTTGAAGCATAGACCTACAGAGAGTGATGATCTCAGTTGCAGGAACAGCAGGGGGACGTCCGGTTTACTGTCTTCTGTAGCCCTCCCCGGGCTGCCTTTTGCTACTGTCTGTGCAGACGTTCTCCTTGAACAGGTTATAAAGCTCCTTAACACCTATAAGAACGATGTTCTTCCCAAAAACGACTTCACTAAATATCCTCCGTTGTGTATTAGTTTTCATTATGTTCATTCTTTTTGTTTTTTTAAATATATTTTTATTGATTTTTTCACAAAGAGGAAGGGAGAGGGATAGAGAGTTAGAAACATGGATGAGAGAGAGAAACATCGATCAGCTGCCTCCTGCACACCCCCCACTGGGGATGTGCCTGCAACCCAGGTACATGCCCTTGACCGGAATTGAACCTGGGACCCTTCAGTCCGCAGGCCGACGCTCTATCCACTGAGCCAAACCGGTTAGGGCATCATTCTTTAGCTGTCCTCACTCTTTCCCCCCGTTGCATTCATTCTGCTCTCATTCTCGACAAGCAGTGCCCCCCCACCCCCCCACCCCCGTACCTTCAGTGATAAGCAGCCTGATCCTTCGCATATCCCTCTGCTGACCCTCCCATGGCGCATGCTGTCAGTGCCCACTGTCTCCCCACAACCCACCTGAGTCCACTGCACCTGCGGGGCAGTCCCCACGCCCGCTGACAGCTCCTCCCCCCCCCCCCCCCCACACACACACCAAGACACCTCAGTCTTTGCTGCTCTGCCTGAGGGCCCTCTTCCACCTGGGCGTTTGCTCACCTCACTAGCCTGGCGTCCCGAAGTGCCAGGGCATTCCTGCTTCATGAGGCCACTCAACCCGTGAGAGGCTAGTTAAGAGCACATGCTTTTTTGAATTTTCTCCCTTCTTGTTTCAAATAAACTGGGGTTACAGAGTGCCGACTGTATATTTATTGAAAAACAGCCTCTGCCTAAGTGGACCCATGCAGTTCCAACCCGTTGGTTCAAGGGTTAACTCTATAGTTATATGGTTCTTGATCGATTAAAGCGATATTACACGTCAAATTTGAGAAATCGAAACACAGAGTTCCTTTTCAGTGGAACGGATATTTTGAATGTGTGTATGTGGAAAGAAATCTTACGAAGGACACTTAAGATCTGCCAATACACTTTAAATGATAAAAAAACTAAACGCTGTGTTAGGGTTGGGCATATGTATACCTGTGCTAAAAAATGTAAAACTCATCGAAAATGTTTTCTGTTTTATCAACAGGGTGAACAATTGTGTTGGATTTTCAAATTATAAATTTTTCCTCCTTTTCTTGGCGTATTCCCTGCTGTACTGCCTTTTTATTGCTGCTACGGATTTACAGTATTTTATCAAATTTTGGACAGTAAGTCATTACCTTGTTGATTTTTTTTTTTTTTGGTATATAAAAGTATATAGTACAGTTTTTCGTTAGTGAATTATTTCAGACACTGATTTTATAGACTTGAGCTCATTTATAGTCAGTCCTCATTATTTGCAGATTCTGTGTTTGTGAATTCACATCTTGCTAACGTTTCTCTGTTACCCAAAACCAGAACTCACAGAGCTTTTGTGGCCATTTGCAGACATGCACAGGGTGGCCAGGAATGTGCGTGCCCCGTGTGCATGTCAAGCAAGGAGATAAAACAAGGAGACGCTGCCTTCTTGTCTCAGCTCCCACGCTGTGCTTTTCACTCTACTTAATGCCACGTTTTTGTTTTTTGGTTTTTTTGCATTGTTGTGCTTTATGTTGGTCATTTCTGTTTAAAATGCTTTTCAAGAACAGTGCTGAAGTACTGTCGGTGTTTTTGAGCACTCATGTGAGGTGCTTGATGGAGAAAATCTGTGTGTCGGGTGAGCGTCCTTCAGGCGTGAGTCATAGTGACGTTGGGTGTGAGTTCTGTGTCAGTGAATCAACAGTAAATGTTGAATAAGCTGTCGATACTGTGTCTTCAGGCACAGAAGCACAGAAAACCAGGTTATGGATAAATAGTTCTGCTGACAAAAGTATGACCGGAGGCTCGCAGGAACCTTCCCTGTGTTTTCCCTGGGAGGAAGCCAGTGCTCATGGCAGCTTTATAGAGCACAGCCACTGAAATAACAAGAATTGACTAAGAAGATTTTTTTTTTAGTATTTAAAAATATAAGTGTTTTCTTTATGTGTAAAAAGATTATTCTTTTAAAGTGTTATATCTAAAATGCCCGAATTTTTACTAGGTATTGCTTGATTAGTCTTTAGTTAATTCATTTGTTTTCTGCACTATTTACCTTAAATGCAAGCAAAACAAAATTAAAATTGAGTATTTTAAATATTCAAAGATACTCCTCGTGAATACCAAACAACAACAAAAAAAGTCATCCCCTGCCAGAATTGCTTTATTATTTTCATGAAATTATTCTTTATTTGGTAAGACTTTCCTAATTGCCAGGTCATTCATGCGGGACGGGATTTTAATCACATTCAGTACCAGAGATTTATTGAGCACCTACTATGTGCCACTTCATGGCTGGGCACTAGGGATACATAGGTGTGTGGACAGGCTCTCAGCATCAAGTAGACCTTCACTGTGCAGCTAGAGGAATGATCCCTGAGGAATGTCTGAGAGATGTCACCCCACGCTCCTCGTTCCTGTGAATAGCTTTAGTCCCAACCATAAATATATTTGTAAAGGAGTAGCCAGGGTTTTCACTGTGAGGACTGCTGTCAAAAGCTCCTGGTGAGGTCTTGTGACCTGTCAGTCTGACAGATCCGCAGGGTGGGTATGGGTGCAGTATTCCCTTCTATCAGAAGGAGACTCCTCCTGGCAGCTCTGGTGCGTCACTGAGCGTCCGTAGCCCCAAACTTACCGTTCTAGATAGAGCCGGTGTCCCTGGGCAATAACACAATGAGAGTCGCGCTGGTTTTGCTTTGAGATGGCCTCTTTTGTCACAGAGTGACGTAAGGTTTATTTTACACCGGCGTTATGCTCTCCTGTTTATCTTTTCTGTGATGCTCTTGTTTACAATAGCCTGAAGCATTACTGTGGATGTGTTGTTGTATGTGTTCTTGTAGTAGACGCCGTTGTAGTAAAGTAAAACATTGGTGAGTATAGTAGCTAAATTGTGCCAGTCAACCTTCATTTTTGGCACTTTAATAAATTTATTTAATCGTTTATAAATATGTAGTATGTTACAAAACGTATTCAAGTAGTAAATTCAAAAGTAAATTTTATAGTTCCTTATACCTTGCTTTCTTCTGTTATAATTTACACTCATATTACCACAGTTTTTCTATGATTCAGTTATGCCAAACAAAATAAATACCCCAAGTTTGAATATATTTTCCATATATATTCATATTCCAATAAACATTTATTTTAATCTGATGCTATATGTTTTTTCTCAAAGTTTTAACATAAAGCCATGTATCTTTCTCCATATCTAAATTCAAGAAATATTTTAAGAAAAAAAAAATCTTACTTATAAAAGTAGGGGAATGCTTATTCCTTTGACAAAACATTTCATTTTCTTCCTTTCTTTATAGAATGGTCTACCAGATACTCAAGCCAAGTTCCATATTATGTTTTTATTCTTTGCTGCAGCTATGTTTTCTGTCAGCTTGTCTTCTCTGTTTGGCTATCATTGTTGGCTAGTCAGCAAAAATAAGTCTACATTAGGTGAGTATGCAATTTTGTAGTTAAAAGAACTTAAGTACATAAATAGATACTCATCAAAAGTTGCCATATGAGTAAATGCCTACCTGTCCTGAAGTGGTAAAAATTATTCCTATTCCCCACATTGTTTTGTGGGATGTGACTTAGACACAAACAAATTCACTCATATAATTGTTTTGCTGTTTATCACATGTAAAACATTGTGTATATGCAGTGGTGAGTAAGGGCTGAACAGCCTGGTGAAGGGCATAGAAAAACCAGTAACTAAACATAAAAGTAATTACAACAAGCAAAGTACTTTAAAGGAAACAAATAGGATCCCGAGGTATATATCAAGGGCTGAGGGTGAGAGAAGGGTGCCTGTTTAGATGAGTGATCAGGGAAGAACTCACCAAAATAATACATATTTAACCTAAGAAGTCAGTCATGGAAAGAGCTAGAACATCTCAGGCAGAGAAAACAGTATGTTCAAAAGCCTGACAGAGGGGGATGCTGTGAAAATAGAGGAAAATAAATATGTAACTAATAAATGCTTACATTAAGAAAAGAGAAATCTCAAATCAATAACTTCACACTTTAAGAACTATAAAAATAAGAGCAGTTAACCCAAAGCCAGCCAAAGTTAGGAAATGATAAAGATTAGAGAGGAGATAATGAAAATAGAGAATTTAAAGATAGAAGATCAATGAAATCAATAGTTGGTTCTTTGAAAATAATAAATTTGACAGGCCTATCGCTAGAAATAAAAAAAAGAGAAGACTCAAATTATGAAAATCAGAAATGAAAGTGGGGACTACCAACTTTATAGAAATCAAAAAGGTTATAAGAGAAACCATGAACATTTGTACATCAAAAAATTAGGTAACCTAGATGAAATGTACCATTTCTAGAAACATATAAACTACCAGTCTGACTCAAGAAGAAATAAAAAATCTGAATAGACCAGGAGCAAGTTAGGAAGTTGAATCAGTAATCAAGTACCTCCCAACAAAGAAAAGCCCAGGACTTGAGGGCCTCACTGGTAAATTCTAGCAGACATTCAAGAAGAATTAACACCAATTCTTCTCAAACTCTGCCAAAAAAATTAGAAGGAAACACTTTCTACTTACGCTTTAAGGTTAGCATTGCACTAATTGCAAAGCCAGATAAAGACATCACATGAAAACTGCAATATCCCTTAGGAACACAAATGCAAAAATCCTCAATAAAATACAAGCAAACCAAATCCAGCAGCATAAAAGGACCATATGCCGTAATCAAGTAAGATTTATCCCAGGAATACAAAGGTGTTCACTAGAACAAACATCATATATCACATTAATAGAAGGGGAAAAACCAAATGATTATCTCAACTGATACAAAAAACGTGTTTGACAAAATATAATACCTTTCATGATAAAAGCACTTAACACACTAAGAATAGGAGGGAACGTCTTTGATCTGATAAAGGGCTTTATGAGAGCCCCACAACTGATACTGCACTCAGTGGTGAGAAAGAAAAACCTTTAAGATCAGGAACAAAACAAGGATGCCCTCTTTCTGCTGCTTTTAACACCACTGGAAATTCTAGTTAGAGAAATTAACCCAGAAAAATGTCCAAATTGGAAAGGAAGTTAAAACTATTCTTTTTCACAGATGATATGATCATATATATAGAAAACATTAAGGGCCCCACATAGTGAAAACAACATCCACCAAAAAATAAAACAAAGTTCTTACTATTTTCAGAACTTGCTGCAAATCTACAGTGATCAAAACATTGTGGTGCTGGTATAAGGATAGAGATGTTGATTAATGAAATTGAACTGAGAGTCCAGAGCTAAACTTATACATCTTTGGCCAATTGATTTTTTTTTTAAAATATATTTTATTAATCTTTTACAGAGAGGAAGGGAGAGAGATAGAGAGTTAGAAACATCGATGAGAGAGAAACATCGATCAGCTGCCTCCTGCACATCTCCTACTGGGGATGTGCCCGCAACCCAGGTACATGCCCTTGACCGGAATCGAACCTGGGACCTCTCAGTCCGCAGGCCGACACTCTATCCACTGAGCCAAACCGGTTTTGGCTGGCCAATTGATTTTTAACAGGGATACCAAGACCATCCAATGAGGAATGAATAGTGTCTTTCAGAGTAATATTTGTAAATCATATGTCCAAGGGCCGAGTATCCAGAATATGTAAATATTACAACTCAACAACAAGAGAAACAAGCCCAGTTTAAAAATTTGCAAAGGATTTCAATAGACATTTAAAAAGACATTTCTCTAAAGAAAATATACAAATGGCCAACAAATACCTAAAAACATGCTCCATATTATTATTTATTAGGGAAATAAAAATCAAAACCACAGAGAGTACCACTTGGATGGATATTAAAAATAACCCACAAGCTTTTGTGAGGATGTGGCAAATTTGGAACCTTCACATATTGCTGGTGGGAATATAAAAGTGTGCGGTCACTGTGAGAACAGTTTGGCAATTCCTCAAAATGTTAAATATAGAATTACCATATGACCCAGCAATTCCAGTCTTAGGTATATACCCAAAATAATGGAAAACAGCAATCAGCAGATAATTTGTATATCAATGTTCATAGCAGTACTATTTGCATTATCCAAAAGGTGGAAACAACCCACATTCCCATCAAAGGATGAATGGATAGGAAAAATATGGTTACATATATTCCAGTGGAATAGTATTCAGCCATAGAAAGGAATGAAGTACTGAAACATGCTACCACATGTGACTGCCTAATGGTTTCCTCTGGGGTGAAGAAAATATGTTGGAACTTGATAAAGGTGGAAGCTGCAGAAAATCATGAATGTACTAAATGTCACTGAATTATGCTCTTTAAAGTTATTAAAAAATTTTTCTTTATTGGTTAAGGTATTACATATGTGTCCTTATCCCCCCATTACCTCCTCTTCCTCCCACTCATGCCCTCACCCCCCTGGTGTCTGTGTCCATTGGTTAGGCCTATATGCATGCCTACAAGTCCTTTGGTTGATCTTGCCCCCTTCCTCCCACCCTCCCCTACCTTCCCTCTGAAGTTTGGTGGTTTGATTGATGCTTTTTTGTCTCTGGATCTGTTTTTGTTCATCAGTTTATGTTGTTCATTATATGCCACAAATGAGTGAGACCATGTGATATTTATCTTTCTCTGACTGGCTTATTTTGCTTAGCGTAATGCTCTCCAGTTCCATCCACGCTGTTGCAAATGGTAAGAATTCCTTCTTCTTTACAGCAGCGTAGTATTCCATTGTGTAGATGTACCACAGTTTTTTAATCCACTCATCTGCTGATGGGCACTTAGGCTGTTTTCAGATCTTAGCTATGGTCAATTGTGCTGCTGTGAACATAGGGGTGCATATATCCTTTCTGATTGGTGTTTCTGGTTTCTTGGGATATATTCCTAGAAGTGGGATCACTGGGTCAAATGGGAGTTCCATTTTTAGTTTTTTGAGGAAACGGCATACTGTTCTCCACAGTGGCTGCACCAGTCTGCATTCCCACCAGCAGTGCACGATGTTCTATAAATTTCACCTCAATTTTTACAGAAGTCTGTAGGAAGAGACCTAGCAATGTTTGAGACACTACCCACATGGTTGATACATAGAAAGCTAAAAAACAAAAAAATATATACTATGAGGTTTGCTGAGTAAGCAGGGACTAAGCTAACTGGAGTTTTCTAGACTAAGGTTGGGAGTTTGGGAATACAGCCAGGACTTACGATCTCAAAGGACACTTCAAACAGTGAGATTCCATGATTATAATTGTCAGTGAAGATTAATTGTGGCCAATGAATGACAATTTTTAATATTCAGGTGAAATCTTCTTATAGCAGATACTATTAGGGTGAAAATTGGTATAATAAAGTAATTTCTAAACAAAGTATCTTACTTTCAAAATAGATGTTGGACAATTAAATTTTAATTTATCAAAAGTAAATGAATTGCTTCTAGAAGCTTTTAACTCCTCAAGCTTGTAGATTGAACTTGTAACACCGAAAGGACTTCCTACAATGTGGTCCTCCAGTTATAAACCTGTGTTAGACATAAAGCTATATAACTTAGGGCAGTGATGGCGAACCTTTTGAGCTCGGCGTGTCAGCATTTTTAAAAAACCCTAACTTAACTCTGGTGCCGTGTCACATATAGAAATTTTTTGATATTTGCAACCATAGTAAAACAAAGACTTACATTTTTGATATTTAATTTATATATTTAAATGCCATTTAACAAAAAAAAACAACCAAAAAAATGAGTTCGCGTGTCACCACTGACACGCGTGTCATAGGTTCGCCATCACTGACTTAGGGGGATAAATGCTAAGGAACTTGGAAATTGCCACGTATTTTTAGTACCTTCACTCTGCTAATTAGAGTTTTCTTTTTTTACATGATGGACAGAACTCATTATACTCATGCGTTTAAACATTCATAGTCAAAAAATAAAATTTTATATTTTTACATCTCAGAAAAAAATGAAGCATGGGAAGAACATTGCTGGCCTTGTTCAGGTTGCATGCTGATATTTACTTCCTGTGTGATCATTTATTTCCTGTGTGATCTTGGGCAAGTCCCACAGCCTCTCTGCGCCTCAGCTTCCATATGCAGTGTGGGCATAACCACACACAGAGTATGATTCTGCATTGGATCTTGGTTTGGACAAACCAGCTTTAAAGTATATTTTGGGTTAGCTGGGAAAAAAGGTACAATTCAATGAGATTGTAAAATGGAACATACTATAAAATTCAGGCTATAGAATGTATGTATGGTCTCATTTTAGTTAAAACCTATGTAGATTTGTATATATCTATATCCATCCACCCATGTATCTAAAAAAGAATTAGAAGATGTAAATTACTTGCTTTTTGTATTTTCTAGTTTTCTGCAATGCCATCTGCTGCTATAATAGTTAAAAGGTTACTTAGAAATTAAAGTAAATGTAATCATTAGATCCTTTTAAAGCGGTACAGGCAATCTTCATTGCTGAGCTGCTGGTCGGCACATAAGTCCTCAGGGGGTTAGCCATTGATTTTCGAGTGCCCTCATTTAACTCAATCACTTCTAAAGGTACGGGTTACTAGTTAATGTTCATTACTCACGTGATTGCTCTGCTGTCTTTTTTAGAGGCTTTTAGAAGTCCTGTATTTCGACATGGAACAGATAAGAATGGATTCAGCTTGGGTTTCAGTAAAAATATGCGACAGGTTTTTGGTGATGAGAAGAAGTACTGGTTGCTACCCGTGTTTTCAAGGTATTTCGTTGTGAAATGTTTCCGGTATTAAACCAATGAAAGTAATCCAGCAAAGGGACTCTATGATTCTGCACAGGACCTCCTGTTTTTTAGCGTACTATTTTATGATTCACTGTTGTACCAATGTGGAAATAAATTAACTCCTCCCTTCCCTATACAGACTGTATTGAAGTCAGTGTCTGGCACACGTTTGGCCCATCCCGGAACTGTGTCTGCTCGCAGACGTGGGCGCTCTCAGAGTCTCACTCTGTTGGTGTTTTCGTGGCTCCGTTGTAAGTGTTTGTTTCCATTATAGCCTCGGCGATGGCTGCTCCTTCCCAACTTGCCTTGTGAACCAAGATCCTGAACAGCCGTCCACGCCTGCAGGACTGAATCCAGCTTCGAAAAAGTAATCTCATGTTGTTCTTTTCTACTTCACTTTCCAATAACATATGTTATCCTCACCTGTCCTTGGGTTACATGATTCTTTGAAAAGTTTTAAGAATATAAGAGAATTCACTACAGTGGTTTCTATTTGGAATGAAGAAGGGAGGAAAAAATCAGGAGCTTTAGTTATACTTGAAAAATTCTGTTATTAATCTGGGTGGTGTGTAAACAGGTTGTTAATTCTCTGAACATTTTAGTTGACTGAAGCATATTGTGATATTTTAAAAAAATGTATTGTACTTAAGCCCTAGCCGGTTTGGCTCAGTGGATTGAGCATCGACCTGTGGACTAAAGGGTCCCAGGTTCGATTCCGGTCAAGGGCACATGCGCAGGCTGTGGGCTCGATCCCCAGTGGGGAGCGTGCAGGAGGCAGCTAATCAATGAATCTCTCTCATTGTTGATGTTTCTATCTCTTTCTCCCTCTTCCTTCCTCCCTGAAGTTAATAAAAAAAAAACTATTTTTAAAAAATTGTACTTCCAAGAAAAAAAAAAGTAAGCCCAGATCAGCTTGCCTGGCGATCAGGTGAGCCGATCCAGGTGGACTTTCCTCTGACTCCCCAGGTAACTTGTAAAAAGATCAGGCAACTTCCCTGAGTCAGGCCTCAGGAAGACGAATGGGATCCCAGACACCTGCTCTTTTGTTAGCAGTTTTGTTAGCAATGTGCACCCTATTCCTGCTGCTCTTTACAGACCTCTGGGCATTATCTGAGCCATTTCTTTGGAGAGAAGGGAAGGGCTCTTGGGAATGTATTAAAGTCGGGAGACTTTTGACAGTGTTTTAAGTCTATTTTGGTTCTAGTCTGTTAAGAATCTAAGGAAAACCTGAAATTTGATTCTGACTTGGCTGCTAACTGGCAAAAGGCAAACTACTTAAACGTTTAAAATGCTATACATATATGAAAAGTTTTTAAAACTAATTTTTATATCGTTAAGACGGAGTTATTTGAATATGACATACTTCTGATTTTTAATGAAATCCAATAGCAAAAGCATAACCATAATGGCTTTCTTAGTTAAATTTTAGAAAGTTTCTTAGGTGCCAGAATGCAGTGTGCATGCACCTATACCTGTGCTCTCCCTGTCTATTGCGGATTTCTCTCTTTCTTTTTTTTTTAAATATATTTCTTTATTGATTTCAGAGAGGAAGGGATAAAGAAAGAGAGATAGGAACATCAATGATGAGAGAGAATCACCGATTCCTGCACGCCCCCTACTGGGGGATAAAGCCCGCAACCCAGGCATGTGCCCCACGATGGACTTGAACCTGGGACCCTTCAGTCCACAGGCTGACGCTCTATCCACTTAGCCAAGCCGGCTAGGGCTAGTGTGGCTTTCTTATTGCCAACAGTTCTCCTCTGCAGCCTGGCCTGACCCCAGAATGCGTCTCAAAGCAGTGATCCTGGCGGCCATTCCAAATTATTTTAAATTGTCCGGAGATGAAACCTATTTACCACCCCATCCCTAGAGGGAGCTATGAATAGACCATACTCCCTGTCAATGAGGGATTTCAGTGTGCTTCACAGGGACATTCAAAGGCACCGGAGTGTTTTGGGTCATGCTCTGAGAGTTTTGGCTTGAAAACTCCTCAGGAGCTAAATGTTAATGGTTTTCTTTACTTTAGTGCAGCAAAATCTAGTTTTATTTTATTTATTTTTTTATTAATTAAATCTTTATTGTTCAGATTATTACATTTGTTCCTCTTTTTTCCCCCCATAACTCCCCTCCTCCCAGTTCCCACCCCACCCTCCGCCCTCACTCCCCACCCACTGTCCTCATCCATAGGTGCACGATTTTTGTCCAGTCTCTTCCCGCATTCCCCACACCCCTTTCCCCCCACAAGAATAGTCAGTCCACTCCCTTTCTATGCCCCTGATTCTATTATAATCACCAGTTCATTCTGTTCATCAGATTATTCACTTGATTGTCAGATTCACTTGTTGATAGATGTGTATTTGTTGTTCATAATTTGTATCTTTACCTTTTTCTTCTTCTTCCTCTTCTTAAAGGATACCTTTCAGCATTTCATATAATACTGGTTTGGTGGTGATGAACTCATTTAGCTTTTTCTTATCTGTGAAGCTCTTTATCTGACCTTCAATTCTGAATGATAGCTTTGCTGGATAAAGTAATCTTGATTGTAGGTTCTTGGCATTCATCACTTTGAATATTTCTTGCCACTCCCTTCTGGCCTGCAAAGTTTCTGTTGAGAAATCAGCTGACAGTCGTATGGGTATTCCCTTGTAGGTAACTGAGTTTCTTTCTCTTGCTGCTTTTAAGATTCTCTCTTTGTCTTTTGCTCTTGGCATTTTAATTATGATGTGTCTTGGTGTGGTCCTCTTTGGATTCCTTTTGTTTGGGGTTCTCTGTGTTTCCTGGACTTGTAAGTCTATTTCTTTCACCAGGTAGGGGAAGTTTTCTGTCATTATTTCTTCAAATAGGTTTTCAATATCTTGCTCTCTCTCTTCTTCTGGCACCCCCATAATTCAGATGTTGGTACGCTTGAAGCTGTCCCAGAGGCTCCTTACACTATCTTTGTATTTTTGGATTCTTTTTTCATTTTGCTTTTCCGGTTGGGTGTTTTTTGCTTCTTCGTATTTCAAATCTTTGACTTGATTCTTGCGATCCTCTAGTCTGCTGTTGAAACTCTGCATAATATTCTTTATTTCAGTCAGTGTATGCTTAATTTCTAGTTGGTCCTTTATCACAACCTCAAGGGTCTCATTAGATTTCTTGTAGGTCTCATTAAGTTTATCGGCAGTTTCTAGAAAATTCTTGAAAAACCTTAAAAGTGTGGTTTTGAACTTTATATTTAGCATTTTGCTTTCCTCCATTTCTGGAATTTATGTCCTTTTTCTTTGTCTCCACATTTTTTATGCTTCCCTGTGTTGATAAAGTGGTTTTCTGTGCTAAGTGTCCTCTAGGGCCCAGTGGTTCAGCCTCCCCAATTACCTGAGGAGGACACTCTTGGTGCACCCCCTTGTGGTCTTTATGCACAGTCTTGTTGTAGTTAAGTCTTGATTGTTGTAGGTATTACTGGGAGGAATTGACCTCCAGGCCAATTGGCTGTGAGAATCAGCTGTGTCTGCAGTGGGAGAACTTCTGTGCTGGAGACATCCCTCTGGGGCAAGACTTGCTTCAATGGGGCTTTGGTGCTCACTGAGTCTGCCCCCTGAGTGTGTCCTTTATGGTTCCATGGAGCTGCAAACTGGATGGTCCCACTCTGACCTCTGGGTACACTGGCTCCGGGATCTCTAGGGAGGTGCTAATCTAGCCTCTGCCTTAGGCTATCCAGCAAAAGCCTCCCTGCAGGGCTTGGGCAGGGCGGGTCCCACGGGATCAACAGGGCGGGGCTAGCAGTTATGGCTGCTCTCAGAGGCCCCACTTCTCGAGGTCTCGGCAATCGCTGTAAGCCCTTCGGAGAGAAAGCTGCCCTCGAGTTCCGACCGATGCCAGACAGTCCTGCTTCTCCCGTATGAGTCTGGGTCCCCAGGGACTCACCCGGAGCTGGAGCTCAGAGCCTGAGACTCCCTCCTGATTGAAACGACAACTGCACCCTCAGCCGCCAGCCCGCTCCTTGTGCGCCTCTGTACCTTAGTATTTTACTTCCATACTGCGCCTCCTCTGAGTCTTGGTATCTTTTTCTCTTTCCTTCTAGTTGTAGAATTTCCACTCAGCCAGCCTTCCTGTGGTTCTGGATGATGTCCGTTCCGTCTTTTAGTTGTATTTTTGAAGTTGTTGTTCGAGGCAGCAAACTCCGTTGTTTACCTATGCCGCCATCTTGGTTTTTCCAAAATCTAGTTTTAATAAGTTATTATGCTGTCATAGCTTTCATAAAATTTAACAGTAGTTTTCAATAATGCTTGTTATCTTTATTAAGTGGTTTTTGTAGTTTAAGACTCTTTGGGTTCTAAAGATCATACCTCTCCCATGACGTGTCCCCAGGGTATGGAGAGGAAGCCGTTTCTGGCACTGTTACCTCGCCAGGTGATCTTGAAGAGGTCAGGCTTCTCCTGTTTCCTTTAATTGTTGAGATTGGATTTTGGCAGCTACAGAATTTTATAATTACCCCTGATTAGCCCATATAAAATTTCTATGGTTATTGTTGGGATCGCTGTGCTCCAGAGTTTTATATCTGGCTATCTACTCAACATTCCCACTTCAGTGTCTAAAAGTCATGAACAGGTACAAAGCAAAACTCCTGATTCCAGCCATCCACTCCCTCACGCCCACCAAAACCTGATTCTCCTCATTCTTCCATACGTGAATCAGTATTTGTGACCTCTGTCCTCCCAGGTACTCTGGCCAGAAACACTGGACTCATTCCAATTCCTTTCTTAAAGTTTTCCTTTATTTACTCCATTTGCAAACCCTATCAGATTCCCCCTCAAATATATCTGTATCATTTCTCACATGAATTGTTTCAATTTCTTCCTGACCTTCCTGATTCCATTTTTTCCCTACTCCTGTCTATTCATTAAGTCGGCGTGATCCTTTTGAAACATAAATCAGATTTTGTTGCTCTTCTGCTCAAAAACCTCCATTGGTTTCCCATCTTACTCAGAATAAAGACTAATGAATGCCCTTACCTCATTCCATCTAACCTGGCTCCCAGCACCTCTCTGATGTCAGCCCTACTGTTACTCAGTAACAATCCTTGGACACACAGATCTTGGCTGTTCCTCATACACCAGGCATGTCCCTTATTTAGTGCCTTTGTACTTGTTCATTCCTCTTCCTAAATGTCTTCCTCCAGAATCCTGAATGGTCTGTGCCTTGTCTTCATTCACTTTCTACTCAGGTGTAAGTTCACAATAGAGGCCATCCTTGAAAAGCCTTTGTAAAAGAGTAACCTGCTCTGACACTTCCTGGACACTAGTTGTCGTAGCTCATATTGTCACCTGACTTATTATATATTTATTTCTTTATTATTATTCTTCCTCGGTTACAGTGAAATTTCCATGAGATCAAAGACTTTATTTATTGATGTAATAGATAATGAATATCATTAAAAGAATGGATCCATGCCAGCAATCAGTCTCCACGGAGTCCCTAAACAGGACTTAGTCTCCTATACCTGCTGGATGGCCTCTTTCCTGAGGAATCAAAAGAATTAGAGTAAAAGGAATGGGAGACATTCATAGGAATGGAAGACATAGTTTTTAAAAAACATTTACCTTCAAATTTTTAATAAGGGTAGGTTAAAGCTGCACAAAATTAAAATATTCTCAAATTTTAGATCTGAGATGCAAAAGCATATCCTTTAAAAAATAATAGTTACAGACAACTGAAATATGTGAAATTATTCTGGGAGGAATTTTAAATAGTTTTTTCTTTTGAGCAGTATTATAATTAGTATTTCAGGGTGTTCTAAAATAATAGTTTCTATGCCAATATTTTTTTTTCTAACTCATGTTATTTTAATTTATATATTTATTTTTTCATACCATCCAATATGTCAATATGTGGCATGTATACTTAAATTTTAAAACTCAAGTTCTTCTTTTAAGACTCTTTCATTTTCCCAAATTAAACACCAGGCTTGAAAGACCTGATAAGGTCAGATGTTTTCAACACCTCCTGCAAGATGATGCTCAAGTTTGTTGTTTCAGTCTTACAGGGGATAGAGCATTCTTTGTTCAAGACCAGTCAGGCCACTTTCAAAACACTAGACCAATTTTTCCTCAAACTTTTCTTTCTATCATCACCTTCATAGATTTTTCCCATATCCACATACCACTTAAAAATAACATTTTTCTTTAATATGTTTGTTTAAACTTGCACTGAGATTTATTTTTAAACCAAACTTCATACCACTGTCATAAATGACAAACCAGTATAATTTGTCATAAATAGAGTATAACAATGGAAAATTGGAAATGAAATACTGTTAGGTCTAATTAGATTCCCTTACCTGCTAAAGTCTGAAGCTAAGGCCAAGTTTTTGTATTAAAAATGGAGATTTGCCAGAGTTGCAGGTTGTCACCTTACTGTAATCAGAATGAAGAGAGAACTAAAGAGAGAACACTTTTTCTCATTGCGAGCCAGGATGATTTAATTGTTCCTGTCTTCCCCCAGTTCTCTTGGGTAACTCCTGCAATGATCTCGCACCCCAGTGGTTTGAGTTCCACACTCTGAAAAACACCTTAATATTGTCGAGAGTTAATGTGATGATTGTGATGATGATTATTCTTCTTCAGTCCTGAAAACCATCAATTTCCTGCGAAGCCATTGAGAGAGTCCCAGAGCCACCTCCTTACTGATTCTCAGTCTTGGACAGAGAGCAGCACAAACCCGGGGAAGGATAAAGCTGGTAAGGGTGTGCCTGTTCGGCTTTTCGGATATATTTTATTTTTAAAAGGTTAAAGTAGTGAAAAACATTCCATTATATTTCCTATAGGATTTTTCTTGCTTTACAGTCTGACTTTCAGTGTAAATTTAGAGTTATTTTCAGGAACTTCTCTTTGGGAAGTACTTGAATGTCTGTTAGCTCTAGAAAATCATTTTGTGAAAGATAGATCTACACTGTGTTTTTTTCCAGCTTAAAGAACCAAGTCTTTATTCCTGCATACTAAATGATCGGAATAAATTCAAAGTATAATTTTTTAAATGGAAAAATGTAATCAACTCAGATAAAAGATTGAGAAATATCTGCTGTAAAGGACTTCAAATTATGCAGTTCTTTTACCCTAAGGTTTCTATCCAATTTCAAAATGTCAAAGTGACTGCATAATTACCATAACTTTAGCTACATGTATTTTTTTCATAGTTCTCTTGTTATTGCTGTAGATTTTAATCTTTTTTTTTAAATATATTTTATTGATTTTTTACAGAGAGAAAGGGAGAAGGTTAGAAACAGCGATGAGAGAGAAACATCTATCAGCTGCCTCCTGCACACTTCCCACTGGGGATGTGCCCGCAGCCAAGGTACATGCCCCTGACCGGAATCGAACCTGGGACCCTTGAGTCCACAGGCCGACGCTCTATCCACTGAGCCAAACCGGTTAGGGCTAATCTTTTGATTACTTCTTTATTGGCAAAGAACGGCAAGGTTTGAAGCCAGACAGACTTGATTTCAAATCCCAATTTGGGCACCTAATTAGTAGGTGGTATTTGTGAAGTTACTTAAACTTTTAGATTTAGCTTCCTTATCTTGAAAACACTACTTATTTCCCAGGTTTGGGAAGGCTTAAGCAAAAACAATGTGGTCAAACATGCAGGTGTGAGTAAATGTGTATGGTGTCTCTATAAATGAGTATGAAACCACTCATTCACCATTGAGACAGTGTTAGCCAGAAAGTCACTCGGTTGACTAATTGAATTCCTTAATCCTTTCTCCTTCATTCCTGTTCTTTTTCAAACTCTCTCTTAGCACTGCGTAGTTTTAGCTGACTGCACTTTATTTACTGGTTTCCTTGATGTCTCTTCGGGATTTAGTAATGGTGGAAAAAAAAAAGGATTGTCCTGATTAAAAATTGTAAGGTCTTTATTAAATATACTACAGGCCCGCTGCATGAAATTTGTGCACTCGAGGGTCAGGGGGGTCCCTCAGCCCGGCCTGTGCCCTCTTGCAGTCTGGGAGCCCTCAGGGGATGTCCAACTGACAGCTTGGGAGCGGGCCTAAGCCGTCAGTCAGACATCCTTAGCGCTGCCGCGGAGGCGGGAGAGGCTTCTGCCGCTGTGCTCACCAGCCGTGAGCCCAGCTTCTGGCTGAGCTGCACTCCCCCTTGGGAGCACACTGACCACCAGGGGACAGCTCCTGCATTGAGTGTCTGCCCCCTGGTGGTCAGTGTGCATCATACTGGCCAGTCGTTCTGGTCATTCCGCCTTAATGGTCACTTAGGCTTTTATTATATAGATTAGAGGCCCAGTGCATGAATTTGTGCACCTTAAAAGGAACTGTGGGCTGCGAGGCTGCAGTGGGCACAGGGCAGGTCTCAGCCCATCCTCTGTACTCCTGCCCTGCCCTTCCTGCCGTAGTCCCCTGTCTGCTGGCAGCCCCACTCCTGCTGCTCCCATGCGCTAACGGTACCAGCCCCACTCGCACCCGCTGACAGTGCAGAGCAATTGGGGCTGGCGCCAGCAGTGGGTATGAATGGAGCCGACACTGTCAGTGGGTGCGAGTACTGGGCGGGACCGCGGCACACAGGAGAAAAGAATTTTCAGTACTGGGCGGGACCGCGGCACACAGGAGAAAAGAATTTTCAGTAACCACCAGAGGCTCGCCCCAATGACAGCAACCGGCGCCCTGCCTTGGTCTGGTGCCCCCGCTCACGTGCTCCACCATCTTGCTGCTGCCGATGCCCACCATGTTCTGTGCGTGCCCTTTGGTGGTCAGCGCTCCTCATAGTGACTGGTTGTTCGGTTGTTCCGCTGTTCGGGCTGTTTGCATATTAGCCTTTTGTTATATAGGATAATCAGTCATATTCTCCTAAAATATTGGCTTTCTTTAAGAAGTCTTGTATTTTTTTGTTTGTTTTTTTGTCCCACTTACTTATTGGTTGATTCTTGTATGTGCCCTGACCAAAAATCTTGTTTTCTTTTAAGGGTCGGGCAAAAGTAGGTTTAGTTATTCAAATGGGAAATAATACAATAATTAAAAATAATAATACAATTATAAATTCTGTGTTTTGTGTATTTATAACTATAAACCTACTTTTGCCCCATCTGGTATATTCCCTCAGAAGATCCCATCATTTGAGTATTCATAATTTGGTCTCTCTTTACCTTCAAACCTGCCATTGCATTTTTCTGATCTATGGGAAGGACAAAAATTGATGACACCTATTTGCCTTTCAAATTCATCAGTTGCCTTAGAGGCAAAGAAGTGATGTATAGTTGCAGGTCAGTTTTTGGGGGGGATGAAGAAGGATTCATGCTGTTAGTAGTTGGCTTCTTGGATTAATATTTCTGTTACTTTGATAGGTGAATGAGAAACATGAGAAAGACGAGGTGAGAAAGGGCTCAAAGATTAGTTTAACTAGAATGAGGTAGGTCAAGGAAGAATTAGGAAACAATGATTTATGATAGTGGGAAGTGCCAGGTTCAGTGTGCCTTTTCCCTCAGGTATACATCTCTGTTTTTTTTCAAAATTTTTTTTTTGGTGACAGTGGTTGTGGCCTACACTGTTTCTCGTGTGTGTGTTTATATTACCATCTTATTTATAAACACCCATACCATGTACTAGGAAAACTCACGGATGAATAAACAAATCTCTGCCTATTTGTTCAAAAGCTACCAAAAAAATGCTAATTCAAGTTCTTTCTTGAAGGGATGAGCAATCCTGCATTGACCATGGAGAATGAGACTTAACTCTTCAAACAAAACAAATTCCTGTTGTATGAAAGTAAGTTAAGCTTTTCCTTTATGTTTTATATTTTTCACACTTTTCTAATTCTCATAGGGCAAATTGTTTCCGTAAGCATTACTTATTTTTGAGTGATTCAAATTAAAAGATGTCTTAGCTGACCCAAAATAAGTTGATGAACAAATTCATTTTTATAGTAATACATTCTGTGGCAAAGGATTGATCCTGGAATGTTGATGTTTACATGTCAATTCTCTTAACATTTCATAGGATTGTACAATTTAAAAAAAATGTTTCTGTCCTTCGGGATACAGAGTAGTCATGTCCTTGATCATCATCAGCACTGGGTCTAAGCACAGAGAGAGAATCACGTACTGTTAGTGGAGACCTTTTACCCTCTTTTTGGTCACACTAGGACCCACCCCACAGCATGTGCCATTCTTAAAATATAGGCATTCCACATCACTTCCATTATACCATAATTTTTAAAAACCTGTACTTCAAAATCGGTTTCTTTAATACATAACCTACTTATAAGCCCGCAGTCAATAGGAAGATACGGTAAAGCGCCCTTTGGAGCAAAGCCATAAACATGTCGACAAAACAAACAGCTATAGCTACCGTTATAACAACTACAAATACATCAAGGTTATCAAAACAACTCTCTATTTATAAAACTTCAATCTAGAATCCCAAAGTCTATGAGAAGTGAGACAGTTGCATCTCAAACAAAACCATTCGTGTCAAAGTATTTCATGGCTATCTGAGTGTGTTTTTTTAGTTTCTGTGTTTGTTTTTTTAACCCATTTTAACCCTCAAAATCTGTTTTTTTAAATCTTTTAAAATTTGTTTTGTTTGGTTTTAATGAGTAGCTCTCTAAGTAACAGCAAAACACGGATCTGGCCATTTGCCCATTGACTTGTTTTGGTCTTGGATGACTATACATTATGGTAGAGTGCATCAGGTTCATCACAACTATGGTTAGGGGAGTGAAAATGTCATCTTCTTATAAGGTTAAATGGCAAAGACACACTATTAAATTTCTGGAAATGATTCTTAAAATGTAACTATGAATAAACAAATGTGAATCACCAACCAATAGCACAAATAAATGTTTTACAGAACATAGGTCTGTAAAGCATGCAGATTTTTATAGGAATTTCCTTAGTATTTTGAATTATTAGTAATAATCACCATTGTTTGGGAGGTCATGTGTTAAATATTTTACAGGTTTACATTGTAATATCATGTCATGTAGATGTCCCAGTGTATTGACACGAGACCGCTGTTGCATTTGTTCATCATTATCCTCCACACTTTGCCAAGTACCAGACACGTAGTAGGTTCTAAATAAGGATTTTGTAAATACGTGGTAAAATAATGTTGTTAAAATTAACAGTCTCACTAAAACTTGATTTTATTACATTTGAATATAAGACATAATGGTCTTAACCATAGGACGGCACAAGTCAGCTGCATTGACATTAAAAAGTGACTTTCTGATGTCATACTTTTCATTTTATTGATATAACCAGTGACAGTAAAATGTTCCTTTTTTAAAAAATTGCATTTTCCTAAGGTATAGTTTTTCCAAATAGTTTTTATAATAGCTTTTCTGCTTTACATCTTTGACTTGAAATTCACTCAGTGCAGATTTATATTGAACATATGCTTAATTTAACTACCTTACTAAATGTTATCTTCATATTCTGTTCTCTTTTTGAACGACATTAGTAAATAACCTGTGGCCTTTTATATATTATTTCTTAGTCAGCATATGTCCCAGATAATTATAATGTACCTAGACCTATAGTAGTGCTAAAGTAGAGACTCAATTTAGGCTATCCAACCTTCCCTCTTATAAATTATAAACAAAAATTCCTGTGTTTCTATGCACATGAAATTTCAGACATATTTCCTTAAGTAAGTCCCTCTTCTAACTCATCTGTCACTCCTAAATGTGTAGTGGCCCTCAGACAAATGCAGAAGAACCCTGCCTCTCAAATTGGCGTCCCAAACCAGTATCATTGCCCTCACCTGAGAGCTTAATAGAAACACAGGATGCTGAACCTCACTCTAGTCCCGTGATGGCGAACCTTTTAGCTTGGCGTGTCCGCATTTTGAAAAACTCTAACTTAACTCTGGTGCCGTATCACATATAGAAATTTTTTGATATTTGCAACCATAGCAAAACAAAGACTTATATTTTTGATATTTATTTTATATATTTAAATGCCATTTAACAAAGAAAAATCAACCAAAAAAATGAGTTCGTATGTCACCGCTGACACGCATGTCATAGGTTCGCCATCACTGCATCTAGTCCTACTGAATCAGAATCTGCGTCTTCTGCATTCTAACAAGGTCCTCTGGTCTTGTATATACACAATATAGTTTGAAGGCATTGATATTGAGGGCTATATTCAAGAACACATCTACTGAGTCTTCTAGTATCGAAAACAATTTTGAACAAGGGATGTTATTGCAACAATGAGTTTGTTTGAATGGATGAGTTGTTGTTTTCAAAATAGTTAACACAATAGTTTCATGTTTTCTGTTTCATTTCTAGGTATCAGTGCTGTAGATGGAGGAAGAGGCTTCCCACAGGAGGGCACCGTTGACCAGTTGTCCCATTTCCCTTTGGCTGGATACGCAGAATATGAATTGATTACTTCTTTCCGAGCTGTTGCTTAAAACATCACCTTTTTAAAATCAGGATACAGATTGTCTCAACTAACACAAATTTCTGTGAAATATTAAAAATAATTGTGTCTTATGGATCAAGGGCAAAAATACCTTCTATCATAAAAAACTTTGAGTAAATTCATGGGCCAGTTTTCACCCAAATAATTCGGTAGCACAATTTATCACAATTTTCATCCAGAAAATTAAGATGAAGAAACTGAGGTTGAAAAGATTTCTAGTCACATTATAAGTTTATTCGTAAAACCTGTTACCTATGAAAACAGAGAGATAGCCAAACAGACTTCTTTGTTTATTCCTTCTGATGTCAATCCAGCTTCAGATGGAGTGAATTTATTACAAGTTCCAAATGACCTTTAGTTGAAGATCACCATCCATTTTTGCTAGACTTTAATCTGATTCTAGCTTTTGTTCCCTGCTAGAAAGTAAGTATGATCACTGATGCTCGAGCTCACTGATAAGCAACTCGCTAGAAAAGTTTTGTCAGAAAGAATACATTTCCATTACATCTGAAATATATTTTTCATCTCTTCTTATCTTAAATTGGGGGAAATCTATAACAATTATGAAAATCGGTTTATTTTTTATGATACTCCTTAGCCAATTTGGCTTAAAAATTTTTTTAAATGTTTTTATTGATTTTAGAGAGAGAGTAAGAGGGAGAGAAACACTGATGCAAGAACCATCCATTGGCTGCCTCCTGCACGCCTCCTACTGGGAATCAAGCCTGCAACCCAGGCATGTGCCCTGACCTGGAATGGAACCAGCAACCTTTTGGTGTGTGGGACGACACTCAACCAACTGAGCCACACTGGCCAGGGCTTAACATTTTTTAAAGTTATTTTATTTTTATTGAACATAGCAAAAATATCTAATTTCTGTTAAGAATTGCTGATGGGTCAATCAATTAATCCTCCATTTATATTGATATTATTTCTGTGTTCTCTCATCAAAGGTATGATAGTTTAAATATATAGTTCGTCATCTATTAAGATTAAATGATGCAAATCATCAAAAATTATACACTTTTGGAAATTTAGTTAAACATAAGTAAATGGTGTGCTGTTTGGAAATTGAGTTTCAGGTAAACTGAAGTGGTGTGTTTGTTGATGCCAAAATCTTAGGCTTCAGTAAATATACTAAGAAGCTCTTGTGCCTTGTATGCACTATTAAAAAAAAAAAGTTTTATTTACTCTTTTTTAATTTGTTGGAGTGTAAGTTTTATAAATGTTAGTGATTAGAATAAGCTGTATACATTTTTTTGGTACCGATTTGCAGAATTTAAAGCAGATTATCTTTTAAAAACTACACAGCTAAGGAACTGGTATTTAATCAAAGGGAAAATGGTATTAAACTTTTCAAATTCTGAGTTAGACAAAATAGGTTAGAAGGCCAGAGGATAATGGAGTAATAATAGATCCTTGTGATTACTCATCCTTGCTAAAAATACAAAGAGTTTAAAATGAGTTAATGGAAGAATCGGTCCAGTCCATTTTCTAGGTCATTTGAGTGCAATTATTTGAACAATAGGATGGCAGTTTTTTTGTGTGTTTTTTTGTGTTTTTTTTCTTTCAGATTTTTTAAAGCTAAATATTTTAACCTGACAATCTGCTTCAAGAAATTTCATACGATATATTTTTACTTTTAACTTAAAGCATTTTTTGGTCATCACTTTTCATTACCTGAAGTGCCAGGTTGGAACCTATAGCTACTGTTTGAAGTCTTAAGGGCAACAGCATTATGTGACATATTAAGAATGATATGCAACCAGATATTTTTCAAAGCACAGTACTATTGCTGTTTTTATTGGAATAGGATTGTTAGATGTTCCCTATTGTCAAACTAGAAGCTAGGGGGGAGAAAGGGAGATTTCTATTCTTTACCTTGCTAGAGTACTGTTCATCATTTCCCCATTTAGGTCATTCATGTAATTATTGAAATACATAAAGCCAATACACATTAAATTCGGATTTGAAAACATTTTTAAAAATAAAAAATTTTCATTAAGTTTCAATGGTTCCCTTTTTGTTTCATACAGTAAATAATCTTTAATGGGTTTTTTTTTTTTTGTTTAGTGAGGGTGGGGTTTACAGTTCTAGGGGGTTATAATTTTTAAAGATGGCATATCTTATTAGATATGCAGTATAAATTTTACTTGAGTGAATAAAGCATACTTATAAAATGTACCTATTCGTTAACTATTTGCCATTGTTCAGTGAAAGGGGGTTTGGTCTTTCAAAAATAAGTTAAAGAAAAATTGCATCTAAATACAATGGTGAGACATTCAAGGCAGCGCTTACCCACGAATTCCCTGCTGTTACGCCGTAATAAAGTCTGGTTGATCGCCTGTACTAGCTGTCTGTATGAAGTTGCTCTGCACGACCCTCTGAACTGCTTCACAGATAGACACACGGTTTCCAATAGTGTACCAGAGTTAGCTACTTACTACAGGCAAAATTCATGTCTATAACCTGGTCGTAACACAGGTTTTCTGAGGAGAAATGGGTGACAGGATGAGATAATTACTCAGTAGTAGTTAAATGATTCCAAGGACAATTGGAACAGACTATAAAACTCAAGTACACTGTAATCAACAGACAAGTATTGGAAATACGGCATATGTTTGGCAAAACTATCGTCACTAAGAAAATCAAAGGATTTATAAACCATGTTCATAAAAATTTAAGCTAGTAATTATGTGAGTCATGCTCAAAAGAACCCATGAAAAACTGTTACTCCACTATAAGCTAGCAAATTTTGAAATACATGTAAACTTGCTGAGCTGATTCTGAAGTTATAGAGTGTCTTTAATATACACATCTTATTATCAAATATTTACTTATAAAAGTGAAAGTTCTAATACCGTTATGATTTTTTTAAACCCAATACATGAACCACATAAATGGTCAATGTAGCAAATCCACTTGCCTGGAAAACCATAAAGAAGGTATTCAGTGTGACCATACCAGCTACCCCTGGACAACAGATTTTAATCTGCTAACGTTTTTGTCCACAGTAACACATTTGGACAATGGATTTGCACAAAGAACATGTCTCCAGGTAAGATCCTCCTGCAGAAAACGCCTACACTGCTTTCCCACCCCCTTGGACAATTTAGAACGTATTTTCTCTTCCGTGTGGAAGCAGACCACATACACACTCTAACTGCTTGTTACTCTTTTACAAACATACCACTAGAATTATTTTAAACGTGGTAAAAATTCAGATTCTAACTTTCATTGACATTTTAGCAACTTGATCATGTTACTTATTAAAAGCATTACACACATGCGAACAATTTTTATTTTAAAACTAGCAATCTGGTCCCTCTAGGATTCCATTAGAATTTATTTTTTTTACTCAAGGATCTTATTTGGTTACAGGACACAGGAAGTTGTGTTATACTTTATAATGGTCCAAACTGTGCACTTCCCTTTCCTCTGCCAGGATGGGTTTGTTATTGTATAGAAATGTAGCCAGTGGGCATCACTGGGGATGAATTCCAGCAGGCTTGTTTCAAACGAAATTTGTGGATCAAAATTATGAACATGAAGAGGCTCTGATACAGACGTTTTTTTAATCCTCAAACAAGAGGATGTAAATAAAGAGGATGCTCTACCATGCTAGAATCTAAGCCAGTGGTTCTCAACCTTCCTATTGCCGCGACCCTTTAATACAGTTCCTCATGTTGTGGTGACCCCCAATTTCATTGTTACGAATTGAACATAATTAAAGCATAGTGATTAATCACAAAAACAATATGTAATTATATATGTTTTCCGATGGTCTTAGGTGACCCCTGTGAAAGGGTCGTTCGACCCCCAAAGGGGTCGCGACCCACAGGTTGAGAACCACTTGTCTAAGCCAACTAAAAGCCCAATCTCTGACACCCTTTAATTGTTGTTATACCAACGAAAAGTTCAAATATGATAATCTGGGCAATACCAATAGACTTGATGCCGCTTGCAGCCCTTTCTCACTGCAGGGAAGTGACAGCAAAAACAAAAAATAACTGGTGACAGTGCCCAGTGATAGATCTTCGTTCTTATTCATAGCCAGGATTCAGTAAGTAGTTCTGTGCTGTTAGTTTACAGTCGGGGAGTGGGGAGAGATGGCTAAGATTATTCATCTGCTGAACTGAATTATTTCTGAGTACTACTCAAACCAAAGATGGCCTTCTGACAAGTGACGTTCCACTCTGGTTTATGCAACATAAAGGAGCTCGTTGCTCATGAAGAACAGGACTATTTTATGGTTTAGGTTGCATCTTGCAGGGAAGGTTTCACAGTGTAAGGAGCTCAAGTAAATTCATTAATATTTAATAGCTGTCTGACAGATAAAGGTGCTGAATTAAAATGAGAAAAAACATAATGCGCTAAAGTAGAATTCTGTTGATGCTGAATTGCTGACCCCATGGAGAGCTTCAGTTCAGTTTTTTATTGGGCTATGAAAGTAAGGCTGTTGTCAAAGTTTAGGCTTCACGTCCCTTTCTATCATTATGTAGAGCCCTCTAACACCTAGTATTAAAAGTATCTTAAATGAGTTAAACATTTAATGGACATTGAATATTTAAAAAGGGAACCTTACCCTGGCTGGTGTAGCTGTAGCTCAGTTGGTTGGAGTGTTGTCTTGTACACTGAAAGGTCGTGGGTTCAATTCCCGGTCAGGGCATATCCCTAGGTTGTGGTTTCAGTCCCTCGTTGGGAGTATTTGAGAGGCAACTGATCTATGTTTTTCTCTCACATTGATGTTTCTCTCTCTCTTAAATTAATAAACATATCTTTGGGTGAGGATTTTTTTTTTAAAAGCCACCTTAATTACAGTAACTATTCTTAGTGTAACATGGAATATATTTTAAAGTTCTTTAAAAACCACATTTAGGCAGGAAGCAGATGTGGCTGAGCCCAGAACAGTTAGAAAGAACCGACAAAGGGAAGTCTGTATACATCCATGTAGCTAAAGCTTGACTATTTACTTTCTACATGATCTTTGCAGTAATAAAAGGCACCAGCTAATAATGAACAATGCTAATTCTTGTTTAGAAAATAAAACTAAGGCGTAAGACACAAGTGGAATGGGCTCCTGCCAAACGAAAACAGCTTAGTTCCTTTTCACAAGTTTTTAAATGTGACCAACTGAACTTTGTCCTGGTTCATGCATATTTTTAGCACCATCAGTTACATCACATCTTAGATTCCACTTCAGGTTGTACTGACTTCCTAGCTTCTCAACTTCTTTGAACATATTCACGCCTGTAGTTGTTCCACAGATACTATTAGTAGAAACTAATTCTTTAGTCACTTCAAACTCTGCATTGGTTTCCCAACAGCTGGGCAGTACTGACTCTTTAACAGCCAAAGAACACTCAAAATCATTTGTCTTGTTTTATAATTATTTTATTGATTTCAGAGAGCAGTGGAGAGGGAGAATCATTGATCCGCTGCCTCCTGCATAACCCCTACTGGGGAGTCAAGCCCACAACCCAGGCATGTGCCCTGATCAGGAATCGAACCATGACCTCCAGGTTCTTAGGTTGACGCTCAACTTCTGAACCACACAGGCTGGGCTAATTGTTATTTTATATGCAATGTCCTCACTCTTGAAGCAGCTAATCTCATCAAAAGGCTAATTTATTTCCATATTCCTTGGGCTACTGCATTCAGAGAATGTGATATGACTCACCATCAGTAAATGGCTTGGCTTGGCTTACACATGAGCCACTTGTAAACGGACTATGGTTGTAGCACCTTCTCATTTTTTATTTTTGTGAAGAAATTACGCTGTGATGAGTTGTATTTTAAAGTTTATAGTTTAAAGTTGCTTTCCCATGAATTGGGAATATTATGATGAGCTTTAGCCTGCTTATGGCAACATGTATTTCTTAGCAGTTAAAGTTGCATGATAAACAGTATTTTACCACATCATTTAATAAGATAATCCATACTTTAAGTGCCTTAAGAGCAAACCGTTCAAAGTGCGCTTTTCTTGTTTTGGCACAGTACTAATTGGTAACAGAAGAATAAAAAAATATTGTGGTACACTCCCAATGATGTTGTAGCATACATACCAAGCAGAAATGTGAACTGAAAAGAATGGTATGGGCTTTCTGTACTCAACTTCCCCATTGTAGTGCATAAAGTATTGTGGCTGCATCCCAACAAAACTTTATTTATGGGCACTAAAATTTAATTTTCATAATTTTCACATCAGGAAATAGTTTCTTCCCAACCATTTTAAAATTGTAAAAACCATTCTCATCTCACTGGCCTACAAAAACAGGCAGCAGGCTGGTTTGGGCCTGCAGGCCAGAGTTTGCTAACCCTTCATCTAGTAGATTTAACAAGATAGTAAGCCCAGAATTAATGGCTCAAGAACACTAAAAATGTTATCAGCTAAGTATCTTTTATGCAAAGCTACATTTAGTAAGTCATAATGTTCCTCTTATAAAAGTTATATTACTTCTTAGAGACAGAAACCAATAGTGATAAAAACTATGAAGTTCAGCAACTATGCGGCTATTCAAAAGGCAATCTTAATTCGTTTTTTTTTTGTGTGTGTTTTTTTTGAGGAGGTGAAGATAAAAATAAAAAGAAACCAATTAGATACCTGCTATATTGGATCAGCTTTAAAAAGAAGCCACCGTAAGTTATGCCAAGTGCATTTACTTTATAAATCTTTCAGAATAAATGCATTCTTAGAGATAGGAATCAATTCTGAAGATCCAGTTGAAGCATTAATAAATAAGCCACCACTGTTGAAATGCAGAAGGCCCAGATTGATTTTTCAATAATTAGCTACAGTTAATGACGTTACTGAGTTCTGTTCAGTTACTCAAATTAAAAAAAGTAATCCCCCAAATATTTTCAAAACAAAAAGACCATTCACCAACATATATAAGAAAACATTTCTGAAGCCTTTATTTACAAAAGCTTTAAAAACAAATAATACCCTCTGTTTTGCAAATGTCTTGTTTAAAAAGGACCACCCAGTTACAGCTCTGTAGTATCATGAATAAATGTACAAGGAAAACAAACCAATGTGGCTAACATTTGGAGATTTGCTATTATTACTGATTGAAGTGTAGATAACACACATCATTACTTGTAGTCCATCATTCTGAGTAGAGTTAATGATTACCAAAATGTCTTCCTACACATGCTCTGGTCTAGTCACATATTCTGCATGGCTAAATATTTCACAGTCTCTTTTGTCAATATATATAAAATAGATTGCAAAGATATACACACACAAAATAAACAAACATTACACTCCTCAGGTAATTTTATTAGCTATATATTAGCTATGTGTGTATATATACACACATAGCTAACATATATATATTTTTGTATTTTGTTGTGCACCAAATCTCTCCATTCTTTATCTTTGTAACAACTATGAAAGCATAATTTTTTGTCTAATTTAATCTGGTACAAAATATACCTAAAGATTTATTATCTTTGGACTTTAATGAATTTGATTTTTGGAATTAACAAATCAAGAGCTCTTAAGTATGGCTATAAAATTAAAAAAAAATTAAAATAAGATGAACAGTGATGGAATAAAAAGCAGATCAAGGGAATTGTGCCATCATAAAACAATTGCAGCATCAACATCTTGGAGACCAGTTTCCTGGCAGACAATAAATGTCCAATCACAAACAAGGGACTTTTCCTGGAGGGTGTAAAGCTGGTTTGAAAGGTTCTTCAGTCAGAGCGGCCTACACACATGCCAATCAGAAACTGACAGACACTAGATGTGCTTGGAAGATTAAACACTAGTACTGAGACAGCAGTTATTAAGCTCCTCAGTAGTTTTCGTCTTTTCTTTTGTAGTCTTGCTGAACCAACCATTTGCACAATGCATGTGCGATATTCCACAGGTGAAAAGTAAATACTTTATAAAGTTGGCAGATGGTCATTTTTCCAGCTAAGAGCAAGGAAAACCAAATTTTCTGATAAAACAGAGGATCTGAGTCAGAATCACTCTCTAAAGTGCAAAATTGATGGTCCACAATCTCAAATAGCTAAAACTCCTGCAGAATGGAAGGGAGACATGAAACACGGAAATAAATTACAGTCAGTGCTAGTTAATTTAGGAAAGGGAAACAAACCAAGCTCCAATCGGTCAAGTTTATATGATGCAGCTTTTCCACTCTCTGTCACACACGCCTGCTAACAAGTATATTAAGGCCAAATTTAACCTGAATGCTTTTCTATTTAAGCTCTGAGATAGGAATGGTCATATTAAATACTGAAAGACAAAAATAAAATGGGCGACGAAAAAAAAAAGTCTATTGTTCAAGGGATTCAACCAGAGATAAAACCTATATACAAGCATGTGTGTAGTTCAAATAAAATAAAAATAAAAGGACTATTTCATGTCATGACTGCTTGTTGGCTTCCTCTTCATATGCATTCCCTGTGCCATTCTGTACATAGGATGAACCAGAACCAAGGCCATACAAATGACCACAATATTTGGCATCATCAATATGATCTTCAAAGAACATCTAAAAAGGAATTTTGGGGGGAAAAAAGAGATAATTTTAACCAAAAGGTACCACTGGTAATGTATATTTCAGCAAAATCAGTACTGGCTGTTCCTAACTACAACGGCAGCTCTTTTCTATCATCTCCTTTGAGGCCACACATATAAATCCATGAATAATACTGAGGTCCTCAAGTTCAGAGCTCAAAAGAAACCAAAGAAAAAGACTACAAAAAAAAGTATAAAATGCATGTCTTTCCTTTTAACATTTAGACCATTTTTATAAGAATCTGTAATCATGGAAAAATGGCAGACCTTTTTACCCCGTTAACTGAACAGCACTCAATGATAAGAATGAATGAAAATAGCAAATGGTGGGTGGGGGGAGTTTAGATAAGTAGCCTTGAGCCTACCTCAAGGCTAAGTTGACTAAAAACAATCAAAGCGTAAACACATCCTGGACAGTAAAATCTGAACATTCACGTTTGGTTACTATCCTTGAAGAAGCCAAGAAAAATAAAGGTAACCAGTGAGTAGTAGGGAGCCCACCATTAATCCAACCATTGAACTATTTTTAAAATGCGAAGCTGAAAATCCAGCACTGGAATGACATACAAAACAAAGTATTTACTTTAATGAATCGATAGTCCAAATCAGTTGGTAAAAAAATCCAGTACTACTTGGCAAAACAGATATTATGTTTCCTATTGTTAATATATTTCTATAAAAAGTTTTAAATTCCCAAAAGACTACTTAGTCAATTCTTCAATGTCTTAGAGGATATACTAAAGAATTTTATAATTTTTTGTAAAAACTAAAGCTTTTATAAGCAAAAAGTCCATTCTATCTTGTTTTTGCACAAATAACCTTTTTTCTTTGCATTTTACCTACAGCGAGGCATACCTGCACCTATCCCTTAACCTAAGGATAGACTCAGGTTAATTCAATTTTATTCTTCCACACCCAACTTCTTTATGTTCTTTATCTCTGCCTTTTACTAAAGGAGGGTCTGCTCAATATGACTTTTGACTCAACTACTTCTTCAGATTTTATTTAACCCTTTGGAATTAAAAACCTCTGGTAAGACGCAATCTTCTAAAAGCACAAGTCCTACTCTATTAATCCTCAAAGTACTGAAGAATGGAATAAGCAAATAATGTTTTTACCAGCAACTTAATACCTCAGATTAAGACAATGCCAGAGGAAACAGATGAAAGAGTCCCCAGACTTGGCAAGAGTAGCACTGACGGGGTCTAGAGCGAGAACTCGAGAGCTCTCCACTGGAAATGTATACACCTGGCCCCCGTGTTCCCATCTAAAACATAATATAGTTGGGCCTATGCACTTTCTAAGGTAAATTCTTTAATCTCCAAAGAAATTATTTTTTCATTTCCACTTAAACTACATTTCAAGATGACTTATTTTAAAATACTTTCATTCAAGTGTGGTAGAAATGACTTACATGGTACCTCTAATTATATTTTCATTTAATAAGTACTTATTGCCCCCAAACTTTACCATGTGATTTTTAATGTTCTCAACCTAACAACCAATTGAGAAAAAGGCACTGATGTCTTCATACTTCTCTCATTTTGAAAAAGGCCATTCCTGTGAGCAGTGAATCAGACCCTGCCTGATGTTGTGGTCCTATCCGTTCCAGCTCTAACTGTTCCGCAACTTCCTGTAAACCGCCCTAGAAGACAGGAGGAAAAAAAAAAAAAAAAGCCTGTCAAGAGAAACATTGCAATGCCTGAATTTACAAATTATATAACTTAGACAATGACCAAAATATAAATAAACTTCAGAATGTAGAGATGACCTTATGAACACTGGAAAACACAAGAGAATGTGAAATACTAAATATTTGTTGAATGTGGGTAAAGTTTATAATTTAATAGAAAATTAGATTTTAATTGGGCAAATTTATCTTTATCATATGTTTTAAGGCATGAAATAGATAAATAGCTTTCCTAAAGATATGGCGGAAGCAGATCATATGGTAACAGGTATCAAGGGTAACATTATCGAGTACATGCACAGTCAGTCCACCCACTGATCAATTATTATAAACCTGACTGTAGGTAGTTACTTTCTAATTTTCCTAAGCTTCTCAATAATCTATTTCTAAATAGTTTCATCCAAATAATTTGTACAAAACAAAGCTATTATGACTAATAAAATCTTAAGTGCTTAACTATGGTTTTGCTGGTTAAAAAGAAAATGTTTTATAATACAACTCCTTAGAAGGGTCTGCTAAAAATCTGCCTATGTTAATAATGCTAGGATTAAAAAAAGAAAGATGATAGTGAAAGAAAGGAAGAGAAAGAATGAACAAAAGAGAGAAAGAGGAAGGAAGTGAGGAAGGGACTATAGCAAAGGAGGAAAGAATAATAATGGAGGACACTTGGAGGAAAGTAAAGGAAGGAAAGCGTAATCAGGAAAAACAAGACAAACACAAAGAAATTCCTCTCTAAATTGTTAAGGACCCTACTAGCAAACCAACCCTTCTGTTTATCACAGCCTAAACAGAGCTTTGGGCAGCAATTGCTTCTGAGCTAAAAATAGCAGGAGGATTAGGTAACATTAGCAGCTGCTTAGAGAGCAACAGGGTAGGTCATTCAGGTGGTGGTCAAAAAGCACTGCTGTCATGAACCTGAATTTTAACATTCTAGGTCACTTATATTCAGAATATCTGATATACTTAGAAATTTTCAAATAACGTATACATAATGAGCAATAATTTGGTTCTGTTTCCAGAAACTGTCATTGTACAGATATCAATTTTAAAATGCAGTTCCAAGGCCACATTAAAACATTCCGGCCTTGGAGTCTCAGCATGTAATACTTTCAGGGTATGGACTGAGTTTCTAGAGTAGTAAGGATATACTACTGCAAGTTCACTTAAGTCACATAGCTAGAATTCTCTTTAAATTGCACAGAAATCTGCTGCTCTTAGGTGTTACAAACATGAAATAATCTCCCTTAAAAATATCCCTGGTTATATGGCAAATTCTATGAGGAGGCAAGCTGACTTTGGCCAAAAGACTGTTTCTCTTATGATTTTGGTTCATCTGTCAAAGCAAAGTTTCCTATTTAATTCCTAAAATATTTCTTTCTGCGTAAAAGTAATGCTCTTAAAGTTTTTAGCATTTTCTAAAAGTATAACATAATTGCACTTCTAAAAGCTTGATGAGGAGAAAATTTGATCAAACTTGAGATAGGTTCTCTGAAGCAACCACTTTACCTAAATGTTTGTTTCTGTTTATTATAGCTTATTCACTGTAACAGAAAATACTGTGTTCCTTAGGAGGCTGCGCCATCACAGATGCATCCTCAAACGAAAGGAACACTTTTCCTTAAAGCAATCTTCCTCTTGAAAAAATTAATGTTCAAAAGTAACAATTACACATGTTAAGCAGTGTCAGGATATAAGATACTGTCTGGACAGGACATTTACTCACTATAGCACTTACTACTAACAAGTCGACAATCTTTGGGGCAGGAAAAGCAAACAAAACCCTTTCAGCTTTGTAATTTAATCCTTGAAACACGATCCAATGACTAGACCCAACAAAATAATCTCTAGCCAAGCCCAACTGAAGGAGAAACTTTTGTACCCTACTGACTACATCTGCACACTGCTGGCCCCTTGCACTCTATCTTGCGTGGATAGATTATGTGCGTGTTGGGAGAGTGAGAACCTGCACTTCTATGCAAGAGAGCCTCACAGTGTCTGTGCTGGTTTTTTATCTTCAATCTGGCAAGCAATGACAAACATCTGATCCTTGGTTTTAATTTTACTGAAAACTTGTTCTGCTAATACATATTAAAGCTTTGCAAAAGGATTTCCCACAAAGCATTATTTATGCAAGGAAAAAAAAATGACCAGATAATACAACTGCACTTAATATAAAACTATGACACATGTTCTGAATCACCATCCCAACCAGGACCCTATCATGTCATCGCTGGTCGGGACTGTGCAATTACAGGTGAAGCCACTAGAAGCCTTACTTTGAGGTTTTTGCAGCTCTTCATGAGGTACTTCACATCATAAATGACGGGAAAAAACAATCGAAGGATCTCGAAGAAGTCAAGCTCTTCTTCAGGCAAGTTAGAATTGGTCAGGATTTTGATTAAGTAGCCAAAGTCATAACCACTACAAAAGGGTTAAAAGAATACAGAAGAGGGACCTTAATACCATGGAGATGAAAAACCTTTTCTGATAATAAATTTTAAGTGAGTCACACTCTAGACAAAAAAGGAATCAACAAAAACAGTGCACAAAACCAGAAAATAAGTTCACAACTGTAATGGGAAAATGTCTTCTTACACAGACCTTGGTACTTCATCCTCCAGACACCAATATGCAGACCTCTACTACCATACCAAGCCTATAGTCACTGAACTATTTTGCTGATCCTTGAATAGAGAACTCTTCACGGATAATGTCAAACTGCCCACAGTGTATGTCTAAAAAATTTAATTAACTATGGAAATGAAGAAATAAAGACGAATGGAAAGTTGGCCAAACAGGTAGCAAGAGAACTGGCATTCACAAGGCAAAACTAATGCAAATCTCCCCATCTTTTTTATAAAGAGGGCACATACTTCAAAAATCCAAAGGGTTAATTCTCTACCAAAGTATATTCACTTCCTTTAACTGACTTTATTAAGTGCTCTCTTCCCTCAAAATTATTTCTGTTACCATCTCCTGATGGCTCCCCAAGAGATACTAGTGGGAATGCTGCACATGCAAGTGAAGGCAGCAAAGGCTGAGACTGTCTACAGAACAAAATACAAACCCATACTCTCCAATCAACACCTCCTGCACCTACTGTTTGGCTTTCCCCCAGTTTTACAACTGCCTACACTCCCAGGCCATTACACACCCTCTTTTCCGTCTACCTTTCCTTCAGGGACCTCTCCCAGGTGCCTTCCCTGTAGAGCCCAGCTCCCACAGATTTGTTACACAAGTTGTTTTCTTGTACTATCCTTCAAAATGCATGTATTGTTTTCTCCATTAGTTTAAAGGGCAGGAATCGCATTTAAAAAACGTCTTTTCAGTATGAAGCTTGACATCTGATGAGATGTTATTTACATATCTTTTGGGGAGGGTATAAAACAAAATTTATATTTACTATTCAGAGTTTTACTTCTAATCTAAAAACGGCAAGAGGGAACTCTTTCCCCCTCCCCACGTGGGAGTCTGTGCTTGTTCTTCAATAAATTTCCACCTTTGCTATTAAAAAAAAAAAAAAAAAAGGCAAAGACAGCTTTACCATTGAAGACCACTTAGAAATATCAAGGTATAAATAACAAACAGCAGAAACCTTTAAATTTCTGGTAGTTGGCAAAGACGTAGTACTCTGGTGTCTACCTAAAATATAAATCAACACAGCCTTTGCTTACTACTAGTAAAGGTAAGATTATATTAGAGTTTAGGATTTATAAATTAGTCTTTATCTTCTAGAAATAGGTAATATGAAGAAAACATATAAGAGCATTTTGTAGAATAAAAATCTTAACATATCTTGACAAGTATTCAAATACTAAGAGTCCAATCTAGACTAACCTCTAAAGCGACACGAACCCTTTGTTCATCTCAATACCCAGTGCCAAGTCACAGTGCTGGCGCAGAGTATCTTTTAAACGAAAGACCATAATGTATGTAGTAAAAGCACAGGCAAATCCTTTCCCATTCTTTTGTTTCCTTCTGACCAGGAAATTTTGTAAAAAAAAAGAATTCAAAAACATTTCCCAAATTAACAGAGACTGAAGTCTTATTTCCTGAGGTAACAAGTAGAGGAGAGTAGAAAGGAAAGATAACAGGTAAGAATTAATATGTTCAGTATCTCCAACTCAAAAATTACTGCTTAGTCTTGCGCCAGGTTTACAACATGAACAGTCTTTTACTGTAATCATTCCACAGGCCAGAGCTGGAACTGGTAAAGCATGTGGGATAGTCTTATTTTTTTAAAAAAATGTATGAAGTGGAGTGAGTATAAGAACATTAACACCTGCATAATACAATACTTTAAAACAATTCTGCAAGATAGTTCTTCTAAATGATGCCATCCTGATCCTTTGTTTAAATAAAATTAAACTCTACCACACACCAACCCCTAGCACTTTGCTTTTTTGCCTCCATAGCACTTAATCTAAAGTGCTAAAAAAACCACATGTAAATTCCATCATTTAGAAAAATTGTGTGCCTATTCCCACCAGAATGTAAACTCTATGAGGACAAAAAGTTTAGCCTGTTTTGTTTATATCTTAATTCCTAGAATTTTATCATAGGGCAAGGCTTATGGTAGATAATAAGTATTTTTAATGAATGAATTCTTGCACTTGGGCTAGGTAATGTTAAATAACCTTAGGTAACAGACTCCAAATGGCATTGCTGGACTAAACCAAGGTCTATTTTCCTAGCCTGTACCCTTTCCACTATGCAGTGCTGACTCTCATGGGCCAAAATGTACCCCATGTTGTAAAACCTTTAAGCAGACCAACATTAGTCTCTTCAGAGTTAGGAGACTGCAATGTGGCAACCAGTTCTTCATCGAACTGAGCCTGAAAGTGCTGAAACAGTGACCAAGCCAAACGTGAAGCAGCTAGGAAACGGTAACACACATGCCATTCTCTTTTTCTGTTTATCACTTCTCCTTGTTTAATTTAAGCACTTCACTCAAAACTGTTGCAGTGTGAGTTCTGTGTGGCACAAACACGCATGCCATTTGTAATGCAATCTCTTTACCTATGAAATGATAACCATTTGACCCCTTCACAGAGGACCACTCCCGATGTCATAAGAAGTTCTGCAAAGTACTGGGTCTCAATTCCTTCCTCCTCATGCTTTTTAAACTGGATACCAGATGTTGTTAGTAGCTCTATAGAGTCTTGGGCATACATGTCCTCCCTGGCAGGAGAAGAAGAAACACAACATTCAAAAGTGCCATACTTCAAACTCTTTTTCTCAACTTAGACCCACAACTACAATGCCACAAACAAGAAAGAGGGCTGGCTTGGGTCCAGGTGTTCCAATGTTTCACATACATGGGAAGAAATTACAGTTTAATCATTAACAGTCATGATTTCAGGAAACTGTGCACACATTAAATAATCATGCAGAACAGTCCAATGGTGAGATTTTAATCTTTACTCTGAACTAGCCTTTCAAAAGTTAAATAAATTTGGGTTTGAAAAAAAGAGTCTTCTATTCACTGGGGACTAGCACCACAAACTGACAGACATGTTCTTTTAGTCTCAGCAGCCGCTTTAACACTGCCAGATGCTGCTGTCGCTACAGGGTGAGGGCTCACCTACCTGCTCTGGGCAGCACCAGAGAGAACACGTGCAAACATCTGACGTGGCTGCGTTAAACGACATTCCAACATTCCGTATTAAAGTCAAAGGAGAGGCCTCCTCTCATAAATAATTAGCCTTGCAAATGGCCCCCCTGAGCAGTAACCTGATTAAAACGAAGGACTCGGGTATAACAGCAATCATTTCTTCTTCTAACAATCTTAATCCTCCAAGATTGCCTACCAAAAATCAAGCCAGGAAATCTAAATATAAACCAATCACTCAAGACTACTTATGCCAAAAAGAAAGCCATCTCTACTTTGTAAGTATACACGGGTATCTAAAATATTAAATAAGTGAAAAAATGAAGGTATATGTTTCTGAGAATGTAAGACAAGTATTTTGTGCATTGCCCCACTAGACTTTTCTGTTTACATTTTAAACTGTAAAAATATCACTTTCCATCATTTAGCAAAGACAATCCTATTAAACCATTTAACAAAACTAATTATACCAAAAGAAAAATCACACTTGAGCCGAAATGTATTCTTATGGTCTAGTCTCTGGAAACCAATCTACTTCCAAAAGTCTCTAAAAAATAAAACTAGCCACTGAAATATTTAAAAATAGGAAAACCAGAACAATCACTGTCGATTTTCCTCTGGAAAACTCCTCAGAAAGGATATCTGAATAAACCCAATACAAGTGTTTTTCATTCAACAACAGTATCATTTGGCCTTATTATACTAAGAATATGTATCTTAAACAGCTAGACCCTCACTCATCAGGTCGCGATGCTCACAAGGGGAGGCATGTTTTAGCAATTATAGCCAACCGAGGCATAACAGATTCTTTCTCCAGACTCACATTATTCTGGGCCACATGCTTGCTTTTATTAACTGTCTGTCTCTCTCAACCAGAATGCAAGCTTTAGGAGGACAGTCATTTTTACCTATTTTGTTCAATGTTATATCATCAGATAAAAACAAAAAAAAACCCCAAGAAGTGGAATAGTGAGTGTTGCCCAAACTTGCCAAATGATAAGAATGACCCAGAGAGCTTACCATAAATATGGACTCCCAGGTCCCATACCCAGGCCCATTGAACCCCAATCCCCAGGAGAGACCTGGATGACTACTTCTGACAAATTATGATCAAGTAAGTAGTAAACAAAAACATGTATGCAAATTATTTCTTTTTTTGTTCCTCCATAGTTAACATAGCTCAATCCAGATAAGTTAATGTACTGTCATCTGAATATCATTGGACTAAATATTTTATCATTTGGAACAAATTCCATGCTTTATAATACCCATGTTATTAGAAAGAGAAAGCTGGGAGCCCCATCCAGATAAGCTAACTAAATCTCCAAATAGGACAGAAGATACTTGGTGTGGTAAGGGAAACTCCGTAACTGTTATGACTCAATTCTCTAAATCAGCAGTTCTCAACCTGTGGGTCGCAACCCCTTTGGTGGTCGAATGACCCTTTCACAAGGGTCGCCTAAGACCATCCTGCATATCAGATATTTACATTACGATTCATAACAGTAGCAACATTACAGTTATGAAGTAGCAACGAAAATAATGTTATGGTTGGGTCACAACATGAGGAACTGTATTTAAAGGGCCAGAAGGCTGAGAACCACTGCTCTAAATCAATAGAATGTCCCTTTTCCCTGACGTCCATTTCAAGTTCTGAAATCATTCCACCTTGCTAGCAGATGTAGGAAAATATTAAAATGTTAGTTAATTCAATCTCAATAAATTACTTTAAATATTGCTTATACTAGAGGCCTGATGCACAAAAATTGTGCAAGGGACTCGGCCCTCACAGCCCCACCCGCCTCAGCTGGCCTCGCAGCCCCGGCTTCGTCCAGAAGGCTGTTCTGCTGTTCGGTCTAATTAGCATATTAGCTCTTTCTTATAGAGGATATTAGAATTGCTATAGGTGCAAGTGCTGGCTTACTGAGTGGATCAATCTGCTCAGAATGGCAATAGACAATGTGACCACTCCTAACATGAATTAAGTACTGAAGTTGATGGTCACAGAATACCCAGTTCTGACAACTGAACAGAAAGGAAAGCCATGCATAAATCTCTAAAAAAAGTTTTCCAAAAAACAGAGATACAAGGCTGTCTATCGCAAGTATTTCCTAAAGTCAGGAACTGACTCATCTAGGTCTGCTAAATGCAGTAAATGTACTGAAATCACCTCTAGCTACAAATCAAACTTAGCCTACTACACAAATTCACGTTTTTAAACATGCAGGTTAGAGATTTTACAATATAGCAACACTTTCCAAACTCAATGAAATCCTGGCTCACCACACATTTTACATTTTTAAAAATGTTAACTCCTATATATTTAAATTGATGCTGAAAATCAGAAGAGGTAAATAAACTGGCATACAGATGGTCACAAACACACAGATGGTTACTAAACATAGCATCTAATGAACCCCAACTGGGAAGAACACAAAAATGCCCCCCAAGTCTGCAAAGGCTATGAAGGACAACCTATTCAGCCTACAACTCCGTAACTGACAGCTGTCCTTTAACCTTCAAATGCCTGTGCACTATCAGTAAAACAAAAGCTATCCTTTGTTTCCGTTGTCCCCGCTTCTTACGGCACTATCTCCTCTGCACTGCCATTTTCCTTAAATGAAGTCTTCCTTTCTGTTATTACTGAAGCCATGATCCCCTGTAATCTCTTCCACACTGTGCAAATGATTCTCTCAAATATCAATTACTATAATCATCAAATTGATGACGCAATAAAAATTTCATTCTCATCTCTTTTGACTTTTAGAGGAATTCTGCCCATGGCTTTCTTCACAGCTCAATACCCCACTTCAAGTTTCATGTACATATCAACTCTGAAATTCAGTCTGGAGAAGATTATAATATATTGATCAGTACCTCACAATTCTAGTTCTTGGGTTTTAGTAACATGAAGCAGACAAAAGAGTTACGATGACCACGACCAACATCCCTCAATTCTGTATCCCTGGTGCCTAGCACAGCCGCTGATACATTCACTTTAGGCCGTAACACAAAGGGAATTTTCACCTTTCTTCAAAATATCCAAGCTTCTGTTCATGGGGCTCTGTCTCCACATTAGATGGCACTTGTTTTATCTCCCAACTGACTTTTTCTACTTAATATTTTTTCATTATATCCTTCTCCTTAAACATCTCCCAAGACATGAACATCAGTGGAAATGGATGCAAAACTTGGTATCGCAAATCTACAGTAGCCCTCTCTGTATGAGAAAAATGTCTTTCAAAGACTATACTAACAAAGCAGTTGTTATTAGAACAATGATGTTTATAGATAAGGAAAATTTCAACTTTACCAGAACTGTGACACGGATGGGTCTCCTCCTACTCAGGTACTAAGATCACAATGGTATCTTAGTTAAAACAATGTTCTAATAATGACAAGTTTAGAAAAAGAGTAACATAGAACAAATGAAATGGTAAACAAATAATTTTAAAAAGTGGTCTTTTGGGAAAAGGCTAAAAAGCCATTTTCTGTGTTTCAGAACTACTGTACTTATGAAAGGTTATTATCAGTTTGAACAGAGACAAGTATTTTTTTACCCTTTACAAGGTTCTGAAGAGTACATTTTAAAATCCAAAAACAAGGAGTCAGGCTAAACACAATGAAAGTATAAGCCATATTACTGCAACACTAACACTACCCTTTAAAATCATCAACCCTGCTTTTCCTGAAATCTCCTATACTACATTTCACATTATTCTACAGAGAATGGGAGGTTCATACATTGGCATTACCACCTTCTTTTACTATTTTTCAAATCAGACGTTACAGTACATTACACAAGTACAGGCTGTCAAACAGGACATTGCAATCCTGTATTGTAACACACTTTGAATGTATTAAAACATTTTCTCCAACTTACAGTCAGTTTATAAACAATCTACCTTTGGCCCAAACAATCTACATTTCTCTTAAGCTATCAAGATTACTCCTACCAATGATAGACAAGAATTACAAGTAAGGAAACTGGGTTTCTACCCTGGGCTTCAGTTAGAATTCAGATTCTGGAAGACAATCTGCCAGATTCTGAAGGGTTCCCGAAAGAAGCACCAGGTTAAAGGACAGTATTACTTCTCCCATATCTATAATAATAAAAGAGTAATATGCTAATTAGACCAGACATCCTTCTGGACCAAGCCGGGGCTGCGAGGGAAGCCGGTGCCAGCTGCTGGGGAAAGGAAGGCCTACTCTTGCACGAATTTCATGCATTGGGTCTTTAGTGTAAGTATAAAAGATTTCGTTGCCTGACCTGGGAATATAATCATTTATATAACATTGACTTGTCAGGAAAATGCACCCAAGTTTCCAAGAAATATCTTACCACGTTTGATATATAAACTACTCATAAACTGGAGTATGACTGTAATAAAAACCTCTTAAGAAGCAAAACTATTACAACAAAGATGTATTTCAAACTGTACACAAGTTTGAAAGTGAAACTAATATTCGTTATTTTTTTTCTGTTAAGAAGTATTTCCAATACTCAAAATTTTCCAAATTCCAAAAAATGTGGCAGGAATTCTTTTCATATAACATTTCTAGAATTCAAAGTACATGAATTGGAGACTCTTCTTTATTCAATTATTTGGACCTATAATATCTAGAAGCACTCTAACCTTTGAGATTTTAGGTTTTAAGTATTTCCAGGATAACTATGCCATATTCACTTAGAATTTCATTCACTATACTTGAGGGAAATCAACTCCAAAAATTAAACTAAAAAAAATTATCAGGTTATATTTATTTCCCACTTACGTCAAATTAAATTTAAAATTAAACTGCCAAGTTGAAGTTCCTGGAGGGTATTCTCCTTGCTCATTCATAAATGTCAGTCCTAGCTGAATTATCTTTAACAAGTCTACATTACACCGTAATAGTTGGTACTGATAGTCAGCATTGCTCCTGAATTCTCCAATAGGTCTTGCAACCACACCTGGAAACTCGGTGTCCTGTAAAACAGTTTTAAAATTCATTATTTACTAAAAACCACAGTCCACAAATTCCTAGAATAAATAAGCAATTTTTGGTACAAATTAAAGAATCCTGTTATTGATGATATTCTATACACTCATTCCATTACAAAGTACCTTTTAACAGAAAAGAGCATTATTTTTTGGAACCATAAAATGAAACTCTACAACCTCAATGAATTTTCCTTACTTTAAATATCGTATCAGTAAAAAAATTACTTATATACAGCATGATAAATGCAACCAAGTACTCTGTTCCCAAGGAAGAGACAAAAAATTGTAAGTTGATGTTTCTCAAGAGGTATGTGAAACTATGCTAATCTGTTAAAACCAATATGGAACTGGTCATAAAGAATGGAAAATGCATCATACTTTCCAATTACTTTTCTCAGGCAAGGATTACATAAACATCAAACCCTTCTAATTTCTTGAGCCAAAACAGTCTTCTCTTTATACTCCAGAGAAAGCATGTCATCAAAAATTGCATGCCACTCACACTCCTGAAGAATGTTATCACGTCTCTAATGTTGTCACTCCTTATCATCTGAGAAATAAGTGAGTGCTAGCAATTTCTACTGAATAAGAAAATTTAATTCTGTGAGGATGTACACCTTTATTAAATAGAAAATTATCTATGTACATTCAAATATTCATATTTTAAACAATCAACTTTTCCCTCCCTATAGAAGTATATTTATTTGTATTAAAAATACTGAGAAAATGATACATCAGTTTAGTATTAAAATTCAAATTAGGAAGCTAAGAACAAAATCTAAATACCAAGTCACTATAAACAGTAAAGAAATTAAAACTTCTCTAAATTTTCCCTACTCAAAAACCACTCTATTGGAAGTACTGTGATATGCTAGATGTTGGAAGAACAAAATATTAAGATACTAACCCCTTGCTTCACAAAGCTAATTTTCTAGAAAAGAGTAGAGTAGCTATAACAGAAGTACAAGATGAGATGCTTAACAGCAATATGTTCATGGAACTCCACTGATAACTTTTTTAAAATTAAAAACCAAACAACAAAACTGCAGATCAACAACGTTTCACTGGGAGACCTTTTTTGTTTGTTTAAGAAAGACATCAGCAGTTTCCTAGCTTATGGGAGCTGATCTGGTATTATCAGTTAGGCCTTAGCATTGCTAGGGGCTGACTTGGCACTTGTAGCTAATGTTCTTCCGTCGAATATAAACAATTTCACACTTCAACATCAGACAAGGCCACTCTGTAATCATGACTAAACACGGAGAACCAGGAAAATGACCAAATACCCATCTTGGTTAGTGACTGACTGTTGCTTCTTTATAGCTTTCGACTTACTTGGGTCTTCTTTCAGTCTAGTTAAAACAAATTGCCCTGGCTGGGTAGCTCAGTTGGTTAGTGTCGACCCTACATGCCAAGGTTGCAGGTCTGATCTCCAGTCAGACCCCACACAAGCAACAAATGAATACATCAATAAGTGGAACAACAAATCCATGTTTCTCACTCTCATTCCCTCTCTCCGTTCCTCTCTCTAAAAATCAATTAAAAGGAAACCTTTATTAAGATACCCCAGCTTCCCACAAAGCCCTGCTTCCTTAATCCCTATCTAAAACTGCCTCACCCAAGTTTCCTCCAATGGTATGCATTTTCCCTCATTCCAATAAGTAATAAACCCAACATGTCACATCACAGGTATGTTTCCTGTGGTCTTTGGTTGGAGGACACAGACAAAATTTCCTTTGCATAATTAAATTAATCCGTTTAAAAAAAAATCAATCAGAAGGGTTGAATTCAAGCCTTTTAAAATTCCTCTTCCCCTTGTATAAGAAGCATTTAAGGATATTTGATCATAGGCATACCATAGCAACATAATTATATTTTCTAATAACTTGACGAATTTTCTTCATCTCTTCATCCAGGTTGCAAGCCCAAACTTCACAGATTCTTTGGCTATGATCTACCGTTGCTGCTGGCATAGTGAGGGCACAAGGAGTCTAGCTGCCAAGCATCAAAATGTTATACTTGATTGAAGATCTCTTTCATAAAATACTTTATCCTTTATTTGTGTACCTGTCAAAATAAACACAGGTTTCCTGGTTCTAACATCAGTTATATAGTGTTTTATGTGCACATATTAATAATTTCCCACTAATTAAAGACTGCTCTGAATTCAACTCACTGAATAAAATTGATAACCATTTTCAGACAAAAATGAAACTTGAAATACTGATACACATGTGAGAAGATCACATGTTACTAGGACAGAAGTAATGTTTGCTTTTATTCCTAATGAACAGAACATTCAAAATCTGATTTGATTACAGAATCTCCTTGACTGGCATTTATTCAAGCCAATTGGAGGGGGCAAAATTAAACCTACTTTAATAATAATAATAATAAGTTATTTCTGAGCAATAAGTAACAGACACAGCGCTTGTCTGAATGTCCATTAACTGCAGGAGGGAAAAAGCAAGGCATTTCAAATTGTTTCTTTCTAATTTCCTAAAAATCATAGCATTTCCCCTGGTTACCAAACACACACACTTCATGTTGCTGGGCCATATACACTGGTTTCACGGGATATGATAACAGGACAGACCACATTTTGGTTCTTGAACAGGAAAAGGCTCCTTCGTTTTTCACAGTTTGAAAAAAATAGCGTAACAGAGATTTTTCAAAGGAATTATGCCCCCACCCAAACTCTGCAGTCACAGGTGTAACCGACGGCTTTGAGAACAGAAACCCAAAGATCTGGGGGGCCCCTGCTTTCTAAGCCTGCCCACTCTGCCACACAGGGCGGGCCGCCCCTGCAGTTCCAGTGCTTTTCTGCACGGCCCTGACTGCAGCTGCAGAAGCAAAGGGGGCCACAGACCGCCCTGCTGGAGGAAGCGTCTCCGCCCTGCGGGCTCCCCGAGAAAGGAGAGGGCGGTGCAGAAGCATCCCAGCCACAGATAACTCTCCTCCCTGGCGGAGCGCCAGGGCGAAGGTGCAGATAACCACCGACTGCAGCCAGATTGACCCCGGGCACTGCCGCGCGCCAGCATCCGAGGAGCTGAGGACCTGGGCCACCGCCCTCCGCGCCCCATTTCCTCCCACCGCCGCCGAGCCCCAGGTACAAAGCCTCTGCGTCATCACTCCGCGCCAGCCCCCGGACAAACCCCCAGCCTCAGCTACCTTCCCTCTCCTCCGCCCGCCACCCTGCTCCGTGCTCCGCCGCCCCGTTCCAGCTGGCGCCATCGCGCACCCTCCCGGGTCCACCGTCCCACCCCCTTCCCACCCCCTTCCCACTTCCCCATCCCGCCCGCCCCCGCCGCCGGCTGCAGGCGCCAGATCTACTTGTGTCACCGAGCTCGCGCTTCTCCTCCTCCTCCTCGCCATAGAGACAGCACTCGGCGGCGGCGGCGGTGGCGGGAGCGGCGGCGGCAGCGGATGCCCCATAGACACCTCTCGCCCAGCGAGGGGGGAAGGGGAGCCGGCGCTGCGCCGCACCGAGCTGCGCCGTCGCGTCGCGTCGCGTACGTCCTGGCGGCGGCGGCGGCTCCGGCTGATGACGCGGTACGCACAGGGGGCGGGGCACGCAGGGCGGAAGCTGGGGGCGGTGAAGGCTGGGCGGCGAGGCTGTCGGGCCGGTTTGGCGCCGGGCCTTGGAGGTAGGGGCCCGGTCCCGGCCCGCGAGTTCCCGGCGTCCAGTACCCGCAGTCGTAGCATGCCCCCGAGGGCCCGGGGACCGCCAGGCGGGCCCGCGTAGAGGAGACGTGGCCACCCCGCGCTCGGGTCCCGGGCGTCCGTCTCCTCCGTGGTGGAAGCACCCCCGGCCTGAGCCGCTGGGAGAGGCCGGCCGGGCCGGCTAGGGCCTCGGGCCCGGGGAGCCGGGGAGGATGAGCTGGCTCTTCCCCCTGACCAAGAGCGCCTCCTCCTCCGCAGCGGGGTCCCCCGGCGGCCTCACCAGCCTCCAGCAGCAGAAGCAGCGCCTGATCGAGTCCCTGCGGAGCTCCCACTCCAGGTGACTGGTCGCTCCCTCTCGGCCGCGAGGAGGAAGGAGGGCGGGCGGGCGGGCGGGCTGGGACGAATCGCACTCGCGGCTCCCGGGCCGGCTCCGCGCCGCTGCCTCTGGTTGATAGACCTCCCTGGGTCCTGGGTGGTGTGTACGCGGGCTCTGGCTTCTCGGACCCCAGTTCAGCGTTTCCCTCCGGACCCTCCCCCGTTGCCCCCCACCCCTCCCCCCCCCCCGCCCCGCCCCGCCACTGCTCAGCTCCTCTCATTCTGACTTGCTCAGCCCTCCTGACACATGGCCGCCGGCTATAATCTGGCTCATGGGCTATTTCCAAGATCCCTCGCTCTGCCCTGCTTCCCTCTTCACTACCCTTTCCCTCTGGCCACCTGATGGCCGCTTTGGCCAAAGTGCGAAGATATTTTACGTGGCCAAAAAGCATTGTGAAGCGCAATGTCCAAGATTCACAAAGAGTGGGAAATGGGGGTGTGGGGGCGGGGGGGGGGGGGTAAAGGAACGGTCGCAACATCCGAGGAAAAGGAAGCCCGAGTTTTTCTCAGCGAGTTGTCCCCTGGGAGTGACATCCTCAATCCTCTTAGGTCTCTAAGTTAAGATCCACGCTGTGCCAGCTCCCCCTCCCCTCGGACAGCCACCAGTCTCGGTGCTTTGCTCACTGTTGTTCTTGCTCCCACCCTCGGGAGCGGTCATAGTCATCATGATGGTTCTGTTGTCTTCCTAGGAGGTTTTCCTTTTCAGCCGGGTCAGGTCAGAAGTATTTTGCAGTTCCAATGATTTCAGCCGTTTCTGCTGTCACCTGGTTTGCTTCTCCTTTTATATTGCAGATACCTGTGGCCTCTAATGGTTTTCAAAAATTAGCACCGCCTCTTTATGTTACCGTATGAATTAATGCAAGTGTATTTACTTAGTAGTGTCACAGCATGCATTTTGATGTAAAGATGTTAACATCGCTCAACCCTAACCTTTTTAAAATAAACTGTTCATTCATTGTAAAGATATGTGTTTAAAGAGAATAAAATTAAGTCCTGTTGACAAACGATTAGAGGCAGTTTTTATCTGTTACTCTACTAATTTTTCCCAAGCAAGTAACTTAAGGTGTAGAATAATTTTAAATTAGATAGATTCGTAAAAATTCACTACAAAATCAATTTGGCTAAAATGAGGCCTATTGCTGATTGAACTTCAGCTGTTTCTTGGTTCTTTTGTCTCAATTGTTCTACTTGTTCAGAACTTTCAAAAGGTAAAAATTTGTGGCATTTAACCAGAAAGAGTAGCATGCTCTTTTATCTAAAGGGGGCTTTCTTTTTGGAAAATTAAGTTCACAGAGTTCTTAGAAGTCTTTTTCTAAATAGAGTTGTGTACTAACCTGTAAGAGCTACTCTTACAAGATATTCTTATGAAAATGACTCATTTTTTTTAATTGAAACAAACATAACAAAAGTTTGTCCCCTCAGAAAGTGCCTCTTGTATGACTATTGATGTACTAAACTTGTACTACTATTGCCAAAATACTTTTTTAGAACCACGCCTTTGGAGTTAATTGCTTTAAGCCTTTAGTATATTCTGTTAAGTATTCTCATTGCTGACAAAATTTTATTCTTTGGGGTTGGAGTTGAATTTTTCAAATATTCCAAAGTCCTTTGCTGCTAAGGCTGGTAAATATGGGAAGCGATTGATCTGAAATGTATTTATCTTTTTGGCCTCCCAAATAAGGTGAGATTCTAAAGCAGTAATTATTAATCTAAGGAGTTCTGAAGTTGGTTAAAGAGGATCTGTAAATGCTTTGAACAAATGCAGAAAGGATCCATTTTATTTATTTTTTGAGCCAGACGTAATGGACGTATAATTGGTCATGTGACATTATCTACATATTTTGTAATGTTATAAAAATTTAACTTTAAGTACTCTTTATTTCTGCAAGTTCTTTTATAAAATACTTGAAATTTGTTGTTGTTGTTGAAATATTACACATTTATAAACTAAACTTGGATAATTAGGAGACAAGTACATTCCAGGAATGGTATGATTCCAGAAAAAATGATATCCACCTATTTTTGTAAAATCTGCCATTTTAACTCATGACATACATGTTAAAGCTAGCTGGTAAAAAATGATCTGTGCAGTATACTACAACTTATACTTAAAAGATTTTGGGGCAGAAGGACACTGATTGGTTATTCTGAAGGTGCACTGTGCAAAAGTTGAAATGTTTTGAATGGTATTTTAATGAATAATATAAAACTTCCTAAATTGTGAATGTGTTGCCTACCTCCCTCATTTTTCATATCTGTCCCTTCTCCAAATGTAAGGTCAACAGCTCTTCCTGACAGTGAAAGTATCCGATTTATTTTTTCTTCCCTTCTTCAGATTTCTGTCCCCCCCACCCCCACCCCTACCCCCCAATTCTCTCATTTACCTTCCAACTCTTCAGTCCGCAGGCCGACGCTCTATTCACTGAGCCAAACCGGTTAGGGCTCCTTCCAACTCTTAAACATTTCATTTTAGGAAAGAGCATGTTGTTTATTCCCTTTCTCTATGAATGTAAACGCCTTTTTTTGTTGTTGTTAACCTTAAGAAATTATTCCTTATCTTCCTCATGCCTCTCCTCCTAAAGGCTAGATGAGTTTTATGTGTATTTCCTCATCTAAGTCTTACTGACAAGGCAAGGTAAATTGGAAACTCGTAGGTGACAACAAAGAGTGTTTAACCAGAGCATAATAATATGTTTGTCTGCCATGAAAATGGAAATTGAGAGTCATGTTGACTAGGCTTAAGTGACATATTCCACCTTCTGAATAACAGGTATCACCATAATTCCAGACTTTCTGGGTAGGAATGGGACTCATTCTGTAGTTCTACTTCCTAAAGAAGCTTGCTCTAAAGCAGCAGTTCTCAACCTGTGGGTCGTGACCATCGGAAAACACATATAGCATATCAGATATTTACATTACGATTCATAACAGTAGCAAAATTACAGTTATGAAGTAGCAACGAAAATAATTTTATGGTTGGGGTCACCACAACATGAGGAACTGTATTAAAGGGTGTCGGCATTAGGAAGGTTGAGAACCACTGCCAAAGCACACTGTTTTGTTTCCCACCCAAATCCTCTTCCCCTGACTTCTTGGGAGAACACCTGTTGTTATCTGGTTATCTGCAAAGCCACCTACTGATTGGAGGCCGTGCTCTTTCAACCCCAGCAAGTAAATAATGATTGTTTACACCAGTGATGATGGTTCAGGTCCTGCTGCTAGTTATTGTGAAAGCAGGCCTGTGAACTTATGGTCAGTGGGAGTTGGAGGAGAGAAGTTGCTGGGGAGCTGTTCAAACATTTTCTCAATTATAAAGATGTCTGAAAGGAAATGTTTTGGATATTGTGCTACATGGACATGTGGAACTGCTTGGATCAGGGGAGGAAGACAGGCTGACTACAGAGTAGAAAGCTGGAATGTCCGTGATGAGATTGTGATGCTGAAGTAACCAGTTCAGGGGCACTTCCTGCCTCTGGACCTCTTACTGTATAACATTAATAACCCCGTACTGTTTAAGCCACTTTCAACCTGGATTTTCAATTAGTTGTAGTTGAAAATGTCCCAGGTGATACTCACTAATCCCAAAATTTAAAGATTCCTCAGAAGTGAAGCCGTTAAGTATTTCCCTGCATTTTCCCTGCAATCAGACAATATTGAAAACTGATGGTCTTAACAGTTACCATCCTAATTATCCTGGTTTCTCTCTCTCTCAGTATCTAAAGGCAGCTTACTTTATTTGTATTTCCTTAGGTCTAAAAGCACAACACGCTGTAAATGGTAACTATTATCTGCAATTAACTATGTAAATTCTAAGTTATAAAATAGTAATCCTTCATTACTTTTTGCTTAGGGATATCAGCTGTCTCAAGCAAAGGATTTCTGCATCATTTTAATAAAGTGGATGATAATTCTGGTGCTATTTTTATTTTATATTCAGTAAGAAAATCTAATTTGGGAATTATGTTTATCAGAATTGCTATCTTTTTTTACTCTGGGATGACTAATAATCTTAATGAAAGAAGCCCTGTACCAGAAGTCAGGAGATCCTGATGTGTCATTAACTGGCAGTGCAAACTTGGGTGTTCACATAACCTTAATAGTCCTGGAGCTACTGGAGTGAGAGGACCGATTGACTACCTGAATTGTTACTGCCACTGGAAAGTCTATAGTTTCCTCAGGTTCCTTGATGTGAACATTGTGTTAGAGATAAAAGACAACATGAATTTGAGCAACATAAATGGAAGTAAGCAAAAGTTATTGACCTTAGGAAAAGCAGCTTGACTAGGTGAATGAAAGCTTTGTAATCAAACGATCATGGATTCCAATTCTGGCTCCAACATATTGTTAGTATGTAGTATATATACTATATACTAACAGTGTGACCTATTGGCAAGCTACTTAATTTCTCTGAGCTTCCATCTGTAAAATTAGGAATTGTGATTCCTCTTGTGCAGGATTGTTGATATTTAAGTATTATACTAGTATATAATCATTTATTGTTGTCTCTGGCACATAGTAAGCTTATGACAAATTACTTCCCTTTTACTACTGCATAGAATTAGTGTGCCTGGAGCCATTACTTCTTAACCGACATGCATATTGCCTCTTAGTCCTAGCTTATTGTTTATGAATCCCTCACCAGCCTACCTAAAGCTCATCTACCTCTGGCAGGACTACATCTGACTTCCCATTCAGAAAGCAAGTCCATTCCAGAGTTTCTACACAAAAGCAATGCATGCATTTTGAAGGATGTTAGATATAGTACATGTAAAGAAACTAGAATATTCTCTGGCACACAGTAGGTACTCTGTAAATGGCAATTATCTTTATTTTAAAAACTAGAGACCCGGTACACAAAAACTTGTGCACTGGGGGGGGGGGGGGGGAGGGTCCCCTGGGTCCCCTCAGCCCGGCCTGTGCCCTCTTGCAGTCTGGGACCCCTCGGGAGATAACGACCTGCTGGCTTAGGCCTGCTCCCGGGTGGCAGAGGGCAGGCCCAATCCCTAGGTGCAGCCCCTGGTCGGGCTCAGAGCAGGGCCGATTGGGGAGTTGGGGCGCCGCCTCCTGTCATGCACAGAGCAGGGCATATTGGGAGGTTGTGATGCCACCCTCAGTCACGCTCAGGGTAGGGCCGATTGGGGGGTTGGGGCACCGCCCCCTGTCACACTGAAGGCAGGGTCGATGGGGAGGTTGCAGCGCCACCCCTTCACGCACAGAGCAGGGCCCATCGGGGTTGGGGAGCTCCCCCCGTCACGCACAGAGCAGGGCCGATCAAGTGGTTGAGGAGCTCCGCCCTGTCACTCACAGAGTAGGGCTGATAGGGGATTTGGGGCACCGCCCCCTGTCACAGAGCAGGGCGGATCAGGGGGTTGGCGCGCCACCACTGTCACACTCAGGGCAGGGCCGATGGGGAGGTTATGGCTCTACCCCGTCACACACAGAGTAGGGCCGATCAGGGGGTTGGGGCGCTGCACCCTGTCACACACACAGCCGCAGGGCGATCAGGGGGTTGGGGAGCTCCCCCCTATCAGGCACAGAGCAGGGCTGATCAGGGGGTTGGGGCGCCTTCTCCTGTCACGAACAGAGCAGAGCGGGTAGGGAGGTTGTGGCCCCACCCCCTGTCACACACAGAGCTGCAGGGCAATCAGGGGGTTTGGGCGCTGCCCCCTGTCACACTGATCCTGGTGCCGGGAGGCCTCTCGGCTCCGCTGATCCCGGTGCTGGGAGGCATATTACCCTTTTACTATATAGGATAGAGGCCTGGTGCACAGGTGGGTGCCGGCTGGTTTTCCCTGAAGGGTGTCCTGGATCAGGGTAGGGGTCCCCACTGGGGTGTCTGGCCAGCCTGGGTGAGGGGATGATGGCTGTTTGCAGCTGGTCACACATCCTTCAGGGTGGGGGTCCCCACTGGGGTGCCTGGCCAGCCTGGGTGAGGGGCTGAGGGCTGTTTTCAGGCTGGCGGGTGACTGAAGCTCCCAACTGCTCCTTTTTTTCTTTCTTCTTTTTTTTTTTTATTCTGGGCCAGCTTTAGCTCTGGCTCCAGCTCTGAGGCCTCTGCTGCTGAAAGCAGGTATCTGGTTGGTTTGGGTTCTATAATCGAAACAATGTATAACTCCAGCTCTGAGATCCTGGCCAGCTGAAAGCAGGTTTCTGGGGTTTTGTTTAGCTTCTATATTTGTTACAATGTTTCAAACTGCAAGTTCAGAGGCTGGCAAGGCAGGCGGGGAACGTTGGTTTCCTCGTCACTGAAGCAAGCAAGCCTCATGTTCACTTCCAGCTGCCTGGCTGCCGGCCGCCATCTTGGCTGGCAGTTAATTTGCATATTGCCCTGATTAGCCAATGGGAAGGGTAGTGGTCGTATGCCAATTACCATGTTTCTCTTTTATTAGATAGGATATTAGTACCAATCTTCATATTCTTAAATTATTTGAAATTTCCTATTGTTGCCAGCCCCTGAGTACATTGCCAACATTTCTAATTTGAGATTTTTTTTCATTAAATTTTTCAAATTTCCAATTAAAAAAATAGACTTTATTAATTTAAGCAATTTTAGGTTCACAACAAAACTGAGCAGCAGGTACAGAGATTTCCTATATGGTCCTTGCCCCTTCCAACTTGTCTTTTAACATAGGAAGCTCTGGAAAGATTTGGCAACTGTTCCCACATAACAATATGTATTAGCTTTGAGTTGAAGAGTAGCTGTTCCCTTACTAGTCTGCCTCTTGTCCATTTTACCAGTTTGCAGTCACTCCCTATTGTACTACAGGAAGCTGTCTTCACTCATTACATTATTTAACAATTATAGGTATTTGAGATTAAAACTTCCTTATGGAAGGAAATAATCATATATATATATATATATATATATATATATATATATATATATGGCTAATATGCAAATTGTCCCTGCTGGGGTTTGACCAGAAGTTCGATCGCTCGCTATGATGTGTGCTGACCACCAGGGGGCGGCGTGGAATGAAGGCAGGCCCGGGCTGGCAGCTGAAACGCCTCGATCGGCCCTGATTGGTGGCCAGGCCTAGGGACTCTATCCATGCTGAATTTTGTGCACTGGGCCTCTAGTGTTGCAATAAAAAATCCAAAAATCTGCTATGCCTTAGCCTATTGAAGCTACAGAATCTATAAAATGTCAACATTTTGACTCTAAATGGATGTTGAGCTCATAGTACACTTCAAAAATTATGTATATCAAAGACCATAATTAAGTGAATTTTAATTTGATACATTAAATCTTATAGTCTGTTTATAACCAGTGATTGAAAGTTATAATTGTGAAGTATATGATACAATATAGTAGGTTGCCATTTAAGAAAAAGTTTCCTAAATCCTATATAATAAAAACCCAGTGATCATAACAGCAGAACGACCACTCGACCAGTCACTATGAGGTACACTGATCACCTTTTGGTTCCCCGGCCTGCAGGCTCCTATTGCTGATGGCAAAGGGAGAAATAGGGTGGGTGGCAGTGGGGGACAGGACTGGTGAGTGGGTGGAGCATCCGACCTCTTAGTCCCTCCTCCCAGCCCGCAGGCTCCGATAGCTGCTGGCGAATGGGAACCAGGGTGGGTGGCCAGGGTGGGTGGCGTCGAGATGGCCCTGATCACAGGCTAGGCCTAGGGACTGTACCCGGGCCTCTAGTAGAATCATTACAGCTCAGATGCTATCTCTAGTTAATTTCCCCTTAGTAGTATCAGTCAATACCTACCTTAAAAAAAAAGTTACCAGGCAGTCATTTCTCTCTCCATTGTTAATTAAACCCAGCCACATCTACCTCTCCCCTCCTACTCAGGAACTCCTAAGCTGTCTCTACTCTCTGCTCACCTGAGCCAAGTCCTGGTCACCCTGGTTACACTGGGTCTTCCCTGCTACTGCTGGGTTCTAAGTCTCCTCTCTGCCTCCAGTCTTCTTCCCTTAATTTGTTTCTTCCACGTGGCTGCCAGTGCATCTTTCTAAAATTCAAGCGTGGCTGTGTTATTCCTTTCAGGAGATCCCCAAAGTACAGCCTCCTTAGCTAGGTGTCTGGTTTTCATAGAAGATGGTTATGTAACTGATGAAAAGGTGTCAAAGACAAAGAAGTTGTAAAGTTTCTTTAATGGCCAAAGATACAGAGACTATTAGAGACCGGTGTTCCTCCTTTCTGAAGCTTTCCTTATGGTGTTTACTCTGCCTAGAATGTACACTTCATTTCCTGGATTTCACTTTCCTGAGTGTTAGCTCTAATTTGACTTCTATGTGTAGTTCAGATATGATTTTTTTCCCTAGAAGACCTCGCTGCTACCAGTGTTGCGGTTCTTAGGTTCCCCGAGATGGAAATTGAGAGGAAACCCCAGAGGAATTCTGAACTGGCTCAGGGGCTGGCCCTGCTTGGCTGCTTTCATAAGCTGGGGACATAAGCTTGCGCCGAAAGGTGGGCTTTTTTACAAAGGTGCTGGGGTCCAACCCCAGCAGGTCCAGGGGTCCCCAAAGGTGTGGATGGAGTCGGCGAAAAAGGAATGACACGGAGACAGCGTTCAGTTGATCAGCAGCCTAGCCAGGATCTCTAGCCAGGATCTCCAGCCAAGTTCTGGTCTGGATCTCCAGCGAAGTTCTGGTTTGGATCTCCAGCCAGGTTCTGTGTCCATGTTCTCTTGCTAGGTTCTCCAGGTTCTCCAGCCAGGTTCTGTAGCCATGTTCCCTCGCTAGGTTCTTCAGCCAGGTTCTGTCCAGGGTTCTAGTCAGGTTCTGTAGCCAAGTTCCCTCGCTAGGTTCTCCAGCCAGGTTCTGTCCAGGTTCTCAAGCCAGGTTCAGTCACCAGGTTCTAGTCAGGTTCTCTTGCCAATTTCTGTAGTCAGGTTCAGTCCAGGATCTTTTGCCATGTTCTCTCGCTAGGTTCTGTCTCTAGGTTCTGAGGCCAGTTTCTGTCCAGGATCTTTTGCCATGTTTTCTCCAGCGAAGTTCTTCTATCTCTAGAGAACGTTCTGTGTAGGTTCTGTGCCTCCTGGTTCTGTCTTCTTAGTTCTGTGTTCTAAGTTCTGAGTCTTGCTGTCTTGTTACATCTGTATTTATACCAGTTGATTCAATCCTATCAATCTCTATTACAAAGGTTAGCGCGTTTCTTATCTCCATTCCAGGGAGTAAAGATTATGTAGCTTAAGCATGATTGTTCGTAGTTAAAGTGATTAATTACCCGCCTGGCACTTAGTTGAGGGGTTTTATTCCCTCCCTAACTTCAGGGGAAAATCCCTACCTGGGGAAACAACCTTTCTCAGGTTTTAACCTTGGTTAAAACACATAGTGCCAAGAAGGTGAGCAAACATATTAAGAACAGTATGCCATATATGCCAGGTCCTTTGAAACAGCAAGGATGGACCGGCTCCCGGCACAAAGGCAGGCTTGAAGAATTTTCCATTATAGATTCTGGTGACTTCCTTTTCCAGCTGCTTTGTTTAATAACTATGTTGGCTCCTGGGCTGTGGGGGCAAGCTGGCTAACTGCTTATTATGCCACCCTAAGAAAGGTTGTTTAGTGGTCGCACCTTGGGGTTAGTAGTTTAAACAGGCAGTTCAGAAGGGATATAAAATTAGTTACTTCTGTGCTTTTGAGTAGGAAGTGGAGGGGTTTGCAGTCAGCTAATTATTTTCCAGTCCTGTGGCCAAGTCCCTATGCTGTCTCACCACAACCCCCACCCGTTTGATGAGGTGGTTTTTTCTGTGTTCCTATAGCTCTTTGCACATCTGTCATTAGTAGCCTGTGTGTTCTACAGAGCACTGTTCAAAAGGTATTGTGAAATAAATCCATGTTAGACATATTAGAAATCAAACACTTTAGAATTTCTCAAAGCCTTTAATAGGCCTAAGTGCATTAGTATTCTCCAGGATAAGGATCAGTTTTATTTATTTATTTATTTTTTTAAATATATATATGTATTTTTTAATGTAATACATTTATTTATTTATTTATTTTAAATTTATTGCTTAAAGTATTACAAAGGGTATTACATATGTGTCCATTTTATCCCCCCGCCCTAGACAGTCCCCTAGCCTCCCCTATCCCCCAATGTCTTATGTCCACTGGTTATGCTTATATGCATGCATACAAGTCCTTTAGTTGATCTCTTACCCCCCTACCTCCTGCCCCCCAACCCTCCCCGGCCTTCCCGCTGCAGTTTGACAATCTGTTTGAGGCAGCTCTGCCTCTGTATCTATTATTGTTCAAAAGTTTATAATGGTCTCTATTATCCATGAATGAGTGAGATCATGTGGTATTTTTCCTTCATTGACTGGCTTATTTCACTTAGCTTATATATTTTATTGATTTTTTACAGAGAGGAAGGGAAAGGGATAGAGAGTTAGAAACATCGATCAGCTGCCTCCTGCACACTCCCCCCTGGGGATGTGCCTGCAACCAAGGTACATGCCCTTGACCGGAATCGAACCCGGGACTCTTCAGTCCCCAGGCCAACGCTCTATCCAGTGAGCCAAACCGGCTAGGGCAGGATCAGTTTTATATCGTGTGTGTGTGTGTGTGTGTGTGTGTGTGTGTGTGTATGTAAGTGTAAGCGAGTGCCACTTTCTGTTGTTCCTGTGAGGATTTTAATTTCATGAATATATAGTCTTTGCTCAATTAACTCTGTTTCCTTGAGTTTCTGTGTTTTGGCTTGCTGAGTTTGGAGCATGCCTAGCATTGTTTGGTTTTGTTCAAACCTTTCAGATGTGTTTGTTTCTGTATTTGGGGTTCCTTGTTGACTTGTTTGAGGATACTTAACTATTTATCATAGCCTGCCTCTGGTGGTGAATGAAAAATGACTTGCTCCCATATGGGACAAGCCACCTCAGGCTACTTCACTGCTATTCCGGGTGCTCTGTGCTGGCTGGCACAGTCCTGGGAAGAGTGCTCTAGCATGCAGTGCTGTTACAGGTCTCCCTTTCCATTACCCTAAAAGCTGCTCCTGCTCTGCCCGCCACACTCCTGGTTTGCATTGACTTGAGCTTGGAGGACCTTCAAACTGCTCCACTTTGCATTGGTTTTATGTTTTGGATTGTCATTAGGTTCTGTATTTACTACTATCTTTTCCTTTCCTTTTTCCTCAACTCTAATCACATTTTTTTAATCTTGCAGGGATTCTTCCAAACTGCTTTTCTGCTTATGGCACTACTTGCCTTGTAGCAATGTTATAGATTTGCTTTTAAAGTCTGTTTTGATATTCCTGGAGATTTAGATAAAAAGGGGAAGTTGTCTATTCTCCTATAATCTTTATTTACATGTGAATCCTTCATTTATTCACCTATAAACAGTCCTTTAGTTACCCATGGGAAATGCATGGTATCAGTACCTTGAGCTCTTTAGTTACTTGACTATTTCTTCATGTCATGTGTGTCTCTTCAGAGCCAACACCATACAATATTCATCTCTATTTGTATTTCCTTGCAAGATGCTGTAAAATGGTAGCTGTTTCAGTTGAACCAAGTTTTACCTATTAAATCCAAGTTTACAGAAAATATAAAGTAGAAGATGAATGATTGTTCTACAAAAGGAATCTTTTAACCATAATTAGTGCCTCTTGCATTTCAGGGTACATTTGTTTACAGTTTTAGGGACTATTAAAGAAATGAAGATTCCAGTTAGTCATACATTCTGACTAACAAAGTTATCTGTTGTTTCAGCTTTCTTTAGTCCCAGATTTAGAGCCACTGAGGTAAAACCATACTACTACACTTGTCTCAGAAAACCTAGAAAAGAAAATTATTAATGGGGCATCGTTTAAATTTTCTCTTGTGGTGTGATTACAGTATTGCTTTAAAATATTGTATGTTTATTTACACCTGAAGTAGTACTGCCTGTCAGCATAAAGATGTGGTTGTAAGAATGTTTATCAGAACATGGTTCACAGTAGTAAAAATTGGAAACAACCTAAATATCTAAAAGTAGAGAATAGGTTAAACAATATGCTAGAATATTATGCTGTCATTAATTGTGGTGACAGTGAATTGAACATTTCTAACCAAATACAATGCCTAAAAACAGTTAAAATTTTAATACTACAAATTTAGGCAGACTCCAACTTAGATGCAAATTCTAAATGCTTATCTAATAATAGCTAATTTTTATGTATTATGTGGAAGGCTTTCCATGCATTATCTCAATCTAACAACTCTTTTAGGTAAATAGATGCTTGTAATATTCCCATTTCCCATGTGAGAGATAACGCTTTGACAGGTTAAGTAACTTGTCCAGGACCACACAAGTTAGTGGTAGAGGATTTGCGTCCAGGAAGCCTAACTGAAGAGGTCATGCTCTCAGTCACTAAGATGCTCTCTCTACTTGGCTTTGAACTGGTGGATGCGTTTGTGACCAGTATTCCCTTGAAGCAGTGACATGGGTCCCAAGATAATGTAGAGGAATAAAAAACTTAATAAAACTTTATTGATTACATGGTGTTCATACAACTGAGGAGGCTGTCAGTATCCTACTTCAAACCTGCTTCCCAGAGAAAAACATTCATAAAATTTTTAAGTCCTAATCTTGAATTTCATCATTTTGAGTCTCCTTACCTATTTCTTCTCCTCAGTCATAGCCCCACTCCATGGATCTCAGAAGAGTAAGCTTATCAATATATGTGATTTCTTCATAACTCCCAACACTTTTGAACCTTTCAAACTACCTAAAATTTACTTATTCTAAAGACTAGGTTTTTATCAAAAGGCCAAAAAATGTAGTACAAAAAAATGAGGAAAATAAGAGGTTTTCTAAAAAAGATATATTCACCTTTACATCTGAAAGAAGTTGAAAGTAACCAAAACAAAATAAATTATTATGCAAAGGCGTTTAGCCTTTCAAAGGTATTCATGCTTGAAAAAGTTTGTATGTTTAAATGTTAAGTTTTTTCTCAACCATAACTTATTAATACAACTTAATATTTTTTCCTTTTGAAAATGTGAATGTTAGTTAGAATTCCACATGAGTCCCCAAAAATCTGGTTGGTAAATTATAATTGTAATAATATATGCCTGAAAACTAACAATAAAATAGAATTCTGAATATAGAATGTTAAAATATAAGGGACTTAGAGTAGTTGGAAATTATGTTCAGCTGCTAGTAATAAAGACTCCCAAAATAGTGACTTACACAAAATAAAAGTTTGTTTTTCTCTCACATAAAAAGTTGTTCAGCATTTCCGTAGTCATCAAGAACCCGCTCTACTTCTTTCGATCTGCTTAGTTCTGCCTAACCTTCCATTCTCAGGGCCACTCATGGTCCAATACAGCTGATTGAAGTCCAGCTCTCAGGTCCAGGCAGACAGGGCACATACACTCATACCAGGTTTTTTGTTCCCCTTTAAAATGCTTTCCTGGAAATTCTACTCCCCAATTTCAGTTTTTGTATATCTTACTGGCTAGCACGTAAGTCTATAGCAACAACCAGCTGCAAAAAAGACTAGAACGTTACTAATTTAGAATAAAATTAGGCTTTTCTTAGGAAGAAGGGGAGTATTTGTTTTTTGGAAAACAGCCAGCAGTCTCCAGCATAAGACTGTAGGAGACATCTCATCCAGACTTTTTAAGTTTAAATACAGCTGGTTAGTGGCATAGTTGTAGTTAGAACCCAGATGTCTTGCCAATCTGTATTAACTAAGCATGCTCACAATCGCTTTTACTAACAGTGAATTAGATAAAGTGATAGTAAGGCAATCTAACATTATTACAAGTGTAATTCTTTGCCCCTTTACCTCAACATCTACCCCCCCACACACACACTCTCACACACTTAAGTATTTCAGAATATTATTGCCTCTTTTTTGATAAACCTTTCTATGATCACTTTTCCTTCAAGATACAAGTTATATAGGCCATCTAGATTCTGTGATTAATACTTAAAATAATTTTAGTAGGCTCTAAAAACATTTAATATTTGTCTTTAATATTAATGGTTTTACAACTTTAGGAACAATTTTTTTCTCAAATTTTCTCCTACAGTATAGCTGAAATACAGAAAGATGTGGAATACAGGTTGCCATTCAGCGTAAACAACCTGACAATTAACATTAATATGTGAGTAGAAATTGTATCCTATTTTTCTATATAATACGACTATTTATTATTAGAAGTAACTTGTTTAAAGTGAACTTATTTTAAATATTCCCTTTCCAGTAACTATAATTTATCAAAGTTGCACAATTTTGTGAATAAATATTTTGTAAAGAAATTAATGTATATTGCCGTAAGAAAACTATAAAAGAGGAAATGCAATAAAAAGATATAAAAATCATGAATACTGTATTCAGTTTCATTGATCTGTACTAAAGTCTTAGCTGGAAGTAGATTGAAAAAGGAGAATGATAATAACAAACAATCAAAGAGATCATGTATGGAAAACCATTAGAGATATATTCACCTTTACATCCGAAAGAAGTTGAAAGTTCAAGACTGATTTGATCTACTGATTATTTTTAAAGGAAGAAATGTAAACATGAGGTTATTAACTTATAAAGAGGAAAGTTGGACAAATTAAGTTCTTACCTCAGGTTATATTAGGTGGCTGGCTTCTAGAGGCAGTGTGTGGGTGAGGTAAAAAGGTACCTAACTGGAAGACAGGAACCAGGGCTGATTCATCTTCATATCCTCATTGCCCAGCGTAGTGCCTGCACAGAGGAGGCGTTACTACATTCTAGTTGAAGGAATGAATTCAAGTATTATGCTGTGTTATCTTGGTGTACAGCAGTTTTTTGATTCCTCACTGTAGCAAATTGGGGCAAATTATAGACACATAAGTAGTGACAGCATAGTCGGGATACAAACCCAGATTAGGCCGGCTCCAAAGGCCACGTGTTGCCTTTTTACCAAACGAGTTTAACATCTTCAACTACATAAATTAAGTAGCTTTATTTCTCTCCAAGTGTCCTATGTACAGCTAAGTAGGAGAAGCCAACAAGGACCCAGTTTTCTTCTTGACATTGCTGCCAACAAAGAGTTTTCTGAGCCAACAGGAACAGAGAAGCAATTTAAAAGGACATATTCTTTTGAGTTTTAGAGGAAATTTGGAGAATAGTCTCATATCCAGTAAAATCCCATTTTTTAAGATTCACTCCCTAATCTTAAATTTGTAATAGGTCAAAAAAAGGTTGAAGTTTTCACTCTCTTATATTGAGAATGTACTGTTTTTTTATTTGAAACCATGTGATTCACCTCAGAATTGGGAGAGATGTGTTAATTGGGACATTTAGAAAGGAGCCACATGAACTGAGGCATTAAGGCAGCTTTGATGTTTCATTCCTAGCACTTTCCATTTTCTCTTTAAAAATTCAGTAGATAGTGAAATAATTCTTGGCAGCATTTTAAAAGTAAGAAAACCACGTGTAAAAAAAATGATATGACCAGACCTGTGGTCCAGTAAGTAACCAGGCTGGGTTAGTGTGACTCACATGCTACAAATGCTTGATCTAATTTTTAGCTGAGATTTGTATTGGTATATTGTATTAGAAAGCAATTAATTGATACAGTGTGAAGACTATTCCATATTCATGGTATCCATGTTCCACATTAAGTAGGTTTTACTGTAAGGCAAGCATGTCAAACTCAAAGGCTAACACAGGCCAAATAAATAAGGTTTAAGTGTATGTGGGCTGCAAAAAAAACAAAAGCTCCAATTTTCATAGAAACGTAGGTTTATTTTGATAGTGACATGCTGAATATAAAGGGCTGAAATAAATGAGCCATCGTTAACATAAAATAAGACATTTTAATAAAAATTAACATTTTTTTCTTGAACATTAACTTAGCAGACACTGAATAACTGCACAAATTAATAAGCGTAACATAAATAAACCTAATTTTCTTGTTCTCCGAAAGCGAAATATTTCCTGTTACGCACACCAAACAAGTCAGTCCAAGACTAAGGATGTGGCAGTTGGCTGCTAAAATATTCACTGCTAGTATCAGTGGAGAGAAATGGTGTGCCTGTATGTAAGATGCATAAGGGAAATGAATGCAACACGATTATAATAATCAGTCATTAGCGAACATTGTAGTTATTAATAATTATGCATAACAGGATATTGTAAAAATTACGTTATGAAATTTTTATTAAAACATTTCTTACATACTGTTATGTTGGCTGGGCTGCAAAAATATTCATTGTGGGCCGCATGCAGCCAAGTTTGACATGCTTGCTGTATGGAATTACTTAATCTTATTTCCAAAGTGTATCCTTTTATATATTTTCAGTCATCTCAGCAACTATAAAAGAGCACTTATTACTGAATAATGAATCCAAATGAAAGTATGAAAATTTAACGTGTTTTAAACTAACTTTGTTTTAGGATTATTACTATGTAATGTAACATTTGTTGTCTTTGTTTTTCATCTGTTCTACCTTTACCAGATTGCTTCCTCCACAATTTCCTCAGGAAAAACCAGTGATCAGTGTTTATCCACCAATACGACATCATTTAATGGATAAACAAGGAGTATATGTTACCTCTCCATTAGTAAACAATGTATGTTTATGGTATATTTATTTCAGAGTAATAAAACAGGTGTATTACTTTTTTACTAAATACTTTAGAAATCTAAAAATGCACTTAAAATCTCATTTTGGAATCAGTAAGTTTCAAAAATCTTTTCCACTGTCTATGATAGTACCGATTCAAAGGCTGCTTTTTAGTGGCAAGGACCTGCTGAGGTTCACAGTAGATATTCCGTAGTTTTTAGTAGAAATAAAATTCAGATATGCCTTAAAGTTCTCAAGCTATGTATAACATTGATTAACGTGAATAATGTACTCTCAGTATTTACCTTTGAACCTTCCAATCTTAATAGTGAAATGTGGAAATATTTTAAAGATGCATCATTGATTAAATAGGCTTTTAATTTGATTTATGGTATTGATTCTATTAGAAAATACTCTATAAGTTGTGGATTGCTGATATGTTTGACACAATGTCCTTTGCTTTCCATTTAATTCTTGACTTGCAAAAATTGGTTTTAATATTTAAGTTTTAGAATGAAGTTATCCTAATGAGAACTTACATTCTTTTTCTGAAAGTGATTTTAATCATTCTGTATTACTGTTATTTTCAGTTTACAATGCACTCAGATCTTGGAAAAATTATTCAGAGTCTATTGGATGAGTTTTGGAAGAATCCTCCAGTTTTAGCTCCTACTTCAACAGCATTTCCATAGTAAGTATATTTATAACAAATGTTTGTATATATTTATTTTAATCAAGGTAATCAAAATATAGTTTAAAAATTCAGATGATGCTAAAAAGCACTCCTTTGTTTTTACATCCCCATCTTCACAAAAATACATTCATACTTTTCAGAGACAACTGTTCTTTTAGCTGCTTCTCTAATATTTACTTTCATCTTTTTAAAAAAAATTATTGATTGATTTGAGAGAGAGGGGCGGGGAGGAAGGGGGGTGGAAAAGGGAGTGTAAAGAGAGAAATAGTGATTTGTTGTTCATGTGCTTATGCATTCATTGGTTGTTTCTTGTATGTGCCCTGTCTGGAGATAGAACCTGCAACCTTGGTGTACTGCTCTAACCAACAAAGCTGCCCAGCCAGGGCTACCTTCATCTTAATCAATAATATGTATATACTGCTATATTTTTATCCTATCATTTAAATATTACCTATTGGGTCCCTATTATGGTTAATAAGGATTTTAGTTATCTTTCACAAACCTCTCATTCAGTGAAATTATATCATAATTTTTATTTAAATAAATTTTTATTAGTTTGACTACACATATCCTGTCACTTAACTAAGTGCTTTACCCTAATTACATTTTCTTGTTATAACTTTTTTGCTTTTTTCTGGAGTTAATTACTTCCAATTTTTCATTGGTTTTGTTTTCTTAGATCTTTTTAGTTTTCCTGCTAACAGTCTTTTTGAGGCCCTGCAGTCTTTTACACTCTCCTGAGGGTACGTCTAGCTTTCACAAACTCTGGTTGGTCCCAAAGCCACTCTCATGGTTTAGATTTTTTTGTCATAGCAGCAGTCCACTTCCACGTGCTAAAATCTTTTCTGGTTATTAAGGCTTCATAACATATTAGCCACAAAATTGTGGTTTAAAACAACGAGCACATTTATTGTATTCAGCTCAGAAAGAGTTCATCAGAGTGAGCTCTTATCTGCTTCGTTGATCATAAGGAGGCTCTCCTCAGAGGCCTTACCTGGAGGTGTCAGCTGGTATACCTAGATGTTACTACCTTTATGTGTGCTGGGCTCCCTCACAACATAATGGCTGGTGTTCTAGCGTGAACATCCTGAGAGCGAGCTATGAGAAAGCCATAATGACTTAGTTGCTGAAGTCCTTCACTTTTGCTACATTTGATTTGTTGAGGCAGTTGTAAAAACTTGACCAGGGGAGAAAAATGCAAGGGGAGAAAAATCGCCTTTTCTTCTAGATAATGGAGTGGCCTGGTTCTGCAAGGCCATATAGGACCAAAAATAATGCTGTGAACATTTTTGTAAATTACAACATGGATGCTTGGAAGATAAATTTTGAGACTTTTTTTAAAAATCTGCAAATGTGTTTAATATACACTTACACTTAATAATTGGTGCAGTTCAAATTCTAAGTTGAAGTGTTTTTTCCACTTTGAAAGCATTTCTCTATTGTCTAAATATAGGCTATTGGTGCTAAGATGTCCAATGCCATTTTGATTTCTGATTTACATAACTTTTTTTATATCTTTGATATTCTGAAACTGCATGATGGTACAGCTTCCTGTTGATTTTTTTTTTTTTTTTTTTTTTTTACTTTTCAGAATAGTTATTGTATTTGTCGCCCAGTCCTTCTGTTTAATTTTAAAGAACGTCATTTTGTTCATAAGTCAAGTGGCAGTGACATCTTGTGCCCGGACATCTGCATAGCTAGATTATCAGGTTCATTATGTCCATCAGCCCTAGCTCTCATCTTTGCCTCTGGTCTATGTCCTGGAGTCATGAGCCTCACTGATATTCTTTATCTAAAAATAGTATTTCCTGTCTTCTGTTAGGATAGGGCTAGATGTTAACTCATCATTCATCTTATCTGAAAATAGAAGCCAACAAGTTTACTTGCTCTCCTTTTACATAAGTTCTATGATAAAGTGCACATTATTATTATCTTTTAATATGAGCTGGCATACTCTATTTCAGATTTTTAAAAATTAATTCTTTATTGTTGAAAGTATTACATTATAGTTGTTCCCCCTTATCCCTCATTTACCCCCTCCAACCCGCCCCGCCCCCTGCCCTATGCTAAAGTGCACATTATTAAAAAGGAAGTTTGATGCATCTCCTAGATTATTTTATAGGTTGTGTCTATCAAAGGGGTCAAAATAAAGCAAAATGGTTCAGAATTATTAAGATTCATTCAAGAATAGTACAAATATTATGTCATGTTGATCATATTGGTTCTTAAGAACGTATCTATATATAACTCACTAATATACCTACAGATAAAAGTAAGTTTTTAAGTTAAAGATGAGAGATCCTTTGAAGTAAATAAGTTTATTTCAAAATGTTTTTAACTTCATTTTTTTCAATCAATAATATAGTCACTTGGCTTAAAATTCAGAAAGTATAAAAGAATATGAAGTGAAAAGTCACCCTGCCGCCTGGCTGGTATGGCTCACTCAGTAGTTGAGTGTTTACCCAATGCACGAGGAGGTTGCTGGTTCGATTCCTAGGTTGCTGGCTTGAGCCCCAGCATGGGTGGTGTGCAGGAGGCAGCCCATCGATGTTGATGTTTTTCTCTCATAGATGTTTCTATCTCTCCCTCTCTTTCCTCTCTTTAAAATCAATAAAAACATATTTTAAAAAAGTCACCCTGCCATTTCTGTTTCCCTGGAAACTTAGTTTTTCTTCTCAGAGTTGTTCATTTGGCTGTGTATGTATAGAATTCATACAAACATGTATAGAATTCAAAATACAGTAAGATTTTATGCATATACAAGGAAGTATGTGCATGTAGTATTTTATTTCCTTCTTTTCATACAAATGGTAGCATGCTATTAGCTTGCTCTTTTTTTTCCTTCAAATAATATGATTTGGAGAGAGCGTCCCATGTTGGTATATGAAGCATTTACTCGTTCTTCCTTATGGCTGCAAAGTGTTTGGCTTATGGATGTACTATAATTTATTTATACAAGATTCCTTTTGTTGTTGTTGTTAATTCTCACCCAGTGGTATTTTTTCTATTGATTTTTTTTAGAGAGAGTAGAAGGGAGGGGGAGAGACAGAGAGAGAAATATCAATGTGAGAGAGACACATCAATTGGTTGCCTCCCACACACTCCCTGACCAGGCTGGGGATCAAGCCTGCAACCAAGGTACATGCCCTTGACCGGAATTGAACCCATGACCCTTCAGTCTGCAGACCAATGCTCTAACCATTGAGCAAACCAGCCAGAGCTATATAAGAATCTTACTCATGGATATTTTTGTTTCCAGTTTTTCTTAAAAGGCCCACCCTCTTTGTCCTCAATGTTGCAGGGAATAACTTTAAAAATATAATTTACCCAAATGTGAGTATATTTGTTGGATATATTCTCAAAGTGGTATTCATATTCGTAATTTTGACAAACACTGCAAAATTGCCCTACAGAGTAGTGGAGTAATAACTTCTACTCCTATACATATATCCTTTGTCAGTGTAGTATATTACCAGAATCAATCTTTGCCAATTTATAAGAAGAAAATGTTTGTATAATTTTAGTTTTTATTTTAGTATTTATTTTATTCCAGTAAAGTTGACCACCTTTTTCTATGATTTAGATATCCCCCCCCCCCAACTTGTGATTTTCCATTTTGCTACCCCCTCTCCCCCAACTTGTGTATTGTTTCCTAGTCTCCATTCTGCTGTTAGGTTGTTAATCCTTTATCAGTTTGTAGGAACTCTTTATATATTAGGTCAATTATCCCTGTGTCTGTGATGAGTTTAAAAAATTTCCCCAGTTTGTTATTTGTCTTTTCTTATAATGGGCTTTGTTGTGTAGAGATTTGTTTGTTGTGGTGTGTTTTTTTTAATATCATAGAATTTGTCATTATTTTTTCTTATGACTTACGAATTTGGTAGTTCAATTTTTAATTTTTTGAGGAACCTCCATGCTTTGGTGATAGAAAGTGGCTGCACCACTTTGTATTACCAACACTGCATAGGATTCTCATTTCTCCACCAACACTTCTTGCCCAGTTAGGAATTTATGACCAGTTTACCCTTGAGATTACTTTTAGTCACTGAACTTGTCAAATTTATTCCAGAGCCCCATTTTCATTCACAACTTTCATTCTTTTTTCTTCTCATATTGGCTTAGTTCAACTGCTCAATCTTTGAGTTCTGATTGTTTCTTCTGCTTCGCCCAGCCTGTTGTTGGACCCCTCCAATTTACTTTTCCCTTCAGTTATCATATTCTTTAGCTCTATGACAGCGGTTCTCAACCTGTGGGTCGCGACCCGTTTGGGGGTCGAACGACCCTTTCACAGGGGTCGCCTAAGACCATCGGAAAACACATACGTAATTGTTTTTGTGGTTAATCACTATGCTTTAATTACGTTCAATTTGTAACAATGAAAATACATCCTGCATATCAGATATTTACATTACGATTCATAACAGTAGCAAAATTACAGTTATGAAGTAGCAACGAAAATAATTTTATGGTTGGGGGTCACCACAACATGAGGAACTGTATTAAAGGGTCACGGCATTAGGAAGGTTGAGAACCACTGCTCTATGACTTCTGTTTGGTACTTTCTTACATTTCTTAGTTCTTTGTTAAAGTTCTCACTCTGGTCCACCATTCTTTTGAGCAACTTCTTAACCATTACTTTGAACTGTTTACCAGGTAAATTATCTCCATTATTGAGGTTTTATCTTTTTCTTTTGTTTGGAGCATAGACTTTGTTTCTTTATTTTTGCTTGACTCTTTGTGTTGGTTTCTATCATGAGATAAAACAGTTGCCTCCCCCAGTCTTGAGGATTGGACTAGGAGATGAACCTTGCCCTATCTCTTGAATGACTCAAACCTTTATGATTATTCAAGCAGTCTATTATATTTTTAAGAGCTAACAGTAGTTCAGGTTGTGCCAGTTCCTGCCTGCTTCCCAGGCTGTGGGTGGTAGCAGCTTTTAAAATATGCAAATATATACTGTCGTGTGGGACACAAGCTTAAGTCCCACTGGCCACAACATCCAGGCAATTTAGAAGTGTCCTGTTAGAGACAGTCTCAAAAGTCTGGCTCTAGGTAAGTGTATAATCTCCTTTCTGGGAAATACCAGCAAGCTGTAGAGAGGCAAAGGGAAAGTGCAAGATGGCGTCTACCACCCATATTCCCTGAGAGCACCTTTGTTAGCCTCTAGATCAGCCGTCGGCAAACTACAGCCCGCGGGCCGGATCCGGCCCGTTTGAAATGAATAAAACTAAAAAAAAAAAAAAAAAGACCGTACCCTTTTATGTAATGATGTTTACTTTGAATTTATATTAGTTCACACAAACACTCCATCCATGCTTTTGTTCCGGCCCTCCGGTCCAGTTTAAGAACCCATTGTGGCCCTCGAGTCAAAAAGTTTGCCCACCCCTGCTCTAGATATATGCCAAACCTGAAACCGGCCCCTCATGCCGAAGTTCCTGCACAAGCAAATAGGGTGTTCCTGCTGTCTGTGCAGGGCCCTGTGGGTAGTGGTCTCTGTAACTATTAAAATCCTATTGGCCCCAGGAACTCCAGCTCCCTGGCCTCCGAGCCAGGTGATCAGTGGCATCTCTTGAATAGCAGACAGAAAAAGCCGGTGCACCAGGTGCTTCAAGAACTGATTCTCAGTTTGCTGTAGCTTTGGGGAGCTGGTGGATGCCAGTCCCATTGGTTCGCAAAGCTAGATGTTTAGAGGGCTCATCTTCATGGGGCTGGTTTTAAAAGTTGTGGAGCTCAAACACTTTGCTCCGTGGAGAGAAACTTTGGGTTTTGAGTTCCCTCCCAATTATGGTTGCCTTGCCACGGGTGTGATTTATGGCAAGATTGTATCTTATCCTCTCATACCCATTTTGATGTCTTTTTTTTTTCTTATTTGCTTGATGTATAGAAGTCAGTTTTTAGGATTTCTTTCAGAAGAAATTATTCATATGTAGCTTACAGATTCTGTGTGTTCATGAGAGGAAGTGAGTTCAGGATCTTCCTACATCACCATCTTGAATAAGAACCCACATTATATCTTTATATATTAACATTTTTAGCAGCTCATCTATACATTTAATTTTTCTTTAAAATTTTCTAGAAAATCAGTTTGTTTTTTAATTCTGTATTCTTTTAAGTATTACATGTGTCTCCCCACCCATTGACCTCTCCCCAGCCACTCCCACCCCTTAGAACATTTCCTCACCTCCCTAGAAAATCAGTCTTGACTTTAAATCATATTTGTTCTAATACAGTGAAAGTTACTAAGCAACCTTCACTTGAATAAATTTTCTGAATTAAATGTTATTTTCCATTCTCTCTATGAAGATATTGACTGTTGCCAGTGGAATGCTTAAAACTTAAATATGGCTTGTCTATTTGCTTCTATTGAGAAGTTGAACTTGTATGGTTTCTAAAACATTTTTCTTCTTCATGGAAACCAACATTTTCTTTTTTGGGGGCAGGGGTTATTTATATTTTATCAAATTATATAATATTTAATTCAGTTATAACAAGTGTCATCTGCCATAAACGGATTCCATCTGTAACATATGACAATTGTTACTTGAAAATTTAGGAATAATTTTACAATTAACCCTAACTTCTAATATTTCTCTTTCTCTTTAGCCTATACAGTAACCCAGGTGGGATGCCTTCCTATGCTTCTCAGGGCTTTCCATTTCTTCCTCCATTTCCCCCACAAGAAGCTAACAGGACCGTCAGTTCTTTATCTGTTACTGACACTGTTTCTTCATCAACAACAAGTTATACAACAGCCAAACCTGCTGCTCCTTCATTTGGCATCCTTTCAAATCTGCCATTACCTGTTCCCACAGCAGACACTTCAGTGCAGGTTGGTATCTTCAATAACCGATACTTTGTACCCTTGAAACATTAATTTAATGAACATCTATTAAATTAATTATTTATATGTCTCCTTGTGCCAGCCACTAAAGTAGGCACAAAAGATAAAAAAGATTAGATCACATTTTCAACTCAGTTAACAAATTCAGAGAGGTCACCAACATATCAAATAATTGTAAATAAGGAACTTCCAATAGAGTAGAAGACAAAGTCGGAAGTTATGTTGAAGACACAATTGAGGGAATGGTCAGTGCTGCTAGGGACCAAGGTAGAGCTTAGAAGGAAAATATGAATCTGTTTTTTCATAACTTTATTCTTAAGTGCCTTAAACCCCGATACAGATATTAGGTGCTCAGTTAAAATGAGGCAGATAAATGAGTGAATGCATTTATGCCTGAGGCTAGATTTTGATACATGGTAATGAATTTGTCTGGATGACAAGTGGTTATATAAAGCATTCTCTGAAGAGGCAGCAGCATTAGCAGAGGCATGGAGGCATTACCAGATGGTGTATTTGTGAAGCTGCCTGTAAAAGATCTCTCTGGCTGTCATATAGGACTTAGGCAAAGGCACAAGAAATGACCATGTAGGAGAAGCAGATTGTGGAGGGTCTGCCATAGCATACTAAGGGCTTCAAGTGTCCATTGGTTTAAAAATTATGTTCCTTAATTAAGCTACTAACTGTTGCCATGTGGGAGTTTGCTGAGATAAGAGACTAATATTTGTGCATACAACATATAAAGGGATTTAAAACCTTCACTTTTAACCTTTAGTGAATTATCACCCATAGTAATACTCAAATGTTATAAAACATTATATCTAGCTTTACTAGTTGTAGTGTTTGTAATAATTAGAATATAGACCCAAGTAAACTTTGTTTTCCAAAATCTTTTATCATTGTATTAATGAATATTATGAACAAGCCACAATTAATAGTAAAACAAAATTATAACTTTTCATGAGTCTTCAATTTTAAAGTCATCGATATTCAAATGATGGATACTCTGTTTCTTATCTGCCCTACTGTCTCACTGAACTTAGTCATGTAACTATTCAGACTTTTGTCAACTTATTAATGTTCTATACTTAATTCCTTTCATTTGAGGTAACTTTATTCATATATTTCAATGAAATTCACATATAATTCTCCACACTTGTCACAGATATACTTAAGAGATTTATTTTATAGCCTGTACTTAGCCCAAGAAAGAGAGCTAAGAAGGTACTCACATGACCACCTCCCTCCCCCACAAAAAAACAAAAACAAAATCAAAAACAGTAACTGAAAAGAATACAGAAAAGAAAGTGGGGAGAGTAAGGACAGTGTAAAGTGCAAAGATAAAGATGTGATAATGAGAACAAGAGCAGTTGAAAAGATGGCTGAAATATAATACTATTTCAAACTCTCTTTAGATAAGCCAGAATGGTTTTGGTTACAGGATGCCAGATGTCCCTGATGAATTTCCCGAACTCTCCGAACTAAGGTAAATGACTTGGAGAATAACATTGGTATTTGTTGTCTGTTGTATTTGTAAATACAAAACAGATCATCATTGTCATATCCACATTAAATAAAAATATTTTTTAATCCTCATTATTTCTAATTTGTGGTTGTCTTAATTGGGAAATTTTATAAATCAGTTTTTATGTTTTGTAGGTTGTGTTTATTGAATGACTAGTATGTACCAGGGATTTTTCTAGATGCTGGGAATGATCATTAGTTACCAGGATAACAATGTTCTTTCTCTTACGTGATTTACATTCTTGTGAAAATTATTTCATTTATATGTTCAATAAATATTTACTGAATGTAAAAAAAAATAATACCAATATTATTAATATGAATACTTAATGTAGGATAAGATTTTGTGGGGTGTTTTACACTTTTTTTTTCCTTCAGGATATACCACACCAGAAATGTACAGCCAAATACTATTTTTTTCTCTTCAAATAATATATATATTTTTAATATATTTTATTGATTTTTTACAGAGAGGAAGGGAGAGGGATAGAGAGTTAGAAATATCGATGAGAGAGAAACATCGATCAGCTGCTTCCTGCACACTCCCCACTGGGGGATGTGCCCGCAACCAAGGTACATGCCCTTGACTGGAATCGAACCTGGGACCCTTGAGTCCGCAGGCCGATGTTCTATCCACTGACCCAAACTGGTTAGGGCTTCAAATAATATTTTTTCTGGATGATTATGTAACTTAGAAAAAGTTTGCTTTGAATTTTAAGAGACAGCTTTTTTCTTTAATATTGAATTTAGATTTTTAATCATGCATTGCTTTTATATGGATCTGTAGTCAAAAGTAAAAGATATGTTCAGAAAGGTTTAGGTGCCATCCCTATCCAGTTGCCTTTTTCACCCTATGGATATTGAGTTTTTATTTTGGCTTAATCTTCTATGCCTGCTCACATACACACAAATAGACGCATTTTTTATTGTGATAGCCACATATCTGTTAGCTGAATAAGGCACTGAGGCTAAAATTGGGAGGTTGTGACTGTTCATACAGCCTACTCTTTATATAGTCCTGCAGTGATTTGACACTACATTCAGACTACTTTATTACCCATGTGGTTGATGTTTTATTTGTTTTGAGGGTTATAGTTTGCCATGTGTGTGCATCCAAAATTATTTAGAACCCTTCAGCTGGATAACTGAAAAATAGTGAATTTTTATCATAATGGAGAAAAACTAGATTATTGATAGTCATTAACACATTGTCTATTCTGTTTCTAGTGTGTCACAACTTACAAATATGAATGAACAAGAGGAGATATTACTAGAACAGTTTCTTACTTTGCCTCAACTAAAACAAATTATGACTGACAAGGACGACTTAGTAAAAAGTATTGAGGAGCTTGCAAGTAAGTCTTCCTTTACTTGTTAAATTTCCTGAGAAAAATGTGACCTTTACCTAGAAATAAACCAGATTTTTATTTTACAGGAAAAAATCTGCTTTTGGAGCCCAGCTTGGAAGCCAAAAGACAAACTGTTTTAGAGAAGGTGAGTTGGTGCTCATTGTGAAGAAATTCATGTGATTTATAAATACAAGAAAACAGCATTTTTATTTTCTCTTTTAGTATGAATTACTTACACAAATGAAATCTACTTTTGAAAAGAAGATGCAAAGACAGCATGAACTTAGTGAGGTAAGATTGTTTAGCTCTTTTTATTTACCATAAGAAATTTTTATCTTAATGTGTGTCAGCCACATTGTTACTTTCGTTTTTATCAGAAAGCATTTATTAGGTGTCTGGCTTTATGAGGCCTTTAGATGCTGATGAACAGCCCTCGGTTATGCAACATTATAAGTCATTTGTGCTCATGCAAGAGCATATTTGGCTCCAAAACAGAAAAATATTAAAATCCCCATAAATAACTTTTCTGGGAAAGTTATTATAAAGCCAGTTTAACTCTTGCAATAAACTTTAACTATAGACTCACTTGTAAGCTTCTGGGGGGCGTGGGGGGGGGGTTTGGGGGGGGGCACGGTCTCCTCAGCCCGGCCTGCAACAACGCAAGTGTTCTGTGCCCGGCCTGGCCAGAGGCATTCTGCAGCTGGGCACAGAATGCTTGCTGCCTCGTTCCCCTCTGCACCCCCACTCGCCCCCCCTGGCTGTTCCATGCCCGCTGCCCAGAGGCCCTCCGTGGCCGGGGTGGAACGCTTGCCTCGTCACTGTGGCGACGAAGCAAGCATTCCGCCAGGCCGCTCACGCTGCCCACTCTCAGTGGCCGCGCCCCCTGCCCCCCACCGGGACTGGGGAACTCCGGCAGGGCTGGGTGGACTGGGCGCTGCCATCTTGTGGTTATGGGCACCACCATCTTTGTGACGGAGTGATGGTTAATTTGCATATTACCCTTTTATTATATAGGATGCCTTAAATGAAAAGTGAGCAAATAGAAAAATATATAAAAGTATAATTCACCACAAATAAATTTTATGCTAGAAATCTGGTTATATGAAAAATGAAAAGCATTTTATAAAAGTAAACTCATTTTAAAAAAATCTCTAAAAGTAAAAGAAAATAGAGTTCATAATCTTTATATCTCATATTAGTAACTAACATCATAATTAACAATATTCTGGTGTTTTTAAAATCAGGAGTTCTGGGAAGGTAAAGCCAGTGTAATAAAACATAAAAAAGAAATAAAACAACAGCAAAAAAAAAAAAAAAAAAAAAAAAGAAAGATGGTAAAGGAGAATATAAATTTATAATGGATTTCAGAAATGGTCATTCTTTAGAATAAAAGAAATAACTACCATTGAGCAATCATTATGTGTTTTACATTGCACTAAGCTACTGACATATACCAGTATTGCCCATTACTCCCCCATCCTCTGAGGGATGTTTTATTACTGAATAGCTTTAGTTCCTTCATTTAGTTCCATTTTGAGTGAATTTTACATGCAGTACGGTAAGGGTTCATTGATTCTGCATGTGGACCTCCAGTTTACCCAGCATCCGTGGTTAAAGACTGTCCTTTCTCTATTGAGTGGTCTTGGCACCTTTAGAAAATACTTGGCCATATATGTGAGGGTGTATTTCTGGGCTTGCTATTGCATATTGGTCTATATGTCTCTTCTTGTCAGTATAACACCGTTTGGATTACTATAGTTTTGTAGTAAGTTTTGAAATCAGGAAGTATGGATCCTCCAACTTTGTTCATTTTCAAGATTGTTTTGGCTATTTGAGGTCTCCTGAGCTTAAATGAATTTTAGCAGAACTTACTCTATTTCTGCAAAAAAATTACAAAAAAACCGTGGAGATTTTGGTAAGGATTGCATTAAAACTAGATCATTTTGGGTAATAATTGTCTTCTTGACAATAATCAAGTCTTCCCATCCATGAATACGGAATATCTTTCCACTTTTTTATGTCATCTTCAATTTCTGTCAGCAGTGTTTTGCAGTTTTCAGTGTACAAGTCTTTCACCTCTTTGGTTAATTTTAATCCCATCACTTTTCATGTTTTGTTCATTAGAAGTGAGTCACTAGGTCCAGCCCACATTGATGAGAAAGAGGATTACACAGGGCAGGGAAATCAGGAGTTGGGGTTCATTGGGGATCATCTTAGAGGATGCCTACCACAATGATCTGATTGCTGACTCTCTAAGAGAGGACAGTGATTTGCCCAGGTTCTTTCATTTAAGAGTTTGCAGCCAATGGCTTGGTCTCTCTTGTGTTAGGTATCCACCCCTATATCCAAAACTGAGGACCTGGGTGGTAGCAGATTTCCTCAGAAAGAGCCTATGTAAGGCATATAACAAATTGCTTCTCCCTCCCTCTGCCTTGTTTTCTTTCTCTCTAAGGAGTTCTGGTCATTATGAACTAACATAATACGTGACTTTCTTTTTCAGAGCTGTAGTGCAAGTGCCCTACAGGCAAGATTAAAAGTAGCTGCGCATGAAGCTGAGGAAGAATCTGATAATGTTGCTGAAGATTTCTTGGAGGGAAAAACTGAAATAGATGATTTTCTCAGTAACTTCATGGAAAAGAGAACAGTATGTAATATTCTTTGGTTAGGACAAGTGACAGTCTAATATCAAATTAAGTAAAAGTAAAAAAATGTTAGCACATTACTGAGCTGGGGTTTTGAGTGCCATGAAAGAAAACTGAAAGAGCCTCTTTGAGAAAGATAGCAGCATCCTTCTATCACTTTAAACCTTCTGCTTGTGAGTACACAGCAGGTAAATCAAACAGTGGTTCTTTTTTAGAACTGATAGTGTGTCATTCCGAAATAAAGCTAGTAAAGTAGCTTTAAGTTTGTGCTTAATATTTGTAATATTCTCCTGTAATAACTTGTTTCCAGTTATTCTAGGAGAATGAGCTATAGAGATTAATTTTTTAAATGTTATTAAGAACATTCTGGAATAACTTCCTGTTTGATGTTACTAGTATTTCCATTATATTTAAAGAAAAATCAGAGTCTGCTTGGCAGTATCTTGCCCTTTGATAAAGTCCTTTATATTTACCTAATTTCTCTGAAACATCACATTTTAAAAATAACCTTTGTTACTAAACTTTGTAAAACATGTGCTATATATATGCCTATTCTGTTAAGGAGGGTGGGGCAGGTTTTATTACCCCATTTCCCATGAGAGAAAATTGAAATTCAGGGACATTAACAACTATGGCTGTAGCATTAGTAAGGCATTGATTTTTCATCTGTTGTTTGTTGGTACTATATAACTGCACCTTGAAGTATTTGTTTGTTAACCTCCCTGGTTAACAATGGTAGGATTTATTTTCATATTTTAAAAACACAGATATTGATATATAATCAGAACTGACAAAGATTCAGTTGTTTTACATTCTGGAAGTTTATAGGTAAAGGTTATCTGCCAAACAAAATTAATTTTTAATTCAACAGGTTAAAAGAATCCTACATAGAATTCTGTCATAATGTAGGAAGGAGTAGGCACATGGTTGGAGAAGTGACTGGTATTTTAAATAATTTATCTTCTAGATTTGCCACTGTAGAAGAGCCAAGGAAGAGAAACTTCAGCAGGTGATCGCAATGCACAGCCAGTTTCATGCTTCATAGGTAAGGTGCATTCCAGAAGGCTTGTGTCTCAAGCCTATTGCCTGACTGAAGTGTGCTTACCACTGCCTGTTGAGCCAGCTTTAAGCGTGCCACCATCATTATAGCTCTTATGCTATGTTACATATAGGATATTTTGCATTATATATTAAGCATAATGTTATATACATAAGCATATAGCCAATAAAAATCTTTTGGATATTTTCTCACTATGATGTCAGCTTAAATGAAAAGTTTTTTTTCAACATCTGATAACTACTGATGTATTGTAAACTATAATTGGTTCCTTTCTCTCAGCTGGTGTGTGAGTATACCATATCCTCATTAGTTTCCTTTGTCTTTGCTTCCTTTAAAATGAACTTCTGTCTCCTTTCCATCTCATGAGGATTTTTCCAATAACATTCTGGCCAATCCCCTGGCCAGGGTTTCTCCTTCCTGCACAGTACTGACAGACTAATCTTCTTAAAATACCACTTCATGGTGTAATTTCTTTACACTAGAACCTACAGTGGGCCCCTAGCAATGACAGTATCAGTGCCAAATTTTTCTCTGGTTTTAAACCTTCTATAATCTGCCACATATTTGAGATTATCCATTTTAATTTTCCATTTTTCCCTTATGCTATCTCATGTGTCATGTTCTTTTGTCTACACCATGTCTTTGTTCATGCTCTCACTTGATCTCAGGACACCCTTCCTTTTGTTTTCCATCTGTCTTGGCAGGGAATGATTTGGTTGTAAGAATTAATTCCCACCCTGACAATTAAAAAGCTGTGTTATTGGGTAATGCTGGGATACATTGTAGAACTAAGTACAAGAAAGTACAGCTTAGTCACCAGAGAGTGAAAACATGACTCAGGGCCACAATAACCAAAGCAGCTCCTCTTCCTCACACCCTTCCATCAACAGTTCAGGCAGCCAGTGAAGACTGACAGGGGACTCACTACAAATTCCTGGGAAAGAAATTGGCTGGGATGGGTGGTGTCCATCCTGACCTCAGCAGTCTGGCTTGGAGATTGGTGTTGTGTGGTCCTCTGCCCACTCAGCTGGGCTGAAGGAGTGGACTTTGAGGAAGGGAGCATAGGAGAGCCCCTAAAAGAGGGAACAGACTACAGGGAGGGAAATCACAGGCATTTCTGATCTTCAGGACTCCCTTCTCTCAACGAGGTTGTGTTTAAGATTAGGGCCAGCATTGTATTGTTTTACACCTTATTTTACAAATTATGCTGATTTTTAGAGAGAGGGGCAGGACGAGGGAGAGAGAGAGAAAAACATTGGTATAAAATATTGATCTGCTACCTCATGCAGGCTCCCTACCAGGGACCGAGCCCACAGCCCCATCATGTGCCCTGACCAGGAATTGAACCAGCAGCCTTTTGGTGCACTAGACCAGCGGTTGCCAACCTTTTGGACCTCACGCACCACCGGTTGGCGACCGCTGCACTAGACAACTCCCAACCAACTGAGCCACACCGGCCAGGGCAAGGGTTGAGTAGTAATATCAAGTGTGCCTTTCTCACAGCTTGAGAAAATGACAGGCACTGAGCAGTTGCTTACTTAGATGAACATGCTAGAATCCTTTCCCACCTCTTTCCCTCGTGGTCAAGTTATCTTTATAGGTAGGTCTTACTGGGATGAAAATTTCTTAGGTTTTTTAAAATTTCTTTTCTTTCTAGATTTTCCTGAATACATGAACTGCTGCAAGAGGAATGGGACACATAACTAAGCACATTTATATTTATGATTTGCAGATTGGCACTTCATCACAGCAGCTGACTTCACAGTATACTGTATAGATTGTATACAGAACTAAGACTGATTTTGTACACATCAGAATGATAGCTCTGATCTTGACTTTGAGAAATTTTTCTGCGCTATTTGCACTAAAAATGTTTATTTATTATTGATAAATCCTATCATATTTAAGTTCCACTGCTCCTCTCTTATTGGTTACTTATGCATGTAATTTTGGCTAGTTTCAATATTTTATAAAATTCATTTAAATTTGTATTTTTAATTTGAAATGCCTTGTTTCTTTATCAAAAATGGTTGGTTTAGATTTTTTCCCCCTCTCAGCCTTTTATGAAAAATTACTATTTTCAACAGTAGAAAGACTTATTTTTCTTCTTTCTTTCTGGATAATCAAACTTTCAAAAACAATTTCTTTTAAATATTCCAGGTGTCAGTAAACATTAAACCTGCCAATGTGCCATCTCAAGAAAGTAACTTTTAATACGTATAATAAACCAAAAGAATCAACCAGCTGTTTATATATTGTTGTTTTATTTTTAAAACTAAAGATGCATTTAAGAAGCAATACAGGTAAATATTTCACCTAATAGAAGAAAATTGTCTTTTATTTAAACTGGTTCAACATAAACTTTCATGCAAATTTTTAATAGAAGTATGTGATGTGGTTGGATAAGAATAGGCTGTCTAAATTACTAATGTTAAAGTTAAAAACAACTTTTGTTAATAAATAGTAAATCTGTACCTAATTAGAAAGTCAGTGAAATTTTCTGACCTTTACTATGAGTTAGCTTTTCATAAGAGAAAAACTATAATAATAAATGAAATTAATATTTAATTTTAGGAGGTTGAATTTATAGTTAATTTAATTGAATTTTTCATTTACCTGGTACTATGTTCAGCAGTTTGTCTCTATTCCCTATTACAGAATGAACACATTTAATGGATAGCTGTAAAAGCTAATAAGAAAATGTATACCCGAGGCTTGGTAGATAGTACCTAAATCACAAAACAACCTAATGTATACTTTGTTTAAAATTCATCCCAATGTGCTTGTCATTTCAAACACCAGCATACAGTACAGTTTGTCTTTTCTTCATTTTTCTGTTCACCCAGAAAATATTTTTGGCAATAGAGTTTTAGGAAAAACAAAATTATGTTCTTAGACTTGAAATATTTTTAATATTTGGTTTGTGTTTAGGGCTAGTATTCACATGGACTTTAAAGATGGACTTTGGATAAAGAAATGATCTTTTATTAATTGCCTGTCTTCCTCGCACTGTGCTAGGGTGTGCCGTTTGATCTTCAAAATGACCAGAGGAGGAAGGTATAATAACTACTCCGGATTTATAGATAGGTGAGGTCACTTCTAAGGTTATGGCGGAGTCTTTGGGGTATTCAGAAACCTTTCCTTATTGTTCTAGTTAGTAGAGCTTCAGTTTTCCCTGCAGTCACTGCAATGGAGGGCATAGTGGTCCCAATCTTTTGCCAACAGGTAGTTTTCTTATATACCAGGTAGATCCCAGAATAAGACACCAGCAGACCACAGCCGTTCTTCAAGGATGTCAGTTCATTTGATCCAGTAATATCATTTAACACCTACTAAGAATGAGGCATTGTGGAAATACTATACAAATATAGGTAAGACATGGTTTAGGTCAACAGTTGTCAACCTGTGGGTCGCGACCCCTTTGGCGATCAAACGACCCTTTCACAGGGGTCGCCTAAGACCATCCTGCATATCAGATATTTACATGACGATTCATAACAGTAGCAACATTACAGTTATGAAGTAGCAACGAAAATAATTTTATGTTTGGGTCACAACATGAGGAACTGTATTTAAAGGGCCAGAAGGTTGAGAACCACTGGTTTAGGTGCTTATCTAAAGCAAAAACAAAATTTTACATAGTCTCTTCAGCCACATAAGTAATTCATCATAATATATTTGTTCTTTTTTGTTATTGTTGTTATTCCTTACCCTAGGACATTTTCCATTGATATTTTAGAGAGTGGAAGAGAGAGGGAAAGACAGAAACATCGATTGGTTGCCTCCTTCAGGTACCCTGACCAGGGCCTTGCCAGGGAGGAGCCTGCAACCAAGGTACAGGCCCTTGACCGGAATCAAACTTGGGACCCTTTGGTCCGCAGGCCAACTCTGTCCACTGAGCCAAACCAGCTAGGGCGTATATGTTTGTTCTTTAAACTATTCCAGTTTTTTTCTATACCAGTTAACATAGCTTGATTTCTCCTTCCAAAATTAATGTGTTGGATAATCTCCTTACAACCCAGTCACTAAAAAGTGGAGTTTAATTGTCACTGTCAGCATTTAAAACACAGACACATTAGTTCAGATATAGGTTATATAAGTCATCCAGGATAGAAAAAGTCTGCATTTGAGTCTGCCTGTGTGAATTTTGGTTCTGTTACTGCAACAGGAATTAAGGGACTCTTTTTGTAACTTTATGGCTATACTATTTTCTTCTTATATGTTATTTATCTCTCTCCAACAAGGCAACTTTTGTTTCACTAGATGTCTCTTCAGAAGTTAAGGTCACCCAGTAAAGTCCCATTTCAACGGGCAGGAGAATAATTCTGTTTCAAATGTGCATTTTAGTAAAACAAGCTTTGCAGAACTAATTCCAGCAGTCAGAGATGGAACAGTGTAATTTAAAACATGTTAACCACGTACAGTTTCCGAAGTGGCAGAACTCATTCCACTGGTTAAGTAGAAACAACCAAATTCTCTAGTTCTTAATTGGGATTTTCCCTCATTGAAATACTGCCTACTGCCCGGCCGGCGTGGCTCAGTGGTTGAGTGTCAGCCTATGAACCAGGCGGTCACGGTTTGATTTTCGGTCACGGCACATGCCTGGGTTGCAGGCTCGATCCCCAGTGGGGGGGGCATGCAGGAGGCAGCTGATCCATGATTCTCATCATTGATGTTTCTATCACTCCCTCTCGCGTTCTCTCAAGTCAATAACACTATATATTAAAAAAAAAAAATTACTAACTTTACACTGTTACACTTCAGTGGTGGTTGACCCACACTCTTGGTAATATTATCTCTGGACTAGTAATCAGAGCTTGTTAATAAGAAAGCTAATAGGTTCTGAATTCATATATACTAACCAGAGAGGAAATGTTGCTTCTACTTTATTAGGTATTTGACCCGTGTTAGAGGAAAAAGTGAGTTATAAGTGTTAGCATTTTTTTTTAAATATATTTTATTGATTTTTTACAGAGAGGAAGGGAGAGGGATAGAGAGTTAGAAACATCGATGAGAGAGAAACATCGATCAGCCGCCTCCTGCACATCTCCTATTGGGGATGTGCCCGCAACCCAGGTACATGCCCTTGACCGGAATCGAACCTAGGACCTTTCAGTCCGCAGGCCGACACTCTATCCACTGAGCCAAACCGGTTTCAGCATGTTAGCATTTTTTAAAACGTGAGGAGAAATAAGATATTCCAAAATAAGGCAACAAGATTATTATAACAATTCAAAAAATATTATCTAAGGAAAAGTTAATAAGTGATCATGAAACCTGAAAGATAAGCTGAAGCAATTACAAAGCTCTTCAGTTACAGAAATAGACCTATTAATCAAAAGGTTACATCTCAACACTGCCCTCTGTTGTTAGAAGTATTAATGACAGGCAGGAAGGATGATAATGTCAAATGTTTTAGGAAATAAAATATGCATCAGGAAATGAAATAAGGGGGGGGAAATGAAGATAGCAGGTGTGCAGGCAAAGGATCAGAGCATTTTTTGAGCTGATCAGGTACATGCTGTGACCAGGAAGGTTTATGTAGATAACCTTAGGTGATGCTAGAGGTCGTCATTCATTGTTCTGTAGTGAATAAAACTTCCATAGACTAGAATAATTTTCGAAATGGGATAATACCCTTAATATTTATTTGACAAAAAAAATGTATACTTCCTGTTCTTCAACACCTAAGGAAACTAAGAGTTGGACTTTCCCCCCCTTTTCATTGCTATAGTTTATAATTATCGATTACACGTACCATTTCTTGAGTTACTTTTTATCTTAAATTGCACTGTTCCCTTATTTTGGAAGGTGTTTCTTGCATGTCCTTTATGTTGGAACTCGAGGGAAGCTTCAGGCCATTAGAAACACGGCTTCGTCAGAGTCCCGGTCCTTGGCGCTGTCCTCGCTGGGCGCACACTCCCCTCCGCTTGGAGAGCGGCAGCTTAGATCCTCCACGCCAGACTCCTGGTCGCTGTTGGCTGACAGGTCTGGGTCTGAGCTTTTCAAGTTGTCCTGGGTGAGGATCAGAGCGGAGTCTTCGTCGCCTTGGGAGGGGCTCCTGGATGGGAATGACTTCACGTGCCCACTGTAGTCCTGGGGAGTGTTGGCTGCGCTGTTGTCCGAGGTGGAGAACCCCGAGTGTTTGCTGGGCTCAGTTGGCTTGCTCTTCACTTGGGAGCAATTTAACCGGACTTTTTGGATTTTTTCCAGCCTCTAAAAAGGAAATAATCTCAGGGGAAATCATAAATAATTTATCTTTTTTACATATGCATGCCTTTAGTAACCATTACCTTCCAGCCGAGTATAATGTTAAGAACGGGATTTAGAAGGACTTGGGTTCAAAGGTACACTATGACTTTGGACAAAATAATTAGGTCCTGTGAGGCTTGGTTTCTTCATCTGTAATATAAGGATGGTAATACCTGCCTCAGCATTGTTTTCTATAAAATGCAAAAACAGTAACAGGAAAGCACCTGGTAGTCAGTAGTCATCCTTCCTTCTATACCTATATGCCACATTTTGTTTACCCGTTGATCAGACGATGGACATTTGGATTGTTCGGAATGCGTTTTACCAGTTTTCATCCTTTGATGTCAGTGAGGAAGACATTATTCATTCAAAAAGCATTCATATTAAGTTATGTGTAAAAGTACTGTACTAGGCAGTACAGATCCAGCTATAGGGAATTTTGTGTAGAGGCAGAGTTCCTGTAATGTAGGAATTTAGAAGAGGCAGGAATTATTTCAGAAGGTGGGGTGCTGTGGTTAGAGGGAAGAGATCAGAGGAAGCTGCAGGGAGGAGGGAGCATGCACAGGACAAGGAATTCAACTTGGACATGATGGTTAGAGCATTCTGGCAGCAGGGACAGTGAGTAGAAGAAGGAAGGTGTCAGTTATGCATAACAAGCAGAGAATGGTTAAATTTGATCAAGGGGAGTAGTGGAGAATGAAGTGTAAAAGGTAGGTTAGACGAGTGTGGGAAAAATCTCATGTGTAAGGCTAAGGAAGTTTGTTATAAAGAAAAAAGAGGTTTTAATTACAGTGCTTTTAGGGAGTTAAGTAATTTTTATTAGTATTTTAATAAGAATACTGGACTAGATTAATACAGTCATCAGCTTTTCATAAAGCTTGGATATCTTTGGGAAGAGTAGATAAAACTGACCCAATGATGACATGAGTGGACTTTGAATGGCAAGTCTTTTAGCACAACTCCGAAATTCTAAACACCTAACTTATGCCTCATTGTTAATTCTACACGTTCTTTAATTCAAGGTCTCTCCGCCCTATGACAGTCTCAGGGCACTCTGAACATTCTCCATCGGAATCTCTAGGCTCGGAGCCCTAGCATCAGGGTTTTTTATGTCATTATGTACTAGTAATTAATTCTCCAGAAAGAATTCATTTTAGTGCTCCCAAATAACAGTAACAACAAATCCTGACCTATTGTAGGAACAGCTGAGTAGTTCGGCGCACTGTGGAAGTGAGCCTCAAACCAGATGTCTGAATGTCTGAAATGTATTCAGTGCTGCTTAGGTTTGGGCTCCAGTTTTCTGGGTGCTCCCCTGGGGGGTTGGGAGGGGTTGTGTTTCAGGTTATCCACTGGCTAAAAATACGAAAGTCTGTGTTGCTGCATTTCACATATCCTGAGTCCTGACAGGCTTCCATGGAGCAGCAATGGTCAGGAAAGTGTGTCTTACCTCTCCTAGGGCCTCCAGCTCTTCCTCCAGCTGCTGTGTTTCCTCCTTCACTGCCATGAGGTAGTCGGTGACCGACTGTCGGGGCTGCAGCCCCTTCTCAAAGCGGTTGTACATGCCACTCCAGAACCTGGAAGGGACAGCAGAGCTCCATGATGCAACCATGTCCGACTGTGAAATCACAGGCGCAAGGCCGCTCGGATATCTCCCATCCCTCAGTCCCACCGTCCTAATCATCATCAAGTGCAACTGCTGGGCTCAAAAAGCCACTTAATTTCATGTTAATGTTTTCCTTGTGGGAGATCAGTAATTTTTTTTGGACAGAATAAATTCATGAATTTTATATATGGTATTGAGTTAGAAGGCATATAATTTTCTAAAGTAGATTGAAGTACCACAAGTTACTATTTTCTTTCTTTTTTCTATTTTTTGGTTTAAGAAAATGGCTCTTTGTTTTGAAGTAAACTTGGAAAATGTAGAACCTTTTAAATTTGAGGATTTAGCTTGTTTTTATCATAATCACCAAAAATTTACATTTGCGTTTGCAATGAATGGTCCCCCTTTTTATCCTACACAACAATGCAAACTGGAATGCAAGTGAGAATCGGGGATATCGTGGGTCCACTCTTTACTTAGAAAAGTACTTACAGGGCAGAGACAGGGTCGTTCATTGTTTTATACACGGTTCCTGGAACAGCTTGGTCTACATTTAACTGACAAGACACTTGGCTTATTCCATCCATCTTTTCTTTCTCCCCCACACCCCACCTTTCACTTTTAAATAATTGGAACTTACATTTTTAAGATATCATTATTACAGAACATGAACTTCTAAGATAATTTCTTATTTAGGGGAAAGTCGAGGGAGAGGAGACACTGGCAAAAAATCAGGTAAGATATTAAAACATCCTCCTTTGTTGTATTTTGTGTCCAAAAAAGCCTTGAAGCTCAGTGTGTCATACCCTTTGGCCTGCAATATTAAACAGTGCCAGCTCTGAGCTCATAACCCTTCCTAGTAAGGTCCTAGAGGTTCACCTACTTGTACATGAAGTTGCATGGCGTTGTGGGGAGACGAAGGATTCCCTGGGTCTGACTGTGATCAGCTCTAAAGAGCGGATTCATGTAGTCGGCCCGATTCTTCCACAGGTGAGCCCATAAAGAGTATGTTCTTTCTTGAATTCTGTTGTAAAGGAAATAAGTTTGAAAATGACCTGTCTTGGTTCTTTTTTATTTGAGAGAGAGAAACATCAGTTTGTTGTTCCATCCATTCATGCATTCAGTGGTTGCTTCTTGTATGTGCCCAGACTGGGTGTCAAACCTACAACCGTGGCATATCGAGACGATGCTCTAACCAACTGAGCTACCTGGCCAGGGCTATCTTGATGCTTATAAATAGTAGACTGTAATATTAAAGCTAGAAAGGAACCAGTAATTATCTGAGTATCACATGTCCGTGTTCTGTAGCAGGGAAATTTACACTTCGTTTTCATGGCATAGCAGAGCACTAATCTCAGCTCCTCTGCTGTCTGTACTGAGTGTAAAATAAAACTGTTATGTAATTTATTTTTTTTTTACCCTAAATCAGTGGTTCTCAACCTTCTGGCCCTTTAAATACAGTTCCTCACGTTGTGACCCAACCATAAAATTATTTTCGTTGCTACTTCATAATTGTCATGTTGCTACTGTTATGAATCGTCATGTAAATATCTGATATGCAGGATGGTCTTAGGCGACCCCTGTGAAAGGGTCGTTCGACCGCCAAAGGGGTTGTGACCCACAGGTTGAGAACCTCTGCCCTAAATAATCATAAACTTTTATTCTTTGCCAGGTATTATTTAAATGCTTCTATGTTTTCTCTCTTTAATCCTCACTGAATTCCTGTGAGATATGTCTGTTTTACAGATAAGAAAACTGGGGCTGAAAGAGATTAAATAGTTTCCGAAAGTCACATAGCTAGTGAGAACAGCTGGGATTCAAACTCAAACAAATACCACTAAAGTGGCTAGTCTGTCACAGCGGAGCACAAAACTGTCGGAACACAGCAAGTTTGAAGGGCGCAGTCCGCTGCTTCCAGATCATTACCATCTACCGGGAAGCACACTGGAAGTTTTTTGCAGAAGCAAACTAGCATCCGCAAGAAAATGTCATTTTCCTTCTGTTCAGCCCATTTCCCAAATTAAACCTGATATTATATAGACCACAGTTAAAATCACTTTAACTTTATGAGAATTTCAAACATTTTCTCGCATTTGCAGTTCATAAATCCCTTCGCTGTTTTTAAGTTTCTGCTTTACAATTTATTTAAAGTTTAAATTTCACCTACTTTTTCCCTGTGGATAGGACAATACCGTTTTAGCCTAAATAAGAGGGTTTCAGATTTGCTTTCCCAGTTCTATTTACAATCTGCATGTGATTATATCTACCAAAGAGGTGTGTTTCCTTCTAAATGCAAAAATCACTTTCTCTGACTCTAGGAAGTTTCCTGTCAATGTTAGTGTGCCAGGTCCGCCAGCCTGTGTGGCTATCAGGAAGAAACTGGGGAAATGAACTTGTACCTACCTGTGTCGGATGATTCATATGAAGCCTTATGTCAGGAAAAAGGAAAGAGCTTGAATCTGTCCGTATAGGTGTGTGGCTAAAATAGTCTTCCACATTATGAAAGGGCATCGGAAATTCTCAGTCACAAAATTAAATACCAAAACACTTACTTGAGTTCTCGTCTCTCCTTCTGACTGTTACATAGGAAGTTTCCAAACTGGCAGGAATATATGTGATGTTGAATGTGAATCAGAAACCGCTCATTGAACTCAAACACACAGGGAAATTGTTCCATTAACTGCCAGACACACTCGATGAACTGGTCAATAACTGGAGAGATTTCTTTTGGATCACCGTCTAGATTGCCATATCTATAAAATAAAGTATTAGGAAAGTTTTATAGCCAGTTATTTTGTTTGCTTTTTTAATTAGAAAGTTATAATATAAATACAAAAACAACCAACAAAAGCAACCCTAGTTCCTAAGTAAATCTTAGCTTATAAATCCAAAATGCAAAGAAGTGGGGGAAAAATAAATTAAAATTTCAATTTCAGGAGAAACTTAGTAGTGAAGATTTGGGTAACGAAGGGAAACACGTTAAAAGTACATTAAATTTTAAAATACACTAAAGCCTGGCTGATGTGGCTCAATGGTTGAGCCTCAACTTATGAACCACTGTTCGATCCCAGTCAGGGCACATGCCTGGGTTGTGGGCATAATCCCCAGTAAGGGGCGTGCAGGAGGCAGCTGATCAGTGATTCTCTCTCATCGTTGTTTCTCTCTCTCCCTTCCTCTCTGAAATATATAAAAATATATTGGGGGAAAAGGGTACATTAGAACTTTTGAATAAACCTTCACTTTGTTTCAATTAGTGAAGAATTATCTAAGCAACTTTAGAGTTTTTTTTTTTTTATATATATATATATATATATTTTATTGATTTTTTACAGAGAGGAAGGGAGAGAGATAGAGAGTTAGAAACATCGATGGGAGAGAAACATCGATCAGCTGCCTCCTGCACACCCCACACTGGGGATGTGCCCGCAACCCAGGTACATGCCCTTGACCGGAATCGAACCTGGGACCCTTCAGTCCGCAGGCCGACGCTCTATTCACTGAGCCAAACCAGTTTCGGCAACTTTAGAGTTTTGCACTTTCGTGTTGTTTCGGGGGGAAGGAATAAGTAAAGACAACTTTTTAAAAAATTGTGGTTTCCCAAGTCTCTAGGGCATCAGTTCTCAACCTGTGGGTCGAGACCCCTTTGGTGGTCGAACGACCCTTTCACAGGGGTCGCCTAAGACCATCCTGCATATCAGATATTTACATGACGATTCATAACAGTAGCAACATTACAGTTATGGAGTAGCAACGAAAATAATTTTATGGTTGGGTCACAACATGAGGAACTGTATTTAAAGGGCCAGAAGGTTGAGAACCGCTGCTCTAGGGATATTTCTGTTTCTAGAATAGTACTAAAACAGCATATAATTTCCACGTGACCACAGATTCTAATATACCTTTCTATCATATCTTTGTTTTTCAAGAGTATATCAGAGAATCTTGAAACTTTCAAGAGATCAGAATCTAAATAAAGACTAGTCTCTTACAGTGTTGTATGAATTTCAGAAAGAATACAAAAGGGGTAATTTGACTGCCATCAGGTATAAAATAACTTAGAACCTCATCTCAACAATGAATGATCCACTTGAGGAATAGAAATGAGTAAGGATTGGTTTAGTTTTTTTCGAGAATGGAAACATTAGAAATTGTCTGGAAACTTCTTAAGAGTTTCAGTTCTACTCACCTAAAAAAAATGATAGCTTTAAAAAGGATTGCCGGATATACTCTTTCCTCATAAAACAGTGATCCATCTAGTCTTCAGCATTTCCCAGTTCCTTCTGTCCGTATGTCCTCTATCTCAGAGATTTTAACTGCTTAGCACATATAGTCAGAACCCCAAAACTGATGATAACAATGATCTTAAGAAGGTTACTTAACTGTTTGGAGGCTTTAATTCATTTGTAAAATGGAATCATTTTGCTTTCCTGGAAAAGTAAGTACCTAATTAAATTATTAGCACGCTGCCTAAATTTAAACTTTAACACAAAGGGCTAGAGTACACCAGCTATAACATTGAACATTTTGGAGGTTAGAGAACACAAGTCAGGCATTATCATCCACACTAACAAAATGCGGCTGGGGTCACCAAAAACAGTAGCTTCTGTGTATCTGAAAGCCTCATATACGGGCCAGGAAGGAGTTAGGCTAGTTATGTAAACTTTTTAAAAACCCTTGCTATCAGCTGTGGGATAGGGAGGGTAGCCCCGTTTCATGGATGGGATGCCAATGCTCAGAGGGGACAGACACCCAAGGCCACGCAGCTGGTAAATGCCACAGTCTGCATCTGGCTGCAAAGCCTCGGCCACTGTACGTGCAGTTCCTCCTCAGAGACGTCACCCAGGACACAAGTGCCTCAGGACAACCCAAATGGCCTCCCTCAGTGAAAGATCAAAGAAGACTTCCACCGCCTTTCACAGCTTGCAGCTTAGAGTGCATGTCTGCACTTGAGAAATGGAATAGTCAGCATTCATTCTTATCAGGACTCAGAACTTCACTTATCTGTGATACAAGGTGCACAATGAAATTTTAACTTTTTGATGAAGATACACAAAGACACTTAAACATATAAGGCTATTTCCCCCAGTTAATTGAGAACTTAAACATAATTTTTTAATCCTAAGCATTTAAAACAGATTTTAAAATATTTCTTACCTGTGATTAAACTTATGGCCAAAGGAGATCCAGTCCTTTTCAATTAATACCTACACAAGAAAGAACATAAATATCATGGAGGGAAGCAAACCAGGAAAAACAAGAGGTCACCGGGATTCAGAGGTTCTTGGCGTAGAAGTCACTCGCCTTGGGTATCCTGCAAATGAGTGAGCTCCCATTGCCCACCAGTACAGAGGTGCGTATGGGAAGGGCAAAGCTGAAGGTCATCCACAGGGAAACAAATGGGAATCGGGATATGGAGATGTTAGTGTCACCACCCACCGAGTGCTGTGAGTCACAGCTCACACTGCTGCTTACACGATCTCCTTTCACTGTGGGGCAGGTATTACCAGCCTCTCTGCAGAAGGGGGAGCTGACTGGGGGTTAGATCCTCACCTAAGATCACACTACTAGGAACTGGTGCTTCCACCTAATAACCTAGCTCTGCACCACAGCCCATCAACCAAAACCAACCTTCTTACAAGGAACAACCTGGAAAGTTTTCCAGTGAACTTTACTCCGCTTAGGAAGAACTGTAAAATCCAGAGATCTTTCCTGTGGATTAGGAGAATTCTAAAATGATGGGGGCACGGTAGGAGCTTCAGCCCTGCTTTGCAGTGAGGGGGTAATAGAGGAGTTTCAAATTTAATTGTAAATGATACAGAAGAATCCCATCAATATCACCAATGCTCTAAGCTGGCCAGAGGTTCCCCTTAAAAAGTATGGAGTGGTTGAAGTTTGTCCTTGACAGCTTGCAAATGTAGTGGGACAATCAGAAAGGCCGGTGGTGACGAAGGATGGTGTGAAGGAGAGGCCCTCTGGGGGAGGTGTTTCAGAATCCCTCCACTGTCCAAGTATAAGCCCTCTGAGCTCAGTGCAGGGAGGAGCTGAGACGGGAGGTGTGTTCACTGACACTTTGAAAAAGAAAAAGCCCGAGAAAGGAAACCTGCCTCTTTTGTCCCCGAGTGTCAACTAATATCCTCATATCCACATGGCTCGTCTGTCAGCATCTGTCCCTGCCATGGATTCATGGCACTTCCCACCAAACCACGGGCAGGAGGCACGAAGCAGACTCAGTCGCTAGGAGGTCTCTGCAGTCATTTTAAGAGAATGGTCCAGTGTGGTCAAAGCATCTCCACTCCAGGCAACTACACACACACATTCTGCAGTTGAAAGCAGCGTGTCACATTCTGATACCCAAGGGGTGCAGAATCTAAGAGGACGTGCGCAGTTTCAGCAGAGGCCACGTAAACAGATTTTCAATACTGTCATCCAGAGCTGTAAAGGACTGCTTAAACAAAAGCAGTAAGTGAAAACGAAACAGTTTTTCCTCTCAAGGACTTTTGTGCATGCTCTGTATCAGTGGTTCTCAACCTCTGGCCCTTTAAATACAGTTCCTCATGTTGTGACCCAACCATAAAATTATTTTTGTTGCTACTTCATAACTGTAATGTTGCTACTGTTATGAATCGTAATGTAAATATCTGATATGCAGGATGGTCTTAGGTGACCCCTGTGAAAGGGTCGTTCGACCGCCAAAGGGGTCGTGACCCACAGGTTGAGAACTGCTGCTCTATATAGATTATCTCCAATTTTTAAAAATTTGAATTTTGTTATATTCACACTACTTCCAACTTGAAATTCCTATGAGCAAATGCTGTGTATAACTATTTTACAAACTACTGAATGTATTTCATATTAGCCCTAAATTCGCATTGAATAGCATTGGTGTTTTTTGTTCCAACATCTTGGACATTTACCCCTTTAAGCCTATTTCTCCTTTAATTCATCTTGCTGATCTAAGAGAAAAATAATGATGATGAGGGAAAAAAAAATTGCTCATGGTTACATTCAGGACCCTGCGTGGGAAGGGGGCCCGGCGGCCGACTCACCATGAAGCCCTTCAGGGTCCGGTAGTGCGGGTCCAGCAGGAGGCTGGCCACGGAGCACACCTGCGCGGTCCTGTCCCAGCCGTCGGAGCAGTGCACAAGCACGCTCGCCCCTTCCTCTGCGACTGCCTGGAAAACAGGGTCAGCAGAGCCCACCGGGAATGGCCGTAAACACGGGACAGCTCATCAGGTCGAGGTTCAGTTTCGTACTCGCAGACACGAAGTGCCAGTGACTTCATTCATTGAGCGTTCACACCCTCATCTGACGGATGCTGGTGGCCAAAGCTTCCCTTCCCAGGACACTCGATCCCGAAGCGACCACGAGGCCACCTCGGCTGAGCATGTGCACTACACAGTCCATACCACGTGCTGGACGAGCACCTCTGAGACACCGCCCAGCCCACCTTTGACACCCCGCGCCCTTCCTCTCTGGGTTTCCACCTTAAGCCTTTCCCTTATTGAAATTATGGGTCTCCTATTGGCTTCTGCCTTTTTTCAAAAGGAAGAGACAAAAAAAAAAAATATGGCAAAACTATGAAATCAGAGATAAAAGCATAAGAGCCAAGTAATGGATCCAGAGTTGGGGGAAGGGAGAAACAAAGGTAAAAATAATAGCAAGTTTGCTACGGAAAGAATTTCTATTTGCTATCACAAATACGAACGCAGAGTTTTAGCTGAGCATCTTGACAGGAAGCAGCCTGGGAAAGGGAGGTTTTGTCACGGCGCTCATCACTGCCGGAAACCCTCCCTTTGCTCAGTTTCCGACTCCCACCCCAGAAGGTCAGCTCCGTGAGGAGACTGGTTATCGCACACGGCCTGCTTGGCACCTAGGAAAGCGCGGTGCGGGCGCCAAGTGAGCCTCTGCCGAATGAACGCATATCCAAGAAGGGCCTGCGTCCCTGCAGTGGGCGCACTCGCCTGTACAAAGAATCCTTTCCTCCACCCAGGACCAAGCCTGACTGCAGAGGATATTCTGTAAGTCTTCTACCACTTGACTGCCGTGCTGACATAAACTAACCGAGCACTGCCCTCTCTCACAAAATCCCACCTCCGGCCGGCGAACTTGGAGGCGTGCACAGCAGCCCCCTCTCCGGCGGCACAGCCACGCGCAGGGCAGCGGAGCGTGCTGGCTGGTCTGCCCCTTCGCTTACCTTCTCTGCCATCACGTACCTTGGCAATGAAAGTTCCTGCGTCCATGATGGCCTTGATGTGCCTTAACCAGCCAGAGTTCTCCAGTCCCCACAGAAAGTCGCTCATGGAGGGAGACTTCAGTTCACACACTGCAAGATAAAGTATGTTATAAAAGCCAAATAAAGGCACTCCCGTTCACAGGTGATCATGTTGTCGGGAGTTTAACAACTCCTTCACTGTAGTATTTTCCAGAAGACTTACATCCAGGTAAATGCCCAAACTTCCTTGATTCTATGAAACCATTTCAAGTCAGGCTTGTATTTCTTTTGGCCCTGGGGGATGTTGTGCAAGTTTAAAAGTATTATAAGTAGAGATTAGACCCTGACAATGAAAATCCTGGGATATTACATAGTGAAGGTCCAGCCGGGATCTATTTACCCTCTTAGCACTGAAAACGGGTCCCTCCACAGCATGCAGCGAGAGGGCGATGGAGGAAACAGTCCCATGACCGGCCCCAGCACTTTCCAGCTAGAACGCACCCGCCAACCACTGCAGCTGGGACCCTTGTAGAAACAGCAACTGTCCTGAAAGTCTTCAATGGACGTGATCGAACAACTTTTGCCAACAACTCCGACCCAGTGGGAGTAAAGCGTGTGGACTTAAAAATGAGACAGTGAGTGGACTTTGGAACTGCTTCAAGAACCTCAGTTAGGGGTTTTCCCTTCGAAAATGAAGAAAACCCAGGGAGGTGATGTCTATATTTACATAGCTAAGGTGTGTAAGCCCGTCAACGATATTAGCACAAGCTAATCTTTTCATTAACATAAAGCAGGAAAAAGCTGGAGAGCTAGTGTTTTGACTACATACCACAAATATTACATTCCAGTGACATATTTATGGGTTTTATAAAGCCCTTTGAGAAACCCTATAAACCAGCCACTGAAAATTAAATAATGTTCCATCAGATTTGGTTGAGTGTATTGTCTTCTGTGATGCAGGGAGCAGGGACCCTGTTCCTACTCGCAACCCTGTCAGTGAATTGCTGTTTAATCTTGCACACGGCATTCAGCTTTCCCAGCCCCGATTTCTTCATGTTTCAAACGGGGAAGGTGTACGAAATGATGTCTAAGTACCCTTCCAACTTTAACTCCCAGAGTCAACTGTGTGCATTTGGAATACATAGTAGACATTAATGACCATGTTTATCAGATATCCTTCCCTAAAATATGCCAGATATGAGGTTCACTCGTGCTTCCCACAACACAATAGCCACCAATAAAGGACAAGCAGTAAGTTCCGAGTCAGACGCCAGCAGTGATGAAGGAAATAACGGAAATTCCCAGCAGAAGGCCCTACTTCAGAAAACCATGTTGCCTATACCTCCTTTAGGCAAGATTCCCATCTCCCTTCCAAACGCCCGCCTGGAGCGGAAGCACAGCTCCAGAGACCCACTGCGCGCTGGCTACCGGAGTGCCCTCTGGCTGGGAGCACGGCCCCTTTGTCTGAGGTGTGGGTGCTGCCCCCTCCCCACCATCGCCGGCAGGATGGGGTAAAGGATGAGATACGCTCATGGAGTGGAATATTACACAGCTGTCAGAGGACTGAGATTACATCATATGGATGTCGCAAAGAGAAAATGTGGAATCAAAAAGTTGTGAAAGGCTGCATAGTATATGTACGTAGATTTTAATGCACACAAAAACAATATAAAGGCAGCTGAGGACAGTCATGGTAATGAGGGCCAGCGCATGCAGCAAGCACACCGGTGCAGGCAGAGGTGCCCGGCTGCAGCCCCTGACAGACAGACAGACGTGCACAGGACCGACTGCTCTGGGTCAGCCTGTGGCCCAGGCACTCAGCAGGCCGTTTCCAAGGTTATGGTGTCTGTCGTTTACATGTGTTGTTTTGAAATAAACACAAAAAAGGAAAAAGCAGTGTAACAGACTGGCCACAGTTGCTTCCGATGAAAGAAAAAAGAAAAGAAAAGAAAAGAATGTTCCAACTAAATGGCATGTTTCCGTGCCATCCTGCCTCTTCCCTCAGGTTTGTTAACATTCCCAAGCCGGTTTCTGTGCCTCCCCTACTTCCATGCCTGTGTGTGTGCTCGGACAAGTTAGTCTCCCTGGACCTGTTTCCTCAGCTGTAACGTGGGGGCAGTAACAGCTCATGCACACGGGTAATGGGTGGTAATAGGATGGAAGGTGTGGGAAAGGGCGCGCTGGTCTTGTGTAAGGTGGCAAAGGCGAGATCAGGAAGGGGAGGTGGCAAAGGCGAGCAGGCTCCTGGACGGAGCAGCATGCCAGGCAGGTGTCGTAGTTCCGGGAGGAGTCTACGACGGTGATGCTCCGGGAGCAGATTCCCAGAAAGCCATGGGGCAGACCTGCCTCTGATCTGCCCCTGAGCTCAGGGTGGGGGTGCCCAGTCTGAAGACAGACTGCTGGATCTGCTGCCCCCTGAAAGCAGACAACCCTGCCCTCCCAGCCCGCCCTGTAGAGATCTGGCCTGGGGGCAGCGCAGCAGTCCTGCCAGGGCCCCCTCTGCCTGCCCACGCCACCCAGCGGGAGGCACGAAAGCAGCTCCTCTGTGAGCCCCACTCCCTGGGCGCCTGCTGTTGGTCTTTCTGCCTAACCCCAGGTCATGACCCCTGCTTAATCCTAAGCATACACATTCCACCACAGGCAGCCTCCGGGCTCCACTGGCCCCGCCCATCGTCCACAGGAACCTTCTCTGGCAAACACCCAGCAGGACAAACTTCCCGGTTGTTATGGTTGTTAGGACAGGGCTCGGTGAGTTGGCATGCGCGCCTCTTAAAACACAACCGGGGAGCCTGAGGGGTATCTGGCAGCTAAGCTCTTAGCTCAGCCCAAGAACAAATGATCCTGTTCACCTTTGCTTCCCCACGAGGCAGGGAAATGATGGCAAGTTAAACATAAAGACACCAGGCTTCCCACCTAACCTGGAGCCGGCCCTGCCAAAAGCAAGCCTGGGTGTCAGCTCGCAGAACAAGGCCCTAACACCTTTTGAGCTCGGCGTGTCAGCATTTTGAAAAACCCTAACTTAACGCTGGTGCCGTGTCACATATAGAAATTTTTTGATATTTACAACCATAGTAAAACAAAGATTTATATTTTTGATATTTATTTTATATATTTAAATACCATTTAACAAGAAAAATCAACCAAAAAAATGAGTTCGCGTGTCACCTCTGACACGTGTATCATAGGTTCGCCATCACTGGCCTAACACTTCCTGCCGGAGACAATGTCCCAGGCCAGCCGGGGCCCACAGCCCCCCCTCTCTTCCCACACTGCGAGCGGCTCCTGGTTCAACATTTCTGCTTTCAGGAACACGGAAACTGTGCACGAGAAGTAAAATAACCTCGCCAGGTTTTCAAGCGAGGTCACCACGGAGGAGTGTGTGTCCGAAACGCTGAGTGGAGCGTTAACAGCAAACAGCTCTGCAGGTGACTAATACGCAGGGACAGATGGGGAACACTGGAGACTGGAACAATTAGTGCTTCAGTGTTTAAATATAAAGCTGGTGGGTCTGTTTGGATAAACTCAGGATAAGGCAGAAATACTGATTTGTTCACTCTTGTTGCCAAACCCAAACCAATATTTACAAACCATTTTGCTGAACGAAGTCCATTTCAGCTGACATCACAGGCATATGCCACCGATTAGAGAGCTGTGCTTCGTGCCCAGGCCTAATATTTGTTTTACAAAACAGGGCAACTTATTCCGTACACATGTATAGGCAACACTAAAATATACGTGTGTTATTCAGGAAACCGAGGAAATATGAAACTTACTTGGAAGGAAATAAGCCTGACGATCGTCCTTAGGAATTTCCTGCTCCAATCGCATTCCTTCCTCTACAGGTGTCGGGGGTCAGGGAGGGACAGTCCCTATTTGAACCCTGGGGATGTCTGTCTTGTCTCCTAAGGTCAGAGCTGGCATGTACCTGGCCCTCCCTTCATTCCCGGGCGTGGCACACCGCCAGGGCTTCTGCTGAAGTGAGGTTTGTCCCCTTCACATTTTAGAATCAAGCCCTGTGAAATGGTCTTCAAAGCACCAGCAAAACGATAGCTGTCTCCCTTCACTGACCATCCTCGCAGGTGAAACCATGCAAAGAGGACTTAATTATGGCCTTGAAAAATGGAAATGCATGGTTAGCCTGGTTCACAGCCCCCCTGCCCCATATTTTACTCGCCCACATGGTGACAGAAGAAACGTCTGAGCCCTGCAGTGAATTGGCTGGGGATCGCGGAGGATTAAAATGTTAGCAACAACTATGATTGATGTGAGTGGTGTTCTTGTCCCTGCCCTTCCCAGCCCACATGGGCCTCCTGTTTAGAGACCTTTTGGTGATTATTCTTTAAAACCACACCAGCTTTGTTCATGCTGCTGTTTTCTGGAATCTGAATACAAGAATGCCATGAGGCCATTTTTGTATAATTTTGTTTCCTTTTAAAGAATTTGACAGTAACATAGAACGGTAAGGTTCAGTCAAGCCTACACTCTTATTCGTTTGCTAGCACTGCCTGAGTCAGTAGCATAGAAAATACACACACACACATACGTGCACAGTGTAACAGCTACTAATAAACACATCTGTGTGTAAATGCATGCATTCACACACATGTTCTAATAATGCTAATTACCATTGGCCTGCAGTGGTTCTCAACCTGTGGGTCGCGACCCCTGAAAATACATCCTGCATATCAGATAATTTACATTAGGATTCATAACAGTAGCAAAATTACAGTTATGAAGTAGCAACAAAAATAATTTTATGGTGGGGGGTCACCACAACATGAGGAACTGTATTAAAGGGTCGCGGCATTAGGAAGGTTGAGAACCACGGGAAGCAGCAGGTTCACAAAACAATGCTCTATTAGCATGTATTAGTTTTGCACATGAATTCTGAATCTAAAGACACGGTTTGCGGCAAATAAATAAAAAAATACACGTGCCCATTTACATTACATTTGCCATATGGAAGGCTTGGGTCTTGCTGGTTTCCTCTGAGTGACCCCCCACACCCTCCCACCTACAGTGCAAACGGTTATCTCAGGGTACAGAGGAGGCAAGGGCTCAGACACGGGGCCCCGCAGGGGCACTGTGATAGCGATCGAATTCCCCTGACTCCGATTTCCATAGTATTTTCACCACAAACAGAGAATAATTAAGTCAGTACACAAACTGAGTGAGGATGACCAGGAGCTGAGTTGCAGGCAGGGCGTAAGGAATGATGGAGTCTGAATAGGAAACTTGAAGCAGATGGAACAGGGACATCTGGACTGGGAGAGCATGTTGAGAGGCTAGGAAGTTGGGTGGGTATAAAATATCAGTGGTAGCCTCGGGAGGGAAGGCCCGGAATCACGGAGGATTAAGATGTTGGCAGCCCAGTGATGCCGAGGGGGCCTGGTGAGGTTGAAACAGCCCTGGTGAGGCCAAGACGGCCCCGGTGAGGTCGGGACGGCCCCGGTGAGGTTGGGATTGCCCCGGTGAGGTTGGGATGGCCCCAGTGAGGTTGAAACGGCCCCGGTGAGGCCGAAACGGCCCTGGTGAGGCCGAAACGGCCCTGGTGAGGTTGGGACGGCCCTGGTGAGGATGAAATAGCCCCAGTGAGGTTGGGACAGATAATGGGGACCAGTATAGACAGGTGAACAGGGGTAGATGCAGAGGCAGAGCAGCATTGAACAGACTGTCAAACTACAGTGGGAAGCCTGGGGAGGGTTTGGGGTGTGGTTGGGGGGGGGGGGTGGTTAAGAGATCAACCGAAGGACTTATATGCATGCATATAAGAATAACCAGTGGACACAAGACACTAGGGGGTAGGGGCCGGGGGAATGTCAAGGGGGGGGAAAAGGAGACATATGTAATACTCTTTGTAATACTTCAAGAAATAAAAATTATTTAAAAAAAAAAAAGATGTTGGCAGCAACTAACCGAAGTGGAACAGCAGCACGTGCAGGGACGGAGCAGGAGGGACTCACTCCATGCTAGCACATCAGCTGGACCGCTGCCAGACCCACACGCTCGTCAAAGCGCAGACTAGGGATGGCCACTGACCAGGGATGGCCCCCGGTGGCCTCACTATTAGCAAACGCCACCTTCTCTTCCTGCCTGACTGTTGCTCTAGCAAAACCAGTACTTCACTTTGTATTACTGAATGAAGCATTTTTGTACCTAATGACAGACTTAGCATATAGACTCAGTCACTGTCTGATGAGCAGACGGATGTCTGACATTACTCTGGTAGCTCCTACTTACGATGTGCTCACTGTAAGCAGGCATTGTGCCTGGTAGTCTCATGAATTATCTACCACACAGGGTATTATTTACTCCCAATTTTCCAATTGGAAAGGGTGGCTTAAAAGAGTTACTAAGTCATCCATGGTTACACAGTCAGTAAATAACTGAGCTGGAATCCATTCCACAGCACATACATCCAAACGGGCATGCTCTCTCCTCTGTCCCTCAGTGCTTACGAGATTATTGATGGCCTGGCCTGTGTGGCTCAGTGGTTGAGCATCGACCTATGAACCAGGAGGTCACGGTTCGATTCCAGGCCGAAGTGAATCCTGATAGGACAGAACTGCTGGCCTAGCACGGGCGGGGGACATCCAGCCTGTGGGCCTTATGAGGCCCTCGGAATCATTTGGTCTGGCCCTGCCAAGGCAACCGCAGGTGGGACTGGAAATTCAATAAATCTAGAAGCTTTTTTCATAGCAACATAAATTCATACATTTATATTAACACATTGCGGACCAGTAGTTTTATTGCTAGCTTTACCCAGTGGCCAGATAAGTTTCTATTTAACGGGTACATAAAATGTTTTACGTAAATGTTAAAGGTACACTTTAAAATTACCCATTGCATTTTGAAGTTATTTATTACATGTTCTTACAAGCTAATATCTTTTTAAAGTATGATACTTTGTAAAACAGTATGTAACATGGAGTGAGAAGTCTCGCAATGTGTGAAGTGAATTATATTAAGTGAATGATGTTATAAATATCCAAATGGCCCTTGGCAGAGAAAAGGTTCCCCACCCCTGGCTAGCAGAACACTCATTAAAAAGTCTTACAACTGTTACTGCTATGTGAAGCTCTCTAGTTCCACTCTCATGGGAAGGTGGGTTTTCTGCGTGGCAGCCCACGCCATGTTGCCAAGTCTGTAAGGTAATGACCAGAGGTTCAGCCAGGTCCTATTGACTGTCTCATCTAATAGGTCAGTAATCTGAGGAAATTAACAATGGTCAAAAGTCAAAAAACAGAGAACTTAAAAAAAAGATGAACCCTTCTATAACCTTTCATGAGCTCATCTCTGGTAGAGTTTCATGGTATAAACTTGTAGTAACGTAACAGAAACACTTTAAAATGAAAAACTTAAATATGAATGATCTACAGTGGGTTGAACTCCTCCATTTCTTCCAGATAGAACGAGGCATCACCTCACACAAAGTCAAGAGATGAAGAAAGTATCAAACACAATGGCCATCCGAACTGACAGCCACAACCCTGACTCTGCGCAGAGAGAAATGTGTCATGGAAACCTTGAAGCTGGGTATGTCAGGGACCCCCGTCCAGACCTTGGTGCACCCATGACAAGCTGGCAGGGAGCCCAGAGCGAGGTGGGGCATGACTAGCACCCACTGCAGGGGTGCCTCCCATGACGAACTGGAAGTTCTCTGCCTTCACCCACCGCGTCTACATCCAATGGCTTTCGGAACAATCGGGCCTCAGAACCGTCACACAGAAGCACAGATCCGATACGATCGCGGGGCCACAAAACCTCTCCACAGTCAGCGCCCACCACGCCAGGGACAGGACAAAAGCAGCTCAATCTCTCCATCGGATCTGCTTGTCCTTCCATCGGAGCTGCCTGGCGCCTTCCCTGTGGGACGGCCCCCATTGCCGAGTGGACACTGGGCCTCTGTTCCTGGCTCAGGACCCACTCCCATGTGATGGTCAGCAGGCTGCGGCTTGCCTCTCTGCCGAACAACTTGCCGAGGAACCGCCCACACGGCCGACATGTGGTTTACTACATTTTCTTTTATGAACTTGTGCTGAGTGGACACGGGCCATGTCACAAGGCAAGCACTTCCATGCCTGGGAAACGTGCTGCTTCCCCCACGTCTCCTGAATGAAGGAATTAAGGAGAGTCGCCCGCAGGAAAGCACAGACCTACCAGATGCGTGCCTGGCTGAACTCATCTACAGCCATTCCCTCACCCACTGCGTTCAGGGCTTGTTTTAAAGTGCAGTATTGCTTCCCAAGAGAAAGCCTAACGCGCCTTCCATAGGAGAGCACTTTTTGGTTTGCGAGGAAACTGTAATAAGTCTGTGAGTTAGACAGCTTGCTATACTCCTTACATTGTTTTCCAAATACAGGAAATGAGGCGTGACCACGTGAGACGAGAGCAAGAACCCAAACGCAGATCTTAAACAGGTGGGTCAGGGTCCCTCCTACCCAGCCCACTACCTGGGGAGGCCATAAAGCCAAACGGTGAAGAGTGTGGCATCTGGATTCACACCAATCAGGTGAAAACCTTGGTTCTACCACTTACTGTCGTGAGCTTCACAAGTTCCTTAGCCTCTTGGACGCAATTTCCTCATCCGTAAAATGGGAATATTAAGAAGATTGCAGTATAGATTACTTGAGTAGATATACCTTAAAATGTCAAACAGATCAATCAGTAAATCACTCCATAAACGTAACATGACCAGGTAGGGTGGGTATTTGTGAGCCTGTGCAATATCGAAGCAACACATCAGCCAAGATCACCATAGCGTGATGGAAAGTACGAGGCTCGAGTTCTGCTTTGTGATGTCATCCTGGGGAAGATGTGTTCCTAAAAACTGAATATAAACATCTTTTTAAATGTCGTATACCAAACGCTAACCAGAGAGAAGCAGGCCTTGAAGACAGCCTGCGTGCTGTGGACAGCTCTGGCAGTGCACATGCAGGGAACAGCAGCCTGGGACCTAAGGGTGCCCCCCACCCTCCTCCACAGCCACCAAGCTCCGGACCCTCAGTGGAATCCTGCCAACATCCTGCATGAGCCTGGAAGCAGATCCTTCCTCATCCAAGTGTCCAGATGACGACGCGGCCTGGCCGACACCTTAACTGCAGCCTGTAAGGCCCTGGGAAAGGGGACCCTGGTTCCCTTTTACATACAGGTTTTCCTCTTCAAATTCACCCTTTTGCAGGCAAATTTGCTCTGCAAAAGGGTGAATCCAATTTGCCAAAGGGTGAATTTGAAGTGGAAAACCTGTATGAGACAATGCCCAGACTCCTCACTCAAGAACCTAGGAGATAATGTGTACTGTGTTTGTTTTTAATGTAATAATCCAACTACAGAGAGTATTTTATAAGAAGGAAAAATTTAAAAAGGGCCTGTCATCCTTCCATGCTAATACAATTATTTTGCTGGACATTCTCTCCCAGTCTTTCTGATTTACCATGGAGTAAATCAGAGTAGTCGTACAATTTTACAGCCTGAATTTTTCACTTATATTATCCACATTCTCCCATGTTACAATGTACACATATATTCTTAACATTTATCATTTTTAATGGATGTAAAATTTTCTATCAAGAGATGGAGCAAAATTATTTAATCTTTTTACTATTATTAGACATTCCTGTGGCCTCCAAACTTCTACTATTATAAATAAAACACTATTATAAAAATAGGCATGTTATGGCTTTCTTTTTTTACAACCATATTTTGGATTAGTCCCCAAGGGGAGGCAATCTGGTAAAAATACAGTATGTCTCTGTAAACAGAATATATTATGTTTCTTTAAGCCAATTGAATGACACCAGAAATACCTGAAGTACCAGTTTTAGCACATATTTTCGTTTTTAAAAACTAAGTGAAAAATGGTAACTGGAAGTTTTAAGTTCCGTTTTTTAAATTACCAGAGCCAGTTTAAATGTTTTCCTATACGTTTATTTGTTTCAACTTACTCATGCCTCTCTTTAAAATTACCTTCACCTGAGTTGTCTCACGTTTCTGAGACTCGGGCTCCTCATGTATGAACAGCAGACAATGCCATATACTGCACACGATTGCAGTGAAAGCCAAATACGAGCGTTTCCATGAAAAACCGAGGACATACCAGTGGCTCAATTTTTAGCTAAATGAGTAAGTCAAAGAGTAAGCGGTCAGTTACACAGAACAACACAATGGCCACCAATATTAACCGACATTTTAGAGTCCAGGCATGAAACCGTTGGGGAGAGAAGTGCAACTTTCTAGGCAAAACCCAAAAGACGGAGCGTGTTGACTGAAAAACGAAGTGGATGCCATTGTCGTCCCGTAAACACCTGCCGACCCTGAACACGGGTTTACACAGAGGTGTTCAGTGTAGCCCAACCTCCAGGAGCCCCGATGGGAAGCTGTTCTATGGACAGCCCTCCCTGCCTCCCGGCTGATTTCCTCCCAACGCCAAGGATGCCCAGGAGATTTTAATCCAGTCCCGTCGGGTGACCATTTCCTCAGCCTTGGGAAGGGCCTGTCCCAGGCTCTTCTACTGGCTGTTCTCTATCCTTTTCTTATTTGAGGGAGAAACCACGATCTATCTGATCGAAAGGGAAGCTCCTGTGGAAAGCACGTAGTAAGTTACAAACTCTGTGCATAAACAGACGGCATCATTACTGTTGCATTGGGAGGTGCGCATAGAACTCATAGGTCAAACGTCAAAGTTCAAGCAGCGCTAGGAGGGACTTGCACAGGACACACACTTGGTCCAGGTTTCAGATTCTGGTGAAACAGCCTGCAGCTCTTGCCCACAGACAGCTGGCTTGCAGCCGGGATGCAAACAGCCCTCGGTTCCTCAGAATCTGTCCTGCTAACACCAGTAACAGTGGTTGGGGGGGGGGGGGGGGGGGCTGACCAGGAGTGAAATGCTACTTCTCTTCCCACCGGGACCAGCTGTGGGGCCCGGAGGCCAAGGCCGCTGTCTGAAGGCGGGAGCCCCCCGAGGTGGCGGATTGCACCACGTCGGCAGCGGAGGCTCCACGGCGGTTTATCATTTACTCGGGGGAAACAGATGGACAAACACTGGTGGAGTCCCTGACAGGCGTCCAGAGAGCTGTCCTTGCGCCCTGCAGTGACACGGGGCGGAGACGTGATGCAGGGCCGCGGTCCCTTACGAAACAGAGAGCAGGCTGCCCTCTGGAACCAGCTCAGTTTGCACGTCCTTGAGCGAGCCGGGCCCTGGGCATTAGAGAAAAGGCTCCTAATAAGAAACCAAAAAACGCTCGTTTAAAAGGGAAAGCCAATGTGGTATGTCATGCACGCTTAGGAGCCACTTTCTGTAAAGAGAATGTCAGTTCTCAAAAGGCAGCTTATGAAACCACTAGAGGAAGAACAGAAAGAGGCCCTGGTGGCTCAGTGGTTAGAGGGTCGTCCTGACACCCCAAGGCTGCAGGCTCCATCCCCGGTCAGGGCAACACCAGAACCAACCAATGAATGCACACGTGAGCGGGACAACAAATCAATGTCTCTCTCTCTTTCTCCCCCTCCCCCCCTCTCTCTCCCTCCCTCCCTCTCTCCCTACCACTCTCTCTCTAAAAAGTCAATAAATGAAAATTTTTAACAAGAAACATATAAAGAATAGCAATGATCTGATAATGACAAACGCCCTTCATACTACAGTTAGACCACCCTTTCGATGGCAGCAGGGCCAACCAAGTCCAATTTTTGAACCTTAAAAGCACAGGGACAGCCAAGCTGCCCAGAGGTCTGAGAAGCTCAGAGGGCCGTGCCCAGGTCACCATGCCCTGACATGGGGATTCCCTGAATTCCCTGGGGAAGTCGGGTGAGATGGCTCTGGGGTCGGGATGTTTCCCGATGCAGGAAGGAAGTTCTTCTAACCAAATGCTCAGTGTTAAAATGTCTGCAAGCAGGGAAATCCCGTTGGAGATTCACAGGAGTCACGGCTGGCAGGGCCCCTGGAAATCAGCCCAACCCTCTCCTTTCCCAGCAGGCAACACAGTCCCAGAGATGGCTCACGGTCTCACCGTGACCGAGATGACCCGAGGAATCCAGGAGAGAGGATGGAAGTCAGGCCTGTGCGCCACCCACGTCTCTCCAGCCCCACCCTTAGGCCTCACTACACCTGCTTGTCCTGATTAAGCAGAGAGCCGCCTAAGTCACCAAGAGCAAATGCATCCTGGAAAAAACCGTCCAGCACTTTCTTCGTCCCGGACACCATATGTCCTGCTCAGACAGCCGCGGCCCAGCGCTCAGCGCCACCTCCCGGGCTTCCCCACAAGGGCCCGCACAGCCTTCCCGGGTCCCCAGGACACACACCCTCCCTTCGCGCTCGGCTCCGGTTCCCACGAGAACCAGGAGTGCTGACTGTGCCAACAGATTCCTCCTCGGGCCTTGACGCTCACAAGGAGCCCGGGCAGTAAACGCAGCTGGTTTTGCTTGAAATGCAGAATTTCTGCTAATCAGCTTACGGCTTGTTTGGCCACACGAATGTAATGTGTCGCTGTAATGTGCTTTACTGTAGGTCGTCTGTGTGTGTCTCCTGGTGCCCGTGACCGTGGAGTGAGTGGGTGTCGTTTAGCTGTGGGACGTTGCTGGGGCTGCTGCTGTTTAGAATGGGGATGGGGACCCCCCAGCATCCTCCCACCTATGGGCCCGTCAGCCAGTCAGCCAGTCGGATTCAGCGTATGGACCGCTTCTCTGTTCCTGAGCCGTGGGCTGTTGCTTTAACCGTAGGGTTGCTTTATGTGAATCAACTAATATCAGGAGGGAGAGTACCTGCCTGCTAACCAAGTCCCCGTGACACAAAAACTAAAACAAAGTCACTGCAACAGGATATGCTTCCCAACGTAACCCACCGGTGTAAACAGCATCCTTGTAGAGACACAATTTTAACATGCAAAGACTACCTTGCTCCGTTTTGGCACAGAAACATTCAACTGCATATTTTTCCCAACGCTGTGCACAGGCAGTGGCTTACCTTCCAGCATCTTCTGCAGACTGTTCCTCATGACGTGGATGTTCTCGATCCCGATGAACTGGAACTTGATGTTGGAATAATTGTCTTCATTCTCGTAGCCTTTCCCGGCAGCGCGGTTTGCCATGGCGTTAAGCTGCAGCGGTCGGCAACACAGAACAGTCACCCGCAATACCCAGGACAGGAACCGCCAGAGCGCGTCATGGCTCTCCCGAGCAACATTCACAATGAGGCGCGGAGACGGGACAGGTTTTACATCACGGGACACGGTACTGAGCTGTGTAGCTTCAGACACACATGCTGAGCTTGTGCCTGACAACATACATGTGTCGACGTGGGGATCATTTTCTGAGCTGGGAAGAAGCGTTCTATGGATACACATTCTACGGATAAACTGCCTCTGGCAGTTCCCTGCCCCGATCTAACCCCGGACATTCTCACCTGTGATCGGCAGGAGGGTCCCGGCAGACACGGATGTCCGTGTGAGGCCCTGCGGGTTAAATGATTACATCCTCCAGCCTCACGCTGCAGCAAGCACACCTCAAATAGGAAGGGCTGCACCGTTCTCATTGGCCCACAAGAATCCCCCAGACGGCCAGTGAAGCCTCGAGCAGGAACCACTGAGTGCAACAAAGAGAGGGCGTGCAGACGCTGTCTGCAGAGGCACGTCCTCCGGCCACCTTACTGCAACCTGGGGGCCTGTTAAAGGGCTGTGACCACTTTTATGACCATAATTCTGTATCTGAGGAGTGAGGATTTCCCAGTGCAAACAGTGTAATGACCATGGACTCTCAGGAGATTTATTAAGTACAGACTCTGCCCTCGTCCTGTCTAACTAAAGTCAAGAAGGGGACAGGTCTTGCCTGCGCTCGGAAATGCGCAGATTTCTAGAATACCTGCTGTCTGGCTGAGTAATCCCATCCTAGAAAACATGTTTACTGGCCATTGTCTTCTTCTGCCCAGAGGACAGGGGCTGTCCCCGGCAAGGAACTCACACCAGGGACTCACCACCAGAAACAATACCTGTTTTCAGGACCACAAAGCTATACTGAGAGGATAGCAATACACACTTTTCAAAAAGCTAAGTTTAAAAAGCCAAGTCAAAAACATATATATTCTTTGACCGAGGTCTCCTGTTTACGAGAATCTGACACAATTAAAAGCATCAGCACATAAAGATGCACGTCCAAGAATATTTATTGCAGCTTTTTATATAATAACAAAAAGCTGAAACTCTGTGAATATCTCAATAGGACAATGACTACTAAGAGTACTAAGAGAAACATAGGTTATCTATCTATCTACCTACATATCTATCAACAGAGACAGACAGACAGGCTTGGAATTGGCCCGTGACATGTTAACATGTTAAGCGAAAAGGGTAAACTACAAAATAATATTCTACAATTATCCCATCTTTTGAAAAATAAACCAACGTACAGAGAAGTGTTAATGTTTATGCAGGTTTGAGTCAGCAGAATTAAAGTGAATGAAAGACTGTATCCAATTGGGCAAAAGTTACAGCAAAAAGATAGAGGTGGCAAGTGACAGGGGCCTCCCCTGCCGGTCCCTACCCACATCGTCTCCAGGATCGTCTTTCTATGTGGACCAAATTATATTAAATTTCAATCTATAGTGAAATAACAGTCCTAAAAACAATTTCTTGTTTCAGTGAAAAAAAAGTCAACACCTCAAAGGCTCCTGTAGTCCTTGTTACTAAGAAGCTGCATGAGGTTCGTAATTTAAATAACAGAAGTCAAGCGTTTAGAAGTGAAACCTAAGCCGGCGGCAGAACGTCCCCTTTCCACAGTAGGTCCTGCTCCGTGATGCAGCTCATGTGAGTGACATCAGCTGGGCCACGTCAGCCCCTCAGCTCCCCTCTTCCAATGCACTAAAGGCTGTCCCCTTTCTCCCAGGCATGCTACAGGAATACAGGGTTTGGCCTTAATCAAGAAAAAAAAATTAAAATAATGTTATTTTTAAGACTACGTACGTTCATGCTTTAAAATGTTTAAGTATTTTAAGGGGGGTAGTTTCTTCGTATAATTATTTTCCAAAGCCACTGGCTTGTCCTTCACAGCGAGCCTCATGAAATGAACCGACTCCCAGGGTCATGTGAGCATCCGCCTGCTACCTGAGCCCCAGGGCTATTCCCCTTCTGGAATAATTCAGGTTAAGCCTGCTCACCTCATGCGGCAGAGGCACTATGTAAACAGTGCAAGGAATAAACCCCAAGTACTATTATAGTTATTATTATGATAACCTGTAACTTGGAGTCCGCTCACATTTTACGTAGTTGATCACCTATAACCTGGGAGAATTTATCGGTAGCCTTCTTTTAGGAGCAAAGAAGCAACACAGATGGCCTCTTGAAAGTCAATGGTGCTTCTCACAGTGAACAGAAGGTGGCGCTATTTAGCCTCCCATCCAAAGTGTACTTTCTCAAGGTTTCTACATATTTCAGAGGACCTAATACGATTATGTGGCAACAGCTGAACCCTCAAAGCAGGAAATACAGCTTTAAAATGAATAAAAGTTCAAGAAGCTATCCTGGACCCCTGGACCAATTATACATATAATTACGTAATTATATATTATATATATTCAGATAAAATGTCCCTTACATAACAAAACACTATTAGTAAATCTAATTTGGTCTCCCATCCCTTTGGGTGAGAACTTCACTTCACCTCTCTCTTTCTCTCTCTTTCCCTCTTCTCCTCCTCCTCTATCCCCCTCTCACTCGCTCCAAAAATCAATGGAAAAAAATATCCTCCGGTGAGGATTTTTTAAAAAACAACAAAAAACTCAAAGGAAAACCTACTTATTTCAGCTCCTAAAAATTCCCAAGTAGATAAAACAATGGAGGTAACTACATTCCAGTTTCAACTTATGCTTAAGAAACACGGCGGACAAATGAAAAGTGGAACTGGAGAAAGGCACCCTGTTCCTAACCTAAGACCACCCAGCTGTTTGATAATCTCAGCATCATTACATTCAGAAAAGCTCCTAAAGGAAACAAAAGGAACCTACTCATTCCTCAACAAACACTTAATGAGCACCTGCTGTGTGCCAGGCAATGAGCACAGTAAGAAGATGAGCAAGAAGCTGTTCTACTGCCATAAGCTCATCGCGGAGTGGAAGGGAAAGCTCAGAGCACCACAAAGCAGGGCTGGGCAGGGGCTGGGTGACTGGAGGCAGTGGCGGCAGCAGGAGCTGGAATCGGGAGCCGCCCCACGTGGCCTATGGGATCAGGGGGAATGTGTCATGAGACGGACGGTAATGATCTGGAAGGATGGAGAGAAAGGGATGGGCATTCCAGACAAAACACGGAGGACGACAGGAGCTGGGGAGTCAAAACCAGAGGAGCAGGTGGGTATTGTGAGCCAACCGATGGCAGCGAGGTGGGAGGTGCAGGTACGGCGGCAACAGCAAGGGAAGAAGCTGGAAAATCTTTGGAGAGCCTTCCGAACAGGCCCGATGAAGATGCTCAGCCTTCACCTGTGGCCCTGGAGAGCAACGGAGGGCTTCTAAGCGGGTGTCCATGACACCAAGACCCACTGGAATGGGGTGGAGGGCACGGGCTCTGGGAGCTGTTGGCCTGTCCATGTCCTCCCCGCAGCACAGGACAGGCACTCAGTGAAGAGCTAAGGACTGGCTCACCCCCCAAATAAATATCAACAGTGGAATGACCCTGCAGGTGAACAGTCTAAACATGTAAAGAAAAAGAACCCAATTCGTCCCCTAATCTTCAACCAGCCTGTCAAACATACCAAAACCATAAACGCTTTGTCAACGAGCGTCCTGCTATCGAGTTAAAGGTCAGCCTGGTCACTGTCTTCGTCTCGGAGTCTCAGGTTTCAGCTGAGCACATGCGACACCTGAATCCTAACAGGAGCTGGTCCTCCGCGGCTGGGAATGGAGAGCAGACGCTGACCTTGGCAGGCGGCTGGCCACGTCCCCGCACAGGCTGTCAGGGGACTGTCCTTTTCTCCCCCTCCCTCCGTAACCGCGGAGGTGAAGAACCGTACACTGTGCCACAGACATGAAAACATGGGATGATTTTACCTCTTGCCACCACCGTCCGCAACTGCGTGAGTGGAAATCCTCCCTTCTCACCCCTGAGGCCGGCCCAGCAGAATGAAGAGCTTTTGAATTACACTCAGACAGGAAACCTCCCTCCAACTCAACCGAAAACGCCCATCCCATACGTGATGCACAATGATCTTCCCCTCATTACAGGCCATTTGGACGGGGGAGGGTGTGTGCCCTGGTGCTGCCCCCCCCCCCCCCCGCCTTTTCTTCTTTCTTCTACAGCTCGGCCTGTGTCTGGGGAAAGAGCATTGTGGAGGAATGATAAGAGGTAAGCATCCTATATAATAAAAGCCTAATGTGCTAAGTGTCCGGTCGTCCAGTCAGCCATTCAACCAAAGTGTAATATGCTAATGACATGCTAAGGCTGCTCAACCGCTCACTATGATGTACACTGACCACAAGAGGGCAAACAGTCGACTGGTCAACCAGTTTCTATGACGTGCACTGACCACCAGGGGGCAGATGCTCTGACTGGTAGGTTAACTTGCTGCAGGGGACCATCCAATCGGGACTGAGCCAGTCAGGCTGGACACACCCTGGAGGCCTCCCACAGTCCTGCCCCGGCTGGCCAACCTCCCGCATCCCTCCCTGGCCTTGATCATGCACCGGTGGGGTCCCTTGGCCTGGCCTGTGCCTCTCGTAATCTGGGCTGAGGGACCTCCCCCTCCCCCTGCCCCAAGTGCACAAATTTCGTGCACCGGGTCTCTAGTGTCTTTATAAAGCTGGACAAGACTGCAATTCTCTCTCCGTTGGTAGTCAATGCTTTTCTGGTTATCACTTACTACCCATCACTGCCCTCCCTGGCATAAGAGGCCAACGGCTGAGTCTCCTAGGGCACGTTCACATATGTGGGATCCTGGGGTAGGAGGTGCACAGTTCGCTAACTCGGGAGATCCACGCTGACTTGAGTCCATTCCAGCATCCCATCTGCCACTGCCCACCACCGGTACAGACGTGGACTCAGTCTCCGGGCTATCAAGGGTGACACCCTGAACCAAGATCGGCAGACATGGTCTTGAAAAGTCTGAAAGCTCTCAGCAAGCAGTGTAGGCCTCATGTGAAGCGTGTGTGCGCGGGGAAACATGCCGAGGGCACACCTTTAGCGACACCAATTTTCTTTAAGGGATCAGCATGAAACGTCTTGTCGCGGAGAGTAAACATACTTGGTGCTTAATATACCCTTCCAATCAGATCCTGTGGATTAATTTGTTTTAAATCTGGCCTTGCTCAACAGCTGCCACATTTCCTGGAAGGTTTACATAACAGTCTATACACTTGGCTCACTGGCCCTTCCATGAGCAGGCAAATCTGTTTGCCTTTGTTTAAATCTGGGAAAACAGCGTAGGAGAAGAGCACCCCAACTCAGTAAACCCCTGTCTTTCCTGCCTTTTCTATCTTGTCTTCAGTGTACGTGTCTGAGAAGCAGACATCCATGAGGTCTCTCCTGATGGTTTGGGAGAGCAGAACAGCTGTCCTTGCCTGGCTGGTGTGGCTCAGTGGTTGAGCATCAACTTATGAACCAGGAGGTTACGGTTCAATTCCCGGTCAGGGCACATACCTGGGTTGTGGGTTCAATCCCCAGGAGGGGGTGCGCAGGAGGCAGCCAATCAGTGATTCTCTCTCACCGTTGATGTTCTATCTCTCTCTCCCTTCCTCTCTGAAGTCAATAATAGTTGTACCTGACCTTCACAAAAGGCACAACGAAGAGGAGGGAAGGCGGTGAGAAAGAAGAGGGCAGAGTGCAACGAGCCGGAGGAAAAGCACAAATCGCACAAGAACAGTCAGAGGGTTTCTGGCATCGGTAGGTGAAAGCCTTCAGGCAGAACCTGTTCTCCCCGCCCCTCCCCTCCCCCCGCCCCCCATGCCCCGGCCCTCCCGTCTGAAGCTCGTCTGCATGCAGTGCTTTGAGGATGTATCTGAAAAGGAGGAACCCTTCCATGTCATGTGCTGGAACGTGGTCTGGCAGGGACACCCGTCTTATACCCGAGCATCCTCTCTGCTCCGCCACACCTGTCCTCCTGCCGCACTCCCGCCAGAAACGCAAGGCCATGCGTGAGGCACGGGCCTCTCACTAGGAAAACATCACATTGCGTGGCCCAGGCCACGGGTCACAGCCCTGATGAAATGAGACTCAGGGAGGCAGGGAAAACTGCCAGGGTCTAGGTGTCTACGCACTGGACAGCGTGCAGTTCTCATGATTTCTCACATCACCCATGAGTACAGACTATGTCTGCAATGACCTGTTCTTAACATCAGTGTATACTTTGGTTAATAAAAGTCCACAGGTTTCGGGTGCACAATTCTATACCACATCGTCTGTATATTGTAGTGCGTGTTCACCACCCAAGTCAAGTCTCCTCCCATCAGCTTTATCCTCTTTACCCTCTTCTACCTCCCTCCGCCCCCTTCCCCTCTGGTAATCGCCATACTGTTTGTCTACGAGGGTTTGTGTGTGTGTGTGTGGGGGGGGGGGGGGGCAGCAGGGAGGTTGCTTTATCCATTCACCAAGAAAAGGTCATTTTTAAAAATTTTAGGAGCATGATCTATAAAACTAAACAACACACATGTGGTGCGTGTCCTGTGTACCCAGCACAAGGGGGGGATGTTAGAGGAACCTGAGGCGCGCACGCAGGAGCCTGGGAACCCGGGCAGCAGCCCTCTGAGCGGCGGGGTGCTGACTGTGCAAAGAGGAGGAGCCCCTTGGCAGCGAAGGAACCTCAGCGGGAAGGCAGCCCCTCGCTCTGCCTCGGTCCAGTCCCGACTGAGAGCTGCAAAGGCGCGCATCCGAATGGCGGAACGGCGACACTTACTTTAGGCCGCGTGTCCACCACGTAGATGAAGTCGCTCCCTGGGTTGGCTTTCCTGATGGCCTGGAGCATCTGCTCGTCTTCCAGGCACCGGGCGCTGAAGCCGGACAGGGGCTGGCTGCTCCGGCAGATGGAGGCCTGCGGGGAGGGCCGGGCGACACAGCGGCGTCAGACAACTGTGCAACGGGACGCAGCAGAGGCCTGCCGGGCTGGCTGCCCCACAAGGCGCCCCCGGCTCACTGTGCCCCCGACATGGCTGGCCTGCAACGGTGTCTGTGGGAAATCAGAGTGTGTACGGATGCCTGGGTGGGACCCTAATGAGGGCACGGAAAGCCACTGAAATAACCTTTCCTTTTCCTGCTGAAGCAGAAATAGAAAAGAAATACCTCTGCCCCTACAACGCACAGGGCCCTGCTCATGGCAAGACTAGTAACAAACGTTTTTAAATGCGTGCCACCATTTTTTCCTAGCCCGTTTAGAAACTTCACAAATACTCAAGACCACGTTTAATCCTGATGAGGGGCTTCTGAGTGTGAGGCGAGCCCAGGCTGCCGCTGGCGTGGGCCCCGGCGGGCAGCGGGCATGAGGCTCACCCAGGTGAGGTGAGATGGAAGCAAGGGGTGTCTTTGGACTCAACCTGCCTTCTCTTCTGCAACCTTCCTAGTCTTCAGTTCCAACAGAGCATATTGTATTGTTCGATAAAATGTGTAACAGCATAACCATTTCCCATGTTATTAACAGGCCAGGATAGGTACAGCCTCACCGCTAAAAAAAAAAACTTGTGTTTTTGTGGCAAAGTTCCTTTTATGGAGTTAGATTCTATTTTAATACTTAAATTAAGCTGGAATCACCAGGTACAATCCATCCAGGAATGGCTCAAATAATCTACGCCGAGGGGCGCCCCCTGTGCGGAGGGTAGAGCGTGGGGTCTGTGGGAAACGGTAACAGAACAGCCCGGAGGAGCCCGCTCAGAGCGCCGCGCCGCAGGCTCTCCAGGAAAAGGCATCCAGCTCTGAGTCCAGACGCGGCTTAACTGTCCCGAAGCTCAGCCCAGGGCGCCTTAGCCAGGGGTTCGGTTTCTCCATAAAACGGGAGCTTGGCACTCCTCCGCGGGAAGGCGGTGCTTCTCGCTAACTCTGCCAGCCTCCGGCAGGGACCGTGGCAGGACCACAGCGCAGAGCAGCCAGACACGTAGCGGGGCAGCTGTCTCGGGCTGGGCGCCTTCTGTCACAGCCACGGCGCCGCGGTGGCTCCAGGAACTCCGGCCTGCAGCCAGGGAGGGAGAGCGGGGAGAGCGGGGAGAGCGAAAGGCCGCCGGGCTGCTCCAGCTTCAATCTTTTTTTTTTCCCACTGAAGCCGAATAATGTCTTTATTGGATGCTGTTAAGGATACGGTTGCTGTGGAAACAGAGGATCTCACCCTCCAGGTTGGGGTGCCAAACCTGAACGGTGCATTTTTCTAGCAGCTGCTGGAGGACTGGGGATGCTGGGAGGAGAGACAGCCGAGCTCTGAGGTCACGCTGCAGTCTTCATGTGGCCCCCCCTGCAGGTGGTGGCTGTCTCCTTTAGAAAGTCCTTCAAGACTCACACTTCTCCGTGTGCCACCCACTCGTCCCCCACCTCCACCCCACCGTCGTGTTTCCCTGCTGGCCTGACCCTGGGGCCCCTAGACCAGCCTGCTTCACACAGTCCCTGGGCTGTCTGTGTGTGTTGCCTCTGCTCGAACATTCCTAGCTGTGTGACTCTAAGCAAACTGCATGGCCTCTCAGCTTGAGTCACTGGCAGCACAAGTCCAATGGCCGTGAGGAGGAGGAAGGGAGGGAGGGTCTGAACATGGATGAGGATAGCCAGCTTCGGGGAGCGCCAGCGGGAAGGGGAACTGAGGGAGGAACCAAAGGGGGTTGACGGGCAGGTACGTCCAATGGGTGGGAGACAGTCCCCACACCTGGCTTTCACGGAGCCTGTCTGGGGGCTGTTTCTCCCACCTTCGGGGGGTCGGGCGCAGGGAATGCTGGCTGCAGGGAGCACCTCTGAGCGGCCTTTACCCGATACTTGCTCTGCGCGAAAGAGTTAAGGGCAGCTGCCACTGGGCAGTTTCTTGGGTTCTCGCAGAGGAGTTCAACGGGGAGGGAAACATTTAAATGGTGAGAATCTGTCCGAGGATGCACGCACCGCACCTACAGGGCAGCACACGGAGGCACCCAGGGAGCGGTGAGGGTCCGGGGAGCGGTGAGGGTCCGGGGAGAGGTGAGGGTCTGGGCGGCAGGGGAAGCCGGGCTCTGCAGTCTAGCTGTGAGCAATTCGATCCTATTCCGAGACATTCCACACTTGCCCTTCATAATGCTCACCCTTCCCAAGAATCTCAGGACAGAAAAAACAAAAAAGCAGTCGGACAGCACTACGCTCACTTTTTAAGTACCCAGCGCATCCCTACCCCCTCACAATAAAAGAATAGAAGACCCCTCTCTTGTTTATCAATGGATGCTACAAACAAACAAACAGGTAAATGCTGCTGGCATGCTAATTTCAAGTACAACATTGTAAACTTCCCTATTCATTCCATTTTTTTGTTTTACAAAAAGGATTCATGTTTTCCTTTGCCTCTCACCATTGCTCCAGTTCTGTAAAGGCTGAACTATCTTTGGAGTGAAATCAGAGGGACATTAATAAACTACTTGCCATCTTTAGACCCCAGTTCAGAGCAGTGAGTGTAACTAAAAATACGATCACATATGTCCTTTCAACTAACAGGACTTACACCACTAAGTGAATGTTTTCCTTTAAAGCGGGCAACACAGGAGGCTGCTGCTCGCTCTGGAAACAGCTCGAGGCAACTTTGGAAAAGCCTCCCTTTAGAACCTCTGGGACCCTACCCTCCTCCCTGCCTGCAGGTGTGCGCATGTCACATACACTCACACACATTCTCTCTCCCTCTCTCTCTCTCTCTCTCACACACACACACACCTGCTGCAACTGTCTACAGCAAGCATGTCAAACTCAAAGGCTAACATGGGCCAAATAAACGAGGCATGTGGCCCACGGGCCGCGAGTTTGACATGCTTGGTCTACAGACTCACTTGGCTTTGAACCCACAGACATATTATCTAGCTGGAAAATCCACCTTTTGCACCTGGCTACAGTCAAACAGCTTCTAAAGTGGGTGGCAAAGGCCATTCTCGTCTTCCCAAATTTGTTCTCTTGTCCTCCGCAGAAATGGAACCACAGTTTTTGGTTGTTCATATGGTTACCCATAGACGGTATTTTCTCACCTGTCCTGGGCAGTTCTGGCCAACGGATGTGAGCAGAAGTGTCACGTGACCATTTCAGAAACCGTCCCCCAAAAGCTGTGAAGGCACCACGAGAAGGTGACGGCTGGTACTAAAGTCACCTCACACAATACGGTGAGGCCAAGCCCCCGATGGCAGCCCAGACAGGTGCAAGGGGCTTGGGTCCCTGACAGGTAAGTGGTGGAGAGCCATACCATCAGGCCTGGACTGCTCACCTTCGGAGTTTTAGGTGAGAAAAAACAAAGTTCTATCCTGTTTAAGCCACTGTCATGTGGTTCTGTTGGTGGCAGACATACCTAATTTAGCACTTACAAATAGTGTTAAAAAATAAACCCACTCTTGCCCTAGCTGGTTTGGCTCAGTGCATAGAGCATCAGCCTGCAGACCAAAGGGTCCCGGGTTTGATTCTGGGCAAGGGCATGTACCTCGGTTGCAGGCTCCTCCCCGGCCCAGGCCCTGGTTGGGGCGCATGCAGGAGGCAACCAATCGATGAGTTTCTCTCACATTGATGTTTCTCTCTGTCTTTCCCTCTCTCTTCCATTCTCTCTAAAAATCAATGGAAAAATATCCTCGGGTGAGGATTAAAATAAAATTAATTAATTAAAAAATAAACCCACTCTCCACAAACAAATATTTCTTATGTGGGAGACATTCCAAAAATGCGCCATTAAAAAGAAGAAGGGCAGTGGATTTGGGGGGCTTTTCAAAGAGAGGCCTTGCCAAGGGTCTGTGTGAGCAAGCCTAGCGCCTCCCCACCACTCACTCGGACGGTTAAGTTTAGGCATTTTCTGACTCTGTCCCATTATTTTATTGTCGAATAATCGCAATGAGCTAAGGGTCCCAGCATAGCTGTGTTGTGTCGTACCACACACAGCCATACCCGCATTCCTCTGAGAAGAATTCAAACACAGGCACAGCGAAGGCCGCGAGGAATGCCCGCTGATAACACAGGCACAGCAGGGCGCAGAACAAAGGCATGCCCGGGGACTTACGTGGTTCTCTTTACTGTAGTAGGAAAGGGCAGGAAACCGCCGTCTGCTCCGGAACTTGGAACTCCCCACGATGATGTGTGCTGTGGCCGATTTGGGAACGTACAGCTCGGTCGGGTAGGAGTCACAAACCTGTCGCAGAAAACACAGCGGATTTTTAAGCCACCGAGTCACGCTCTGCAAACCGCCACGAGAAGTTCAAGTTCCGTTCGCCAGACTTACAGGTGGGGGGTCTACGGAAAAGTCACAGAGGAGGCTATTGTGAGGAAAGCCACTGCAGAGAGATGAAGGGCTGTTGCGGCTACAACAGCAGAGCGAAGGGAAGCAAGACGCTCTTGAGCACCCCGCCTTGTGCACGGTCCCTTCCCAGAGCTCTTGGTGGGAGGCGAGGCAGTGGCAAGCGAGCAGTTCTTCCATCGAAAGGGACGCATGGCAATTCTGCATCCTGGCAGCTGAGAACACCTTAGCTGCCTGCCCTGCTTGAAAGACAGCCTCGCCCGGCCCTGCCCGGGCAGCTGGGTTGGTTAGGGCAGCAGCCCAATGCAACAAGGTTGTGAGTTCAATCCCTGGTCAGGGCACAAACAAGAATCGACCAATGAATGCGTAAATAAGTGGAACCACAAATCGATGTTTCTCTCGTCCTCTCTCTCTTTCCCTTCCTCTCTCTCTAAAATCAATCAATAAATAGAAAGACAGTCTGACTGTGGGAAATGCAAGTCCAACAGTGCTGTCCCGTCGCTGTCCCCGGCACACACTGCGTGCAGTCTTGCCCCCAAGGCCTCCCTCAATACTCCTTCCTTCGACCTTCCCACATCTCACCCATTCTTCAAGGGCCAACCTCATGCCACCTCCTTCAAGAATCCTCCCCAGCCTTCACGCCCCACCCACCCCCCTCCACACCCCAACTTCCAGCTCATGAGGACTTCTGGCTCCCGTACAATATAGCAGCTTTATTTCTGTTTCTCATGTGCCCACTTTATAAGAAACGATTTGCTTGCTCTGTGCAGCCCGGCAGTGATTCCCACGGTGGAGACTGGCACCTTCGAAGGATCCCGCAGCGCCGTCGGAAATCCGCTCTCTAGGACCTGGCTCTGACTTGCCGACCTCACGACCTCTGGAAGCCCCACTACACTGAGTGCTTTGGTTTCTGATCTCTAAAACTGGCTGAGACAGAAACAGTGCCCCACGGGGTTGGCATAAGGATGAAACCAGGTAGCACCCTGACAAAGGACCAGAAGCCACCGGTCTGACGAAGTGTCCGAGGCGGCCGCAGTAGCAGCAGCCGGTGTGTCTGCTGCTGGACACCCTGTGCTTCGACACCAGCCAGCCAATCTCTTGGCAAAGTGAAGACGGCTCCGGAGGCTGTTCGTGGGCTTTGCCACAGCAAGTGGCTATTTCCTGGAAGCCAGGCACCTTCCTGGCGTTTCGAGAGGACCCCTCGAGCCAGGACAGCAGCAGTGGAAGCGCTCTATCCGCGTGTCCTCTGTCCGTCGCCCCCCCACACCCCGCCTTCCACGCTGGAAAGATGGGACTGAAGTGAGATCCGAGCCCGCGAAGCTCACACCCGGCTCCCTGATGTCCCTTCCCTCGCCTGCCTGCCTGCCTTTGTCACCAGCTTGGAGAACATTGAGCAGGAGAAGGAAAAAGGGCCCCAAATGTAAGTTCAGCATCTTGTCAAAGACATTTTAGGGAAGACCTTAACGTGGGTACTGATGCTCTAGAGCAGTGATGGCGAAGCTATGACACGCGAACTCATTTTTTTGGTTGATTTTTCTTTGTTAAATGGCATTTAAATATATAAAATAAATATCAAAAATATAAATCTTTGTTTTACTATGGTCGCAAAGATCAAAAAATGTCTATATGTGACACGGCACCAGAGTTAAGTTAGGGTTTTTCAAAATGCGGACACGCCGAGCTCAAAAGGTTCGCCATCCCTGGTCTGGAGGAAAATCGGTTCCTACAACACAGGGCCCAGCCCACGAGGACCGGAGAGCTTTTCCTAGAATCTCGGCCACAGACACCAGGCTTCTCCCCGTGTCTCACCGCCCTTAGTCAGTGGGCGAGGACATTGCAACACAGACCACACCTGCTCGTCTGAGGGTCAAGAGACACGGAGTCATTGCGTCCTACTAGTAACATTTTCTTAAAATAACAGTTTTAGAAGGGAAATTGGTACGTTTTCAGTAAGTTGGGGATTATCCACTTTCTTCTTACAACAGCACCATGGAATGGCAAAGTTATTTATGATTAAATGAAATAAGAATAAGGAAGTAATGGGTGAGATGCTTTAGCATGCTTATGACATACAGCTTTTCTTTCTTTCTTTTTCTTTTTTTGTTAAACATCACCTAAGGATATTTTTTACATTGCTTTTTCAGAAAGAGTGGAAGGGAGAGACAGGAGAGAGAGAGAGAGAGAGAAACATAGATGTGACAGAGATACACTGACTGACTGGTTGCCTCCTGCCTGTGCCCCGACTGGGAGCAGGGAGCAAACCTACAACCCAGGTACATGCTGTTGACTGGGAATTGAACCCGTGACCTTCTGGTGCACAGGCTGAGGCCCTAACCACTGAGTCACGCTGGCCAGGGCTACATACAGCCTTTTTAAGAACCAAGAGCTGAGCTAGGAACTCAGGAGCTTCTGCCAGGGCCTCTGATGGCCTCCCAAGGTCGAAAGATGCCCAGCTTGGCCCTCGTCATGGCCCTGATGGGGACCATAACTGGGAGGGCACCCAGAGAGAAGGTAGACACCCAGAGCCCACGCTCCTTGGTACTCAGCCCCGCCCTACTCAGGGACTCGGCTGTTGTCTCTCCACCCAGGGTCCTCTCTCTCCACAAGGAGAGGAAGACTCTCCTGCCCTCTCCTAGTCCCTGGGCTCGCTCTACACAGAGGAGGAAAAGGCAGAGCTTGGTGGCTGGCAGGTGCAAGGACTGGGAGCGCACCAACCCGAGCCCAGACAATAGCGGTCAGGCCTGTACCAGTCTCGAGGCCACCCCGCCAGCAGCACAGCAATGCCAGTCACAGGGCCTCCTGCTCTCCCGTGGGGTCTCCAGGGAAAGATTCTGAGGGTCAGAGCTGGAATTGGGGGCATTCTGACAAGCGCTTGCATGAAAAGCTCTAAAGTCAGACTCACGATGCCAGTGAACTTGGGTTTCAAGGTACAACTACTTCACCAATTTGGGAAAAGTAAATTCATCCTGCTTTCATGAAAGTCGACAGCACTTTCAGTCGGAAATAAAAACAACAAGCCTAGGCAGCACTGGCTGCCGCCTTTTTTGCAACAGGCTCACGCAGTGACAGCCAAAATCCTGACAATGACTGATGCCCAGCACAGCAGTGTACGCCACCAAACTCTCAGACCACGAAGTGCAGTTCCCAAAATGTTGCCTGGTTTGGAAAATCACATACAGAAGTTCAGAGAGAATATGAGAAGTTCAGAAAAGTAGCAAATGCTTTTCTCCCCTCCCCCTCCCCAACTCCTTTTTATTGACTTTATTGGGGTGGCACTGGTTGACAAAGTTACACAGATTTCAAGTGCACAACTCTGTACCACATCATCTATACACCGTACTGTGTTCACCACCCCAAGCTTTTCTGCTGAATTTTCTTTACACTGACTGTCACAGCCAATGAAAGTAGATTAGGTTAAAATGCTTTCTGCATCATTTTTTATTCATAAGGAAACAATTTTCTTTGTCCTCCACTACATGAATTAGCCTGCCTGGAGTGCTTGCGTGTCTTGGTTGGTCTTGCCAAGAGGAATCGTTTTGGGAATTCTTTCACTCACTAGACAAGTTTTACTGAATACTTACTACGCGCTAGGCATTATGTTAGGTGCTAGGGCAGTAATAAAGCTTTATTACTGATCTTTGTTGGCCTGATTACAATCTTCCAGTGAATGTATTTTGAATTGCAAGATAAGATCCATCTGAGGTACCATCCAAGGCATCTTACTCAGGTCTCTGTATTTCCTGAGGACAAATCACTCAATTGAGCACTTTGAAATAAGAGCTGGTTGTCAAGAACGGAGATATATCTACATAGATAACTTTCTTTTTCAACTTTTAGGACCTAAAATTTATTTCAAGGAATTTATGGTGTAATGAGGAGAAGAAAAAGAGTATGAGCAGCATAAAATGATTTATATGTAAATCAAAATAATACATAAAACATAGCTGTGGAGAACAAAAATAAACAAAATTTTAAAAAATTACTGGTTTGGATTATACTTTAAATTTTACTCCAAGAGAAACAGATTAAAATGTTAGCCTAGTAATGAATGTCAATTATGTTATATTAGAGGCCTGGTGCACAAAATTTGTGCACAGGTAGGGTCCCTAGGCCCAGCCAGCGATCAGGCCCGACCAGGGCCTTCAGGCTGCCGGCCGGGGCCTTCCTTTGTTCCACACTGTCCCCTGGTGGTCAGCACATGTCATAGCGAGCAATTGAACTCCTGGTCTCCCAGTTGAACTCCTGAGGGGACACTCTGCATATTAGCCATATACATATATATATATATATATATATATATATATATATATATAAAATAAAAGATAATTTCAGGAGTTAGGTACAAAAGAAAATCTTACTTTAGAGAGTTAGACTACCATGCACAGTGTCTTATAAATAGGGATAATAGTAACGATGACAGAGATGATGATGGCAATAATAATAATTAGCCTGCCCAAGAGCAGTGAATAGAAAATGGCAGGACTGTCTTTGCACTCTCTGGGTGGTGTCATTCCACCCTGGACAATAGCTTCCTCCCCATCCACTTAAGTCAAACAATTTGTGAGAAGAAATAACTCATGTAAAAGAAGTAAGAAAAATTAAACATCTTCTCAACCAGGAGGTTAAAAACCGAAGTAATGGATGAAGACATAACCTTCTCAGTGCAGTATTCGTCCAAAATTTTTGAAAGAACCAACTTTTTTTATATTTCTAAATTGGTAATAAATAAGGGTACATCATCTTTTCCCCTATTTCAATATTTGTAAAACCAGAAAATTCCCTGGGTTTTCACCTTTTCTGTTTCAACACAATCGGTGTGTTGTTCGTTTTGGTTTGCTGTGTGTTACGTTTGAAAGGCAATGCGAAGGGACTCATGTTTTGCAGCCTCTACCGTGTAGGACTTAAAGTGACTAAATCTGAGTCATGTTTGTGGTGCTAATTCCAGATGAAAATCTCATTAAAAATAGGAAGAACCTGGGTTCCCAAGAAAATATTATGCCACCAAGTTGTCTTCCTGACACAAGGGTGTGTCCTGTTAAAAGTTTTTCTTTGCTAACCTTGGGTTTTCCTTCCTTTCGTTTCCAGGCTAACCATGCACTGCAGAGGTTGGCTTCAGCGTGAGAACTGGCTCTCTGGTTACATTAGCCAGATACTTCATAATGATTGAGACAAAAAGGCCCCAATGTCTACTTACAGTGTAGGGTTATGGTTGTTAGATTTATGTGTCATTATGAAGAAAATTCAGTATCATGAAATCATCCATCCTATCCCAACTAATCTATGAAGTTGAGATATTCAGAAGAGCAACGTCAAAGGCCCTGGGCTGTAGGATATCAAGATTTATTACAAAGCTATAACAACCATAATTAATGAAATGTAATTACTGAAATTGTACAGTGTCAAACTGTATTGCTAGTAAAAAGACCAGAAATACTGAAAAAACAATATACTAAAACATGAACCAAATTCGTAAAGATTGACAACTTAAAACTTCCGAGGATCAAGGGATACCCTGGAAACAGCATAGAAATATCTTTGAAGAGGAGATAATTGCAACATGATAACAGATTATTCTCTAGAATACATAAAAATTTCTACAAATAAATAAAAAGGGACAACCTTAGAGGGGAAAAAAGGACCAAAAATATGAATAGGCAATTCACAGAAGGGTCAACTTGAATTGTCAATAAACACACTCTCAGACTTGCTAGTGATGAAGGGGATGGAAATAAAATCACACTGAGACCCATTTCACACCAACCAGACTAGCATTTGTTCAAATTTAACAGTATGATTAGTTAATAAATTCACATGGTTTTAAAAATGAGTAATCTAAGTATCTAATAATGGGAACACTAAAGTATATTATGGTACATTCATTTGATAAAATGTTATATGATCATTTAACTGACTGATACACATCCTGTGTAGCAATACAGAAAATCCTTATAACAGGATGAAGAAAATAATCAAGATTCAAAATATGTAACCAGAAATGTTCTCAATTAACAGGAGATAAGGTATAAATGGTCAGTCAGCACATACAAAGCATGCATATGAAATTAAAATGAGAAATTACCTGTCTCACCATCAAGTTGTCCAAAGATTTTTAAAGAAATAAACTCTTTACTGGGGAGGGTGCCAAGAATCAAGCATTCTCATACACAACTCCTGGAAATTTATAGAAACTGGCACAACTTTTTTGCAGTTCTGTTGACAATATGTCCAAAAACTTGTGTAAACCTTTGGACTTAGAAATTCCACAGATAGGAAGCTTTCATTAAAAAAGGATTTTCGATGTGGCAAAGGTATAGTTACCAGAATATTTTCACTATGTTATTTAATATAATGGTAAATAACAATAATCTAAATGTCTAAAAAGAGGAACTACGCACACCAACTATGATATAGACCTATGATGTAATCCTATATAATAAAAGGATAATATGCAAATTGACCCTAACAGTGGAACGACCAGTCGCTATGACGCGCACTGAGCACCAAGGGACAGACGCTCAATGCAGTAGCTGCCCCCTGGTCAGTGCACTCCCACAGGGGGAGTTCCATTCAGCCACAAGCAGGGCTGATGGCTGTGAGTGCAGTGGTGGTGGCGGGAGCCTCTCCTGCCTCCTCGGCAGCACTAAGGATGTCTGACTAAGGATGTCCCCAAGGGGAGCGGGCCTAAGACATCAGTTGGACACCCCTTGAGGGCCCCCAGGCTGCCAAAGGGATGTCTGAGTGTCAGTTTAGGCCCATTCCCCCAGGGAGCGGGCCTAAGCTGGCAGGTGGACATCCCCTGAGGGGTCCTGGACTGCGAGAGGGGGGCAGGCCGGGCTGAGGTACCCCCCCCAAGTGCATGATTTTTCAGGCACCAGGCCTCTAGTAGTTTATAATGTTTTAAACAATATAAAATACATTTATTGGCAGAAAAAATACATATGCCATGTGAAGAAAGCCAGAACACACATAGTATGATTCCATGTTTGTTATACATATTTGAATGGTTCCTTTCCGCTGCATTTTCCCATTTTAAACAATGAAATACATTACTTATATAAAAAAGTTATTAAACTATGCAGATGAGAAAAACATCTGAAGGAAAATGTTAAATCTTAACAGAAGAGTGTTAGGGCAATGGGGTGGTGGGTGTGTTTTCTCTTTTCTCTCTTTTTTGTAAATTCTCTGCAATGTTCTTACATTACTTTTATTACTTAAAACTAGAGGCCTGGTACACGAAATTTGTGCAGGGTGGGGTGGGGGTCCCTAGCCTGGCCTGCACCCTCTCGCAATCTGGGACCACTGGCTCCTAACCGGCTGTCCGGTCTAATTAGCATATTATGCTTTTATTATTATAGATTTTTTTTAATGAATGGGAACAACAGTGTGGTGATGGCAAGGGTGGGGGAAGAGGTGGAAGAGAGCATGGAGGGAATAATGGTGGTGGAAAAAAATAAAATAATAATAAAAAGCAAAAATGAATGGGGAAAGCAGTGCCGACCTGTGAGCCCACCATTAGGAAGAACATGGGATTAGCCTGCCACGCCGGCTTCCCTTCCCCTCCATCCTCCGTTCTGCGAGTGGAGACGCATTTCTCCCCATTTCTCCAGGGAAGCCTCTTGGTGACCTTGTGTACCAACCAAGAGTTCAGTGAGCACAGAGCAGAGCTGGTGCCAAGCTGCCATCAGCGTCTCTGGCCGCCCCACTCAGCACTTGCTGCGCTATAAAAAGACTCGGTGGGAGGCGAGGTCCCGCCGGCGCTCCCACCTCGGGCTCGGCCAGGAGGTCCACCTTGGGCCTGTAGGGGTTCCCATTCCCTCAACCGTTAGAGGAAGGGTGCGGAGGGGATGGTCCCCATGGTGCCCTCGTGCAGACTTTCTGATTCTAGGAACCGGTAGGACATACACCCAGCAATCACCAAGACAGACATAGAAAGCCACACACACATTCGCATCGATCAAGAGCGACACAAACGAAAGGGGGGCGAGCAGGCGCCCCGCGAAGCTGGGTGCCATCACGACGGCATTTGCACGGAGGACCGGCTTTCGCTAAAGGCCTCCCTCCACTTACTCTGTAGTCTCTGTTCACATCGCTGAGCTGCCAGTGGTCGTCAGGGAGGCCCATGCGCTGGTACTCTTCACTGAGGTCCAACAGTCGCCAGCCTTGCTCTCTCTCTTCTTTATCCAGCTTGGGGTTGAAGGAAAAGCAGTATAACTCCTCGTATGTAACTGCAAGGGGAGGGAGAATAAAGCCTAATCAAGCTCAGTCACTGCCAGAACCAAAGCTCTTCAAAGCATCTCTGTCCGGCTGGAGCTCACGGAGAAGCCAGCCCAGCCCGCACCCCTGGGAACCCAGCAGCGCCCTGTCCTGTGGGCAGGGCCACCCACCTCCTCCCAGCAGGGACAGGGAGACCTGGGACAACCGGACTCAGCTCTGCAAGAGCTGCTTTCATCTTAGAAACAAGGTCTTCTCCATTTTGTGCTTTCTTTTTTAGAAATATATTTTTGTTGATTTCAGAGAGGAAGGGAAAGGGAGAGAGAGAAACACCAATGATCAGAGAGAATCACTGATTGGCTGCCTCCTGCACGCCCCCCACTGGGGATCAAGCCCGCAATCCAGGCATGTGCCCTGATCGGGAATCGAAACTGTGACCTCCTGGTTCATAGTTCGATGCTCAATCACTGAGCCACACTGGCTTGCCTGCACTTTCTTTTTCTTTTTTCTTTTTTTTAGTCACTTTTGAAAGCAAATATATTTTCCGGACCACAAAATGTAAAGCATAAATATTAATTAAGAATTGCATTCATTAGAGGTCAAGGTTATGTCTACTGAGCTTGGATTTGGGAGGGCCTCTGGGAGATGGGCCAGTGCCCAGGCTGCTGCCACATTTTGATGCTCGACGGTATTAAAAAAGGAAACAGTTGGAAAAGCTGTAGGATATATTTATATGTTTGCACTGAAAACATTTGAACTTTTTACGACCACATAAATGTCATGATTATACTGCTCAGACAATATTTATAGGATCCCTAAAAAAATATCAGTTCAAAGTGCATGGCACCCTGGTCAAGAGGGGCAAGTTGAGGAATATGTAATGAAGTTCTTTTTTCATTTCGGCCAGGATATCTCTGCCTTTTATGCCTATGGGGCCAGACCCATTCCCCTCTCCCCCAGTAATAGCTAGGATTTGGTTTGGGGGGCTCTGCTTTTCTCTGTGGGCAGCATTGAGGCCAGTGCTGTCCAACAGAAATCTAAACAAGCCGTGTACGTCCTGGCCAGTGTCCTCGTGGCTATGTTAAACAGCTGAAAAGAAACAATGACATTCATTTTACTAATATAATGTATTTAACCCAATATACCTAAAATATTGCCATTTCAACACATACATATTGTAAAACTTATTCATTGATAGCTTATATATTTTGGGTTGTACTGTCTTTGAAATTCTGTGTATATTTCACACTTGCCAGCACATCTATTTTTTTTAAATTGGTTTCAGAGAGGAAAGGAGAGGGAGAGAGAGAAAAAAAAACATCAATGATCAGAGAGAAACACTGATCAGCTGCCTCTGGCACGCCCCCTACTGGGGATTGAGCCTACAACCTGGGCATGTGCTCTTGACCAGAATTGAACAGGAGACATTTCAGTCTGTAAGCTGACCTCTAACCACTAAGCCCAATCGGCTAGGGCAGTGGTTCTCAACCTTCTGGCCCTTTAAATACAGCTCCTCATGTTGTGATCCAACCATAAAATTATTTTCGTTGCTACTTCATAACTGTAATTTGCTACTGCTATGAATCATAATGTAAATATCTGATATGCAGGATGGTCTTAGGCGACCCCTGTGAAAGGGTCATTCGACCGCCAAAGGGGTCGCGACCCACAGGTTGAGAACCGCTGGGCTAGGGCCTTACCAGCACATCTTAGCTCATTCCAGCCACGTGTCAAACTCTAGCAGGTACATATGGCCAGCAGCTACCACACTGGACAGGTCAGATCTAAGCACTTCCGGTGACAGTGATTCGTGGCTGATAACTCACCAAACCCTTGTTTCATCCCGGATTTGTTCTAGTCAAATGTATGAACCCACCTAGCAGGCACTATGTGGGCCTCATCTTACAGAGGAGAAATGTGAGCAAAGGGAGGTTGAAGAATGTTCCCAGGGTCACACAGCTAGCAACTGGGGAGTCTGAACTTGAATTGGGCAATCTGGCTGTTCAGTACATGTTCCTATCCCCCCTCCCACCCACCCCCCTCCCCAAGGCAGATCCTTCTCTCTTCTGCCCTGATCGACCACCTGTGTGTCTTGTCTTTCCTTGTTCCATATCCTTAATCATCCCGTTTTTCTCCAATAGATGTCTTGCCCCTCACCGTTTGCTTAGGTCCCACCTTGATTCCTTAATCTGTTGAAGTACGCGGTGTGGACAGGGAAATGCCCCTGAATGTGTGCATCCGGAGGCCCTGCACACGGTCTCCGTGACACACAGGCAGCCTGTGATCAAAACTCAGCTTCCAGTGCGATCACGACTGAGGTAGCTCATTTATGAGGAGGAAGAAAGATAAGGGTCATATTGAACTACCATACTTTCCCATTAGGCACGCACCCTGTCTTGTAAGAGCAAAGTTCAAAGACTGGGGGGTACCAGTGAGGTAAGCTACGTTCTGCCTCCGTCTCTCTTGACGTCGTATTTCTAAACGTCAGAATTCAGAATTCCGGTGATGTCAGCGAATAAGAAAACGCACACAGCCAGGCTCCTGCACACACCAACACGAAGCAGCTGCCGTCAGTACACAGCGTTGCTTACAGTCTTAGCTGACTGAGCCGACGGCATAGAAAAGTGAGATTCTGTTCTGGGAACAGCCGGCTTGACCCTGACACATCCTTCCCATCGCTAAGTACCATTTTCATGAGTCAGGCTCTGACAGCATCCCGCTAACCGCAAGTGCGATCGGCTCTGATGCCAAAAAAAGTCCCTTGAGAAAGCCAGTTCCCTGAGCGAAAGAAGAGCAAAGGAGCGAGGAGTAATCGTGGACGTTAAGTTCCCTCGTTAAATATTTACGAATAGGTTTACGGGTAGAAGGATTATTATCCACAGTTATTGAGTGTTCTATGCAGGGGCTCACGCTCGTCCTCACTGGCAAGAGGCGAGGACACTCACTGCGCAGAAATGAAAGCGAGAATAATCTGTGACGGGCGTTCAGAAGATCGCTCTCCAACCGGGAGACAGGAGAATGGGTTTCTACTGGAGTTATGAGATTGCTGCTTTCAGTTCAAGAAAAAAGGGTGATCCACCACCCGTCCATCCCACTTTAAGTCAAGGCCTATAGAAGGGCAGAGAAACCTACATTTCTGTCGGTCAGAGCCCAGTCTTGCTAATGCGGGCAAACTTCCCACCCGGAGGCCAGCCCAGGAGAAGTCTGCTCGGAAAAATGAAAGGGTGTCATTGACGCAGTGACAAATGTCACTGAAGAGTTCCCATTCGCAATATTCTCTTCCCCTCCCCTCCAGCTCCTGCAAAATACCTCACAGACTGTTCAGTGAGTGGCAGGGAAGTAAGTTAAAAACAAGGGGAGGGCTAGAGAAATCTCTAGTCCAGTGGTTCTCAACCTTCCTAATGCTGCGACCCTTTAATACAGTTCCTCACGTTGTGGTGACCCCCAACCGTAAAATTATTTTCGTTGCTACCTCATAACTGTAATTTTGCTACTGTTATGCATCATAATGTAAATATCTGATATGCAGGGTGTATTTTCAGGGGTCGCGACCCACAGGTTGAGTCTGTCTGTAGAGTCTAGTCCAGTGATGGCGAACCTATGACACGCGTGTCAGAGGTGACACGCGAACTCAGTTTTTGGGTTGATTTTTCTTTGTTAAATGGCATTTAAAGATATAAAATAAATATCAAAAATATAAGTCTTTCTTTTACTATGGTTGCAAATATCAAAAAATTTCTATATGTGACACGGCACCAGAGTTAAGTGAGGGTTTTTCAAAATGCTGACACGCCGAGCTCAAAAGGTTCGCCGTCACTGGGCTAGTCTCTACAGAATCTGAACTGAGAAAACATGTACCTGGCCCCTGGAGGAAGGGCAAATCCCTGATGGGTCACCCTCCTAGAACAGACGTGTTCAATACGCCGCTGGCTTTTCACATCCCCGAGTCTGGGCCGCCACGGCCCACGTGGAACGTCTTCAGCTGCCGGTGGCGGCAGGTTGTACAGGAGGTGCCTCACCCAGGGCCCATCCCTAGGGGACATCACGAGGGGACACAGGAGCTCCTCCCACGAGAAGTAAACACTCCCCACGCCTCGGACTGGGGAGGTAAACGGAATGTGCGCCTCTCATTAAAACTTCCTTTCAGAAGAAGTTAAGAGTAAATTATTCTAGTATTTATTGACCTACGTAAATCATGTAATTGCTCAACAAAAACAGGCTTGAAGGTGTTTCTATCTACTCAGAAAGAAAAAGGATAATTTCTGAAAATACCACATTCAATTCGGAGGGAACAGCACTTTGCCTGTGTTCCCAGAAAAGCCAAATCAGTGTCTCGGGGTCTAAGCGGACAGCATACGCTCGACCCGAGCCCAGAGATGCGGATGCGTGTTTCACGGACATGGCTCGATGTTAGCCCCGTGGCCCATCATTAACTCAGCATGTGTCACCGCCATGGCTTCAGGGCCCGCGGCTCTCAGCAGCTCCATCACTCTCAGACCATCCCACTTCCTGCCTCCCAGAGAGGATGCACGCCATCAGCGGAAACTCCTCCGACTTGGAACCACCAAGCCCGCAGAAGGTCCTGGCTGGGCACCCAACCTCTGCGGCTTCCCTCCCATAAAAAGGGACGGGTGTGCATTCCACCCAGTGAGGGAGCTGTGGGTAAAACAAAGCACTTGGGGAAGAAAAAAAAATAACCTCGCTTGTTTCCCATGAATCAGGATAAAGGTTATGAAAACAGAATATTTAGGGAAAAAATATGGGGACAATCTCCTCTTATTATAGACTACCTAGGAGGGGAAGTAATTTAATATGAAAAGAAACAGTACTTTTCAGCCCTAACCGGTTTGGCTCAGTGGATAGAGCGTCGGCCTGCGGACTGAAGGGTCCCAGGTTCGATTCCGGCCAAGGGCATGTACCTGGGTTGCGGGCACATCCCCAGTAGCGGGTGTGCAGGAGGCAGCTGATCGATGTTTTTCTCTCATTGATGTTTCTAACTCTCTATCCCTCTCCCTTTCTCTCTGTAAAAAAATCAATAGCCGAAACCGGTTTGGCTCAGTGGATAGAGCGTCGGCCTGCGGACTGAAGGGTCCCAGGTTCGATTCCGGTCAAGGGCATGTACCTTGGTTGCGGGCACATCCCCAGTGGGGAGTGTGCAGGAGGCAGCTGGTCGATGTTTCTCTCTCATCGATGTTTCTAACTCTCTATCTCTCTCCTTTCCTCTCTGTAAAAACTCAATAAAATATATTTAAAAAAAAAAATCAATAAAATATATTTTTTTTTTAAAAAAAGAAGAATGAAAACAGCTCCCTGGTCTGGACAGTATATGTGGCTTATCATCACATTAGTATTAAAAAAAAAGTACTTTACAAATCAAAAGGAAACATGTAACAACCAATGTAAAAACTGAACGACATAATAATAATATTGATTGTTTCCCTTACACGTTTTTTTTTTTAGTTGAAAGGAAAAACAAACATGAATCAGCAGCAGCTGAATGGGAAGGGTGGGTGAGGGAAGGGAAAAGTCACCAGAGAGACACAGAAATGTGGGCATTTTGGATTTGAAAGTAACAACTGAAAGCTAAACTGCTCCAAATGGTCTGCTTAAATTGGGCAACTTAAAATAAATGAACCTGAAAGCCATTTAAAGAGGGGTGAGAAGATAACACAGCTATTATTGGATTTTGCACTTAAAATGAAAATGAGACTTTTCCTGTGTATTTTCAACAAACAAGTGTTCAAATTAAACATCAGGATTGTGGAAGCTCACACTTAGGGGAGAAGAGCTGTGGACTCAGAGGTCAGTATAATCAATAGAGAGGAAATGGCCACTGTAAAATCCGCTGACGCTGCAAGGACTAGACAAAGACTGTAAAGAACTATGTTCAGCAAGTGACACTATATCAACTCTGATATTTTATTTTTTGAATATATATTTTTCTTGATTTCAGAGAGGAAGAGAGAGAAATATCAATGATGAGAGAGAACCACTGATCAGCTGCCTCCTGCAGGCCCCCTACAGGGGATTGAGCCACCTGGGCACGTGCCCTGACTGGGAATTGAACCATGACCTGCTGGTTCATAGGCTGACGCTCAACCACTGAGCCACACCAGCTGAGCATTATGAGATTTTAAGAACTGGGGACTAAGATAAAATGAAAAAATAGTTTAGTAAAAATGGGGAAATAAAAGAGATGTTTTAAATGCTAAAGGGCCCACCAACACTACAGAGGGAAAGACAACTGTTACAAAAATAAACAGTAGGCAGCAAATTAGAGGAAGGAGAACATAAAGAACATGGGGAAAATGGAAGTCCTCTGAGAAACAGGGCCTTCTTTTAATCTGAAAGCTGTATAACCTGATTAGCACTTTGAATCTAACTTATTTTCTCACTAGGGCCACGCCACTATTTTAACCTAAGTTATTTCTTTACTAAGAATTAAGGAACTCACTGAATTTGGCTACATTATTTTTTTACTGCGATCTTTATAGTCCATGACCAAATTCTTACCAATCTTTTTTGCTGTTGTTGTTAATCCTCAACTTCACATCAATTGGTTGCCCTGTCCCTCCGCCCCACCCCCACCCCGCCATGAGCCCCAACCAGGTGGTGGGGAACCTGCAACCCAGGTATGTACCCTTGACTGGAATAGAACCCATGACCCTTCCATTTGAAGGCCAACCCTCTAGCCACTGAACACCACCAGCCAGGGCAAATTCTGACCAATCTTAATTAATTAAAAAGGCAAACCAATAAAATGTCACCAAATGTGCTAGTCATTTGGCTTACCCTTTCCCCAGAAATCCTAATTCAGGGAAAAGAAAATCTCAAGAGCTTTGGAAATATCTCCTTCACAGGCCTTGACTTCAATGGACCCCCCAACATTTCTTCTTTTGTTAAAAAAAAAAAAAAAAGTCCTCTACAGGACCTTGTGGTTAGCTATGTCCATAAAGGAAAATGAAAGTATGTGATTTGTGTCGTCCACTAAGCACAGAGCTATACTGTACCACTAGAACTCAAAGTATACCCCCCCACACACACACACCTCTTTTCTGATGTACCTGGAGGAGAGGGAAGGTATTTTGTGGAAGATCCTTGGATGGTTCTGATAAGCCACCCCTGGCCCCAGCTGGGACACCCTCCAGCCCCATTCCCCACCTCCACCCAGATTCAAAACCCTACTCCCAAGGCTATAGGCTGGAATCTGTCCTACTTTTAGCATGGCCTTGAACATTCAACTGTGAAACTGCTTGGGTCCTACTTCATCTTCCCACACTTAGTAAAGTACTGTGGTTTATGTAAACTGTCACTGCTCATTCCAATGTTTCAAAATGCTGGTGGCTTTTTAAAACCTTTTAAGATAACGGCTTTAATTCAATGAATTACTAAGGTTTCCTTTTTTGATGTGTGGTTGTCTAATAACTAACTCTCAAAAGTTCACTTTGAAGAAAAAGTGTGCATTTTTAAAACCAGGGGAACACTGTGATTTTCCCCCTGTGGGGGACCCTCACACTGTGGGTCCTGGGGCTCACCATCCTTGGGCCGGAGCCCTCACCGGCCTGGGATCTTCCAGCTGCTTAGCCCTTTCCCAGGTCTCCAGGCTATTCCTAACCCCATTAATCCGGTCGGAGCACATTTGTTATCCAGCACACCCATTAATCAGTGACACAGACACTGCTGGCCCACAATTGTCCTCACATTCTCGGCTGCATGCAACCTCATGTCCCTCTTCCCAGACCTCTGTTCCAATTATAGTGCCGCCTCCCAAAAGTTCAACCGCTTTCCTGGCTAACTCTGCAGTTCTTTTCAACACAGCAAGAGGAGAACGCTCCAACCAGCTGCCTTCCAAGAGGAGCACACAGAATCGTCAGGTTCTGACAGCCCCTGGCACCGTTTTCATGACCTAACTTTAGCTCTTAGCTGTCTACCGATGATATGGTCAGAGCCTAAGAAACCGAGGACCCGACTCACTGCCTTGAGGAGCATCATCAAACTGCTGGTCCTGAATCGCAAGGCATTCAGCAAAGTAACTACACGCCCATATCCTATTTCCTTACTCATGACTTCTGGGTAGCACTACCATGGATATGACCTTTACATCAAGGACCTCTTTTCACTGTATTCTCCTCAGAAACTCAGGCATGTATTTCAATGTATTGATTTCAGAGAGGAAAGAAGAGGGAGAGAGAGAGAGATAGAAACATCAATGATGAGAGAGATTCATGGATCGGCTGCCTCCTGCACGCTCCGCACTGGGAACCAAGCCTGCAACCCGGGCATGTGCCCTGACTGGGAATTGAACCGTGACCTCCTGGTTCATAGGTTGATGCTCAACCACTGAGCCACGCCAGCCGGGCGACATGTATTTCTTTTAAGCAATAAGAACCCACAGCTCACAGAGGCCACACAGGGAGACAAGACACACTTCTGTAGAAGAGGGTAATGGGCTACACATCGGAAGACCCAGGATGAGGGACATATCACAATACTTCTCAAATCAACCAAACTGCCTTCGAAGGACACTTAAAGAGCTTCTGTTTAGGAGATTCAACAGATCCACGCTTTGAATATTCAATGATGCTAACATGGTCTAGTTATACCAGCCTTGGGACACATATGTTACTATCAAAAAGGAGCAGAAACCAAGCCTTAAAAGCCCCAAGGTGGGGAAGACTGCATTGGAATTGTGTGACAGCAATGTTTTCCATAGGAAACAATTTGTCAGGTTGGGCTTAGACCTCCATCCAGGTCACGTGATTCTCACAGTATCAGAAGGGCATAATCTTAAGAGGATTTTACCCTGAAGGGAAAACAAACATGCTTATAACCCCCAGAGATAAAGTGAATGCTAAGAATAATGACAGGTCCCTATAGGAGGCAACTCAGGGAGAGCTCCTCAGAGATAAGGAGAGCTATGATTCTGATTTCTTGGCCTCTTCGGAGGCCTGGGAGAGCATCTGATGCCTAAAACACTGGACATGCTTGGGTGCCATGTGCACTGGCCGGGTGTGATCTGTGAATTTCTGAAGGGTGGGCCCCGTGCCATGCCGAGCTCCCCTGGCCTACCTGGCCTCGTGAGGCGTATCAGAGAGATGTACACGTCGTGGCAGTCTCTCTCCTGGGGGATGATGAGTTGTAAGAGCTGGAAGTTCTTGCAACGAATAAGCAGATGGCACCCAGTAGCCGTTGTTGCCTGTTTCTCGATGGTGGAAATCTGGCTGTGAAGAATCTGCAACCGAAAGTGACGTGGATAAGCTAAGCACAAACAACTGATACACAGGGCGAGGAGTGACACAGATCTCGGAGCCACACAGACAGACCGGCAACACTCCCCAACCTTCAGCTAGCTCAACACCTGCACTCAGATAACAAGAGCTGAGATGTTTTGGGAAAGAACCAACCAGATTTCCCGTTTTGTTTTTTCTGTGCCAAGCTTTCGGATACCCAGGCTCATGATTTGGAGCCAATGATTCAGCGTACTCTTTTGCACAAGTCCGGGCAAGGGAACATTTTGGTAGTCAACTGCTGATTGCAGTTAATAGCTCAAATGAAAGAAGGTCATGAGAAGTTAGTAAAATAAATCTTGCAATCAACAAAAGTCAGAGATGACTCCGCTGGGAGGGGCCACCGTGCTCCCGAATTCCACATGGAATGCTCAAGCTCAATAGCAACTTGCACTTGTTTGCTAAGTTGTTGGGGGTCAGGCTGGCTGCAGAGGAGACTTCTTTTAAGGGAAATCATGCTGAAGGGCATGTCCATTGTCTCAGGAGGGTCTCTGCTCAGTCCTCCATGGCAAGCATTTCATCCTTTCAATTCCTCTCCAGTAAGTAGTGCCTGCCACCTTCAGCTGCAAACGGAGCAATGTCTATGGACTAGAGTTCTGGTCCTGGTCACGATGTCATGGTGAGCGGGCTATACAAAATAAGGAATATCCAGTCTCATGATTGCATAGCAGAAATGCCTGATGATAGGACGCTTCCCTAGCTTTGCTTTTCCCTCCCTCCCTCCCTCCCTTCCTTCCGTCTAATTATCAGAAAAGTGGAGACAATGGAATAAAATGACTATATCCAGGATACTGACATTACAGAATCTCTACTCAAAAGCTGTGACATGAACCACTTGTATCTCTGGCTCTTTCTAGTGAAACAATTAGTGTTTAAAATGAATATGTAGATCAGTGGTTCTCAACCTTCTGGCCCTTTAAATACAGTTCCTCATGTGACCCAACCATAAAATTATTTTTGTTGCTACTTCATAACTGTAATGTTGCTACTGTTATGAATCGTAATGTAAATATCTGATATGCAGGATGGTCTTAGGCGACCCCTGTGAAAGGGTCATTCGACCGCCAAAGGGGTCGCGACCCACAGGTTGAGAACCCCTGATGTAGATGAAGTAGAGTGGACTCTACAGGAAAAGGCGAAGGTCACATTCCCCAAACAGTCCCCTGAACACCCACACACCAAGAGCCCGCCCACCTCACCCTAGGGACAAACAAAAGAATGGTGGATCCAGCTCTTTACTTCAAATAACGGAAATAAGAAATGCATACCCATGTTTCCTTTCTTGTGTCAGGTGCATTTTCCACGAATATGACATGAGTAGCCGTCAAATACAAAGTTCCTAGGGCTGCTTTTTTGGAAGAGATTCGATCTAGCAAGCGGACATTTTCGACCTAGGAAAAGCATTTGACACAGTTATAGTTACAGCACCGGAGCTAGTCAGGAAAGTGAAAAACAAGTGGGTAATCTTGTTCTTAATCCAAAATGCAATTTGAGAATTTTCCCAATAAGAAAAAACCAAAATTTTCCCCTTAAATTAATTAGCTCTCAGAATATGAATCTGTATACCAAAAGATAAAATTTCCCCAATTACTTAAATATGACCTTTAATGTACCACAAAAGATTTATAAAACCTCTTCTTTAAGATTACCCTTTCTATATCTTAAATAGGTCAGTGTTTTCATTTCACTGTAATTATGTAATTCTAATTTAAGGCAGGTAGTGTGTGTATCAAAGTTCAGCACTCACACAATAACTATGTATGAATTATTTTCTATTAAAAAGAAAATATACTTTCCTATGTGTTTCATGGTTGTAGAAATTGACTCAAGGCTGTTTGCTTCCACATAAATGAGTAGGAAATAGAAACATATATCTGGGAGCAAAAAGTATCAGAGAAGTGTTCTGCATTTTCCAAGGAAAACTTCTCAAATTAAGATGCTCACATTCACTTATAGTAAAATCTCTCTAACAAATGGAATTCTCACCACTGAGCTCATTTGAACTGTTAGGAGAGATTTCTTGGAAACGATTTTTTATCAGGAAGATATTTCTTACATGCAGAGCAATTTCAAGGATGTGTGCACTGGGATCATTCCAATACAAAATGTAATGGAAATGACAAGACAATCTCTCCAGGGCAAGCAAAAAACTGAAGACGGACGCTGGCTCAACCCTCATCCCTCAAGTCAGGATGGTTACTTGCCCTCCATGAGGCAGCTTAGGGCCTAGTGAGTCGTATGTGCCCCATTCTTTAGGCCAATGGAGAAGCTGTGGTCCTGATGTGACTGGAGAGCCCAAGGCTTCCCAACTGCTCCAGGGAAGACCTAGGTGGGTATCCAACCTAACAAACACTGCAAGGACAACTCCAAGGGCAAACAGCACTCAAGACACCCATCGTCCAGTCTCCTCTGAGCCCTTAGAACCAAACCAGTCTTCCAGGTCCCATCCCATTTCTTCCCAATTTCCAGGGATCTAATGAGGTAAATAAAGCATTAGGTACTTCAAATATTTTCTTTAGTCAGACCATTTACTCCAGGGTGGTTGCATACTTCTTGAGACTTGGTGAATGGTTGTTTCTTAAAGATGTTCATTGAAGAACCTATCAGCTTCCGGATTTGAAAAAGTACTTCTGTTGTTACTGATATGCTCCACATTCTTTCAATGGGTCTCCATCCCTCTGTCTCCTTCGTCAATAGTCTTCATAGCATTGGTTTACTTTCCTACTAGGTGGCCATCACTCCTTACATATTCATCGGAACAGTTCATACAGTAAGGATAATAACCTATGGCCTAATTTTATGTTTTATAACTGATTCTTTATCAAGCTCTTTTATTGGTTCTAAAGCTTTTTTCAATAAAGTCACTTGGATCTTCAAAAAGTTACTTGAGTAGAGAGGAATATTTTCTATAATAATTTGTCTCTTTCTTTCCAGTATTTATACCTCTTTTCCCCCTTGTGTAATGACATGAACTAGACCATTAAAAATAACAATGACAGTGGTGACAGCAGCCACTCTTGTGGGTTTTTTTTCGTTTTTTTAATAACAGTGTTATTGAAATATAATTCACAATTCACCCATTGAAAGTAGACTATTCAATGGTGTTAAATATATTCACAGCATTGTACATATCATCATTGTGCAAACATTACCACAATCAATTTTAAAACATCTTCATCACCCCCACCCCAAGAAAAACAAAATCCTGTACCCATTAGCATTCCCTCCAAATCACCTCAGCACTAGGCGACCACCAATCTACTTTCTGTCCCTATGCATTTGCTTATTCTGGACATTTCATATAAATGGAATATGTTATACTTTGTGACTGGTTTCTTTAACTTAGCATCATATTCATTTTGTTTTATTGCAAAGTAACAATCCATTACGTGGATACTAGAGGCCCGGTACATGGGTTTGTGCACTGGTGGGGGCGTGGCCTTCGAGGATCAGCCCGCTGTGGGAGCTCCGCCCATCCTTGTCAACTGAGCGGCGCTCCCACTGTGGGAGTGCACTGACCACCAGGGGGCAGCTCCTGCATTGAACGTCTGCTCCCAGTGGTCAGTGCGTCATAGCGACTGGTCAACTGGTCACTCTGGTCATTTTGCCGTTGGGTCGCTGGGATTTTATCTATATAGATACAACACTTTATTTATCCATTTGTCAGTTGATAGTCCTTTGGATTGTTTCCACTTTCTGGCTGTCATGAATATTGCTTCTATGCACGTTCTTATACAAGTGTTGGTGAGGGCATACGTTTTCATTTCTCTTGGAGATTTATATATATATATGTATATATATATACACACACCTAGGAATGGAATTGCTGGATCAGATGGTAACTCTTTGTTTAACCTCTACAGGAACTCTCAGACTGTTTTCCAGAGGGGCTGTTTCATTTTATATTCCTACCCAGTATGAGGGTTCCAATTTTTCCACACAATGCTTGTTGAAACCTCTTTTTTATTACAGCTATTCTGCTAGGGATAAGATGGTATCTCACTGTAATTTTGATTGGCATTTCTCTGATGATTAATGATGTCAAGCATCTTTTCCTGTGCAGTCCTGTTTTTAACAGGAGCACTCCCAATATCTCACCATTGAGTTTGGTATTTTTTTTATCACATTGTGGAAGTGATCCATTCTTAGTTTACTGAGTTTTAATTTTGAAAATCAGAAATAAACAGTATGCCATTTTAATAATACTTGGATGAATTATTTGCTTTCTAGCATTAATCCTGTGTTATCCATAGTAATAAATTTCTTAGTTATTAAAGAAGTCAGATTGTTGGTGTATGACCAACCTGGAACTGGTGTATTAATGTTTTAATATTGCTTACATTTCATCTCTGCTAATTATTTTGTTTTGTTTGCAGTATTTTTGTTGTTTTGTTTTGGGTTTTATTTTTTTCATCTATGCTTTTAAGAGAGACTTGCTATTTGTGCTACTTTTATTAGGTGAATTCATCATGGCCATGATTATATCAATTGATTAGACAGATTTCAATATTCAAATAATTTATTACTTGAAACACTTTTTTATTCAGAAATAACTCTTTAATAATTATTTCAATGTCTTAAGTGGTTATAAATCCTTCAATATTTCCATTTCTTGCTAAATCTCATTTGACATCTATTTTACTTACAAATTATCTCCTAATTGCTGATTTTCAATTCTTACAATGTTTTAATTCTTATCTGTGGATAAATCTCTCTCTCTTTATCTCTTCTCTCACTCCTAATATTGTAAATTATGTTCTTCCTTTCCTATGGTTAGATATGCAAAAGTTTTTGTTTTATTTATTTTAAAATATATTTTTTTTATTGACTTCAGAGAGGAAGGGAGAGGGAGAGAGAAATAGAAACATCAACGATGAGAGATAATCATTGATCAGTTGCTTCCTGCATGCCCCACACTGGAGATTGAACCCGCAACCCAGGCATGTGCCCTGACCGGGAATGGAATCGTGACCTCCTCGTTCATAGGTCCATGCTCCACCACTGAGCCTTGCCAGCCAAGCACAAAGGTTTTTCTTCAAAGTAACAGATCTTGGACTTATTAATTTAATAATTTTTCTCTTTTGAATTGTTCATTATGCTTGTGCTTCTTAGTAAATGTTTTAACTTGCTTTCTTCGGGTATATATGTGGTTTTTGTTCCTTTGTTCATTTCCAAAAGCTCAGGTTTAATAGTCAGCTCATTAAGTTTTATTCTTCTTGCTTAGTAACAAAATTTCAAGTCCAATAATTTTCCTCCAAAGTAAATTTTTGGCTGCATGTTATGAGTTTTGCTTGCAGTATTAGCATTCTTGCTTCCCAGATAGACTATAACTGGAATTTTTATTTCTTCTTTGACCCAAGAGTTTTTAAGGAGAATATTTTTCAATTCCCACATGATTGGATTACTTTATTCAAACTTTTGTCATTAAACATTCTATTTTAAACTAACTCCAACGAAGATATTATGAAAGAGAGTTGTGGGAAGAGAGGAGCAAGGGGATATATTATTTTTGGAACATTTCTATGGGAAAAAACTAATTTGCATGCTAAAATGGGCCTAACTAAATTAAGCAGCTGTCCAGGGTGATGTGCCAGTTAACAATATATAGAAACGAAACAAAACTTTATTGAGATAATCATACTGAACATAGGGTAATATTTTGAGACAAGGAGATCTAGTATGAATTATTCTCCCTGTGGAAGTGAAGGAAGCCACACCACTTAGATTATCTGTAGAAAACCTCAGTTGAACTGAACAAGGATAACAGATGGTGGTAGATTAGAATAGTTAATGTCTTCCTGTTACCTGTGGAGGCCGCTGCAGGAGAGTTACATTTCAAAATCTGGCAAAAGTTCTTACCCATCCCACAGCTATCCAAAGTATTTTGAAGTAGAAGAAGGAAAAAAGAGACAAGACACCATTAGGAAAACACCCACAGCATGATTTCCCAGCGCTGTGTCACAACGAAAGAGAACAACTGGCATGTCATGCCGTTCAAAGGTAGTAAGAACTAAAATTCATGGTGGGTGGGAAGAGACCAACCTAAGAACTTGTATGCATATATGCAAAATCCATGGACACAGATAGTAGGGTGGGGTGGTGAAGGCTTGGAGCCGGGGGTGAGGTGGGCTAGAAGGGGTCAATGAGGAGAAAAGGGGACATATGTAATATTTTCAACAATCAAGATTTTTAAAAAATAAGTAAAATAAAATTAAAACAGAACTAAAATTCAGGTGTCTGAGAAATTCTGTGAAGGTCAGGACCCTGCTCAGTTCCACCATGTAGCTTTCACTAAGGTAGCCAGGACACTCTTGACTGCGATTCTAGAGCCAGTCAACTCGAGATAAAATAAAATAAATCTTGAGAACTTTGCCACCATCTTGAAGACCCACTGGCTCAATTACTCTGCCTCGTTGTTCAGGGAATTTAATGCTATCTCATCAGCAGTTACAGTGAGCTCTATGATAATAACGCCTCTTACATCCTGGGAGAGAGATGACCCTCAGGAGCTACCAGCTTCTCCAGAAAAAGTTACTGCAATTCCTCTATATTTTCCTAGGAACCCCTAGGTGTTCCTGCTCTGCAAACGGCAGCTCATCGGTGCAAATTACAATAGGTCACCAATTCTTGGGTGTGCATTTTCCACATTCTGACATTCCTGAAAATGCAATGCATCTTATGATCAATGTGGTAAGAAGCCGTGGTGTCATTTCCTTGGCAGTGCTTTTGTCCTTTATGGAACATTAATCTTGGTGCATCTTACAATCACTGATGTCCCAGATTTGCTGAAATGCAGCGGAGTTTGTAGTCATTGGCATACAAATGGCACCTGAAACCATGAGACCAAAAGAAGTTACCTAGAGAGAGCATGTCGAGAGAGAGAAAGGAGATCTGAAGAAATCCAACATTTAAAGGATGGACAAAAGCGAAAGGATGAGAAAAGCAAAGTAGGAAGGAATGGCCCGTTAGGAGAAAAATCAGACACCAAGGGAGGCTGTGCAGAGGCAGAGGTCTCAGAGAGAAGGAGTGTTTTTGTTTGTCTGTTTTGTGGGTTTTTTAATATATTTTTTATGGATTTCAGAGAGGAAAGGAGAGGGAGAAAGAGATAGAAACATTAATGATGAGAGAGAATCACTGACCAGCTGCCTCCTGTCCCACGCTGGGGATTGAGCCTGCAACCCAGACATGTGCTCTGACCTGGAATCAAACCGTGACCTCCTGGTTCATGGGTCGATGCTCAACCACTGAGCCACGCCAGCAGGGTGAGAAGGAGTGTTTACTAGTATGTCAAACGCTGATGAGAGATCAAACAAGACAAGAACTGTAATATGCCCATGGAGTTCAGTAACAGGAAAGACGCTGGTCACCTTGGAAGTGGACCCGGGACCATCGGCATCAGAAGCCATAACACAGTGGCTGGAGGAGTGAGCTCCCGGGAGCTGGGAGAGTAGAGGCCCTCCTCCTTGTTCAAGTGAGTGGGGGACAGGACAGAAGCCAGAGGGGGGCACACTGGCCACTCAGACTCCATCCCAAAGCAGCCAACGGCCAAAGCATACAAGGAGCTTTCCAGAAGCAACTGGCATGTCAAGACGTTTTCAAGAAAGGAGCTTAGTAATGTTGCCAACGAGGGGGATCTCAAGTTGAGATACACACAAGGGAAAAATAACTCCCATTAGGAGGAATTTGTGGAAAATGGGTTTTAGAGGATGAGAAAGAGAAGATGAGGACCACTGGGCAAGAGTTTATCCTGCCGATGCCGAAGTCTCCCCAGTCCTAAGAAGCTCTCTCCCCCAGCTTAACCAACTGGTCTTTTAAAAAATGTGGAAACATATACTTATTTACGTAATGTTGTAAGATTCCGAAATATAGGAGGAAGGAAAGAAAATCACCCTTAGTCCCATAATTCAAACACAAGCACTGTTAATCTTTTGGTGTGTTTTAGAAACTATTTCCACCTCATTTTTGGGGTTGTTGGAGGAGGTGAGAATCCCAGGGGTGCGGAGGAAGAGGCTAATCCCAGTCTTTTTGCTTCATGAGCCTCTCCTTTGCCCCAGATCCTCAGCGGACTGGGCTTTACCCCTAATGCCTTGATGAGCTGGAGACGGCTGTGCAGTAAGCAAGGGGCGGGTTCTGATTTCTCATAGCTGTGTCATAACAGAGCTGCACACGTGTGTGCTGAGACAATCCCTAACCTGAACAAATTCATTGGAAGCAGAAGATCTGCCTGGGGTGACTGTGAAGGTGCAAACCTCCAGAGGAGGTGGCAGAAATCCTGGGGCGAGATCTGGACTTCCAAAGGGAATGGAATGGGGTGTTGAAATAACTTTACCACTATCTCCTGGAGAGGGCCAATCCTGTCATTTGGGCTTATGTAAAAGTTACCAAAATAATAATAGAAGCAATCACGAATAGCTGTAGAGTACTGCCTCTACGCCATGCACTACGCTACCACTTTGCACATCTGACCTCAGGGAATCCCAGCAATAACCCCAGGAGTGAGGTCCTTGCATAGCCTGGGACTAACATCTGTCTAACCCCACAGCCCAAGTTCACCGAGGCAGTGGGCACTGGTGAGTGCTTCTGAGGTCATGTTAGCCCTTCAAAATCAACATGTTTAGGATGACCAGTGAACAATTATTTTAAGCAATTTTACACAAGAAAGGAGTATTTGCAAATAGAGTGCTTTCAAACAAAACTATTCTGCAAAACTACATGCACAAACCACTGTCAGAATATGCTCTGAGACAAACCCAAAGACAGAAAGCCTGGGAATGGGGTACCAGAGCCCCAGTGCTGGCTAGGGAGATGGTCAGGATTCTCAGGGCTGAGACCAGGGAGGACCCCAAGCCTCCAATTCCATTCAACAAACGCCGATGAGCGGCACCGTGTTAGGTTCTGGGGGGAACAAAAGGGTGAACTGATCAAGTTGTCTCTCGTCAAGAATTGTTCAGACTCCGTGGCAAACACTGTGCCCCAGTTTCACAGCCTTTTCATTCCCATCCCTGCTCGGTTGAGGTTAGATCGGGGGTGGGGTGGGGAGAAAGATTCCGTTGGCTTTTCTAGGCCAGGGCTGAAAAGCTTTAGTGTGCACACCAGGCCCCACACGGCCGCGCCAGGCCTGAAACGGGACACCCGCTGCGGGACACAGCCCCAGCTGCTCCTTGCTCGCCGCCTGGAATCAGGAGGCCCCCGTGAATCATGGAGCCTCTGAGCCATGCCCATCGCGCCACCGGCTCATCACAGCCTTCACGGGAGAGGCCTTTACTCTGTCCCCTGCAGGCCGGACACTGGACTGCTGGACATCGTGGGCTCCAGAATCACCGGGGACCATCTGGAAAAGTTACAGCTTCTCCTGCAGGACAGGAAGCCCAAGGTGCAGGCAGGGCAGGCTTTCCTTGTCTGGAGAAGGACCGATGGCACTGGCCACCGGCTTCCCGGGGGCGGAGGATGCTCAGCACCATATAAATGAGGCTGGAGGTCATTGCCTTTTGCGGGGAGAGGGCCAGAGGTTGTTGAACAGGGGAAAATCAAAATGTCTCCAGCGGCCAAAACCTGAGAGAAATTTATGTTCTAATCTAAGAAAAGCAGCTAGATAAATAGTGTGTCATACTAAATTTGGTATCCTGACATTTCCTGACTCCACCAACACGAAGAGTCAAGAACTTGTCTGTGAGTCAGGAGGCCCGAGCCTCCTGGTTCTGGTTCTGATTTGGAAACCCAACGGCTGGGCGCTGGCAGCTGAGTTACTGTCTCTGGGTTTTGACGTCCATGAGGCCCTGACGGGTACTTACCGGCTTTCTCCCCTCCAGCCAGCCCCAGTTCTAACTCAGTGGCACCATGTAGAGAAGCTAGAAGCACACAGAACAGCCGCTGTGAAGATGCAGTGATGACTCAATGCTAAACCCTCTGCAAACCCAGCCACTCAGTAACGTGGTTGGCCAACAAAACTCTTGTGATTTCCCCAGGAAAGGAGGCACCAGCCTCTGCAAGAACAGATGCTGGCAAAGTCTCTGGACGTGGCTCCAAGGCCGCACTGACAGCCCGGGTTCGAGGCCCAAAGGGGAAAGATGAGCCGGCCCTAGCACACCGCTAATGAAGTATCACTGCGGTGCTCGAAAGAAAGTATTTCAGTTGCCTTTTTTTAACAAAGGACATCGATTGCATCTTTTTAAAAGTCATATTTAACCTTCATGCTCATAAAATTCTTTAAGATAAAGAATTATGTAAAATGTATGTATACTTCAGAATACCAACCTGATTTCTGAAACCATAATACTTTAAAATCTATCTACCTAGCCACCCCTCTTTTTTATTTATTTATTTATTTTTTACAGTCTAATGATGCTATTCATGCTCCATGGCATACAGACCAGTCTGGCTTCTCAGTGCCCACTCATCAGATTCCCACACCACTGGCCAGAAAGTGGCTACGTGACAAGGAGGACCTGTGCAGAAACCAAACCTGAGACCATTACAATGATGCGAAGCTAAAAGTACAGGCAGAGGCCATTTTTCCTAAAATGTTCCACTGTAGGCAGAACACAGAATGAGCCACAACGTGTATACAACACAAACAATGTGCGTGAACGCAGCAGCTTAGAATTCACGATAATAAACGTGGGTCCGTCACAGTGTGGGTGATGTCAGCACAGTGATGAGGAGACAGGGGAGAGGGCTGCACAGCTGGGCTTGGGTACCCACGGCCTTGGGGGCGGAGGCTGTTCTGGCTGTGAGCAGTGCCCACTCCCTCACCCCCACCAGCTAAGTGCTGAGAATCACTCAGGCCAACCCAGGACTAACTTTCCAGAAATGCTGATGGTGAAGAAGGAAGCACAATTGTGGCAGATTCCTATCCAGTGGTCGGCAAACTGCAGCTCGCGAGCCACATGTGGCTCTTTGGCCCCTTGAGTGTGGCTCTTCCACAAAATACCGACTTCTGCGCATGGGCCACGAAGTTTCAATCGCACTGTACATGTGCGCCTGCACGTGGTATTTTGTGGAAGAGCCACACTCAAGGGGCCAAAGAGCCGCATGTGGCTCGCAAGCCGCAGTTTGCCGACCACTGCGTAGTATACACTAAGGTCTCCCTTGAGCAGAAGGGTGGAAAACGGGTGAGTAGTCATTAGAACAATACCCACTACCTTTAAATACACAACTGCTGAGCATCCATTATTACACTGAGTGTTGTCCACATACTATTTCTAACCTGCGCTGGAAGGTAGACTTGGTTGTCCCATTTTACAAATGATGGAACAGAAGGGCACGAAGAGTAAAGCAACTGCCCAACGTCTCCCAGACAGACAGTGGCGGAGCCAGATTTCAAACCAGGGGCGTCTGACTCTTGTATCTGCTTCCCTAGACTTCTCCCAAACTTGACCTCTAGCGTCCAGGCCTGACACTGTAGAGTAAGAAAGGCACCATGGCTCAAAAGCCTACCCTCCACTTCCCCTAAACTTTCAATTACAGAGGAATGTGGTGGACAAGGAAAAGCTCTGGCTAGAGAAGCGTTGATAATTGGTTACACAGCAGCTCGGTGGGGCATCTGAACCCCCTGCCTGTTCACTCATCTGATCTGGAGGGGCAGCCCCCCGGGGAACGGAGGTCGGCCTGGAGAGCCTGGGCCCAGGTCATCCCTGGACTAGCTGGCCTGCCTTGAAATGCACACGGGTGAGGGTCAGGCCAGAGGGTGCAATGAATGACCTGCAGTGCGGGGAGAACCACTTCGTTAATCGAGTTTCACTTCTCACCAGCCGTGTATTGCTTATAGAAACGGCCATCCTATTAGAGATTCGGAATGGTTTTATTATGGTAGGTGCCCCGTGTTGCTAAGATGTTTTAAGTTTGAATCCACGGCTCCCGGACAATGACTGATTCCACCCAGGAGGAGCTGCATGTGTCAGAGAAAACACGTCCATCTCAGGAGTGACCAATGAACAGTCATCGCTGGGAAATCCACAGCAAAGACTTCAGAGATTTAATTCTTGCTGCCACCAAACCAACACCTCACGTCTGTGACTTCATTTCCTGTTAGAGTAGTGAAAACGACAGGGGATTCAACGATGATGGGCTTTACCCAGTAATAGTAGCAAAATACCTTGACATAGAAGGAACAGTGAAACAATAAACAATTCTTCAGAATATTAGAACTGTTATAATCTCTTACACTAGCAGAAAAAAGAACCATTAGATTTTCCAATTTAAAAAGAAGTGCTTTCAGTTCTGGACTGAAAGTTGCTAAGAGAGTAGACATTAAAAGTTCTCATGTCAAGAGGGAAAATTTTACTGTGTGAAGTCATAGAGGTTAGCTGAACTTATTGTGGTAATTATTTTGCAACATATCAAATCATTATGTTGTACAGATATTAAACTTACATATCTCAATAAAACTGGAAAAGTAAAATCACAATGTAAAATGTTACGTAGTAAAGTTGCTTTCTAAAAAATAAAATAATTAAATACTTTTTTTCCTACTTGCATAAAACTGCTTAAACAAATAGAAGGATGTAGTCATGAAGCTTCAGGAATTTTCTACTCCTGCTATTTGGAAGGAACACCAATCCTCCCAAAAGGCAGATTTAATCTGTTTAAAACTATAAAACCAATGAAAGTATTTTCCCAGGACCGCTATTCCGAGGTCAGATATTGAGGGAAGGGTGAAAATCACAAAGTGTACTCCAATAAAATATATGACATGCAACCAAAAGAAATACAAGATTCTGCCCTTCCTAAAATCCATAAAGAATCTTTGATATAACACAGAAACCAATGTCCGTGGGCTACACACAGTGAGACTGCAGGAAAAGTATCCTATTTTCAAGCTGCCTTAAAAACTCACTCTTTTCAAATGTATCCTGCTTTGCAGCTAAATTATTTTTTAAAACACAAGGTACCTATGACAGAACCCTATGAAAATTAAATAGCTGCCATCCATCAGTTCAAGCCTTTTAGTTAATTTATTCGTTAACATTATTAATTTGTTGTCTACTCTGTGTCAGGCACCCACACTATTTATCAAAAGGCTCCTAACTAGTAACCGTGCCTACAGATTACCTGACTCCACTGCTATCTGCTAGGATTCTTCTAGGAGCAAGAGAGAGAAATCTCAACCTCCTGTGCTCTAAGTCAAAGGGGTTTTATTGGAATATATACCCATAAAGATCAGTGGTAAGGCTGGCTTCAGACTGGCCAGAGGTTCAACTCAGCCAGCTCCTCACCCTCATCTCTCAGGTCCCCTCTTCGCTGGCTCCCAGCTCTCTGCTCACCATGGTTCCAGCAACCCAACCTCCTCTCCCACCACATCCATGGCCAGGGGATAGATGTAGCACCCGCTGATTCCACCACGACCAAGCAAAAACCCAATGCATTTCACTGGGTCACATGCTTATCCTTAAAGCAGTTGGTGTGGTCACGGGAATGACATGATGAGTGGGTGGATTGAGGTGCATGCCACAGTTAAAATGCAGGACCAAGAGCAGCGCAGGTAAAACCCCCAGAAGGAGAACAAATGATGGCCGTCCAACCCCAGCACATGTTCCCCCCCACCCCCCCCGCCCCCAATCTACCAGAATGCATGCATGGAAGATAATCCTTCATTCTGTTTCTTTCTCTATCAGCATCTACTTAGCCTAGAGAACCAACATCTTCAACCTCATCTCCTCAAGCACCATCTTTTCTCTGGACAGCACCAGTTTCAGCCTGGATAACAGAAGGAGGAGGACTGAGATAAAGAGAGACTAAACTGAAGTGTGAAACAGACTCATAATCCAAGGGGTTTGGACAGCCCAGGGGTAGATACTGGTAGAAAAGTACATCCCAGTAATCTTGGTCTAATTTTTACAGGGAAGGTGGAAAGGAAGGAGGGGCTCGACCAGACTATTTGGTTATGCTGGCTGCACAAGAACATGTGGAAAATGGATAAAGATTCTGGGATTGTATGCATGTGAGAAGGGTATTTAGTGTGTCCGCTTCTAAAGTGAAGAATCTACATGTTTCCCAATTTGCTGGAAAATTTAAGTCCTTTCTTCACACAGAAAATAGGCATTTGATGCACAGATTTCTATAAGTTTCTGAGCCATCTCCAAATCTCCAAATGATTCCATTAAAGAAGGTCATACTCTGTGAAAAAGTAAGCTTTGCAAAACTGGCTTCAAAAAGAAGAAAAAAATCAGTCCCATTTCCTAAACAGACAAGGATATTTTTATCCAGCTTAGGTCAAGGTGAAGAAAATATCTGGATGATCTCAGTTAGGCATGAATGCCTACAAATGGGCAGGTTGTTGAGTTCCATCTACCTGTACAATTGTCAAAACAGGAGCTCTGACTGACATTTAACTGAAGTTAAAAAATTCCCCGAGAAGGATAATAAAGCTAAAATAGCTAGTGACACAGTGCTGTAGCTACTTCAGAAACGGGAGTGCTAAGGATTCTTGGAAAAGGCAGAGAAGAGAAAGGGAGCCCATTGGTGCTCAGAAGACTCTATAAACATCATGCCAGCAGCCAACAGTCATAAATAAAGAGTCGGGCACTTGAGAGTTCTGCACAGGGCTCATGTCATTTATTTTGGTAGGTTGACCCTGGATGTGTAGGCTTCAAAGAACATGCACTCTTGAACAAGCGGACAGTCCCGGGATTTATTTCAACACCACCTTAAAATAACCTCACCCAAAAATACCATCTCCAACGAGCACAAATAAAAGAAAAAGAGGACGAAAGATGCTAAGAGGATAGCAAATGAAGAGCAGATGCTGGGCCCACCATAACCTAGATAACCTAGAGAACAGATGTGTAGAGTGACCTCGTAAAGAATAGCCGGTTTACTAGCAAAAAAACAACAGTCATCTAAAAAGATAATAAACTCGTATGGAAGACTAAGACCTCACTATGAAGCAACATAGAAAGTCAAAGGCTAACTTTACTGTGATGATGATCTCCCTGTGAAAATATGTCTACAGTTCGAAAATGCTTCTGCAGTTGACATATTTTTGACTAAGGCACTAACGACAAAGTCTACATCGTCTACTTATACAGCTCCTTTGGGAACGATAAGAAAACATTTGTCTAAGGCCAGGTCATGCCAAATGGAACTGACTGCTGGTCCAGAGAGAGGAGGCAGCCTTGGGCACAGAGAGCGAAGTCGCCTACACATCCGTCCCACCAGCCTCTGGCAAGTCTCGGCCGGTGCCCGAGGACGGAGGGGTACAGCCTGTCCACACAAGGCAAGGCCAGGTTCCAGCTCATTTACACATTCCCATGCCTCATCCCCGGGCTCCAAGTCCCCAAGGACAGACTTTGTAATTGGCACCACATTTTTCTCCTTCTCCTCTTGCAGGACAGCCCGCTGGAGCCCATCAGTCCTGTTCTGGGAAATGAGCATAAAGCAGACACGAGGACGGGAGGCCTCTCCTGAGACCCAGTAAGAAAGGCTGCACCCTGCTCTGTGGCCGTGAGCCCTGAGTTACCAAAAACACTGAGGACCCCACTCCCCCAGCACCACACGTTCCCTCCAGCCTCATCCCAGGACCCGCCTCCTCCAGCCCACCTGTCCTCACCACCCAATCCACAGGGATCACTCTCTATCCTTTGAATTGTTGTGACACCTCTATCATTACCATCTATTTCCCGTTTACCCTACACTGCCTATTCCACACTACTTTTATTGTACCACTCTAATTGTCTCCAAGGACATTCAGGGCGGGGCAAAAGTAGGTTTATAGTTTTCAGTACTCGAAACAAGGGTTTATTCTTGTTTTTATTATTTATTAATGATTGTATTATTTTCCATCGGAACCCTTGTAAACCTACTTTTGCCCCACCCTGTATATTCTCAAAGATGGCAGCAGTTCTTTTCTTTCTAATATTCCCTGCAGCACCATGAAGAATGCCAGGCCCTCACTTATATTAGAATTTACATTAAAAGAAGGAGATAGGATACAGAGTCCTTGGCTTGTTGGCTTCCTGAAATAATGGACTTGTACAGTGACTTCAGAGCAACAGAACAACCTTTATCTGTAGGACCTTTAAGGACAGACACTACATTTCACCTTTGTACCCTAATGCCTAGCACGTGCATGTGCTGAGATTATCTGTCCAGTGAATGAAACTGAAGACAACCATGGCAAAAACAAAGCATGTGGGGCTTTTTGGTAGGTCAGATACAATGAACCGGGAATACTTTATTATTGAATTTGAGTTTTCAGACAAGAAGGTTAGAATATTCAACTGTGGAAGATGTTGCAAGTACAAGAAACGGAGATGGGAAAAAAAAAAAAAAAGGGATTTCATCTGCAAATGTGGAATCCAAATGCCATGTAACTAAAACGGAGCTGAGACTTTTTACTTTTTTTCTGTAGCTGGGAAAAATGTACACAGCTGCAGTTGAACAGTCTTGAAAAGCTGATGTGAACACAGCCAGCAGGTAAAAATAAAAGCTGCACCATTAATCCAGATTAACTAGACTCAAGGGGTTTTTAAAGTGTGTTTGTTTTAAAAATCTAATTAGTCTTCATTCTGGGTAGAGGTTTCCCAATTGGTGCAGAATCTGAGAAGTTTGGAGAAAGTTAGTTTATCTTTGCTGTAGGTCAGAAGTTCCTTGTGTGGTTGCTACATATGAATACGGAGCTCTTCCTAAAATTCTTTATTTGGAAATTTAAGACTCTTCAAGACACCAGTGTCCTGCCAGTGGGAGGGTGAACTGCGGAGCGGACTCGGGTGACGGTGAGGAATGTCTCTGCATGCTGTCTGTTGTAAGAGGTTTTGGGAGAATCCTTCAGATTCAAGTTTTGGTGACAAGGTTTTTAACTTTAAAGCAAAAACTTAAATTGTGAGCTCGGATCAAGTCCACGTATAACATTCCTATTGAAAGCCATACTTATAGTTTCTTGTAAAGTGCTTTGGAATGAATAAAATGCAGGCATTAGCATAATTATGTTAAACATAAGAGGAAAAAGAAGAAGAAGAACCAAGGTTGAAGGTACTGAAGCTTGGACACACAGTCACTTAACTAAACCATGTTCTTGGTTCATTCGGCTCAAGGAAGATTCATTGTGCATCTCTCCTTGGGGCCAGGCCCAGAGTGCTCTGGATGCTGGAGGTACAGCTGCGGACAAGGCAATGTCACTGCTCACACGTGCTCCGCCTGGGGATCGCTGGGCAGGGGAACAGGCACCAAATACACAAGTTTACAAACACACACACACACACACACATGCCAGAAGGTGCTAGGAAGGAAATGAAAGTAGGAAAAGCAGTTGGAGGTGGAGGGGCATTAACATGCCCAGGAAAGTCCTCTCTAACACAATGACTGGGTCTTTTCATAGAGAAGAGAGTCAGCCACGAGGAACTCTGGGAGTGGAGTGTTTGCGGTAAAGGGTGCAACACATGGAAGGTCCTGGGCCAGGTCTGCTTTGACAAGTTCAAGGGTCTAGAGCAGGGGTGGGCAAACTTTTTGACTCGAGGGCCACAATGGGTTCTTAAACTGGACCGGAAGGCCGGAACAAAAGCATGGATGGAGTGTTTGTGTGAACTAATATAAATTCAAAGTAAACATCATTACATAAAAGGGTACGGTCTTTTTTTTTTTTTCAATAATTTTATTCATTTCAAACGGGCCGGATCCGGCCCGCGGGCCGTAGTTTGCCCACAGCTGGAGAAGGAGGTGGGATGCCTGATGAGAGTCTGTGAGGGGCATAGAACAGAAGCTGAGGTGCCACAGGGAGCCACAATGACCTGTAGAGTCTTCCAGGACAATGTTCGGACTTCGGCTTTCTCTCTGCATAAGGTAGGAGGCAAGGGCAAGGTTGACAGGGGAAGGGTAGCAGGATCTGGCAAGGACACCTTCTAAAAATGGGGGCTTTTCTAAGGTCGTGGCTTACAGTGAAAAAAATATATATAGTGTTCTAAACAATTGTAGTATTATTTGTTTGTTATTTAATTCTTTTCTACCATGTAAGTTCCATGAAACCAGAAACCCTGTTGTTTTTGTTCACCATTGGCTCTTCAGGGCCTACAACAGTGCCTGGCATATCAGAAGCACTCAAGGAACATCTGTTGAAAGTACAAGTGAATGAATAACTGCATGAATGGTGTCTTTGAACCTACGCACGTAGCTCGAGAAGACAGGATTCCTTTCTTACACCTTCACTACCAGACTGACTGAACAGTTTCCCCCAGTGTGCAAGTAGATGTACCTGCAGCATTCCCAATACCTTGTGCTTTGCTGTGGGCCCTAAGGAATGCAACTTTCTATAATAGCTTGGCAATAAATTTATTTCTCTGGGAATCTCTGATAAACAACGTTTTTAATAAATGAAAAAGAGGAGAAAAGTAAACATACAATTTTTATAAAGTTGTCACAGCCTGCCACGAAATTTTAAGTGGGGGTTATTTTTAAACCAGTTTAAATGGCTGTGGGAGGAACGGTTGGGCTTATGTCCTGGGAAGTACTTCTACTCCCAAAGGCTTCAACTAGCTGTCCACCAGGGGAAAGGGCACTAGGAAAAAAATAGTTTTAACTGTTCCTGGCCTAAGAAATAGGGGACAAAATGAGCTTTTGGACTCCCGCTGCGTGTAATATAAGAATGCTAAACTAAACCACCACTTGGGACAAAGTTACGGAATCCTGAGTGTTTTGTCAAGAGGTTTATTAATTTCATGCATACTTCACAGCTTGTCCTGTTCAGAATGGAAAAACGAATAAAAAATCGGGATGAGAAAATATATGCCCATCTGTACTATGCAAACAAGCACTCCGGACACAGTTTTGCCTGTGGAGATGTGACAGAAGTGATGACCAAACCAAATCAGTTGTTCAATGGGAAACGCTGACACTTACTAGTAAGTAAATCAAGTGGACACATACAGGAGGTTACAGATGTATGCCTTTTTCTTTCTTCACCAATGTCTCTAGGTGTAGAATCCCTTCATTGGATCACTTTTGAAAGCTTGGATGGTGGCACAAATGCTACCATGCTACTTTCATCCATTGAGGCACACAAATTACCATTTATTAAAATGGAAAAAGATATAAAGAGATAATTCAGAAAAACAACAGGATGGTCAAAAAACTATTTTTGAAAACACATCAACCTCACTAGTAATAAAAAAAAATACAATGAAATAACAAGATGTTATTTCCCACCTTATATTAGCAAATTTTTTTAAAAAATAATAAAGCAATGGCACAGTGAGAAAGACACTATACCATGTTTCTGAAAACTGGTAAAACTTTAAAAAAAATCATTTGGCAACAAAGATCAATCATGAAATTGTTCATCTCTGTGACACAGTTATTCCATTATAGGATCTATCCTAAGGGAGTAATCACATATGCAGATTAATAATTAATAAAGAAGATGTTCATCATAACATTGTTATAATAGCCTTCTGTGAAAATGGTTAATTTGGTAATGACATTTCCATAGGATTTTTAAAAAAATCACATATCCTTCTAAAAGCATGTTTTCAAAGATTACATTAGAGTAGGTTAAAAGTAGCTACTCCAAAATTGAATGGGGTGACCCTAAGTTTCTAAGCCAACAAATAAGAAGTTTGAGTATTCATGCAATGAAAATAATGAGAGAATAAAATATAGTAAACTATTAACAGTGGTTAGTTCCTATGTTGATTCCAAATAGAATCAAAAGTAACATACTTTTATAATAAAAAAATTAACTGTTAAAAGAAGAGAGAACAGTATGATGGCATTATGGTGGTGAATGACACAGAGAAAGCTCCTCTTCTCATGACTCTACTGAGTTCTCTCCAACACAGAGAGAACCTGCAGATGAGATCCCTATTTTCAAATAGACGACATGGCATTTTGTATAAGTTGGTGAGTTTGACATTAATTCTAGGCAAGTTTCTAAAATGGGCTCTTTAATGGAATTTTGTAAGAACCTAGAAAAAGAAGCCATTGATTGGCAGGAACATCCACTCCGTCATCATCGCAGACTGCTCTGTTTCTTTGAATGAGCTTGTTGAAGAGGTGATGGAGGTCAGTTCACTAAGTGGTAGATGACATCAAACTGAAAGAATTAGTATATCTGTTATCAGGATCAAGATCCTGGGAGACGGGGGCAAGCGGCTTTCGTCACTAAGAAGTCACATCTGCCTGTCTAGTTTCTTCCTGGATAAAATCACAGATGAGGGAATCCAGGGCAAGTCCATTAGTAAATGGTCCCAAACTGAGAGGAATAGCAGATGTGTATCAGGATCTAAAAACAGGGTACGGGATTAAGCAATAAGCAAAATCCAATGAGATAATATTCAACGAAGACAAGTGTAAGATACTATCATTCAAGGAAATAGTAGGGCAGACCTGACCTCACTGACCTCCTGAGCTGGAACTCGATGATATATACAATTGGAAAATAGTTACCAAACATTACTCTCCCCCAGTGCAACCAAACCCAAAGTCATCAAATGCTTTTGTAACTCACTGAGTAAAGCAAGCAGATAGGTAAAGGGACTTAAAACCGAGGCACTGGGTGGGTGCCAGAACAGGTGGTACTGAGCTAACGATTTAGGTAGGATGAAAAGGCTAGGGAGATGGCAGCATCAAATGAAATACTTGAAGGAGGTGATGGAGGTCAAGTTCATTAAATGGTAGAAGACATCAAACAGAATTAGTAAAGTGAGACAGATTTTGACCAAATATAAGGAAAACTTCTTAATCGTGAGAGCTGTCCATGGTCATTATGGACTGCCAAGGGACACAGTGAGTTCCCTGTACCAGAAGTATGAATCTCAGGGTAGCTGGGCACTTGGCTCAGAAGAAAGTCAAACATAGTTCTGATCCATTCTCCCTCTGGATGCCTCCATGTTTTCTCTGATGAGTTATCTGGACCCTGCTTAGACACCTCCAGTCCTTGAAGAGACAAACTCATTTCTCTTATACAAACACATATAATTGTGGGAAAGAATTTCTCTGTATCAAGCCAAGACCTACTCCTCTGCTCTCTGGGACTAAACCTTGGGCCATATGAGAGGCTTTAAAGTACTGAAAAATATCACGTAATAAGAACCCTTATAAGACTGTTCCTACTGTCAGTCATTCTACTCTGAGCAATATACTGTACATTAAGAAAATTGTACCAGGGACGTTCATAAGGGCACAAAACCCAAATCCCTACCATAGAGACAGGTTAAGCAAACTATAGTCAAATGAATAATATGTAAGTGTTAAAACAGTGAATAGGTGGATGACTTCTGAATATAAAATACATATATGCAAAGCAATGGTGGGCAAAAGTTCTATAAAGGAAAAACACACTATGACTGTAAAAAGGGCATGTTATTACAAATTAGAAGCGAATTTGGAGTGATATAACTTCATGCTTTTTGCGTTTTCTCAAAAACTGTTTAACTATATAACAATAGAAATCTATATTCCCTTTTGATGTAAACCTATGTATTCGTGGCCTTTAAGCAAGTGTTTCCAAAGTACCTAGGTCCTGTATTCTATATAAATCATTCTATATTGTTGGATGCATATTAAGAGGAAGGATTTATATAGTTGTATGATACAGGTTGTCCCCAAAAAATATATACACACTTTAACAGCTTATAGCTCAATTTTGAAAATGAAATGTATTTTAACAAATTCTGCCTTTATAATTATTCAAAGTGTGTGTATATATATATATTGGGGGACACCCTATATATACATGATGTAATCACAATTTCCTAAAAAATTAAACATAGAGCTATTATATGACCCAGTAATTCCACTTCTACAGATATACCCAAGGGAATTGAAAACTTATGTTCACACAAAAAAACAAGTATGTGAGTGTTCATAACAGCACTGTTCATAACAATAAAAAACTGCAAACAACTTCAGTGCCCATCAGGTGATGAATGAACAGAAGATTGTATATCCGCAGAATGGAATATGATTCTGCAATATAAAGGAATGAAATACCAGTTCATGCTACAACTTGGGTAAACCTAGACAAGATCATACAAAATGAAAGAAGTCACAAAAGGCCAAATATTGTATTATTTTATTTATATAAAATGTCCAGACTAGGCTAATCTAACAGAGACTGAAGGTAGACTAGTGCTTGTCATGAACTGGAGGACGCAATGAGGATGGTCTACAAATAGGTCTTGGGTTTCTTTGGGGAGTGGTGAAAATGCTCTAAATTAGACAGTGGCGATAGTTGCACAACATGGGAAATGGACTGAAAAGCACTGAATTGTACACTTTAAATTACTGAAATGGCGAATGTTATTTGAATTCTACCTCATTCAAACTATATATCATCACAAAATACATATCACTATATAGATGTATTATATATTGTACATAATATATTGACATTCTCTAATACTTAGCACTAGTTTTGTTAGAAGACTCACAGTACGGTCATTAGTCATGGGTAAAAGAGGCCTGGATTACTACAGCAAACACTAAAAACCTAAGTGCTGAAATCAAGACTTTTTCATTCCTTCTATTATTTGAACGTTAATTTACTTGGTGTGGGCTTACTTGCTGCCAGAAACTGGGTTGGGTTGAGGGGTGAACAACATACGATCCTCACCCTCATAGGGCTCCTGCATTAGCAGGGGAACTTGACATGAAACAAATCATCACTCAGGTAAATACAAAACGTGTAACCAGGGGCAGGAGGTGAAATACTGGGATCTGCGAGGGACTACAACAGGCAGATCTGACATAGATGGGGACAAGAGCCTCTCAGAGGAAATTATATCTAATCTCAAAGGTGAGAGCGTTAGCCAGGTGAAGAGTGAGACCAGAGTGTCCCCATGATGAAAGGGCAGCGCAAAAGTCCTGAGGCCGGAAAGACCTGACACATTCGGGAAACCCACGGGGCCAGTGGTGATCAGTGGGTAGTGAATAATGAGAAGACGCACAGGTTGAGGGCGAGGAAGTAAAAAGAGGTCCATCCATCCAAGGCCTTACGGGCCACTCTGGGGATTCTCTCTTTATATCCTGATACAAAGGGAAGCCACCCAAGAATTTGAGCAGGAAAGTAATGGGTCCAGAAAGCATCACCCAGGCTCCCTCCATGGAGAAGGGGTTAGAGAAGAGCAAAGAAGAAACGAGGGCACCAATTAGGAGGCTATGAGCATAGTGGCTCGGACTGGGGGGGGGGGGGGGCGGGTTGAGTGGAAAGGAAGGGAAGATATTTTCAAAATCTGCTTTGATAGGTCATCACATTCCATTTTACAGCTTAGATTTACACCTTTGGGAAAAAATGTCTGCCAGGAAGTCCAAAGCACAAAAAGTAGAGATTGTTTAACAGGATGCTAGGACCCACTAGCATTGTACCCAGCACCAAGCCAAACCTACAAACGTGGCAGGCTACTTCCAGGAGCCCCAAAACTTTCAACAACTCAGTAGTACTTGAAGCCAAATTGTCCCAGCAGAGGATTTTCTTATCAGCAAGTTCTCCCAGTGGTAAAGAGAGCCAGACAGTGAAGCAGAAACCCAGAAGTTCACGGCGATGAGTCTAGGCAATGTTTGGTGTCCTCACTTCAACCTAACTGCCAACTGGTTTGTCTCCGGAACATTTATTCTATAGATCAGCAATTTTCCCTTAGATTGTCAAAGAAAATAATGACAACAGTCAACGCAACAATAGCTGTCGGGTGTGAATGGGTCAAAATTATATCTATTATTTGTCAGATCAGCAAAACTATTTTTATATATAATACAAAATATCTACCTATATATATATAAAAGCCAGTGACCGGAACACCGGAACAATTGGAACGACCAGTTGCTATGATGCCCACTGCAGCCAGCAAACGGCCCAATCAGGGGCAGGGCAGGCCAACTTCCCGTAGCCCCTCCTCCCAGCTGGCTCTACCCCCAATGGGCCTGCCCCACCCTGATCAGCCCCCAGCCCCTCCCCCCAGCCAGCCCCATCCATGGTCACCCACCCCAATTGGGGGCAGGGCCCACTGGCCAATTGCCCATGGCCCCTCCCCCGAACTGGCCCAGCCCTGATCTGTCCCTATGGGGTGGGCCAGCCGGCCACCCAACCTCCCGTTGTCTCCTCCTCCCGACCGCCCAGATCAGCAGATTGGGCCGGGCCAGCCAGTACAAATTGGTGTACTGGGCCTGTAGTATTTTATAATTAGTTTATATGTGCCATGAGATTTAAAAAAAGGTTGAAAATCACTGCTATAAAGGAACCATTCTGGGAGAAAAATACTCTACTTAGCATATGCTCTGTTAGAGCCTTCAGTTAAACACACACACCCAAGAACTATCACAAAGCTCTCCAGATTATTCACACGCATCTGTCTCCTTAAGCTGAACTGCCGACACTGAAGCAGACACAGAGGTTGTGAAGGAGATCACAGAATTTACAAAGAGCAAACGAACGACTTTCACTATAGCAGGAAAGCAACTGTGCATTGTACATGCATTTCTTTTCCTCTTACAATAGACCCCTGCTACCCACATGGTCAATTTCACTTCAAGCCCAGAGTTGTGATAAACAACTCTGTGTAGCTCCTTGTAAGCCACCCAAGACATGAAATCATGATGTTTAAGGCAAGCTACCTATTCAGCACCCCAGAGTATAAGAGAAGCATGTGATAAAGATGAATATATGACCATCAGTAATTACATATTTTGCAATAAACACTCTGCAAGTTGTCTTGTTCTCTTTTTCATTTAGACCGTGGAAATTCATTTTGCACTTAAAAATGTAAAATGCAAAGAGATGCTGTTTAGCCTCGAGGAGGCACGTCATCATTTCTGCCTTTATCCCTGTCAGGGGTCTCAGCTTCTTTGAGGATGTAATTGATTGCTTACAATGCATCATGTTCACACAATGAATGACAGCTGTCTCCACTGCACCTGGTCCTCCATGACTCCTTGCATGTTAAGACTCAGCCCTTTATGGTAGAGCTCATCTTCCCTCCATTCTCCCCTCCCTGTCCACTGTCCTTTGTACATAGGTTTGTCCAGGTTTACAACTGCTTCCTCTTCCAGCCTGGGAACTCCGTGATGCTTCATGCTCTTGGACCTAACACAGAGCCCGGCACAGGAAAGGTTCACAAATAACTTGTGGGATGAAATGAATGGGTAAATGCATCGGATCCACCCACCCTCTAGAGTTTTGGGGTTTTTTTCCACCTGCATCATCCTAAAAGTTAATGACCTTCAATTCAATGACCTTTCGGACAGTTTTCCATTTCCTCCCTTTTCTTTGCATTTCCTGATTGAAGGGGATTTCTACACTGCTTAGAAGGTGTTTATGAAAACCAGTTTTAAGACTAAGGAAGAATATTGCTTGCCGCTCAGGTTTACACACTGGCTTTGTACTGGGTGATTTTGAAAACGGACTAGAGAAGGCCTTTACTCCCCAAATTCATATTCTATCGGAAAACGACAAAGAAAGGATGCCCTTGGCAAGGGCAGAGAGAACCCATGAGTTAATTTCATCATCCTGGGATAAATAATTTAGCAGCACTTAAACTCTGAAAGCTCTGAGCCACCCACCTTGTGGTTTGATGGCACTCTCTTCTACGTTTACAACTTCCTGACTGTGAAGCAACAATTTCACTCCAACGTGCAAAATAAATACAACTGAAATTTACTGCTGCAACTGACATTCTTTAGCAAACCAAAAGATTGATCCTTCCACTGACGCAAGATAATCATAAAGCCGCTTTGACAAAGGGGTACTTAGGAGCCATTCCAGAATTTAAAAGGGAACTCTTCTTCCTCGGTTTACAAAGCCCAGTAAGTAATGGCTCCCTTGCCCCCATGAGATGTGTGGGATCCCTGGGGCTACCCAAGTTCTGAACACTCAGACCCAGCTTCGACTTAACTGTCCAGAACCTAGATCTTGAACAAGAGATCATGCTGGAAATGAAAGCAGCTGCGGTGGTAGTAACGAGAGCCAGCCAATAGGCTTTTCAAATAAATTCTTTGACTAGTTGAGAGTTTTCATGAGAGCGGATCAGCTTCCACTCTAACTTATGTTACTAGTACACTGTGAGTAGGAAGGTTCGGCACAGCAGTTATTTAGCTGGAATGATCAGGGTACAAAAACTGGTGTTCAAAACACACCAGTGGACGAACCCCCAAGCTACGCTCTTCTCCCCAGGGAAGGAGACAGGCTGGAAAGGGTAAGAAGAGGAAAGGATCGATAACATCGAACCTGCAGTGAATATTGATCATCCGCCCTGTGTAAGGCCCGCTGCGGCCGAGGGCCTGATGATGCCGCGGAGGAGGGCGAGTTGGGGGGGGGTCTGAACCCTGAGATTCCACAAGCTTCCGAATGCCTTCCATCCACCTGCACTAAGCAGATGCCCTGCACCTGCCATTAGGAGGCCCGTGTCTCTTTCGACTGCTCAGAGCAGCCAACAGGAAATAAAAAAATAAAAAAGACAGCAGCAAAACAGTGAGATTTCCGAACGGAGCGTTTATCAGCAGATCAGCAGCCTCACTGCTCAACAGACAAGCGGGGTCCCCTCCCGCCCACCCCCGTGTCCACGGAGCACCCTCCACGCCCAGAGGTTGGGGTGCAGCCCCCGCCCAGGCCAGGCCTGAGAGGCGGCGAGAGAAAGCTGCAGCTCCCAGGGAACCGGGGGATGCTCGGCGCCCCTCCTCCCGGGATGCGGGGCGGCCTCGGCCCGCGCCCCGCGGGGAAGCCAGGCCTCCCGCCGGCTCAGCATCCTCCGCCCGCGCCCTGCTCCGCCCGCGCCGCGCCACCAACCTTGGGCGTGCGGATGTGCTCCATGGCGGGCCGCGTCGGCGAGGTCCTGGGAGGCCGCGGGCTCACGCCCCGCCGCGCGCGCCCAGCAAAGGGAGGGGCGCGGGGAGGGGGCCGCGCGCGGGAGCGGCGGCTGCGGGGCTGGCTCCGCCTCCAGGTGCGGCGGCTGCGGCGCGGGGCGGGCGGCGGAGCACGAGGCGGCCGCGCGGCCCTAGAGCGTGCGGCTCCCCGGCACCTGCCCGCGGCCACCTGCCCGCCCGCCCCGCCCCGCCCCGCCCGCCTCCGGCTTACAAGGTTGCCACTCGCTCCCTTGGAAGGGGGGCAGCCAGCGTCATGCTGCGGGGCTGCTGTTCCCCCAGACACAATGGGGGCCTTGTTTGGGTGTGGCCTCTGGGAGGAGAGATGGGGAATAGCTGCTCCACAGGCCCAGGGGCTTCCTTCCAGGGCGTCCCAGGAGAGTGGGACCTCAGGGCAGAGCCCCAAAAGGCTGCCCGTACGCTCGGGGTCCAGCCGGCCTGGCGGACTCTGTATAGATCAGCTGCCCGCAGCCCGCATCGCATTGGGAGTGAGCGCGGAAATAACGGCAACAGTGTGGGGGCCCGAGGAGGTGACCTAGCAGGCCGAGCATCTCTCCTCAACTTGCGACAACACTGTTAGGAGAGACGCTCTTCCCTGGCACAGTGTTGGCTGCTCGTCTGCCATCTTCACTGAACAGAAAAACCATCCATGATAAGTTGTCGTTTTTCTTAAGGTGTATTTTTATTGATTTCAGAGAGGAAGGGAGAAGGAGAGAGAGATAGAAACATCAATGATGAGAGAGAATCATTGATCGGCTGCCTCCTGCACGCCCCACACGGGGGATGGAGCCTGCAACCCCGGCATGTGCCCTTGACTGGAATGGAGCCTGGGACACTTCAGTCCGCAGGCGGACACTCTATCCACTGAGCCAAACCAGCTAGGGTGTAAGTTATCTTTTTTTTTCATTTATGTTAAACAGTAGTTGTTGCCATTGTTGGGATTAATCCATTGGGAAAAGCCAAAGAGAATCCATGACCTTCCCCCCCACCACCACCACCACCACACACACCACTTTTCCTGCAACCTTGCCTGTACACTGCTCCACCATCACTAAAATTTCATAAAACTACATAGTCCTTAGGATAATACCCAATTTTATCCTCGCTCTCACCTCTCTTTCCAACTGGATTGTAAATTCTTTGACTGTAGGGACTTTTTAAGCCCTTGTCCCATGCCTGGTAGGTACATTGCAGCCTTCCGAATACATGTCTCTTTAATCATTTATTTTTAAATTTACAGATCTCCTTCACATATTTCTTTAATCGTGTCCTCCTCCTACCGCTCTGGGAGGCAATTTGGAGAAGCACAATCAATTGCTATTTGCATCTGACAAAACTGACCAGGGGCTATAATTTCTCCCTCACTAAAGAACACCTGGAATAGAGTGGGCAGGGCTTCAGTACCCAGCCAACACTGACTTCAGTCTTTGCATTTATAATGAAGATGAGCTCAAAGGTAGCTTCTGTCTCAAAATTCCAACAGGACTAGGAACCCTCTATCTGTTGGGGTGGGGGGAGCATTTGAGTGGTTTACTGATCTTGGAATTATGTGCTTTCAGGGCTCTCAATCCCTCTACTCATGACTAATCAAGAGTTTACTGGGTGAGTAATTTTTGCATACAAATACTTCTGACCTGTTGCATATTAGCATATATTTGTGTGTGTGTGTTTTTTAAGTATCCCAAATATGAATTGGTAGGTGACAAGATGTAAATCCAGAAAAGTTAAATAGCTTAATGCAAAGAAAAAAAAATTTCCTGATTAGTTCAAAATACAGCTTTTGTAAATCATAGTGATAATATTAGCTTAAAATGGGTAAAGAATTCCATTCAAATGATTAGGATAAATTAAGGTACAGCAAACTTGAAATACAATAACAAGAGGAAAAGAAGTCTCTATACGTAAACATTTTATTTTGAGCTAACAGTCTTCTCAGGACCCCTGTTGGACTTGTCCCTCAGCCTGTCACCATCCAGGTTATTAGATCCCAAACTGTGCGGACCTCTGACAGCCATTCTGCACTTTCTGCCTCACATCCCCAAGTTTCACTGCTGCTCCAAACCACTGCCCAGTGCGTCAGGAGAGACTGAACAAGACAGCAAGAGCTGGAGAGCAGTGAAGTGAGAGGACCTAGGATGCACTGACTTGTCTGACTATGTTGGTCCTACGCTGGGCAAAAGTGAAACTAGCCATTCATTTGTTTAAGAAACATTGATATTAAGTGACTAATGGTCGTGCCCAAGATACAATGGCAGATGCTGGGTGACTGAAGGAAGACCCAGAGGAGAAGAATACTAAGTTCAATGCCGGTGATAAGGATAACACCAAGGAAACGAGATGTGAACTAACTAAGAGGGCAGCAGAGGGAAATCCCAAAAGAAGCCCCGGGGAGATTAATCTACTGCCTCCATTTTCTGTGTTAACTATTCAGAAAATGACTGATGGACTGGAGATCATTAGTTCCTGAAGTTTGATATGTGGTATGTCTGGTGTGAACCACAAGTCATTTGAATGGATGTTGCATCTTGAGTCTTCACACAGCAGAAATCTCTCAGAACCAAGAAGCGAGAAGGAGAGAAAACTTTGCCTCTAACACCACATAGTTGGCAGATGGATACACACCCAGGTTGACACTACACCAGCCCTTGCCCAGTGGGTTGTAAAATGGCCATTTTTCTTTAGCATTTGTGAATCTTGGGTGGAAAAATAAGTATATTTCAACAAAATTATTTCACCATCAAGCGAAACATTACCCAGTAGGGGTAAGACCAATGACTGCACATTCATCAAAGGATTCCCCACGCCACGGAATATCATAAGCGCCCCCTTCTTCCATCAGCGTGAGGTTTCAGTGATTTTCGCCTTTGTGAAAATAGTAGCTATGACTCTACACGTCAGCGTTTAATGCTGTCCTTCACAGGCACACAGGAGACGACACTCTTCAATCCTGTTACTCTTGGGCGGTGCCAAGTGACCAGTTCGGAACAATTGATGTGTTACTTTGGGGCCAGAGTTCTGCAAAATCTGTGTGTGGCCCTTCAGCTTTCTTCTCCCTGGCCTTGCTATGTGGAGGACATCTACTGAGGTTATAAAGAGAATAATGATGATAAATCCACTCTCAATACATGACATGACTGTGGCCCCAAACGGTTCAGCATTAGGTCAAAATGAATGAAGAGAGAAATAAACTGTTTCCCTGAGTCGTTCCTGGGAAGGGAGCGACTCTAAAGAGTTATAGCAGAATCCTTAGAGTGAAAAGAACACCCTTTGCGGTGTTTGTTGCATGAAAGTCACTGAGATTTCAAGGTTAAGTTTTGTACCTCACCTAGCCTATCCTGACTTTATAGAGAAGGCGTAACCGAGAGAGTCAAAATAATCTAGTCTCTACTTCTGTGTTTCTGACCTTTTTAAGGGGTTCATAATGTCACCAAAAAGCTCTGAGTACACATGTCACCTGCCAAGTCCTAATCTACTTTATTTATGTTGCCAGACTTCTTTTGGAAAACATCTTCTTAGGAAATTGTTTATCACACACATATTCGAGTTGTATATAAATCGCTATAGCAATTTTTAAATAAAAACTTGATACTTACTGGGAACTTTCCCAAAACCCTGTGATCTTCGTGGCCAGAGGAGATTTGGATACTTGCCAAAACACTAGCAAGACTTTTTCGGAATACTTACACCTCTCCCAAGGCAACTAAAACTTCTGGCCTGGCCAAGAAAAGCTTCCTCAGTGGGTAGTATTGCTAATGATTACAAACTCAGTAAAACCCTGTTCAGCACTAATAAGCCTCACGGGCCCATGTTCCGTGTGGTGGAGGGCACGATCTCTGACCAAGCCCCGTCTCGGCTGGCAGCATAGTCGATGCCCAGGATGTACGGTGAGAGCTGCACTTGGGATTCCACCTGGAGAAAAAGGAGCATCCTCACCTTCAGGACTTTGGTAAGCTCGATGATGCGAAATATTGATGTTGTCTTTGGCCTAGCCCTATGCCAGATACGCCGAGCAGGAACTCCCTGGGCAGGAGGCAGCTCTGTCCTTATTCTAGGAACCGAGAGGGAAGCTCTAGGCCGGCAAAAATAGAGCACTTACTCTGGGAACAGGCACGGTTTCAAACAGCCTCTTATATTTTGCTCACCCTCTGAGAAGGCATGTCGCTCAAGCCCAAGTCTCTGTCCTCAGACTACTTATTATGTGTATTGCCTTTTGGCTGCCATCCCTTCAGCCATCATTTTATGCACATAATTCCCACATTGGTATTTCTAGTCCTGAATTCTCTCTCTGTCTCACATAGTTTATTTTTGTCTACCTGCTGAGTACCTCCACCTGGATGTCCCATCGATGTCACACACACACACACACACACACACACACGTGCACACACACACGCACATGTACACGCGCGCGCACACACACAGCTAGTTGAGAACATGGGCTCTACAGGCAGACAGGCCTGCATTCACATCGCAGCTCTTGCATGGGTTAGCTGTGTGACCTTGACCATGCGACCTAAACCACTCTCAGCCTCAGGTTTCTCACCTGTAAAGTGGAGATAATGACAACATCTGGATTGCTTAGCTTCTCGAGCTGAAAAGTAGGTATTTCTAATAGGAGTGTTCGTTATATTGTTCCCTATATTTTTATATATGCCTGAGGTAGTTAAAAAATAGAATTGATAGCAGATGGGAGATAATTACACCATCGTTTTTGGGTGGATGTGAAAATTCGGTCAGATCGAGCATTTGACATGTGTTGTGACAAATCGTTATTGAGTATTCAGCTTGTGCCAAGCGCTGGGCATAAATGTGTGAACCAAAGCAATCCCAGCCCCTGCCCTCAGAGTGCTTCCGTCCAATCATACCCGCTATTATGGTTGTTACCTTCTGCCTAATACTGAATGCTCCTCTTGGCTTCATCATTTTTTGTGGGTCTTAGTCACTCAGTCTCAAAACCTTGGCGTTTGTCTCTGACTCCTCCATATTTGTTCACCTGGCCCTTCCTCTTCCTTCCTCACGGTCATCGCTCGAGCTCAGGTCCTCAGTGCTTCCTCCTGGCTGGAATGTTAGCCTCCGCGGCCAGAGTAATCTCCATAAAGAGCACCTCTGCTCATATCACTCCCCAGCCTGAAAACCTTCTGTGCTTTCCAGTTGCCTTCGGAATGAAGTACCATTTCCTTATTCTGTCCTTTACGGACCGGCCACCTCCTACCACTCTCTTTCACAAACTCGGCAAAGTAAGTGACTGGCACTTCCTTGGTGCTCAATAAATACTTGTTAAATGTATCAATTAGTCAACCAATCACTTTCTATAGCCTGCATTTGCTCATCTCTGTCTTTGCTCACACCATTCCCATCTATCAAATCCTTTGAGGCTCATTTCAAAATTTGCTTCGACATTCCCTCCAGATGGCATTCTTCCAAAATAACTCTTGTCTGTTCATTCCAACAAGCAGAGATCATCACAGGCAGTTTATTTTCATCTGGAAGTGTAATTTTATGCATCACCGTCACAACTTGTCCACTGGGGCCTTGATCAGACCACAGTCCCAGGCTGGGCCACTACACTGACAACATCGTGCCGATTGGATCTGATTAGCAGAACGCAGCAGGTGCCCGAGATGCCCAACTAAGGCACACACAGCATAGGGTGGGAGATGCATGCTGGGAAAACTCAGGGTCCTGCCATTGCGGTGACGTTGGCAGGGGTCCGCGGTAGTCTGGGACCTGTTGAAGTGGCGTCTCAAACTTGAAAGGCAAGTTTCTTTCTTTGCACTCCAACACTTGGTGCTTTAACCTATTACTAAGCTAGCCACAGGGCTACCAGCTCCGAGTGAGTCTAAGCAAGAAAAGGCTCTCCATCTGGTCTGCGTTGTAGTGAAACAGATTAGCTACAGTGACCTTTTGACCCCAGCAGATCCGAATACGCCCAGGTTCCTGCAGCAGACAGGGATGCGGTATGGAGCCTCCAGCAAGCTGCCACTGAAGAAGCAAAACTGGTTACTGGCATGGCCCACCACTAGCCAAACACCACCTATGTGCTCATTTCTTTAAAAGTTGTTTTATTTTATTTAATTGTGGCCCTAGCCGATTTGGCTCAGTGAGTAGAGCGTTGGCCTGTGGACTAAAAGGTCCCCAGTTTGATTCCGGTCAAATGCACATGCCCAGGTTGCAGGCTTGATCCCTAGCAGGGGGCGTGCAGGAGGCAACCCATCAGTGATTCTCTCTCATCATTGATGTTTCTAGCTCTCTCTCCCTCTCCCTTCCTCTCTGAAATCAATAAAAATATATTTTAAAAAAATGTAATTGCGGTAAAATAAACATAACATAAAATTTGCCATTTTAATCATTTTAGATGATAGTTCAGTAGTTCTCACACAAATTTTTAAGCCAAAAAGCCAGATACATAACTATATACAATACCATCTAAATTGTGTTCAATATGAGTGTGTGCACCTCTGTATATACATGAATGTAAAGAGACAGAAAATAGAAGAAAGGAATATACTGATATAACAACTTCATCTGGGTGGTGCGTTTGTGGGAAATTGTCACTTTAAGATTTTTAAATTTTTTACAAATATTTGTGTTGCATATTTTAACAATTATAAAGAATGTGTATTTTAAAAGGTCTTTTAAATAAAAACAAGCCATAATCTATAATCATGACATAGTGTCATGCATCAAACAAAGCAGGCACATTTGTGGAGGATAAATTTTTTTTTTTAAAGCAAAACATTTATTGTATATTGACTAGTTGAGAGACATTCAAAGTGTGTACTTTCTAAAATTTCAATTCAAAAATAATATTTCTGAAAAGTAATTCTTTTCAAGGATAAAATCAGGCTTACTTTCCAGGAGGAAACCATAAAAACAAGTATTCCAAATGTATAACAATAGCTGGAAAAAGATAAGAGGAGGGCACTCTCTCTTGAGTTGTCAGGATCTTGGCAGGGCTGTTTCTTTAAGAAAAAACAAAACAAAATTTTTTTAATCCCAAAGACTTTTCTGTGAAGTTCAGTCGGTTTGGAGGAATGTACTGTGGTGCTTTAAAGCCAACAATCTACAAAAATTAATTATCTTTAACTTTTAGTAAAATGTATCTTCAGCATTTGGGTAATAGAATGAGAAAATAGAATGCATATAATTGATAAAACATTACCTTAATCCCCCTCCTCTTTATTTATACATAGATGCTAAATATTGGCAAAATGAACAAGATCACAGATCTCGTAGCCAGGACAATTTGAGATTTCTAGTAAACAGAAGTTAAGAGTTGTATTTGGGTTACATTAGGGTTTCATGTGGAGATAATGAGTAATTTTGAATGCTGGCTCTGCAAGAAAATTCTTCCTTCTTTTCTTTGGCAGAGAATCTATTTTTGTAAACAAAAGCAGTGAACAAGATTTGTTCAAAATGGGGAGCGAACAAGGACCTGATCTGGATCTAACTTGTCGAGAACCACCTGTGTTTGCATTGACATTTGGCAGTCACTCTTGGCTGGCTTGTCACTCACTGCAAAGACCCACTCAGAGAGCTTGAACACAGTCCATAATAGCAATCCCATTATTTGCAGGCAGAACAAATCAAGTTTATTTTCGGTGTTTTGTTTCTGATCATTCTACCATTTTCCAAGGAATCTCCATGGATAATCACACATTTATGAAGGAATTTTAGTCTAAAAATTATGTTGTCAGCAGGTTGTTTAGTGCTCGGGTTTCACAAATGATGACTAAATTTCTGGGCCATTCCTCAGAAAGCCTTGCAAACTATAGTACTATTTGTGCTACACAAATACCAGACCAGGAAGTCATGATTTGATTCCCAGTCAGAACACATGCCCCGGTTGCTCCCTCAACTCCAGGAGGCAGCCAATCAGTGATTCTCTCTCATCATTGGTGTTTCTATCTCTTTCTCCCTCTCCCTTCCTCTCTGAAAGCAATAAAAATATATTTTTTTAAATTGTGCTACTGCTTATGCTATATCAAAGTTATGCCATTAGTGCCATTTTGTCTACTATTTCTGTCTACATCAAAGTCATGGGGTCTTTTTTGACTTCGCCTTTTTAGGAACAGACCTCCTACCCCCACCTTTCAAGCAGAAGGCAGTGTGGCCAGGGCAGCCTAAAGTGATAGGGATGCCAACAGAGGTGGGTGGCTTCTCTAGAAGACCAGTATCTCAACTCTTTCTTCTTTAGGATGCCCGGTTAAAGAGCACCTGGTAGTCAGAAAGATCTTCAGATTCCATGGTCTTTGCAGACTATGAAACAATATTCTACCAAGATATAGAATTACCAAATATAATTCTTTATGTGACTATTTTTGCAGTCATACATAGAATATATCTCAACCACAATAATGTGTTGACGGGAGATCCGTTATATAAGCTGCCCCTGAATTTTATGCTAATATTTTTGTAGCAATTTGTTCATTCGTTTTCAACTGGGAACGGCAAACACAAACGATTTTAAGAAAATTTCTAGGAGGCAAAACAAAAGCTAAATAGAGATAATTCTGTTAACTTTTTCTGATAACTGAGAAAAACTGATTGCATTCTATTTTAACTGGTGGTATCCTGGTGCAGCTTTTGATAGCATTATCTAAACTAAAAGTTTGGAAGTAGAGAACAAAGAGAGGAGGGAGGGTAGAGGCTGACTAAACAAAGACCTTCTATTCCGTGACCCACCTTTGTATGCCCAGGATCCCTGAAAACCAAAGTAGGACAATAGACTCACAGTAGAATAGACAATAGAGCTCCCATTGCGAGAAAATTCAAAAATATTACAAAATCCCTAAGTGTGGTACAAAGAGATATTACTTGTCTCTTTGCCAGATACATAATGCATGCAATAAACGCCAAAAAAAAAATAGGGCAAATACGTAGAGACAGAGATTTTTGAAAGTAATTTTTTTATCTCAATTCTGTTTTGCTCAGGTCACTTGCAGTGGCATTCTCATGACACAAAAGCAGCTTGTTTTAACGGTAAGAGAGGAAGTTTGCTTGGGATTGAGCAGGAGACTGTGGCAGTGCTCAGTGACTGTACTGACATATTCATCGAGTGAAAATCGAACACCTGACCCCTTTGTGCTTTGGGCAGAGAAGCTGCTATGAGCATATCTCTGCCGTGGCTCTGGGAACCTCCCCGAGCCTTCAGGTCTCTGGAGTGTTTTCAGTGATCAATCCCAATCCTTAAAGACTTTTCCGTGCCCCAGTCCCAGTCATGATCTTCAACAATCTAGTGCTAGCATTTTGGGTTGTTGTTTTTTTTTCTTTTCCCTCACAATTGAATACACACTTGATAGACTTAAATCAAAAGTAGTGAATTCAAAGCCATTAGTCCAGGGCCTGTCCCCTGGACGCCCTCACATACCCTTCTCCTGGCCCCAGCTCCTCCTCCATTTCATTTCTTTTCTAGCTCAAAATAGGCAGAAGTGAAAACACAGCATTTCTCCTGACTGGATGTTAGCGTGGTTTCCTGGCTCGTCCAGGCTGACCATTTCGAAGGGCCAGAGCCGTGCTGGGTTTCCCACTGCAGCGGGGGGATGTCTGTCTGCCCTCGTCTGGCTCACATATTTCTGAGCTGTCCACACACCAGCTCTGTGGGAGCCGTGGGCCCACAGAACTTCTCACGAAGCTCCTAGCGTTTGGGGCTCACCCATCTTTCCACTGGGGCTCAAACCTGTCTGATTAACCAGACACGGAGCAATCCGTTTGTCAGTCATGCTTTCCACTCTCCTCGTCTCTAAAGAAAAAAAACCCCTTATTTTGGTAGTTAACTTCATGTGTCAGCTTGACTAGGCTAAGCTGCCCAGGTGTTGGGTATCGCACTAGTCTAGATGTCACTGTGAAGTATTATTATTATTTTTTAGATCTGATTAACATTTAAATCAGTAGACTTTGAGTAAAGCAGATTGCCCTCCATGAGGTGGGTGGGCCCTGTCCAAGCAATGGAAGGCCTTAAGAGGAAAGACTGAGGTCCCTGAAGGAAGGAATCTGCCTCCAGACGATCTTTGGACTCAAGACTGCAGCATCAGCTTCTGCTGGAACTTACAGCCAGCCAGCCTGCCCTGCAGGTTTTAGATTTGCCAGCCCTGCAACAGCAGAAGCCAACTCCTTAAAATCCTCAGCCTAGATCTTTATCAAAAGAGCAGACAGTGCCCTGGCCATTGTGGCTCAGCGGGTTGGGTATCACCCTGTGCACCACGAGGGTGTTGGTTGGATTCCTCATCAGGGCACAGGCCGGGGTTTCGGGCCAGATTCCCCAGTAGGGGGCATGCAGGAGGCAGCCAACTGATGTTTCCCTCTCACATAGATGTTTTTCTCTCCCTCTCCCTTCCTCGCTCTCTAAACATTAATAAAAATATATTTTCTTAAAAAAGAGTAGATGGATATGTAGATATATAGGACAGATATGTAGAACATATATAGGATATCCTAATAGGATACATGATAATAGAATATATAGGGTAAAAATATTATGGAAATATATATCTTATAATCACACACACACACACACACACACACACACACACACACACACTAGAGGCCTGGTGCATGAATTTGTGCACGGGTGAGATCCCTCTGGGTGGCCTGCAGGGATCGGGCTGAAACCCGCAGTCTAACACCGCAGCGCCTGCAGCTCCTACCTGCCGCTCCTGCTCATCCCGGCCCCACCGTGCCTGCAGCAGGCTCTCGCCCAATCAGTCCTGATTGGGAGAGGCTCGTGCTGCTGCAGCAGTGCTCACCAGCCATGAGCCCTGCATCTGGTGCCCTCCCAAGGGGAGTGGCCTGTGGGATCAGGCTGAAACTGGCTCTCCGACATCCCCTGAGGGGTCCCCGATTGCAAGAGGGCACAGGCCAGGCTGAAGGACCCGACTGGTGCATGATCAGGATGGGGAGGGACCATGGAGGGCTCCAGGGTGTGTCCGGCCCATCTCACTCAGTCCCGATGGGCAGGACCCCAGCAGCAAGCTAACCTACCAGTTGGAGCATCTGCCCCCTGGTGGTCAGTGCAGGTCAACCTGGTTGCCCCTAACTGCACCCCCCTCCCCCACACCAGCCTGGTCACCCCTTACTGCCCCTCCTGCAGGCCTGGTCACCCCCAACTGCCCCCCTCTGCCAACCTGGTCACCTCTAATTGGCACCCTCTGCTGGCCTAGTTGCCCCTAACTTCCCGCCCCCCACCGACCTGGTCTCCCCACGCAGACTGCTGCTCAGTCGTTTGGTCGTCCCTCACTAACCCCACTGCTGGCCTTGTTGGCCCACTCAGTCTGTTCGATCGTTCGGTTGTTTTGGATGTGACGGCCCCTGGCTATATATATATATTATTGGTTTGGTTTCTCTGTAGAATCCTGACCATAATCTTATCCTATCCTCTTTCAGACAACCCAAAAGTCCTCAGTTATAGCAACTCAAGTAAACAGATGCCCGGAGACATCACCTGCTTGCAAGGTCAGCAACCAGACATTGATCGATTACTGTTTTGAAGTCCTCTGGAGCCTCATTTTATGATGTAGGTAATGATTTATAGGAGATTCAAGGTGGTTTAGGATATCAGTCTCAGTTGCTCTCATCTAGGGCTCTAAACAAGCGTTGTTGCAAACCCACACTGGGCTGGACTTGTCTCGTGTTGTTCTTTCCCCAGCCAGTTGGCACTAGGATATCTGCTTCTTCAAGAACATTCCTACCACCACCAAGCTTTCTATTTCTACTACTACTATAATTAGCTAATATTTATCGGCCATTTCTTCTTTAACCCAGATGTCTGTCAGCTGGGGTGTACTCCCTCTCTGAGGTAAAATTAGCTTGAATCCACAGTCCATGCCCCACAAAAGTCCAAGTTCTGCAGATTTTTAGATGAGAAGAAAACTCAGAACAGGCTCTATGCTCTGTTGCCTCTCTTCCATGTCATCTTAGACTTACCACTCAGCTGTTTTTTCTAGTTCTATTTAAAATAACTCATGCTAAGTATTTGAGACTATGTAGACAGTATTGAGGATTTTCTCTCTCTCTTTTTTATGTATTTTTTAAATTGATTTCAGAGAGGAAGGGAGATGGAGAGAGAGAAACATCAATGATGAGAGAGAATCAGTGATCGGCTGCCTCCTGCTTGCCCTACACTGAGGACTGGGCCTATAACCCGAGCTTGTGCCCCCACCAGAAATTGAACTGTGACCTATTGGTTCATAGGTTGACGCTCAGCCACTGAGCCATGCCAGCCAGGCAATACAGAGAGTTTTAAAAATAACTTTTAGGATTGTTTATGTCACATAACCCAACACAGTATGACCCATCTAAAAACACATATTAGTGTAGTGAATAATACTTGAAATAGTAATTGAAGTTCCCTTTCTTTACATTTCTTTTTACCATCTTCATTCCTCCCACGACTTGAAGTAGCCATAACATCTTTCATGTAGTCTTAAGAGGAGCTCAGATATAAGCTAGAACCACCACCACAACAAAAAGCCTTTGAGTAGCAGAAAATTGGTGTGAGAGGCACAACACCTGAAAAAAAAAAGTTTCTGAATTCCACACACTTAGCTTTAATTCTCAAGAGCCAAAGCCTCAAGCAAGAAGACATAACGTTCACCCTTAAACAATATCTGGGGAGGAGAAAAACAAAGAGCCTATTTTCAGCCACACAAGAGGAGGATAAAAGACTTAGCATGGCTACCCAGCCAAAGAGCTTCAAAGGGGAGAAGAAAGCAAAACGGTGTTGGTGTTTCTGGCCCCTGGCTCTTCTCCTGACCTACGTGGGGGAGGCAACTGGAAATCCCAGGTGGGCTTAGGGGACCCAAGGAAAGGACTGGGCCTTGCTTCTCAGAACGCAGTCTGGGAAGACTGGATTCTCTTAGAAGAACTCTGTATACATCTGGCACCAGCAAAATCTGAGAGAGATTCCCAGACATCTGGCCTAAGGGCAGCCCAGGGTGATATGGGGACAGCAGCAGAAAGTTCCTGTGGCTCTGAGAGGGGGTGGGGACGGCACCCGGGCCATTGGATGTGGAGGACGCTGGGATCCGTGCCTCAGCGAGCAGGACCCGGAGTGGCCTGCACGGAACTGATGATCAGGAAGGTTGTCAGGAGGACAGTGGGCATTTCAGCACATGCAGCAGGACGCGCATGCAGAGGACAGTGGGATGCGTGGCAGTTCAGTGGCTGCCAGGGACAGACACAGAGTAATTGAGGACCAGGCCACCTCTTCCCCTGATCTGGATGATAAATTCTTTTCATTCGGGAAGGCATGTCCTCTCCTGGGCAGAAAGGAGGAAAGACTTGAGGGAGAAGAGGAGATGACTAAGGAGACAGCCAGTCTGCCGTTTCAAACTCTGAGTACCTGAGCTAACCTTGAATCGGAAGGTTACTGTGGTCACTGCCATTTAAGAGGGGGACTCAGATTTTAGTTCAATTACCGAGAGATGAAGGAAGTTCTAACTCTGTGTACTTGTGCAATACCCGGGAAAGGTCTATAAAGTTTTCACTCAAAGCGCTGTCATCCCCGCTGGCCTTTCACCCGGCCTTTCTTCTTGTTCCTGACTCTATTCACGTGCACTGCTCTGCTCCTTTTCAGCAAAATTGCCTTGGGAACCCCAGATTCTGTTTCTGTAATGAGCAGGGCAGGTCAACACTCCCCAGCTCCGATTTGCATCGCAAATCAACCAGTGAAGTTTTTGCCAACCCAGAGCACCTTTCCATTGAACAGAATCTGTCCTTAGAAGTCTCTTAGGGTTATGAATGGCATCTCCTTTCACAACCATATACCAGTAATGTGCCAGCTGCTTTATGTAACTCGCTACACAATCACACACACACACAAAGAAAACTGATAGGGTCTCAAGAGAAAATAGGAGGAGACAGGGTCAGAAATTGCACGGGCCATCCTCAGACCCTGGTCTTCTTCTCCCCTAATCCTACATGATCAGCCACTTTATTGCAGAAACTTCTAGTCTTTGCTTATGCACTTGCTTAACACCCTTGAGGATTAAGTCTTGATGCCATTTCTTCCAAAGACTTGGATTTCTTCCAGTCGGCTTTGCCTGACTTACTGGTTAATGAAACGGCAGATGGCTGATTGGCTCTGTCTCTCCAACTGAAGAACTCATTATCTGTCTTCTCACTTTGGCAACTTTCTCAATAGTGCATTCCCGAGGGAATCTTTTAATTCCCCTTTGATGAGAAGAGTCACTTCCTGCCCCAAGTTTCAACTGAAATTTGATCATGAGCATTTCCTGTACATTTCTCTGGGAGCGGAAGCTAATAGTATTCTTGTTGAATACTTTTATGCACATCCCACCCAAATAGAAGGGGGGAAAGAGAGTTGTGTAAACAGGTAAAACCACACAAAATACTTTGCCCTAGACTGGAAAATTGTGTATTTTGAAATACTTAGCAGCTCATGAAAAGTAGACAATTCAGATATTTTTTATTTCTATAAAGACTGAAAAGAACATGTTTTATTAAACCTTAGCAAACCAATTATCACTATGAATTTTATCTATTTTAAGATTATTTCACCCATAAAAATTAACAATCTTTAAGATTTATTGAAAACAATTATAGTTAGAAAAACAACTCATTCATGAGTTGATAGATTGTGCTAAAATAACTAAGCAGAAAACTAGATTAAACTCAAAATTAACTTGATGAATTTTTTTTTAAATATATTTTATTGATTTTTTACAGAGAGGAAGGGAGAGGGATAGAAAGTCAGAAACGTCGATGAGAGAAACACATCGACCAGCTGCCTCCTGCACACCCCACACTGGGGATATGCCTGCAACCAAGGTACATGCCCTTGACCGGCATCGGACCTGGGACCTTTCAGTCCGCAGGCCGACGCTCTATCCACTGAGCCAAACCGATTACGGCTAACTTGATGAATTTTTGTTTTGAAAAATCTATTCCATGCCCTAACTGGTTTGGCTCAATGGATAGAGCGTCTGCCTGTGGACTTAAGGGTCCCAGGTTCAATTCTGGTCAAGGGCACATGCCCAGGTTGTGGGCTTGGTCCCCAGTAGGGGGTGTGCAGGAGGCAGCCAATCAATGATTCTCTTTCATCATTGATGTTTCTATCTCTCTCTCCCTCTCCATTCCTCTCTAAAATCAATAAAAATATATTAAACTAGAGGCCCAGTGCGCACGAAATGGTGCACAAGTAGCTTGCTTCTGCTTGCCTCAGTTGGCCGTCCCACCCATCCCTGCTAGTAGCTCGCACACCCCCCTACCCACCGTGAGAACCGCTGCTCATTTGGTCATGACGCCGTTAGGGTGTCACAACCACAGGCCTTTTATGATATAGACTAGAGGCCCAGCGAATGAATTCGTGCATGGGTGGGGTCCGGCTGGCCCAGCCCCAATCGGGGCAGATTGGGGCTGGCCTGTCAGGAGAAGGAGATGGTGGGAGGTTGGCCAGCCAACCCACCCCGATCAGGGCCTGGCCGGCTGGGGAAAGGGGCCACAGGTGATTGGCTGGTGGGCTCTGCCTCTGATTGGGGTTGGGGTGTTGATTGGGGGCAGAGCCTGCCATGGGGAGGGGCTGTGGGTGGTGGGCTGGCCAGCCCCACCACTGAATGGGGTAGGGGGCATGATCGGGGGCCAGTGGCCTGGGATAGGGGCCATGGGTGGTTGGCCAGCTGGCCCTGCCCCTGATCGAGTAGAGGGGGCTGAACTGGGGTGGGACCGAGCGAGGTTGCAGGAGATTGGTGGGTCAACCCTACCCTCTACTGGAGTGGAGGGTGTGATCAGGGGTGGGGCAGCCAGGGGGAAGGGCTGCAGGAGGTTGGCTGGCCACCCCCACCCTCTATTGGGGTAGGGGGTGCAATTAGGGGTGGGCTGGCCAGGGGGGAGGGGCCGTGAGGTTGGCTGGCTGGCCCCACCCCCCTTATCGGCTGGTTCACTGGCCACAATGGGTGTCATAATGACCGGTTGTATGGTTGTTATTGTAGCTGACTTTTTATATATCTAGATAATAATAATAGTTTACTGCCTATGTTTTCTGGAAGGAAGGAAGGGAGGGAAGGAGGGAGGAAGGAAGAAAGAAAAGTCTATCCTAGGTGTGCAAGTTGCTTTAACAATTGAAAAAATCAATAAATCAATATAATTTACCATATTATCAGACTGAAAAAATCTGTTATCATCTCAATTACTGCAAAAAAATAATTTGACAAAATCCAACATCCATTCTTGATTTAAAAACAAAACAATAACTCTCAGCAAACTAAGAATAGAAGGGACTTACTCCATCTAATAAAGGGCATTACACACACTATAGCTAACATCATACTCGATGAAAAACTGAAAACTTTTCCCCTAATATGAAGCAAGTCAAGGATGTTCACTCTTACCACTGTTTCTCAGCATTGTACGAGAGGTTCTAGCAGCGCAATAAGGCAAGGACAAGAATTCAGAGATGTCCAGATTGAAAAGGAAGAAGTGAACCTGTCTTTATTGGCAACTAATATGATTCTATATACAGAAAATCCTATAGACGTTACAAAAAATAAAAATAAAAAAAGCTATCAGAGCCAGCAAGTAATCTTGGTAAGAATACAGGATAAATGATTAGTACAAAAAATCAATTTTATTTCTATATACTAGCAACTAAAGATGTGAAGTAAGCATAAATCTAACAAAAAATGTGCAACCCCTGTACACTGCAAAATATAAATATTACTAAGAGAAATTTAAAGAAGACCTATGTGAATGGAAAGTTATACTGTCTGCATGTATTGGAGAACTTACTATTTTTATATTTAGTACAATCCCAGTAAAAATTCTAGCAGATTTTTGTATAATTGACAATAATCTATCCAGAAATGCAAAGAACCTAGAATAGCTGAAACAATTTTGAAAAATAAGAACCAGTTTGGAGGACTCACAGTGTCTAACTTCAAAATTGTTAAACTGCAGTAATCAAGACAATCTTGGATTGGCTTATGAATAGAAAAATAGAGTAAAACTAAACAAAATACAGAGTCTAGAAATAGACACACACATACGGTCAATAGATTTTCAACGGAAGTACAGAAGCAACTTCGTGGAGAAGGGATAGCCTCTAATAAATAGAAAAAAATCAGGCAAAAAAAAAAAATCGGGTATCCATGTGCAAATCATAAACTATGATCCATACTTCACACCATTCAACTCAAAATGGATCCCAGATCTAAACATAAAACCTAAACTATAAAGCTTCTAGGAAAAAACATAGGAGAAAATCTTTGGGACCTTCAGCTCAGTTTCTTCTCTATAACACCAAAGGCACGATCCATTAAAAAAGCATAAATTAGGCTTATCAAAATAAGAAACTTCTGCTCTTTGAAAGAAATACTAAGAGAGTGAAAAGACAAGCTGCTAACAGGAAGAAAATATTTAAAAATCACATATCTGATAAAAAAAAACAAAAACTTGTATCCAGGACTTGAATATTAAGTACTCTCAAAACTCGGTCATATGAAAACAAACCACACAATTTTTTTAATGGGCAAACAAGACTTGGAAACAATCTAAATGTCCATTGATAGGTAAATGGATGAAGAAGATGTATATATACAGAGTAAAATATTCAGCCATCAAAGAGGACATTCTCCCATTTGCGACAGCATGGGTGGAACATGAGTGCATCGTGAAATAAGTGAGAGAGAGAAAGACAAATATTATATGATCTCACTTACTAGTATATTTGGGACCAAAAACATTGTACTCACAGAAATAGAGAGTAGTTGTCAGGATCTAAGGGGTGGAAGAAATGTGGCGAAGGTGGTTAAAGGGTACAGACTTCCGGTTGTACAATGAATACGTTCTGGGGTCTAATGTAGAACAGGGTGACGATGGTTAGCAATATTGTACTGTCCAGGCAAAAGTTGCTGTGAGAGTAGAGCTTTAATGTTCTCAACATAACAACAACAAAATAGTAACCATGTGAGGTGAAGGATGAGTAGCCTTACTGCAGTAAACATTTAGAAATATATGTGTATCAGATCATCCATTGAACTCCTTAAATTATTTATTTCAATAAAGCTGGAAAAAATTTACAAATTAAAAGTGGGCAAAATTTGGACCGGTGCTTCACAAAAGGAGATGAATGAATGGCACATAAGCACATGAGCATATGATCAAACGGGTAATAAAAATTAGGAATGGACAAAATTAAAACAACCATATCACGTGTGAGCAAAGTTGCTGAGCAATTGGAACTCTCATTTACTGCTGATGGGAATGTAAGATGGGACAAACACTTTGGAAGAATAGCTCAGCAATTTCTTAAGTAGTTAAGCATAGTTTTGGTGTCACTCAGCCATTCTACTCTTAAGTATTTATCCAATAGAAACAAAAACATATGTGCGTACATGAATGCTGACCTATTTGTAATAGCCCCAAACTGGAAACCGCCGAAATTCCCTTTACTAGATAAAGGGATATACAAATTGTGGTGTATCCATACAATTGATTATTACTCAGCAATTTTTTTTAATTTTTGTTTTATTACTCAGCAATGTAAAAGATGCATTAACTTATGCAATGTGGGTGAGTGTAGAAATACTTATGTTGAATGAAAGAAGTCAGATCCTCCTCCCTCCTCACACAAAACAGTGCATATTGTATAACCAGAGGCCCGGTGCACAAAAATTTGTGCACTCGGGGGGAAGTGGGGGTCCCTCAGCCTGGCCTGTGCCCTCTCGCAGTCTGGGACCCTCGGGAGATAACGCCCTGGTGGCTTAGGCCTGCTCCTGGGTGGCAGAGGGCAGGTCCAATCCCTAGGTGCCTGCTCTGCAGCCCCTGGTCGGGCTCAGAGCAGGGCCGATTGGGGAGTTGGGGCGCCACCCCCTGTCATGCACAGAGCAGGGCGGATTGGGAGGTTGCGATACCACCCTCAGTCACGCTCAGGGTAGGGCTGATTGGGGGGTTGGGGCACCGCCCCGTCACACTCAAGGCAGGGTCGATGGGGAGGTTGCAGCGCCACCCCGTCACACACAGAGCAGGGCCAATCCGGTGGTTGGAGCGCTGCCCTCTGTCACACACAGAGCAGGGCCCATCAGGGGGGTTGGGGCTCCTTACCCTGTCACTCACAGAGCAGGGTCGATCAGGGGGTTGGGGAGCTCCCCCCCTGTCACGCACAGAGCAGGGCCCATCAGGGGGTTGAGGAGCTCCCCCCATCACTCACAGAGTAGGGCCGATAGGGGAGTTGGGGCACCGCCCCCTGTCACACACAGAGCAGGGCGGATCAGGGGGTTGGGGCACCGCCACTGTCACACTCAGGGCAGGGCCGATGGGGAGGTTATGGCTCTACCCCATCTCACGCAGAACAGGGCCCGTGGAGGGGGGTGGGGGGGTTGGGGCACCGCCCTCTATCACCCACAGAGCAGGGCCGATCAGGGGGTTGGGGTGCCGCACCCTGTCACACACAGAGCTGCAGGGCAATCAGGGGGGTTGGTGAGCTCCCCCCGTATCAGGCACAGAGCAGGGCTGATCAGGAGGTTGGGGCACCTTCTCCTGTCAAACACAGAGCTGCAGGGCAATCGGGGTTTGGGCGCTGTCCCCTGTCACGCTGATCCCGGTGCTGGGAGGCATATTACCCTTTTACTATATAGGATAGAGGCCTGGTGCATGGGTGGGGCTGGCTGGTTTGCCCTGAAGGGTGTCCTGGATCAGGGTGGGGGTCCCCACTGGGGTGCCTGGCCAGCCTGGGTGAGGGGATGATGGCTGTTTGCAGCTGGTCACACACCCTTCAGGGTGGGGGTCCCCACTGGGGTGCCTGGCCAGCCTGGGTGAGGGGATGATGGCTGTTTGCAGCTGGTCACACACCCTTCAGGGTGGGGGTCCCCACTGGGGTGCCTGGCCAGTCTGGGTGAGGGGCTGAGGGCTGAAGCTCCCAACTGCTCCTTTTTTTCTTTTTTCTTTTTTTTATTCTGGGCCAGCTTTAGCTCTGGCTCCAGCTCTGAGGCCTCTGCTGCTGAAAGCAGGTATTTAGTTTGTTTGGGTTCTATAATCGAAGCAATGTATAACTCCAGCTCTGAGATCCAGGCGGGCTGAAAGCAGGTTTCTGGGGTTTTGTTTAGCTTCTATATTTGTTACAATGTTTCAAACTGCAGGCTCAGAGGCCGGCAAGGCAGGAGAGGAACGTTGGTTTGCTCCGTCACTGAAGCAAGCAAGCCTCATGTTAGTTTCAAGCTGCCTGCCTGCCTGCCTGCCGGCTGCCATCTTGGCTGGCAGTTAATTTGCATATCGCCCTGATTAGCCAATGGGAAGGGTAGCGGTCGTACGCTAATTACCATGTTTCTCTTTTATTAGATAGGATATTATTTATGTAAAATTCTAGAAAATATAAACTCATTGGTAATGATAGGAAGCAGAGCAGGGGTCGCCTGGGGATTGGGCCGGAGTGGGGGTTATTTGGGGGAGGAGTAGAGAGGAACAGAGTAAAGGATTACATGAGAGCATTTGGTGGTGACCCATCATCTTGATTGTGGGGAAGGTTTCAAGTCTGCCAAAACCTCTCAAACTGTCCACTTGAAACATGGAAGTGACGTGTGTCAATCACACCTCGGTAAAGCTCTGATACAAAACCTTTTTAGTGATTTTAGTTAATCCATTAAGGGAAATATGAATGATTTCTATCTCCTATATTTTAAAATAAAAATCAAGTTAAAATAAAAATAAGTGTTTCAAGCAGTGGTTTTATAAGAACACTTCCATGCTTGAACCGTTTGCCCAAAGAAGCAACACTACACAGTGAGTTCTCTGGAAGGAAAGGCACGCGACCTGCTGTCTTTGAGGGTAACCGTGTTATGCAGGGTGCTGCAGGCCTTGGCGCCAGGGACTCAGATTTGCCCGGGCCAGAGAGGTCGGAACCCTGAGGAAAAGCCGATTCAGGAGCACCTGGGGCTGGTAGCTTGGGCCACGGGGATGGGGGCCACGCAGGCACAGGGCTGACAGTAGAAATGTGCCTCCGTGGTATCTGCACAGTGAGGGGGACTGTCTGGCGAAGCCTGTGTTTGCTTGGTTCTCCTTTCTAACTGGGAAGGCAACCATAAGCCCATTCTGGGGAGTGAAAAGGCCATAATTCAGAGATCCCGCCTGCTGTCCATCCCCTGGGAAGACAAGCCGAGCAAAGGGGATCAAGATGTATGCTCTGGGCCAGTGGTCGGCAAACTGCGGCTCGCGAGCCACATGCGGCTCTTTGGCCCCTTGAGTGTGGCTCTTCCACAAAATACCACGTGCGGACGCGCACGTTCAGTGCGATTGAAACTTCGTGGCCCATGCGCAGAAGTCGGTATTTTGTGGAAGAGCCACACTCAAGGGGCCAAAGAGCCGCAGGTGGCTCGTGATTCGCAGTTTGCCGACCACTGCTCCAGGCCCAATTTTTGTGTTTCTGCCAATTTCCAAAAAGATTCCATGTACTGTGGTCAGTGATACTGGATGATCAACTAACTTCAGAGTTGCTGAGAGACTAGATCTTAGTTGTTCTCACCACGAAAAAGACGTGATAATTACGTCACACGATCGAGGTGTTAGCTAAAGCCATGGTGGTCATCGTATGGCAATATGTAAGTGGAACAAATCAACATGTCGCACACCTTGAACTTACACAATGTCATATGGCAGTTCTATCTCAAGAGACTCAGTGTGGTAGTTGCACTGGCCATGGCGGCAGTGGGAAGGGCCACTGTGGTCCCGGCAGCAGTGACCAGGAGCGAATTACTTTGGTTCCAACCAGACACGCACAAGGGGGCCGGCTGCAGCGAGCAGTGCCAGGCCAGGGACCAAGATGATGTTACCAGGGACCACTCCACTCCAGCAGGAGAGCGAGCTGACTGAATACTGGCCAATTGCTGGAGAGAGACTCTGGGGTCTAGCCAGGAAGGACTCAAATGTCACACTGGGATGGGACATTTGACACTTGCCACTGAAGGGCATCCAGCCAACCTCATGAAACTCAGAGTCATCCAGATATTAAGAAGAGAAAGGTAAATCCCAGCCGGTGTGGCTCAGTGGTTGAGTGTCGACCTATGAACCAGGAGGCCACTGTTCAATTCCCGGTCAGGGCACATGCCTGTGTTTCAGGCTCCATCCCCAGTGTGGGGCGTGCAGGAGGCAGCCGATCAATGATTCTCTCCCATCATTGATGTTTCTATCTCTTTCTTCCTTTCCCTTCCTCTCTGAAATAAAACTATATATATATATAGTTATATATATATAGTTATATATATATATATATTTATATATGTATATATTGTCCTGAAATAAAACTTTATATATAACAAATTCTATTTTTTTTTAAAGAAGAGAAAGGTAAAGAATCATGAGTTTATCTTTGTAACCTCCTCAGAATTTGCTTTTAAGTTGTCTTATATGAGATGTCTTCAGAAATCTCTATGACAGAACTTTAGAAAAAAATTTATAGTTTAAACCATTTTAGCCCAATGGAAGGTCCTACCCAATGGACATAACATGCACTGTCCAACCTGTTAGCCACTCATGTGCACTGAGCACTTGAAATGTGATGAATGGCCATTAGTCTCTGAAGTTTTAACTTCGTTTTCATTTGTATTTGAATAGTGGTATGTGGCTAATGGCTACAATGTTGAACAGTTGTGACCTGTTCCGAAATTTTGGGTTTTAGTTGGTGGTGTATAATGTTGCCCTGTTTGAAGGAAGTTCAAGAAACTAGTTAAACTGATACAAAAAAAAAGAACCTGTACTTTTGTATTCTGAGAGCATCTCAAAACTGGCACCTTTTTTCTTCTTCCTATTGTGTTTTTTAGTAAATACTAACAGTGAAATTTAAACAGGACAGCATCATTTCTTTTTTTTTAAGGAAACCCATTAATTTTATTAATTTAAATGTTAGTTTCTATCAATTTCTATGTAGTGAGAAAGAAAGTTATAGCAGACATATGTCATTTTGCTACTCAGTATCCACTCACTTTTGTCCTGGTAATAGAACAATGGTTGGTTTGTATTTTTGAGTAACTACCAACACCACCCAAACCCCTCCACCCCATTCACATCCCGGCCCAGCACATGCGCGCGCGCACACACACACACACACACACACAGGATTTACAGTTGTGAATACATGAAACACAGAATTTATTTTTGTATTATCATTTATTAATTATTATATTATTTTTCCATACAAGCAACTGTAAGCCTACTCTTGCCCCCTTCTGTATATATACCAATTAATGTATAAACATATATCTAAAATTATTTCTAGTTCTACTAGTATCTATTTACATATATGCAAAGTAAACAGGAGTTCATACTGACGGCTCTGACTCTAATTCAGAACCACAGGGTTCATTCTGGTTTCCCCTATTACTTCTTTTTAATTTTTTATTTGACAGTGAGAAATCTGGTTCCCGCTACCTACAATTTATTTACTTATTCATTCAGTCCTACTCCACATGTAAAGTAGTTTCAGAATTGCTGATTTTCACCCCCATTAGAAATAAATTTACCAACTTGGGAATAATGTTTAGGCACAGGATTTTTTTCTAGCCTTTCATTACCAGTTAAATATACTTCTGTTTTTTATTATGCGGTTTGAATTGGCTGGCCTGATACCTTAATCTCTTATAGCATAATTTATAGGTATTATAAACCCTTATTTAAAAAAAATAGTAAATTTTCCCTATTTTATAATGTGCATTTTTTTTTCAATACACTTTTGTGCTGATGTTTGAAATCTATTATAAGGAACCTAAATCCATGATTAAATCCTTGCAACCTTACTTAAAAATGAGGAAATAAAAGAGCCTCCATACAGCTTAAAAAAAAACCCGTACCCATCAAAAAGGAACAAAATTATGTGGTAATGTCATCATTTTACTGTCGTGATTACTTGAGTTTTAAGTAATATATACAATGGGAAAATATGTGGTTACTGGCCCATGATCTGACTAATATTTGTTGGATGAATAGTGGAGGCTTGTTGAGCCACCATGACATCTGTAATCATCACTAACAGCACTCTATAGTTTGCAAATACCTTTTCACCTACACTGACGTTCTTTATTATTTTACACCAATACTGTGAAGACAAACATTCATTAATTCTCATGATCATTATACCCAGCTTTCCAAGGAGAACTACAGCTGAGTGACTTAAGTAAGTGTTGGAGGAGGTGCTTGAGGGGATATGACCTCCAGTAACCCTCGAGCTGGATCTGGGCAAATGCAGGCTCCTTTCCCCTCACCTGTCCTTGAGATGGACATTCCGTCCACGAGGAACTATTTCAAGGATGCAACCTTGGGAGAGCAGTGTGTTGTTGAGGCCATCTGGACTGGCTATGGGCCTGCACTCAGTCAGAGCCTACATATCAACTCTTAATGTCTCACCATAGGTGTGGTGATCCGCTCATCGCGTGGCCACCCAAGGCCAGCCTAACATGCAAGTTCCCTTGTTTATTAAGCCTGCCATCTGCCAACCTGGAGGGGTCCGCCTCTTCCTTCCTTCTTTCCTGCCTCTCCATGTACAGGGGCCAGTTTCAAACTTCACCCGGGAGCTCCTGAGTCTGTGGGCCAACGCTGAGCTAGATCCAACCTGGGTTATCTACCTCCAGCTCCCATGCTCTCTCCTTTCTGCTCGGTTATTGGTAAGGTCATCGCGTTAATGAGGAAACATGTCACAGTGACATCACATAGGTCATTGGGCTCTTGCAGACAGAGGCTCGTGTCTGGTTCAAGAGAGCTGTGGGCGGTACCGGAGTCCTGAGTCCAGAGCAATAACACATGTCCCTTTTGTCATCACACCATTAGCCATAAGTCAATGACATAAGTGGGCATGCTGTTAAAGAGATGGAAAATATAGACATTTAGGTTTTTGGTTATTTTTTTTTTAAGCTCAACCAATATTTCAGTGTCTCCTCTTCCCTCTTCTTCTTTTGGCCAAATAAAAATGTTCAAATTATTAATTTATAGAAATAATCAACTCATCAATAAGGGCTGAAAAATTTTACATGTAACTGACTGTGGGTTTATGCCCAGCCTTCATAACAAACCTGGAAAAGACTCAGGGTCTATCTTAGTTCATTTCACAGGGTAGCTGCCTGGTAAATGTTTGTTGAATTGGCCAATTATTCAAATCCCCAAATATTTACTGAACTAAACTCCATGGAGGCTCCAAGAAGAAAAGGTCTCTGTCCTCAAGGAGCAATGACCTTGTTGAGGAAACGAGGCATAAACACCTGCTCATACTGAGAGTCAACAACACAAGAGTTCAGAATAATAAGGAAAGAGCGAGCATGCAATCACTTACTGATAGAGGGATAGTGGAGATTTTCTGAGCAGAAAAAATTACTCAAAGATAAATGGTCAAGTGGGTATTTTACATGAGCGATGGTTTGAATTCCATCTTAAAGTGTGACTACACTTTTGGTGGATAAAGGTATTGAAAAGGCTGCTATGAAAGACATGAGAACAGGGAAAATCAAAGATTTTCTATCTAAAAGCCTGTTTTTCCATTAAAGATGGAGTGCAAGGGAAACTTCAAAAAAAAAAAAAAAAGGTAGAGTACAAGGGTGTTGGAGTAAAGATATTCATGTCAGAGCAATTGGTAGATTTCAATTATTGATCTCAAAGAAGCAAAGTGTCTCAAATTCTCTCTAGGACTTTGGAGACTAAAATAAAAGAAATTAACTAAAATGTAAGTTTTAAAAGAACAGATAACTGCTCTGTTCTATTTTTTCTTTAGCTACTTTTGAAAATATAAAGAAATATAATTTGGAAAAGTAACTGTCTTGGAGTTTAAATTTAAAGTTTAGCTACAGTCTTGATGTTTTTGAGTTAAAGTTAAACTATTTAAATAATGAATGGATTTATTTTTTCCATGAATATGATTGCTCATAGTTAAAGTTCAATGATGCGTTTTATAAAAATCCCAAATGTTTTTGTCTTTTATAAACCACATAATTTTTTCAACTTCTACATTTTAACTGAGATTATGTGCTATGTGGGAAATAATTTTCTCTTTATTTCTCTTTCATTCATTAGCAGCATATCAGATGTATAGGTCATTTCTTTCATTCAGTAACTTGAGGTTCAGTTTGGTTTCTGAAGTTTGCAAAGAATCTTTTTATAAAGCAGTCCCACCCTGAACTTGGAAGCTAAGTTTCCTGCCTATGTGTCTATCTGTAAATGGCATGAAATTGTTTCTTGGAAATAATTGCCTGATTTTGAAATATACACTTCATGTCTAAGATCAGAAGGAACACTTTTCATTTGCTGAGGGAGTCAAATAAAACAAAATGAAAAGAAGCGAATTTGTGATTGGAGGAAAAATTATCATCTCCCCCCCACCCCACCCCCAAATAGCACCATAGCCACATGTCAAAGCATACAATGAATAGAAAAAAAGGTCTCGTCTTATTTTTTATATTTTTACTGTTAATGTAGCTTGTATGAGGCAGCTGCAAATCTTCACTTTTATGGAAACAATCCCACACCCTTGTTCACCCCAAAGAGCTATTTTCTTCCAACTAAGAACAGATTTTTTTCCCCTTTCATAAGATCATAGAAATTTGAAAGTTAGACATCATTCAGTCTCACTTCATTCAATAAATGAGCAGATGAGGGTAATGCAGGAGAACAGTCCTCCCCTGCGAGCTCACGGCACTCGGTGGCATTAAGCTTGTCTAAAAGATCAGGTGGTTACAGGACTCCATGTCTTGGCACAAGCAGTTCCCCTTGCCTGGAATGACCAGCTCCTTCCTCATCAGGAACATTATCTTCTCTTCCTCCAAGACCCGATTCAAAGGCCACCTCATCTACGGAGCCTTCCTCATTAGTCTGAGGCAAGTGCTGTCTTCTGACCCCTGTGTTTTCCCAGAGCTCCCTGTTGACACCTCTGTCGTGGCACTTGTCAAGGGGCGTTACAATAATCTGTTATATGTTCAGACTCTCGCCGAACCATGAGTGACTCAGTTTCAACTCTTAATTTTTCCATGCCCACTGCCTAGCTTAGCACTTGCCCCAGGAAAAGATGAGAGCTGATGATTGAATGGTCAGCCGGAAGCTGGTGCAGCTCTCCTCACCTCCGGTAGATTGGTGACGTGTCCTCAGATCAGTTTCTCACCTACATTGATATCATTATTTGAATAATGATTCCAAGCCCCACACTCTTTGGATAGTAAACTCAACCAGCATGGCTGCTTGTTTTAAAGTTTCTTTGATAGTTTTATTGGATAAACTGTTAACCACAACCTACTGTTCATTAAGATGAAGGAGTATTGGGTCATTAAGACTTCACCCTACAAAAAAATTAGTCACTGGATTGAGCCAATTGAAAATAAAAGTTTGATATATTTTTGCGTTTCCTAAGAACTTTCTTTGTCCTTTATTCGCTAGATATGATTTGGCTTCATAACCAAGGTTTTGGAATCTCTTATCCTCCCACATGGCCCTGCAGAGCTTTCCTTCACTTGTAGGGTCTCTCTCCAAGTATTTTAGGAACAAAGAAGGATAGAGAAAAACATTCATATATATTGCTAAAATATTGGCAAGTATAAATGTCAAAAATTTTAAATTTGATTTTTTTTAAGTCAGCTCTCATCTTCCCATCCAGTGATGAAGTGGAAATTATTTACTCTGGGAACTGGGACTGCTTTACTGATGAGTCACGGCTGCCGTGGCATGAGGCCCCATCGTGGGTCCCATGTGTTCTCTCTCTTGCTACCTATCCCCAGTTTGTAGGTGTATTGAAAATGAGCCACGTGGGTGTACACGTTTCAGCCCCGAAGGAAAGGCCACTGCCCTATCTGGAAGGGGAACTCATGAGGAGTGTTGAACAAAACTTTTGGATAAAAATCAAAGGCTATGTAAAACTTGATCTAAGCAAACTCTGTAAACACGCATGGAGCCAGAAATAAATGTTGTGTATTGGCAAAGGCTCAGGGCTCAGAAGCTAGGCTTTGAAACTTCTGGTGCAAGTTTCCAGCTTTCCCTGAACACTGAAAATATTAGTATTTGCCGTTTATTATGGCACCACGTGGTTGTTCCCTAGAGAGAAACACAAGCATTCTCAATGTTATTCTTATCTATTTTTCCTCCAGTAAGCCAGTTGTTGCTTTTTTTTAGATATTTAAAATACAGTCTTTAAAATTTGCCTGATAATTTCCTATAGATTTTCACAAAAGGTAAAGTCATGTCTCCCCATATATAGTGCTACCCCATCCCCCCCCTCAACTCCAAAGAGATTATAACACTTGTATATCCCTACCTCTGGACCCCTTTTCCTTATTTTTCATAAACAAACATATATGTGTGTATCTCTGTATTGTGTGTGTGTGTGTATATATATATATATATATATATATATATATATGTATATATATATATATATTTGTGTGTATATGTATACACATTTCTATATATGTACAACTATGAAGAGACAGATCTATTAAAATTACATTTTAAACAAATAGCTCTTATTGACTACTAAGTCCTACAATAGAAGCTATGGAAATAATCATCAAATAATAACATGTGAAGCATGTTCTCTCATTTTGCATCTCAATCTTAACCTATACTTTCCATTTCACCTGGAAACAAAAGGGGTGGTATTTACTGGGAAAAGATACTTCTATATACATTCCTGGTCAGAGCAGGAAGTAACCAAAAAATCTCATGAGAGCCTTTCTTGACACCCAGCCAGGCCAGCTTGGTAGATTCCAGATGTTTTTGAGCTTATTATAATCTTTGAATTGTTAGCTGAACCCTGACACTTGCCATTATTTCATTCCTCCCCTGCCCCCGCCCAAAGATTTGAGGTGATATGTCTTTAGCCTTAAAGGGGGGGGGGGGCGCGCTGGCAACACTCTTAACCAAAACCCTCCCATCTATGTCCTCACTGTCTCCTTAAACCAACAAAAGCACCAGATTACCCTCTAAAGTTTCCAAAAATGTAAGTCCTAGTTTTCAAATATTATGTTGCTATGAATCCAGCTCTCTGGGGAATTGATTTTATGATTAGATGTGCTTTATCTCCCGAGTGAGAACACCAGGAGCCAGACTCTGTAAATTCCACATGGATCCCCAGCCTTCTGCTGCTCCCCATCCCCTAACCAAAATCGCCCCAATGTGGAATAGCAATGAAATATTTTCCAAATATATATTCCCATAGATATAGATAGAGATAGACATAGATATATAGATATAGAGATAGAGACATAGAAAGATAGATATAGATATAGATATAGATATAGACATAGACATAGACATAGATATATAGATATAGATATAGATATAGATATAGATATAGACATAGACATAGATATAGATGGGTCTTGCAAATAAAAGAGAAAGTGTTTTTTTCTATGGGCACTATTCTCTGGGGAGCTTTACATACAAGGAAAGGCAAGCCTTTAGGACCACGATGCCTGGACTGGAACAGCACTTGGCAATTTGCATGACTTTGTCCCCTTCCTTTGATGACGGTGACATACGGTGACTGGACGTGGCCTTCTCTTCCTCTGGGAAGTTAACCACGGGTGGAAACGTGTCCTCGGTCAGGTGGTTCGGCTCCAAGAGGAGATGCACTTTAAATCTAAACTGGTTCCCACTCACTGATTTCTGTACCCAGGGCCACTGACAGTGCATCAGTGAGCCACTCTTTCTGGACATCAGTGTCACACAGTGCTTGGCACTGTTCAGCAGAGTCAGCAATGTGACTCAAGCCCAGTTAAATTATAGGGAAATCAGCCACCTTCCACCCATAACCCAGTTTTCTGGGGGGCAAATTCCAGGGGAAAAAGAATTACTTTAGAAGACTGAAACCTCACTTTATTATGGAAGAAAACCAGTGTAGCTTACCAGTGTAAATAATATTTATTAAATAAAATGTGTAATTTTTTTCTTTTCAGACATTGTCATTTTTTAATCATGATCATTGACTAATAACAAGTCATAGCCTGATCCAATCTTGGCGGCAAGATAATAGTTCAAGGAAGAATCTGCTGACAGCAACTATATTTTTTGTGTCCCAATCAAAGATTTCCCAACAATCAAGGTTCTCTTACCCCTTGGAGAGCTATTTTTAAATACTGTCAGTTATTTTTTTTATCTCGTTATGTAGTCTTTATGACTCTTGTTATGGGAGGTTGAGAAGAACCACGTTAAAGACCATCCCCTTTCATGAGTGAAATGTCCTCCTCTCCAGACATGTGTAAAAGTATCACCTGCACTCTGGGGTGGGAGGAGCGGCTTACCACCAGCGGAAGTAGCAGCGGTAGCGGGTAGTACAGAGGAGGGGTCTGAGAGTAGGAAAGCCATCCCTCACTGTCGCAGTAGGTAAACTTACGGCTTTGGGGGGCAGGGCTCAGGAGAAAAGTTCAGATATTGTTTCAAAAGGAAATTCTACAATTAGAAAATATTCTCAGAAAAGGGAAGCAGTGTTTAAATCACTATGTAAGGTTTACAGGCAAAGATGAAGTGAAGTTACCTAAGTGTTTTTTTTTTTTTTTTGTTTTTCAGTTTTATTGTGATACTAGAGCAGGGGTGGGCAAACTTTTTGACTCGAGGGCCAGAATGGGTTCTTAAACTGGACCGGAGGGCCGGAACAAAAGCATGGATGGAGTGTTTGTGTGAACTAATATAAATTCAAAGTAAACATCATTACATAAAAGGGTACGGTCTTTTTTTTTCAATAGTTTTATTCATTTCAAACAGGCCGGATCCGGCCCATGGGCCATAGTTTGCCCACAGCTGTACTAGTGGCCCCATGCACAAAGTTCATGCACACGGGGGCGGGGGGTCCCCTCAGTGCAGCCTGCACCCTCTCCAATCCAGGACCCCTCAGGGGATGTCTGACTGCCGGTTTAGGCCCAATCCCCGGCAGTTGGACATCCCTCTCACAATCCAGGACCACTGGTTCCTAACCACTCACCTGCGTACCTGCCTGATCGCCCCTAATGGCTTCTACCTGCCGGCCTGGTTGCCCCCAACTGCCCCCCACCCATTGGCCTGGTTGCCCCTCACAGTCCCCCTCTGCTGACCTGGTCACCCCTCACTGCCCCCCCACCAGCCTGGTTGCCCCATGCAGCCTGCTGTTTGGTCCTTTGGTCACCCCTCGCTGCCCCCCCTGCCGGCCTGGTCGCCCACGCAACCTGCTGTTCAGTCGTTGTGTGAGGGCATCCTGACTAATTTGCATAGTCCTCTATTATTAGTATAGATAATTCACATACAACACCTTATCAGATTAAGGTATATGGAATAATGACATACATATATTGTGAAATGATTACCGCAATATGTTGAAGTGACATCAGTCACCTCATAGAGTTACCAAAAACTTTTTTCTTTGTTATGAAACTTTTAGGATCTACCCTTTTAGCAACTTACAAATATAACATACAGCAGTGTTAACTGCAGATGGACCTAGAGGGCTTTATGGGAAGTGAAATAAGGGAGACAGAGAAAGACAAAAACTGGATGATCTCACTTATCTTAGGAATTAAAAAAACAACCAAACGCATTAAAAAAAAAAGAGATTGGATTTGTGGTTACAAGCAATGGGGTGGGGGAGGCTGAATGCGGGGGGGGGGGGGGGAGAATTGGGTAAAGGTGGTCAAGTTTTGTGGTGACTCAATTTTGCCCTTTTCCTGTGTCTCATTTGCCTTGTGAAATGCAACAGTAGCCAAGACACAGAACTAAACTGTGGTGCCAGTTAGAAGAAGGTGCCTCCTCCGCTGAGTGGACCAATTTAAGCAGCTCTCCTTGCGCAGGTCCCATACAGTCCTGCCAGCCAGCACTGCCCAGATGCCCAGGCTGGCGGCATTTCATCCCTGGCTCCTGCCACTTGGCTGGGCAGAGTACAATCTCCACAGCCTCCTTCAGAGGCCCTGCTTCTTTAAAGGTGGTCCTTGAAGCACAGTGCAAAAACCTACTTTCATTCAACATTTCCCGAACTGCCTTGATGATAACAATGCCCTGGTAACTTATGAAAATGAGGAATCTTTGGGTCCCACCAGAGCCTGTTGACTGACTGTGATTGGTATTTCTTTTTAAATATATTTTTATCAATGTCAGAGAGGGAGGGAGAGGGAGAGATAGAAACATCAATGATGAGAGAGAATCATTGATCGGCTGCCTCCCACATGCCCCCCACCTGCATGCACCCCACTGAGGATCCACCCACAACCCGGCCATGTGCACTTGACTGGATTTGAACCCAGGACCCTTCAGTCTGCAGGCCAGTGCCTTATCCACTGAGCCAAAGCAGCCAGGGCTGCAATTAGTATTTTTAAAAGTGCCTTGGTCATGCTGACCCTCAGAGAAGTGAGGGGAGCACTGATTTGAGGGAAGGTAAAACCTCTGTTCTAAGGGTGCTCTCTCCCCTGGAGACACAGGAGGCATCTTTCCAGTCCAGATCTCACAGCTTCTCAGAGTGGAACAGAAAGGCATAGTGATGTGGACGGAGGACTTGGAAAATGTTCAGGAAGGTCCAATGCAGGGAAGAGTGGTAACCTGGAACAAGCTACCTGCTTTCACGGAAGAAGAAATGGGGAGCATTTCCTTGCAGTTTTAGGCCTAAGCAGCTGTAATTACGGGGTTTTCATCCACAATGTCTCCTCCAAATTGTCATACTCTGCAAGGTTATAGATGAGATGAAGTCAGCATTTTCATGTCATCACCCCTACATATTTTTAACACTTTACATCATAAGTTTATTTGATAAGAAAATTTATTTGTAAAATTGAAGAACATATGCCTCAATATTTTCACTTTCATTTTTTAAACAATACCAAAATAATCTGTCCAGGGAAGGACAGAGATTGTCTGAATAAAAATGTTACAAGTGGACCTCTTATTTAATTATTCTTATTTCTTAAATATCACTTAAAAATAACACACAGTAGAAATGTGAATAAAATATGTGCTTTAAGAAGTCTGGTAATTTTTAAATGATGACCAAATATCTATAACATGCAGCTTTTGGGTGTTAGAATACTCATCAGGGTCTTATTCTTCAAGAAGTAAAAAACAAAACAGCCCAACAAGCATGGCTCAGTGGTTGAGTGTCAACCTATGAACCAAGAATCACAGTTCGATTCCCAATCAGGGCACATGCCTGGGTTACGGATTCGATCTCCAGTGGCAGCCATGCAGGAGGCAGCTGATCAATGATTCTCTCTCATCCTTGATATTTCTATCTTTCTCACCCTCTCCTTTCTTCTCTAAAATAAATGAAAATATATTAAAAACAAAAACAAAACACTCTCCATTATGATGACTTATGAAAGTTAGATTCTATTCTTAAAGGTATTCTGGCCAAGAACTGGGCATGGTTAGATGGTTGTAATATGACTCAGAACAACTTTTCGATGTTCCTGGCTGGAATTTGTGACAAGCCATGATTATGTGATGGTCTAATGACCACTCGTAGCCAGGCCTGGAGATTTGGTTGACATTTCCAGATTTTGTGTTCTTCCAGCCGACTTAACAAAATCGATTCCTCGTGAATGTTCAGATCCATTTCTGGAGGGGGTTACCCATGCTGTGAATATTTGTTAAGCGATAAACATGAAAACACACCATGAAAAGACCACATTCTAAGTTAACAATTCTGCTTTTCGAAAAGACAGAATTCTTTGTGAGCAGCAACTAGCAACCTCGCCAACTATCTGATGAAAAAGCCAAAGGGCTGAGTGAGTAAACTCTGTTTATGGAAGGAGGGTGCCATAGAGGCTGGAGACATTGGGAAAGCCTCCAGCCTGGCTTCCAAGGGCGTGGTGCTAAGGACCTCTTGGCCACGCTGCTCTGAGGCTGCTGAAAGGAGGAAATGGGATGGACCTGCTCCTCCCCATAATCAACACTAATCAACAACAGTTTCGTTAACACTTGGATCAGTTTCTCTGAGAATTGAAGTTCAGCCTTTTTAAAATTTTCTTTTTGCAGTCGATATTTTCAAGCTGAAAATAAATAGCATGGTTTTTAGAGTTGGTTTGTAAGGCGTTTGTTTGTTTCTAAGGCCTTTGGTTTGCTCCGCCTCAGCTCATCCTGTGGCAGATGCTTGGGTATTCCGTCACCGTCCAGTGTCTGCGCATGAGTACTTGGGTGGGTAATGCAGCTAAAGTGGTGGTGAGTTATTGGGGGAAAAAATAAGCAAACAGGTAAACCAAAATGGGTCCTTTCAAAAGTGTGAGTTTGGAAGTTCTATGAATGAGAAAAGTAACAAGTGGTCTCTGTTAGGGAGTGTTTAGCTTGGGCAGACGTCCAGGCCTAGTTTGCCCACCACCATGGTAATACTGCCTTTCCTAAATTCTTTTTCCTTCCCTCCTTCTCTGTAGCCCACAAACTACCAAGATTCAGACAAGAGGAAATAGACAACTTGAGAAAGAAGTATCCAGGCCCAGATGTTTTCATTGGTAAATCTTACCAAACCTTCAAATAATTAACACCAATTTTATGCAATTTTAAAATAAAGGTCAGGGAATAGTTCTCAATTCCTGTTACAAAGTCATTATTACCCTGATCCCAAAACCAGACAAAGACAACACACACACACACACACACTGCAGACCGATAGTTCCCACAAACTTAGATGTAAACATTTTCAACAAAATGTTACTAACCCAAAATGTATGAAAATAATAATACACAATGACTAAGAAGAATTAATTCTAGGTTGTACAAAGTTGGTTCAATATTAAAAAATCGATCTATATAATGGCTAAAAAGAAAAAGTCTTGTGATCACATCAATGTCTCTATTTGCACACAATGGGATTGTCTACATAGAAAATATCTAGGAATGTACAAAAAGACCCTAGAACCTAAAAGTGAGTTCAGTAGGGTCACATGATACAAATCAACACACAAGATTAAATTTCTATATGATATTGACAACAAATGAAACCAAACTAAAAAATTCAATACTGTTTACAATTCTAAAGAAAATGAAATACTTAGGTATAAATCTAACAAAACAGGTACTAGATCGAGGTATTGAAAATGACAAAATGTTGATTAAAGAAATGAAAAAAATATTTTAATACTTGGAGAGACATACTGTGTTCATAGATGAAAAACTCGACATAATAAAATGTCAAGTCTTTCTAAATTGACCTATACATTTAACACAATTCCTGCCAAAATCTCAGCAAAATCTTTTGTAGACATAGACAATCTATTCTAAAATTTAAGGAGTGAGGGGAAAGCCTTAGAATAACCCAAACAATTTTGAGACAGAAGAATACATTGGGAGGAATCACTGTGCCCCAAATTTAGGCTTTCTACATAGTTACAGTAACCAAGACTGTGGTACTGGCCAAGGCACAGACACATAGATCAGTGGAACAGAACAGAAACCCAGAAATAGATCCACACAAATATGGATTCAATTTATTTTTGAAAAAAGAGCAAAAGCAACTCAATGAAGGAAATACTAGTAAATGGTATAGGAGCAGTTGGACATCCATAGGCAAGAATCAACAAAACAAAAACTATAACCTAAACCTCACACCTTATACAAAATTTAAGTCAATATGCATCATGGAATTAAACGTAAGGCATAAAACTACAAAACTTCTAGGAAAAAAGTAGGGTACTGTCTTTGGGAGTAAAGACTAGACAAAGAGTTCTAGACTTGATAATAAATGTATAATTGATAAGAGGAAAAGTGACAAGTTGGACCTTATCAAAATTAAAACGTCTCCTCTGTGAAAGACCCTGTTAAAAATGAAAAACAAAAATTACCAATGGGAAGAAAATGTTTGCAAATCACATGTCCAACAGAGGACTTGTATTGAGAATGTATAAAGAGTGTTTTTGGAAAACAACTTGGCCCACATATTTTCCAAGTCTTTTACCTGAAGGTCTCCCTTTTAGGAACTCTAAGGATCATCCTCAGTAAGAAAATAAACATCAAGAGGAAATTTTTCATGGTATTATTTTTAGAAACAAACATTTTGGATGCAATCTGATTTTTCAATACAAGTAGAAGGGTTAATGACATCAAGATGTGTGTCTGTCCAGCAAAATGCCAGCTGTCATTAAATGTGATGGTTAGCCCCAGCTGTTTTGGCTCAGTGGATACAGCATCAGCCTGCTGACTGAAGAGTTCCAGGTTTGATTCTGATCAAGGGCACATATCTTGGTTGCAAGCTTCATCCATGGCCCTGGTTGGGGCGCATAAAGGAGGCAACCAATTGACGTGTCTCTCTCACATTGATGTTTCTCTCTGTGTCTCTTCCCCTCCCTTCCACTCTCTCTAAATAGCAGTGGAAAAATATCCTCGGGTGAAAATTAACAACAACAACTACAAAGGGTGATGGTTAAAAATACAAAGTAGCAAAAGGAAAAAATGCATATAACTTAAAAAAACAACAAAATCAGGCTGTCAGAGTGTATGCACTCTATTTATGCAAAAAAAGGAGGATATGGAAACATAAGAACTAGAAGCCCTTTGCACGAAGACTCGCACAATAGGCCTTCCTTCCCCTGGCTGCCAGCACCCGTTTTCCTCCGCCATCTGGGACCTAGGCCTTTGGTCTGGCCACAGTGGAGAAGCCAAGCCCCAAATCTAGGCTTCTCCCCTCTGGCTACAGCAAGGCTTGGCTTCTCCGCCTCTTCAGTCTTCAATCTTCAGTCTTCTCTCAGGCCAGGGCCTTCAGTGTTTGCTGTGCACCTGCATATGCAAATTAACTGCCATCTTTGTTGGGTTAATTTGCATAGTCACTCTGATTGGCTGGTGGGTGTAGCAGAGTGACACCAATTTGCATGTTTCTCTTTTATTAGTGTAGATGACATGTCAATATGATGAAAATTTGGGACTTTTGCTTCTCTCTAGTTTCCATGCTTTTAAAATATAATTTTACTTTTTAACTTAAAATAAACAAAATTTCCCACCCTCCCAATTTCTAGACCATTGAGCCAGTTCAAGTGCATAGCTTTTGGATAATGCCTTGGCTCTGGGTGCTTGGTGGGAGGGGTAGAGCGGGTACCAGGTCATGCTTTTAAATGTGATCTGAGACCAGCCTGTACCAGGGGGAAGATGTTCTCTGCCTTCTACTTTCTATTTCACACAGCCCAGACTCAGCTTAGCGCTATTAACAATCATGACTCTGCCATGCTATGGCTAATCTATGCCATGTGAGTTGGTCTGGGCCCCTGATCATCACTCATTACATTGTTTCTGAAATCTAAGTCACTGTCAACAGAATTGAAAAGCAGTCTTGCCCACTGTTGGGAATGTGAAATGCTATGGCCACTGTGGAAAACTGAATAGACATTCCTATTCTTATATGTCTGATAAACACAAGTATTGATATCTCCCCACTTCATAAAATTCAAATATGTTTTGAGGCCAACCGGTGTGGCTCAGTGGTTGAGTGTTGACCTATGATCCAGGAGGTCACAGTTCGATTCCTGGTCAGGGTACATTCCCAGGTTGCATGCTTGATCCCCAGTAGGGGACATGCAGGAGGCAGCTGATCAGTGATTATCTCTCATCATTGGTGTTTCTATCTCTTTCTCCCTCTCCTTTCCTCTCTGAAATCAATAAACATATTTTTTAAAAGACAAATATGATTTGGAAGTATCACATGTGACTGCAGCGGAGACCATGATAATTCATTGGGTAATGAATCCCAGTATTTGCCTGGAAATAAACCAGAGGACCAGGAGATGGGTGTCTGTTAGTAACGGGGCTTACAGTATTCCACTCTTCCCTCATAGTATGTTGTACTTCATAAATACATGTTCATGTGTGTGATTGTTTAATGTCACTCTCCTATTAGACCTGAAATCCCGAGGGAATGTGGTCATGTCCCTTTCTTCACTCCTGGGTCCAAGTTACCTAATGGACAGCCTAGCTCAGAGTTGGTACCTCTGAAATAAATAACAAATGTGGTGGTACAGGTAGATATGACATTCTTCAGGCTGTTGAGTAGGGAGGATAAAGTTAATATTTATGAGAATCAATTATGTGTCAGGAACTATGTATGTTTTCTCAAGTGAGCTGTATAATTGCATTTGAAATAACCAAATTAAACTTCAGACAGGTTGACCCAAGGTTATACGGTTCATTTTGGAACCCAGGTCTATCTGACCTTAAATACTTCGTGTGTGTGTGTTGTTGTTGTTTTTTTAATCATTTTATTTTTTATTTTTATTGATTTCAGAGGGGAAGAGAGAGGGAGAGAGAGGGAGAAACATCAATGATGAGAGAGAATCATTGATTGATCGACTGCATTCTGCACGCCCACACTGGGGATGGAGCCTGCAACCTGGGCATGTGCCCTGACTAGGAATCAAACCGTGACCTCCTGGTTCATAGGTTGATGCTCAACCACTGAGCCACACTAGCCGGGCAGTACTTTGTTTTTTTCTACATCTCACCACCACCTTAACCCCTGCTGAGAGGAAAGGATTTAATGATAGATCCCCTTTAGAAGGGTCTGGAAAGTAATTGTGGGGTCACCTATGAAATAAGCTTAATGGAGAAAAACAGACCAACCAGTAAATAGATATTTGATGAAGTCCTTGCCCGAATGGTCCACATACTGCTGGCTGAGTTGGGGCTGAATCCCAGCCACCATCAGGTGGATAAAGAAGTAGGAGAGAACCCAGCCAGTGTTGCACAGTAGTTGAGCATTGACCTGTGCACCTAGAGGTCATAGGTTTGATTCCTGGTCAGGGCCAGGAATGCCTGGGGTTGTGGGCTCATCCCCAGCAGGGGGCATGCAGGAGGCAGCCGATCAATGTTGATGTTTCTCCCTTATCCATGTTTCTATATCTCTCTCTCTCTCCCTTTCTCTCTCTCCAAAAATCAATAAAAAACATTTATTTTTTTAAAAAAGAAGAAGTGATAGAGAAGTCCCTAGTCCTAGAAGCATGCCTTTGAGGGAGAAACTTCTCCCAGGCTGGCATAGAATGTTACTGATGCCACAGTAAAAATGTCCAGTGGATGTTTTTGGTAACTCTCCTGGATCCCATTTGGAAGAATTTTTGATACTCCAATGATCTGAACACTTAAAATATTTTAAATCTCCTGCAAAACCCAATGTTAGGTTTAATATCTCCGTTATCCCCAAGCATTTCTACTTAAAGTAAATTGACTGTAGGGCCACTTGTACTGTGTTGAGGAATAGAAACAAGGGGGCGGGTGCCAGGCACCTGGACCAGACCAGCCATGTTGATTTTTTAAACTAAGAGTCTTTTGTGCCAAGTGTTGTGCCGATGTGGGAGTGCAAGGCTGAAGAGCACAGTTTCTGTCTTCATGCAGCTAACCCTTGAAGTAATTATCAACAATAACCCAACCCAGACCAAAATTCACTAAATAAGAGTCAAACAACCAGGAATGAGAAGTACCTAATTCCAGAGCTACCAAGTGTTATCTTTGCATGAAGAATTAGAGAGAAAAGTAATCGAATACATCATGTTCCTTGAGGAAAGAACAGATTTCTCTTTGCCAGCCAAATTCCTTCTGCTTCCCTCGAAAAACAATGGAAGCCCAAAGGCAATGGGCAGAAGGAAGAGTGAAGATTTATTTGGCTCAACCTTTTGTACTGCTTGCCCATGTCAAAGAGATTGCATACTAATATGTATTAAGCCGCACCTGTTCAGTGAGATTCCTTGGATAGTTTAAAAATAATTATAGAGTTAAGTACAATCCAGTTCTTTCTTTTAGTTTATTTCTTAAGGATACATGTGGTTTAGAAACTACTCAGACTTCAAGAGGCTCCTGCAACTACACTTTGATGAGTTGAGTGTAAGTGAATCTGAAGCATATGGATTTCATTTGCTCTGTAATCCGTGTGAGCTTAACAATCAAGTGGAACAGTGGTGGTCAGATGTGTTCTGGGAAAACTTGGTACAGTTTTTCTTTCAACCAAACCCAATGACATTCCTTTCATTTGTATCCTAGTGAATTGTAGTAAGAACTTGGCACAGGGATGAATTTTACTTTTCCCTATTTTAATGTCTCATTTGAGGATACCCCTTATTTAATAACCTCAGGCTTTATGGATGACCTTTGCATTGTTTATAATTTTTTATTGAATACATAAAACTAAAACAAAACATCCTGTGTTCATACTTACTAATTTAAGTGGAGGTAAAGTTGACCATATCTGTTTCCTTTTGGGGTATAAATGAAGAGGAAAATAAAGTTTTATTTATATGAAATCAACAATTGTGTTTGAAAGAAAGAGGTTCAAGAACGTGGATCTTGCATATTATCCCTAGGTCAACTGTAGAGTTTCATATCCGAATTTTTTCTATACATTAATTTGATGATTTCCTATTGAAAACACTTGGGAAGTGGGCTGTGTCGGTTTTATCTGCTTGTATGGCGCTTAAAAAGCCCCATATTTCTCTCTGAACTGGATGATGATCAATGCAATTACATTAAGAAAATTTTTAAAGCATTAATAAGTCAGTCAGAGAAAGACAAATACCATATGACTTCATTTATATGTGGAATCTAATGAACAAAATAAATGAACAAACAAAACAGAGACAGATTCATAGATACAGAGACAGACTGATGGTTGCCAGAGGGGAGGGACTGGGTGAAAAAAGTGAAGGGCTTGGTAGTTACACAATAGTCATGGCGGTGTAAAATACAGCACAGGGAATACAGTCAATAATACTGTAATAACCAAGTATGGTGCCAGGTGGGTACTGGGACTATCGGGGAACACTTTATAAAGTACATGATTGTCTAGCCACTGTGCTGTACACCTGAAACTAATACAAAATAATATTAAATGTGAACTGTGATTAAAAATAAAATAGCACTAGCTGGTTTGGTTCAGTGGATAGAACTTCGGCCTGTGGACTGAAGGGTTGTGGGTTCGCTTCCCGGTCAGGAATCTAACATACCCAGATTGTGGGCTCAATCCCCAGTGGGGGGTGTGCAAGAGATAGCCCATCAATGGTTCTCTCTCATCATTGATGTTTCTATCTCTCTTCCCCTCCCTTCCTCTCTGAAATAAATAAAAATATATTTTAAAAATAATAAAATTAAAGAGATAATTTTTAAAGCATTATAAGGCCTCACACTTATTTTTTAAAAGCTCAAAGACCCAATAACTCATCATTTCCTTTATTTTAAAGTTTAATTTTTATTAAATGACAGACAAAATTATCTGTCCTTCAGAAATTAGCATTTCCTTTTTATTAAGTAAAATGTTATTTGTTTTCAAAAGGAAAAAAATTGCTTATATATGCATCCTCTGTTTTTTCTCAAAAGATTTACTTTTTTCCAAGGGCAGCGTAAAAACACAATGTTCTTGAAATTATGTTTACAGCTCACTCTGTGGACACAACAGATCAAACATAATTTTTATATTCAAACCCCTACACGGGTGTCATAGTGGTCCCCTTTGCACTCATAAAGTCAGGGTACCACTATTAAGATTTAATTTAAGGAAAGTTGTTTAGCCCCTTATATATTTCCCCAACAACATTATTTTATATTAGCTCAACACTTGTTTTCAGTGTCACCTCAAGCTCTAGCTAACAGTATAAAGCAGGGAACGTGTCTGAATGGAGGATGTCTGAATAAGAAAGAATGTATCACCCTGCACCACCCATCCTGGCCGTCCGCGGGGATGCAGGGTGTACAGTACCAGGAACAAACCTGATGAATCTCTGAGCATTCCAGCTAGTGGACCCTGACAGTCTGCTTTTCACGTAGGCATTTGCCTAAGAGCAGAAACTTGAACTAAGTTATCACAAAAATTGCCCAACCTATGAAGCTTGTCGACTGTTTTTTTGACACCTGCGTCAACACCAGAAAGAAAGCAATGATTGCAGCTCTCAGCCACACCCCCGCACACACCCCCCTGATATCACTAATCATAGGGCAGCCAGCGGGGACGCAGGATCAAACAGTTTAGCCTTACCTTATCTCCCCTAAGTTTTGTTTAGAGCTTGGCTTTTTGTATCACATTCTCTTTTAACCTCATAACCATACAGACATAACCTATGTTCTCCTAACCATCAAGAAGATGCCTTTTCAATCTCTCAGGAAAAAATGAAGCAGTGAATTAGAGATGGATAAAGCCATGTTAGGAAGCTTGACATTTCTAGTAACGCACCCCACGTGCTTGACCTTTTAATTGTGCAGGCTTGGGACACATTTCATCTTGTTGACAAGGCTTTTTTAAATTTTTAATTGATTAAGTTATTACATATGTGTCCTCATCCCTATGTTACCCCCTACTTCCCCCACTCACGCCCTCACCTGCTGTTGTCTGTGTCCATTAGGCCTATATGCTTGCATATAAGTCCTTTGGTTGATCTCTCCCCTGATAAGGCTCTTTGACAAGTGCCAGTCATTGTCTTGTTTGCCTCTCTACCTACATCTCCACTCACGTCTCTGTTTGAAATCACAAGGTTATAGAACAAGTTGTCCTAAGTCCTGAAATCCTATATTTGTCCAGCGGTGAAGCATGTTCGAGGCAGATGCTGTGCTCCTGCCAACTGCTTCAGCCTTGACCCACTGGACACCTGTCACCTTCATTACACAAGCAGTGATGCGTTGGTGAGGGATCTCTCCTGATTTTTACATTCTTCCCCGGAGTCCAGCATCCAGTTGACTGGGGAGATTCCAGAGATCTTTCCTCCATTACATACAGGCGATGTCATGGGACTTGCTTTGAGAGGAATAGTGGAAAAATCATGACCTCCAGTCTGTGTTTATCCTTAGCTCTACCACTAACTAGTCTTGAGGGAAGACATTCAAATAACCCGGGTCTCAATTTCCTTCTGTTCAGAGTGAAATAGCTGCACTAGTTCATGCCAGAAACCCACTTCAGTGCTAGCTTTCAATTTCTCTATGACAACAGCATGGATTACCGATGGACAGGATGACTGCACAGCAAGAACACGAGTCCCAGGCTCTGCACGTCCTGTGACACCAGAGGCGATCGCTTGCCTCAGTTTTTGGAAGTAATAGCAGAGCCATAGCATAAAAATAACCTTAGTAAATTATCTAATCCAAGCCAATTATCCCATCACAGAGGCACATTCTTGGAAGGCTGTTGAAAATGTTGAGGATTTCAGTTGTTTATCACCAGTGAAATTCAGTGGGAAAGTATGGGCCACAGAAAAGTGTGCTGAGTTTTCTCTCTCTTTGATGATTACATTTCCGTTTTATCACCAATCATGAAAATGGATTGACTGCCCAAGAACGATTTATTTAATAATAAAATTATATTTAAAGATCTAATTTCAAGTTATAAGTGTCAATAGAGAGCACCACACACCAGTATGAATCTAGGATATCAACCAGTGTGTGTTAGGACAAATGAATCTGAAGGATGATTTTTATATAAGCAGCTAAAATACAGAAGTAAGTAAGAAAGATAGTGAAGAATACCTGAAAACTTTTTCATTAGACTGAGGATCCTGTCACCCTCGTCCCCAGGACACTCTTTATTATGAAACATTGTCAAAGAATGGCAGGAAGCCATCGAAGCTCTCATCGTGAACAGAACAAGTGCAATGACCCCCTCGGGTGAACCTATTTACAGAACAAGCACAAAATGATACCTTCTGGCATAAAATTAATTAGCATCATTGCTAAACATGGAGAAGAGAACAAAATACAAAGATATTCAAGATTGTACTCCTTAAAGAGAAAAAAATAACACAGATATGTCAACAAGCTTGGCAATGCAACTACAAAGTCACAGGCAAATATTATGCCCAAAGAGAAAACAGAATTAGCTCCTCCCAAACTCATTTTACTAAATGACACCGGTGAATGGGCACATATTACAAAGGCCCCGTGTCTTATCCAGGGGTTGGGTTAAATAGATAGCAGGGAAGGCACAGGAAAACATCCCCCTCGAAAAGCTCAGGATCATGGGGTTGGGAGGCCAACAGCCACCACATGAGAGACAAACTCTGTCTTACTTATTAAAACAGGATTGGGTTTTCTTCCAGTGTTGGAACAGATCAGTACTTCTCTGGTTGACACTAGATGAGTTATGGACCATGATGTACGAAATATAGAGTGTCTGCCCTCCCCCAAATGTATACACACGTTAACAGCTGATAGCTCAACTCTGACAATGAAATGTATTTTATTACACACTGCCTTTATAATTATTCAAAGTGTGTGTGCACACTTTTGGGGACACCCTCCCTATATGTATACCTTTAAACCACAGGGTCATACTTGGTGCCGTGAGATGAGAGAGGTGTGGGATCTGAGAACTGAGGAATGAAGAACAGATTCTCATGCTGAACTTGGGGCATAAACACACTAAATAGAAGAGCAGGTGGAGCTTTACTATTCTCTCTCAGTGTCTCTCTAGGTCTCTCTCACTTTCTTTCTGCACATACAGTTGAATACACCTAAATCAAATGAGCAAAGGATGCAACAATTTTGCATCGATGCGTTTCAAAATGGAAGAGCAACTCTGCATTTCTTCATATCTATCATATGTACTTTCTACTTAAACAACTGATGTGGAGTTCCTGACATACACTTAAGGAAAATGTGCTTCACAACTTGGCTATAGAAGAAGATACATTGCAACTAAAAACCATTTTATAAACTAGGTACCAACTGAAAAAAAAATGTACTGAGATTTGTGTTGATACTAGGAATGTGTGCAGCAAATTAAAAAAATAAATAATGCCTGGATGCTATCCACTGGTTTATTTACAGAGGATACTGGGTGATTTTAAAATATGCCTTCTAATCTTGATCAGCTTGATGCTTTGCAATGATAATAAACTCATTTTCTCAAATAGCTTATCCTAGTGACATGTTTAGTACCTGAGCAGATAGAGTCTCTCTCTTCCTCTGCACCTGCTTCTTGATGTGAATCTCCTATGATTGTCCCTGCCTTGGGGGTGGGGAGGGGTGGGAAAAAGAGGCAGGGAGGAAACACAGCTGTCCAGATGTTGGTAGGCTAAGTTCAAATCACGAGGGAAGATTAGGACCTTAGGGCCAAGCTGTATTCATCAATTCAGTTACAGTAAATCAGAGCTGTTTGATCCCAACTTCTGTATCTACATCTTCATTATCTAGAACTCAGAGGAAAGAGAAATGAGGTTAATTCTGAAGCCCGAGCACATGATGCATTGACCAAGAGACCTTAGAAATGCACTAGCAGAACTAACATGGGGTTATCAAGATTTTATAGGATATGAGGCTCTTGGGTTGGCTGTGTAGCATTTGATGACTACTAGTGAATGGCTGGTTTTGTAACTAATATATTGCAAAACCTCAAGTCGCTGTATTTGTTAACCTACCTCATTTCTGCCTGAATAATGAAATTTTTTCTCAATTCAATTCTCTAATTTTTTAAGAGCTTTGATTATTAGACCGGTCCCATTTCAGTCCTTGTAGCCATCGTCCAATTCTTCATTTCTTTATCAGCTTCATTGAGGTATAATTGGCATACACTGAACTGCACATGTTTAAAGTGTGTAATTGGGGAAGTTCTGACACATAAACATCCATGAAACTATCACTGTAATCAAGATAATGAGCACATCCATCACTCCCCAAAGTTTCCTCTTGCCCTGAGTCCCTCACTCCCACCCCTTCCCACTTCCTCCTTCCCTATATAACATGCAGCCATTTTTGTGTGTCTGGCTTCTTTCACCCACCATAAATATTTTGAGATTTATCCATGTTGTTGCATGTGTCAATAGTTACTTTCTTTTCCTTGTTGCAGTGCATTCAATTATATGGTTACAGCACAATGTGTACCTCCACCTGTGGATGGACATTTGAGTTGTTTCCAGTTTGGGTTATGACAAATAAAACTGCTATGAAAAGTTGCCTACAGGTTTTTGTATGGGTGTATGCTTTTGTTTCTTTTGGATACATACCTAGGAGCGAGATGGTGGGAAATATGGTAGGGGTATGCTTAATGTTTTAAGAAACTGCCAAAGTAGTCGTACAATCCCAACAAAAGCAGTTCCTCCAAGCAGTTCCTCCTTGCCAACACACGATATAGTCAATCTTTTTAATCTTAGTCATTCTAATAGGAGTGAAATGATATCCCATTTTGTTTTTAATTTGTACTAACCTAATGACTAAAGATGCTGAGCTTCTTTTCATGTGCTTGTTTGCAGGCCTTGAAAAACATTGTTTCATATATTTTGTCTGGTTTATTTGTTTATTTTTGGTAGTTTCAGGAGAGAATATAAATTCGACCCTATGACTCTATCTTGGCTATAATTCCTAGTCCAGTTGATTTTCAAACTTAAACTCATATCTAATACAAAGCCAGTCCCCTGTCTTCACCCCAACATGGACCCGACAGCCTGTGGAGCAGAGAGAGGCTTGAGGTGACTGGCACCTTTACCCTCGGAGAATCTGCAGGATGAGCAGGCATCTCATTCCTGAACGCTGCAAGGTTGCAGTCCTTTTCCGTAGGTGACTTCAACTGCTGTTCTAGCTCATGTCTCGGTCTATGTGGTTGAAGAGAGGCCTTTCTCAGTCATTGGTAGCCCCTTTCAAGAGCTGCTCATAGCTTCCAACCAGCTGGTGACTTCATATTGAGCTGCTCTCATGAGTCCAACCCTTTGTTCCCGGTACTGCCAGGGTCCTGGCAATGTATTCAGAATAACTTTAATTCAACCAAAGAAAGAGTTACCAAAGTAATACTGACAGGATCAGTAAATTTGAAAGTAATATATCCTCATTGGGGAAATAGATCCCTTAATAATCTCTCCAAAATTAAAATATTTTAAAAATTGGAATAATACTTAACATTACAATATTATTAATATTCAGAGAACCTTTAGGTAACTTATTTATTGCTCATTTATTGCTATTTATTTATATTTAAACACCTTTTGATACTGTCAAGCAACTCAAAAAGAATCTAAGAGCTTTGGCTAGAATAAGTGATAAAGACTCATTCAGGGGTCTTGAAACACAACTAAGCAAAAACCCAGAAGTGTTCTGAAGAAGAAAGAAAAGTTAAAAGTTTTTATAGTAAAAATCATGTTCTTGAGAATAATCGGTCCTGCATCCTTAGTCCCAGGATTGGTCCAAGATGGCTATGAGTCAGATGGCCCATCAGTGGGGATAATGGATGAGATGGCCTGGACATGTGAGTCCTTCAGGGGTAATCAGAGGATTATCTGGAAGTCTAGTGTGTGTCTAGAAATTGCCGCACAATGAATTGATGTATATCCAGGAATTGATGCGAGACTAGAAAGTTAAAAAGTTTAAGTTCCCAGGCCAGTTAGAACAAAAATAGCATCGTTTCCTCATGCCTCAACCTTCACAAGGTTGATAATTTTAGCAGCTTGTAAAGTGACTCAATTTCATATGTTCCCACTCTTCACTTTTTCCTCAATACCTACATGTAACTTTAGGACCTTATTATGAAAAATTATAAAATTAGCACTTACACTTACATATGTATTTCCACAGGCCCACATCCTGGTTTTTTATTTGTTTACTTAGGAGGAAAAACTAAGGAGTGTTTCATTTACTCTATTTTTATTCCCATCCCCCAACCCCTCTCCTTTGGTAATGGCTTGTTCTCTATATCTTTGGGTCTATTTCTGTTTTGTTTTCTTTATTCATTTATTTTATTTCTTTAGATTCCACATATAAGTGAGATCACACGGTATTTGACTTTTTTATTTCTAACTTATTTCACTTAGCATGATATCCTTTAGGACCACCCATGTTGTCATAAGTTGCAAGATTTCATTCTTTTTTATTGCTCAATATATGTATATGCATCCAATGGTATCTATATCCATCTTCCTTATCCACTCATCTGTTGATGGACATCTAGGTTACTTCAATGACTTGGGTATCACTAGTAATGCTGCAATGAACATAAGGGTGCATAATCTTTCAAAATAATGTTTTTGTTTTCTTTGGGTAAATACTCAGAAGTAGAACTGCTGGATCGTATGGCAGCAGTTTTGTCATCCACACAAATGGCCCCTTCTGGGCTCAGGCAAGGCACAATCCGCCAGACCTATGGGTCTACGACACACAGTTGTGAAATGAATGTCTACTCCCTTCAATATTACTGGCAAACCTTAAATATAAAATGATATGAAACATTCAGCCAAACTGAACACTCCCCCCACCCCCTGCAATAAAAATGGAAATGTTACGCTGTGGCTGTTGAAGCTACTTTTATTCAATGCGGTCTTTACTGTCCCGGGTTGCTTTATCTAACGCACTCACTGAGTCGTAGTTTCAACCAGTTTTCTTTATGATTCTATGTGCGCTGCAGAGTCTAATCACATTGGAACTAGATAAAGGGGCACTGTCAAGTTTGATTTCACTAAGATTACCTCCTCAACAATGCTTCAAAGATTTTATTCACATAATTCATACAGGAGGATTAGACCAGGCACTCAGTTGAAAAGATTACTCTGCTAGTCTGATGGTCATGCACAATCTTATTGCCAATAACCTCTTTTGCCCAAGTTCCCACGCAAACAAGTAGGGTTTCTCATGGGAAATATGTAACTTTTTGAAACACATGTATACTGAATTATGTATTTGTTTAAAAAAACAATAGACATAACAGTACCTTAGAGGGAATACCATGCTAGAATAGTACAGAATATTTAAATGTCTACTAAGCCTGTATCATAGGGGGTTTAAAATAATTTTAATAAATGATTTTAATTGATGGCATAATTCTATGAGTGACCTATACAACAGATGGTGAAAATTTGCAGCCCTGCGACCCAATTCAGCTTGTGTTTTTGCACTGCCTATCTGGCTCAGGGTTTTTAAATTTTTGTATTTGAGCACTTTCTCAACTTCACAGCCTCCCTCTCCCTACCTTACTATTGTCTGATGCCCAACTAAATTCAAAATTTGGTGTAACCTGCCTGGCCTCGCAGGAAGCTGAGATTGCGTCCCAGTGGATTTTCCTGAGACCCATTCTTAGAAGCATGTAGTGACACATGCAAAACAATTTTATATACTTTTAAAAATTATCACATACCTACATAAAAAGAGTGAGAGTTTAAAATCAAAATGTTGTCATTTCAAGAGTTCTCTCTCCTCTTCTACTGTTTGCACTAAGGATCCCTGAGCTGTACGAATGCCAGAAGAGGTGGACACAGGGCCTGCAGAAGGGGAAGCAGCAGGACCAGCGTGAAGTACCTTTGGGCGGGCCACTCGGTGGCTTCACTGCTGTTGATCCATGGAGGTAGCATCGAATGTGGAGCCACTGTTGAACCAAACTGGTTTAAAACAATCTGTTTCTTAAAACCCCAGTTGATTTGTTTCCGTGTAACATGAACGACAATGCTCTATTACTTGATGTACCTCTATAGCCTGAGAATGAAGAGTGAGGTTTTCAACTATAAATTGTACTTGGAGCAGAATTTTAGACTGAGGAAGGTATGAACGGACGCACAGCCTTACTCGGTGGCTTGACTTGCTCAGGGCGCTTGTGCTTATTTTTGCTTGCATGTGTAGCTCCTCTGGACCTTTTGGAGAAGTCAAAGTATTATCATCCCACCTGGAAAAACATGCAACTGATGACTTTTTTGCTTTACCAATATAACTAAATGGATTAATTTGTGCGTTTTACTGCACATCATCTTTTTATTTCATGATTCCCGCCTGGGGATTAAACTTCAGGGGAGATCAAAATGAAAACGCCAGCAGAACTGGGGTGCCTTCCGGATGGGTCCAGGACCTGACTCAGGGTTCGCCTGGCTATAAAAACTCCCTACAGTTCACTGAGTGCACCGAAGGGCAAGTAGCCGCTGCCCTGAGCAGTGCGGTCTGGGTTGATGGCTGAGACCAGAGAACAAGCCACACAAGAGCCAGCAGCTCCAACTCCCCTGTAGACGGAGGGAGCCCCCGGGGTTCTCACCGGGACGGGGTCGCCAGCACTGACGTGCTCGGTAGAAGCGAGTTGGACCAGACTGCTCAGCCTGAACTCGGACTCCACCTTTCTGTCTAGGACACAACAGGGGGACAGGCTGCCTGCTTGCTGAGAGGCATCATTCTGGGCCAACAGATATAAAACTAACACAGGTGAGAGCGTGTAAGATACACCCTCCGAGGCACTCCTCCCGGAGGCCCTTAGACACACAATGACTCGGAGAGCTTTCTAAGGACTGGATCTTGGGAGCCTAAGCCAGACAGTTAAAGACATCAAAGTCATGATGAGCAAGAAAACACCTCTCCTTCCGTCTCCCCTCCCCTCTGCCCCAGCAGTGAATTTACTTTCCCTTGTTTCATCTCAAAGAATTTAACTTTTGTTCCTGTCTGAAGGTGCCAGACAGAAACACTTTCCACGTGAGTATTTTGCCACCCAAGTTTTGCAACTTGGAATTCACAGCACTGTGCCAGAAGTTACTGCTGAGTGGGAATGCACATTTTAATATTCTTTAAGACTTGTGCTAAAAGGAAAGGAGAGGGAGAGAGAGCTAGAAACATCAGTGATGAGAGATAATCAATGATCAGCTGCCTCCTGCTGACCCAAGCCCACAACCCCGGGCAGAATCAAAACAACCTCTTGGTTCATAGGTCGATGCTCAACCACTGAGCCACACCAGCCAAGCGTCACTTCATTTTGATGCTGCCTCTTAGCTGACAGCCCTGGAGAACAAGAGTGGGACTTACAAGAGGAGCATGTATTCAGCGGGGACAGGGGGCGGTCTCAAAAGGAAGCTACAGGGAGCTTTGATTCCGATGAAGAGATAAGTTTACTTTTAGGGAGGACTTCTTCTAGTCCCACTTTGTAGTCCCCTATTCCTTCTTTACTTTACTGAGGGTATGTACGCTTCCTCTTTACAGTATCCAGTGACATTTTTATAGATGGAAGATGAATGGATTTAATGTCAAAAAGTGTGATCCCCTAGGACATCTCAAAACTGAGGCTAAGAAAAAAAAAGTTGTCCAATCAGCACCGTGGTGGCCAGAGAAAGCAACCACGGTCCTTTTCAGTGTAATTACACGGTCCCTGTTGCTTTGTCATAGAAATGAAATTAGCAGGAGGCCAGTGACTAGAAATGAAAACAGTCAGAGCCTAGGATGTGAGTAAGGAAGGTGAGCCAATCGTTCCGTTTCCCTGTGACCTCATGGTTTCCTAGGATCTGGGACTTTTCGTGCTCAAACAGGGATGGTCCTGGGAAAATCAGAAAAGTTGGTCAACCTAGGCTGGTGGCAAGCTAAATAAACACGGCGTTCTGTTCTTGGTGTGGGTTGGACTCTTCATTCAAAGGTTTACAAACGTTTCCTTGGTGAGACACCAGGCAGTGCCATTGTCCGGGAGCGTACATTTGGAGCACGTTCCCTGGAGGCTGGGTCAGAGGCAGGGCAGAGATCTGGCTGGCACCATGCCTGTGCCTTTGTTTTGTAGCTTCAGGCCCTGAGCATGGTACAGTCTGGAAGAAGGCAAGGGGGCAGAGACTGATGAAAAGCAGGAAGAAGTCCCCTGGAGGTGACTGGGTGCGGAGAGGACAGGAGATGGGTAGACCCTAGAGCAGTGATGGCGAACCTATGACACGCGTGTCAGAGGTGACACGCGAACTCATTTTTTTGGTTGATTTTTCTTTGTTAAATGGCATTTAAATATATAAAATAAATATCAAAAATATAAGTCTTTGTTTTAATATGGCTGCAAATATAAAAAAATTTCTATATGTGACACGGCACCAGAGTTCAGTTAGGGTTTTTCAAAATGCTGACACGCCGAGCTCAAAAGGTTCGCCATCACTGCCCTAGAGCCTGCCAGGGCATGGCCCTCACCCCAGACCAATTGGTCTACACATGTTACCCCAAGCCGGCTGGGTGCTTTCCCGCCTCCTCTGACCCAGAATGCCGTTCTTCTCCTTCCACAGCTGCAAAAAGGAAATGCTATTTGTTTTTCAAGGGTCTTTGAAAATTCCACTTCTCGGAAAAGGCATCTGTGAACATCTCTCCTTTAAGCTTCCGCAGGGCTAATCTTCAGCCATTTAGTATCTGCCCTCTGGTTGTATCAATAATTGACTTGTAACGTCTTATCTCCCCAGCTGGGTTGTGGAGGGGTGGCTGAGGCTGGACCAGTCTTTTATTTTAAAAAATGCCTCTGATCTGATGCAGTGTGCCCAGTCCACAACAGTCATATCAATTGTCTAAAGGAGCACTGTCTAATAGAAATAGAAGGTGAACCACCCATGCCATTTAAACTTTTCTAGCAGTCTCTCTGAAAAGAAGTCAAAAGAAATGGCTGAGAATAATTAGCCCAATCTATCCCAAACATTATTTCAACAAGGAATCACTATAAAAAGATTATTAATGAGACATTTTCACTTAACTTCAATTGTACCAAGTCTTTGAATTCAGGGTGTATTTCACTCCAGCACTTCACAATTTGGACTAGACCCAAATCAAGTGCTCAGGAGCCTCATGTAGCTAGTGGCTACCATATTGGACAGCTCAGGTCTAAAAGATAAGTTGAGAAGATGTATTAAGGCAGTTGATGGAGAATTTACACCGTAGAAGCGGTTTAGTTTCTACAATCAATGAGAAGATACCATGAGTTGTTTAGAAGACTGCAATAAGTTGTCAACATGATGAGGCTAGAGCAGTGGTCGGCAAACTCATTAGTCAACAGAGCCAAATATCAATAGTACAACAATTGAAATTTCTTTTGAGAGCCAAATTTTTTAAACTTAAACTATATAGGTAGGTACATTGTTAACTTAATTAGGGTACTCCTAAACTGGCCTTTGCTAAAAACGTCCTCAATCTGATTGAGGTACATTCGCTGAGGTAGACCCCTTCCAACTCTCCCATCCACACTCGTCTTGTATACTTGTTTCGTCTATCTCCTTTCGTTCATCCTCTCTATATGTCCACCCCCCCCCCCCACTTCTTCTAAATAGACTCGCCCAGGCTGAAAACCGACTTCTGCACATGGGCAACGAAGTTTCAGTCGCACTGTATGTGCGCGCCAGCACGTGGTATTTTGTGGAAGAGCCACACTCAAGGGGCCAAAGAGCCGCATATGGCTCGCGAGCCGTGGTTTGCCGACCACTGGGCTAGAGGTTAGGGAGGTAAATTCATAGAAATCAAGAGGAAGGATTGTTTCTGTGCTAAAGAATAGAAGGAGGAGGAGTGGCAGAACTCTGTGACTGATGGAATGTAAACAAATAAAAGAGAGAAAGGAGCAAACAGCACCCTAAGGTACCTGGAGCCCCAGGAGAATAGTAAGGAAGTGGGAGAGAGATACCAGTCGAAGAAAGAGGTGGATTTGTTTTCAACCATATAATTTCAGGTGCTGGCAACAGTCGCAATGTGGAGCAAGGATGACCAAGGAAGCCTGGCAAAGCAGCCTTGGGGATGGCTACTACTAAGTAGAGTGAGCCTTAGAAATGGGTAACAACTGAGGTCGTGACGGTGAATGGAGATAAGAAAGATTCAAGAATTTAAATTTATGAGTTCCCTAGTTGACAAGCAGGACAAAAAGTTATCAGGCCCTGGCTGGTTTGACTCAGTGGATAGAGCATTGGCCTGTGGACTGAAGGCTCCCAGGTTCGATTCCGGTCAAGGGCACATGCCTGGGTTGCAGGCTCGATTCCCAGTAGGAGGGGGCATGCAGGAGGCAGCTGATCAGTGATTCCCTTTCATCATTGATGTTTCAATCTCTCTCCCCCTTCCTCTCTGAAATCAATAAACGTATATATATTTTTAAAGTTACCAGGATGGTAGGAAGAAAGCAAAGAGATCAGGGGAACCCTGGAGGGGTGAGGAGACAATTGCAAGATGGAAATGGACAGAAAGCAGGAGAAAGTTGGAGGCAGATGAGAACTGAGAAAAGTCCACTGGCCTTTTAGGAAGCCATCTGTAGGGCAGTTAGAACTTTTGTCCGGGCTGAATGAGAAAAAAGAAGGAATTCCATGAGCTGCACTCTCTTTCTAAGCCCCCCAGTCTCCAGTCCTTAGAGCAACAGACGGATGGAAGATGTTTGGATTGAGAAGCCGAGTATTTGGAGCAGATACAGGCCCAGCAGGAATCCTGGCAGAAGACAATAGAGACTAGCAAGGGTGGGTGGAGCTCTGGGTGATGCTTGATTAATGGCCAAGGTAAAGAAAACTAGAGACAAGCCAAGTGAAGGGTGCGGGGGATTTCATAGGGTTCAGGACTGAAAACCATTGCAAAACCATTATTTGGTCTTAGTTAAAAGACAAGTGGGGGTTGGGGGGGAAGGCATAGAAAAGATCATTTATCATTATAAGGTCTTATTGTATTTTTCCAACCACTTTTTCAATATTTTATTGCTTACCTTAAAGGATGGGCAAATATGAAATGTGTCCAGTGGAAAGTTGCCTTTAAATTTCACATATTTTTGAAAGGGAGTGGAGAACAGCGGTGGCCTAAAAGCCCTTGAAACTCTAGGGGCCCGAACTCCAATCCTTTTTCTCTTTCAAGCCTACTCAGTAATAACGCAAGCATCAGTATCCAGTATCCAACAATCTAGGGGGGAAAAGTTGGGGGATTTCAGCTTCATCTTTGCTGAAATAGCTTGGGGATTATGGAGTCAGAATTAGAACTAGTAAGAATCAACTCATTCAGTCTTGCAAGTTAAAGTCAATCCCTTATTTGTGAACGTGGGCTTTACTTGGGGTTGTATTTATTTGGTAAGTGTAGGAGTACAGGGTATTCCATTTATTCAGCTACGAAAGTGTTTTGAAATTCCCTGGAATTTCCTTAGGAGTTCAGACAAACATAAGTGCGTCTCAAATCTTTGGAGGATGACAACCTAAATTACTCCTGCTGAAATGACTAAGTTGGAATTTCTGTTTCATGCCTAAGGATTCCAGAATCTTGACAGATGACAGCAAAAAGGGATCACTGGGCAGGTAGCTCCGCTGGTTAAAGCGTTGGCTCCATATGCCCAGGTTTCAGGTTCGATCCCCAGTCAGGGCACATACAAGAATCAACCAATGAATGCGTAAATACGTGGAATAACAAATCTCTCTCTCTCGCTTCCTCTCTCTCTCTCTCTCTCAAAAAAAGAAGAAGAAGTAGAGATTGAGGTATTCCAGAGAAGGGGAGGTGGAAAAAAGGGGGTTGAGAGCATTACTCAGATAGGAAGAAGTTTCTAACTCCATTCTAAGCAGCTGGAGTAGAGTAGTGCAAAAGGAAATGTGGGTGAAGATGAAGTCAAAATAGCTTAATGCATTTCAAATACTGTATTTTGTCTCTAAATAGTCTATTCTAATTTCCCTCAGCTGCCATCATCTGTTTTAGAGACTCACATAGATCTGTGGACATGCCATTCTTCCTACATCGAGACGTTTTAAAAGCTGAGAAATAACTAAGAATCCGATGAGGGGTTCCGCTAGTCAATAGTTTCAAACAGGAAAAGGAATATGTAGGTCCAAGACTAGCAAGTCAAGATACTCATCAACCATGGAGCTTGTGAGGAAGGACTTACTCATTTTTGCTTAGCGATGAAGTAGCTTTTATGATTCACCACACAGGAACACAATGTGTGTTTGTTTCAGAAGTACCCAATTCCGATGGGCAGATTGCTAGATAAACTCACAGATTGGTATTCTGACTACATTGCCAGTTTCTAAATGTCAAATAGTTTATCCCCAACCATTGTGTTGCGGCCTAATCACAAACTGTCCCGTCAGGGTGGTTAAGTAAAAAGATGTGAGGGAATCTAATCTCTTAACCTTAATAACAGCAACTGCTATTTGAAAAACACAGGTGAAACATTTTAGATCGGATCCCTTCACCCTTAGGAATGAGACAACGTTTGCTGAGTGGTGGGGAGTGTTCGCACTCTTGTGCAACGCTTCCTAACCGTTGTGGGAGTGAGTGAATCTGGCGTCAGACTCAATAGTATTAATGTGCTTGTCGTCATTAATGAGTATTTGCACAAGGAATCCGTTTTATGCTGTAAAAATAAGTTCGTATTGACAGAGGCTCTATTCCTTAGGACACTCGCTGGAATAGATAATAATGCCCTTGTAGCCATGGTGCTATTTCGACTTCCAGTTCTTTAACGTGGTGGATGACGGCTTCTCCATGTGCATGAGCTTCAGAAACACTCACTGAAAGTTTGTGCAAGTAGCATTGTCAGGAGCGAAGCCTCAAACCTTTCATTAGGTTCTGTTGGGAACACATGTCTTAAAGGAGTTAAGAATGATTTAGAATACGATATTAAAAATATACCTGTAATGTGCCCTGGCTGGTGTGGCTCATTTGGTTGAGCATCATCCTGTACACCTGAAGGTTACCGGTTTGATTCCCCATCAGGGCACATGCCCAGGGTTGCAGGAGCAATCCCTGGGAGGGGGCGTGCCGAAGGCAGCCAGATTCATGTTTCTCTCTCCTTTCCTCTCTCTCTTTAAAAATCAATAAAAATATTAAATATATGTGTGTGTGTGTGTGATGCATCAGTATGATTTTGGCGCTTTGCCAACGTTAATAATATTACTAGTATATCCATAAAAAGAAGTTTACCGCATTTTCAAACAAAATAAGGTAGAACTTTCCAACAAAAAATAACACACATTCACTGTTCGTTTCAGTGTTTTGCCTCCTTTCGGATGAAAATTAACATAGTTGCACATTGTGACTTTCATGTCATCAGAGACTCCTGAAGCAAACAGCAGCCCACAGCACGAGAACCTCCACTGTGTAACGTCTCTTGCTCTCTTGGAAATAGCAAACGTCATTTTCTTACAGCGGGGCCCCAATGGTCAGGACTACCCTAGTCCCATTATTGGAGTTTTCAAAAATAGCAACCGCACATGTTTATAAGCTTTCATGGTGTTTATTGCTAAAGCAGTACTACTCGACAAAACACACTCATCGGGCATCTACTTATCATGATCACGATTCTATTTTATCATCTTTCTATCCGTACTTACAAAATCTTCTGAAAATGAAAAGTAAACGCAGCACAAAAACCCCACTGGGAAGAGCGCTGCTCGGAAAGGCCCCTGAGGTGGGGTCATCCCGGGAAAGCGAGAATTCGGGGACTCGCCGCTCCCCGCCCCGCAGGCCCAGCTGCCCAGGCCCGTCGCCCGAGGGGCCGCCCACCGCGGGGATTGGCCCGCGCCGCCGGGAGGTCCGGGCGCGGGCCAGGCGGGGTGGGGGTGGGGAGCGCAGGGCGGAGGCGGGGGCAGTGGGGGTGGGTGGAGGGGGCGGTGCCGCCCAGCCCCGCGCCCCGCCTCCCGCGTGGCTACTGAGCAGGGCGCCCACGTGCCCAGCCCGCTTTCTGCAGCCCTGCGGCCGCGCTGCTCTGTGCGTGGACCCGTCCCGCGTCGGTTGGTCTCCAGTCCCCGAGCCGCGGACCCGACCCGCTCCAGCCGCGCACCCTCCACCCGCTGCAGGCGCGGCCCGAGCGCTGCCCAGTAAGTTGCCAAGTCTCCCTCCGGCCTCGCGGAGGGGCCGCAGGCGATGGGGGGGCCGGGGGCGCCCCGGCCGAGCGGAAGGGCTGGGGCGGGGGCGCCGAGGGCTGCGTCCAGCTGCGCGCAGCTGCCCGGAGTGCGCGCTCCAGCCGCGCTGAGACTGGAGGTCCAGGGTGCGGGATGGGGCTGCCGCCGCGAACCCCCATCCTTAGGGCTGCGCGTCTCCCCGTCTAGCCCCGAGGCATCGGGGTCCGCGAAGGGCGTGGGCAGCGGGAGCTGGGAGACGACCTGGCACGGCCGCTCCGGGGGAGCCCGTTAGCCACTCTTGTCCAGAGGGTCCCCGGGAGCCCCTCTCCGAGAGGGCAGACCGCCCCCCCCCCTTTCTGCACCCCGCCGGGGAGTCCCTGAAGTCGCCTTCCGCTCGCTGGGGGTTCTTGATTTACATATAAAACATCGCTTGGAGTTTTCGCCTCCTAGACCTGCCCTGGACTGGCTGCACAGGTAAAGTGGCCCGCGGTGGTGCTCGGGGTGTTTTAAAGTAAGAGGGTGCCATCTTAGACCCCTTGGAGATGGGCGCGACTTTTTAAGCCTATTTCATGCAGTTTTCAACCTTGAACTCCAAATGCCATTCCTGATCCTTCTGGAATGACGGGGATCATCAGCCTCAATAGCCTTCCACCTGGGAACTTGACAACTTTTATTGATGCGACGCCCAATCCATGGAGTAATGTCCGCAGAGATTGTGTCTTAGAGATATTGACAAGAAATAGCTCGCAGGTCATCTAAATGGACACAGTACCTAGATCCCAGAAGGAAAAAAATGTTCAAACTTGCAAGTATTTATGCAGAACTGCCTACCCAGCGTTTAGGTGACAAGACTTTCAGGACTGATCCTAAGATTTCTCTACTCATTTGTACAGAAACACTCCTTTTAACGAGGGAATAGGATCAGATGTTATTCCAAAAGAGCTCTCTGAATGGTGGCTGGGGACCTGGCATATGAAGTTAGAGTGAATGTGCCTCTGTTGGTACTTTCTCATTCTTGCCCCAACTTCAATGGCCCCCCCCCCCGCCCCCCTCCTCAGGATTAATAATAATGATCTCCTCAGCAAATTGCAAACATTTGTGTTTGTGGTCTTTTTCTAGGGAATATAAAGGGTAAGAATATCCATCATATACTCTCTTATGGTTGCTTTTTCCCTTTTGTAATATTAAATCCTTTTTACCCCCTTTTAATTGCACTAAAGCTTAACATGAAATAAATGACTTCTCACTGCAGAAGATCATAGGCGCTTTTAATTTCTCCTTTTACTACAAAGTTGCTAGTGGTCTACTCTGGGAGGCCACACTTGTTAGGATTTTCACATTTTCTCCCTCGCCCCTCACTTGGTTTCCACTGTGCCTTGGTTAGGGAATGCCGTGTCTCTTAAATCATTTTAATCTCTTAGGATTTGTCACGCCCTTGGAGACCAGAGTGAAATCTGGGTGGTATCTGCAAGGACTCCGCTTGCAGCCTCCTTGGCCTCATCCCACGTCAGCACAGCCCTTTTGATTGCAAAGTATCTAATCATTATCGCTGGACTTAGCAAAGGAGAAGGGAGGCTGGGAGGGGAGACCTGGTGGCTGTTGGACTAGAAAAAAAAATCCAGAATACTGTGGAGTGTTTCACCTTGTATTCTCCTCTAGTTCTGTCTTTAACATACGTGCCTGAAGAAGTGTGAAGCTCATGGTTCTCGCTTTCCACGACGAACCTGCTCACCCTTGCAGGGCAGGCGTGCCTGGGCCCCTTGCTGGATGGCCCGGGGTTTGTCCTCTGCTGGTGCTTCTGGCTGACGTTATCACTGCGCCTCCCGGCTCTTCTGGCCAGACCGGGAGCCTCGTCCGTGGCTACTGCGTCTCTTTTCAGCCCACTTTTTCACAGGAGCTTTCCCTTTGAGTTTTCCTTTGGGGACGTCTCTATTTAGCCTCGTTTCTGTCTTCCCTGCTGTTTTATCTCCGCCTGCTGCTGCATATCTACCTATTCAGAAAGGTATGTACTGTTCGAAGTGTTCAGAACCACCTTCAGCGGCCAACTTTCAGAACAGAACCCTGAAAACACCCCGATGCTGCGGTCTGTTTCCCCAAACAGGATACACACACGTTGATTTTTAAGCACCGGCTTCTTATAGACTACTTGCTGGGTGTCAGGCATTTAGAAAATGAGCAACGCTTGCAAGGGAACATGTTTCTGCCTATTCACATGTTTAGTGCTATGTGCCTCATTTGAATGTTTTGTCATCCAACTGCATACAGGCATACCTCATCTCACTGTATCACTTTATTGGGCTGTACAGATGTTGTGTTTTCTACAAATGGAAGGCAAGACCCTCCACCAGCAAAAACATCAAGACTCACTTTATTGCAATAGTCTTTTTATTGCAGCGGTCTGAAATCAAATGTGTAATATTTATGAGGCATGCCTGTAGTAAAAATCTCAGTTAGCCTTCAGATTTCAATTATGAGATGCCACTTGTCTAGTGGTTTTTGAAAATCTAAGTGGTCAACTCATTTCTACACCTTTAATCTGAATATTCAAAACCACATAGTTTATAGCCTTGATTAAAAAAAACTAATGACATTGTTTTTTTCATTGTCATCTGTTTTAATAACTTTTCATGCTATTGTCTAACACAGTGTGTGGCACATAATACATGCTCCGTATGTTTTTATTGTTGAGTGAATGCCACTGATTTCAATAATTCGAGAAAGGATGTTGTGTCTGTCTTCAAATATGTATTTCTTCTCTGAAAATTAGTGAGCCCCTACTCTGTACCAGACACCGAACCACCAAAAGTAATGTGTAGCTCCAGCTTTCGAGGGATTCTGCACCTATTTTTACATTCTGTAAACCCTCCATTGAGGGATTTTAAGGGAAGTTTTTTTATTTTGTTGTATAGAGTAACAACACCTATAAACAAATGACTTCGTATCATCTATATCAGAAAAGAAGTAAGAACACACTCTCTAAGGCAGCCATACATGACAGTGATTGAAATACGTTTTGAGAGGTGCGATGTTAGGTGATTTCACTGTTGTGTGAACCTCACAGAGTGCACTTACCCACTCCTGGATGGCACAGCCTACTGCGCACCTAACTCACATGGTATAGTGTATCACTCCTAGGCTGCAAGCCTGTACAGCATGTTACTGTACAAAACAACACGAGATTAACTCAGAGAAAATGATGCAACCCAGGGACACGGCAGACACAAGAAGTGGGAGGCTGCTGCCAGTGTAGCAAGGTATACTGTTGGCAGCAAACAATTTTTTGTAAGTAGAAAGAGTACATCCTAAAACAATGGTAAAAGTATAATATAGGAAATATATAACCCGATAACACAGTCGTTTATCACCACTATCAAGTATTATGTACTGCACATAATTCAGCACAGTGCCAGCCCCACCACAAACACGTGAGAGATGGGTTGTGCTATGACTGCATGATGGCTGCACCGTCACTAGGTGAGAGGACTCTTTCAGCTCCATTACAGTCTCACGGGACCACGGTGGTACATGCAGCCCGTCGCTGACCGAAACATCGCTAAGAAGCACGTGACTAGATGAAGATGATGCCACTTAGTAGTCCATCATCAAAAGCTCACATGGCTTGGTGTTTCTGTTTAAATGGTAGTCACAGATTTGTCCTGATGCTTCTCTTATTTTCCTTTAATTGCCTTTCTGGCCATTATTTCAGAAGGATTGTCAGTGATTCTGGGACTCTTTTTGACTTTAAATATTTCTGAGAATGGCCTCCACTGCCACTAGTTAACTTCCTCATTGGTAAGTACAATTAGTATTGACTTTAAGATGTTAGTTAATGTGGTTTCTATTTAAAAGGCTGTGTTCCATATATTCTGTTCTTTTTTTATTATTCTTTTAGGAGGGCTCATGATTATATATATGCTAGAGGCCTGGTGCTCGAAATTTGTGCACTGGGAAGCAGGGTGTCTCTCAGCCCAGCCTGCACCCTCTCGCAGTCCAGGAGCCCTCGGGGGATGTCCGACTGACAGCTTAGGCCCACTCCCCATGGAGAGTGAGCCTAAGCCAGCAGTCGGACATCCTTAGTGTTGCTGCAGAGGTGGGAGAGGCTCCCGCCACCGCCACTACTCTGCCAGCTGTGAGCCCGGCTCAGGGCTTCTGGCTGAGTGGTGCTCCCACTGACCACCAGGGGGCAGCTCCTGCGTTGAGCATCTGCCCCCTGGTGGTCAGTGTGCATCATAGCAACCAATTGTTCTGCCATTCTTGCGATTTGCATATTAGCCTCTTATTATATAGGATTTTTGAAATCTTTATTGTGAAAGTATTTCATATATCCTCTTTCTCCCCCATTGATCTCTCCTAGCCCGCCCCCACCCCCCACCCTAGGCCTTCACCACCCTTTTGTCTGTGTCCATGAGTTATGCATATATGTATATAAGTTCTTTGGTTGGTCTCTTCCCACCCACCCGCCCTCCCCTGCCTGTTCTTATTTCAAGGTTTACTTTGGATCTGTCTCCTCCGGGGAGTCCATGGTTCTCTGTTTTTTTGGGTGTGCATGGTCAGGATATATTGTTGAAAATCTTGGGGTTTCTTGCATCCAAGATCGCATCATCAAGCTGGAGTGTCCTATATGATGATTTAGTGCTGCCAGTGTCATGTATTTAATTGTATGCCTCCTCCCTACCCCACTGCAAAAAAGAAACCAAGTTAAAAACTAGAACCCCCACCGCACACCCATTCCCGCGCTGCACGTTCACGCTCACACTGCTCTCTACAACCTGAGCCTCATCTGGGATTGGGCAGTGGGCCGATGATGTAAGAACATTTCATAACCTTTCTTCCAGGAATTGTGGGGAAAAAAGAGCCCTGACTGTTTTGTAGTCATTTTTCGCATATTTTGTGAACAATACACAACAAAGAATTCTTATGTCCCTTTTGTTTCTGGCTAGTTTTCCCCACAGTTGTGGGGAAAATTCTTCTCTTTCCTTAACCCACTCTGGCTTCCTCTGGGCTCCCTAAGTCTTCATACAATCATAACCAATGGAATGCTGTTCATGTGGTCAAAGCCCACTTTCTTCCAGTGGAGACCCAGTGAGCCCACTGGGTAGAGCTTGATGTCACCAGAAGCCTGAACAATACTGCAATTTAGTTAAGATGCTCTCATTTTATTATTGCCCATCTTTTTTTTTTTTTGTCAGATTTTAAGATCTTTGGATCTATGGATCATGGAGTCTTCCGTGATCATCATTTTTGTTTTTTTTTTAAAAAGATGCTTATTCATTTAAAAAAGGCAAGTAATAAACCTGAAAGCTCACTTTTATTTATTCTTCTGTGTGGGCACAAAGCTGTTATGTGAGTTGGTAAGTTAATCATGATTAGGAAATAAAGGTTGTTCTGTTAGGGTCTTTTCTTTCCTTGGCTCGGGGTATCCAGCTGGCCTCGTGGTAAATGGTGATGGTGAAGGTCATGGTGATGGTCACTAGTGGAATTCACAGTTAGAGCATATTGAACTAAATGAGGACCCTTTACATGTTCAGCCTCATTGCTTTACTGTCTTAATGTGAACTCGGGGCAGATTTTCCACATGCAATTCAATGTGTGCTTTTAAAAATCACACTACATTCTCCAGAACTTGAAATATATTTGAGTGCTGGAGGTGGGACATCATCCCCGTATCACACATAAAGTGCATTTTCCCAGTGCCTGTGTCATAACCCTTCCTTTCCGCATTCATGCTGTCTGGTGTCTGAAAGAAGGTATCAATTTGGTGGAAGAACTGGATTTGACTTCTGTGAAACTAATATGCAAAATTGATAGCATTTAGCAATTGTGTGAGCATCCAGATTAACAAATACTGTTTGGTACATTGGGATTCCCTTGGAATAGGGAATAGGACTTTGTCACTTTGATTCTAAGAATATCCTATGAGGCATGCTATTTGGAGTCTTCCATGATCAGCAGTTAGTTGATCCATTTTGGATGAATAAGTGCTGTATATCGCTATGGCCCAGATCTAGCTATGGCCCATAGAGAAGCAAAGAATGAATAACTTGGCCCCTCTTCTCCGGGTGTTGACCACCCAGTGAAGGAGTTAACAAGTGCACACACAGTGGGGAGAGTGCGATAAAGCTGCCGTTGAGTGACGCAAAGAGCTGAAGGGATCAGGAGGCGAGGGCAATCTATCCTAGAGTTTTCTCTTTGTCACATATGTGATGTGTTCCCAACAGAAACCAAATGGTCAGTCAGTTTAGGTCCTGTCATCACTATACGGTTTCTATCACTGCTTTTTCCTCCAATAGTCGCTCTTTGGTAAAGCTTGGGTATCTTGGACTTCAGTTCTGGCTGAGCATTTTGGAGAGCAACAATACTTACTCATAACTGGGCAGAATTGCTCATTGCTTACTACCCTGAGCTTCTAGAAAATTGTGACATTTAACTGCCTATTCAAACTATTCTGAAAGACCTTAGAGAGGAAAGGTAAAGCACATTAACAGATTCAGGTTGAAAAGAGATTACATTGACTTGCTGTCTTTTCTTATGCTGCGTTTCATACAGTTTTCATCAACTAAATTTGAACGAATGGTACTTATAGTTCTTTGACATACATAGAGGGAGCTCTTCCTCTTTTAGTCTAATAGCCTCTCCGTTCTGATTTATACTTCAGTGGAAGGAAGAAGACCTGTACATTTGCATGTAAGACGCTCCTGCCCCAATAATTTGGGTAAGATTTTTGGGACGTCAAACTCTCTGAATTCCAACGGGTGGGCACGTGAGTTTCAGGAACCCAGGATGAGAACGTTGTAATTCAGAAGCCATTTCACCTCCTGGGGAAAGTATCTGAGGAGAAAACCCTTTGGGGCAGCATGAGGCCTTCTTGGCCATTTCTCCTTTTCTCTTGCTGATGTCAGACCGCTCATGGCCTCCAAGGAGAAGCTGAGAACTGGCTCAGAAATAGGCGTGGCTCTGGGGGGCCCAAGTTAAAGAGCTGTGACCATGACACAATGAAGACCATTCTCCTTTGTGCTGTGTTGGGAGTAGTTCCCTGGCCTCAGAGGAACACTCTGGACTTTAATTGTCTCTGGCATCACCACCCTTCTTTCTTCCAAATTCTCAGATTCACAGATTTCTGTGCCTACCAACGGGCCAGGAAATAAGTTTGATTCTAAGTGTAGCCGAGATCATTCTAATTGAGTCGTTGCAAATCTATAATAATAAACACGTAATATGCTAATTAGACTGGATGTCCTTGCGGAAGGAAGCCCTGGTCTCGGGTGCCAGAGGGAAGCTGGTGCTGGCAGCCAGGGGAAGGAAGGCCTACTCTTGCACGAATTTTGTGCATCGGGCCTCTAGTATATACATAAAAGGGAAGGAAGAAAAAGAATGGATAAGAATAGCAATGTCCTCTTTTCTTACCTAAAATTGGAGCGTCTTTAGAATGACATCTGAAATCCAACCTTATAGCTCAGTATCAGTCTGATGTGGATCTTCTTGTAGAAATGTCCAGTTTTTTATAAACTTACTGTGTAGTAGAACTGAAGAGGTTATATGTTTTAAAGAGCAAGGTAAGCATCAGTGCAGAGCCTGGTCAGTTTTTAAAGTATAAACTAACCTCAAGCTTTTCTTTCTTACGGGCCATGCTCACTTAATAATGTGCCCAGTGAATAACAGCGAGGCAAAGCGAGCAGTTTAAAAGTTGAATTCCCCATTGAATTTCTTATCTTTTGCAAAACTTGCCTTACACGTGGTTAAGATTTGTAATGCTTTGTTGCAAAAAAGCCCTCTTGAAAATGCATTACATTTGTGGCACTGCGGCTGTGGAGGTGGAGTAGGACTTGTGTGTGCTGTGTTCATCAAGGAAACAGCACAGAACACATTCGCATGCCGCTGAGAAACCCTCGTGGGTGTTGGTAACATTTGTACTCTTGGAGCTTTGGCAGCATATCCTGGGCTGACCCTGTCTTAAACTCTCCCTGAAACTGAGAATTTCACCTTGAAAACGAAGTTGCTTTTTCATTTTCATGATGGCAATACACGAATCAGGTCAGCACCGCCGTGAACATGGCGGCACTGTTGAGGTCGTTGGTTTTGTAGCCTGTACTCTGACCTTGACAGGGGATGGAAACCTGTCTTGTGGGCCAATTTCTGAAGTCTTTGAAGGGTTCCTCTCCAGCTTCTCTGGCCGGGATAGTTACCGAGTTCCTGGAACGATGCATATGCCAAGCACAGTGCTTAGATTTGGAAGGGAAGCGGGCTTCTGAGAAGGACATTTCAGAGCTCTCTTTTTATAGATAAAGAAACAGATCTTACAAGGTCAGACAGCTGGGGCCAGAGTTGAAGACTTGATTTCAAGCATTTTGACTTGACAGGAGCACTGAGTTCACCCCTGGCCATTCTGCTTTTGTGGAAGCCTAGCATAGTCACTATAATCCACTACTTCCGTGGCAGGCGTTTTATAAACGGGCATCAAAGCAAAATTTTAACTTCAAAGTTGTTAGATTTTTAAAACCCTCTTGGAAATTAACATTTGAATAAGACATTTTAGGATAGTGGCATTCTTATGATGTCTAACTTTTTTAAAAGGCATGCTCTGACCAGAAAAACCAAACCAAAAAGAAAGCTGTCATCTTAACCTAAAAATGAAGACTCTGCCTACAGGTTCTAAGCCACACGAAGCCATTAGATTTAAACCTCAGATGTGGTGCTTGAAACAAGTAGGCTGTGTTGGGAATGCTGCTGTGCTGTCTTCTTTAAAAGGCTGTTTGCATTTTTATTTTTCCTGATAATCATCGGTAACAGATGGTTCGCACTTAGTTCAGTGAACTAAACAAAAAAAAAGAGCAGACTTTGCATAAAATTTCTGTTGATAGTGCAGTTTATCTCTCTGAGATGGACCAGATGCCCTTTCTGCATAACGAGTAGCATATTTACATTTTTCTGATCTTGTTTTGCTGCAGCCTACCAGAGATTGTGAAGGACAAGCAACCTGGTGTTGTCACCTTAAACGTTAAAGTACTGACCTATTTCTTGTCCTGCATTGCTGACGCTGGGTGTGTTGCATCCCTCGACCCCTTCTAAAACTGATCAGTTTTTCCAGTGACTTTGAAAACTGAAGGCACCATTTAATTCATCGAACTACCGGAAATAGTATAAATTGACTTTGAGCCCGTGGAAAGCATTGAGAACTCACGTTGTTTCTCTAATCCCCGTTTTGAAAGTATGTAGTGTAGCTGCTCTCTATAATCGACTTTCTGTTGGCCGATGGTCACCGGCCTGTTCACAGTTGCGGTTGGCTGTTGTGCGCGGTGGTGAGGGGTGGAGGGGCGTAAGGTAGGCAGGATGGTGCTGCTGAGGTGGAGTGCGGAGTGCAGGCGCCAGCTGGAGTGGTGGGCACAGTGGTCATTGCGAGTTCCGGTGAAAGACTCCTCTGTTTTAAGAATGGCCCTGCACTTCATCCCATATCACTCAGTGCTTTACTTCTTAGACCAGGGGCACCAGCAATGCTGACCTTTATCATTTCACTTCTGACTTTGTAGACGTAAATCAGAATTCAAGCCGTTTTCAAGAAGTGGAAGAAAGGGGCTCAGTTGATTGAACTAAGTGTAATTTCTATCAAGTGAAGTAAACAGGGAATAGAGAATGCAAGAAATCTTCCCTCCCTCCCTCCCTCCTTCCTTTCTCTCTCCCTCCCCTTCTCTCTCTCTCTCTCTCTCTCTCTCTCTCTCTCTCTCTCTCTCTCTCCTCTCTCTCTCTCTCTCTCCAAGAAAGTGATGCATGTAGAATCATGTTGCAGGAGAGAGTAATCTTTCTCTAGTGTTCACCTCAACGGAACTTCTACAGCAGTTATTTCCTGAGTTGAATTTCCCGCATCTTTAGGGGCAGCACCGACGGCTTTAAGTCGGGGATTCTTGGCTCAGAAGCCGCCTGTGTTTCTTTTCAAGCAGAACTGCGACGACCCATTCCCCATAGGCGTGTGTGACGTGAGCGTGAGCTGGAGCTGCTACCTGCGCAGACATGCCTGCAGAAAAGTCAAACAGGAACGCGAGTATTTTCAGAGTTAGAGGCAGTGCAATGTCGAGAACATTTCTAACTGTAGCCAACACGCAGCATTTTCTCCTTAACGTCTCAATCCCCAATATTAAGTGTTGATTTCTTTCCAGTTCTATTTCAGTGCCTTGGAAAGGAGGGCTCAGAGCAGCAGGTCCCTAAGCTCCTTTCCTGCTCTAGGAGAGAAGTGGCAAGCAGCCCATTCTCATGTGTTACTCCCCAGGGTTTCCCCCCAACGGCCTCTGACACCTCTTCTGACCACACCTGGTGTGCTGCTACTCACAGATGTTGGAGACCCTGCTCTGTAGGCGGGGCAGTGGCAGCTGGTGGCTGTTTAAGATAGTTCAGCTTATATTGAGAGAGCATGTACAGCTGGCTCCAGATGCTTCTTCTCCTCCTCCTCCTCCTCCTCCTCCTCCTCCTCCTCCTCCTCCTCCTCCTCCTCCTCCTCCTCTTCCTCTTCCTCCCCGCTCCCCCCTTTTCCTTCTCCTCCTCCCCCTCCTCCCCCCTCTGGTTCCCCCCTCCTCCCTCTCATTTTTCTTTTACTTGGAAGTGCGAATGCACGAACTATCCAGTTACACCTGAGCCTGGCTCCCCAGAGGCGCAGCTGTCGAGGCTGAGCTGGTTTGTGGAGCGCGCTCGGGGTGTCTCCCTTAACTATCCGCTGTCCTTGGCACGTAGGTTGTATTTTCCTCTGGATAAGGTCAGCCTTGAAGAACATCGCTGCCTGCGCTTGGCAGAGGCATTGGGGAGCGCGCCAGTGTGTGGGAAACCGCACGTCAGCATCTGCTCGGTGGTATCTCCGCTTTCCTCCTCCCCCTATTCTCTTCCTACACTCCCTTCCCCGCAATTCTGCCTCTGACTGCGGACTGCAGGATAATTGGCAAGGTTTCCAGAGCACAAAAGCAAACCGTGGCTACAGGGAGTGAGCGTCTGTAACTTTTTAGACAAATCTGCTTCCCCATCATTTCTAGCATCGCGTTAGCTGCACCCTGTCGTTCCTCTAAGAAAGGGCCCATGTGGTGTTTTCTTGAGACGTCAGCCTCTCTTGGCCATCACTTTTAGTCAGGGCTTTTCCAGGTGACTTTTACGTGGAGCTAGGAAATGCTCGGTTCATAATTTGAATTAGAGTAGTATATTTACTGCTCTAGGAGATCCTGCTATATCAGTTATTACATTCGTTACTGTAAAAAGTGTTCACAAGATGGATTCAGCGAATTAGTTGTGTACTGGTATTCAGGTAGTATCTGTTTCTAACGCATTAGTCATTATGTCTGTACTAGAGGCCCAGTGCACAAAAATCATGCACTGGGATGGGGGGGCGTCCCTCAGCCTGGCCTGCACCCTCTCGCAGTCCTGGATCCCTAGCTCCTTACCATCCGCCTGCTCGCTGCTCCCTACCACTTGGCTTGCTGCTCCGTAGCGCTGCCGCGGAGGTGAGAGAGGCTCCTGCCACCACCGCTGCGCTTGTCAGCCATGAGCCCAGCTTCTGGCTGAGTGGTGCTCCCCCTGTGGGAGTGCACTGACCACCACGGGCCAGCTCCTGCATTGAGCGTCTGCCCCCTGGTGATCAGTGTGCATCATAGCGACTGGTCGTTCTGGTCGTTCCACCTTAACTGTCGCTTAGGCTTTTATTATACAGATAGAATAAAAGAACTATTGCCCGGACGGTGTGGCTCAGTGGTTGAGCATTGACCTATGAACCAAGAGGTCATAATTGTATTCCAGGTCAGGCAAATTCCTGGGTTGTGGGCCCAATCCCCAGTAGGGGGCATGCAGGAGGCAGCTGATCAATGATCGGTGATTCTCTCTCATCACTGATGTTTCTGTCTCTCTTTCCCTCTTCCTTCCTCTCTCTGAAATCAATAAAAATATCTTTTAAAATAATAATAAACTATCACATTTAAAAAACATCTTCTGACAGAACATGATTTAGTTCAGCTTTTTTAAAGGATAATGACCATTTTATAAGGACTTACTGTTTCAAGGCACTAAACTTTGGGGGCTTTACGAAGCCTAAACAACAAGCCTGCCCATTGAAAAATGTCCCATTTACAACGGAGATGCTGAAAAACAGACTTTAGAGAGTTGGTCCCTTCACAAACCACTTCTTGACAAATGGTGACATACACAACCAGTGATTTCACAGCATTATTTGCCATTCTTCATGCAATGAAATCTTTGGCTCAATGGCCCAAAGATAAATGTTAAAGTTCATAATTTAGTTTTTCTTCCTTTTAAAGCCTTTGGCCACTGAGTAGTTATGGAATGCCCCCCGCACCCACGTGCAGAACTTTCCTGGGCACGTAGATACAGACACAAATGAAAAAGGACACGTTCATTGAGCTCTTGGATCTTATATTCCAGGTCAGACTTATTGGTGTCTCTGTACCCAGAACAGAATAACAAACAACATGGCTTTTTCTCAGTGCAAAATAGTAAGGAATGGTGGGGAACTGTGGGGAACCAGAGAGCAGTCCATTTTAAAAACACCATGTGCCCCAAAACATACACTGGAAGTTGGCAGGAGAGACTGATAAAACATTAACAAAGAACCCAGCAGAGTCCCTCATGGTGTGAACGGAGTAGATGTGGAATGAGAATGCAGCCCAGAAAACCTGTATTTTTATTCTAGATCTGTTTAAATATGTCAGAGCACACTGGTCTACACAGCCATAGCACGTATATTTTTCCTTCTTAAAAGTACACTGAGAGGAAGAGACGGGGTAATGTTTGCAGCTGTCGATGGGAGTTGACTCCTCGCGGCTATCCAATTTTGGAATAACTTAAAATTGTAAGATTCCCAGATTTCCCTTTTCTCTTAAAGCCACTCTGAATGAGAACAGAGCTCAGTTCTGCTCTGCTCTGTAGACGGTTCTTTTCCTGCTTCTTAGATCCCATACTCATTAACTAGTGCCTTCAGTATCCTTTCATGCAGCCCAAATGTTGTCTTGTGAAAAGGATCAAATAAGCTTCAGCTATGTTAAGTGCTGGAAGCATAACAGTAATGAGGATGACGGTGGTGGAAACTGATGAATTGAAATGAGGAAGATACAAATCTCCTCATCGTGTGTGGTCTGACTATTCCCACTGCTTACTTTTTCATTGTCTGGGCTACGTGGGAGAGGGACGGAGCTTCTCTTTCCGGTCTTGTAGGAAAGCATTTTTATGTGTGATGGATAGGGGCACTGGTAGAGCTGTTACTGAAGGTGTTACTTGTACCTGCTATTCGGAATGAAATATTCCACCCATGAGTATAGGGAAAAGGGGAGGGAAAGAGGAATTTTTGTTGTCTACACTGAAATAGACTTGTTGCATCAGGTGAACTTTTAAACTTAAGAGAGATTTACCAAATCAGTATTTACTTCATCTGAATGGTGGATATGTAATGATGTAATGGCCCTTGACCCTTTTCCAAAGTCATCAATATTATGAGGACATACCTGTGGGTTTTTTGTGTTCTAGTCACTGTGAACTTACGTGACTGCTGCTCTTTGGAAAGAGGATGTTGAGTTGGGTGAAGGTTTGGGCAATATGGACTTCAGTGTAAGCTACCTGTTATCTGACTTTGTGTATACATACACAGGGAATCATGAAAAAGTTAGTTTTTCGGCTACAACAAAAAGAAATCGTACCATTAAGTCATAGAATCTCAGTTGGCAGATGCCTTAGCTAATACCTATCTAACTAAACCTGGTCGTAGAAATTTCTGAATCATTCTGAAATGCATGTTCTCTGTTTAAAACAATGAAGACCTGACACCCTTAGGAAGTGGCAGCTTCGTATAGGGAGGAACACTCTTGATTAGGGAGGTCTGCATGTTGTTGGGTCAATGTCATACCCTTTTTACATTTATTTTATTTGGAGTTGTCTTCTCGTGTAATATGGATAGAGTCCTCTTCTTACACATTGCCATTCACATTTTTTAAAGAAATGATCATCTCTCCCCCAAGACTCCCCCAGCCAAGATCGAAAGAAGCAAAATGTAGAAATAATAGCAACTTGTGTTTCTAACGCTCTTTGGTATTTGCCAGACACTTTCTTGTCCACTTATTCCTTACAGCAGTTCTGTTTTAAAGATGAGAAGACAGAGACCCCAGTGACTTGCCCGGCACGTGGCTGGTCACTCTCAGAGCTTATTGGCAGACTCCCAGCAGGGTTCTCTCTGGGCTCCTGCTCCATCCCTGCTTATTCTGCCCAAATGCCTGCAATTTCTTTAATTCTTCTTCAAGTTGACGTGGTTTCCAGGCCCCTCACCCTCTTCTGGCCACTCTTTACTGTCCATACTTGGTTAGCATTTTAGAAAAGGATGGTGGCCACCGCCAAACATCCATTCAGAAATATTTGAGCGCTCTGAGTGACAGGTGCTCTGTAGGGACTTGTGACAAAGCAGTCAAACGAAATCCCTGCCCTCTTGAAGCTTATGGTCGGAGGGCTTATATTGGGGCTCACTCCCCTGCCCCACAACCAACATCCAAGGAACTAAAGACTTGGACTAGCAGACTCTGTGATATGAAGGAGTTCATGTGGGAATTCACTAGGCAAACTTCAAAGGATGTAGCAAATATATATCTGTTATCTCTGCTGGTTTCCCCTTTTCATTCCTCCAAACAGATTCCATCTGTGGATTAAGAAAATACTGTTGACTTCAATTGAATTATACCAAATTATTTGCAGGCACAAAACGAGGCCATAGAAAAATTTGGGGTAATAGAAGGGGAAGGTCTCTGATATTACCAGAGGCCATTTGAAATAAAATCTAAGCAAAACTAAAACATGAAAGATGTGATTTGCAGGGCCACAAGGCTTCATTTGTTCTGAAATATGTTTTGAATTCCGAAATATGGGGAGAATTAAGAATACTAGCTATTTGAGAACCCAAGAGATGGATAAGGAATGAATCAGACAAACTGTAAAATAAATACAGTGTTTCAGAAAACCTTGTGTTTTAGTAAAAGCAGCAAAAGTCTTCAGCTTTTATGTTAAAGCTTTCTTATATTAAATTATTGCAGGTTTCGGTAGCTAAAAGAAGTGAGTTTTAATATATGTTAGAATTTTATTTTTTATTTAAATATATTTTTATTGTTGACAGTAGTACAGATATCTCCCAGTCCCTCCCCTCCTTTACTCCCCTCCTCCCAGCCCCCAGTATGTTAGAATTTTAATACAGACATAAGTTATGATGCTTATCTAGTTACTTTTATTGATCCTTACATTTTTTTCTCCATTGCTTATATTTTAATAACGATTATACTTTCAGTCTTAAGGTAGTAATGGTTTATGAATTAGAAAGGTTAAACTCTATTGGAGATGAGGTTCAAAAATTCCAAAGTCTCCCAAAAAATTTTTTGGTAACATCTGGATAATGACCTTCCAATGATCTTTCATCAGTTGGTGTTTGGCTGCCAAGAGCCATAATTCTGCATGTGTCCTTGCTTCTAGGCTGTGTGGCACAGAAGAAAGGGCATGGACTTCGGAGTCTCACAACCTTGGGTTCAAATCTAGCTCTGAGATCTTGAGCGAGTTACTTAGCATCTCTGAACATCAGTTTCATCATCTGAAAATGGGCCATTTCTGCTGAAGTGGTTGTGAAAATTAAATAAAATAAGGTCTATCCAGTGCCCAAAACATAACAGTAAACCAATGAAGGGTCCCAATTACTTCTTTTTATTTTCTCATTCCATTTTCTTTTCCTTTTTCTTTCCCTCCCTCTTTTCCTCCCTCCCTCCCTCCCTCCCTCCCTCCCTCCCTCCCCTCCCACCCCCACCCCAAATTCAAAACTAAAGGAGCAGTATCCTGTAGCTCTTCAGCATGCTATATTGAGCTGGATGACGTCATCATTAGTAACACTGGCTTGTAACCAAGCTGTTCCTTAAGGCATGCTCTGGATAGAATTTCATCTCCGTTTAGGGTCTGTACTTCATAACTGGACTATTTACTGGCAGAAAACTGTCTGTGCTTTGCTTTCTGGGATCTGGTTGGTTAACCCTTTGCTCCTCAGAGCACTCCATTTCCTCAGTCCTGTGCTCACTGTGGGACTCTGAGCTCTGAAAGAAATGTGAACTTGGTGTGGGTCTCTTTAGATGGTGCACACCAATCAAAACCGTCAGTGGCTATAACAGAAATGGGCCATTTGCAGGGGAGGGGGAGATGTGGGTGTTTTGTTTTTTTTTAATTATGAGACTTTATGACATTGCTCCTAAAAGCCTACTGCCTATATTGTATCTTATTATGGAGAGTCAGACAGACTTGAGTTTGGATCCTGACTTTGATATATATTAGGTAGCATTTAACCTCGCAAAGCTTTGGTTTTCTGATCTGTATACCAGAGATTGTAGTCGTACCTGCCTCCTAGGGTTGTTGGGCAATTTAGTTGGGTTAATCCATAAAATGCCCTTGATTAATGCTCGTTCTCAGGAGTGGCAGCAGCAGTCAAAGCCATTGTGGTGAGTGTATATTTGTGTACATTTTACGAACATGTCTCATTCTAGGAACTTTCCAGAACTCCCCTTAAATGTTAAACTGGTGATTGCATTCTCTGTAAGCCATGTCCGTGGCAGTCTCTCTCTTCTTTTATATTCCTGCTGCCATTTTCTCTTCCCAGGGTAACTGCGCGTAGCCTGTCTCTGAGTCCTGGTCCTCCAGCTCTGGGCCTTCGGTCAGCCTCCACTGAGGATGGGGCTTCCTGGGCTCTTCTTCTGCCTCTGCCTCTGCTTTGTCCGCCCTGGGCTGTGGCCCCTTTCCAGCCCCTGGCAGCAGGTCTCTCATTAGCGTGGGTGCTTGAATCTACTTGGCTAAGGAGGAAAACCCCAGGCCAAGTCTTGAAGAGAACCCAAGCCTTTCTTGGTGTCAGCATGCAGCCAGTTGCACAAGGAAGAAATCAAGCCCACATGTGAAGGCAAGTTTCTTAATGCTTTTGTTTCCCAGTTGAAAGTTTTCTGTCCAGGAACTTCCTTAGGGAGAGGACTCCCAGTGGGCATGCTCGAGAAATTGTATTTGGGAAGTTCTTTGAACTGAGGTTAGAGAATATCATTGAGACTGTACACTAATGACTATAGCAGCTGCACAGCCTCTCATCATTGATGTTTCTGCCTCTCTCTTCCTCTCCCTTTCACTCTGAAATCAATAAAAATATGTTAAAATATATTAAAAATGAGAGTATGGGACTGGCAATCCATTTTATTCTAAATCTTTATTTCTGTGTATCTACAAATCCTTTACATAAAAAGTGAGTGGCTTCTATACATGGATTATTTTTGGTGTTCCAAGACATGAATGTGAAACGCGTAGATGTGAGCACTGTAGGAGTGGCCAGTCCTGAGGGAGGCACGGGTTTAATCTGGAAGGATGTGTCTGTGGGAGTTCTAGTAACAGATTAACAGCCACTGCCATCCACTGAGGGCCTGCTCTGTCGTGGGCACTTCACATACATTTTCTCCTTTGACCTTCATAACCACCTTCTGAGAACATCTTCATGTTAGCCGTGAGAAAGGGCGCTGAGAGGTAAACTCTACCTGCCTCTAAGACCCCACGCCCTTTCCACGCCGGAGTCTGCTGTTACCACCAACTCTAGGAGCCAATGAATGTGGGTGGTAATGTTACCACACCTGATTCTCATCAGAGCTTTCTAAAGGTGTTTATTTCTTTTTGATGCCAGCAAGAGGAGAATAATTGTTTGTTGCCCCATTGTAAAGGGGCAAACGAAAAGCAATTTATTCTCCTTCCCCCTTCAATTCCCCAATCTCAGTACTGAGTAAAATAATGGCTGAGGTATTTATATACATAGTGTGACTTTCGCATCTAAGGCTGATTTTTTTTCTAGCTTGTTGGTAGCAGGGGAGAATACAGTTTTGAGATACCAGCTGTCTCTCGGCCGATTTTTTGCATTGAGGTAACAGAGTAATGTGAGTTAACGAGCTCGGGCTTGGTCAAGGCCCCACTGTACAGAGCCACAGTATGCCATTGGGGACAAGTTCTTGGCACATGGGATTTGTTCTCTGTGCTCTGGTGTGTGTGCTGATGCACTTTGACTTTCAGAGGTGGAGAAATTACCAGAAATGATTGATCAGGCAACAGTCAAGGATGACTCAGAGCTAGTCTCTCTTCCTGTGTCCAGATAAAGTGGTAATCTAACATGGAGCCATTTCCCACATGTTTTCCCTGTAATTTTGCTACATTTGTGTTATTAAACGTGTGCTTTCAGCCAACCAGAGAAGTTTGCCTTGACTTTTTAAGGAGAATAATACCTTTCCCTGGGTAGCTTATATGTGCTGGGCTCTTGATCTGCCGAACTAGAAAGGATATTTTGGTTGTAAGTATTTCTCTGTTTGAAGAAAAAGGAAGTGTTTAGAAATCTTCACACACAAAAAAAATCAAATAAACAATCTCTAGAATATGAAACAAGAAAGTGGTCCCAAATCATAGCTGGAATTAGTATCTGTTGCATTTTCTCCTGATTCCTCAATGAATTATCTTTACATTCCCAGAAAGATGTCCTAGCCCTGGCCAGTGTGGCTTAGTTGGTTGAGCGCCCTCCCGTGCACTGAGGGGTCGCTGGTTCGATTCCTGGTCATGGGGCACATGCCTGGGTTGTGGGCTCAATCCCTAGTAGGGAGTGTGTAGGAGGCAGCAGATGGATGTTTTTCTCTCTCAGATTGATGTTTCTCTCTCTCATGGATGTTTCTCTTTCTCCCTCTCTTTCCTCTCCCTCTCTTTCCCTCTCCCTCTCAAATCAATAAAAACACTTTTTTAAAGAGATGCCCTAGAAAAGGACCCGACACAGCTGCAGGTGCAGAGATGAGCACTGTAGGAGTGGCTAGTCCTGAGGGAGGCACAGGTTTAATCTGGAAGGAGGGGGTTTTAATGGGACAATGAGCTATTTTCCTTCCCGTTATCATGGTAGAATTGTGCGTGCTTCGTTAGTGATTCGGTGCCTGTGAGCTCACGCTCAGAGGTCAGGCCCAAGTCCATGGTGCCGGAGCCACAGATGATGAAACGCTGTTTTGCAGCCTGCAAACAAGGATGTTCCCGCAGGGGTGGGTGGGTTGTTGAAACCCTCCTGTGAAAGGCTGTTAAACAAACATGATCTTTGTTGATGTAAGATGAATGCAATACGGAGGCTGGGTAAGGAGAGTTTAGGGGGCTCAAAGAATTTGCACAAGTTATACCCTTTGGTAATATTCATAGGATGTTTGTCTCTTGGCAACAAGGAAATCATTTGCTCATCCCCTAGAATATTCTGCACTAACCAGCTGGCAGATTCAGTCTGTGTACCCTTGATTTTTAAAGAGCAGACTTCTAAATGTTTACAGAAAATATAGATATAACTCCATGGACTACACGTAACGGTGCCATTGGGAAAGAAGTAAAGACAAATACAGTCAAAATCCTGGTGGAATGCTGGGTGTGAGGAACAAGATGGGCAGATGGCTACCACGGGAGTTCACTGGAGGGGTCAGACTTAAAGGATGGGGGAGGAAAGGAAGTGGTACGAATCTGTGAAAACAGTAAAGGGGTGTTTGAGTTGAATCTTTATGAAACTTAGTCAGGGAGGAGAGAGAAAAGGGGGAACCCGGTGTGACAGCCACAGGTGGCCGAGGGAAGGCAGAGAGGCTCACTCCCTCGTTTGCTTTTGTCATTACTAGAAGGTGGCTGTCTCACCAGGTGACACAACACAACAGAAAGGGGACCTGAAGCCCAAATTGGTGAGAGAACTGCAGCTGCTTTTACACCAGTTCACAGTCTCAGGCCCGAATGAATTCTGTCTCACAACATTAAGTTGTAGATCTGAGTCTGGAGTAACCACCATGGAGGTCGTCCTGGAGGTGCCCTGAGGTACAGGCAGGAAGCAGAAGAAAGGAAGGAAGCCCATGGAGATCATAGGAACCGCTGATCAGGGAGCTGTACATGGTTCACCGGCAAAACACTAGCCCATCAGAATGTAGTTGGAAAAGAAGTGACCGATTCCCAAAAGGCATGAGTTCAGCAAGAAGAAGTTATGCCTAGCAAACTCCACTCCATCTTTTTCCATCGTTATTAGATTGATAGATTTGGGAAGTTTAAACATAACGTGTTAGGATTCTGGCAAAGCATTTGATAGCATGTGTGAGGATAACCTTGGGACAAGTTGGAGAGATATGTGGGTTTCCAGTTGGTTGCATGAGATGCCCAGAGTGTTGATTAACGGGTCGATACCAGCTTGGAGAGACAGTCTTGGTGGCCTGCCATGGTACTCTGTCCTTGGCCCTGTGGTGTGTAGGCATGTTTATCATTTATTTACTGGGATTGAGATAGAAGACATGCTTATTACATTGGCAATGGAATAAGGATAGGGAGGGTGCTAAATACATTGACTGGTTGATGGACTTGTATTACACATAATCCCAAATAATGTGAAGCTTAAAATTCTGGATTTAGGTTTCAAAATAATCAGTGAAACAAAATGGAATCAAGAAGACCAGTGTAGCCAAAACTGGTTTGGCTCAGTGGATAGAGCGTGGGCCTGCGGACTGAAAGGTCCCGGGTTCGGTTCCGGTCGGGGGCATGTACCTGGGTTGCGGGCACTTCCCCACTGGGGGATGTGCAGGAGGCAGCTGATTGATGTTTCTCTCTCATCGATGTTTCTAGCTCTCTGTCTCTTTCTCTTCCTCTCTGTAAAAGATCAATAAAATATATTTAAAAAAAAAAAAAAAGAAGACCAGTGTATGTAAACATCTTTGGGAGAAAAAAAAGACGCCTGGGCGTTTTAGTGAAGTATAAACTAAGTATGAACCATCCATTCACTGACCAAATGTTTACTTCACTCCTATGTATATTTTAATCACTCTCAGTACATTGGGAATGCAACAAGTGAGTAAAATACAGACCTCGCTTGCAAGAAGCTGTTAGTCTAAAGGCGTGTATGCATTTCCTAGGGTTGCCATGAAAAAGTACCACAAACTGGGTGGCTTAGAATGAAAAGACATACTGACCCACAGTTTTGGGAACCCGAAGTCTAGAATCAAGGTATCAGCAGGGCCAGCCTCCCTCTGAAACCCTGGGCAAGAATCCCTCCTGGGCCCTTGGAGCTTTTGGTGGTAGCTGTGGAGCTTTGGTGTCCTTGGCTTGCAGCTGCATCCCTCCACCATCTGCTCTGATGTCACACAGCCTTCTCCCGTGTCTGTCTTCATCTGATAAGGCCTTTTCCTCGTCTTATGAGGACACCAGCCCTATGGGATTAGGGCTCACCCTAATCACCTCATCTTCATTTGATAACCAGACCAAGAACCTGTTTGCTGATAGGTGCTTCCCCATATCTTTTACAGGAAGGCAGTTCATCTGAAACATGTTCATCAAGGCATTTGACTCTGATCCTATTAAAGAAAACAGTGCCATAAAGGATTAAACAAACAAGCTCTAGAATATGAGACAAGAAAGCGGAGTGCTGTGAGAACAAGTGGCAGGGAGGAGGGGTGTGGAGGATGCTGGGAGCTCTCTAGGCAAGGAGGAGGGGTAACTTTCCAGGAAGAAGGAGCAACTATGCAGAGAGTCTGGAGGCAGTAAGAGGCTTCGAGTTCAGAGCAAGTTCAAAGGAAATGGTGTATCTGGAGGGCGTGAGCAGGAGGCAGAAGATGGGCGGAGGAGAGCCAGGAGCGGGCCAGCACAGCTCTGTGCACTGTGCTGAGGTGGTTTGTGGCATCTGTTAAAAATAACACAGCCCTAGTCGGTTTGGCTCAGTGGACAGAGCATCAGCCTGCGGACTGAAGGGTCCCGTGTTCTATTCCGGTCAAGGGCACATGCCTACTTTGTGGGCTCGATCCCCAGTAGGGGCATGCAGGAGGCAGCCGATCAATGATTTTCTTTCATTATTGATGTTTCTATCTCTCTCTCCCTCTCCCTCCCTCTCTAAAATCAATAAAAATATATTTTTAAAAGGCAAAAAGAATAAATAGGAGTATACAAAATTGGAGGAAGCAAATAAGCAAATTAGACTCTGTGCTTGCGTGACCACATCTGAAATGCTTTGGCTTGTTGGGAGTGTCATTTAACGTTAGGGTTTTTCAAAATGTGCTCCTCGTACTTTGAATTAATGTATTTCTCGGAGAGGAAAGAAGTTGTGGGATGATAGCCATTTGGGTTATTCGAATGAGAGGACTTTTCCACCTTTGCTCTTAGGGCAGAATGAGGCCAATGGGCAGGCGTCATAGGGGGGCTTCGGGCAGGGGAAGGGCTTATGGCAGTGGGAGCTACACGAGAGCGGAGGATGCCTCGAGAATGCGGGCTGCCCTTGCCCATGGGGACGGCCACCTGTCAGAGAAGAAAGGAATTCTGCAGCGAAGGCAGGGTGGGGAACTTCCTCCACGAGGTGTACCCACCAGGGTTTCGTGTATGATGTTAAGATTTCTAAAATGCATTAACATGCCCTTTATACTTAAACATCAAGAGCATTCAAAAGGCTTTAACATGAAATGTCACCGGGGGGTTATTAAATAATGGAATTCACTGAGAAGTCTTTGTGATGCAATATTGGATGTCAGCGATGTCGCAATTAACACATCTCTGCAGCATCACAGCCAGGCAGGCGCTCTTCTGAGGCCGAGGTATTCGCAGGAAGTATCTTCATCTCACGTCATGGGTACAACTGTCTCTTTCCTTTCCCTAATGTCCTTCCAGCCGCCCTTGATGGCCTGGTTCTAGCCGCCTCGTTTCCAGGGATCAGTTGCCAGTCATGTACGTTAAGCCACATAAATCCTACTGAGAAGTGGTGGTATGTAAATGTGTACATTCTGTCTTACACCAGCTAAGCAGCTTTACCTTCCTGGGAGGCGGGGAAGCCGGAGACACACAGTGTCTGGGAAAGTGTTAATCCTCCCCACGTGCCTCAAGACCCAGAAAACCGGCCAGCTGCCAGGAGTATATTTAAAAAGGATTTCAAGCCCTAGCCAGTTTGGCTCAGTGGATAGAGCAGACAGCCTGCGGTTTGATTCCGGGCAAGGACACATGCCGGGGTTGCGGGCTCCATCCCCAGTAAGGAGCGTGCAGGAGGCAGCCGATCAATGATTCTCTCTCATCGTTGATGTTTCCCTCTCTCTCTCCCTCTCCCTTCCTCTCTGAAATCAATAAAAATATATTAAAAATGATTTAAAAATAATAACAAAAAGGATTCCAGCATTTCCTTGTCTCTCTTGAAGGAGATCCAGTTCATATTCCACACCAGCACTTCGCAAAACCCGCCCCCTTTCCTCTCTGCCTCCTTCTCTGGGCCAGGTGGATCCTGGGCTGCCCGCTTTCCTTCCTTCCGAAGCTCCATTGCATTAATCAGCCAGGCTTCTTGGTGTTGCTGTTTCTGAGTGGGTGGTGTGTTTTTTCTTCTTGGAGTCAAAGGAGTCAGGAGTTGACAGAGAAGGCAAGCAAGCCCCTTTCTGCTGTGCCCGCAGGAGCTCAAAAGGCCGGGGAGCAGGCAACACCAGATCCACCAACCCCGTTACTCGCGTGGGTTCAAGAAGGGGCGTGTTGCAGGGGAGGTAGGTGGGTAACTGGACTGCGGCATTCACGTGGATGACAGCAAAACAGACAGCGAGGAAGGGAGGCCGAGGCCAGAGGCCAGAGGGGTGGTCCTGAAACCAGGCGAAGTGTTCGAGCGGTGGCTGCTGGCAGGAGGCGGATTGGATCCCCATGTAAGTAAAAAGATCCAAAACCCAACTCGTTCTGCGTGTTCCCTACTTCTGTTATTGGGGCGTTTGCTGATGTTTGTAAACATTCACAAGCATGATTTAAGATCAAGGACACTCGACTGTTTGACTCAAAGAATTCGTTTACAAATCGCTGCACAGCCTGGATTCAAATGCTTGCTTCCTGCCCCAGGCATCACTTCAAGTTAGGGGTGGGAAGTAGTGCTGTGTCCTGGACCCAATGGAGTCAGAGCCCAAGATTCCGTATTTCTCCCTCCGCGTCTGAGCGCTGACTATTCTGAAGGTCAGACGAAGCAGCTCTTGGAGAAGCATTTCACTTTTCCTTTTTAAAATTTCTAAAGCTTGATCTTTTAGAGAAATTGACAATTCACTAAGTAATTGATATGCCCTATATGCAGTTTCTCCAACTTAAAAGTTGGAGATCAGAATCTTTCTTAACTTTTCTAATAATATTACAAAAATAGAACACACATGGGACAAGAATGTCAGACCTCAGTTTTAGGGACCTCGTCATTACAAGTTACTTTAATCTTTAAAATTCTTAGTTCGCATCGCCTAAACCTAACATTTAGTGTCTCTGCGTGGTGGTGGTGAGGAACGGGCACTGTTTTCGTTGCTTTCTCTGCGCGCACAATAGGAATGTTTTATTCAGACTCGCTGGACGCCAACAGGAACTTTCAAATCTCTCTCAGCCAATAGCAGTGTTTCCACAAACTGCCAAGATGCTAATGATGCAAGTTCTGGCAACACATTGTTTCTGTATTTTAAGAAGTAACAAATCAGAACATGCTTTTCAAAATTGAATATATAGTCTTTTATAGAAATGTCTTTTCTGCAGAACCATAAAGCATAAGTATACTTGGTATGTGATCCATCTAAATTTCTTGAACTTGGACTTAGAGGGAATGTGAATTCTTGTCGCATTCCTTCCCTGCCACAGTTTGACGGAGGAACTTTGCCTAGCGTTGAAACAGAAGTGGTTTAATCTTAGCAATGAATGAAACCAGGTTCCTTTGAGGAGGGGTGTGAGGTAGTAAATTGAGGCAGTACTTCGGCTCTAATGGAAAAAGCATGATTAGAGGAAACCAGTGCTCAAAAGCATTTCTCAATTCTTTGCTCTTGGACAAAAAGAGCTTTCTTGGACTTTAACATGCCTCCTCGTCCATGAACATACTTGTAGCATTTTTAATGGAATCCAGCTACTAATCCAGAAATAAGTTTAAAAAACAAAAAACAAACAAAAAAAAACTTCCTGAGGATGGCTATAATTCAACAGGGGCCTGGGATCTCCCAGGTCACCTGGATTTCATTGGTGCCCTTGAGTTGGCTCTAATTTGTATGCTGGTGAATTAAAATTAGAATGAAGGCGATAGGGAGTATTTTTTGCTTGTTTTTTTTTTTTTTTTTTTTTTAGAACAGTTATGTTTGCCTTTTTATGCAGTTTCTTGAGATGTAACACCAAGTGAATCACTTTCTTGTAAGATGAGCAGTTCCCACACCTGTGAGCACAGCAAGATTTGATCCACAACAATCAGAGAAACCTCGAATTAAACTTCAGTGATCTAGGAAGCCCACTCGTCTAGAATATCTTGTGGCATAAAAACGTGCCCGATGTGACTGTTTTCTGGAAGTTCAAAGAGCTTGACATGGCCATTTGGATTATATTCTAGAAGCTCTGCTGACCCCCACTTACCTCTAGCTCTCCCCAGCCCCTGACGCATGAGAAACACTCAACAAACGTTAGTCATTTTAATAGTATAGCATTTAAGTAGTGACGGGTGTGGAGTCTTTAGAAAGGGTACCTCCTGATGTTTGGGATGGCACACGTCTTTACCTGGTGACAGGGGCTCACAGAGGACACTTCCTTCAGTAGCTGGTTGGGGCGAGGGACAGATTGTACCCTCTGGCATGTGGGGTGACTTATTAACCAAAGATTGCTAAGACCTAAAGGGCCAGGCGGCTGCCTGATGCGAAGCGTACCACCAGGGTCCTTGGCTGAGGAAACTGGGTGCAGACTGGCCAGATACTCCTGTCACCGAGGTGCTGAGGGTTCTGTTTCTTTTCTGCACTTTTTTTTTTTTTAACTTCTGCTCTTCTCCAACCCTAACAACAAAAGTTGGACAATTTTTTTTTATTATTCTGCATCTATTTGGATGAGACAGCTAGGTATGCCTATGCCTTTATTTTTGCCTTCCCTGAAACTAAGTAGATCCCCATTTTGAAGCTGCCTTTACAAACTTTCCAAAATTCTCTATCAGCTGTTCGTTTGCCGGATGTCCTTAGGAAAGTTGCTTGTTTATGTCTGGATTCCTGTCAGAAGCTTTGAAATAGCTTAACTTCCTGGGAGTGACAATCTATATAAAAGCCTAAGTGACTGGAATGACCGGTTTCTATGACATGCACTGACCACCAGGGGGCAGACACTCAATGCAGGAGCTGCCCCCTGGTGGTCAGTGTGCTTTTACAGTCAACCTCCCCCGGCCAGCCAACCTCCCACCGTCTCTCCCCTGGGCTGGCAGGCCCCAGACTGGGATGGGGAGCCAGGGGTGGGTGGCAGCGGACGACGCCCCATTCCTAGGGGGGCCAAGGGCCAGCTCCCTCCTCAGGTCTGGTGGCCAACCTCCTGTGCCCTGTTTCTCCTCACCGGCCGGCAGGCCCCGATCTGCCCGCTGCCCACCCACTGCCGTGGCAGCATGGCAGTGAGGGAAGGAGGAGTGGGGGATGGGGGGAACCATGCAGTGGCGGGGCACCAACGGTGGCAGCATTGGAGTTCGGAATCTGTTCCTTTTGTGCCTGGCTCAGCAACCAGCACCTCCTCTTCGGCCTGGTCCTGATCGGCCTGGTCCTGATCGGCCTGGTCCTGATCGGCCTGGCCCCGATTGGCCTGGCCCCGATTGGCCCTGATCGCCAGCCAGGCCTAGAGATCCCACCTGTGCACGAATTTCGTGCACCAGCCTCTATTTTGATATAAAAGGAGAGAAAATGTAAAGGTTATTCCTACAATGTCATGACCTTTCAGTGGCCTCCATGTGCCATTAATTTTTACCTATTTCTATATTTGCACTTACCTATCTGGAAGAAATTTGGAGGAAGATATCATACAGACAGTTCGATTTGGAGAAAAGAAAAGTTTTGAACCAAATATAAATGAAATGTATATGAAAAAGTATCTTTGTTTTCCAAAAAAAAAACCCAAAAAACATTTTAGGTTTGAATGCAAAGGTTTGTGGTTGTTTGGTTTGATTTTTTATGAACCAGAGAGAACAGTTACCATTTCAGATGATCTTTTATCCTGAATTATACTTTTGGTGTATTTTTTGAGAAATTAAACTCTTAAATGTAAATCAAAATGAGAGAAATGTCACCAATCCCATGATATTATGCCCATATTTTCTTCTCCCTTCTATTAAATTATTTAGCATATAATAAAAATTTGAAAATGTTTTTGAACTTTAAAGTTGTAGAAATGTAGTTGATGGTGATTTTGCAGATTGCCAAACCATAAGGTCTAGTTTAAAGAATACACACACACACACACACACACACACACACACACACAATGCAACCAAGATCCAAGTTCTATGTGGTTTAATTTCTTTTCCCTGTCGGTCCAAAAACAGAAAGTGCAGATGTCTCCCTATGATACTAGCAACTCAAACGAGGAAGGGAAATTTGGTTATAATTAGGATGAGCTAATTTGTTGAGGATTTGCTGGAGTGCCTGCCTGCCCCACCGCTTGCCACAGCTCTTTCTCCTGTAAGATTTGTTGACAGGACCTGTGATACTGAGAATTAAGTTTGAAAATTCAGCCTGACTTAGCGGAGGAGAGGAAAGATTCATTTCTATGCCACTAAATGCCTCATCAGGCTCCTGAACCAGAGTAAAAATCCAGGACTGACGTTTGACTGCAATTTGCAGATTTGGAAAGATTCCTGTGGTCAGCGGAAAGGAAATCTGCTCTGTGGTGGTGTCATATCACCAGGGCTAGGGGTTTACTTGACCTGCAATTCTGTGCTGTCACATTTACAGCCTGGATTGAAGAAGGTTGAGAAGGAGGTGCTGAGGAAGGAATTGAGCTTTGGGGCAGGAATTAAAAGGGGCTCGAGCAAGGAGTTAGGTTTCTTGAAACTGTTTACTTACGGTGGGGTCTGTGGAAGACCCGCCTGTATCATCAGGGTCGTTTGAATCATTCGGAGATGTTTGTACTGCAGAGTCTATTACAGATCCCTCCAGCCTGCCCTTGGCTAATTACGTTTCCAGATTTAGGCTGAATATTTGCAGATTTTTCTTCTCAATAGAAAGACCACTGTCTTAGCAATAAGTAAAGTTATTATTTATGGAAGAAAGGTACACATCACCAGCCACTTGTGACCTCATAGGAATGTTGATTCGAGTTTTACATTCGAAGGGGAAGGCCATGGGTATGAATGTTAACGGAGACCTCTGCATGCATGTAGGTTCCCTATTAAATACCAGTCCTTGGTCACAGTAGCAGTAGCTGACAGAGCCTTTGGAAAAACAAAGTCTGTACTCTCCAGGCCAATAGCACTGTCTTTAAAAGCCCTGCGTCTTCTCCCTACATGGTGTGTTGTGGATGAGACAGTCAATGGGCAGAGGGTGCAGACCTGAGTCAAAGGCTAAGTATGAGTGGAATTTCCTTCAGCAATGAAAGAACCTTGTAAAAGTGAGAATAAGGTCATCACCATTGCACACAAGGAGCGTATCTTTTAAAAACGTTTTAAAGGAAGAGTTACTCAACTTTTAAAATATGTCAGTGTCAAATTGTATCACTCAAATTCAACACAGAAACCCTGTTTTTTTTCATTCTTCTGTTGCCATAGTACGTTCATCTATCAGTCCGTCTCCACAAAAAACAAAAGCACAGGATTCCTTTTTCTTTATTGACTAAACGGTGTCTGTTGCACCTGCTAGGACTTCACAAATGTTTGGTTAACAATGATACATCAGATTGACTCAGGATGTTTTACATTGCGTTTCTCTGTCCCATTATATTTCTACAAAATTGATATTGTGGCAGGGCTTTTTGCCATCAGTATTTTATCAGCTGTGCATAGCTGAGAGTGTTTGCAGAGAGCACTGCGTAACCTGTCGGTTCTAGGAAGAGTTCTTGACATATGCTTTTCTGGTACTGAAAAGCTAACGGAAGCTTAGCAAATGCAACTTTATCTTATTTTCTGAGGGCAACATGGAAAATGGCCCAAAATACTTTCCAGCAATCAGGTCCGATCTGATTAGAGTGGCACATTTCTGTAAAGAACAGCCCTGCTTCCTGTGTACTGTAGAGTGAATTAAATTCACTTTTATATTGATGAGATGACGGTAACGTATTCATTTTGGGTAACTGTTGACAATAAAAGTTTTCACTATTTTTGACATTTTCAAAGGTTTGCTTATTGGTTGGCTTGCTTATTCCCTTTCATTTTTTTATACTGTTTATTTTGTGTGTGTAAAAGGGGGGTGTAAAAGAAATTTCACAAAGAACAGTATGACAATAGTACCAGAAAAAAAGGATTTTTTAAAAAAGAAAACTTACCCACAATCCTATCACATCCCAAAATTTCTTAATTGCCCCTTCTTTATTTCAGATCCTTTGCTTAAATAGTTAACCATTATAGAATTTGTGTCTTTTCCTAAAAATTGAGGTTAAGTGTTTTGTCAACTCTGTTTTATCTAAAGACAAACATGTATCCATCATTTTTAATATCAGCTGTTTGCTAATGTTGTATATCACATGTGCAGCTTTCACATGATCTTAAATCATTACGAAATTCAGTAAATTTTCATTTCTGAGCTTTTTAAAAATTGGTAGTTGTCCCTAAATCTTGAATAAAAACATTTAAATGTTAGAGAAGGTCAACATTTAGTAATACCTCAGTTCCCCCCAGCTTCCTCCCCTCCCCACACACACACCTCAGTTGACCTCTATTTAACTTCAGTGTTTTACTTTTTAAATATATATATATATTTATTGATTTCAGAGAGGAAGGGAGAGAAAAGAGAGAGATAGAAACATCAATTATGAGAGAGAATCATTGATTGGCTGCCTCCTGTACACCCCCTACTGGGGACTGAACTCACGACCCCGGCATGTGCCCTGATCAAGAATTGAACTGTGACCTCCTGGTTCATAGGTTGATGCTCAACCACTGAGCCACGCTGGCCAGGCAGTGCATTTCACTTCTTGATTCTTTTTTAAGCAGTACACTTTCCTACCTCATCTTCTGTATGTATTATATGAGAAATAGCTTGTCAAGGGTTAGTTGTAGAAATTAATACACATTTGATTGATAGAAGTATTGATACCTTTTGACTTTGGAAGCCAGAATATTGACAACATTGGAGATGGCATTCATCTGTATTTCCAAATTCTCCACCAAGTATTTGTGAAGTGCCATGCTTGGCATTCTGTCAGGTTTTGTGGAAAATACTGATGTGCAAACTTTATTGTTGCTGTAAGGAACTTTTCACTCATCTTTGTTTTTCTTTAGGATTTTTCTCTGTATTCTTTGAGCTGCTTTCAATATCAAGGACTTGCGTTTGCAATGATATGTGAATAATGTTTAGCAAGCTAGCTTTATCTACTAGGTTTATTGTGAAATTAGATTATTCACATCCCAGACAAACATCTGTTATGAGCAACTAGTCGTTTAGATTTAGTATAGAAAATTTATCTTTTTTATTTATTATTTTTAAATAAAATATTTTTTAATAATAGAGCTATTTTAAACAGAGATTAAGGTTGAGAACTGTTTATAGGGTTATTTTCTAGGATAAGAAACCTCTTATTTCTCCCTCTCCCTTCCTCTCTGAAATCAATAAAAATATTTAAAAGAAACCTCCTAAGTTCTTTGGAGAAGATTCCAAGTTGTGACCTCATGAGTTAAGGTTATTGATAATGAATGTCATGAGATTGAAGGGGATGGCACTCAACCTCTAGTTCAGTACAACTGGCAAACTTGAATTTGAACTTCCAAAAAAATAATACAGTTGATTTTATGCACCAATAAGCTGCATATACTATTCTATTCCCTATTCCTTAGTTATTTCCTAGTCTGCTGACAAGGAAATGCCTATGTCTCGGTAGACAAGGCCATGTAGATTTTGATTTTTGTACTTCTTTTGCACATAAATTGTACATATTCATTGGAGATGAATTAGAAATACACATTAGGAATATAATGAATATTATATGAAGTACACAGGAATAAAACTTAGCCCACCACCCAAAGATCACTAATGTTAATATTTTGGTATAGTTTGCTTTAGCCTTTTTTGCTGTAATAGGTGCATTTTTTTTTCTTACCCAAATCCAATTTTTGTTTTATAACCTAATATTTTTTTTCAGTGCTAAGTTTTTGGGGCCTGTTTGGAGTGGGGGTGGGGGGGTGGTTGCAGAATGAGACTTGTTATCTACTTTATTCATTGCATTTCAGAAGAACACATAAAACTTGATACGGACTTTGGGTTAGTATATGTATTTAGAAATCTCAAGTAACTATAAATAAGCATGTGTATTTCACTACAAATTCATACTTAAAGCATAGTAGGCTAGCAGTTTTAGTTAGAAAAATCCAAGCATGTTTTGGGGGAAATCTTTTTCTTCTAAAAGGTTCAAATGACTCCACAGAAAAGACAAAGTGGGACAGAATGAAATGAAAACAGAGAAGCTAAAACACATATTTGAAATGCATGTTCATATCCTGAAAACACACATTTGCTAAAGCTGTGGAATACATAATGATGGTGAATTTACCTGCCTTTCCCATAGCTGGCCTGCAAGGCTTCTAAAGCTGGAGACTATATCTATGTGCCATCCATTCTAGACTTACTCTTAGCACAATTCCTGGCAGACAGTAACACCTACATAACATGAGTTGAATGAATGACTGAAGAAAAAAAAAGAAAAAGAGGACCAAAAAGATGGGGTCCTTCACCCCTTCCTTGTAGTGAAGACCAGTTAACCAACTTACGGAAAACAGATTTATCAGCATATCTTTAAAAATTGTAGCAACAAAAATGGCAAATCTTTTTTAATCACTCCAGGCTCCTACTCCTTTGCACCCCAAATAAGCCCTTGTCTCAGCCCCTTATAAAAGGGCATATCTAAGTGAACTCTGAGAAATCCCCCGCTTTGGCTCATGAAGCCCTCCTGACTGCTCTCGGCCACACCTCTCGCAACTAGTGAACAACAGCAAAAATCCAGGCGCCATAATTGAGCTGAGACGCTAGGCCTCGGATTGGAGGGATGAGGATGCCAGACCAGCCTCTAAACGCCCTCCCTCCTCTCTCTCCCTCAGGTTGACCTTTTCACCATGATCCCCTGCAGAGCAGCGCTGTCTTTTGCCCGATGTCTGATCAGGAGAAAAATCGTCGTCATGGACGGCCTAGAAGATTCCAAATTAAGCCGTTGCTTATCCACCATGGACCTCATTGCCCTGGGGGTTGGAAGTACCCTCGGTGCTGGGGTTTACGTCCTGGCTGGGGAGGTGGCCAAGTCGGATTCAGGCCCCAGTATCGTCCTGTCCTTCCTCATCGCCGCCCTGGCTTCGGTGATGGCCGGCCTCTGCTACGCTGAATTTGGGGCCCGAGTTCCCAAGACGGGGTCTGCCTATCTGTACACGTATGTTACCGTTGGCGAGCTGTGGGCCTTCATCACCGGCTGGAACCTCATTTTATCCTATGTGATAGGTAGGTTTCCCAAACTCCAGCTAATTGTGTGGCGTGGTAGCATAGCACTCCCTAGTCCCAGGCCTTGGGGCTCCCTTGTAGGTCTGCGTTGGTTAATGACCATGGTCTGGAGTGTGAGAATCACATGATCCTCGCGTGCCTCCTTTTTCTCATTTTTACAATGTCTCTCCTTCTCACTGCACAGCTGGGCAATTCTGCCTCATCTCTGAATACGCTGCTTAGTGGATTTACAAACCTCTTTTCAAAAATATAGCTCTTTAGTGCAAATAAAGTTACCTGATTCCGCAGGTGATGGATTGAGCATTTGATTACTAGGTTATGATTATAATATTATGAAATAATTGTATGTGGGATGAAAATGGTCAAGTCAATCTGAACTAACTAACCCATGTGTCTCCTAGAATAGAGTAGCAATTGATGTCATGGTCATTTTTGCCCCGTGACCATGTATTCTCTGAATTTCCTGTGTTTTGGGAAGGTACATCAAGTGTTGCAAGAGCTTGGAGTGGCACCTTTGATGAACTTCTGAACAAACAGATTGGCCAGTTTTTCAGGACGTACTTCAATATCAATTATACCGGCCTTGCAGAGTATCCGGACTTCTTCGCTGTCTTCCTCATATTGCTTCTATCAGGTAAGAAAACCAGTGACACTCCTCCCTACATTGAGCTAGACTAATTGTCCCAGGAAAGTAGATTACCACTGAAATTGGGGCCTGCGTTCCCCAGACCAGGCAGCATATTTCTACACTTAGATTATCATTGGAGGTCTGTGGGCCTGGCTAGAATCCCATGTTATCTTAGGTGATAGGCATGCTTCAAAAAGACATCTGAATTGTGTCGAGTGTTAGAAATAGCACTTTCATGTTCATGGCACTTGGAATGCACTAAATAATAGCAGGAGGCCCATCAAACTTATAATACTCATTGGAGAGTTGCAGAAATGGCAATGAAGTTTCAGTAAGGAAGAATGTATAATATTTGGCATTATTTCATCTTGTTATATACAATTGAGGATATTTACAAGCATACTATTTCTAAAAGAAACTGTCTTTCCATTCATGCCATTCTCTATATATTGTAGGCATCTGGTGGGTTCTTTTCGGCGGTGTTTTTGTTTGTTTGTTTTGATTTTTTTGTTCTTTTCCTATTATTTTTTGGTGTAGACATCATATGGGCAAACATACTTGGTACCAGGATTGTTTTCACCAGCACTGTGGCATAGTGGTTTAGAAGGGCACAGGGAATAGGGTCAGAGAAGCCAGGTTTCTCCTTCTACTCTACCACTTAGAGTCTTTCGAACATTGAGTGACTTCATTTTTCCATGATTCAGTTTGCTCATCCATAGATACCAGTGTTTCTCTTGTACAGGCTTCCTGCTTGGTACCTAGTAAGCACTTAGATGGAAGGCGCTTTTGCTTTGTAGGCATAGTTAATCCCTGCTGTCCCCTTATGTTTGCTTGTTTTTAACTATTTGAACATTTTCTATTTTGATTGTAATCCCTGCCTGCATTCCTGCTAAAACCCATCAAGGATTGCACTAAGAATAAAATGCACCTTTTTTCCACTTACTACTTGATATACACTAGTAATCTGCCCCTTGCTGTCCTAGCCAACCTTCTCTCTAACTCTGTTCTTCCTTGGTTACACACATTCTATAATGAATGTTTACTTGTAAAGTTATATAGTCTTTAAAATAACTTTACCCTTTAAAAGTTGATTGTTAATGAAATGTGTTGTAAAGGGATAGGGCTAGGGGTATGAACAACAATTATAGTTCTAAAATATTTGGCATTTTGCTCTAATATCAAGAAAAATCACATTAATTGTTTTTCAACAGGTGATAGATTTTGTTTTGGTTTCTGAACAGCCTAGGTAACATGAATTAGTTAGATCATATTTTATTTAGGGGTGGTTTCAATGAACTTAAAGTAGTCAGCTGTAATCTCTAAACAATGAGAAGCATGTAGCTATGACACAGTTAGGATCACTAAATTCCACAGCAAGACACAGGCCTTGGCTTGCCTCTTTTGTGGAGTTCTTGACTGTCGTGTCTTAACTTTAAATAGAGGCTAAACTTACAAGCGAACATTGTTCTTAGAATCTTTGAAGATCAAAACCCCCTATTACAAATCTTTATTCATAGTGTGATACCAAATATCTTGGCATCTGAAGCTGTTACTTCTTAAGGGCCCAAGGAAAGTTTATGCAATATTTGGATGAGATATTTATTGCTCTCTAATCTACTGGCTGGAGATGGGGATCTCAGAATAGAGAGGGCACGTGGGGTATTGGGGAACTTTTCTAGGGCATGACAGTGGCTTTGCTACTTTCCAGTGTATATAGTGGCATGGAGCATCATGTATATTTCCTAGGTGTATAGTGGTTCCTGAGCTGACAGGGAGTTACAGAGTCATAGTTCTACTGACTACACAGTTTTCCTTTATGTTGTTAATGTAGTTATATTAGTGTAAATTCTTGGAATTCTAAAGGAAGAGGAATGAAATTTGGCTTCTCTCATCTCTACTTGTAGAGTTGTGCTTACTAGATGAGGGGTGTGTCGATGAGAAAGAAGCAAGTAAACATAGGGCCTAATCCTTTCACCTCAATAATTTCCTCAAAAGTGAAAAATAAATTTTATTTGATTATACTTATTCATATCTATATAAGGTGGATTAAAGATATAAATATAATCACAAAAATACTAGAATACAAAGGTCAATGCTTTGGGGATTAATAGTAGGGAAAATCTAAAGGTAGAAACTAAAAAGGAAAACTTTATATTCTAAAACATTAATGTTAAAAGCAAATGATAAACTGGGAAAAACGAGGTAATACATGATAGACAGAGAGGTTATAGCGTTATTGTTATATAAATACATCTTAAAAATCAATATGAATAAGAATAGCCTAACAGAAAAAAAAATGGGTAATTTAAAGAGGGCCAAACATTATGGAGAATATTTTGATAATATGAACCAAAAGCCTTGTATAAAAGTACATGGCCTTGATACAGTATTAACTTTTAGAAAATTATTGTCAAGAAATAATTAGAAAGTGTCAAGAGATATTTATGTCAATACTGTTTATAGTAGCAAGAAACTAAAGTGGCCTGGTTGTCTCTAAATAAGTGATTAAAGTGCAGTGTCTCCATATAGAGGGAGAGTATGTGGCCATTAGAAATGTATTTGTTTCCCTAGCTGATTTGGCTCAGTGGGTAGAGTGTCGGCCTGTGAACTGAAGGGTCCCAGGTTTGATTCCAGTCAAGGGCATATGCCTGGGTTGTAGGCTCAATCCCCAGTGTGGGGTGTGGAGGAGGCAGCCAGTCAATGATTCTCTCTCATCATTGATGATTCTCTCTCTTTCTCCCTCTCCCTTCCTCTCTGAAATCAATGAAAAAATATTTTTAAAAATGTATTTGTTGACATGGATGTGTGTGTGTGTGTGTGTGTGTGTGCGCGTGCGCGCGCGCGTGCACAAAATTCTGGACAGGAGATTACACTTGATTTTACTTCCTTTATATGTTGTCTGTGTCTTTGAATTACTTGGATAGGAAATTGATTACTTTTACAGTCAGAATATGAAATAAAACTGTAAAAATGAGAATCGACCTAACTATCTTTTGGACATGACAATTAAAAAATTGTTTTTGTTTATGTGTGTAGTAAATATGAGGCAGACATATGATTGAGCTTTTACCTTCAAAATTTTGCAGCTTAATTAACCTTGAAATGGCTTTAGAACAGCATTTCATGAAAACTACGTTACTTTACCTCTAGCTGCCCATTGGTAGTAATAGCCAAGGTGATGAGATTTGTCTGTTTCTAGGCGGGTGTGGTGTCTCGTAGCTGTGAGCACATCTGCCTTCTGGTTGGTTGAATTCAGAGATACTGTGTCTTGTTAGGCCAGCGAGGAAGAACTCACAACAGAAAGGGATGAATATGACTTAAATATGTGAATGCTGGCGAACAACATCCTAACGCCGGGAACTGCCTCAAAAAGCCGGTGCCTCTCCTAGAGCTTAGGTCAGACTTAACACGCCCTTTCTTTTCCCATAGGTCTTCTATCTTTCGGGGTAAAAGAGTCTGCTTGGGTGAACAAAATCTTCACAGCTGTCAACATCCTGGTCCTTCTCTTTGTTATGATTGCTGGGTTTGTGAAAGGAAACGTGGCCAACTGGAAGATTAGTGAAGAATTTCTCAAGAATATATCAGCAACTGCCAGGTAAAATATTGGGGGTTTTTCCTCCTCTTGTTCTCTTTTTCTTGGGTGTTGTTGTTTTCTTTAATTTACTCACGTGTGTCTTATTTATGTTACTTTTTTTCTAGAATAATGGTTCTAGAAGCTTTTTGCTCTGGAGACCTTTCTGAGGGTCTGTTCTATTCCAAGACTCTTCCTCCTGCTCACTCCTCACCCCCACCCCCACCCCCGCCCCTGCCCGCCCTGCCCTCAGACATGAATGCAGAGGTGTGCTCACCATTGAGCCGCTGGGGAAGCCATGCAGCTGCTGGTTCTCACGCTCTGCTCCAGGGTGAGGGGAGGGAAAGGGAGACTCTAACCCCTGGGAGAATGCTTTTATTTTCTCCCAAAGGTTTGCTACCTCTGCAGAACAAGGAGTATTTTTGAATCATTCATCCTTCATCCTTTAGTTTGCCTGTTGGGACCACCATTCGGTGTCCTTGCATCTTTCCAGCCTTGTAGTGAATTTCAGGCCTTGTTTTTTGGAGAATGTGATTAGTTGCATAAGCAGACTTGTCCTTGCATTTCACCTTAAACTAGATATTCTCAAAAATGAAGTGAATAATAATATAGAAAAGGTTTTATTCTGAGGTGTATTTAATCATAATTCTCACTTGTGCATGTAAAATAAGATTACAAAAGTATCGATTATATGGAGTGAGGTATATCTACCTGTGTTTCTTTACATGAGTTGTTAGTAGTCGCTCTGATGAAGCAAAAAAAATCATATCCTCTGGTTTTATACAGTTTTTAACATGCAAGGACATGTTCAACTTTAGTATTGTTAATCAAGCCGAGAGAATTCTATGTCACCTTTTCAGATGTCTTTGTAGTGAATTTTTCACTGCTGCCCAACTGTCCATAAGCAGAGGAAGTGTCCTGACTTTATTTCAGATCAGTACTCAAGGTCCTGCCTGGCTGTGAGTTCCAGCCAGACGGGTCTGGGCCTCGGCTCCTGCTGTCAGTCAGCCTCTGACCAAGGTCCGTGTTGGTACCCCCGAGAGGATGCTGTTGTTGGGGGTACCGCTGTGTTCTCTAGGACAGAGTCAGAGAATCAGGGTTTGCTCTTAGTGTATCAGCTTCAGAGCTGATGAGCACACAGCCTCCTGAGGAGGCCGGTTCAGACACATCACCAGAAGCAGTGTCCTATGAAAATGACTTTGCGACGTTTGTTCTCCCCCTTAGAGAGCCACCCTCTGAAAATGGAACAAGTCTCTACGGGGCCGGTGGCTTCATGCCGTACGGCATTGCGGGAACGTTGGCCGGGGCTGCAACCTGCTTTTATGCCTTTGTGGGATTTGACTGCATTGCAACAACTGGTAAGAGCAGAGTCCTGGCTCTAGGTAGAAGGGCGAGGGGGCTCTAGGTAGAAGGGCGAGGGGCTCTTTGTACCACATGAGTATCCATGGGTGGCAGCAGAGGGTCCAGGAAAGAGAATGGGATTTGGACTGGGTTCCAGACCCAGTTGTGACACCTGCTGTATGTGACAAAAAGAAACTGTGTGAAACAACCTGAGTCTTGGTGTCCATGTTGGTAAAATTGGGAGAGTGGTGCCTGCCCCTCAGATGTTATGCAGGTTACCTAAGATACATATATCCTTTGAGAGAATACATATAAAAACATTTTGCAAGCTGTCCAATTCTTTATAGATGTTAGTCATAATTCCTATCCTCAACCTTCTAACTGGATGTGCTATCACAGTGAGTAACCAATGATAATCACACTCTTAAATGATCTCTTCTCTATTAGGACAATATATTGTGATCATTCTGTCCTCTTTATCTTATACAAGGATATCACCAGGCCAGAATCACTCTCCAAGTGTCTACTCTGGGTTCATATTTTTTGCCTGGCTTATCATCTATCGTGCTTTGGATGCTTCAAATGCCAAGTCTTATCAGAGGACCCAAAGTGTTCTATTTTCTATTGAAACTAGAGTTTACTATAAAGTAGGTGGATTGGGTAGAAGTTTATCTGAGGCCTTCATATTTAAGGGCCTACAGAATGACGGGACAGGCGTTTAATCTCTGTGGGTGAATCGTTTCAAAATGGATTCAGACTGCCTACCTACCACTAACCATTTAATAGTGCTGGTATACCCAGTTTTTTCTTTCTGGAATTGGACTTTTATGTGATAGCCGAGTATCCTCAAGAGGAGAGAGAATTTCGTGTAGAATAGGCTAAGAACACGGAAGGGATAAAAGCAGAGTAGAATGACCATGGAGGAGGAGGAAAATGCATGGCTTACCTATTCGTGTTTTATTCAACGCTCGAACCTTTTATGTTTCCTTAGGTGAAGAGGTCCGGAACCCTCAGAAAGCTATTCCTATCGGAATTGTGACTTCTCTGCTTGTTTGCTTCATGGCCTATTTTGGGGTCTCTGCAGCCTTAACACTCATGATGCCTTACTACCTCCTCGATGAAAAGAGCCCCCTTCCTGTAGCATTTGAGTACGTCGGATGGGGTCCCGCCAAATACGTCGTGGCTGCGGGCTCCCTCTGTGCGCTGTCTGCAAGGTACATTGCATTGCCCCCGGCCGGGGCAGGGGCTGTTTGGGTTTCTGCAAAGTGTAGTCCATGTTTAAGAATTCCTTTTGTGTATTTCTCAAATAATCCTGATTTCAGGAACAGATTATGCAGCTATGTATTCTCTGAATAGTTTGCCCAGAACTGCTATCTTTATCTTAAGGATAAAGTCTTTTTCCCCCATCAGTCAAGAGTCAGTTTCTCAAGATAATGCTGGTCCAAGCTTCAGCAAAAATACAATACAGGATTGAGATAGGCATCCACATGCATATACATATGTGTCACACGTATTCATATATGTGTGTATTATCAAACTTTAGGGTGCTTATACTAGTATGTTTCCATGCTGGCCCAGACAATTGAAACCCTAGGTGCAGACTTGATATTGTCTTTTAAAGTAACCTCAAGTCCATGGGCGTGGAAGCCGTACGCTGTGGCATTGTTAAATGTAATGTGCTTTTTATTGGGAAACACTGAGACTCTTCCACGTAGCATTGATCAAAGTGGATGGACTTGGTCTGGAGAAAGAAATGACCCTTCTCAAATTCATGGTGGAAATTTGTGTAATATCTATGCGAAAATGAAAGGGTAGTTGACTCTCAAGTGTTTGGATTTTCAGTAGCCGCTTGTTTTAACACTTCTGGATTCATTTCCCAGGTTTCCTGACTACTCATATTTTAAATTGTGGTCATAAGATACTTCATTCTAGTTTTATACTGTGCTGTGTAGTAAAGCATTCTTACACAGAGAAAATTTATCTCTGCCTGATTACTAATTTTTTAAAGTAAAAATAATTAAAGTTTGATATTGAATGAAGAAATATTTCATGTAATTTATCAGCCTAGCCTTTTCCCCCTCAAATCTATTTTATTTTCTATTCAAGATAATATGAAGTAGCAATTAGAAATTACTCTCATTGGTTTCTTAGCCATCTGCTAACAATAAGGTTTATTCTGAATAATTTCAAATAGTTTCAAAAATCTGAACTGTGATGATATCTTGCCAACCAGTCTTAGAAGAGACGGACCCAGATTCACTGTGGCCAACTTCAACCCAGCTTTATTAAAAATAAAGAAGATGGATTTTTTAAAAGAAAACATTTTATTCATTTTCTCTTAAATGGTTCTTTTTCACAACCAAGCCATATATGGAATGGTGTAGCCAGTAAACATACAGGTTTTTCTGAAGTATCTAAAGTTTTCTTAAACTTTTAATCATGGCTATATCTATGCACTAATTTTACAGTCTTGATTATCTTGTAATCCTGGGAATTATTACTAATTTGATCAAAGATCAGGCTATATGAGGAAAAATAATGGTAAGATAAATATATAATTATTCAGTAAATGAAGGGGCTATTCTATGAATCAAATTACTTAATCTCTTTTTAAAATGACATGTCAATTTAGGAATTTTATTTCCTGAGTTATTGCCATTAAAAATGTCTTAATGATATGATTGCTTTGTTTTTCTTGTTAAGTCTTAATTTTTAGTTTTAATTCAGTAATCATGGGCATGCACAAATTATTGCATTATTGTTAGTCTGATCATTGTGCTGTGCAGATATCTGCAACAGAATAATAAGTGCACAGTGGTAAACATTGGCAATATTTTTAAAGGCCCAATCATAATTTTAAGAATAACAAGACTTCATAATCATAGCTGTGCGCTGCGTTTTATACAATTGCTTAATTTGAGATCTGGGATATAATCGTGCATGAATGTGTTTGCCATACTGCATGTGTTTGCTTTTTATTCAGTCTTCTTGGATGCATTTTCCCAATGCCTCGTGTAATCTATGCTATGGCGGAGGATGGGTTGCTTTTCAAATGTCTAGCTCAAATCAATTCCAAAACGAAGACACCAATAATTGCTACTTTATCATCGGGTGCGGTGGCAGGTGAGAGAGAGTTAACTTTTATTAAGAAAAGGGGTGGGAGGGTCTTTTTTCATCAAGGATTCTGAAAAAGTATGAAAACTTAGGTGGTTTTCTGTTTTGATTCACATGAAGATCAATAACTTGTTTGCAAATGTTTCCTATATTGGATTTTTTTGGCATAGGTTGGTTCTGCACTTTAGTGTGTCCAGTCTGTACTTTGTATCTACCTGTCTAGAAAAATGCTTGTAATAACTCACATGGATTATGAATTTTTCTGTTCTAGTCTTCTGGGCTCTATGTTTCCTTTACCCCGAATTCTGTTTGCCATGGCCCGGGATGGCTTACTCTTTAGATTTCTTGCCAAACTGAGTAAGAGGCAGTCACCAGTTGCTGCCACACTGACCGCAGGGGTCATTTCTGGTAAGCTTTCCAAACATAGGCTTCTTCCATGTTGGACTTGAACGTTTTGTGCGCATGCATGGACTTACAAGGAGGGTCTGCTTGCTGTGCATGTAAGTTATGAACAAAATCACTGAGAAATGATAGTATGGGCATTGGGAAGACATCGGAAAATCGTGGTGGCAGAGGTTTCCTGAAATTCATTCGTAATCGACCCTTTGGGATTTTTTTTTTTTCCATTTTATTTCTTTAACCTTTGGGGCTTCTAACAAATGTGCAAAGGGTTCTAATGGTTGTTCACTATATATCAGGTATTAAATGCTTTTCAGATTGATCAGCACATAAAATTGTATTGCTGACACACCGAATTTTAATTAAAGAACGATTACTTAATTTTGGACATATTGATTACTAGTAAAAATAATTATGTAGTATTTCCTTGTTTGTCCAGGATTTAAGCTGAATATTGGTAAAGGAACATAGGGTTTTTTGAAAAGCTGAAGCTCACCCATTCTTAATGAAGCATAAGGAATGTCCAAGCTGATTGGTACTGGCTGTGGTAGTCACTGCTGTTAGAATGGCAGATGACCGACCCACTTCCTGGGGCAGCCCTGTTCTCTTGGTCACTAAACCCCATGAGGAATCCGTTTCTCCTTTCAACCGTTTTGGTACCCAAATCATGTGCAAGAACCCCAGAAGCTTACTTTTTGGCATATCATGATATCCATGTCAAAAGCCTTTGCCAGATTTTATTGCAGTAATTTTTAGATATTCTACAGATCAAGACAATGGCCTTAAAGGTCCTATTACAAGAAGCAAGAGAGAGAGTGTAGCAAGCTTTCTGGATAAAATGATAAACTGTCTTGGTGTTGTAGAAATCCAAACCAAAAATGATAATTTTGTTGAGGCTCTAAATTGTTGGGAAATTAGGGTAGGGAATGCTCATGTTTAATTTTGTGTGAAATGGGTTGGTGTTTTTTGTTTGTTTTTTCAGAGACAGAAAGTATTTGTCTAAACAGCTTCACTTTGTATATATTTTCTCATGGATTTGGCACTTCATTAGGAAACATTGGAAGGTTGAGTCACTTCTGATCTCTGCACCATAAATGAAAGTTGTACTAGATAATCTGCAGCCTATTTTATTATTAAACGGTGCCTTATGATATTTTAGTTCAAAATCATGGCAAAGGATCACATATTTTATTAACTCCATGAAAACTTTTTTCCAGCAGAACTTTGTCCAGTTATTTTCAGAATTTTATATATTATAGATATACTGTATATTCAGAATTTTAAAAAATTTATTCTTCTTCAGGAAGAATTTAATTTGGCAGTATAACAAGATATTAAAATTAATAATTAAAAGGAGATAATTTTAACAAGAGGCTTTTTTTCAATATTTTTATTTCATACTCCCATCTTACTGTGCTTGATTTTTAATTAGATCAGATTGCTTGTAGGGATCTGTCCTTCTTAATTATGTCCTTCTGTCTTGGCCATCTTATTTTGGCTAGCTGTGATTCTTACCAACACATTGAGGCCAATATTTTTTAAAGTAATCAAAGTAGATGGTTTTTAATAATCAAAGTAGTAGTTATCAATCCGATAACTGAGGGCTTTTGAAGTTTTGTTAGCAGTTTATATGATCCAAAAAAACATCCTATTAATTGTGAGAAATATAATTTATATGCTTTGTTTGGCTTTTCATTGGTACTAAAACAACAACCAAAATGTGAGTCAGTTATCAGCTTTACGGAATTTTATCCTAGGCCGTTCCCTTCACCATCCTTTTTGTTCCTCCATAGCGGTGATGGCGTTTCTTTTTGACCTGAAGGCACTCGTGGACATGATGTCCATCGGCACTCTCCTGGCCTACTCTCTGGTCGCAGCCTGCGTCCTTATCCTCAGGTGAGCCGTCCTTGCCGTGAGAAGGTTCTGGAGGGTGTGGAAATAAAGGAAGTGAGAGCTCACCACCCCTGCTTCCTAGGAGTTAGCAGTCTCAGAGTGAGAGGCTATGGGCATACAGACATCAATATAAAGTATTGGTCCTTAGCCAAGAATCAGATACAATTGATAATTAGCAAGAGTTGGGTTGGCCCAATTCTATGTGAACGGCAGGTTTCCATCTATATATATATAAAAGCCTAAGTGACCAAACAACTGAACAAACTGGTCGACTGGTCACTATAACGCACACTGACCACCAGGGGGGCAGACGCTTAATGCAGGGGTTGCCCCCTGGTGGTCAGTGCGCTCCCACAGCCAACCTCCCATGGCCCCTCTCCCCAGCCTGAAGGCCAACCTCCTGCCACCCCCATCATTGGCCAGGCCGAGGGCCCCCACCGGGCCTCTAGTAATGTATAAAGACACTTAAAAATACTATACTTCGCTGATACTTAACCAGAGTTCCTGTGCTGTTTTTGTGAACGTCTCCTTGGGGCATAGATATTTTCATAATAATCATCCTGTTATCACAGTTGCCTCATTTGAAACTAAGTCTCTCCTGCATCTAATATATAACTTTCTAATTCAATGGCCATCAAAGGAAACTCAGAGTAGCTGCAGATGTCATACTGAGTGGGACTGTGTTCTGACTGCACGCTCAGGGGCTGCCCCAGCTATGGCACTGTCCCATGTCTCGCTGAGAGTCCCAGGAGCTTGTTTCATTGGGACCGAGTGTCTCTTTGAGAATCAAGACAGCCACGTTTATCTGGGGACAGGTACCAGCCCAGCCTGTCGTACGAGCAGCCCAGATACTCTCCTGAGAAAGAAGCTCTGGAGTCGTGCGCCGGGGCGGACTCGGAAAGCGCGTCCCAGGTCACCATGCTGCAGGGACCCGGTTTCAGCCTGCAGACCCTCTTCAGCCCCTCGGCTCTGCCCACAAAGCAGTCGGCTTCTCTCGTGAGCTTCCTGGTGGGATTCCTGGGTAAGTCCTCCCCACTGTGTGCATTAGAAGGCCCAGCAGGAGTGTGTAGATGGAGCAGGTGGCATGTGAGAGAGGACACAGGGCCTCCTGTTACTCTAGACCTGATTAGCAGCTTCCTGGAGCCCTGAAATGTCCATCTAGTGCAGTGGTTCTCAACCTTCCTAATGCCGTGGCCCTTTAATACAGTTCCTCAAGTTGTGGTGACCCCCAACCATAAAATTATGTTCGTGGCTACTTCATAACTGTAATTTTGCTACTGTTATGAATCGTCATGTAAATATCTGATATGCAGGATGTATTTTCATTGTTACAAATTGAACATAATTAAAGCATAGTGATTAATCACAAAAACAATATGTAATTATATATGTGTTTTCCGATGTTCTTAGGCGACCCCTGTGAAAGGGTCATTCGACCCCCAAAGGGGTCGCAACCCACAGGTTGAGAACCGCTGATCCAGTGGGTCACTAGACTTGAGATCATTCTTTTATATTTTTATTTTTTGTGTATATTTTATTGATTTCAGAGAGGAAGGGAGAGGGAGAGAGAGAGAGAAACATCAATGATGAGAGAGAATCATTGATCAGCTTCTGCATGCCTCCTATTGGGGATCAAGCCCACAACCCAGGCATATGCCCTGATGGGGAATTGAACCATGGCTTCCTGGTTCACAGGTTGATGCTCAAATACTGAGCCATCCCAGCCAGGTGAGAGATCATCTTTATAGTAGCAGGATAAATTTCTCATATTTTGGTAGATGAAGCAGACAGGAAGAAATTCATAAGGTGAGAGGGTTAGGAGAAAATTGGTACGTTTCATTAGCTGTTAGGGAGCTTCCTGTGTGAAAGCATTTGGCCAGGTACACCTGCCAATCACAGAACTGGGACCCAGGAGACTGGGAGGCAGTATAGAAAAGCCAGTCTGCTTATCCCCAGTTACATAATCTTTCCTATTTTCAGCGACATTTGTTGAGCATCATCTATGTGTCCAGAACTCTGCTGGGCATTTGGGATATCAAGAGAGATGGGTGCACTCACCGGGCTTTACAACACAGGACTGTTGGTGGCAAGCTAGGGGAGGTACAGGTTTCGCTGAGAGCACCTCGGAGGGGCCCCTAATGCAGACTTGATGGTCAGAGACAGGGTCAGTGGGGGCGATGTCCCTCTCTGAAATAGGGAGAAAAGATGCAGGTCATACTGTATTTGTTTACATTAGCGGTTAGTGTTTACAACAGCTGAAAGTGGGCAGACTTGCCATTTCCCATTTGGACAAAGGGCAGTATCCACCCCTGACAATGGCCCATCAGTCCACGTGGTAGAGTCTGAGACGGTAGCAGACGAGGTGGCACCTGGGCTGGAAAAGCAGGAGGCCGTGCTGGCGGGAGGTTGACTTTCTGAGGAGGAGACAGTCGCGAGTAAGCAAGTGGCGTTGCTTCAGTCAGTGAAATCCGCCCTTGCTGCCCACAAGGAAAAGGAAGAGCCTGAGTATTTGGCCAAGTAGCTATGTAAAGAACTCGATATCTTATCAAAATGCACGGTGTGAACCAAGGCATCTGAGAGAAGTGTGGGTGCTGATTTTGTTGCGCATACGCATCTCCTTTGCAGCCTTCCTCGTGTTGGGCCTGAGTATTCTGACCACGTACGGAGTCCAGGCCATCGCCAGGCGGGAAGCGTGGAGCCTGTCCCTCCTGGTGCTGTTTCTTGTCCTCTGCATTGCCATCGTCCTCACCATCTGGAGGCAGCCCCAGAATCAGCATAAAGTATCCTTCATGGTATGTGCGCATTCTCCCTTGGACGCCAGTTTTTCTGAGTTGTTTCTTTTGAAAAACAAAACAAAGCACTTCCGATGAAGTTACCCAATGAACAGGAGTGTCCCAATTCTTTGAGGTGTTCCTTTTTGCCCCAAGTATTCTGCCTCCGTTGGCTGTGTTGCTGCCATTCTCGAAAACTTGAGGGTGCTCCGCTCACAACATTATACGTAATAGTAAACAGACTTCTTGTCCAGTAATCTACAGTGTCAAAGGAGTAATTAGAATATCTTGTTTTAGAAAGTCAGGGCCCTGTCAGGAAGGTCATTCCCTCCAGAAACCCTTCCACTGCACATGAGATGATCCTGTCCCATTGGAACCAAGAGCAGGTTTCAGCTGGGAGTGTCCCCCGAGATGCTGTGTGTATCAGTTACAGAGGCGTGTCCTGTTGATGTCCCAGGGAAGCCCGCAACCCCAAACTGAACTACGCCTTAAAGCCAGTTGCATCTCGGCGATGGTGCCGGTGTTCGCGGGCTGGACCCATCCTCTGTTGCTGGGCCGCAGGAAACAGTGTAACCTGGGATGCGCCCCTAGTGTTCTTCAGAAGAGTGCTTTTTTATTCGGGTTGTCCTTTTCGTAAAACTGTAAACTTAGAACAAAAGTGTGTACTGTGCCAAATGGTTACCACCACGTCGGAACGTGCTTCCAAAAATCAGAGTGTACTTAAGAAGCTGTTTCCCCCCTTAGGTCCCATGCTTACCATTTCTGCCAGCGTTCAGCATCCTGGTGAACATTTACTTGATGGTCCAGCTGAGTGCGGAGACTTGGATCAGATTTAGCATTTGGATGGCGCTTGGTAGGTCTTTGAATATTCTGGCTTCCTCAGCCTGGCTCTCTCTCTCTGATTTCTGCACTGTGATTGAAGTAATGCCTCGCTTCCCCCTTCCTGGAAATAAAGTCCCCCCGCCCCCCCAATTTCTTCCTTTCCCAATTTTTAGAACATCTGAGTGTTAGCTTTTCCACAGGTTTTCAGATGCCTTTTAAAAATTCAAGTCTCCAAGTAACCCTGTAGAACCCAGAGGCTCTATTTCCTCCAACTTGATAGATAAGAAAAATGAAGCCCCAAAATGTCAAAGAATCTACCTAATTTACAAATGGCAGCCAAAGACTCTGATCCCAAAGTGAGCCAGCGGATTTTTGGAGACATTTTGAATGAGCTAATAGCAATACATACACACACACACATGTATATATATGTATTGTGTGTGTGTAAATATTTTTTCTGATATCTACATTTCTTATTATTAGAGCCTTGTAGGGGATTTAACATTAAATAACACAAGTAAGCTTATTTATATCTGTACCGCTTTGCTTTTCATTTTGACTTCTTCAATTTCCTATGTGAAGATTGAAGTAGAAATTACGAGTTTATGTTTGTTGTAACTCAAACACTGAGCACCGACCACCTTCAAAATGTGAGCTGAAGTAGTGAGAAATGAGAGGTAAATTTGCATTGGTTCTGGTGGCCCGAGGAGTTTGGGTTTATGCTTTTTGGCAGTCCTCCCATTGGCTCAATAAGAATGAATGTAACTCACTTTGGTGTATGTATGTATGTGTTTGTTTTGGCTGTAAATTAACTTATTTTCAGTGCCAGCCACCAATCCCACTTGAGTTGATGGGAGAATGAACCTCAGTCCGTTTTGCCCATCCCCCCACACCCACACTCATACACTTGGTCTTGGATGCAGGCATGAATTACAGAGGCAGATTCTCTAGATTTGAATCCAGCTCTGCCATTGATTATCTGGGTGACCTAGTTTTGTGCCTCAGTTTCCATAAAATGGTGATGGTAGTACCTTTATCTGAGGACAGGGAGGGCTGGATCTTTAGACCGCTGAGGACAGGAGAGGAAATAGAATCATTCCTGATCATTGGACATGCCAAAATGCAAATTGGTAGCCTACTTCCCATAATGCTAAAGCGGAAAATTATAATGAATTTCACATCAACCCAAAACTCTCAACCCTTAAAAACAACAACATGAAAGCCCAGCAAAATGTCCATATAGGAAAGTAAGAAACTATATTTTGAGGATCCTTAAAACATTTTCTTCTAATCCCCGGCAGCACGGCTGTTAACACTTGCTTTGGACACAGAATTTGGCCTCTCCTGGCGACACAGAAAGAGAAGGCAAAGGCCCTATTGAGTTTGTGTTAAATTGTCCATGTTCCAACAGTCGTTTTCTGACGCACCTAAAACACTGATATTTTGTTCTCTGAAAGGTTTCCTGATTTACTTCACTTACGGCATTCGACACAGCCTGGAGGGGAATTCAAGAGATGAAGATGATGATGAAGACTCGTATTCAGACAACATTAACGCAGCAACCAAAGAAAAAGCTGCCATTCAAGCAAATGACCATCACCAAAGAAACCTCAGTTTACCTTTCATACTCAATGAAAAGACGAGCGAATGCTAACGCTTGTAGGAGCCGAACAGGTCATAGTCTTAATGTATGTATCCTACACTGAGCAAACCGGCAGGATGTCATCACCATGCTAACTTGTCACGGGTTTGCTGCAGACATAGTTCACCCTAATTTATACTCCCCTGGACAGCACCTCCTCAGGTGGTGGATTACACCTGGGGAACCTGAGCTCTCTCCTAATGCTATCTCCCAGTGTGTGTGCATGTGTGTCTGTGTGTACATCTGTGTCTGTGTTGGTAGAACTTGTTGGTGTTTTACTGCTATTGCTTTCCACTTTTCCAGTGTTTGTCATGATTTGGGGTCACATGGTACACATACTGAAATGGAGGTAATCACTGAATCAAAGAGCATTTTGTATGTGCGTGGTATTGTCAGGGAAATGACTGTTGCTTTTCCTTGTTAGATTTCATTAATGTCAACTTAGAACAGGCCACAGATGCAGTTCCTCATCTGGGAGTCTGTCATTGGTTAGGAGTAAGAGGCGGGGGTAAGACATGAGCCTTTTCTATAACTTACAAATGCCAAGTTACAAATTACTGTTAATTCCGTCCTTGTTCTAAAAGTCCCTTAAAATAAGCCGATAGCGTCTCCCAGATCACACAGCTGGTGGAATGGTTCATACTTTTTCCCATTATTTAAAAACTAATCAGACAAAGAATTCACTCCTCTCTTTCTACCATTATTTTGTCTTGTCCTGGAGATGAGGGCTACAGTAGCAAATTCTATCTTTACTACAAGCAAAAGAGGAAAAGATGAAGGGATGAAAGAAGGGAAATTCCTCTGTTGTAATTTTGAAGTGCCTATTCAGATATTAGAGAGCATTTGGCTCAATTCAAGGCGTTCAGGTCTGATTTGGCTGTTCCTTTTGGAAACATTTAGGGATGTTTTTCGTCCCCCACCCCATAGTACTTTAGCACTTTTAATTTCATTTATTTTTAAATGGTCACACTAAAGCTATTCATACAAGCTCCAGTATTCTATCAGTGGTTGGCCAATAAAATATTTTGGCTAAATACATGATTGTTTAAAACTTTAAGTTAAAAAATTAACCAAATTAAAGCTATAGAAGACAGTAACCTTTCTATGAGTAAATTTGTTTTTTTGTAAGATTCTCTAAATACCATATTTTACTTTGTAGGGTTCTCTGATAATAGACTGTTTATCTGCAGTGTGATTTGCTTCTCATGAGTTGTTTTTCTTACAAATCATTAAATGGTCGACCAGATGAGAGCAAAGGCTCAGTACCTGTATGGCTGGGTTGCATTCCCGGGACAAGCGCTGAGACAAGTTGGCCAGCCTCATCCAGAAACAAGGAAAACGTTTCTGGCAGCCCTTCTAAGAGATCAGTTATTGTATTGATGCCATTAAAAAGCCAGTCGTGATCGAATTGTCTAACCAAGACTTTGTTGTGGTTAAATATCAAACCAACGGGTAGAAAGCCTGGGTTCTGGGCTGCTAGACTCCTGGCGTCCCTGACATAGAACTCAGTACTGACATTCCACAATTCCCGGGTGTTCATGGCAAAATCTGCGGCTGAGAATTCTCTTCCAAGCTGCGTGTTTCCCTGGAGAGGCAGGTGGTAGAGGAGACTTGTACGGACTGTAGTGATGCTCGGAGACCTTTCCTATCGGAGCCGTGAGGACCCCTTGTACCCCATCATCAATCTAGAATTGGCCCTTCACACAGAGAAAGTGAGGTACTTCTTATATGAATATTTAACTCTTTTGTTGTAACAAAATCAAGAAATCTGTTTAGAATGTGATAGGCAGCTAAACCTGTTATGCCCCACATGTTCATTTACGAGCAGAATTCAGTTAAAAATTACTTTTCCACATTGAAACACTTTGCAAACACAAATGTCTATGTAGAGATGCTTTGTCAGTGACTGTGTTTTTTTTCCTTTGAAGACTCAAACATGTGTCTGTATGTGCGAGTGTGTATATATTATATATATATGTATATGTATGTCTGCGTATTTCAAATGTGAGTGTAAAAGTCAGTTGGGTTTATGATGGGCTTTGGAAAGAATACCATTGTGTGGATAAAAAAAAAAAACACCCAACTGATGTAGAGAAAATATAATGTTTTGTATTGATGGGTATGCTTATATACAATGTTTAGGTTTTAAAGTATTTTGAAATGCACAGTGATTTTATATAGATGATATTTTCTATAGATAGATTCTTAAGAAAGCGATATTTATAATGTTTCTAAGACGAAATCACTAAACTCTAGTTCATTGTAACAGGTGCTTTCTAGTCTGAAATGGAGGAGGGTAGGCACATTAGGGTGCTTCTGTTTACTTGTCTCCGTGGTACCTTTTCTGCATCTCTGTCCTGGTACATCTAGGAAAAGCTGGCACTGCCAGTGCTGGTACCACCTCCCTGTTCCTCCACTTGCACTATCACCTTTTGAACAAAATGTTGTTTTTCCTTTCTTAGGATCACCAAAGTGTGTCTTGTGGATTTCACTAGTCATTAATCGCACTTATGTGAAATCCTCTCCAGAAATTAAAAAGTACATATACACATCCTCTTAACTGGGAGTGCCTAAAAACAACTTACATTACTTTCCTCTTTCTTTCTTTCTTTCTTTCTTTCTTTCTTTCTTTCTTTCTTTCTTTTTCTTTTTTTTTTGCACTAGTAAATATGTTCTGTTGATATTTTTAGTGAGAAACTTCTTCACTGAAAATATTTGTATACTCTTTTAAAAGAGAAGGTGGCTTGTGAATGGCCATGTAAAGGTCATTCCTACCCTACATTTAACAAGGTGGCTATGCAGATTCAAGTTTAAAAATTATTTATGAGAAAACTTATATTAGAGCTTTTGATGTATACTGAAATGTAGATCATTGCATAGTCACATTTTCCCCAGAGACAAATATCAGGATAAACTAAGTCCAGAACATCATTTGGGGTATGTACATTATAAGAAAACTAATGTTGAGATTATATATATATAACTTGACTATTACCAGCCATAGTTGATGTAACATACTCATTTCAGAATTGTCTTCCTTCAAAAGACAAGAGCCTCTTCATTTTCCTGGGGAAAAAAGAGATTTTAAATATTAGCCAAAATATTATTGAAGTCCTGGGAGTTTGCAGGTAGTTGTTACAATATATTGAATTCGAATCTATATTCATCAAGTTGTTTCCTCCACGTATTTGAATGCTTAGCAAGGAGAATAAGGGACAGGGCTCACCCTCCACTGCTGAGAATGCCGCAGGGAGCAGGTCGGCCTTATCTTCTTTCCTCTTAAATCGGGGCCAGATTCCGAGATTACAAACCACGTGATAAAGTTGTGCCCGGTCCCACCTCTCCCTTCCCTGTGCGGTTGCTCACAGCGTTCTCTGCCTGATTTCTCCTGATGTGCTTCAAGGTAACACCAGCGATACAGTTTCCACAGAATTTTAAAGGATTGGATTGCACATCATGGAGTATGAAAATTAACAAGATTAGTGTGGATTTGATTTTACTAGTGCCAAAATACAATAGTGCCTTCCTTCTCCATATATTTTCTACTTTCCTTCTGTAACATGCCCTAACCCATCCAGGGGAAATGTACCCAAGTGCAGGTAGTGCATGACGCCAGCACAGGTCACTTTTTAATGTAGATTTGGAAGTAAGGTTGCTTGCCTTTGTTGTTCAGCTGGGTTGGGTTTTTGTGTTTTTTTTTCCCCCCTCGTATAATTATGTTTAAACATTTTTAAATGGCTTTCTGTGTTCTGGGTTTTAAGAGGCCTTCTCTGTTACTGTTGTGGTTGTTGGTTTGGTTGTTGGTTTTTGTAACATTCATTATTGTTTATATATGTACACAGTATAGTCTTACTGATTTCAAATGCATGGGCTGGCTGTGGCTCAACCCAGTTGGCAACCCTATTTGCTGGGAGCATTCTACTTTGCTTTTATTCACTATGGCTGGGGCCACGGCCACAATCTCTGGCCTTAAAGAGCCGTCACTGACCACTGGGGCCCCGTGGGGATCATAAACCAGGACCCTGGGCTGGTTCCAGGATCATGCAGCCTGCAAAGTATGGGCGTCCATAGCTACTTGTTGGGTGGGGTCTTGGCATGTCAGGGGAGGATATGAAGTAAAAGACTTCACATGAAAGTAAGGTAGTTTGCGGTCCACAATATCAGTTCCAAATACCCCACGAGTGCATCAAGGTAAATGATCAGGACGAAGGAACCTCTGTGTCTCACGGGAGGGATGGCTGCTTCCTGGAACTGGCACCATAGGGCGTGGCTTACTGCAATCCCTGGACTGCCACTGACAGCCTTGGGTGGAACTGCATGGGCCAAGGTTCGGTTGATGAAGCACCTTGTATGACCAACAGGGTGGTGCCTCTGGCCCATGCCTGGTTAACAGGCTCTTCATCTTTGTGCCCACCAGGGGTGCCCAGTTGTTCTATTGCTTTATCTTGTTACCATTGTACTCAATAGAAACTGTAGATAGGGCCCCAAACCCTACAGAAATTCTGCGTCTGTAAAAACCAACAGATACATCAGATTTGTGAGAATGTAAAGATGTGTTTGTTGAGTAGGTAATTTTAAAGTTAAATGTTTTTAATGATAATCAGCGTTCCTTTTTACTTATGAAGTTGGATTATTTTTTAGAATTTGTAATAAATGAAAACTGTTGCTGCTTTACCACTGTAAAATAGGCTTTCTAATGTGACCATGTATTTTTTAAATAAATTTTAATACATCTTGTAATAATGTTGTACGCATGTGTATCACACAAACCGAAGTCTACATTTCACACTTACCTAATTTAAAATGCATCATATATATATATATATATATATATATATATATATACACACACACACACACACACACACACACACACACATATATGTATTGATTTCAGAGAGGAAGGGAGAGGGACAGAGAGAGAGAAACATCAGTAATGAGAGAGAAACATCAATTGGCTGCCTCCTGATGGGGATCAAGCCTGCAATCTGGGCATGTGCCCCTGACTGGAACCAAACCAGGATCCTTCAGTCCGCAGGCTGATGCCTCATCCACTGAGCCAAACCAGCCAGGGCAAAAAAATCCTTTTTTAAAAAAAATTTGGGAATCTTTAAAACTCAGAAATATAATACAATCTAAGTTGAAATAATGACATTGTTAATACTACTCAGTGGGAAACCAAGGGCTTATTGTGTGACTAACCAAGTCCTATCAGATAAAAGAAATGCCTTTACATATGCTCAATCCTCATGGCACCTTCCAGAAAAGATAGTTGCTCCTGAAGCATACCACTCCAGGACCACTCGAGACCCACCACTGCCCTTTAATGAACCAATCTCCCTGACATTGCTTTTGTGTGTGAGAAGCTCCTCTATGTTTCCCTGACCAAATCATAGCCTTTAATCGGCGATCAGTTCTCTATAACTAAGCAAATTTTTACAGTGTAGTGAATGAATACTTACCGACTTCAACCCTAGTTACCCTCTTGGAGGGAGGAGTCAAAGGGCTTTCTGGCAGTGGCTCAAGTTATCTCGAAAATCTCTTAAATTAGCTTGTTTAATTTTGACATGTCTTTGCGTATATACTGAATTGCTATTCATTCTAATAGGTTGGAGGGAACGCCATGTTGATTTAAAAACTTCAAGATAAATTAAGCCAGCATTGACAACCAAGCTGAAACAGCAAGGTATTTGCCAAGGAGGAGCTGAAAACCTCCTTTATCTAATATTTGGCTTGATGAGGACTGTGACTAGGTTTTGTTGTACCACCTCTGCTTTGGTACCATGGGATCATGTGAGAAAAAAAAAAAAAAGGGATGCCCCAGGAGCTGTGTCTGGGCTGTGGGGCCAGCCAGGAACTCCCCGAAACAGGACTCCTTCTCCTTAGCGTTCTTTAAAGAAGGCCACAGGCCAAGGGCTCAAGGCCCACGGAATGCTGATTGTGCTGACTAGTACCCACCTGTCTGTGTGGACAGAGGATTCATTTCATTCATCCCATAAAATATCTCAAAAAAAAAAAAAAATTCTCAGAGACATCCAAAACTCACCCATTATCACATTATCTCAAAGGAGGGTCAACGTATGGGGAAACTAGAAATAAACTCAGCTCCGTGCTGATTTACTTACCTAAAACTTTCTAGTAACCGATTCATAGCCAACTCTGAAATACTTGGAGGTACCAGCCATTACAGATGTCACAGATCCTGGGTTAAGAATCCTCGAGACTCTCTACTAAGATGGGAATAGTCAGCATGAAGAGGAAAACACAGGACAGACGACACTACCAGGAGTAGGATACAACCCAGGCTGGGCTGCTATCTCCGCCATAGGGAACAAGCTCATTTCTGGGCTCCGGGTTCCTTAATCCACAGGCACTACAGCCCTGCTATGATCCCAATGGTGTTGTGATCCCAATGGCTGGGTCTCCAGGTCTCCATTATCTTCCCCAACCTGCTCACGGATGCCTGACACGTCTTCATGCAAAGACGGAGGATAGAAATCAGACCGAAAGTCCAATGTTCTTGAAACTGAAACACTGACTTCAATTGGCATTAAGTTGCAAATGACCAATAGAAGATGCTTTTCAAAAAGTGAGCATTTAAAAAGCAAATAAACAGGTAAAGCAAATGGGCACAGATAGTTAAAGGAGGAAGGAAGGACCAGTGAGTAAAGAAACATCAAAGAAAGGGGAGGATGGAGGTTTTCCGTCATTTGCATTTTGGCTTAGAGTTGTCCCTCTTCCCCGAGGCATTAGAGCTGTGACTAATGGACAGCCGATACATCACTACAGTGTGCTATCTCTGCTCCCAACCCTGGACCGCGTTCACGTCTCTCTTCCATTTGCTGATTTCTGTTCCTCCCTCCACCACTCTCCTCTCCTCTCCAACTCTGCATTTGCTAAGTCAGTGCCTGGGGCTGCTGGCTGAGCTCTCAGAGGAAGGTGGTGCACAGTCGCTCAGAGGATGCTGTGCAGTGCTTCCCTGGACACTGTTTTTATTTTACTTTATTTTTATTTTTAAATATATTTTTTAAGTTGAGTTCAGAGAGGAAGGGAGAGGGAGAGAGAGAGAGAAACATCAATGATGAGAGAGAATCATGGATCGTCTGCCTTCTGCACGCCCCCCTACTGAGGATCAAGCCCACAACCCGGGCATGTGCCCTGACGGGGAATCGAACCGTGATCTCCTGGTTCACAGGTCAATGCTCAACCACTGAGCCACTCCGGCCTGGCTGGACAGTTTTTAAAAGGCTGTTTCTGTTTTTTCAGCCTCCTCTACTCCCACATCAGGAAGTAGCTGATGATTCAGGGAGGCTTGGAACTCGATTGGTGCCAAGCCTGAGCCACCCTGTGTGTCCTGAGGTCAGGGGTGAGTGGATTATAAACACTAAAAGCTAATTAGCGTAAGAGTGAGGTGGAGGGAGCAGACAGACAGCAGCTCATAAGGAAAGGCAACATGGATTTGCAGGTAATATGGTCATTTATCTAAAAACCCAAGACATTAACTAAAAACTATATGGACAACAGTATGGTGGTTACCAGAGAGGAGGAGGGTGGGAGGTTGTAAAAGGTCAAGGGGTAAAATATATGGTAATAAAAGATTTCATCTGGGGTAGTAAATACACAATGTAACACACAGATGATATGTCACAGAATTGTATATTGAAATCTATATCATTTTAAACATAATTTTAATGCCAATTGAAGTCAGTGTTTCAGTTTCAAGAACATAATAAAATGTATATCATTTTATTTACCAATGTCACCCCAATAAATGTAATAAAAAAAGATGCAAACATACAAAAGTGAATCATGCCTTGGCAATTCAGGCTTCAAGTTGGATTTGACTTTGACCTGTAAGTCAAGGCTTGTTTTAATTGGCCAATTTTATAGCAATGGTTGGAGAAAGAATGGGAAAGATCCACATAAACTGAGATTCTAATAATAAAATTCCTTCTCACCCCGGAGACAAAGCACATGGGTTTTTACAGTGAAATCAAACCTATAAAAAATACAAGCTTGGCAGTTTTATTTTCCTGATTCAGAGTCATCGTGAAGTCGTCTCATTCAAGGATAACAAGCCTTGGAAAGCCCCGTGTTTCTTGTAACCCTTGCTCCCCTCCTGGCCGACGGTCACTGTTCCGAAGGGCTGCCAGAGTGATGGCTACAGGCTGCCTGGCCTGAACCACAGAGATGCATCCTCACAGTCCCGGAGGCTGTAAGTCAGAGAGTAAGATGTCAGCAGGGTGGTGTCTTTTGGGGCCTCTCTCCTGGGCCTGTAGACGGTCAGGTTCCCCCTGAATCTTCACATGAGCTTCCCTCTGCACCTGTGTCTGTGTGTACACTTCCCCTTCTTACTTGCAAGAACTGGGTTCGTGCCCAGTCCAATAACCTAATTCTAACTTAATTACCTCCTTAGACCCTAGCTCCAAATGTGGTCACATTCTGAAGTACTGGAGGTTAGGGTGTCATCATTTTTAAAAAATTGGGGGGGTGGGGGGGTAAGGAGAGCCCAATTCAGCCCATAGCACAGACCTAGGATAGTTTAGGTACCTACATTTAGCTAACATGTACGTGGTATAGAAGTAAAATTCCACATTTTTTTTCTGTATACTACTTACCCAATTTTTTAAAAAAATATTTTTTATTGATTTTTCACAGAGAGGAAGGGAGAGGGATAGAGAGCTAGAAACATCGACCAGCTGCCTCCTGCACATCTCCTACTGGGTGTGTGCCCGCAATCAAGGTACATGCCCTTGACCAGAACTGAACCTGGGACCCTTCAGTCCGCAGGCTGACACTCTATCCACTGAGCCAAACGGGTTAGGGCACTACTTACCCAATTTGAAAGTATATTTAGGGGGCTCTGGCCACAACCCGGTCAGGAAAGAGAGCAGCTGGAGCCTGCGCAGCGAGGCCCGGGGTGCTGGCAAATAGGCCCAGACTGGCTGTGCAGTCAGCAGACGGACCGGGCAGGACCTGGCCAATGTGAGGCGTGGTGATGCCCTGGTCGGACTCAGAGGGACAGTTGCCTGACTTCACGAGGTCAGAGTGGGGAGGGATCTCCGTGGGGAGCAGCCCAGGCAGACGGAGTCACCCCTGCGTGTGCTCCCGGAGTTCTTCGCCCAGAATGCTGCCCACGATGTGACACAGCACATCGCCGTCATTTCCATGCTTGCCTCCAGGCCATGTGCAGGCCTCAGAAGGAGGAGTGGCATCTCAACCGTTATACCCATGGTGAGGAGCACACAGTGCGCATCTGGGGCGCTCAGGGAGAGGTGGGAGTTGTGGAGAGGTCGGGGCAGAGGCAGGGCCTGACCCTGGGACTTCCATCCTCCCACTGGCCCAGCGGCCAAGGGAGGCCCAGAGCTGACTGTGGAAGGTAGGATTCCTGGTTCCTCCGGCGTGAAGTGGCCACTAAGCACGAGTTGTCATTCGCTGCAGCACTTCCTCCCCTGGGTGCGGAGGGGGCTGTCCCCTTCCTGTTATTCCTAATCTGCTTGCTGTGAGTTGTAAGGTTTAAGAGGACCAGCTGGACGCCAGGCCCTGCTTCCCACCTGGGGGAAGGCACCGGCTGGCCCACACCTGCGGGCTGCTTTCCCTGAGGAGCCTGCAAGCTCAGACACCTGGGATAGTCCCTGCTCAGGCACGTGGGGGCCTAGATCCTCCACCCGCCACAGCTCCCGTCCCCAGCCCCAGTCTGTTGGTTCAGTCTCATTGTCCCACTTAACTGCCACGCTCCTCCAATCTGGCCAGTGAGCAGTGAGCGTGGTTGGGCAGTTCTTTCTTGCCACGCCCCTTAGCCCCCCTGACCTTGGCCAAACACCAGAGAGCATGCCCTCGGCGCCCTCCCCCTGCCCCTCTGCTCTCCAGATTCAAGGCCTCCCCCTCTCCGGTTCCTCCTCCTCCTCCAACCTGCACTCACCTCGCTGAACTACTCCAATATTCATAGCTTGTACTGCACAATTTAGCACGTAATTATATTTTAGTTTGCAATGCTTTTTTTCTTCCCATCTTAATCACCTCTCAGGATGCCTCATGATGAGCACACAAAAGGGTCTGGGGGGAAGAATTTGCTAGAACTGAGGAGCTTCCTGGAAGAAAGTAGAGTCTACATTTAGAAGCCACCCAGAGTGCTGGCCTTGACTAGGAAGGATGGTGTGTGGTGTGTGTGTGTGGTGTGTGGAGGGGGAGGGTGTGGGGTATGTGTATGTGAGTGTGGTGTGTGTGATGTGTGATGTGTGTGTGTGGTGTGTGTATAGGGGGAGGGTATGTGGTGTGTGTAAGGGGAGGGTGTGAGGTGTGTGTGGTGTGTGTGTGTGGTGTGTGTATAGGGGGAGGGTGTGTGGTGTGTGTAAGGGGAGGGTGTGAGGTGTGTGTGGTGTGGTGTAGTGTGTGTGTGATGTGTGGTGTGTGTGTGGTGTGTGTATAGGGGGAGGGTGTGTGTTGTGTGTGTAAGGGGAGGGTGTGAGGTGTGTGCGTGTGTGTGGTGTAGTGTGTGTGGTGTGTGTGTGTTGTGTGTGTAAGGGGAGGGTGTGAGGTGTGTGATGTGTGGTGTGTGTGTGTTGTGTGTGTAAGGGGAGGGTGTGAGGTGTGTGCGTGTGTGTGTAGTGTGTGTGGTGTGGTGTAGTGTGTGTGTGTGTGTGTGTGTGGTGTGGTGTAGTGTGTGTGGTGTGGTGTGTGTGGTGTGTGTGTGTGGTGTGTGTATAGGGGGAGGGTGTGTGGTGTGTGTAAGGGGAGGGTGTGAGGTGTGTGTGGTGTGTGTGTGGTGTGTGTATAGGGGGAGGGTGTGTGTTGTGTGTGTAAGGGGAGGGTGTGAGGTGTGTGCGTGTGTGTGTGTGGTGTGGTGTGTGTGGTGTGTGTGTGTTGGGGGCAGGGCAGCCCTGATCTGTGCCTCTGACCTGTGAGCTTGCACATCCGCAGGCACAGCTGAGGGTGATGGGCTTGCTTGTGGGCACAGGTGATAGGCCTCCGGGAAGGAAATACTATTTAAGGCAGTGGTTCTCAACCTTGGCTGCACATTAGAATCACCTGGGAATCTTTTTAAAATCCTGATTTCTGGGCTTCATCCTCCGGAAATTCTGTTTCTTTGTTATGGGGTGGGGCCACAACATTAGTAACAAAGAAACAGAATTTCCGGAGGATGAGGCCCAGAAATCAGGATTTTAAAAAGATTCCCAGGTGATTCTAATGTGCAGCCAAGGTTGAGAACCACTGCTTTAGGGGCACTTTTTACAAAGCTTCCCGGCCCGCCTGAGTGGCGGGGGGACAGTTCTGGCTGCAGGCGGCCCCGTTGGCACCGCAGAGCTCGGCCTTCCTGGAGGAGGGGAGGCCGGGACGCCGACCTGGCGGAGCGCAGGCTGCGCGCCCCGAGCCGTCCTCCCGCGCGGGCACACGCGCTGCGCCTCGCCGCTCCGCCAGGGGGCAGGCGAGCTCACCGGCGGAGTTTCAAACATCCCAAGACTTTTCCCCCCAAACTGTGTTCCTCCTCATGAAACCGAATCCTCCAGCGGCGGCGTCCCAGGCGCCCGCCCCGACCCGCCGGCTCCCGCCCCGAGGCGGCGCCCCTCGCCCGCCGCCGCGCCCCTGCCCGCGCCCCGAGCTGTGCGCGCCTCGGACGCGCGGTCCCCAGCGCCTCGGCCCCGACCCTCTGCCCTGAAGATGAAGGTGTGGCTGCTGCTGGGTCTCCTGCTCGTGCACGCAGCGCTGGAGGATGGTGAGTGACCCGGAGCGGCGGTGAACGGTCTGAACCCCGACTCGCGGGGATCCCCACCCTCGTCCTCCCGCCGGCTCTTCCCAACCCCCGGCCGTCGGCGGCTCGGCCCTGGCGCCGCTCCCGGCCGCGTGCACCTGCCCCTCCCCGCAGGGTCTCCCTCCCTCCCTCCCTCTCCCCGCTCCCCTGGGAGCCCCTGGGCCGGCGGCAGCCACCCGACCCTCGGTCCCCAGGAAAGCCCCGCGCTCCCGGACAGCCCTCGGCGGGCCAGCCCAGCATCCCGGCCAGCGCCTGGGCCGGCCCAGTGTCAACGTGTCGTCTGGGAGGTGGCACCCCATGCGGACAGCTTCCACCTCCGAGCCTCGCATCAGCTCCGGGACCTCTGCTCCGAGGGCGGGGGCCCCCTGAGCTAGGCAGTGGCTGGTGCTTTTGCAAAACTCCGAGTGTCCTCCTCCTCCCAGGCGCAGCCCTGGGTCTGTGTCCTCTGCCACCTCGGGCTCGAGTCCTGCAAGACCTGCCTAAGCCTACAGCAAACAAGTCTATGGGTTAAACCTCAAAACGAATCCAAATCCCACAGCTGTTCATTCCACCTCGTATCGGAGTGGATGGGGAAGGTGAAAACGCGTTCTGCGCCTCCGCACTTTTTCCAATGCGAGCCTGTCCTGGGCCCACCCTGTTTGAAAGACTCACAACCACAGGGTCAGGCTTCATTTTGATGCGTGTGTGTGCATGTGAATGCGTTGTTGATGTCGGTGTCTGTATCCACAGTACCGTCAGCATGTAATTGCCTCGCTGGCTCCGCGAGTTATTGGGTGTTATTTGTGCAGTCCATTGTGCGTCTGGGTCCATCCTGGCATCTTGAACCCTCCCTTGGAATTGCTCAGCCTCAGCCACAGCCTTTGCTCAGTTTTGGTTGAAAAGCAGCTTTTGTCGTTATGCAACCTCACGCTGGAGCCAGCGCAACCTGGCTCGCCTTTCACCCACCACTCAGCCCTGACCAGTTCCTTTCTTTCCCATGAAACTAGGCGCGTTTGCCAAAAAATCCCACATCCTCGTTTGCAGAGTCCAAGATGGTTGTGGGACTTGAAGCTGAGCACGAGGATCCTTAAGCCTGGAGTCTTGCTGAGTAAAACGTAGGGAGTTTTTCTACTCCGGGAAGCAACAGGTACTGTTTGCCCAGAGAGGAGCTGGCGTGAGCTCACGCTGTAAAATGCGAAACTGCTCCTGGCCGGTCCTTATGTGATCGCTAACGTGAGGGAAATGCAGTGTTTGGTATTATTTTTTGAATAAGGGCAGGATATGGTCAGACTCAAATAACCCACTCACTTGATTATACAGTTCACCCAAGATGCCTGCCTGAGGCTCAGGAAACAGCGCCAGAGGTTTTTCCGCTCCACGTGTGCCCAGACCATGGGAACGACTGCAAACTGCCTGAATCAATTAGCATTATTGTAGTCAAATGTCATTCATACACGCAATGGACACGTGTGAGACCATCAGAGAAAGTTGAACACAAACAAAATCCTTTATAAGAAATAATTGATACATTTTAGGCCTGACAATAGCCACTGTCTTTGTTTTTATAAAGTATCTACTTTAAAATATAGAGCATAGACTACCAATAAAATATTGAGCACATAATGAGAAAAGTAAACCTGCCTCGTTAAATTATGTAACAGTTTCCCTAAACCTATGCAGGATGCTTTTTCTGGTTTGAGTTATGGTGTGGCTGGCTGGGCCTGGGAACGGGCCAGAGTGCCAGGCTCTGATTGGCAGGTTGGGATGTGGGGCATGGCCAAGCCCAGACACAAGGCCATGACTCACCGTATCCCACTGCCTTTCCATGTTTCTGATCACTCCTGGGAGAGGCCGCCTGTCTGATAGGAAAAGGCTTCCCTGTGAGCGGCTAGCAGCGGTTCTCAACCTGTGGGTCGCGACCCCTGAACATACATCCTGCCTATCAGATATTTACATGACGATTCACAACAGTAGCAAACTTACAGTTATGAAGTAGCAACGAAAATAATTTTATGGTTGGGGGTCACCACAACATGAGGAACTGTATTAAAGGGTGGCGGCATTAGGAAGGTTGAGAACCACTGGATTGGGTATATAGCTGCTCTAACCCAACTACGTGTGCCTTCCTAATTCTAGAATGCTTTAGAGCAGCGGTTCTCAACCGTGGCTGCACATTAGAATCACCTGGGAATCTTTTTAAAATCCTGATTTCTGGGCCTCCTCCTCCAGAAATTCTGTGTCTTTGTTATAGGGTGGGGCCACAACATTAGTAACAAAGAAACAGAATTTCCGGAGGATGAGGCCCAGAAATCAGGATTTTAAAAAGATTCCCAGGTGATTCTAATGTGCAGCCAAGGTTGAGAACCACTGCTTTAGAGTTTTAGGAGTGATGTTATTTCTCCTCATGAAGTAATGTTATTTCTCCTCCAGTTCTGAAATGGCACGTATTACTCTTGTATCATGACAGTATGTCGTGAAAATAGTTACTAAACAGCCCGAGATCCCACTTGGTTGCCATGCTCGCAGCACCTGATTGCCAGCTTTTGAATGGAGCACCTGCCGCTGTCTTTATTGATTGGCGCTGCTATTTTTACATTAAGAAGTATAAAGTCACTGGTACTTACCAACTTTTGATCATCTACATATTTTATCAGATGTCAGGGGCAAACGATGAAGCGTAATTGGTTTGTGACTGCTGTTTCGTTGATCTTGATCAATGCTGATTTGAACCTCGGTCTCACATGGGTTCATTTAGGATCCTGTGAAAAGTTCTCTTTCTGGGAGGACTACAGAGATTCATTTTGATAGGGGGCCATGCAGCCAGATCTCTGTAAGGAGAGAAACATTAATGACGATTCTCTATCCGCACCATCATTTTTGTGTCTCAATTTATTCCTTGGAAAAAGAGGGTAAAAATTAGTTCAGAATTTTTTTTTTTAATCCTCACCGAAGACGTAGTTTTAGCGATAAAGGGAGGGAAAGAGAAGGAGAAAGAAAAAACATAGATGTGAGAGAAACATCAATTGGTTGCCTCCCGTACACACCCTGACTGGGGATCAAACCCACAACCTAGATATGTGCCCTGACCGAGAATTGAATCCCCAACCTTTTGGTGGATGGGACAACGCTCCATCCAATCAACTGAGCCACCCGGCCAGGGCCAGAAATTCTCACAATGAGAAAAGAATTGTAAAAATTTTCATTGTTGGTAAGTGTTTTGAAACCTTTAGGATTTGGCCTATATATTTGACACACACAATAATCTCTGATTTTTAAACCAGAAAAGAGAAATTTGAGGGCAAGAGAGAGACTGGGGTGCCGGCCAGAAGAGGGAGAGAAGTCCTGGGCAATGAAGGCTTTCCCTTCACGAAGTTGTAAACCCTTACTTTGTGTGCTCATGATCTAATGGAGAGGAGAGATGGAAAATAAACAAGTAAAGATTAATTTCAGGAAGTGACAAGTGGCATGAAGAACCAATAATCAGGGTGCCTAGATTTCCTAGGGCCTCTGTCACGAAGCGCCACAAACCAGGTGGCTTAAGACAACAGAAGCTCGCCGAAACCGGTTTGGCTCAGTGGATGGAGCGTCGGCCTGCAGACTGAAGGGTCCCGGGTTCGATTCCAGTCAAGGGCATGTACCAGGGTTGCGGGCGCATCCCCAGTGGGAGATGTGCAGGAGGCAGCTGATCGATGTTTCTCTCTCATCGATGTTTCTAACTCTCTATCTCTCTCCCTTCCTCTCTGTAAAAAATCAATAAAATATATTAAAAAAAAAAAAAAAAGACAGCAGAAGCTCATTCCCTCCCAGTGCTGGAGGTTAGAAGTCTGAAATGAAGGGTCGGCAGGGCCATGCTCCCTCTGACACTCTGCATAGTCCAGCTTGTCCAGCTTCTGCAGGTGGCCGGCACTCCTTGGCTTTTAGCTGGATCACTCCAATGTCTACCTCTGTGGTCACTTGGTCATCTTCAACCTGTATGTTTCTGGTCACCTGTGTGTGTGTGTGTGTGTGTGTGTGTGTTTTATAAGGACACCAGCATATTGGATTAGAGTTCACCCTAATGAGCTAATCATAACTCAATTATATCTGCAAAGATCCTATCTATACTAATAAAAGGGTAATATGCTAAGTAGACCAGGAGACCTTCCAGATGTCCTTCTGGACAAAGGCATGGTGGCAGGCCCAAGGCAGAGGTGATTAGGGGCGATCAGGCCAGGAGGGGAGGGCAGTTGGGGGAGAGCAGACCGACGGGGGGGAGGGGGGGGCAGTTGGGGGCAAGCAGACTGGTAGCCAGAGAGTGGTTAGGGGTGATTGGGCAGGCAGGCAGGTGAGTGGTTAGGAGCCAGCAGTCCCGGATTGTGAGAGGGATGTCTGACTGCTGGTTTAGGCCCGATCTCTGTGGATCCTGTGGGATCGGGCCTAAACCGGCAGTCAGACATCCCCCAAGGGGTCTTAGATTGGAGAGGGTGCAGGCTGAGCTGAGGGATAACCCCCCTGCCCCGTGCTCGAATTTCATGCACTGGGCCACTAGTTTTCAAATAAGGTCTCATTCACAGCACCAGAGATTTGGACTTCAGCGTGTCATTTCAGGAACACAATTCCCCCGAAACACAGGGTAAGTGAATGGAGAGGGCTACGGATGAGGTGAGAGTGTGACTGGGAGAGGAGAGGCAGAGGCCTGCCTAGAGGAGGAAGCAAATGCTGCAGATGTGAGGAAGGAGGCAGGCCCAGCAGCTTCCCAGTGGCCAGTGTGGCTCAAGCACCATGAGGTCTGAGACAGGACATGGCAAAACCTTGCAGGGCTCAGGAAGACGCGGGGCTTGACTCTAAAGTAGATGAACATCAAGGTGAATCTTTGGCAGAGGCGTGCCCGTCTCTGGTTTATGTTTTCACATGTTGAAGTGCTTGGGTGGAAGCCAGGAGCCTGGACCAGTTTAATGGTCTAGGTGAGAAGTGGCTTGGTCCAGGCTGGTCACAGTAGATGGAGGGAGAAGAGACGGCTTCAGGGTCTATTTTGAAGGCAAGGCGTCCTCTCCCTGCGTATTTGCTGCTGGAGTGGACACAGCGCCGGAGAGAAAGAAAATAATCATCCGTGACTCTGAGGTTTTTGTCCTGAGCAACTGGTGAATAGACTTGCTGTTACTGATCAGGGGGCACTGGGACAGAGGATCTGAGCGGCATCCGGGGCTCAGCGTGGACATGATCAGCTCGAGCTGCGGGGCCAGCTTTCCAAGCGCCGTGCTGAGTCAGCGGCTCAGACCTGGAGTTTAGAGGCAACGTGAGGACAGGAACAAGGCAGCTCTCAGCACGTGAGTGCTGCTAACGCCAAGGGGGCCGTGTGAGGCCACTCAGAGATGGAGTGTCCTTAGCGATGGAGAGAGGAGCTGCAAGGACAAGGCCCCTGGGACTCAGATCAGCTAGGGACGGAAGAGGAGGAAGGGCTGCCACGCACACTGAGGAGCTGTCAGTGAAGGAGGAGGAACACCCGGCCGTGCCATGTTCTGGAAGCCAAGCAAATCAAGCTGTTTCAACTAGAGAGTGATCATCTTCCAGTATGTGTGCACAACTAGCGAAGCATATGCGTTATGCCTGAAACGGACATAATGCTATATGTCCATTACCTCCATTAAAAAAAGAAAAAAAGAAAAAGAACAGCGATCAACCTTGTTCTAATGGATATTCTGAAAAAGGCTTCAAAGGTCTTTACCTTGGAACAGAAGTATGTGATTCCTAGAAATTGCTATGTTAAGAAAATGGTACTTTGGGAAATGGTAGGGGGCGTAATTTGGAGGAGGGATTCTAGAAGAGAGTAGGGAAGGACAGGCTCTCATCCCCCCCCCCCCCTCTTTATATTGCGTGTCAATGCTTTCCCGTCGGCTCAGCGCTGGTCTTGGAAGTCTCAGCGTTCCTGTGGGTGTTTCACTAGGAACGGAAGCATGAGAGTGAGGCATGGCCCTCGGCCCTCAGTGTATATAACCCCCGAGCTGCTCAGCACGTCCGTCAGTTCGCAGTGTGCTGGTTTGGACGCTGCTCTCAGGGCAGACCTTCCCCTTCACTGCCTGTGGCGAGAAAGCACCAAACCGCTACAGGTCTTTGATGTTAATGACTCTTCACATGCAGCCCTCATCTGCATCGAGGCCAGGGATTCTCCTGATGAATGTATACTGTCTCCTCCAGCACAGTCCTAGAGGATTAAAGAGATAACAGTCAGTTTGTCGAACAAGGGTTAATTGCAATCCTCCGTTCATGCGGAAGAATCCCAGTCCGCTTTCCTGCGTTGTAGCATTTATTCATTCATTCTGGAGACGGGGTTTTGCCCGGCGTCTCCGCGCTTGGGGAGTCTAATGTATGCCTTGGGAAAGCATCTCCGGCCTTTCCAGGAAGGGTGTGCTCTCATCCCTGGCATCAAGTTTTGTTTGACTTGGAGCTCATTGTCAAAGCCCAGGGCACAGAGACAAAGAAGCCCCTTAGACCAGGGATGGCGAACCTTTTGAGCTCGGCGTGTCAGCCTTTTGAGAAACCCTAACTTAACTCTGGTGCCGGGTCACATATAGACATTTTTTGATCTTTGCAACCACAGTAAAACAAAGATTATATTTTTGATATTTATTTTATATATTTAAATGCCATTTAACAAAGAAAAATCAACCAAAAAAATGAGTTCGCGTGTCACCTCTGACACGCGTGTCACATAGGTTCGCCATCACTGGTGTAGACAATGGGGCTGCGCGTGAGGTTTGTGCCAATGGAGGGAAACTGCTGCAGTATGTCCATCTCTATGTGAACTGACAGGCAAGGGCATGAACCCGAGGAGACTCTAGACCTGGAGCCAAAGGGTCTGGTTTGTCACCACCTTCTTGGTGACCTGGGTGAGTGACTTGGCCTCTGTGGTCTCAGTTTTTTGCACCTGTAAACCAGGAAGAATAAGAGCTCCTTTGTCTCCATCACCTGTTTATCATGGAGGTCACCATGGGACATTATCATGAGGTTACAAAACAAGGAGCACTTAACTGGCCCCTACTGGGGTCAGACACTGCTCCCAGGATTTAAAATAGTAACTCATTTATCCCCCCCACCAATCCATGAGATCATCATTATTACCATACTAGAGGCCTGGTGCACGAAATTTGTGCAAGAGTAGGCCTTCCTTCACCCGGCTGCCGGCACCAGGTTCCCTCCAGCACCCAGGACCCAGGGAGACCTGGGCTGGCTTCCCTCGGGCCCCACCTTCGTCAGGAAGGACATCCGAAATGACGTCCAGTCTAATTAGCATATTACCCTTTTATTATTATAGATAGTTCTCAATTTACAGATGAGGAATCTGAGGCAGAGAGAGGCTAAGTTACATCCCAGGATCACACAGCTAGTAGGTGGTAGCCAGGACCTTAAGTCAGTAATGATATTTAATGGTGTGGTGTTTTGTTTTTAAATTTTACCACCTATTTCTCTATAAAATACAGTAGTCTCAAAAAAACGCAGTGGTAATGTACTTTTACTTTTATTTACCTACAATATAAATTCTTATATGTTTTAGGTCTTTGGGAAATACATAGTTTGGCTGAAGAGTGGTATTTTTTATAAAGTAGACATGGCATTTGGGAGTCCCTCAGTCCTAGGACTGTCTGGGTATCTGTAGGGTCACTCACCTGACCCCTTTAACTTAGTGTTATCACCGTAAACCATTGACCAATTCCATGGGCAGCCAGCGGTACCAGCTATAGTTAGATTCACAGGTGGGCCTGTTTGGTCAAAAGGTTAAATTACTTTGCAGGGATAATAGCACATGTTTGGATGCATATTATTCATAATTAGGTCATCAAATGCTCCTGAGTGGGATAGCCACAGGATCTGATAACTTACAAGTCAGACAAGTGGTGCATGTGCCCTAACCGGGAATTGAACTGTGACCTCCTGGTTCATAGGTTGACCCTCAACCACTAAGCCACGCTGGCGAGGCTGACTCACCTTGTTTTGTCACCTGCCTGGGCCGCTGGCATAAGAACTTATAACACCTGTCTTTTTGCATCTCTTGATCCCAATTTCAACGTCTCTGTCCTTTGGAGCACTCCAAGCCTTTTGTACACCAAGGTCATACTGGATAAATACATCCATCTAAAAGGAAAAAAGGATTTTCTCCCGATTTATTCTACTTCTTTTAAACAAATGCCTTGTGATTCCCTCAGTCAGCCATGGTTCCTGTGGTTATCTGGTCAAAATAATACAGGATGTTTATCTACGTAGAGTGAGTGAGCACTTGGAATGAGGTTCAGAAGACCTGAGTTCTGCTCTCACTTTCTGCCAGGACCAGCGCTGAGCAATTTATGTAACTTCCCAGGGCCGCCTTCACTTTTTAATCCACAGCCTGAGAACTTGACCTCAGCGACCTCTCGGGGTCCCACAGTGTGGACCCTGTGATTCTGTGAGTCTTTGAGCTCATGCAGGCAGACGAGCTGACTGCACAGTCTCCTTCTCATCCTGCCAGGGGCACCAGGCGCGTGGCTGCCGAGCTGGGGGACAGCTGGGATTTCGGGAGCACGGGATCAGTAACTCGTTTCTTACTAAGCCTTGTGTTCTGTATGGACATTGGCAGCCCCTGGCACACGAAGACGCACTGTCCCCGCTTGTCTTGGGTAAAATTCCTAAAGGTCCAAAATCTTCTGAGTGAGCTTGTGGTACCGATTGTGTCTCCACTCACTGGAGACAACATTTAAACAATAGATTCAAACTGAACAATGAACGCCCTGCGATTACAAAGGCAGGCACCAGGCCCTGTGAGTGGCTCCCGTCCTGCCATTCCATGTGACCCCTTAGAGAAATACTAGTAGATTCCCTTTCGGTCATTCATTGTCTTAAAAACTAAAGAATGAACCAAGAAAATAGTGATAATTGCTGAAAACAGTGTTGATATATGAGGAGTGGGGTATTAAAAAGTGATCTGGCCTGGCCGGTGTGGCTCAGTGGTTGAACCAGGAGGTCACAGTTCGATTCTGGTCACGGGCAAATGCCCGGGTTGCGGGCTCAATCCCCAGTAAGGGGCATGTAGGAGGCACCTGAAAGTGATCTGTCTTAGTGTTAAATGCTCTGGGTGTGTTACTCCTACAGCCCATTGTTCTCTGCTCACATTTGTACTAGTTACCGGCCAACACCCTCCCAAGAACAAGCGTCCGAAGGAGCCAGGAGAGAACAGAATCAAGCCCACCAACAAAAAGGTGAAGCCCAAGATTCCCAAGACGAAGGACAGGGACGCGGCCGATGACTCAGCGCCAAAGAATCAGTCTATCATGGTGCAGATGACGGAGAAAGGGCGCTTCCAGAAGCCCGCTGCCACCCTGAGCCTGGCGGCGGGACAGACCCTGGAGCTCCGGTGTAAAGGGAATAAAATCGGGTGGAGCTACCCCGCCTACCTGGACGCCTTCAAGGACTTCCGCCTCAGGTGAGCATGCGGGTATCTTTTATTTTACGTACACTGGGTCAAGGGTTTGTTTTGTCCCCTCAGTAAATATTGTATTGTCTCTGACATTGGCCATTTCACTCTACCAGCTTATAAAAATGGATGCTCAATGGGCAAAAGACATTGAATTTATTTCTTTGACCAGTTACAAAAAAATTATTGCAAATCCTATGAATGGTGGTTAAAACAATGGCATTTTATAGGAAGCCATAAGACAAATAATTGGAACTGTGATGCATCGAGGTATTTAAGAATGCATATTGTAAAAAAATAATGGATCCGATGCTGTATGGTACTTTTTTTTCAATCATAATGAACACAGAAATGAGCTAACAGGACATTTCTAAGAGCAAGTTGACTGCATGTTCAACACGGAGTCATATGTCTGCACAAACCCCACCTCCGGTCTGCATCTCCCGCAAGGACACCCCCATCCACTCAGCTGCTCTGCCAGAAACCTGGGGGGCATCCTTGCCTTGTCCTCTCTCATCACTCCCCACATCCAGTCAACCACCGCGTTCAGCCAGTTCAGCTTCCTCAGAGCCATAAACCTGTCCTCTTTCCATCTCTGGTGTCACTGCCCCAGTCCCAGCGGGTGTCATCCCTCCCCACCAAGCCCTGGTGTGTCCTCCCCCAACTCCTTGCTGCAGCTAAAGTGATGTTTAAAAAGTGCTCATCTGGTCCTGTCCCTCCCCTACTCATCACTGGGCGGGTTTCCACTGGGGATGGAGTCTGACACCCTCACATGACTGCTGAGACCCTGCCTGCTCTCCGCAGTCTCTCACCAGTCACCTCTCGCCTCTCGATTCGTGCCTTTGCTTTCGCTGGCTGGGCTCCTGGGACATCATCAAATGCTTCAAGTGCTCGGGGCCTTAAAACTTGGCTGTGCCCACTCTCAGCCCCTGTTCACCGGCCAACTTCAGCCTCAGGGTCGCTTTCTCTGGGCAGCCTGTGTCAGGCCTCCCTACGTTTATTCCCATGGCTCCTCCCTGGCCTCCTCTTCTGAGAACTCTTTCTCCTCATACCTGCTTCTTCTTCTTTAGTTTTCTAATCTGTGTTTCTCACTGGGACTTAGCTAAGTGCTTAGCCTTTAGCTTTATCTGTTGAATGATGGAATGACAATCTTTCCTCCCTCTTTCTCACATATATACACCTTGGAGAATATATAAATTAAAATATATGTATAAGTAATATCTCTTTATCTAACGTCTGGCATTAAGAGCTCTTTTACATTTTATTCTGAAGTTACTCTTCTGGCTTCATGGTGCATAATAGTGTAGGGTTTTTCTTAAGGGATATTTGGTTGGAGGAGTGGAGGGTGAAAGAATGAAATAGTTTTTCCCATTTTGATCTCCACACTTGAAATAAACACGTGGTGAGTGTGTGTGTGTGTGTGTGTGTGTGTGTGTGTGTGTGTGTCCCTGTTTGTCCGTCCCCTTAGAACAAATCTGGAACTATTTATTCCCACAAACTTTTTAAGTGTCTTAATTTACCAAAGGCAAGATTTACACACTTAAAAAAAAACACACAGATGGAGTCATTTGAAATTACTCCGAACATTTAGTCTTTGACTTACACAAAGTTCTTAAACCTAGATGACTTGGCCCTTAAAGACTTAATAGGAGTAGCTTCAAAGTTATGTTAGCCAAAATATGTTTGAAAATAGCTTAAGGACTCAAAGTAAAGTGAACATGAATCTGAATGGAAAAGAAATATCCAGTAGCTGAAGAAGCCAATTTCGACTGAACATTAAGTAGCATTCATTCAAAGCACAGTTAGGGCTTTATAAGAAAGTAAAGACAGATGTGGGCCCCCAAGGACTCCACAAAAAAAATGTGGAAAATGTGAAAAACACCTAGTCATAACTCTCTATCAAACAACAACCAAAAAAAAAATCACGATTTATTTGACACCAGAGATTCAACAAATCGACTCTTGACATCTTTCCCGGAACACGGGGCCTTTGGGTAGAAGAGAAGCATTCATTCGGTGTTTTCCTTTCCCGTGGAATGAGTTCTTTCCGTCGTTCTCACAGCTTTGGGGTTGGAGGCTCTCCTCAGTGGTTTTGAGCCATTTTGGTAGCTTTCTGGAACGAAGTTCACATGCTGCCATATTTGTCCAAATGGGATCCTCTGACCAGAAGAGGGAGTGTGTTATGGACCAGAGAGGTCAGGCTGATGCACAGCCAGATTGCCATCCTGTCTTTACCACTAACCAGCAGAGTGGTCTTTGATCAGTAATTTCCTTGGAACCCTGATTCCTCATCTGGAGATAATAGTACTTATGGTAGGTGCTGCCTGGCCCATGGTAAGTGTTCAGTAAATTATGACTAATGGTTACTAGGCAATGCTTGTATTTCTCAAGCACAGGGATCCAAAAGACCTTTTGGGACATTTCATTCTGACCAGCACTCACATTATGCACAGCTAGAGGATCCAAGAAAGTGTGTACACTTCTCTCCCACTTTCCCTTAATTGATCAATTCTTTGTCATCTGGGACCTGTGTCCATCTTCCCCCTGAAAGTGTCAGCCCCTCTCTAGCCAGTTTGGCTCCGTGGATAGAGTGTCGGCCTGGGAACTGAAGGGTCTCGAGTTCGATTCCGGTCAAGGGCACCTGCCTGGGTTGCAGGCTTGATCCCCAGTAGGAGGTATGCAAGAGGCAGCAGATCAGTGATTCTCTCTCATCATTGATGTTTCTATCTCTCCCTCTCCCTTCCTTTCTGAAATCAATAAAAAATATATATAAAAAGAAAAAAATGAGAGCGTACACCCCATGAGGGCAAATACCACATCTGCTTGGTTCCTGGTCAGATTCCTAGCACCTGGAACAGTGCCCGGCACATACCAGAACTCAGGAAAGCGTTTCCTGGTTTCCTCAGGGGTTTTTGACCCTGTCGGAAGTCAGTTCCTAGTCACACAGGCCTTCATTCATTCAGCGTTTACAGATGACTACATTTACTGACCCTGTTTACTGGAATGTGCGAATGCGTTTATATCCAGGGCGCTGTGCCACCTGGATCCATCCCTGTTATCTCGGAGTCTATTGTTGCTTGGCCTCCTGGAGCCATTCATTAGTCAGTTGACCCTCTTTACCCATCCTGACCCCTGTCTTCACTTCTCTCCCTCTTTCTACCCTAAACTCTTGAACACGTCTTAGGTAAGTGACTTTACCCCGTTTTCCTTCCCTCCCATTTGGAAATGTCCAGCCCCAAACGAACCTGTTTACCTGCTTCCTCTGGTGGCACATGGATACAGAGCGCTGCTAAGGAAACCAGGTGGCTGGTCGGACGGGTGCTGTTGGTTCCTGGTCACCTCACTTGTGCCTGACAAAGCAGAAGACATTTCTCTAGGGAACTCACTGTTTTACTCTTCTTAAATCTCTGCTCCCCATCGCTCTCACTCTCAGCTAATTAAACGACCACCTAATTTACTGAGAAATTGGGCCCCTAGAATTGCCTCACCTTCCTTATTGCATCTCTTTCTTCCCTGCTCTCACAGCTTTAGTGGAGAAAGAGTTTGTCCACTCGACCCAGGACAAAGTATCATCTGTGCTCTGGATCTTGTCCTTACAATCTTTCTCAGGAGCCTCAAGACATCAGGTACTGCCTCGCTGTCTGGCTCATCTCCCTTCCCTTCTCAAGGGGATTCTCCCCATAAATCTTCTCCATAGTAGGAAACCCCAGCTCAGTCCCCACTACCCTCCAGCCTCCTTCCTCTCTCTCTTCTTACCTTCACAGCCAGACCTCTTGAAGGAGTCTTTCTCTACTATCATCTTCTTATTTCCCTCTCCTAGCCACTCTTCAACTGCTGCACCTGGCGCCTGCCCCTGCTCCACATGCGTTTATCACCAAGGTCAAGGTCACTAAATCCAGAGTTCACTTTTCAGTTCCCTATGGCTGCTCCAGTCGGTCCATCCGCAGACGGGAGCCCTCTCCTCTTGGCTTGCACAACGCCGTGTTCTTCTGGTTTTCTTTCTGCCTCTCCGGCCTCTCCTCTCTGTATCCTTCCCCCGGCTTCACATCCTCTGCTGTTCCCGTTGTTAAATGTTGGTCTGTGCCTTCTTCTCTCCTCACTGCCTGCTGCCAGATGCCCTTCCTCTGCCATATATTAGACTACATGTTTCTTCTAGGCTCTAGATTGAACTCTCCAACTGCCTGCTCATCCGCCTGGACCTTCCAGGAGCCGTTCTCTAAATGAAACCACCTAACACTGAGCTCTTGGTCTTCTGCACACCTGGTCCTCCTGTGGCCTTTAGCTGATGACTGGCACTAATTCCACCCAGTTGTCCTTGACCAGCGGCCTGGGATTCACCTTGGAATCATCTTGGACAGTTCCCTTTACTTCCAATCAGCCCCCAGGCCAGCCGTGGGCAAACTACGGCCCGTGGGCTGGATCCGGCCCGTTTGAAATGAGTAAAACCAAAAAAAAAAAAAGACCGTACGTACCCTTTTATGTAATGATGTTTACTTTGAATTTATATTAGTTCACACAAACACTCCATCCATGCTTTTGTTCCGGCCCTCCGGTCCAGTTTAAGAACCCATTGTGGCCCTCGAGTCAAAAAGTTTGCCCACCCCTGCCCCAGGCCCTCATGGTGCTACTGTTTAACTCTTTCTTGAATCTCCCCACTTCTTTCCACCACAGTAGCAAAAACCCGAGTCTCTCACTTACAGTAATAGTCACATGACTGCCTCCCTGCACCCAAGCCCTGACCTGATCTCCGTCCTCCACGGAGCACTCAGATCTTCCACAGAGCGCATCTGGTCCTGTCACTTTCCAGCCTCAAACCCTTCAGTGGAGGAGTTCTGCTGCCCTCAGAATAAAGTTCAAACTCCTGGCATGGCCTACAAGGCCATGCATAGTCCGGCCCCTGCCTTTGCCTTCTGCCCCATTTCATTTCAACACACGGGGATTACTGCTCTCACCTGCAGATCCCGGCCCGCCACAGCCTTAGCGAGAGCTCCTTGCTCTCGGACCTCACTTCCACCGGCCCCCGTTACACATCCTCACTGCGCACCGGTCGCCGGTGGTGCCGTTACCATGTCCTCCCTCGCTGATGCTGGTGTCCTTCTGTAGGCCAGAAGCTTGGCAGAGGCGTCTGTTTATGCATTGGCGCTTCCCCAGCACCCAGCACGCTGCAGCTTCTCCACTGGTGTTTCAGGGAGAGCATGGTGCTGGGCCCCTGAGCCTAGAGTTGGTCTTAAGTCAGGGCCCTGTGATCATGAGTCTTGTGTCTCCGAACTTTAGAGATGAAAGGGACTTAGTGCTTGTCAGGCTTATGCCCCTCTTTCTAACAAATGGGGGGCACTGAGAATCATAGGGGATAGACGGCTGGTCCAGAGAGACAGACTGGTGAGGGGCAGCATGAGTCCTAAACTGTGCCCTCCTGCTCAGGTGCTCCGAGTGTGGCTAGTGGCAGACTGTAGACCAGAGAACACGCTTGGCTGAATGAAGGTAGCAGCTAGACGGTAGCACAAGATAGATGTGTTGTCTACTTTGTTGTTGTTGTTCCTTGGGTACGAGACTAACAAATCTGATTTCTACAGTTAGGCTTCAAAACAGAAATATAATTCTTTTCCAGGGTGGTGGGTTGAAAGTGGCTGACGTTTCACATTGATTTCAGATGTGTTTGGACACTAGGTGTTAAAATATTACTGTGGGCTGTTGAGAAAGGGGAGCTCTTAGGGAAGGCTGTCAGTGATCCCCACCCTGGAGGTGATCACGCGTGCCTTCTGGTTCTCCAGCCTCATTCTGTGATGCTTTCTTTTGCCTTGGCAAACCCGTGTCATTAGATGACCACCAGATGGCAGTGTTCAACTGTCTTCCTTTCGCCAGTAAAAAAGCATTACCAATGAGGGCAGATTGGGTAAAATAATTGTACACTTGTGTTTATGGTTCTTTCAGCCTTTGAGCTCACTCAGTGGTCACAGTTTAGAGTTATATTTTAAGCAGCATAGAATTCAACTTCCCAACAAACAAATTAAAAACAGCGTGGGCATGTGTCAGGTTATGTACCCTGAGTACTGCTAGTCTGCCCAGAGCACTGGCCCTTTGACTGGCTTAGTTGGTTCCTCAATGGCCAAAGTAGAAATTGATACAGATTTTTTTTTTATTCCAGACTCAGTATATCTTAATCACACAGATCTCCATTCTCTTCTTTTAAAAAAATATTTTTTTTAAATTGATTTCAGAGAGGAAGGGAGAGGCAGAGAGAGAGAAACATCAATGATGAGAACGAATCATTGATTGGCTGCCTCCTGCAGGCCCCCTTCAGTCCGCAGGCTGATGATCTGTCCACTGAGCCTAACTGGGTAGGGTTCTCCATTCTCTTCTGAGATCAGAAAAGAGTGAGGATACTTTTCTGGTAATAGTTATTAGTATTGATTGTATGTATGTTGCCATTCATTGACTGCTTACTGACTCCTCTGCCTCATCCCCTTTCTGTTCTCCCATTTGGCTTCCATCTTCCGCCCTCCCTTATTTTATGTTGTTCTTCTTTACCAACAAGTGTTTATTTTAGCATCTACAGCAGTCACAGTCCTGTGCTATGTGGATGCTGGAGATACGATAGAGAGCAAGACAGACATGACCTCCATAGCTACAGAGCTTTTATTCTTGGGGAAGAGAGACTATTTAATAAGCAATGTTGATACATAGCTGTGTGAGTGCCTTGCTAGCAAAAGTACAGGGTCAGGGAGGAGAAAACTTGGCTAATGTCTGAAGATAGAGCGTTAACCATCTAAAGAAGGGGATGGGAACCCAGCTGGCATGGCTCAGTGGTTGAGTGTCAGTCCATGAACCGGGAGGTCACAGTTCGATTCCCAGTCAGGGCACATGCCCAGGTTGTGGCCTCAAACCCCAGTAGGAGTGTGCAGGAGGCAGCCGATCATTGATGTTTCTCTCTCTCTCTCTCTCTCTCTCTCTCTCTCTCTCTCTCTCTCTGAAATCATTAAAAATATATTTTTTTAAAAAAGGGATGGGAGAAGAAATGTAAGAAAATTCCAGAAGGAGGGAACTGCATGAGGAACTGCCTAGAGCTGGAGCATTGAGGGTGTGTGAGGGAGGTGCTCAAGGTTGTGGAGGAGGAAGAGATGACGAAGTAGAGATGATGTTGGAGATAAGCCAGAGTCAAACCATGGGAGGCCTTGTCAACCATGATGAGGAATTTAAAGTGAAGCCAAGGTCAATTATGAGTCACTGACTTGAAGCCTTTATGTGTAGACAAACATAGAAAGCACAAAGGGATATACACCACAGTGTGAGGGCTATGACTTCTCACAGCCTTTACGAGCGAGACAGCGCCCCTTCTCTGTCTCAGGTGCACCCATCTCTCTTCATGTGTTCCATCCCTGATTTCTGCACGCTGGGGTCTGTAGACATATTCTTGGACCCAAGTTTCTTTACAAAAAATTTTTTAATGTTCTTATTTTGTTGATAATATAAAAAAACATTAATATAAGAATATACTGGACCATCTGATCAACCTCTACTGGGCGATCAACACAATTCATTTCCATCTTCTCCGGAAACATTTTGTTTCTTCAGTCTCATCATAGCTGAGCTTACACACATCCTGAGCTTACACACAGCAGAAGAGTCTCGGCGCCATGCAGCGTCTAGGGGGGAAATCAGAAGACACTTAGAGTTAGTGGCCCGGACGACGGCTTCCCTGTAAATCGCTGTTGAGTGCGAAGAGGGAGACGTTGGAGATTTAAACGAGGTTGTTAGTGAGCAACGTCACAGATGGAAAAACAAGCTGGGGTGACATGTGGTAGTCAAGAACCCCAGCTCTGCACCTACAAGTCTGGGTGCAGGCGTTGTCTTCCAGGAGGTTCCTGTGGTGTCTGGGGGAGGTTAGCGTTTTTCAGTCAAGAACTGTGCGTTCAGAGTGGGTGGGGCAGGAGGTCTTGGAGGGCTGGTCCCCCTGAAAGCAATAACCAGCTTCTGGAGAGGAGGGAGGGCGCCTGGGTTTCCACTCGGCCACCGTTGGCACCAGCTTTCTCCACCCACAGACAACACAAAGGGCGGGTGGGCGAGGAGGCAGACAGCGGGCGCCAGGCCAGTCCAACCCTGCGCCCCAGCACCCGGCGGAGTGTGGTCTGGGACCATGTTAAAAGAAAAAGAGAAAGCTATTAAGAAGTGTTGATCAACAGACTCCCTCTGTTGAGCAAGAACCTATACAGACTTTGGTAAATATTATCGATCATGCTCTGGTATTATACTAAGGAAGATGTCTTTTTCTTTCCAATTTATTTTATTTTGCTCAAATATATACGTGTGTGTGTGTGTGTGTGTGTGTGTGTGTATACACACACAGACACATATATACATATATATATACGCACACACATATATATAGTATATATGTATACATATATAATTAGCCATTTTAACCATTTTTAAGTGTACAGTTCGGTGGCAATATGTTCACACTGTTGTACAGGTGACTTTAATTCAAGCTCACCTCCTGTCAAAGCTCATTTTACTTTATTTTCTGAGCAGAACAAACGAAGACAGTGAGTTTCCATGAAAGCCCTCTCCCTTTGTCTTCCTCCTTCCCTGGAGGTGCCGTTGGAGTCCAATTTGCGTTGGGAAATCCAAAGCAGCCACCAAACTGATACTTACCTTCAGATGGATTTCTACCCCAGAAAACAGTGGAATTAAAAATAAGTAACTTATCCTGCCCGGAAGGGAGAGCTCTCTGTGCCCAGACGCTGTGGCACCAGCAGCAGGTCCTCCCGCAGTTCCGGAGATGGCCACGTGGGGGCGGCAGGATGCGAGCCCTCTCCCATGTGCCAGACCTCCTGGCAGTGTTCAGGGTAGGGTGAGGGTTAGTTAAAAACAAAAGGGTGCCCTGTATTTGTAATAATTTGTGTGATCTAAAGTAGCTCCAAAAGCTTTTAATTTTAACTTGGCTCAGTTCCGCTCAGGGCTGGGTGGGGGAGGCAGTAATGCACCCAGCCCCGTGGTGCTGCTGTCAGGACAGATGAGGTCATGCAAGGGAAGCGCTGGCACACGTGGTAAGCCATGTCAACAAAGATGCGCTATTTTTATTCACAATACTGTGCCCAAGGGCGGCCACTCACAAGAAAACAGCCAGTTCTTTAGGAATTTTTTTTATTTTTTAATTGAGGTATAATTGACATATGCCATTATGTTAATTTCAGGTACACATTAGGTAATGATTCAATATTTGTATATATTGCAAAATGACAACCACATTAAATCTATTTAACACCTGTCACCTCACATAGCTACAACTTTTTTTCTCATGATGAGAAATTTTAAGACCTACTCTCTTAGCAACTTTCAAACATGCACTACAGTACTATCGTCACCACACCATACATTACATTCCCAGAACTTATTTATTTTATAACCAAACGGTTTATCTTTTCACTCCCTCCACCTGTTGTGCACACCCAACACCCCTCCCTCTGGCACTACCAAACTGTTCCCTGTATTTATAACCTTGGTGTTTTTGTTTTTCTCTTTTAGATTCCACATATAAGTGAGACCATATAGTATTTATCTCTCTCTCGCTCTGATTTATTGCACTTAGCATCATGCCTTTGAAGTCCATTGCTGTTGTCACACATGTCAAGGTCTTATTTTTTCTTATGGCTGAGGCAGAATCATTCTGTTGTACACTCCAACCACCACACACAAAGTATATATGTGGGTGAGGTCTGGGATTTAATGTGCAAATATGAAAATGGGTGTTATTGTGGCATGATCATTCTTTTTGCCAAGGACTTAAATATGCAAAATGCAAATAAAACAATTTTGAAAGTTATGTCAGGGGAGGAAGTGAAAAAGCACACACAGGAATAAAGAATAAGCTACAAAATGGAAAATGTTATGTCTATTAGTATGTCACGCATAAAATGGCACATTATAAAAAACAGCAACACTGAGATGCCAGAGCTTTGCCTCCAATCTGGGTTCAGCTGCCTGAATAGCAACATGCAGCCCATGGGGTGGCTGCGTGTGGGTGAGTGAGACGTCACTGCCCTCGGGAATCTGCCCAGGACTTCAGGTGTCACCTGCCATTCTCCCTGCCCCCCGTCAACACTGTTCACTCTGCTTTGTCACCTGCGCGTCACTTTTCAGATGTTTTGTTCAGATAGCCTTTTGGTCTTGATCTTGACTTTGTCCTATTGCCTAAAGCACTCCTCCCAACCCCATCCTACTTCTCAGCCCCCAGGTTCAGCCTAGTACCTCACTTGCCTGGGAGGGGAGGTCAGTGCTTCCACTTCTCTAACAACCTTGCTCTTCTTTATGAACTTGACTTAGTAGCTGGGACAAGGCAGGGCATGGGACCTTGTGTACCAACCAAAATCAACAAAAGGGAACGTGCATATATTTCATAGGTGGCTCATGGAATGGCGTGAGCTATGGCATCAGCAGGTGGGCATCCCGGGGGACGAGGCAGGGAACAGCAGCTGTCCATATAAGAGCAGGAGGGGTGACCATGGCAAGTGTGTCACAAGTTGAAATTAACAGGCACTCAGAGATGAATAGATTAAAGGGGTTCAGCAGAGTGCATGCCAGCTAGAGTGGCTGTTAGTCTAATTTATGTAGAAAGACAGTCTATTGGGTCAGAAAGGTAACTGTGAAAAAACCAGACGTGGTCCTGCCTACCAGTGGCTTTGGAACAAATGTCACACACGCCAGATACAATTACAGAGCAACAATGGACAGCTGTGGTCAAGTGCGAGTGCGCTGGGGGGGCCAACGGGAAGAGAGAAGGCTGCTGTCAGCATGGGCTGGAGAGACGGCTGGTTCATTGAGTGATTGATTATCTAATCGTAGGAGACGGGCCCTGGAGATCAGATGATGAGATATGGAAAGGAGAGCCAAGGAGACGGCATAATTGTTCCCCAAGAGATTGCCAGACGCAGTCCGCGTGGGGACCCTCTGATCTGGCCTGGACCCTGCATTTTACAGATGATTGGGTTAGACCCACAGGTCTCAGGGGTGTTCTCCAGTTTGTACAGCTTTTCATAAAAGTAGCCTAGATTTGAACCTAATTTTCAAGCCCCCTCCAGTCTCAAGAAAGCAGTCTCTTTCTTCAGGTGTCTGATGTTTGTGCAGAAGGCTGCCCATCCAAGTAGCATTCGTATTTGTGGGCACCTTGAGACTGTTGGCAAGATGGGAGGTTCGGGGGATCGCGCTCCGTTGTGAATGCATGGTGCCAGGTGCGAGTGGGGCCCCGCCCACGGCCCCTGCATTCACTGTTGTAACTTGGCCACAATGCACTCACTGGCCGTGTGCCAGCCCATTGGTAACCCACCGCTTGTTTCCCTAAGAGGGTGGTGGTGGCTTGCTCCATTGTCCTCTGTCACTCCTCTGCCAAGGCCTGTTCTCCCCCAGTGTAGCTGTGAACACTGGGGGAGGGGAAGGTGGGTGTCTGTATTTCTTGTGAGCTGTGTTAATGGGCTTATTCTACCTAGTAAGGTTAGAATTGCCAGAAATGTAAGGGAGTGTTTAATATAAAGAACCCCCATGCATCAGAATCATATGGTTGCCAAGTGTGAGAGATGACTTTTTAAAAATTACATTGACAACAATGATTTCCTTATTTCTGTGCGTTTCTCTACATCCACCAAGCTGTATCTTAGCATCACCCGTGAGCTGGCTCTGTGACCCTGGGGGAGCCACTTCTGTCACAGGAGGGATCCAACCAGGTGGTCTCTAAAGTACCTTCTAGTTCCAAAATGATTACTGGCATTTGTAGTTCCTTCGCTTAGATGACACGGGGGCCAAGGAGTGAGAGCTCTTGGACAAATTATTCAGCTCAGTTTCACCCACTGAATTCTGTTTTGTTCTGCTCACAGTCACCTCTAGCTGCTGTCTGCATAGCCTTATGCCATGCAGAAGGCCATGGGTAATGCAGGCAAGCATAAGACATGGTTCCTTCTTGGAAAGGAATAATTTTACCAGAGACATATATAACAGGGAGTTGAAAAGGTCACACCAAACAGCAGATAGATAGACAGGTGATAGATCTCTAGGATTTGTGATAAAGACATTAAGTGCTGGGTGTGAGAAGCTTAGATCTCATACCCCAATAGCACCTAACATTTCAGCGCTTTTTCTGTGCCAGCGTCCTTCTAGGATCTTATGCAGTTATTAACTAACTAGAGGCCTGGTGCACGAAATTCATGCACAGGTGGGGTCCCTAGGCCAGCCCGGCGATCAGGGCCTATTGGGGCCATCTCGCCCACTCCCTGGGGGCCTGCCGGCCACTGGATGGGGCCCACTGGATGCAGGAAGGGAAGGGGGGGACCACGGGAGGTTGGCTGGCTGTGGGAGGTTGGCTGTAGGAGTGCACTGACCACCAGGGGGCAGTTCCTGTGTGAGCGTCTGCCCCCTAGGGGTCAGTGCACGTCATAGCGACCAGTCGTTCCGGTTTTTCTGGTTGTTCCGTGGTAATGGTCGCTTGGGCTTTTATATATATATAGATTTTATTCTCATAACAACCCTGGAAGGTAGGGACTATTATTGTCTTCCTGTCTCAGATGAGGAAACTGAGCATGATAAGATTAAATAATGTGTTAATAATGGTCACCAAACCAGTAGTGTAGAGACAGGATTTGAATCAAGGAAATCAGACTCTTGAATGAAGGCTCTTAACCCCTGTTTTCCAAATGCCACTGGACGGAAAAGCTCTCCCTAAGGACAGAACTCTGAAGAACAACCAGGAATAGGCCAGATGGAAAAAGTAGAGAGCCTTTGAGAGGGAAACAGGGGGCTGGAGGGCTGGGGTGGAAACGAGCCGACTTCGGTTGGATGAAGAGAAGAGCCTACTGCGCAGGAGTTGGGAGCCTTGCACTCTAGGCAGAGAAGGATGCTTTCAATTCTGTGTGCACTGGGAGCTACTCACATTGTAAAGCCGGAGGCAATAGCAAAATGGCTTTGGGTGAAGTATCTGCGACCTTTTCTAGGGCATGTGAAGGGGATAGAGGAGATGTTTTTTGAGAAGGATCAGATTGTTGGCTGATAACGTGTAAAGACTGGGACAGAGATAGAGAGTCAATGTTGATGTCAAGATTGAGCCTGGGAGAAAGGTGGAGCTATGACTCCATCGAAGAAACAGGGAGATCCAGAGGGGGAAGCAGGTGAGAGGGGAGGCTGCCCGGGATTCAGGAGCCTGGGAGGAAGGTGATGCGCCAGGGAGGGGGCGGCATAGCCTGGTGGCCACCTGTGCATGGGAAGCACAGCAGGTGTGGGAACAGTCACGTTGTATTTCTGATTGTTACATTCCCACTGGCAGTCTTTTTATTAATCAGAGCAAAATAATGTATATCTATATATCTATATATTCTGATATGTATATATATGCCAGTATATATATTATTGATTTCCTAGAGGAAGGGAGAGGGAGAGAGATAGAAACATCAGTGATGAGAGAGAATCATTGATCAGCTGCCTCCTGCATGTCCCACACTGGAGATTGAGCCCGCAACCCAGGCATATGCCCTGACCAGAAATTGAACAGTGACCTCCTGGTTCATAGGTTGACGCTCAACCACTGAGCCATGCTGGCCGGGCTATACTGGCTTTTTTCGACATTCCAAGGAATTCCTGCTTGTCCTGCCTTTGGAATCCACATGCAAAAAAGGACAACACAATATAAAACTCACCTTCAGATTTCTTAAAGTACAATGTACAGACTCCTTCATGATTAATTTTTACGTAGTGTATCATGAACATTATTCTGTGTTATAACTGTAATCCCATAGTACATGTAACTGATTTTTTTTTTTTTTACTGTCACAGTCATTGCTGCAAGTAAACATCCAGATAGCAATGATTAATTCCCACAGAGGGAAATATTGTTGGGCCACAGGCAGGCATGTCTTAAGGCCTTTATTCTAGGAACCCCAGTGGGATTTTCTGTTGGGTTCATCTCTGGTTTATCAGGCCTGGCTTGGCTTATGGTGTCAAAGGGGTAGCCACGCCTCAGTTTCTCAGAATCTGGGAAATCTCTGGAGGAGGAGGAGTCCCTTTTCCCTTGTACAGAAGCCAGATGGGTTGGCAAGAGAGGCAACAAGAAAGGATGACTTCAGCAGGGTGGACGGGGTGGGGTGAGGAGAGAAGGAGAACCTCCCAGTGGTTGGAGTCTGGGGTCAGTGTCAGGGACAGGAGCTGGAGGGCCATTACCCTGTGAAAGAGTGAAGCATGCCCATTATGACTTCTTTTTAAATAACACAGAAGGATCTGCTGTAAGTCACTTCCAGTAGAACAGACCTGAGTCCCATTTCACAGACATTAACATAACTGGTTCTTGGAATAGAAATGCTGTGGTTATATTGTAAGGGTTTGAGCAAGTCCTTGGATAGTCCTCTAGGATGGGGGGGGGGGGGAGGGATAGTTTAGCTTAATTTCTGATATTGAAACTGTATTCACTTTGAAGTTTCTCATTTTGCATAGTTGTTTCTTACACATTTTTCTTTTCATCTTTTTTTAAAAATCATAAACTGTGGAGCTTTGCTACGCTTTACCCAGCTGTCTGTTTCCCAGGGTGGGTGCTCTGTGGACATGGCTGCATTCCCAGCATGTCATGGAGCAAATATTTGTGACACATTCTTAAAGGAGGCTCAGAGTAAACACAGGCCCTGTACAAACATTTGAAACACAGAGAAGCAGATATGCACGAGTCTCCTTTGATGCTTGGCGCAGTTCCTTGCATGTGGTAGAAGCTAAATAATGTATAAATGTGAAATGACTGCTGAATAAGGAAGATATTTGATTACGTCTTTTACTTTACTCTTTATCTCTGTTTTATGCCCATGGAGGCATGAGTCTCCAAGGCGGAATGTCTGGAATGATGGAGTTATTTATACAGACCTTCAGCTTCTCCTGTGGCTCCAACACTTGGGCAAAGTTGCCTCACCTCAAGTTTGCTCACCTGTAACATGGGGATAACAATAGTACCTACCTCTCAGAGCTATTGTGTGAACACGTGCTAAGCACTACGTAGGTTTTAGTTATTATCAGTAGTTTCCTCATCGTCATCTCCTCGGATTAAGAAAAAATAATGCATTCCTGGGGTATTTTCAGTTATACAGTAAATGCTTAGTAACTGGTTGGTTTCGTGCCCTGTTGCCTTCCTTCCATTACTTACTAAATGTTTATTGGCCTTATTTCTTTTGGTTAATTGTCCATTTAAATAGAAAACGAGGTATTGTGAATCCTACTGCACTAACATAATCAGATCTTCCATGTTTTGTGTGTGTGATCATATTTAACAGGACTTGCAAGCTAGTTAGGGGCCCCCTCTCTCAGTCACAATTCCTTCAGCCCGTTTCATTTCAATGCCCTTTCCAGTCATATTCGTAACCTGTGTCTATGTGATGCTAGAAGTTCACATAGTTCTTACAGTTGGGAGACTTTGGACAAGGCACTTCTCTAAGTTTCAGTGTCTCTCTTGGCAAAAGTGGGAACTGTACCTCCGTCCTAAGGTCATTCTGAGAACGAAAGAGGACCCTCAGAATAACGCTATCTGAAATGTATTGAGCCTTTACTCTGACCACGCACAGCTCTAAGTCTTGAACTGATCTGAAGAGCTTAGTGCAGGGCCCAGCATTCTGTGAGGGTTAGCCGAGATTGCTGTTGTTACTGCAAGCAGAAGAGGGGGTGTGGCCAGCCTGTGGGAGGGGTGAGCTCTAGCTAAGGAGTCTGATGGTCATGGTGGGGCTGGTGATGGGATCTGAATCCTATCAGTGTGGCTCCAAAAGTCCATGATCTTATGCCTCACATGACCACTGCCTCTCACCACAGGGCTCTGCCCACCCGTGTTCTAAACTCCCTTTGCTGCTCATGGAACCTGCCTTTTGTCTCCTTTCGGGGGATCTTCCCTTGGAATGCGTGCCCCATATTGTGTGCAAGTTGAAATCCATCTCTTCTCCCAGGGCTCTCAGCTTCTCCTGGTTGCCTTGCTTGGGATTCCCATGGCACTTGTACAGGGGAACTTGCGAGCAGGAAGCTCTTTAGACATCACTGTGTCCCTCCCTCTCTGTTCCAGAACCTGCCATTTCATTTGCACGTTAAGCATTTTGGGGACCAATGACTGAATATCTTGTCATCCAGGGCTCACCTCCTGCCCGTGGCTTGTAGGAGGACAGGAGCGTGGACCCCACCCTCCTCACCTAGTCACTGTCCAGGAGACATGCCCAGTGGTCCCTCACTTTGGGAGCTGTCAGCCCAGCCTCTGTCTATCCCATGAGACAGGTCCCCTTCAGAAGAGAGTGTGCTGGGCAGTGTGCAGGAAGCTTCAGGCCTCGGACTCTGTAAAGGCCAGGGGAGCCCATTGGAAGAGCCGCACACGCACACATGGCCCTAAGTTTGAACAAACGCTCTTGGAGACCTGGACTCGTGCATCACTGGGCTCGCTGTGGGCCAGGTCGGAAAGTGCTAGCGGGGGAGGAAAAGGCCTCAGGTGAGCTGATGCGCTGGCACCTTCAGAGCCACATCCAATGAATGCAAATTCTGCTTTTCCTAATTATACTTTTTTGGGGCCACTTTGTTGCAGCACCTCTTTTTGCTCCGCTCAACTCCACATCCTCCACGTCTTCCATCCCTGAGGTGTGTTGCGTGGTTACAAGAGAAGGGAAGGGTCTTTGGGTGGAGGATCTCTGCGCAGCGCTCGGCAGGGCTCTCTGAATCCTTGTCTCCACTTCATGGTGCAGACTCTTCCCTCGGCAGCTGGAGGTCATACTCCAACCCCGTGGGCAGCCTGCCCCCTGCACTGTGTGAGGCCATTAGTAGAAATGAACACTTAAATCCAGGCATTTAGACTGTAATCCTGCTAAATAATTTGTTTCCTGTTTTATATTGTTTGCCTCTGAGAGGGGGTGGGAAAAATCCAGAAATGTTTTCCAGTGCATTTCCTTCCTTCCACCCCCAATCCTGCTAAAGATACAGCATGCAGACTTCATGGTGGCGGTAGGCTTATTCCCGATGCTAAATTCTTATGTGCCCAGTTCCTTTCCCGTAGGAATGGCATCCTATACTTTTTATCACTACAGTGCTAGCAAATGCTGGCCAAAGTGCCAAATAAATGTATTGATCACTTGCTGATTTCGTACCCTGCTTTTGAACTCCGCAGGGAATGTGGTCAAGAAATTCTGGCCTACTTGGGAAGACCTCCACCTTCTCTTTCTTGCCACCGTTCCATTTTTTTATCTGCTGAACTCTAGCTCCGTCCTCACAACTGCAATTGCTCATTTGGTGGTTGCCAAATACTTTCATTCTGCTAAAGGAAGTGTGTGTGTGTGTGTGTGTGTGTGTGTGTAAGTGTGTATGTGTGTCACCAATCCCTCTTTAGACACCTGATGCTTTTGAGAATTAATTGCATGAATGTTTCTCCCTGATGGTTCCCTTATCCAGTTCTTCTTTCTTTCCTGGTCTTTTCTCTCTCCTCTATCTACCCCTTCTTTTTCTTCTGGCCCACTAATTTGGCTCCAGATTTTGTCCTCAACCTATTCCCATCTTGTCTTGTTGCTTTTTCTTGTTGACTTCGTTCATTCCTTTAGTTTCCACTTTTACTTCTGTTATAAATGATGTGCCGAATATAAATCCAGTGCTGTTTTTCTCCTCTGTGCCAGGCCTGAATTTCCATCTGCCTATAGGACATCCGCACTTAAATGACCCACATTTGATCCCAAATCCCAAATCCCCACTATTATTTTACCTACCCCCAATCTCCTTTCTCTTCTCAACTATCGCATTTCAGGCAGTTAAAACCCCATTCTTTCCAGCCAGTGTGGTTCAGTGGTTGAGCATCGACCCATGAACCAAGAGGTCACTGGTTCAATTCTCAGTCAGGGCACATGCAGGCTCGATCCCCGGTGGGAGGGCGTGCAGGAGGCAGCTAATCAATGTTTCTCTCTCATCGATGTTTCTCTCTCTATCTCTCTCCCTTCCTCTCTCTCTAAAATCAATAAAAACATATTTTTTATAAAACACAACATTCTTTTCAATAGAAATACAAAGTAAGTGATCATTATTGATATCTCTCTTTCTTCCACCTTGCTTACTATATCTGTCAAAAATTTTCCCCAAGAAAACATTTCTTACATTTGCTTCACTGCCGCTGCCAGCACCCAGCCGGGCCCCAGCATTTGCCGAGTATCATGGTAACAGACCTCTCAGCCTCTCCTCTTCCTCCTGCCTCCCGACTCCTGTTCTCTTCACTGGTGACCTGGCTAAGGTGGGCCCATCACCGCCCATCTCCCAAACGAACGTGGCCCTTCCTGCCTGGTGAGTGAATCGTGCGCCCTTCTTGCTGTTCTCAACCTTATGTCCCGTGACTCCCAACCCCCTCCCTCTGTCTCCTTCCACAGTTAGTGGATTGACTCCCCCAGTCATTGAGCGCCTTCTACCCACCATGCACTGGGGCTATGGCAATGAACAGAGGTCCCTCCCACTCCTCATGGGGCTGGAGTTTTCCTGAGCAAGTGAGCTCACTGCTTCTCAGCCTCCTTGCTGTCCGCTGCCTCTCACCCCCGCTGTTAAAAGTCCAGCTCGTCTTACCTCCTCCCAGAGCTGGCCTCGACTTCTTCAGCCCACAGTGGTGAATCCCTTTTCAGAATTCCTGTTGTTCTTGCTTATTCTCTGAATTTTTTCATGTATATTAGTTATAATTGCTAACTGGATTATAATATCCTTGTGGTCCACTGGTTTTTGTTTGTAGTGCTAACTATGCCCAATGTTGTGTGTGTGTGTCATTGTTGTAGTAGTATGCATAATAGCTGCTACTAATCTGCAGTTATAGGTAATGAGGCTATAATTAGGGTAATACCGTGAACCAGGCATGGCATGCAGTGCTTTCTGTGCGTTTTCTTTTTTTTTTTTTTTTTTAAATATATTTTATTGATTTTTTACAGAGAGGAAGGGAGAGAGATAGAGAGTTAGAAACATTGATGAGAGAGAAACATCGATCAGGTGCCTCCTGCACATCCCCCACTGGGGAAGTGCCTGCAACCCAGGTACATGCCCTTGACCGGAATCGAACCTGGGACCTTTCAGTCCGCAGGCCGACGCTCTATCCGCTGAGCCAAACCGGCTTTGGCATCTGTGCGTTTTCTTATCTAACGAGTGAGTATTTATTACAGGCCTAATTGACTAAAGCCATCGACTCCGTGCTCACCAGCTGTGGGTCTCAGGGAAGTCACTTCCGCTCCGACTCAGTTTCCTCTCCAGCAGTACTGGGAGCTGGATGTCTGCTTTTCCAGGTTCTTTCCAGTTCCAAGCCTCGGATCGATTCAATTCCAGTCCACTCGTCTCTAGGGAATCCTTACTGTGTACTCTGCACAGATGTATTGCTTAGGAAATATAAACCAAGTATGGCACAGTCCCTGCCCGCAACGTTGTCACCATCCTTTGTAAATAACAGGAAGCCAGGGATGCCTGGGGGGAGAGAACAAGAAACCAGTTACATCACTAGGAAAAAGCGGGGAGGTCTCTGGGAGTCGATTCTAATGAGAAGCTTCCTGAAGGAGAGATTTCCGTCCAGTTGAAAGGAGGCAGTCGACCGAGTGGGAGTGCAGAGGCACCTCTTGGCAGAGCTGGTGGGCACAGCTCTTGAGCGGTGAGCCAGACCGGCTGTGTTTAAGGCCAGCCGGCCAGACATTTTGCCGTGAGCTAAATTTAAAGGGTGACTATACTGATGTGGCTGCTACACACAACCGGAGAATCTCGACTGCATCCGAAAGGGATGTGGCGCTCCTGGGGATGAAACTTTTGGATATTTGAGATACATCCTCAGATTAAAACCATTTCTTTTGGCATCTGCACAGGCTCAGCCCCAGGGGAACATCTGTCCCAGAATGACACATCTGGGTTCCTGACACAATGCCTCACATTGACAACTGGCTAATACTGGTGTTTTGTAGTAATACATATTTATTTATGACTCTCCTCATTTCAAAATGGAACTGGAGGGGTTTGCAAATATGTTCACAGGGACAAGATAAAAATACAAGAGGTAAAACATGAGGAGATAAAAGTAGAAATAATAGGGTGAGGCAAAGGAGAGGTGCGAATTCCCAAAGGCTCTGAATACTTTTTTTTTAAAAATATATTTTATTGATTTTTTACAGAGAGAAAGGGAGAGAGATAGAGAGTTAGAAACGTCGATGAGAGAGAAACATCGATCAGCCGCCTCCTGCACATCTCCTACTGGGGATGTGCGTGCAACCCAGGTACATGCCCTTGACCGGAATCGAACCCGGGACCTTTCAGTCCGCAGGCCGACGCTCCATCCACTAAGTCAAACCGGTTTCGGCGGCTCTGAATACTTTTACCAGAGGTGGGCTGCACAGCTGGGGCTCGGCATCTGAGCAACTAATGCATTTTGTCCTAAAGAAAAGTGGTGGGTTTTTTCATTTTCTTATAATAAATATTTTATTTTAGAACTATTTTTGATTTACAGGATTACTCTGCAGAGGTAGTATAGAGAATTCCTGAATACCCTATGCCCAGTTCCCCTATTAGTAACATCTTATATTAGTATGGCACATATAACACTATTAATGAACAATATCGAAACAACATTAAGTAAAGTTCATAGTTTATTCAGCTTTCTCTTATTACCTAATGTCCCTTTTCTTTTAAAATTGTTTTTAAATTTTTCAATTGCCATTGACACACAATATTATAGTAGTTTCAGCTGTACAATATAGTGAGTAGGCATTTATATCACTTACGAAATGATTCCCCCAATAAGTCTAGTACTCATCTGAAACCATGCATATTATATTATTACTAGAGGCCTGGTGCACAAAAAATTGTGCACTTGGGGTGAGGGGGGAGTCCCTCAGCCCGGCCTGTGCCCTCTTGCAGTCTGGGACCCCTTGGGGGTTGACCACCTGCTGGCTTGGGCCTGCTCCCTGGGGGATTGGGCCTAAGATGGCAATCAGACATCCCTCTGGCAGCCCAGAAGCCCTCGGGGATGTCCACTTGCCAGCGGGGAGCAGACCTAAGCTGCAGTCAGACATCCTTAGCGCTGCTGAGGAGGCAGGAGAGGCTACCACCACCACCACTGTACTGTTAGCCATCAGCCTGGCTTGTGGCTGAGCAGAGGTCCTCCATGTGAGAGCTCACTGATCAACAGAGGGAAGCTCCTGCATTGAGCGTCTACCCCCTGGTGGTCAGTGTGTGTCATAGTGACCAGTCATTCCCAGTCTTTCTGCTGTTAGGGTCAGTTTGCATATTACCCTTTTACTATATAGGATAGAGGCCTGGTGAACGGGTGGGGGCCAGCTGGTTTGCCTTGAAGGGTGTCCCGGATCAGGGTGGGGGTCCCACTTGGGTGCCTGGCCAGCCTGAGTGAGGGGCTGATGGCTGTTTGCAGCTGGTCACACCCCCTTCAGGGTGAGGGTCCCCACTGGGGTGCCTGGCCAGCCTGGATGAGGGGATGATGGCTGTTTTCAGGCTGGCCACACCCCCTTCAGGGTGGGGGGTCCCCACTGGGGTGCCTGGCCAGTCTGGGTGAGGGGCCGAGGGCCGTTTTCAGGCTGGCCAGTGACTGAAGCTCCCAGCCTCTCCTTTCTGTCTTAATTTTTATTCTGGGATTTATTTACCTTCTGTAATTGAAACATTGTTGCCGTCACTGGCGCTCCCAGCTCTGAGGCCGCAGCCGGCTGAAAGCAGGTATCTGGGGTTTGTTTAGCTTCTATAATTGAAACATTGTTGCTTTCGGGCTCAGAGCCGGGCCGCGGCAGGCCGGGAACCTTGGCTTCCTCCATCACTGGAGCAAGCAAGCCTCCTGCTTGCTTCAGCTGCGTGGCTGCCGGCCGCCATCTTTGTTGGCAGTTAATTTGCATATTGCCCTGATTAGCCAATGGGAAGCATAGCGGAAGTACGGTTAATTACCCTTTTTGTCTTTTATTAGATAGGATATTATTGACTATATTTCCTAAGCTGTACTTCACATCCCTGTGACTATTTTTGTAACTGGTAATTACTTCTTAGCCTATTTGTTTATTTATTTTGCAGATTTCCCATGTAAGTGAAATCATATGTTATGTGTCTTTCTCTGTCTTATTTATTTCACTTAGTATAATACCCTCTAGACCATCGGTTCTCAACCTGTGGGTCGCGACCCCTTTGGGGGTCGAATGACCCTTTCACAGGGGTCCCCTAAGACCATTGGAAAACACATATATAATTACATATTGTTTTTGTGATTAATCTCTATGCTTTAATTATGTTCAATTTGTAACAATGACTGCATTCTGCATATCAGATATTTACATTACAATTCATAACAGTAGCAAAATTACAGTTACGAAGTAGCAACGAAAATAATTTTATCTTTGTGGGGTCACCACAACATGAGGAACTGTATTAAAGGGTCGTGGCATTAGGAAGGTTTGAGAACCACTGCTCTAGACTCATCCATGTTGTTGGACATGGCAACATTTTATTCTTTTTTATGGCCCAGTAACATTCCATTGTATATATGTACCACTTTTTCTTTATCCCCTCATCTATCGATGGACACTTAGGTTGTTTCCACAGCTTGGCTACTGTAGATAAAACTGCAGTGAACATAGGGGTGCACGTATCTTTCCGAAGTAGTGTTCTGTATTTCTTTGGATAAATACCCAGAAGTGGCCTCATCATGCCTTTTTCTTTCCATCCTTAGTTATAGGACTTCTGCTCAGCTGGTCTTCAGGTGGGTCTCAGTGATGGTTGTTCCATCATTTAGTTGTAATTTTGATGTGGTTGTGGGAGGAAGGGTACATAGCATTTACCTACTCTTCCATCTTGACTGGAATACATTTTTTATTTTGTGTGTGGTTTTACTTATTTTTATTTTTTATTATTAAGTTTATCAGAGTAATATTGGTTAATAACATTATATAATTTTCAGGTGTACGAGATTATAATTTGATATTTGTGTGCTCAACGCCCAAAGTCTAGTTTCCTTCTGTTCCCCTATATCTGACCCCCTTTACTCACTTGGCCCTTCCCCTTCCCTCTCCCTCCTCTGGTCACCACCATTCTGTTGTCTGTATCTATGAGTTTGTTTTTATTTATTTTGTGAGTTCTTATTTTACTGTTTATTTTATTTTTAAATTATTTTTATTGTTTAAAGTGTCACAGATGTCCCCCTCTTTTCCCCATTGACCCCTCCTCCTCCCCACTCCCATCCCTCCCCAGGCCTTCACCCGCTATTGTCTGAGTCCATGGGTTATGCATATGTGCATAGAAGTTCTTTGATTGATCTCTTCCCTCCCACCCCTCCTTCCCCTTATTTTACTTTTTGTTTCATATTCCACCTATGAATAAAATCATAGGTGGTTTTTTTTGTCCTTTTCTGTCTGATTTATTTCACTTAGCATAATCTTGAGAGAATTATGCAAAGTTTTCATTTTTAATACAATAATGCAGCATCCTGAAGATTCCAAGCTTTATTCAGAGACTTGTTCTTGCTGATGAAAGAGATTGTGCACACTGATAATGCTGGGTTATTTCCTTTATGTCGGCTGTTGCTGCAATGAAGTCATTAAAAACAGAAGCTGAAAGCAGAACACGGCCCAGGCTTTCTGGCCGAGTTTCCATGCCTGCGTTGCAGAGGACCTGTGGTTTTACTTAAGGAAACCCCAGCTCTGAGATGGAAGAGAATTGCCTCCCTTTAGAAAACATAACTATCTTTTTTTAAAAATCCTCACTTGAGGTTATTGTTTCCATTGCTTTTTAGAGAGAGTGCATGGGAGGGGGGAGAGAGGAACATCGATGTGAGAGAGACACATCAATTGGTTGTCAGGGATCAAACCTGCAATCCAGTGACGTGCCCTTGACTGGGAATTGAACCCGCGACCCTTTGGTACGAGGGCTGACACTGTAACCACTGGGAAACACCGGCCCAGGCCATAACTGTTGTTTTTTAATTCTCTTTAGAGAAGGTTCCTGTCTCTGTCTCCCCCCCGCCCCCCTGCCCCACACACCTCCCCCAAACACACTTTTTTTAGTTTGTGCCATCAGAGAGAGGGCACTCTGCCCCGACCCACTGGGCATTCATGTGTGAGAACAGAGGAGCAGAGAGTGAAGGCCTGGGTGTGTGCATTTATATGTGAGAACAGGGGAGCAGAGGGCGAAGGCCCGGGTGTGTGCATTTATATGTGAGAATCGGGGAGCAGAGGGCGAAGGCCCGGGTGTGAGCATTTATATGTGAGAACAGGGGAGCAGAGGGCGAAGGCCCGGGTGTGTGCATTTATATGTGAGAACAGGGGAGCAGAGGGCGAAGGCCTGGGCGTGTGCATTTATGTGTGAGAACAGGGGAGCAGAGGGCGAAGGCCTGGGCGTGTGCATTTATGTGTGAGAATAGGGGAGCAGAGGGCGAAGGCCCCGGTGTGTGACCGGCTTTGCTTCTGTTGACAGTGTGAAGCAGCACGAGCGCTACGGCCAGCTGACCCTGGTCAACTCCACCGCGGCCGACACCGGCGAGTTCAGCTGCTGGGGGCAGCTCTGCACCGGCTACATCTGCACGAAGGACGTGACCAAAACCGGCTCCACCTACATCTTTTTTACAGGTAAAAGGTTTGCTGCCTCAGTGGACTCTTCCAGTGACTGGACTTGCCCAGGGTAACGGTTCCACTGTGTGCTGAATATCCATAATGACAGTCAGAGCCCCTGCTGTCTGTCAGGCCCTGGGCTCAATGCTTTCCATCCATTAGTTCAGGTAAGTCTCTCACCAGCCCTTCAGGGTGAGTACTAACATCATTTCCACTTCTTTTTCCCAGCGGAAAAGTTGAGGCTTAGAGATTAAGTAAGTCCTTAAGGTCACACTACAAGGAATGCCTGTTATCAGAATTTGAACCCAGGACAGTCTGACTCCAGAGTTTGTACCTACATTGTCCAATATGGTAGCCACTGGACACCTGGGGCTATTTACATTTAAGTGGGAATTAAAAGTAAACAAAATTTAAAACTCGGTTTCTCCGTGGCCCTTACATGTTTCAAGGGCTCCATTGCCACGTGTGGCGGCCGGTGGCTGTCCTAGTCGACACGTGACAGAGAACAGCTCCATCATTGCAGAAGGCCCGGCTGTGGACTTTGAGTCACGTGCTCTCATATCTGTGATGGTCTTTCCGGAACCTCCGCAGTCCTAGGAGGCCTGGCCAAAGGCCTCCTTGTATTTGTTCTCGTGGGTGCTGAGAGCTGAGGGTTGAGGGGCTGGGTTCCCAGAGGTGGTGGTCCTTGAGTCTCCAGCCCCAGTCCCTGAGCCTGAGCGAGGTGCCTGAGAAGGCGCAGGTCAGAATGAACTCTCCTCCCCTGTAGTGCTAGGTATGGCTTTGCCGGTGGAATTGCACTCAGAGAAAAGGCATTGCAGAGGAGGTTGCAGCCCCCTCCCTCTTGGAGGGGGGGATGGCGTTCTCCAGGGCCCAGTGGTCAGGGCTTTCAGGGCCTGACAGAGGCCACCCCCTGGTGAAGTCAGACTTCTTCCCTTTTTTAAAAAATTGATTTCAGAGAGGAAGGAAGAGGGAGAGAGAGATAGAAACATCAGTGAGGATCATTGATCGACTGCCTCCTGCCCGCCCCACACTGGGGATCGAGCCTGCAACCCGGGCTTGTGCCCTGACCAGGAATCGAACCGTGACCTCCTAGTTCATAGGTGGACGCTCAACCACTGAGCCATGCTGGCTGGGCCAGAATTCTTTCTTAGTGTCGTAGGCAGGCACTTTCAGGAGATTTGTCCACTTCCTGAATCCATCTGCCTTTCAGACCTTCGTGATTTAGGCCTATGACTCAAATGACCTGATGCCCTGGCCATTAATGAGTGCTTCAACAAAACCTCACATATAACCCCTTCCCGTGCAGAGAGCGCCTCTCTGGCCAGCGCCTCTCACGGCCCTGGAGGCCCGCGGATCTCATTTCACTTCCAAATGCCCCCGGGAACTGAGTAGAAACTGGTTTGTTATCTCTGTCTGAGAAATAATGACGCTGACGCTGAGACTCAGAGGGCGAGGTGACCTGCTCAGTGCTTCATGGCTCACAGCGGCAGAGTAGAGTCCAGCCCTGCTTTTCTGACCCAGGATCCAGTGTTCTTACTGCCCTGGCCCGTTTTGAAGACCAGGTGATGGACTGATGGGCAGACAGACAGGCACTAGCTAGCATAACTGGTGTTGTTAGGAGAACTGCTCGCAGTTGTTCACAGGTAATCCCTTCTGATCCTCATTCTGGAATGTGCTACGCAGAAGGCCCACGTGCCTTAGTGTTTTACCGCCCTGGGAAGCCACAGTGGAAAAGGCAGCTGGGACTAATCAGGGCCTGTTATTTGGATGAGGACTGATAGCCTATTTCAAATGACAGAATGAAGACTTTTCTGTCACAGTTAGCCCTGTTGTGTCTTCCCAAAACATTGGTTTTCGAACTGAAGACCTCCCTTGAGCAAAATGTCCTATTAGGGTCCTGGGCTCTCTCTGAGTTTTAGAGGCAGGTCTTCTCCCTCAATTCAGGGAAGCCCCTTTGTGAATCAAAGGAACACCCCCAAACTAATTTTTATTTCAACATAAATATTATGTTGAGCATCGACCTATAAACCAGGAGGTCACAGTTCGATTCCTGGTCAGGGCACATGCCCAGCTTGTGGGCTCAATCCCCTGTAGGGAGGCGTGCAGGAGGCAGCCAATCAATGATTCTCTCTCATCATTGATGTTTCTCTCTCTCTCTCTCCCCGTCTCCCTTCCTCTCTGAAATCAATCAAGTGTGTGTGTGTGTGTGGGGGGCGGGGGGGGGGTGACCAATGTGTTGTAGCATTTTCTCATTCCTCAACACAAGTGAAGAGTCCAGTTGGATTTTTAGTATAGGGTTTAGCAGTTTGTCTTCTCAGGCCTGGGTGAGTCTGCAAAACCAGGATGGGCTGTGATGAGAGCTGAGTGTTCTGCTGCTGGCGCTGGCTCCCTTCAGAACATATGCTTCCCCTCTGCCCACACAGAGAAACGTCTGGCATTCATTCTGTTCGCGTGTTCCCTGGAGCTCGATTGCAAACACTGTGAAGCTTCCTTTTGATTGTTGGTAATTTGTGCAATTTTTGTGTGAATTTGTGCGACTGTCACATATTATATTTAATCTTATCCAGGAGGCACTCATGCGTTTTTTTCCCCCCTCTCTAACTTTTTATTGAAGTATAACAAAGAAAAGTACACACATCATAGCTATACAGCTCAAATAAATTACCCTCAAGTCACACAGAACTGCCACCAGATCAAGAAGGAGAACATGACTGACAATAGGCCTTTCTCGTGGCAAAGGGCTTGGGCTGCGGTCTTCACATGCAGTAAAACCACATTAAGGGGCATTTTATGGAGTTGTAATCATTTGGATTTTAGCTTATAGCCTACGAACTAATTATTTTGGAAATCTAAATTTTCATGTGTTTAGTTTTCTTAAAGTAATTTTTTTTTTTATCTGCTCAAGTAGATGCAAACATATTTGCAAGGGGCATATGTCATCTACAATTCTTTGAACTTTAACATACTTTTTTGGGTAGATGGAATGTACTGATTATAAGTGAAAATTTTTTTCTGTTTGTTAAAGCAACCGGTGTGGTCACTTCTTTTCAAAGCATGTCCAAGTAAGACCACATTTTTGTGTTGTGGAATTCTGATTGTTATCATACTGGCTTTGCTCACTGGTTCAGTTTTCTCTACAAAACCTTAAAACAGAAGGTGCTTCTAAACCTTACAGTCATAAACACCTTCACTGTTTTGGCCAAAAAGATATCTTGAGTTCTGTCCACTCTGGATTCTTCTCTTTACAATTGGGAATGACATATCCAAGGCCACGCAGATTTGCTCTTTGTGAACACAGGACTGTTAGGTGCCCCTTGCCTGAGCCTGAAAGCCAGTTTCTCATGAAGTGGCATGAGCCACCCAGGCTGACATAAAGCCTAGAAAAGACAGGGACTCTCTGAGCCACGGCGTACTCTTCCTTGACCTCAGCCAGAGCCAGGGAGAAGGACCTCCATGTTAGTTAAGTTGCACCCATTGCAAAGAAGTCTTGGCTCATGAAGACATGTGATGATATATCCAGAAATTCTGTCCCTGACCTAACACATCACATGGACTGTCGCACAGAGAAGGGTAGTGGAGGAGAGAGCCAAGAATAATTGGTTGTTTCAGGAGCATTGCAGGAAAAACATGGGAAACAATTGAACAAGTGTTGGGGTGTAATTAAGTTAAATGACGTCTCTTAATTACGATAATATCCTCTCATAGTATAGAAAACAAAAGATTTAATGTGCCATGCGGAAAACAAACAAAAAATAAACCTCAACTCGGATTCCTCTGTACTAAGGAAAGGCGGGCATACCAGTCCTCATTTCTGTAAGAAAAATGCCATTTTCTCCTCATTTCTATAAGATAAAAATGGCATTTTCTTCTCAATTCTGTAAGATAAAAATGCCATTTTTTTGTGCTTAAAACTTCAGAGGGAACAGGGGTATAAGAAACTGGCTGGAGGTCCCCAGCCCTGAGGCAGCCAAGCTGAGCTCAGAGCCTGAGGTTAGCGGTAGCAGGTTCCTCATCTGTCTCTTCTCCATTCCCTCTCCGTGGGCCTTGGCAGGAATGAGGTGCACTGGGCTGGATTCTCGGGGGAGCTCTGCTGTGCTGGGATCCGCCTGCAACAGTACTTCCTGAGCAGGTCATGCGGCTAATTTCTCCAGAGACACAGTGGATTGTTTCCAGGTCTTAAGGCTGCTCTGGTCGTATGGACGTCAGTCTCCTCCCCTGCTTCCTCAGGGAGTAACCCATGGGCCTGAGTTGGGCTTGAACTAAGACCTATTTTATTTCCCTTAAGGAGATGGGAAATAATAGCATACTTCTTCAGAAAGGGGAAAATTATTTAAAAATAGCTTTTCTACTCATAAGGACTCAGTATTCTGAGTATATTGTCAGTCTCCTCTCATTTTTGTGCCCTGGAGTCGCGAATCCATAAAGTGTTCTTTACCTTGTTCCTCCAGAACAAGTAAGCCCGTGTCTTTTGCTTTGCAGAGAAAGGAGAACTCTTTGTACCTTCTCCCAGTTACTTTGATGTTGTCTACCTGAACCCGGACAGACAGGCTGTGGTTCCTTGTCGAGTGACCGTCCTGTCAGCCAAAGTCACACTCCACAGGGAGTTCCCGGCCAAGGAAATCCCGGCCAATGGAACAGACATTATTTATGACATGAAGAGAGGCTTTGTATACCTGCAACCTCATTCTGACCACCAGGGGGTGGTCTACTGCAAGGCGGAGGCCGGGGGCAAGTCCCAGATCTCTGTCAAGTATCAACTCCTCTACGCAGAAGGTAAGGGTGTTTCCTACCAGTGCCTAGATTTCAGTGGCTTCCAGCTGGTCAGTAGCAGGCACTGCTGTTCCTGAGTGTGGATGGAAATTAGGAGGCACAGAATGCTGTTCTTAATGGCTCCTTTATTGCACCACTCTTTCTAGAATGTTCTACTAGTGCTTCCTTGTCTGTGACCATGACCTTCAGATGAACCCCTGGCGGGTTAGCCTCCTCCCCTAATCACAAGGGAAATGGCTGGGCCTGGGGAGTTCTGGGTGCTGACCCCATTCGGACCACCAAGGTAGAGAAAGAGGAGGCTTCGAAGAATCCGAAAGTGGTGGGGTGGAGGCGGCCTGGTGCTCACTGGGCGAGGCGGAAATGTGACCCATCCGTCCAAAGAAAAGAGTGTGCCTGTAGGTTTGTCTTCAGTGTTGCACTCATGAATTCCATCTCACTTTCCCTGTCTCCTGCTTAATGCCAGTTCCCAGCGGCCCTCCATCCACAACCATCCTGGCATCTTCAAACAGAGTGAACAGTGGGGACGACATCAGTGTCCTCTGCACTGTCCTCGGGGAGCCTGACGTCGAGGTGGAGTTCAGGTGGATCTACCCAGGCCAGAAGGTAAGACCTTACCCTCACTCAGCCAGTTGTTCAAGTTTAGGTTTGTCTCTCTCTCCCCCACCTGCCACTGATAAAAACCTTAACGTACGAGGTGCAAGAAATGTGTGGGACTAAGGGAGGTGCCAGGGCTTGCTGGTTGTCCTCTGAGACAGCGGTCGCCAACCTTTCGGACCTCACGGACCACCAGTTGGCGACCGCTGTTCTAAGATGTTTCAGTATATTTACAAATGGCTTTTTTTAATAGAAAAGGTGACTGGGTCCCATCAGGCAATTCACTCAGTGTACCCTCTTCGTATGTGATTTATCTTCATAATTCTTTTTAAATATATTTTTTTTATCAATTTTTGAGGAGAGGGAAAGAGAGATAGAAACATCAATGATGAGAATCATTGATTGGCTGCCTCCTGCACAACCCACATGGGGGATCGAGCCCATTCAATCTGGCCAGGAATTGAACCGTGACCTCCTGGTTCATAGGTTGATGCCCAACCACTGAGCCATGCCAGCTGGGCTGATCTTCATAATCCTTAAATAAGAAGGAACAGGGGCTTGAAAGGGACAGGAGGGGCCTCCCTCTTTCTCCACCCCAACCTCAACCTTCAGTCTGAATTCTGAGTCCATTAGAGGCCAATCTAACCTCCTTCTGGTGCCTTTCTGTCTGGCACACAAGCTGTGCCCATGGCGAGGAGCTCTGAGTGGACAGGCCCCGTCCAAAAGGTGCTGTGAGGCCAGAGATCTTTTTAAAATAGATTTCCCATAAAAGCAACTCCAGCTTATTATTTAGCCTCTGTGCGTGCTCTGTTCACTAATAGAAACAGCTCTGCTACCAACATGGAACGATCCCTTTGTTGCCAGAAGAGATTTGGCCTCTTGAGATGTACTCAGTAGCCAATACTCTTCTGGCTCTATGGGCTGTGATTGGTGGAAAATAACTCTCCCTGGAGAATGGTATTTTCCGGCCTCTGGTACCTTACTTGCTTTTACACAGTTGTCACAATTAGAAAACATGAATGGTTTTCAATAGAGATTTCCTTTGCATTGCTAATTATTATTTTACGAGCAGAAGGGGGATTAACGGAGTTACACTGTATTACAGTTGTTAAGCTAATCCAGAAAATACTACGTTCTTATCACTGGATTTGGATGAAGCCTCTCAAAGGTGACCGCCTGACTTTCTGGAATAGGGAGTTACGTCATTTAGGGCGTCACATTATCCATCCCTGGTAGAACTTTTCTCCCACATTTGACTTATCATCCTTCTCTTTCTTCCAAATCTGAACAATTGGGAGCTTTTATTCACTTGCATGGGGCGTGCTCTGGGCTCTTTGTGACCAGAAATTCTGTAAATAAGAACCAGTGAGTGAGAAGGTGAACGTGGGCAATGTAGAGAAGTGTGGAAAATTTTTTCTACGTCTTTTTGAGTAACACCAGGTGTACCTCCTTGGAGTTCCAAAAGAATCAATCTCATATTCAGTAGAAATTTACTAAAGAGCCCAGCTGGCATGGTTGAGTGTCCATCTATGAAACAGGAAGTCATGGTTCGATTCCCGGTCAGGGCACATGCCCTGGTTGTGGGCTCAATCCCCAGAATGGGGTGTGCAGGAGGCAGCTGATCCATGAGTCTCTCTCATCATTGATGTTTCTACGTATCTCTCCCTTTTTCCCCTCCTTTCTGAAATAAATGCAATGTATTTTTTAAAAATTTACTAAAGAAAAGGGCAGAGAGAGTCGAACAGCGTAATGACATCCCAGACTGTGCTTTGGAAAACATGCCGCTGAAAAGGATTACACAGTGCGGAAGCACCCATGGGCCTCGCAGACCGGTATTTTCTGAGCATGGCTCCGTGTTGAGTGGCTGGGGCCTGTTTATAGCCGCGTGTCCTCCTTGCTTCATCCCTGCGGGTGTCGTTACACAGGATGAAAGGCCCGTGACGATCCAGGACACCTGGAGGCTGGTCCACAGGGGCCTGGGCCACACCACCAGGCTCTCCCAGAGCGTCCTGACGGTGGAAGACTTTGAGACCATTGACGCGGGATATTACATTTGCACGGCCCAGAATCTCCAAGGACAGACCACAGTCGCTACCGCTGTTGAGTTTTCCTGACTTGGAAAACGAAGTGCAACGGACTGACAGGAGGCCCACGTGCGCACACCACCAGCTAGGGCGTCCTGTGACTCGTGCTTTGCCAGAGGCTGATGTCCAGCGCCAAACCCCAGTCCCGCCTCGTGGGTAAGACCCAGACATCCAAACACACAGGAAGTCGCCCGGTCTAAGAATAGACGTGTTAACTCCTCGGACAGAAAGCATGTCTTCTGATTGCTTACCTACGTATATGCGCTTCTGGATTTTATACTTAGAGAGCATATATGTGAACAACTTTATATAATCATCTCTATTAAATGATCAACTTTTTGTAAAATAAATTTAAAACTGGCCTAAGTGCTTGTGTTTTAGGTTGGCAGAAGGACTCGTTGATAGTGATGTTTGGGTTAACCTTAATTTCCATTTGATTTTAATCGCAATACATGAGCATCTAAAAATGTAGTAACTATATATGAACTATGATATGAAAGTATCCAAAAAAAATCATAGAAACTTGCTTTTTATTAAAAAAAAAAAAAAGGCTGCACTCAGAAGTAACTAGTTCTAGATTAGTACATTCAGAAAGGTTTACAGCATGTGTGTTTAAAAGTTTAATTTTCAATATAAAATAGGTATGCAGATCAAGGAAAATTCAACTTCATTTAGACCAAAAAAAATCTTTAGACCATAGTTTTCTTACCTTAAAGAGCGGAAATTGTTAAAACCAGTCAAAAGTTATTCCTCCAAAACACATGGCTTTGAATTTAGAAAAGAGAAGCTTCATTCTAAGCTTAGCTCTGTGAGCCAAATTTCAGCTCATGGCCTGTTTTGTGGTTGCATTGGAACCACAAATGGCTGAGGAGGAGGCACAGCGTCAACGCCTGGGCTGTGAGAAGGGCTGTAAGCTGGGTAGCCCCTGGGAGAGTGAAGTATGTCACAGGTTGCACTTCTTATATTAAATATTCCAGCATTGTTTATTTAATCAAGGTAAAAATACACTTTGCATCATTACAAACTGAGCACAATTACAGTTTTTACACATCCGTATACGGTATGACGTGCGGACATTGTACATCCTACATGAAACATTTGGTTTGAAAACAATCTTCAAGTTCTCCATGTTGTTTCTTACCTTCCCTCCAGTTGTCTCTGAAGACACTTTATACTAACTGTGTAAGATTGATTTCCCCAGACACCTAAAGGGTGTGGAGGAGAGCAGGGATCAGCACGAGATTTACCATGCGCGGGCACGGGTGGCAAATCCAACTTCGGCTAATGACACTGAGCACAGCTGGAAAGGGTAAGCAGAGAGAGATCTCGGAAGGTGGCAGCGGGCCTATTCCCGTTTATCAGAAGCACACACGGAAGGTAACATCCACAATACACTAGTGAAGCCTAGACTTCAGACACAATCACTAATAATTAAAAAGAAAACACCATGCATCATGAATACTAATTTGCTATGTAATGTACATGTAACGATGACTCAAAGACCCCCCTCTAGTATCCTGAACCTGTTCTCATCATGGGGCTATCTGTACAGCCATCAAATGTCAGCAATGCAGATTAGTAAGTACTGACATCGCCATGTTGACACATGCAGGGGTAGGCGGCGGGGCGGGGGAAGCCACAGTGCTTCCTCCCACCTCCCCCCAAGTGTGAGAACTGGGGGAGGTAATAAGTGAAGTTTGGAAGAGAAACTGAAATGCAACCTGGAGGAGAGGCCTACGAGTAGGAAAAGCCACATTTTCTACTCGGAAGCTGGCCATTCTACCTCCCCAAAGACAGAAGGGTTCCTCAAAGGGTACATGGGAACTTGGCGTTATCTTCTATGAAATGCTGCATCGTTGGGTTCATCAAGGTACTCCTGTTCATTGATAAACACGAGCCAATGACTCTCTCGTTCTATATTCCTTCTAGGGTTTCCCAAAACTTGTACTCTCAGGTCCAGGCTGTGGCTTATTTGGAGCGTGGTGTGAGCACCTTGAGGATGAGCTGGCTCTGGAAAAGCATATGCCACTATCCTTGTCCCAGAGAACAATAGGAAGGAGGTAGGAGGGTTGCCTTTGGGGCTCTGGCTGGGGGAAGGAAGGAAAGGGAGGAGGTGAGGATCAGGGGAGAAGACAATAGTTGACATCAGTGAGGACAGCTTAGGTCACGGTAAACGTAAGGCAGGAGCAATCCACTGCTGCCGCCCCTTTTCTTTTTACAGAATTTTAGAAAAATTTGGGTTTTACATTTGCTCGTAGCCTGAGAAAATGGATCGTAGTAAAATGTTAGGTTCACATGGGAACGTTAAAAGTCTACAGAAAAAAAACACACAAACTTGTTAGTTTTGACCGACATGGCTGAACACTGAAAGAATGCCAAGAAACTTCCAAAGGATGCAGACACTGCACAGACATGGACCAGTCGGAACGCTTCCTGTCACTCCCCACCCCGCCCTGTGTCAAAGGGCGGAGCGGAGTGGGCGGCAGAGAGCGTGATCATTCAAGCAACGATTGCTCTTCCTTCTATGGCTTTTTGCAGAGATGCATACACTGACTTAGCTGATTAGTACGGACCCAGAAATACGCAGCTTTTGACTTGCAGTACACAGCAAAGGAGGCAGCATCAGACACAGGACACTCGCTACATCCCTTTTATTCACACGTCCCCCAAATAAAAATCACAAGAAGGTGCCTGTGGCGAAGAACATTATAAAGGTTATAAATCTTTATCTTAAGAGGCCCCTGAGAGTTTTTCCCCTTATGCTTACGTGGAAAAGGCAATGTTCTTTAAGTGCTTTGTGCAAATGTCCGTGCAGATCGATTCCGAAATCCTTTGGGGAGGAGTCCCTCGGCCAGAGAGCCACGTGTTCCTCCTGAGCTCCGGTCTCCCAAGGAGCCGATGCAGGGGGTCAAGACTTTCCAGTTCTAGGGCGGTAACGACACGTCGGCCCACGTGGCTCTTGATCCCTGGACCATGGTGAGGGTCAGCCCTGCGGACCTGTGACGGTGCTCTCAGACAGTCTCCCGCAGGCAGAAGCGTCATCTGGGCGACACGCTGGGGCTGGGGAAGGAGCCGGAATTGCGCGGCGACTGGAAGGGGATGGCGGGGGACGTGGGGGACCTGTCAGAGCCGCACAGGTCCCCGTTGTGCAGCTTCCAAAGCAGCTCCTCGTTCTCCATGGACAGGCGCTTGTTGACTTTCGACTCCTTCTCCAGCCACTCCTGCAGGGTGGCCTGCTCATTGGACAGTTGCCTTCAAGACAAAAAAGCCAGAAACCACATGGGTCTTTATTTTTATTGATTTCAGAGAGGAAGGAGGAGAGAAAGAAACATCAGTGATGAGAGTCATTGATCAGCTGCCTCCTGCACGCCCCCTACAGGGGATCAGCTTGCAACCCAGGCATGTGCCCTGACCAGGACTCGAACCATGACCACTGAGCCACACCCAGCCAGGCATGGATCTGAATGTCTAAAAAATGTACTTGAAAAAAAATGTTCTTGCCTTTTTGAATTTGAGAGTCCAGAAAAATGATCCCTTTGAAATAATAAAAGGCAGTCCTGCCTAGGGCTACTGGGCATGGGTATTGGCTGCCTAAGAAACCCAGGAAGTGGGAGCCAAAGAGAAAGCTGCTCTTTGGGGCCAATGTCACAGGAGGCTCCATGACGCTCCCACAGATCATCCGAATGTCACGTGATTGTCCTGTGTGGGGCGGTTCCCCATTGGGTCCTGTGATGCTCTTTCTCTGAAGGCATCTCAGCGCCACTAAGCCAGGGGCTCTGGGGGAGGCTGGCCTGCTTAGGTCTCAGCGCCCAGGCCATGAAGTGCCACCATCATGCTTCCCAGGGAGACACCAGCACCTGCTCTACCACCCTCTGCAATCCCGCTCCCAGGAGGCGCCCGGGCGGGTGTGAGGTCCACTGACACTAAACGGAGGAGGAGGAGATGGGAAAAATTGGACTGTTTTCTCTTTACCTTGAAATCGCAATGTGTTTGTCTATCCGAGCTTTTAACTCCTCGTTCTCCTGCTGACATCGCTTCAGTTTGTCGACCAGCGCTGTGTTGTTGTCCTCCTGGGGGCGAACAAGCATGCCAACGGTTAGACATCAAAAACAGGGAAACAGAGCTCTCGTTTCCTACGGCACGTTCCTGGCACCAGCACACGCTGGAGAGAGCCAACTGAGGCAAGTCTAATTGTACAGTGAAATGCCTATCCACAGACACATTAAAAAACAGAATCTGCAGCAGCAAAGCAGAGCATCTAGGTCAAGCATGTCAAACTCCCGGCTGGCGGGAGTTATAAATGAGGCACGCGGCCCACCGGCCCCGAGTTTGACATGCTTGATCTAGGGGGTTTTGTTGTTGTTGTTGTTTTTTTAATGCGTTGTCAGATTTCAAGAACCACTTGAACAACGAACACAAGGAGGTGACTGAGTTAGTCTGTGTCACGCCGTTTTAGAGGTTCCTCCCAACCCCTCCGAGAACTGGGGTCCTGACCTGGGCAACCATGGGCCCGTGCCTCTTGGGTTCAAGGTGGTAAAACAAAAGCAGCAGCCGGACATAGGCCTGCATTTATCAAGGGCACCAGCCCTTCTTATGGTCCGTCTTGCAAAAAATACGTTCCCACGTTTGATGAAAACTCTAAGGCCAGCAGCAGGTCACCGCTCTGGGTGGTGTTTGATTTGATGGGGCCTTAAACACGGTTTCCTCTTCAGCATCCATTTACCTCTCAGCGGCCCCACAAAGCAGCAATTTACAAAACGAGCGTCCAGTGAGAGAAACGCCAGCACAGAGAGCCTCCCCCCCCACCCGCCCCACCCCAGTTCAGGTGAAGGCACATTTGGCCTCCTTGCTGGCCTGCCCAGGCTACACTTTCAAGGAAGACACATTGATCGGCTGGGAGGTTAAAGGATAACATCCCAGAAGACATTTAACATGCTGGGGAGCTGATGACCTCCCAGAGCGCTTTCTAAAGGTAAGATTGTATTACTTGCTTAGGAGATGACATCCCGGCTCTATCACAGTTAATTCTAAGTCCCTGTCATTGTACCGTACGACTACTCTACTTTGTGGCTCTGAGTGTGGGATCCTATTGTTTGTAACATATCATATTATCCAGAAAATGCTCCAGACCAGTCAAAGGAAGTAATGTCCTACAAAACGAGACTAGAATGTCAGAAAAAGGGGGCCTCAGAACATCAGTTCTCTGTCCGAGAGCCACAAACGAAATTCCACTCACAGCATCCATAGTGCGTGCTATTTATCCCACTGGGTTCATTTTACTAAAGCACAGTTTTCAGCCCATTCGAATTCACAAGAAGCTCGACGAAGAACTTCGGTAGCCAGATTCAACTGCTCCCCTGTGACTAATTCCCATGTCTAGCTCTCTGGGGCACCCGAAACCTGCCCAGAGTAGGAGAAACATCAAAGTTCTGATTTGACATGATTTGAAAACTCCTCCCACGCAGGGCAAGATACACAGACCCCTGGAAGGGGAGCCGGTTCGGTAGGTGTGGGTTTCCCAAGGACCCCCTGCTGCTTGACCTGTTCCCTGGGTTGGGGGGAGGAAGGGGGAAGTGTTGCCGAAGGCAGCAATGGCCAGCCTGGAGCAAGCACAGAAAGGGAAACGGAACCTCTTTTGCCTGTGCTGTATTTCCAAACAGCTTCAGGAGCAGTGGCAACAGCCCCCGGTTCGAGGTCACAGCCGGGTTCCCGCCTCCCAGACACCAGGCCCTCGGGGGAGACGCCGACGGAAACGTACCAGCTTCTCCATCTTCATCAGCTTCACGTCCTGCTGGTGCAGCTTCTCGTTCTTGATCTCCAGCACGGCCTTCAGGCTCTCCAGCTCCTGCTCCAGGTACATGATCTGAGGGTTTTTCTGGGAAAGACACAGCAGGTCATGAAATGCAATCCCACATTCTTAATAAAAAAATAAATAAGCATCTCTGATTAGACAGGACTTAGACAAAGTGGCAGGAAGCTTCTGCCTCCTTACCGTGGTTTCAAAGAAAAAAGGTGAAAGCAGTGGTTAGGATAACGTTAACCTCACAGTCGCCGGTTATAAGGATGACATAAAACGTTTCATATCTGAAAACAAGCATTTCACGCACTTATCAGCAACTGAACGTGGAGAAGATATTGGCAGCACCAAGTGTTTTATCGGAAGCAGGAGCAAAACTATTGCTTAACAATAGAAAACAGAATTCTGACCAGAAACGGGGTGTCTCCAAGCCCACCACTGGTGTTTGGGGGGGGGGGGCAGGTTGGTAGTGGGCGGAAGGGCGGGGGAACAACAGTTCTCTCTCACCAAGGTCAGCACCTGCCCAGGAATGGAAAGACGTGCATACGTAGGGCTCTCTGGAAAACCACAGGGATGGTGGTACCGCACTATGCCTTTTGGGTTTTTAGTGTGATGGGACTGCGCTGGCCTGGCCGTCCTAGGGCAGGCGTGACTCCCTGTCATCTTATTTTGTGACACCCCAACACCGACTCGGCAGAGAGCACAGTACTACCCGAAGTCTATCAAATGAACGCCACGTAAGGGGAGACGCCTTCTTAGAGCCCAACTCCAGGGGAGATGCCCCGACTCCTTTACCTACAGACATTCAAGTTAACTGTCCAAAACGTATGACACAAATGGACAGTGGGAGACACCCCCCTCCACCCCCCGCCAGGGACTTCCTGAGCTCTGCTTCCAGCCTCAGGGCAGCAGGCTATGGACAGTGGCTCTCAAAACAGAAGCGGTAAACTTTTTTTTCTCCAAAAAAAGGAGTGAGGCAGGGGAGTGAGGGTACAAGCTACAAGAGCAAGTTGAGCTTACAAGAGAGAAAAGTTTTGTACTTTTCAAAAGGGAGGAGCAATCATACAATGAAACACTGTTCGGCCAAGAAGAGGCATGAGGTCCCTACACCTGCTGTAACAGGCACGGACGCCGAGAACGGACGCTCCGTGGAGGAAGCCAGACGCAGGAGGCCACAGGCACAATTCCGCTTAAATGAAGAGGCAAAGCCACACAGACAGCAAGTAGACTGGTGACCCCCTGGGGCTTTGGGGGGGGGGGTCTGACTGCTAATGAGTACTAGGTTTTTTAGGGCTGATACAAATGTTCTGGAATTAGATACTGGGGACCAACACACAACTCTGTGAATATACTAAAAACCACCGAATTGCACATTTTATAAGGTATATAAATTATATCTCAATATAGCAGTCGGTTAAAAAAAAAAGTGAAGACTTCAAACAAACGCCTGCCCCTAAACTGATACTTTTCTTGTCTTCCTGTAGGTATTAGCTTAGACCACTTGCAATATATAGGGTATCCCCCCCAAATGTATACAGCCTTTAACAGCTGGTAGCTGTTAAATGAAAATGAAATGTATTTTAATAAACACGACGTACACATTTGGGGAGGACACCCTGTCTACTGGGCTTCATCGGCATGCCAGTGTTTAAGGTTTTAAAAACACACCCCTAAACACAGAAGCCGTTCGGCACAGTTTAAACAGCACAGCTCAAGAGCTGAGAGGGCTCCAGACGCTGCTGTCTCTCTGCTGCTGAACATAACTCGACTTGAAAAGGCGGCTAAAGAGAAGAACTCAGTAGTGATGCAGGATCGCGCGACTTACTAAATTCGCTTTCTCTCTTGAGAGTCTTTTTTGTTCTTCAGATTTCAGCTTTTCATTTAAAGCCTCATTTTCACTCTTCAGGTCAGTGATTTGTTTCTAAAACACAAGTAATGAAATGTGGACATGAGTCGGCACGCCAACACCAGAAACACAGCAGAATGTGCACAGAAACATACCCAAACCCACACACCCCAAAGCTCAGGAACTACTACTATTATTATTATTATTTTTTGTATTGAGATGTACCCACCTCTAGGGATTCCTGCTTCTCAGAAAGCAAATCCTCAAGTGATTTCTTTTCTAATTCATGGCTCTTCTTGATTTCTGGAAAGAAGTGGTATATTTTAATGTCCTGTGAGGTCACTGTGTTCTGTAGTTGTTAAGCACATATTCTTAAGAGTTGGTGACAAAGCAGTATGGCTGCTGCCTCACATTTGTGCGATGCTTTCATATAAGTTAACCTGTTCTCGGATCAGCCCTGTGAGGCGAGAAAGGCACATAGTCCTGTTTATTACTGCGGTCACTGAGGCCCACAGGGGCCGGGAGCGCGTAGGGGACACAGAGCAGACTCTCGGGGACTGGCCTCGAACCCTGGCCTGCAGCCCCCGGCCCTGGAGCTCCTGTGTTCTCCATTTGCATGTCATGAACCAAACAGAAATCTAAACTTAAACCCATTTCTAGGAGGAAGGAAGGAAGGAAAACAATGTTTACTAAATGTCTTCCCCGGGCCGGTCACTTTTACATGTTACCATCTGGGACTTCACACAACTACTCTGTTTTCTAAATTTTTAAAATGTTTGTATTGACTTCAGAGAGAGGAAGGGGGGGGAGAGAGAGAAACATCGATGATGCGAGAGAATCGCTGATCGGCTGCCTCTTGCACGCCCCCTACTGGGAGTCGAGACTGCAACCCGAGCGTGTGCCCTGCCTGGGAATGGAACTGTGACCTCCAGGTTCAGGGGTCAATGCTCAGCCAGTGAGCCACACCGGCCGGCTGTACTTCCTGATGAAAAAGGCCTTCGCTGAAGGTCACACAGCCTGTCCTTACCACCCATCCGCACGCTGCTCTGTAGGATACACTGAGTTCAGTGTAACAACTTGGGCTACAGGGCCAACATGTTCTGAAAGAAACAGCTTCTTATTCTTTTCCTTCCACTTGAACCCTCCCAATCGTGGTGACATAATAAAGATTCTTCATTCAACAAGAGCCATCTCCCTTTTCACAGTGGTGTCGGTGTGTAGGTGTGCTGGTGAGCAAGAGTTCTCAGCATGGACCCCGTACCACAGCCAGGATATGAACTCACACCTCCATGTCCCAGAACTTAAGGTGGTCAAATACGACTTTCCTAAAAGGCCTTTACGTTCTTTAAAAGCCTGCCTACTTCCTAAAATGCTGTCATTTATAACAAACTATTATTTGCACCCTTAGGGGAAAGGACATGACTAACAATGAGCAATACAAAAAGAAGCCAAAACACCCCAAACTGCATTCTCTGGAGGAGGAAGTGATGAATCATGTCCGCTTTAAAACGTATCATGCCGTTCCATTAGATCTTATTCTATTTAAACTGAAAACAAGCATTCTTGCCTGAAAGGGAGGTTTCATAGGCCTTCTTCAGTAATTCCACTTCGTCTGAGTGGCTAGCTTCAATTTCCAGCTTCGAGGTTTCATGGGCAGCACTTAAGTTGTCAAACTTTAAGAAAAAAACACAACAAAACAACAGTTTACCAGTAGAATCAGAAGTCCTAAGTTGAACAGTAAGTAGTAACAGTAGGAATCTTGACACAGAAACTTGACCTCAAGTTGAAGGCCTACCTAACGCATGTCAAGACCAACCCCATTTGAATTTGCCACTCCCAGGCCTTCACTCCATCCCACTCAGGATCAGACACACAGCTCGCCAGGGCGCACTGACGGACATGGCGAATCCATCACAAGGAATGAGGGGGTGTGTCCCGGTGACAGGACACAGTGGCTCCACCCCTGCCATGGTGGCCTCTATATCCTCAGTCCCTAGCACATGGCGTATAGTAGGTACTCTCAATATTTGCTAAATGTTAAACATTTAAAAAGGGAACAAGGAAATTAAAGAGCAGCTTTTAATATACTAATAGGTGAAAATTATGGGTTATTAAACAAGGGCCATTTTATAAAAAATAAAGAAATTCAACCCAAAATTTAGCAGCACAACAACAGAATGGTCACAAAGGGATTATTTCTAGGTAATAAGATAAAGGGTTGTTTTTAATTTTATCCTTTTCCTTCCCTTTTGCTCAACACATGTACATTGCTTTCATCATAAGAAAAATATTAATTTAAAAACCCTTTTTGCCCTAGCTGGTTTGGCTCAGTGGATAGAGCGTCAGTCTGTGGACCGAAGGGTCCCAGGTTCAATTCCTGTTAAGGGCACATGCCTGGGTCACGGGCTCAATCCCCAGTAGGGGGCGTGCAGGAGGCAGCCAATCAATGATTCTCTCTCATCATTGATGTTTCTCTCTCTCTCTCCCTCTCCCTTCCTCTCTGAAATCAATAAAAATATATTTTAAAAAACCCCACCCTTTTCACATTTTTAAATAAATAAAAAGGATGTTCAACAAAGAGAAGTTCATAAAGGAAGTAGATCATCAAACAAACAAAATTCAAGTAAAGAGCCAAGGACACCCTGGTCCCTAACGCCCAGACCTGCTCCTGCAGCTGAGTTTTGTACTTCTCTGCTTCTTCGATGTAAATGTTCTGGAGCTTCTCACACTCCTCGGTGTAGAACTCTTTGAGCCGATTCTCTAGCTCGGTGAGATCCGTCTGGTGCTGCTGGTTCAGCTTCTGGACAAATCCTTCATAAGCTGCTTGCAACTCATTCCTGGCTTTTTCTAATTTCTCACAGGTGGTCGAAGCAGTGACTGGAGATGAAAAAAGAGAAAGATGACATTTGACTTATTCAGTGTCCTAAATTCATAACATTCACACACAGCTGGGATATCTCAGTTCTTCGGTGACCAGATTTCAAACCTAATAGTACAGAATTAAACAGTGAAGAAGAGCCAGGTTCCCAGTGAAGATCACCCTTTTCCGTGGTGACCAATCAGTGCAGGGCCCATAAGGAGAGGAGGCTCTGATTGGCCAGGTGTCTCTGAGGGCAGCCAAGTAGGGAGAAGCTAAGACACAGAAGGGGCAGGGAAGACCAGAGAGAAGAACAAATGGATTTAGCTTGTACTTCATTTGAACTGATTTCAATTTATTTAAAAAATACAGCAATAAACAACAAAATATTAGACTATATTGAAAACAAATCACCAGAGCATACAAACTTTAGGAAAAAAAAACACATTTTAAAAGCTATATAACGTAATATGACAATAATAATAATATACTGAAAGGTTAATTGTTTTAAAAAGGCAAAGTAATTTGATAAACATAACTTAAAATCAGAACATCCTACTCTTCACCAGAATTACCAACAGAATTACCAACAGTACATTGCAGAACTCACGCACAAATACATACTCCCACTCACTATATAAGCCTGGAAGATCTCATTTCTCAGAAAGTTTGACTTTGGACTTTTCCAGCCTTCCTTCACTGATGGTAAATACAGATAAGTGGGATAACAGAAAATGGGGACTGGTGAATGTGTTAAATTAATCCTTAAACCCTCTTTTTGTAAGATATGGAGTTATGGAAGGAAAATGATGGTTTTAGGGTAGAGAAAATGATAGTTTAGCCCATCCAAATGCTCATATCAGAACTAGAAAGCAGAAGAGCTTCTAGGCGGAAGCTCGCCACTGCCAGTGGGGGAGGACAGATAGATAGACAGATAGACAGACAGACAGACAGACAGACAGATGGGAGGGGAGAGGGGGGGAGAAGCTGGGCCAGATGGGGAGCGGGTGATTTGCTGCTCTAGTACACAGCCCAGTGCACAGGCGCAGCCCCAGATGGTGACGTCAGCCCACAGCTGTGCGCGGACCTTTGCCCTGTTTACCCGCCGCTGCTGTGCTGTGTGGAGAACAGCTGGGCTGAGTGATCACTCACACAAAGGGCTTTATTTCTAATTCACTGGCCTGGGCTCCTGGGGAAACATTTATTCGGCATAAAGGCTCGAGAAAGACCTTTTTAAAGGACACATGCACTGGAAGTTCTCAGGGCACTCCCAGCGTCCCTGTCACCCCAGATGGTAGGCATGGCCTTGTCCTCGCACTTCCTACAGTTAAGGAGATATTGCTCATGTCCCCCCGCTTGCCGACTCCCATTCTCAGTCCTGCCCCTTCCTGGCTTCTTCTCCAGTCCCACTCGCTTTCAGCCAACTAGTCAGACACCCAGCAAAGCCCCCATCAAACACGCAATGTTTCAGAATTTAGACTAAGAAGCCAGGAGTCTTCCCACACTGTTAGGCGATACTTATCTAGAAGTTATTGGATAAATACAAAATCCACACAGTAACAAAGTAGTCCTTTGTCCTCATTTTTAAAACATCATTCCATGAGGTGATTTTTAAAAGTAAGTCTGATTAAGGGCCCCGAAAGCCCACTGCCTGCAGAAGAGCAGAAGGATGACGACTTTCGTGCACAGACTGGAAAAGCCATCGCCAGCAATCTGCCTTGAAACGAGGAATACAGTTTTCAATAAGAAAAACAGACGCCCCCTCATTTACAAGATTAGCCCTAAAACATGAGCAGTGTTGCCGATTAGAAGTCAACATTTCACCCTGGGAGAAACCGGGCCTGGGAATTCGGGGCCAACGACAAAAAACAGGAAAAAAGTAGGGACACTCCCTGACAGTTTAAAACATCGATAACCGAGCAAGGAGCAGATATTTCAGAAGAAGTGGTGAAATGCTTCATACTTATCTTTTTCCACTAACTCTTTGGGTGTCATCTAGAAAATGCCCAATGTCAGAGTCAAATATAATCTCTGGGAAATAGAATTGGACGTATCCCAGGTCCTTTAGCAGTCATCCCCAAGGAGAGGAAATGGAGCCATACTTAGTCCTGGCGGCTTTCCTAAGAGGGGGAGGTCGGATTTCTATTATTTCCATTTTGAAGAGACTAATTTCCCTTTGGTAACTGATAAATGTGCTACGTGTAGAGAAAACCATTAGACAACCATGGTCCTAAATTTTAATATTCTTTTGAAATAATACTGAAATTTCTTAATTTTTATGTCTCCGTAGCATGCTTCATCATGAGATAACCACAAATATTTTAATTCTCAAGAATGCAAATACATGTCTTAATAGAAAAGAGGTAGAATTCTTAGGTTCACATCTCAGCCACACCATTTACCTGCTATGTGATTTGAGAAACTTACTTACGCTTTCTAAGTCTGCATTTCCTCATTTTAAATGGAGATAAAATGTTAGTGCCTTCCCTGCAGAATTAAATAAGATAATACATGTGAAGCACCAGGCCTAGTGCCTAACCAGAGTATGTATGTAATAGATGTTATTAACTAGAGGCCCAGCGCACGAAATCGTATGTATGTAACAGATGTTCTTATTAATAGCCTTGCTAAAGGTCACCAATTCACATGTGTTTGGAGAGCCCTCAAAGACATGCGTGGATTTCCATGGCAGCATCTGACAGTTAAAAAGAAGCACTGCTTGTCTAGCATTCAAAGAAGATAAATACACTCACACACACATCCATCAAATCTTCCCTTTCTGCCACTCTTTTTCTTGGCATTCTATGCAATATGATGTTCCCAACTTTTAGGTGATTTTTTTTTTTATCTACATTGGACATAAAATATAAAAGGAAAAAGAAAATTGGGGAGGCCACAGGGAAGAGCCTGCAAATGTTTGTGATGCCATATAAGAGATTGTGAAAGAAAAGACCAACTAGAAAATAAGATGACTTCACTCCCCAACTGTATGCACGTGCTTTTTCTAGATGCTTCCAGCAGGCCTGCTGTGGATACCAGTGCTTCTCTGAGCAGAGATCCCCTTCTCTGCACCATCTCCGAGGGAAATGAGATGCCGGTCTCCAGCTCTGCTTGCCCGCTTTGGGACTCTTTCTCAATCTCTCTCTGGCCACCTAGGATATCAGGCACCTGCTTTTAGTTCTGGCCACCTCTGCTGTTTTCTTCAATAGTATACACTTCTTCAGATAAACATAGTTTGGTGTTTTTTTTTAACTTTTAATTGTAGAATAATTTCAGATTTGTACAAAAAGGTACAAAGAGAGTAGAGAGAGTTCCTAGCATCCCCAAGTGTTAACATCTTGCATAACAGTTATCTTACTTCCCCTGTCCCCCTGCCCTAGAAGTACGAATGGGGACTCAACCTACTACCATAGGAGCGTGACTATTTCATATTATTATTCTATGAAGGGAAATCCAGTCATGACATACTTCCAGGGCAAGTGATTATGTTGGTTCCTCTCTTAAAAGGAAGTTTAATCTGTTTAAAATTGGAGATAGTAATATAAATGAACAAGGTAACCAAGAAGCCATTTTTTAAAAGTAAATTGTTATTTTGTGGAGAGACAGTAGCCTACAGAAGAACAACAAAAGGGTAGGGACCCAGACTATCCTACAACAGTCATTCCCAACTTTCTTCATATCAATTTCCTGATACACAAGGTAGGCATAAATATCACCTGCTCAGAGCTTATAGTTTGGTGAAGATAAAGTGAAATAGACGACATTGTATTTTATAGAGTGAGCCTTCACAAACTGTCTGTGGAACAATCATTTACTCCTAAGAGCCCCACATTGCACTTTCCAAGAGGTACCACTTTTTTATGTGACCTAGAAATTTGCAGGCCTGTGGTAGAGAAAGGTTTTTTTACTAAATTTCAAAACTAGTTACAAATGGCTTCCTGATTGCCTTAGGGAATTATATGAATTGACACAAAGTGATTTCAAAGCCTTCCATTAATCATAACTTATCAGAAATGTACTTTCACAAAAAGCCTGCACTACCAAATTAATTCTCCCATAAATAATACAGCCTAACCTTCTTCAACTCAGCTCATACTTTACAAAGTACCCTCACATTTATTACTACAAGTACTATCATAACTAACAGAGCTAAAAGAAAAAAATAAACAGTGATAGGATAATAGCTGGGGACTTTAATACCCCATTCTCAGCAATGGAAGGTCATTGAGACAGAGAATCAACAAGGAGACAGCAGATTTGAACAGCACTACAGACCAAATGGACCAAATGGACCTAACGGACATAGACAGGACACGCTATCCAACAGCAGCAGAACACACATTCCTGAGGACACACGGAAGACTTTCTAGGCTAGACCATATGTCAGGTCAAAAAACTATTCATGGCAAATTCAAGAAGAATGAAATCAGACCAAGTATCTTTTCTGACCACATGGCATGAAACTAGAAATGAACAACAAGAGGGAAACTGGAAAACTCATGAACACATGGAAATTAACACTCTCCTGAACAACCAATGGGTCAAAAGAGAAATTAAAGGGGAAGTGAGAAAGTTTCTTGAGACCCATGAAAATGGAAATACAACAGGCCAGAACTTATGGGATGCAGCAAAACATTTCTAAGAGGGAAGTTCACAGCAATACAGACGCAAATAAAAACTCCACTTCTATGCCTTAAGGAACTAGAAAAAGAACAAACTGAGCCCAAAGTTAGAGAAGAAAGGATATATGTTGAGTTAATACAATCGGTATTATATAAAATCTTATTTCACTGGAGATGGAACTGAAGAGTCTGGATGGGGTCTACAGCTCAATCCGCTCAGCCTTTTCCAATGCAGGTTCTACCCCACAGAGCTGGAACCTTATCTGAGTGGCTCCTTGCCCAGCCTGAGATGAGGAAGAGAAAAGTGAGTTCCTACATACAATGGACACCTCAGGGTATTAGGGCTTAATTCTCTGCAGTGGTTCTCAACCTTCCTAATGCCGCGACCCTTTAATACAGTTCCTCATGTTGTGGTGACCCCCAACCATAAAATTATTTTCGTTGCTACTTCATAACTGTAATGTTGCTACTGTTATGAATCGTAATGTAAATATCTGATATGCAGGATGGTCTTAGGTGACCCCTGTGAAAGGGTTGTTCAACCGCCAAAGGGGTCGCGACCCACAGGCTGAGAACCGCTGCTCTGGCGAGAGCTAGAAAGATGACTAGATAAGGCAGGTAGAAATGATCTTTTCTTTCCCCACACTGACTAGTCCTGGCAAATTCTTCCTCTACCTGAGATGATGATCTGGCCCAATCAGCCCATCTTAGAACACAGGTGCCGGCTGGGCATCCTCGGAGCCTCAGGTTCTCTTCCAATAAAAGGCTCTGCTGCTTTTCAGCTTACTCACCGGCCAGCAAAACAGATGCTCTCCTAACCACACCAACACACATTCCATGGACCAATGAAAACCTTTAGGATGAAAGTGCACTGGAGGCAAAAGTCTGACTCAATAACTGACACAACGCTCTCAGCCTCAGGCCTGAGAAAAATTAGTCCAAACTTCAAGCAAATCACATTTCCACCAAAAGACTAAATGCAACGTTAATAAAAAGGTGATTTTGAGCCAGGTACTATTCGGCCTTTCCTTCTCCCTGATGATTCATTTTTAGGGTTCAAGGTTCAAAAGGGCAGGTAAATGTTGCTGAAATGCATAAACTTTGGAAAGCCCTGTACAAGAACGGACTCAGTTCAGTTAAAGCCATTTGGTATTGTTTACTCTCTTAGGTGCTTCCTTGAGTCGTATGCACTTTTCGTCATAAAAGAAACAACGTTCTGGACAGCGGGCGTGGTGCCAGGTATAGTCCAGGGAGCATCCGCGTCAGGGTCACCTGCATGAGCATTAAAAGCAGATGCCTGACTCCACCAAACCTCCTGACGTCAGGACCAGGACCCTGCATCTTCACCAGGTCTATTTTTAGCACGCAATGAAGTTTGAGAACCACTGTTCAGAGAGATGACATGAAATTAGGAAAAAAACTGAACATGTCAAAACTGGACAAGGACAAGTTAGGACAAGGAAAGAAGACTCAATGGACTTTCAAAACAGATCCCCTTGGTAACATGCAAGGCGAGAGAATGCGGCCTCTTACCTATACACACAACCAGCCCAAGTCTACGTTTAGGATAGAGACACACAGATAGGAAAAGAATGAGCTTACTGGGAAGGTTTGGGGAGGGGACAGGAGTGGGGTGGAGGGTGTCAATGGGGGGTGGGGGGGGAGAAGGGGAAGTAGGGAAGACATCTGTAATACTTGCAACAATAAAGATACGTTTTTAAAAAAGAATGCGCTACGTTTGAGGTGGTATCAACTCCATCTTCAATCATTTCAGTGGGATAAAGATTTATTTTTATGTACAACTGATTTTCATTATATTAGTAGATATTTCATCAGAGCCCATTTCAAAAAGCACTTCTGGAGTCCTGTAACCAAAGAGTGACTTAACTGTGACGAGTTTTAAAGCTACTTTAAGGACACAGCCTTGTTAGACCACAACTGAGCAGAGGACGAAAAGCCACATCCCCAAGGTGTGAAGTAGCCACGTTCAGACACCCGCTAGGCGGGCATTAGATAAACTGTTTGCCACTTTGGGCAAAGCCACGTTAGCTTTTCCTAGTGGGTAATAACGAGGCATATTTTAATCTAACAAGACTTCTTGAACTCTTCACTCAGATAAAAGGATCCCAAAGGTCGTTATCAGTGCAAGCTAATGTGAATCTAAAATGATTTCCCAACGTTTAAAATACTGTCACATGCGTTCCCGGCTGCGATGAACAGGAGTTTGGCAGTCGGTCCTTCTGGGGTCTTACCCAGTGCTTTGCTCTCTAATTTACGGACCTTAGGAAAGTTACTTAAATTTTAAGCCGCAATTTCATTTCTTTTTTAAAAATAAATAAATAAAAAATAAATAAAATGCAGCCTTGGCTGGTTTGGATCAGTGGATAGAACGTCAGCCTGAGGACTGAAGGGTCCCGGGTTTGATTCCGGTCTAAGGCACATGCTGGGGTTGCGGGCTCAATCCCCAGTAGGGGGCATGCAGGAGGCAGCCAATTGGTGATTCTTTCTCATCATTAATGTTTCTATCTCTCGCCCCCCATTGCCCTTCCTCTCTAAAATCAATAAAAATATATATATATATATATATATATATTTTAAAAATGCAAACCAGTAGACTTAGAGCTGATGTTAGGAAAGAGTAGGCACTCAATAAATGTTAATGCCTCACTCACCTCATCATTTTTACATAAAGAGGGCAAAATTAACTAGCATCCTATATCATTATTAATGTAATTCCAAGAATTTTTAGTGGATTAGGGGTTAAAATTTTATTTGTATCATTAAATACAATCAGGACAAATGCATAAAAAGATACAAGTGAGCTATTATTTCTTATGGCAGAAATAATTTTGAAATACATAAGTCCATTTTTGCATTCATTTAGATGGAAAATGTGTTTCCAATGGTTAACATTAATAAAAAAAAAATAGGAACCCCCAAATATCATAATTATGGCTCTCTGTGACACCACCATGACTCTACTAGGAGTAAGAATGACAAATCAATCCCCCATCACAGGCCGTATGTTTGCTGTGGATATAGCCCATCAAAATGAACTGTAACCTATTTCAGGGGTTGACACTTTCAAAATGATCTGATTACCTGGGACTGTCTGACATAAAGTAAAATGTTTCTAAGAAAATAACAGCTCACCTGACTTTATGATTCATTCCTAAAAACAGACACATTATTTTCAAACAGTGCATAGGAAAACATTTGTGCACAAAAGCCAACGAGCACTAGCATATTATAAGGGTGAAACCAGCTCTCCCTAGCTCCAGTCCTTCTTGAGTAAAATCATCCCTTCACTAGAGTATCAGCTATAGAGCCACAAAGAGGAAGGCATCCTGACCTTGCCCTTGAACAGCTCACGGTTCTCGACTGTGAGAGGAGGCCTATAAATACATATATAAGAGCAACTTGAAGGGTATAGTAGAAGGCACAATTAATCAACTTGCTTGAAAGATCTGGGTGAAACTCAATTGAAGACGAGATATTTTAGGTAGGATTTGAAAAATGAGGAGGCATTTGAGAGGCAAAAAATAGCAAGTTAGTGAAAAGGGGAGAGAGCATTTCAGACAGCGCGGGGATAACCTGTGCCAAAGACGTGCAGAATAGGTTTGAATAAACCTGTGGCGGGGGCCTGGCAGGGGAAAGACAATGGGAACAAAGGGAAATGAGCGTGCAGATATCATCAAGTTGGACTGAAGGTTACAGTCCAATCTTATGTGGTGGCTTTGATTACGTCTGGATTTTTTCCCAAAGCCAAAAAATGGAGTCATTTCTGTCAAAAACAGTAGAGGACACATGTGAGATTTACTGTAAGGATAGTCCCAGTAGCGTGTGGAGAGGAGAGAAGCAAGCCCGGAGACAAGGTGACCTGTTAGGTGAGCAGTGTAATATATTGCAGGTCAGAAATGATGGTGCTTAAGTTAGAGCAGCAGCGGCCAGAATGCCAAGCGACGCTGAGAACACAGCCTGGTAGCAGGTGGAGGACGCAGGACAAGGAGCCTGACCTCAGCCTTTGGCATGGCTGGTGAGTGAACAGTAATGCCACTGTGGAGGATGATGCATAGACCTTGAGGTTTGAATGAGAAGACACTGCAGAGAGTGTTCAGGGTGCAAGGGGCAGGGAAGTCTGGGAGGTGTGAGGACACAGGACTGGCTCTCCTGGAGGCAGATCTTCACCAGGGAAAACACACCTGCTGCTCAGGACAAGAGGACTAGGAAAATAAATGTGTAGTCATCACCCTCCAGGTTGCAGTGGAAGCCATGGGGTGGATGGGGACACAGCTGACAATGAGATCCTCTCTCCACTACAACACTGTGTGTGCTACACCCACTGAACAGACTTGCCCATCGTCATTAAGCATGGCCTCAGTGAAGACAGGAGGTGATATGGAAAAGTGCTTGCTAGAAGATGAAAAGATCAGTGTTTGCAAAATAACATGGACGGACCACAGAAACGTCATGCTGTGTGGAAGAAGCCAGACACAAAAAGAACAAACTATGTTTCCACTTATATGAAATTCTACAATAGACAAAGTTACTAGTAACCTATGGTGATAAAAATCAGGTCCCTGTTTGTTTCTTTTGGAAGAGGGGGCTACTGAAAGCAGCCCTGGGGAGTGGGGCAGGCGTTTCTGGGATGTGAGAAATATTCTGTGCCTTGATAAAGGGGGAGGTTCTATGAGGGTATGTGTTTGTCAAAACTGATGAAACAATAAGCATTCCATTGTGTGTAAATTATACCTAATACAAGATCAGAGTACAAACTTGTATCTATTCATATAAATAAAGAAGAATATACGCCGAGAAACCAAGATGGTGGCATAGGTAAACACCTGAAATTGCTGCCTCGCATAACCACTTCAAAACTACAACTAAAAGACAAAATGGACATCATCCAGAACCACAGGAAGGCTGGCTGAGTGGAAATTCTACAACTAGAAGCAAAAAGAAAAGCACACTGAGACTCAGAGGAGCTGCGGAAGTAAAGTGCAGAGGTACGGAGGTGCACGGGGAAAGGCTGGCAACTGAGGACGCAGTTGTCTTTTTCAATCGGGAGGGAGTCACAAGCTCTGGACGGCCCTGAACTCCAGTTCCGGGTGAGTCTCTGGGGACACAGACTCATACGGGGAGAAACTGGACTGTCTGGCATTGGTCGGAACTCGAGGCGGCTTTCTCTCAGAGGTGCTTGCAGCGATTACCAGGACACTGAGACCTGGGGCCTCTTAGGGTAGGACTGAGGATCAGCCATAGCTGTTTGCTCCACCCTGTTGATTCCCTGAGACCCCACCCCACCCAAGCTGTGCGCAGAGGCTTTGGCATATGAATGGCCTGGCCCTTTGCAATCTAAAATTACCTAACTGCAGCTGGGTCAGAGAGACCCAAAACATCCAAAATAAGGCCCAAGGCCCCACAGCAGCTTGCACTGCTTCACAGCTGGGCCTCATCTAGGCACCTCCAAACCCCCAAAAAAGAAAAGAAATCTGCAGATCTCTCCTTAGCTCCTGCTGGGTAGTCTCAGGCAGAGGCTAAATTAGCACCTCCTTAGAGATCCAAGAGCCAGTGTACCCAGTGGTCAGAGTGGGACCATCCAGATTACAACTTCTCAGATCCATAAGGGACACACTCAGGGGGCAGACTCAGTGAGCACCAAAGCCCCACTGAAGCAATTCTTGTCCCATAAGGGTGTCTCCAGCACAGAAGTTCTCTCATCATAGACACAGCTGATTCTCACAGCCAATTGACCTGGAAGTCAATTCCTCCCAGAGATACCAACAACAATCAAGGCTTAACTACAACAAGACTGTTCACAAAGCCCACAAGGGGGTGCACCAAGAGTGTCCACCTCAGGTAACTGGGGAGGCTGGGCCACTGGGCCCTATAGGATACCTAGCACAGAAAGCCACTCTATCAACACAGGGAAGCAGGCAAAATGTGGAGACAAAGAAAGAGGTCACAAATGACAGAAATGGAGGAAAGCAAACTACTGGATATATAGTTCAAAACCATGGTTATAAGGTTTTTCAAGAATCTTCTAGAAACCGCCGATAAATTTAGTGAGACCCCTGATAAATCTAGTGAGACCCTCGAGGTTGTGATAAAGGACCAACTAGAAATTAAGCATACACTGACTGAAATAAAGAATATTATACAGAGATCCAACAGCAGACTAGAGGATCGCAAGAATCAAGTCAAAGATTTGAAATGCGAAGAAGCAAAAAACACCCAACTGGAAAAGCAAAAAGAAAAAAGAATCCAAAAATATGAAGATAGTGTAAGGAGCCTCTGGGAGAACTTCAAGTGTACCAACATCCGAATTATGGGGGTGCCAGAAGAAAAGAGAGAGCAAGATATTGAAAAGCTATTTGAAGAAGTAATGACAGAAAACTTCCCCTACCTGATGAAAGAAATAGACTTACAGGTCCAGGAAGCGCAGAGAACCCCAAACAAAAGGAATCCAAAGAGGACCACACCAAGACACATCATAATTAAAATGCCAAGAGCAAAGGACAAAGAGAGAATCTTAAAAGCAGCAAGAGAAAAACGGTCAGTTACCTACAAGGGAGTACCCATATGATTGTCAGCTGATTTCTCAACAGAAACTATGCAGGCCAGAAGGGAGTGGCAAGAAATATTCAAAGTGATGAACAGCAAGAACCTACAACCAAGATTACTTTACCCAGCAAAGCTATCATTCAGAATTGAAGGTCAGATGAAGAGCTTCACAGTAAGAAAAAGCTAAAGGAGTTCATCACCACCAAACCAGCATTATATGAAATGCTGAAAGGTATTCTTTAAGAAGAGGAAGAAGAAGAAAAAGGTAAAGATAAAAATTATGAACAACAAATACACATCTATCAACAAGTGAATCTAAAAATCAAGTGAATAAAAAAATCTGATGAACAGAATAAACTGGTGAATATTAATAGAATCAGGGGTATAGAAAGGGAGTAGACTGACAATTCTTGAGGGGAAAGCGGTGTGGGGGGTGCGGGAAGAGACTGGACAAAAATTGTACACCTATGGATGACGACAGTGGGGGTGGTGGTGGTAAGGGTAGAGGGTGGGGTGGGAACCGGGTGGAAGGGAGCTAGGGGGGGAGGGGGGAGGAACAACTGTAATAATCTGAACAATAAAGATTTAATTAAAAAAAGAAGAATATACGAAAATAAAAGTATGCCAGGATAGTGGAGCTATGGCGATTTTCCTCTCACTTCAAGATTTTAATTTTCATACATTGTTTTTAAATAAAAAGGAACTCTAAAGCCTCAAACGCCCATAAATATTGATTAGGCACCCATAAAAACGAAAAGCAGATTATATATTTTTCCAGAGGGAACAGGAAAGAGTCTCTGCAATTAAGGAGTTACCATCTGAAGACAATGGGAAGATACAAGACATAGTAAACGCATGCGTGGAAGGATCGAGGGCTCACTGGAGCGAAGGAAGCCTCATGGTTGTGTTCTAAGGTGGTCGAGAGGGGGGTTTGGAAGGAGCAAAGGGAAAGCTATTCCTGGATGAGGATTCGGCACAGACAGCAGCAGTGTGCAGGCTGCAGGGTTGAGCAAGCTGGGTTAGCCGGGCAGCCCAGGCCACTTGTCAGGGTGGCGAGTGAGAGGACAATGGGAACGTCAGTCAACAGAGCGGACGAGGTAGGCTCCGAAGGGCAGTAGCGCAGACTCCATTTGGGCTGCAGCGCTCCTGAGTTTATGAGCTGTTCCCTGTTCTTTGCAGTGCTTGGCGTGTGGGAACCTTACCTCAGTTTTTGCAGAGAAGGTAAACAAAAATTACCCAGTGAGAGAGACACACCAATGGCCCGTCCTTTATTTTGGAGGGAAAAGGTGAATGCTTAGATGATGGCGACAGGGGCGGCTCTCTCTTCTTGAGTTCCCATGATGGACCTGGCACTATGCCAGTTACTGCATGCTGGGGTCCCTGGACCCGCTGGGGTTGGACCCCAGCAACTGCATATATGTCACCATTTCACTCAAGCTCCCCAAAAAGCCAGCAAAGTACACATTTGCTTCACATCACCAGTGAGGAAACTGCATTCAAAAAAACTAACAAATGAATGGACAAAAACCACACCCCAAGCACGTCTACTGTATCAGACAGGGATCGATCACGTCCCACTCACCCCCCACCACCACCACCACCTTTTTTTTAAAATATATTTTTATTGGTTTTTTTTTTTTTTTTACAGAGAGGAAGGGAGAGGGATAGAGAGTTAGAAACATCGATCAGCTGCCTCCTGCACACCCCCCACTGGGATGTGCCCACAACCAAGGTACATGCTCCTAGCTAGAATCGAACCGGGGACCCTCGAGTCCGCAGGCCAATGCTCTATCCACTGAGCCAAACTGGTTAGGGCCCACTTCCCTTTGAGTGTGAAAGACAAACAGCTTGTCCTGGGGGGTCTCTATTAATACTTTGCCTAAGTAACATTCCTTTCTCCAGTGCAGTCTATGATGTCACACAACAGCAAATGTGGCTCATTACTACCCAGCTGCAAACTGCATACATCTTAACACCAACTACATGTCTACTAGCCGTTAGGACTTGGTGCTAAATATTTTACAACGTGTTACCACATGTAATCCTCATGACCACCCTTGAGGCAGGCAATTGGGACAGGCCTTTCACAGGGGATGAAACAGGACAGGAGACATGTCCTGTGACTTGCCCCAGGCCTCCCGGCTACCAAAGAGTTGAACCTGGACCGTCTCACCACTTTTCACAACTGCCTCCAATTTTAAGACTGAGCTTTCAACTTCACCGTGGGAACCTGTTTCTTTCTCAGTTCACGCTACAAACACTCAAACCGGCAGCTTTGAGAGATCCTTCCTGCCTGCTTCCTCAGAAGAACCAGCTGAAGGCTTCTATTCTGCCTCCTCGCAGAATCAGAACCCCTGTCCCCAAATGCTTCACACTGTTACCTGAGCAGTTCAACCTGATTCGATAGCCCCAGTGACATTCTCCAAGTCTGGCCTCGGGTGACCGAATGATACGGACGGACGGGCCAACCGCTGCATCCCGACACTGATAACAGCAGGAGAGGACACCAGAGCACGCTCTCTTATCACAGGCAGAAAGCTGAGAGCGGGTGCCGAGGGTGAGGGCCACTTCCTGTCGGGCTGAGTACCTGGGTCCCCATTCAAATCATTAACTATGCTCTCCACTAGAGAGGGTGCCCCATTCAAGCCGAGTGAATGAGAGCAGTGTTCATCTCCCGTCTTGTCTTGGGAGATGCTGAAACATGAGCCAGCAGGAAGGCTCATCTCCCCCGCACTGGGTTACGGTGAGTGAAACACACAAAAAGGGCCTCTGGCCGGATCTGCCTCTACAGCCGTTACATTACCCAAGGCCCAGCGAAGAGCACCTTAGGCTGGTCATGTGGGTGATCAGAAGCGCAGAAGCCTCGTTAAGTCCCAGGGCGAGAGCCTGAAGTCTCAGGGAGCTGGTTCTCAGCTGTGCTTTTTGGGATCTGTTCCCCAAGAACTCTCAAGTCTTTGGGGTCCTGAAGTGGCATCTGCCTAGACATGACTTTCCCATACAGAGCCCTTCATTTCCACAGCCCGGAATGAGGGCGGGAGCGAGGGCGCCCCGCCAGCTATCAGAATCAGGAGCTTGGCGCTGCCGCGCAGGGAGAAGTGAAGAGGGAAGAGGCGCACAGAGAGGCCTTGAGCCCACGCTACGGGCCATTTGGGCTTCGCCTGGGGAGAACGGAGTGTCCGAGTCCAGCACATTAGGCTGACGGTGTTTCAACTCTGGTCTCACCCCAAGCAAAATGAGCAGTTTCTCCTAGAACTGGGTGAACACAGTTTTGTCTCTGGCTGCTGCCTTTGCATTATTTGTACATACACCTACACACACTTTGTGTGGCGACGTCAGCATACGCAGAAAACTGCAAAGGGCAAGGAATTCGCCTTTCAGTGAACATCCCCAGGCCTGGCTGAAGCTACAGCGAAAGCGGATTCTCTGGGGCTGAGGTGCCCACAGCACACGGGGGACCCAGAGGCAGCAGCTCACTCCCACCCGGTGGCTGGGGTAGGGGAAGGCAGTACTGTCTGCTGCACGCACCCCAACCCTGAGGACTCTCCCAGGAGGGACCCGAACTGAAACAGAGGCCGGCCTGGAACAGCGGACCTGGGTGGCGAGCGCGCCAGACCTCAGAGGCACATGGCTGCCCGTGGAACTGGGTCCTGATTCACCATCAGCCCCATCAAATAGGAAGATCAGCACAGAAACGAGCCTTCTCCAGACACTTTACACTCACCCCCCACACCCATTCCCCAGGAAGCGTGCCGCAATCCCTTTTATGAGGGGACGGTCTCACCACCCTTCAGTGGGAAAAGTGGTTCGGGAAATAATATGACGGAATGATTGCACAGGAACCCTCACGATTACAAGAAGGCGCCTGTCCCTGTCTTTGGGGAGAGGAATGCTTTGGCCATCAGCAGCTCTGCTAGGCTTCATCAGAGCAGTGCCAGGAATTCTGTGAACTGCAGGTCAGGCCGCCAAGATTCAAAAGAAATGCCGGTGGCAAGTGTTTGCACGGTGATGCCAGAGGGGGCACCTCCAGCCACAACGCAGACGGATGGGCAGACCACACTGGCCGGTCTGCCCCTCGCCCCGTAACCCTCCCCAAGAAGAAAAGCTCTTACCCAGCTCTCCCCGGAGGCTCAGGAGCTCTTGAGATAGGGCTTTGTGCTGTTGCAGGGCTTCCTCCCGCTGCGGAAGACAAACATCAGGTTACTCCGGCTGTCAGGGGGGTCCCTTTCAGCTTCAGCGAGGCGCACATTTGTTATCGCCCGAAAGACGAGACTCGGCACTGAGAGGCTGAGATGTGAATCGTTTAGGCTGACAGCGTGTGTTGTTCGAAAACACAGCTGTCCCTCCGTGAAGGAAATCCGAGTTCCCCCCAAAAATATCTGTATTTTCTCAGGGCCTCATGACACTTCCACGGAAGGCACTGAGAAATGTTTACTCTGAGCCGCGCTCCGGGCAAAGCCTTGCCGCGGATGCGGACGCGCGCTGCGCTGAAGACGTGATGCAGTCTCCTCCTCCAAGGGCAAGCCAGGCCTAATCAGTCCTAGATAAATATTTAATGTTCCGGGCATCTGCGCCTGTGCGCACTTTGTCCTGTATTTGCAAATACTCATAAAAAAAAGTTGTCACAGTCCTTTACTTCTAAAAGGAAGACACGAAGTTTGTTATAAAGCGGAGGCGAAAAAAATAACCCTTTAATAAAGACAAAACTAAACTGACTTGACTCAGCTAGACACACGGTTTTCTGAAGATGATAACATTCGGAATCCGCTACAATTCTTGAGTAGATGCTAGAGAAGTGAATCGAAGAAAAGCAGGCAGCTGTCTCAGTAGTAACAAAGCAGTTTTCAATCTCGCCAGAAAGAATTTCCCAGTGACCAGCAACTCACAGCCATCACACATGCTCACACGCTCACACAGACACAGCAATTAGATACCATTCCTCACCAGGCAGAGCCCCCAACCCAGGGGGGGAGGGAGGAAAAGGCGGGAGTCACAGCTCCCTGAAAATGCCCCCCTCGGAGCAGCCCAGAGGAGCCCCCACCACATCTCGATCACAGTGTTGCAGAGATCCCGAGACCGGCCTTTGCAGCCGGGAGTCACTTGTCACTGAGCATTTCCCCTCATTCCACAGACCTCTGCCTCCGTCCCTGACATTCCTCCAGAAAAGCACTAGAAACAAATACTAATTACCCTTGTCGCCGCACATGGAGAATAGAGGCACATTTTGCTGCCGGAGCAGCCCATTTTCCAGCTTCTGTCTCCGATCCCCCCACCCCCTGCACTGCCCGCAAAGCGCACAGGTGGCCACGCCACCCACCAGCCGGTGTGTCTACATCCGAAGCTCCACCGGGAGGCAGCTCTGCCGGGAGGCGGGCCTTTGGTCCTGGGTTAGCCTTACTTCTGGTCCTGCAGGTTAGCGTCTGCCTCTGCCGCCGCGCCTCACCTCTCCGCACACAGGCTGATGCTGCAGCGAGTGCCTTTGGCACAGGCAGCCTGCGATCACTTAAAGCCACAGCCCTTCATTTATGGAAAACGAGAGCCAGACGTCAGGCTGATCGATGGGCACTTACTTAAATCTCAGCTGGTGCAGGGGAAAGGAGGACTGACCTGCTCTGCGTGGATAATGGAGTGATTCTTAGATTTGTGAGCGCTGTGATGCTCCCCCTAATTGAGGTCACTAGATGATCACACTTACTAACAGGAAAGGGAAACTTGATCTCTGACACCTGTATGTGGACGAGCCTATGAACTTGGTGAACAGCCACAAAAGCGTGTGTGTGTGTGTGTGTGTGTGTGTGTGTGTGTGTGTTGTGACTTGGAATATAAAATGCCTTTCTATAACTAATGGTGTTTTCTGCAAGATTTCATTTGAATGCTTAGAATACGGTCCTCTGGTGTTTTAAGAAAACGTGTGAAATTCTGATTTGAGAGCATCCAACACACCCGCACTGTCATTTGGATATTTAACAGTGACGGAAATTTAAGAAACACTTTCTCACTGAGTCATTTTGGCCTCGATGGTATGCCGAATGCTTGATTTTTAAAATGCAGCACTGAGCTGTTCTGAAATCACAGATCAGTTAGTCCAGGTTTTAAAAATCAACAAGTAGCCCTAGCTGGTTTGGCTCAGTGGACAGAGTGTCAGTCTGTGGACTAAAGGGTCCCGGGTTCAATTCTGGTCAAGGGCACATGCCCACTTTATAGGCTCAATCCCCAGGGGGCATGCAGGAGCAGCCAATCAATGATTCTCTCTCTCATCATTGGTGTTTCTATCTCTCTCTCTCCCTCTCCCTTCCTCTCTGAAATCAAAACAATTATATATATTTTAAAAATCAACAAGTAATGGGTTTTCTAATGTAGAAATTAAAAGTCTGTGGAAAACCAACCTGAATAAAATTAGAAGAAAATTAGAAGAAAATTGAAAAATACATACACTACATACTTCTCTTAATCTTGTACATTCTAATGAAGCTTTAGTTTTGTATGCTTAGTAATCTAGTTCAAGTATCGGCAAGTTTTGTCACTCAAGCGACAAGAAAATCAGAAGACAGCTTCACTAGATGCAAGCAATCCTGCAACACTTTCAGTCAACTGGCTTCTAATTCACTTCTTCCAACGGTGCCATGATTGCCAACAGAAAGAAGAGCTGGCCAGAAGTTCTACCACTTTTCAAACTTCCATAAAAAATTAAGTTGGTATATAATTTCCAGGAGTCACTTTGTGAAAACTTGTACATCCTATCACAGATCTCTACCAGGTGATGGTTTTGCTGATTAAAGGGCCTTTGGGGACAAGGAGTTTCAGTAGCATCTGCCATTTCTCCCAACTCTACCGCACCCTACCCTCCTGCCCTCCGTGCCCAGAGCCATGGACACCTTCCAACCTCTGTCAAGCCCAGGAACAGGAACAGGAACACCGTGAGGTCATCTTGACTCTTCTTTGTCTACCTGGGTGTGCCCGAGTCAGTTTTTCCTTCCTGGTGTGTCTTGAATTGCTCTTTCCTATTCGAACTACCTCCACCCTCGTCCTGATCCTCGCCAACCCTCCCTGGGCTGTGGGAAGCATCCCTCCACACTACCTGTCAGAGGGCTGCCACATCATCCCATATTCCTTGCACATCTAAACACCCGAGTCTTCCACTGATTTACACACACACACAAAAATAAACATCACCCCGATTCCATGAACCTCAATCACGCAACTGCTCTTTAGATTCCTGACTCCCCTGTCCAAGGCATGCTCGTCATGCATGTCCCACCTACGCACTCGGCAATGCCTGGTCTGCTTCACCTGGGCCCTTATGCAAACCTTTGGGGAAGGCTACATGTCAATCACAGATACCCTTCCCTCTTCTCCAAATGCCTAGACAGCATATTTATCCTTCTGGGTTGGTTCGAAAATTATTACTCAATATCAACTGACCAAACACCAGTCCAGATGCTGGGGAAAAATATGAGAGAAATTTAAGACATGGTCCCTGCCTTCGAGAAGGTTGGCACATAGATAGAACTGAAATGTCCAGGCCCAATTCTCTTATCATGTCTCAAAGCAGATGACCTCATCGGAGGGGAAGCAGTACCGGACAACGGAAAATCCAAGGGCTTTAACTATGATCCTCTGGGAAATGCTGGCCACAGAGCCCTGACCGTAACAGTCCCATACTGTTAGTTTCTGCCCAACTCTTTCTGGTAGCTTGCCCTTTAAGACACTTTACCCTTTACTTCTAGATGACAAAATGTATTTTGACACTAAGATACGGATTGCCTATTTCTTTTCATTCAGCTGCTCCCATATCAGTGTTCCTGTCTTAGATCATAAAGTCATTACAGTCCAGATAACAAGTTTATTTCGTTCCCTTTGTAGCATATAACATGCAGAATTCCAAGAGGGAGGTGGGACTCCAGATAGAAAAATGCTTTTATACTCATAAAGATATGAAGTGCTCCAAGAAAAAAATGGATTCACCACAATTTAATTAGGACGTCCTGGGCCACAGGCACTTAGCTAGCGTCTGGCCGGCATCCCATCAGCGGGCCTGAATTTGCTGGCTGTCGAAGAGCATGCGCAGCTTAGGGGTTTGCAGGAAAGAGCCACGTCAGACGGCTGAGATGTGGGCAACGCCCCACCTCCTTCCCAGTGCCCACACAATCGTGTCCACTATATTTTTTGTTCAAGACTATTTTACTTATAGGAGACTGCTGGTGTCACTCAAAATTCACCATTGTTTAGGTGCTACTTTATGTTAGATTCCTCCTGCAAAAATAGAATTGGAGGCACACTGGATGATCAGTGAGAGGTTTGGGGGGTGACCTCGATCCTGTTCAGGCTTACCTAGAAACTCATCCACAGACCCTTTTATGAAGAAATTGGGATTGCTACCAACCCTGTTCTCCCCTGGGGCAGTCTTCACAGAATGCTGTACAACTATGCAAGGGCAAAGCGAGAATTAGAACTAAAACCCTACTGTGTCCTTTTGAGGAATAGAAAATGTGGTATTAGTTTTCCAGATACATGAAACATTTCATAGAACTTCCAGTATGTATTGAATTGTGTCTGCCCCTAAAGTGGGAAAGTTACAGTTATTAAATAGACTTGCAACAAAAGGATAAAGTTAATGTTCCAGTATGCCCTATAATCAACAATTTTTACCCATAATCTAAAGCTCCAAAACCAATTAGAAAAAATTAGCAATAACAAGATATATATGCATATACAGATCAATCTACATCTACAAGTTCTATATTTACAGGTCGAAATATCAATCAATCAATCAATCAATCACTTCTGTAATAGAGGGTTAAGAGAAAATCGTTTTTGAAGAAATTGCTTCACTTTCCCCCTGGTTATGTCTTTCCTTCCCAACTGTTTTATGACAGTGCCCTGCACACATTAGGCAATCAGTAAATATTTGCTAACCTATACATATAAAAGCCTAAGCTATGACATGCACTGACCATCAGGGTGCAGACGCTCAATGCAGGAGCTGCCTTCTGGTGGTCAGTGTGCTCCCACAGCCAACCTCCCACGGCCAGCCAACCTCCCAGGGCCAGTCAACCTCCCGCAGTCCTTCCCCCCTGGCCGGCCCCAATCCGCCCAATCGAGACTGGGTGAGAGGGCCCTGATCTGCCCCCATCGCCGGCCAGGCCAAGGGACCCCACCCATGAACGAATTTGTGCACCAGGCCTCCAGTTGATTATAAAGAGCTAGCAAAGAACATACACATTAAGACTTCATATGTTCAACTCGCATCTTGGATTCCCTCCTCTCTACTCATCCGTTTGTGCATTCGGATATACATTGTATGTCTATTAAACATAAGGCACTACCATGGCTGCTGGATGGTCTAAGAAAGAGCTAGACACAGATCTGCTCCCAGTGAGCTTCCTGTCTTAAAAAGCAAAAACAAGCCCTAGCTGGTTTGGCTCAGTGCATAGAGCGTCGGCCTGCGGACTGAAGGGTCCCAGGTTCGATTCTGGCCAAGGGCACATGCCTGGGTTGCGGGCTCAACTCCCAGTAGGGGGCATGCAGGAGGCAGCCAATCAATGATTCTCTCTCATCATTGATGCTTCTCTCTCTCTCTCCCTCTCCCTTCCTCTCTAAAATCAATAAAATATATTTTTTTTTAAAAAGAAGCAAAAACAAGTGCTAGCTGGTTACCTATAAGGTAGAGAGCTACAGAAATGTAAGTGCACCTGGAAGCCAGACAGTAGGTAGACATAGAACTAGAAGGATCAGGAAAGTCTTCATAAAAGAGGGAGTTTTGACTGAATTTTTAGAAATTTGGTGGAGTCACAATTACATAGGCACTAGGACCTACATTAGGTATACGATGACATTCACACACAGTAAAGTATCCCTAAAACGCAGTAAGATTTTGCCCTGCTTTGACTGGCAAAGCATCTGTCAGTGTGCCCGTCCTGTGGGGTGATCCTCCAGGTGGGAATTGCTTTCTCCCACTGGACACCCAATACTGTGTCTTTGGCTTGTGTTTAGGAGCCAGGTCATATGGGAAGAAAGTACGTTTGTTTGTTTTTTAAGATTTTTAAATGGGTTTTGAGAGAGAGAGGAAGGAAGGTAGAGGGGGAGAGAGGGAGAAACATCAATGTGAGAGCAAAACATCAGTCAGCTGCCTCCTGCACCCCCTCTCCACTGGGAATTGAGCCTACTACCCGGGCATGTGCCCTGACCAGGAATTGAACCGGCAACCTTTCGGTGCACAGAATGATTCCCAATCCACTGAGCCACACCGGCGGCCATGGCTGGGAAGAAAGTATCTTTAAGTACCAGGATCACACAGAGTGTGGAAGGTTCATGCCCACGGGTGTTTAGGGACTGAGAACACAGCTGAAGGAAGAGCTGACTCCTGGTCCCCTGCTTCCTGAGGGGCATGGAATGCAGAACTGCCTGACCTGTTTAATTTGCATTTTTAACTCCGGCTGTCTGCCTAAGGAACATGCCAAATGTAATGTAAGTTAAATGCAGGTGGTGATGGGATGCCACTATAAGAAAGATCTGAACATGTGTTTGTTAGCGGGAAAGGCAGTAGTAGCCCAGTAATGGCATTTGAACAAAGGATGGAAAGGCACATAGGGATATTCATGGGGCATTTTCAGTTCAAAGTGTCCTAGATGTGAGTTCAAGTCTTGATCCTCCTCTTACTAGCCATCTGATGATCATCAAATTTCTTAACAGCTCTAGCATCAATTTCCTTCCTTCCTTCCTTCCTTCTTTCCTTCCTTCCTTCCTTCCTTCCTTCCTTCCTTCCTTCCTCCCTCCCTCCCTCCCTCCCTCCTATCCCTCTCTCTCTTCCTTTCTTTCTCTCTCTCTCTCTTCCTTTCTCTCTCTCTCTCTCTCTCTCTCTCTCTCTTCCTTTCTTTCTTTCTTTTGTTAATCCTCACTGGAGGATATTTTTTCCCCATTGATTTTTTAGAGAGAGTGGAAGGGAGGGAGAAGGAGAGAGAGAGAAAGGGAAACATCGATGTGGGAGAGACACATTGACTGATTGCCTCCTGCACTCGCCCAGACTGGCCTGGGAATGGAACCTGCAACCCAGGCATGTGTCCTAACTGGGAATTGAACCAGCACATAGGTCAATGCTCAACCAGTTAGCCACACTGGCCAGACGGTACTTTTAAATTTATATTGAATTAAGTCTAGTAAATGTGTACATTCACCAGTCATGGAGAGTAAACAAACGTATATAGCTGGGGCACAACTTGGCCCATGTGGGAACCTTCAGCCGGCCTGTGTGAAAACTGGCTTGAGGACATGAGTAGTGGGGTGTGGGGGCAATGGGGGGGTAAGGACACATATGTAATACCTTAATAAAGAGAGGGGGGTGGGTTGAGCCAGGAGGCCATGGTTTGATTCCTGGTAGGGCATATGCCTGGGTTTCAGGCTCCATTCCTAGTAGGAGGTGTGCACGAGGCAGCTGATTGATGATTCTCTCTTATCATTGATGTTTCTATCTCTTTATCCCCCGCTTCCTTCCTCTCTGAAATCAATTTTTAAAAATTAAAAATTAAAAAAAAAAACTGCTGCAGAAAGTCAAGCCACGAGACAACAGAACCAATTACCTCCAGATGGGGTGTGATCATGTGCTAATCACTCACGGAACACTGTTTTCGAGTGGTGACTGCTGGAGTTAAGTATGTACACTATAGTTGTAGATATGTAATATTTACTTACGTTGGTGAAATTACTACAGTATTTTTTTCAACATATGACCTATTTGCTAAAGTTTTTTAAAAATAACAGTGAATTGCCCGACAGTGTTGCTCAGTGGTTGAGCATCGACCTATGAACCAGTCACGGTTCTATTCCAGGTCAGGACACATGCCTGGGTTGTGGGCTTGATCCCAGTGTGGGGCGTGCACGAGGCAGCTGATTGATGATTCTCTCTCAACACTGATGTTTCTATCTCTCTCTCCCTTTCCCTTCCTCTCTGATATCAATAAAAATATATTTAAAAAGTAATAACAACAGTGAATTAATAACAATAAAAAAAACCTGTTAATTTAATTATAAGCAAATCTTGGTTAAAAGCATTTTAAAATTAACAGGTTGAATCTCAGAGGGAAGGCAAGGATGGGTGTGTGGGTAGGGAGTGATTAACCAGAGAACTTACATGCACATATGCATAACCTATGGACACAGAAAATAACGTGGTGAAGTTGGATGCAGGGTGCAGCAGGTCAATGTGGGGAAAAAGGAAGGACATCTCTAATACTTCAAAAATAAAGATACATTTTCAAAAAATTAACACGGTATTAATTTTCACATATGACATGCGGGCTGGAAATTTTGTCTGTTCGATCCAAAGTCTGTTAAATCAAGGTCACAAAGTCAAGGGTTTACTGTATAGTCTGGAGGTGCACCAGCGTATCACAGGCAAATGTCTTTTCACGATCGATTGTTGGTCTACGAGACTATCTAGACAAGAAATGTTTCCCCCCCAATTCCTGAAGAGTGACTCGGGCATCAAGTGAGTGGCAAAAGCATAACTGGATGAATTATATCGGGTTTTACCAATCATCAATGGAAAGATATTCACAAAACAACCCACGAACACTGCTCCCCTTCTCCCCCCACATCCCCCTGCCATCCTGGTCCCCCACTTCAGGGGAAAAGACTGCCGGTGGAGGGGGGGGGCACATATCCTTACCTCAGACAGTAGGTGCTGAATCACAACGGTTAATGCTTCAAACTTGGCGTTCCCGCAGGAAACAAGCTGCTTAAGGTGCAGGATAAACCGACCCTGCTTCTCCGATTTGGTTTTATACTGAGCCAACTCGAGTGTTTTCTCAGAGGAGAGCACATCTGGAGACGTCTGAGTTTGGATGCATAAACTCCTGGGAGTCTTTTGTCTGCCGCTTTCAACTGCAAAAGGAATTAATAAGAGGCAGTGACATATATGATTGTGGTTTCTAGAATAAGCACCATATGCATTCACATACAACGAGAGAAGCCACAGAAATGCATGTAAGTTGTGTTTACATAAGGAAAGCATGTGAATGAGAACTGGAATGAATCGCATATCTAGATGTTCGGAATTCATGAACACAGACAATGGCTTTCATTGTGACTTTAAAAGCTCTCTATGGGGCAGAGAAGTTATCTACATGAAGCAACCCAGAAACAGAAAAACTGTGTGCAAAATCATGTTGATTTCATAGCTTCTAATTTCCTAGGTACACTGGTACCGAAACCTGACTATCGCTGTTAGTCTGACTCTATATTCTGGTCACATACGCTGAAAGAAAAACACAAATTATTGGACTTTAAATGCCTTTCCCTCCCCCTACACATTGTTTATGATCTTCCCACCCTTTCCCTGCCGCTGGCCTGGTCAGTACAAAGATTTATACCGCCGACGAGTCACTTCCTCGTCTCTAAAGAATCATCGTGTACATTTAAAATCCACTCACATTTTGTCCCTTATCTTTAAATTCACTGTTAAGAGCACCAGACTCTTGACTATACTATTTCATTTTCTATCAAATACAAGCTTTGCTGGGTTTTCCCCTTCCAACTAGTAGTAATAGCTATAAATACCCTGTTTAAAGCGCATGTTAATAATACTCTCCATGACGAGTGATTACTCACTTTCTGTGCCAGGGTGCCCTGGGAATTACTCTTCTCTATTTTAAATGAAAACCTGTTCAGTTTAGGAGCCATTCCAAATGTCTCAGTCACTTTAAGTGTCAAACAGATTGGGAAAGCAGGAGACAAGCTGTTTAGCTTATTGAGACAAGTAGGCCAAATACTCAAAACAAATCTAAATCTAAAAAAATAAAAAGCTACCAGAAAATGTAAAAAAAAACCCACATGTTTCCTTGTTCTCACAGGCATTTGCTGTGGCATCCACATTCTGTGGTAACCAAGGCAATTTTATAAACTAATTATTTTCTCTAATTTTTCAGGGAAAGGAAAACTACAGTGATTTCTTGAAGGAAAATAAACAAAGAAACCTCAGTATTCATGATCCAAGAACCAATGGCCAAAAACAGAAAAAAAAAAAAAAAAAGGCATTCATTTTCTATGGCTGCTTTCCATAGTTAAACAACTCGTATCTGTACTCATGCTTGATAATTCTCAGTTCTAAAATGACTGAAATATCTGTTGTGTTTTCAAATTACTAGAAAAGAGGGGGAAAGTGTTTCTCCAGGATTCTTTATTAGTCATCATTAGTCATTGTCTGTCAATAATTGCCAATTCCCCAGATGGAGAAAGTAACTGAGTTAACAGTCGTAATATGAAAGTCCTGAAGGAAGAACAACTTTATCCAGTCACTATATTAATGAAAAAAGATCTAAATATTTTTAAATTATGTCAAAGTATCTGAGCTTTGTATTCCTTTATTTCATCGTTTCCTAAAATGTTCTTAGAACTCTTCTTTTTCCCATACATATAAGAATAATTACATAATGTGTTACTGTTCACAGAGGGTCTCACTTTCCTCTCTTTCCATTCTCCCCGTCACCCTTGGTAGGGAAGGTGGTATTCAGAGATGAAGGCCTTGCCCAGGTGTAGACAGGCAGCTTCTATGGGACAGATTCAAGGTCCGGACCTAGGTCTCCGAAGTCAAGTCTCTGCTATTCCCATACATTTTGGAAAGGGAATATGGGGTGGAAATGTAATATATTTCATCACTAAAACAAATATGTATGCATTAACCTTGATAAGATGTTACTTTAATACATTCAAGCCCATTATCTGAGAACTCTTCATTTCAATAAACTTACATATAAGCATCGATTTCATACAGTGTTTTTTATATTTTACACAAAACCAAAAACAAAACAACAACAAAAAAACCGGGACAGCAATAAACACTTTTAAGTCTTTGACCACCCAGAATGTACTGCAACATAGGTAGATAGATGCCCACGCCCATGCTCCTGGTTGGTATCACTGCTGTATGTCCTACCAATACTTATTAAAATATTCATTTACTTATTGTACATTGCTTTTAAATTCATCATTTCTGGAATCCTTAACAATGTTTGATTTTCTTTCTACAATTTTATATGCTAATAATTTTTTATACTTTAACACAATATCAAAGTTTAAAAACTGTAAGGTTATAATTATTTACAAAATCTGAGTGGCAAATCTTTCATATTAACAGTTTTAGAGAAAACATTCTTTAGTATTCTCATCTACTTACTCTTTCAGATGAATTTTAGTATTCAACGGTAAGTTTTAGTAAGTTTTTCATAAGAAAATATATTTAATTAAATGCAAGTTAGCATATTAAACATTGTTTTTCGCACTGAGGTTCAGAATACAGGGACTACCTTTATAGCACCAAATTTTATATTTTCCTGCAAATTACCTCCTATACCAAAGTCAGGCCATAGTTAAGTATTTACGTTTGGCTCCTTGGTGAACTACTTTTTTCCCCACTGTATTATCAAGATTTTTTTAAAATTTTAACTTACAACTGTATTGAAAGTATTTGCTAGAGAAGTAAGGGAGGGAACGAGGCTGCTTCAGTAAAACCCAAGCTGTCCTTACACCAGCCTCTTTTTCCCTCAGGCTTTCTGAGTGGCCTGAGAACTGGAATTTCAAGAGCGGGGGAAGCCCATTCATCAGCATCTGCTCCTGAGTGTCCAGCCCTGAAAACCCGCGACACTGCTCTGTCTTGGGAAGTGATCAAAATCCTCAGATCTGTCCATCACGCTGCAGCGCTAAATGCTACCTGAGAACCTCATTTCAAGCATTTAAAACGATTCTGGTCGTGTCTGTCTGCATAATTTCATTTACGCAAGTTGATGTTTGAAGACATAAAAGCTGGGTGAGAATCCTTCTCTGACACACCCTAGCACAAACTATTGGATTCACAGCTGGGAAGCCAGAATTTATCCACTTATGAATCCTACAAGGGAGAAAAATGACATCTATAGAGCGGTTTTCACTGCAGACTTGTTGGCAAAGAAAAGGTTGAAGAAACAACCCGAATGTCCATAAGTAGAGGACTGGTTTAAAAATCACAGTACGTTTATATAGTGGAACACCACAGCTGTGGCAGAACTAAGAACTCTTGTGGTAAATGAAAAAAAGCATACTAAGGAACAATGTAGATAATATGCCCTATTGTATAAAGATGGGAATATAAGACCACATTTTATTTTCTTCTCTTAAAGGCATAACAAAGCTATTGCATAATACACATAAAAGTACTAACAATGTTTGCTTTTCCAGAGAAGAGAACGGGAACAAGACAGATACAAGACATTCTAACGCATTTTTCATACTTTTTAACCACATCGTAAATATTACCTATTCAAAATGAAAAAGTAGTATTATTTTTTTTTAAAGATGGTTAAAATGAATTCTGAGCACTTAAAATCTTTATTTAACACTTAGCTATGGAGAAAACATAGTCCATCTGTGTTTCTTCCTTGGGGGATCTAGACAAGATTCTAAATAACATGAGTTTTATTGTATGTGAATACTCAGAATAGATTTACATTTAAGGAGAAAAGAAAACAGACATATTATCCTTCTAAGAGAACATGTCTTCAAATGGTAACAAAAGAGCCAATACGCTAACAAGCTGCACTCTACCTAGAGCTGGAAAAGCAAGTTGTGACCTCAATCTTCCGCTCCAAACACTGAGCTCCCTGAGGACAAAATTGTACCACATGGTAGCAGATGACCCAATCTGAGCATCCTTCTCACCCTCCTCACTCCTGACTCAACTGAAGATCAGAGATGATGCAAAAGTCTCCGGTGATGCTCAAAGCCCCAGTGCTCAAACATAGGGTATTTCATACTACTAAACACAACAGTTTCCCTTAAATCCCACAGGATTCATTATGAATAGGAAATGAGCATAATGTGAACCAAACTTTGCCTTTACATTCCATTTATTAGCATATTACCTCTTTGATAATAAAAGCTGTATTTAAAGGCATAAAATATTCTATTATACCTATTAACAGGATATGTTCTGATTTCAAAGGATCAATTTAACCCGAAGCTTTTAAATTAAACGCTAACTTCTACATAGATTCAGATGTCTCTCAACAAGGTAATTATCTAATTACCACTATCATGTCCAGAGCCAACCTTCCCAGGATTCATTCTAATGAAACTGAAACCTCCAACAGGAAAACAAAAGTCCTGCATCAAAGATATTTACTTGAAAAATAGCAGGATAACATTGCTTGCTATCTTGGTTCTTTCTCCTCAGAAACCTCCAATTTAATAAAAGTTAAAAACTAGCCTAATGATCTTATTTGTCATCTTCTTAAAGTAGCAGACAATGAGGAACAGAACCACTTTTTTCAGGCTCAAGTCACTCAAGCATATAGATCCCCATCTCAAGACTCAACACCATTTTTGAGAGACATGGACTAACCATCGTCACATACTAGCTGCTGAGGCCACATCCATCCTAAGGCCAAACAAGCCATTTACTGAATATCCTGGATTTCTAAATATTAAAATCGACTTGGAGACAAGACCTACCAGGAGAGCGCCTTGGTTTCCATGAAACACACAACTAAACACAGAATGTAGTCATAATGTTGCCTGGTGTCTTGTAGACTCATTGATCTACTCATTCACTCACCAAATCTTTATCAGAATCTACCATGATGGTTTTCTGTGGTCGCCAGACCTTCCCTGGGGTCCTGGGGAGCAAGGGAGGCATGTAGAAGAGGTTGGTAGTATACAGGGAGGCCTGAAGACGCCAAGGGGGTCTCTGCTGAATTGATTTTCCCTAGTATTAATCTCTTCCTGTTGGACTCGCACACATCTACCTATCTGAATGCGAGGGAGTCATTAGGTGGTCTGTGCTTTTTATGAGATACCGCCTTGAAAACGAATGTTTGTGGGTGAATAAGATGTAGGTAATGAACTAATGGGCGAGCGAGCATTCTCTTTCTACCCGCACCCTGGAGAGACAACCGCTTCCCTTCTCTCTACCTTAATTTGAACCGATATATCTTAAAACCTTAGTAGAAATACCTATCTCTACACAAGTCCTTCCGGTCAGTATTTCCTCAGCCTTAGACGGTGGGTGTGTACTCTGGGATATTCCACGAAAGCAAAGCTCTGAAGTGCAAATTATTGGGCAATGTGTGTTCTGGTAAGAGGGAGTGCCCAGTTAAGAATCGATGGCCCAAATGACACTCCATCCAGTGAGTGTCTACCTGATGTCTTCCTCAACAAAGTGGCCCTTGCTTTTAAGGAACTTCTTGGCAGCAGAGACAGAAATAGGTCATCGACAATGGCAATATGATTTGATAATGAGAGAGCAGAATGAGTACACAGACTGGGGAGGGCGCAGATGATCTGGGGTTGTCAAGAAGGGGTTCTACAGACAGGATAGACATTTGCACACTTGGCAGACAGAGAAGGCCAGAAAATACAAAGGCATAGAGAGGTACAGGAGGCCCTGGAGGCCCTGGGAGCCAGTGCTCCTGGTGTTACAGCAAGATGAAGTGGCGGGCAGCATGCATGGGGGCGAGAACATGCGTGCCATTCAGGGTTTCATCTGGTAGGAGGCACAGAACAACGCTGAGCCGGAGGCTGGAGGCGTGTGGGAGAAACTCTGAGGGGGGATGGTCAGGAGGGAGCCCAGCAGGAGACACTCAGGGGTCAGCGGCAGTAAGAACAGGCAGCAAAACATAAATGTGTCCATGAGGCAAAACAGGAGGATTAGTGACCAGCTGGACCAAGGGAACCCGGGGTGAGTCACACGTTTCCAGCTAGGAAATAACACGAAGAGGAGTAGATTATCGCTTGGGAATGTGAGGGCAGGGAGAGGGGAAGGTGTGGGTCAGGGTGAGGAAGGTGTGGGTCATGCGCTAACACTGCTCTTTGTTCTCCAAAGAGAGTCTATTCTAAACTCACCTGCTCCACAGAACTTTCCAAATTCAGTCATCCGCCATCTCATTTTCCTGAGGAGCAACCAGCTCTTTATTTCCCACTGACCTGCATATTGCTCCTAACACACACTATTAATAGACTGTCTAGTGGTCTCTATGAACAGTGACCCACAGTAACCTGGACCTTACCAAGATAGTTAAGAAATAATTGTTCACGTCATCAATTATTGGTTTAAGTTTGTATAAAACTTAACAATGTAGGAATAGAATACCCACTGCAAATGCTCTACTGATAAACCATTAATTTTTTTTAACCCATTTTAAGTATATAAAAACCACACCTAAAGTTGAGAACATTTTCTCTCAATGTATTATTTTAAACCTGAAAATTAATTCATTTAAGGGATCAAAATATTAATCTCTATGTTCAAACAACAAAGTGACTTGAAAGTATTTAATTGACATAACTACAAAATAGGTAATCATTACCAAAAAACTTCCGTGTCGTAAAAGGGAAAAAACAATAAGGTCTATTGCGAAATTCAGCCTATTAAATGATGTACTCCCCTTACGTATAAGCAGCTAAGAGTCAGCTTTTGAGAAATCACTGTTTTGCCTCCTCTGTGGCAGAAACTACAATAAGGCTTTAACCCTCTCATACCTGCATGTACTATAGAGAGTGGAGAAGTCAGACACTCAATATCCCAGAGTCCCTTGTGGGTAGAGACAGCCATATGACAAGACTTAGCCAATGAGATGTAAGCTTTAGTGATTTGGCACCACCCCTTCCCTATTTTTTCCTGCCTGGAGCAGCCATTGTGAGATCATGAGGCAACAATCATGAGGAAAGTGCTGAGAAGCAGCAGGGAAGCTGACCCTGACGTTGCTGAGCTACTGAACGACGTCGGAGCTGCTTTGTAGGCGAGACACAAGCGCCTTCTTCGTTGTCTTAACAAACTGCAGCTAAAAGCAATTCTGCTTGACAGTCTCAAAAATGAATACCAAACAAAAGAACATAACTGGATGACTTTCATTCTAATTAAGCACATGTCGTCACATTCTGCCTCACTCTGACAGAATATCAGGTCAGTCAGAATAGTTCTCTTCGCTCTGGCCGGTGGCTCAGTTGGTTGGCGCATCCTGTACACCAAAAGGTTTCGGGTTCAATTCCTGATCAGGGCATATACCTAGGGTGCAGGTTCCATAGCCTGTTGGGGACATAGGGGAGGTACCTGATTGATGTTTTTCTCTCTCTCTCTCTCCCTCTCCCTTTCTCTCTCTTTCTAAAATCAATTTTTTTTAATTACCCCCAGGTGAGGATAACAAAAAAAAAAAAATAGTCCTCTTAAGTGCAGCTTTAGGTAAATGAAAATATTTTCTGTTAATAGTTCTCATGCCCTTTCCTCAATGTATTTGCATATACATCTCTCCTTTTTGCTATAATAATTGCCTTTTTAAAATCTTCACCAAAGGATATGTCCTCATTGACTTTAGAGAAGAAGAAGGGGGGGGGGGAAGAATCCTCAATGTGCTTTTTAAATATATATGTATTTATATATTATTAATTTATATATATATTAATTTACATATATGTTAATTGATTTCAAATAAGGGAGAGGAAGAGAGAGAAACACCACTGATGAGAGAGAATCATTAATTGGCTGTCTCCTGCACATCCCCTACTGGGGATCAATCCCACAACCTGGGCATATGCCCTGACTGGGAATCGAACCGTGACCTCCTGGTTCATAAGTTGACACTAAGCCACACCGGCTGGGCTATCGATGTGCTTTTAAGGTCACTAGCTCAGCAAAACCAACTCTATTTTTCAGTGCAAGTAACTTCACTTGAATCAATGAGAGCATTTCCTCAAAATGGCACTTTTCAGAATAATTAATATCGCTCTCTCCAGCTTCACAGAAAGCCTGAATTCTAATCCAACTGGTGGCAAGAACTATATCTCCTTAGAAGATTCGTTCCCCTTCACTGACTCATTATAAAATTTGAACTGATACCTTCAGGCAAGATTCTGAAACAGACTGAGCTGAGCACTTTGGCAGGAGACCATGGCCAGCACTCGGGTGGTCAGTGAAGCCACTCCTGGGCCTCAGGCGATGCCAGCCTTTACCTCCCGCTGACACCTTCAGCCATGCCCGGTACCCTGACATCACTCAGAACTCCCGAGAAATTCTCTCTTTCTTTCTTGGCCCTTGTTCATAGAGGAAATTACATGCTGGCTCCAACAACACACTCTTGTCGACGGTGCCACACAGTAACAATACACAGACACGCCCGGCACACAATGTCATGTGAGGGTTCGGTGACAGAGCCTGTTCCCGCTGGGTCCCTCTGAACACCATCCTTACCGCTGGCACCTCTCTCTCCACAGTCCATGCCCACAGTGTGGACCACCTGGATAAAGACACCCTCACCCACGGGCGCCTCACCCATGCCCCGTCATGACTACTTGATGTTCTGTGTCTGTCTCCCTCCATTAAATTGTGGGCTGTGTGGAGACAGGGGCCACGTGTGACACAGTCCTGGCTCTATCTGCAGCATCTAGCATTGTACCTGACACATACACACGTCTAATAAGTATTTATTTATGAAATGAATGAATGAATGGATCCTGCAATGTGAAAAGGTTTAGAAACAGGGGAAAGGCTGGTGCCCAAAACCAAAAATATAAAATCATTCAAATAGCCTGAAGTATTAGGTTAGGGGATATGAAACTGTCCATATTTTTTACTTGTAAAAAGAGTAATTTCCAATGCTCCAGCCTAATAGCAAAGCCTGAGATAGAGGAGTGGCAGAGGATAAAAACAAATAGAGATTTCCTATGACAGAGTCTTAGATTTTTGCAACCAGTTAGTTACGGCCAAATGACCAAGAGCAAGGATTCCAAGGTGACAGGTTTAATGACAGGACAAGGGAACAACATGGTGTCACAAAAAGAAATAAATAAATCCGGCATATTAACTGAGTTTGAGAGAGAAGGAGAGAATTCGTTTCGATACGATGAATTTTTAGGTGTCAGTAATACATCCAGAGAGTTTTAAACCTATAGCCAGAAAATCCTCGGAATTTCAGGTTAAAGGGGTTTCGGAAATCATCTCATCGGATTCCTTTCTGTTGTAGCCTGTATGGTTACTAGTATGTGATCAAGGTCTCTGACGTGATGACCAGCAAAACCAAGGCAACAAACCCCGGGCTCCTGGAAACCTGGTCACCACCACTGCCACTAGGGCAACCAACACAACCTCCCTTAGTAAGAATACAGACACTGCTACTGCCTGCAGCCACACGGAGAAGAAAAGACACAGGGTCTTCGTCATCCATTCTACTGGGAGACTTCTCCGTCCTTAAAGGTATATCATATGGATAAAGCTCACAAAAGATTCTTACTGGGGGTGAGTAGAATTAAATACTTGACATAATTTTAAAATCCTCTCCACGCACAAAACCCTTTTTTCCATCCCTACTATCTGCTGGATCTAACAGAATTAGAGCAAAATTCACAGCCAGGAAAATCTGTAACCCAGAAATTTTAAACAGAGGCCCCGGGTTTTAGTCCCATCTCTGCCACAGGCTGTGTTCACCTCTCTGGGCCTCCGACTTCTTGGCGGCAAATAAGACCAGCCAGATGCCCTCTCAGTGCACTCCAGCTCTGAAAACTGCAATCAAATGGAGGTTGCGAAACAGGTTTCTATAAGTTCCGAGAATAAAATGTAACGAAAAGAGCCCTCTTAGTTAAGCTCTGGTGATCAAAGCCTGGTCTCCTTCGCTTAAGCTGCCTTGGAAAGCTAACTGCTTCACAAAAATACACACGCGGCCGAAAATGTTCACTAACGGAAGACTGATGAAATAAATCACGGCTCGCCCAACAATGGGATGTCATGTGACCATTAAGAAGAATGAGTGAGATAAATAAAGGCGTGGATGTGAAAATCTAAGACATATTAACTTTTAAAAGCAAGCTATAGATGAGTGTATATAGTACGCGTCCATTCCAGCATAACCAAGAAGGATGTAAAAGGGCCACCCAGGCTTCCACGTGATCAGAAACTACCAGGGGCTGTAAGACATCCCCTGAGAGTGGCTGCCTGCTGGAGGGGGCAGGGCTGGGTGAAAACTGAACAACCTTCTATACTGTGAGGTTTTCCTTTTTAACTTGGAGTATGAGTTCTATTTTTAAGTTAAAATTAGAAGCTTTTGGAGCTACTTTAGATCACCCAAATTATTACAAATACAGGGCACTCTTTTTGTTTCCTAATGCTAGAAAAACTGCAGTGGCATATAGGCTGGGAGGGACACAGCCACTGCTTACCTGCTAACCTGCCTCGGGCGCCTCTAGCTGTCAGGCCAGATGGAGAGGGAAAGGCGAGCTGACTCAGGTGGCAGGTCAAGGGGAGTTATGAAACATGAGGAAGAGGTGCTGGAAAAATGAGAATTATCCCACAGAGAAGGGAGATGCCTCAGGGAGAACTAAAAACCAATGCTGAATAAAATCTCTACGGACAGAGAGGAAAAACAAGACGCATAGGGCTGCCCGGCTTATGAAACAAGGAAATAGCTTCTATTTACATCCTCCAAATAATCCCCTTACAGTTAACACTAACCAGCCCAAATCCAATGTACGGCCCTCTAGTTTTTACAGCCTAAAATCAACTTCATTTACCATAGCTGCGATTATCCTCTAGAACAGCGGTTCTCAACCTGTGGGTCGCGACCCCTCTGGGGGCCGAACAACCCTTTCACAGGGGTCGCCTAAATACATCCTGCATATCAGATATTTACATTACGATTCATAACAGTGGCAAAATTACAGTTATGCAGTAGCAACGAAGATAATTTTATGGTTGGGGGTCACCACAACATGAGGAACTGTATGAAAGGGCCGCGGCATTAGGAAGGTTGAGAACCACCGCTCTAGAACAAGAGGCCGCGATGTCAGGCTCCTGAATCCTCTCAGAGGGACACACAGGCTCCCACATGCCTGAAATACACACAGCACTGATTTCTATCTTAGGCACGGAAAATAAAAGGCAGCTACCAGCATACACATCAGAGGCAGTCTTCTGCAGCTGCAAATAACTCACTATGAACCTCAGAGGGCTTCATTTGTGGTTCACTGGTTACCTGCCTCTCCTCAACCATCGGGACGTTTAAATTCAGACAAACATTTAGATAATGTGGAAATCTTGTAGTCTACGAAACATCACAATCTCAGTGAGAAATTACATAATGAAAACCACAGAAAGCCTCTCATCTCATCTCATCCTTTAAGGCAGTGGTCGGCAAACTCATTAGTCAACAGAGCCAAATATCAACAGTACAACAACTGAAATTTCTTTTGAGAGCCAAATTTTTTAAACTTAAACTATATAGGTAGGTACACTGTTATTAACTTAATTAGGATACTCCTAAGGCTTAGGAAGAGCCACACTCCAGGGGCCAAAGAGCCGCATGTGGCTCGCGAGCCGCAGTTTGCTGACCACGGCTTTAAGGGAAAGAAAAATATTATTCTCGATATACCCACATCCTATTTCCAAAATCATTGGAAGTAAAATGCCAGTTGACAGGTGTTGATTTTCACAGCTTTGGTTGGCATCCGAGAAAAAAGCTAGGGAGCTCCAAGGCAACAACTCCATTTTCTATAAACAAACCGAGCAAACATCTGCTTGCAAACAGTAACAGCGCCGTCTACTCCTGTGTTGAAACATCAGAAAACTGCTTTTTTGTTTTCTGTGGGTTTTGGGGTTTTTTTTTTACAAATTAAGGCTAGTGCTTGCTAAGAAAGAGCTTCCTTTCCCCACTCATCTGTCTCATTAAGAAATGTCTGCAGACGTCTGCACGCCCATCCATGTGCCCCCCATGCACCAGGCACCATGTGAGCAGTCAGTGCCAGACAAACCTGCGTGGAAAACCACAGAGCTCCTCCGAAACCCCGAAGGCAGGCGCAGATTCCGCAGCAGCCCCTTGGCAGTCAGGCGGACGTGGATGGTGGATAAGGAGAACTTGGGAGACAACAGCATGTCTTCGGAGCAGGTGGGAAGAGTTCGCACAGGAAACAGCTCCCGCGGATGGATAGTCACATACTGCCTTTCAAACTCAGCCCTCCTCGGGGCCAAGAAACACAGCGCGAGAAAACATGCCTACATAGCAAATGTCATTCCAGCACACACACACACACACACACACACACACAGAGAGAGAAAAAACCCCAGAGCGGTCCCACTGTTTCCGGCTTCCCTTTGCTCTCCCAGATGTTGCCAAAACAATGCTCTTCCTCGGAATAAAATCTCCTCTTGGCGGCCCCCGCGCGAAGCAGCCTGTGAGTTACATCACACTGCACATGCCTGTGGGTTGTTATGGTTCTCATCAGAGATGGCAAAGGGGGGGGGAAGTGGGTGGTCTCAGGAGCTTTACAGAACAGCCAATAACGCCGCAGAGTCTGGAACCACTTGGACGATTGTTCAGGGAAATTAACTACTTACAGTGCCGCCTGCTTATTTAGTAATGAGGGGAAAAAGTTAAGATTTCATTAAAGTAATCTGTGTCCTGTTTTTAATATTTTCTATTACATTCACACTGATAACACTGGGGATGTTTGCAGATTGTTTCTATGCAAACCTATGTATAAACCTGACACCCTGGATAAAATTTTTAAAAAATGGCTCTAAGCAATAAATGTTCCCTATTATAATTTTTAATAAAATGTCTATTATAGCAATGGCTGGTTGATAAGAGGTTCAAGTGTCAACTTTCACATCACGTTCTGAGGACCTCACGCATAACCAACAATAAAAGGTTCATGCAATTTCTCTAGCAGGGGTAATAGTTCCAGAAAAATAAAAAATTAGTTATTCACACAGGCAGTATTCTAAGGGCTGCACTTACTGCTCGACTCATCCCAGGTGTAGAAAACCAGGTACCTCTCACAGTAAGGTGCTGAGGCTAGAAATGCGGGAGGGGCGTGGTTATATTTTTTTAAAATATATTTTTATTGATTTCAGAGAGGAAGGAAGAGGGAGAGAGAGATAGAAACATCCATGATGAGAGAGAATCCTGGATCGGCTGCCTCCTGCAAGGCCCCCACTGGGGATCGAGCCCACAACCCGGGCGTGTGCCCTTGACCGGAATCAAACACGGGACTTTTCAGTTCGTAGGCCAACGCTCTATGCACTGAGCCAAACCGACCAGGGCAGTTATTTGTATTTTTTTACCGGGATTTATTCAATGTATTTTTGTAGTATAGTGGTTTATGAAAGCACATTAAAATATGATGGCAAAAAACAACAACAACAAGGAAGTCAAAAGGTAAAGGTATGGGTATAAGAAAATTGCAGCGGCAATATGCTACTTAAATAAAGCAAATATTAAAGCTGGAACAGCCCCAAATCCTAACTCCTTTTTTATTCTAAAAAAAAACACAAGAAAACAATGTGTAAAAAAATGATCTATGCTTGTTCCAAAGATTTCTTTAAAAAAAGACTTGGTATCAGAATAAATGTAGAGATTGTTAACTATGAATAATCCTAGGAGTCGCTATTTAATGTGCAGGAAGCACTCTTTCAGGAATTGTATGGAGCATTCAGGGTGTGACGGGGGAAGCTGATAGGCAGGAAAGGAAATTTTGAATAATTTCTTCTCCCTCTTCACTCAGCCTGTCATTTTAGAGACACACTAATCCCTTGTCCAGGGTTCACTGTGGGAAAGATACAACTTGTTCACACACAGACAATGGACCTGGGAAACACACTGCACCATGGCAACTGAACACAAATAACCATGGACATAAAGTCAAAACAGCTATATTTAAGTGTTGATTTACCATTTTTCCCAGTTTATTGTTATTTTATAAAACCCGCCTTTTACTCGGTTTCTCAATATTAATAGTATGCTATAACCACCTCTCCTCCACCGCCCCCCCCCCAGAAATGTGTAAAAACCAAGATGCCAATCAGCATTAAAATTGTAAAGAATAAGGTTAAATATTAAACATCATTAAAAATAGCCATGACACCACTCCATATGGAATTTGGTTTTTTTGGTTATTGTTGTTTTTGGAAGGGTGGGGTTGTTAAGAAATAGTAAACTCCAAAATGCCCTGGTTAGAAAAGAAATCTTTTACCAGTGGTCGGCAAACTGCGGCTCACGAGCCACATGTGGCTCTTTGGCCCCTTCAGTGTGGCTCTTCCACAAAATAACGACTTCTGCGCATGAGCCACGAAGTTTCAATCACACTGTACGTGCGTGGCCTCATGTGGTATTTTGTGGAAAAGCCATACTGAAGGGGCCGAAGAGCTGCATGTGGCTCGCGAGCCGCGGTTTGCTGACCACGGGTAGACCACTCAAATAAAAAAAATTAGCAACATGTCAGCTATCCATCCTACTAATTAAAGCTTTTACTTGTACCACACTAAGCTACCACATACACCGAGTAGCCAGATTATTATGACCACCTGACGTTTGTAGGCAAATTAGCTATAATTTCGTGCTGAAGTTGCTAGAAGGCCGGACCATTATAAATAGGGAAGCAGGTTTACCATGACAGTAGAAGTTATTTTTTTTTCCTGAAGATATGAGTAAACAACGCGATTTAACAGCCTTTGAACGTGGGATATATATAAATCTGAGTGGCCAGATTATTATGACCACCTGACATTTGTAGGCAAATCAGCCGTACACTACATTGTATGGGATATGGAAGCTGAAGGCCTCTTCAAACACCTTTGCTGTCTGCAGTTACCAAGATAAAACATCTCCAATTCGCACAGGAACGCAAGGATTGGACAGTCGAGCATTGGAAAAAAGTCATGTGGTCCGATGAATCACGTTTCCATTTGCATCATGCAGATGGCAGAGTGAGAATTTGGCAGAAACAGCATGAAAGCATGCACCCCACATGCATGAGTACAATCCTTCAAGCTGGTGGGGGGCAGTGTTATGGTTTGGGGCATGTTTTCCTGGAATGATCTGGGCCCTTTAATTCGTGTGGAACACGTCTGAATAGCACAACATACCTAAGTATCGTTGCTGATCAAGTTCATCCTATCATGTTGATGGCGTATCCCAATCGAGATGGCTTCTTCCAACAAGACAATGCGCCATGCCATGGTGCTTGTACTGTGCAGGAGTGGTTTCAAGAACATGAGGGAGACCTTGCCTTGCTTAGGTGGCCCCCACAATCACCAGATCTCAATCCAATGGAGCATTTGTGGGACGAAGTTAAAAGCCATCAGGCAGCTCTCTACAACCATCAAATCTCACAGAACTGGACAGTGCTATTCATCAGGCATGGTGTCAGATTCCTCGCATCACCTTTCAACATCTCGTGGAGTTAATGCCAAGAAGAATCGCCACAGTATTGAAGGCAAAAGGTGGCCCAACGAAGTACTGATGGGGTGGTCATAATAATCTGGCCACTCAGTGTATATTAAAAGTAAACGTTGCTGGACCTGGCCGTGTAGCTCCGTTGGTTATAGCATCATCCCCATACACAAAAGTTGCAGGTTCTCCAGTCAGGGCACAGATAAGAATCAACCAATGAATGCATAAATAAGTGGAACAACAATTCCCCTCCCCCTCTTTCTCTCTCTTCCCTGCCCTTCCTCTCTCTCTCTCTCTCTCTCTCTCTCTCTCTCTCTCTCTCTCTCTCTCAAAATCAATGAAAGAAAATGTTGCCAATAACCCATTTTTAACATCAGAGCAAAGAATTGCAAGAATAAAGAGAAGAGGGCTTCTGGTCAAGATGATTCACTTCAGATCAAAAGACACAAACACAGACTGAAACTTCAGATCAAAAGACACAAACACAGACTGAAAGTAAAGAGATGGAAAAGGATATTTCATAAAAATGGAAACAAACAACAACAACAAAAAGCTGGGGTAGCAATACTTATACCAGACAAAATAGACTTTAAAGCAGTGGTTCTCAACCTTCCTAATGCTGCGACCCTTTAATACAGTTCCTCATGTTGTGGTGACCCCCAATTTCATTGTTACAAATTGAACATAATTAAAGCATAGTGATTAATCACAAAAACAATATGTAATTATATATGTGTTTTCTGATGGTCTTAGGTGACCCCTGTGAAAGGGTCACTCGACCCCCAAAGGGGTCGCGACCCACAGGTTGAGAACCGCTGCTTTAAAGCAAAGGCTATAACAAGAGACAAGGACCCAGCAATTCCACTTCTGGGTATTTATCTGAAGAAACCTAAACACTCAATTGAAAAGACATGTATCATATGTTTATTGCAAATTATCTACAATAGCCAACATATGGAAATGACCCAAGTTTCCGTCAGTAGATGAATGGATAAAGAAGAAGTGGTGCATACATACAATGGAATATGACTCAGCCATAAAAAAGAATAAAATCTTACCACCTGCAGCAACACGGATGGACCTAGAGGGTACTGTGCAGAGTAAAATAAGTCGACAGAGAATGACAAATGCCAAAAGATTTCAGTTATCTGCAGAATCTAAAGAACAAATAAACAAGCAGCACACAAGCAGACTCACAGATACAGAGACAATTTTGACAGTTGCCAGGTGGGAGGGAGACTGGGAGGATGTAGGGAAAATGTGAAGGGGTTAAGAAGTACAAAATGGTAGAGAACAGTCATGGGCATGTATAGTACAACATTGTGAGTATAGTAAATAATCTATAATAATAAAAGCATGCAAATCGACCAAACAGCAGAATGACCAGACGGCCACTGGCGCCAGGCCAGCCAAGGCAGGTGTGATGCGATTGGTCAGGGGCCTGGCCAAAGCCCCATGATCACCCCGCAGAGGGAGGCCCAGGCCACCAGCCAGTGGGGCAATCAATTGGGTGGCTCCACAACAGCCCCAAAGAGGGAGGCCCAGGCCACCGATCTGCGGGCTGCAGTGAGTGGGCGGGACTTCCCTCTGCAGGGGCAATCCATCATGGAGCCCTGGCCAGGTGGGCAGGGCCTACCTCTTTGGGGTGATCAATCTCAGGGCTCCTGGATTGTGAGAGGGCACAGGCCAGGCTGAGGGACTCCCCTCCCTGAGTGCATGAATTTTGTGCACTGGGCCTCTAGTGTTATAATAACTAAAAAGAGAAGTAGCACCAATGAAAAGAAAAAGTTAAAAGTCAGAAGGGCCCTAGCTGGTTTGGCCCAGTGGATAGAGCGTTGGGCTGTGGACTGAAGGGTCTGAGATTCAATTCCAGTCAAGGGCACATGCCTGTGTTATGGGTTTGATCCCTAGTAGGGGGAGTGCAGGAGGCAGCCAATCAATGATTCTCTTTCATCATAGATGTTTCTATCTCTTTCTCTCCCTTCCTCTCTAAAATCAATAAAAAAATATTTTTTAAAAAGTCAGAGGAAATAGTTCTTGGTTTTGTTTTTTTTTACAGCAAAGTACATGCTCACAAGTAAGGTATACCAAAGACTAAGAACAGCTTAAACTAGGTTTCAATTCCTTCCCCAAACATAGTCTGCCCCCTGGTGGCAATTTAGCACAAGTGCGCCAACGTGAAGGGGCGGCCTTGACAATCTATTCACAGCCAGCTGTTATGTAAGACAATCTGCTATGTGCTGGGCACTCACCCAAATACTTCATATATATTCACTCATTTAAGTAACTGAATAAGCAGTTATTGTACAGGAACACCAATTTGTAAATATTTTACTTCGGGGCATTAGAGAAGCACAGATTTTTAAATTGGCTCAAAAATATTCTTTGATTACTTTTTGATCAGCTGTTTATCACTTGTGCCCTACCTGTAGTTTCTGAACTTATACTAAATATGAGACGTACCTAAAGATAAGAAATTATCCACCCTCATTATCATACAAAGTCTTAATTTGATTTAAGAGAACATAATAAGGATCGCCAAGGGAAAAAAATCTAAGGAACTTTGGGTACCTAAGATAAAACAATGTGGATACTGCTATAAAAATTAGGACTGGGTTTTGGGAAGTTCAGCAGAGCTTGTGTTAGGATGTCAAGTGGAAAAACAAAACTCAGATTTAAAATCGTATGGATAGTAGGATCTCAACTTTAAACAAAAAGAATAAAGAATATTAAAGCAAACATAGCAAAATGTTGGCAATGCTCTGGAAGTTGGAGTGGACGTGATTTTTAATTTCTTGGCCATACATTTCTGTGTTTCCCCATTATTTTTAACAAGCATCAGAGGCAGAAAAAGAAACTTTTTAAAAAGTGTGACATAATAGCTTTATGAAAAGCCTATGAAATAAGCTGAGTCTCAGTTAATGACACAGATAAAGAGAAACAAAGAAAAAATTGTATAAGTCTTTAGTAAGGCTTAAGAAACAAAAGAAGATATTCTAGGGATGCTATAAGTATTTGGCAGATCAGTGTGTTATGATATCACAGTATATTCAAAGCAGAATCACAGACTCCACTGCAGTCTGAGTAGTGTGTGTATGTGTGTGTGTGTGTGTGTGTGTGTGTGTGTTTAGAGACTTGACTGTAGAAAACAATGATGTTATGATTCTAGACATGATTATGGCATGTGCTATGCAGGGATGCTTAGATGTGAAGAAGTGCATACAAATACTGTCTGATGTTTTTGGCTGTTGTTAATGATCACGAAGAATCTGGAGCAAATTGATATTTATATCAGAGATTCAAGCCTCTATGTCCAACCCATCTTCCCCCGAACTCTAACATTTATCTCCTTACTTTCCCTAAAAGCACGCTAATAGCTACATTTTCTTCACTTTTATGACTTAATAATCTTTATGGTCTTATTTTCTTATCTTTATTCCAACTGTAGAAAGTTCAACTCAAAGCCCTATTTTTTTCCAGTATCCTAGAAGAGGAGGAAGAATGCCTATAAGATATATTGTAAATAACGATTTAAAAAATAACACAAAACAATTAGAAAAAATTTCAGCCCCCATCCGCCCATAAGACTGTGAGTTCTCCAATACCAGCACCATTGCCTTTTACTTCTTTGTTCTCCCAACATAAGAGCAGTGACATCTTACCCATGCACAATGTTTGTTTTAAAAACAAATTTTAAAAACATGTGTTCATTGTAGATTTTTAAAAAAATAAAAATTAAATTACATGCACATTACAGTGCTCTGCAACAAGTTTCTAAACTTAATGGAAGCTTAATAAGCTTATTAAACTAAAAATTTCACTTATCTTTCATAGCATTAAATAATCCTCCCTATTGTTATTTAATGGCTTCAAAATGTTACTAAATGTCAATGAAGGTCATTTAAACAGCATCTGTTATTTCTATCACTCAGGTTGTTTCCAATTTTTCCCCCTCTTAAATAATTTTGAAAGCAATAAATAAGTCCACTATTTTCCTAGAATCCGTTCTGATCAATGGGGTTCCTGGGTAGAAAGCTTTTGTCACCAAGGTGCCTCGGAAAGGCTGTTGTAATGTATACTCCCCTTCGTAGTATGTCTGAGGCACCTCACTCACTCACTAACAAGAGACAAGAACTGGCAGCACATTACTTTAATTAGAATTTTGCAAACTTTTTTCACACGTTTCGTCCCCCTCCATATTCCTTCTTTCGTGCCGCTCCATCTATTTTTCTTCTGTGGAGACGCCTTTCTCTTGCGGCCTTGACGAAGCCTCTATGTTACGAGGAAGCCTGTAGCCTCTGTTGTCCCATTTTGTCGTTTGCTTTTTAATATTGTTTATCATGGTTTTAATTTGAAATATAATTGACAAATAGCATTGTATGAGTTTCAAGTGTACAACATAATGGTTCGATATTTGTAAGCACTGTGAAATGATCACAATACGTATAGTTATAGCTAACACCCTTCACCGCGTTTGTAATGTTTTTGACAGAGGAGAACTCCTGCCTAAAACTTTTGCTGTCATAATTATTCATCTTTTCTTTGATACAGTTGTTCCTGGAAAGGTCTTTTCTATCCAAGTCTATATTCCTAGTGTTCTTATCATTCCAATTTTTGGGTAAAACTTCAGTCAGTCTAGGATATACAGGGTGGGGGAAAGGTAGGTTTATAGTTGTGAGTATGCAAAAACAGTTTATTTTTCTATTGTTATTTATGAATTGTTGTATTCTTTTCCATCCAAACAACTGTAAACCTCCTTTTGCCCTACCCTGTATTTATGTCGTATGTGAAGCAGACACTCAGCTCCTACAAAAAAAAAAAAAAAAAAAGGCCTTTGTACCAACAAGAATTTTATTAAATAATCCCTACTTTTCCCTGATTTGAAACACCAAATTTAGTAGACATCATAACCACATCGGCAGTATGAGAGGAGAGTTCTAATCATAAACCGACCCTGACTGACAGCCTCGTCCTTCCTCTCGCTGGGGGAAACCCAGGCCCCCCCGTGTTACCTCATCCGAGCAGGTTTGCAACTTGCATCCATTCCCCAACCCTTGGGAAAGGGGACGGAGAGCAGCCCCGCACCGTGTGCCATGTTAGTAAACGGATTTGGAAGGAGCCGTGCATTTTCTGCTCCCCAGGGCAGACACCATGGCACCTGGGACTGGTGAGCTTGTGTAAAATAATCAGGGGCCTGGACGAATGCAGCCCTGGTGCTTTGGTTTCCCAGACGGTCTTACCGTGTGGAAGAAGCAAGGTAATAATAGTGCGTGGCTTGTGTGACAGCTTCCTTATAAAGAATAAACTGAGTTTTATTTAGAGCCAGTGTTGGCTAGAACTTATAACATCATCCTCTTTAAATAAATTACAACAGCTAGACTCCACGAGATGGTTCTTGACTTCCAGTGGGTTTTCCTGCTTGCTTTCAGGAGTTAAAATAACTCAACTTCCTGGAAAAGAACTCTGAAAGTAAGCCACTAGGATCATAAGATGAATGGAGAGGATTCTCATCATCACCATCCCTAACAGAAGACACATCTGAGAACTTTACACAACAATTCCATGGGGTCAGAATTACTCCTATACTGGGAATTCGTCCCCAAATGTTTTCACATTCCCAAGTGAGGAAGTTGACCCAAATGTTTTCACATTCCCAAGTGAGGAAGTTGAGAGTTAGGGAGGCTTAGCAACTAGCTCAAGGTCAGCACAAAAGTAAAATGTGGCAAGACCAAGATTTAAACCAACACTCAATGTCTCTGAAGATCATTCTCTTTCTTGTCTTATGAGATAACAGGATTGTCTCTGCAATAACTGATTTAAGGTTAAACTAAAACAACAGCATACACAATTTTCAATGGTTGCATTAGCCAACAATTTAAAAAAATAATACCCAATGTTGACCAGAATACGGTGAAAGCAGCACTATTTTATGTTGTCATTCATGGTATATGTGGGAAAGAAGCTTTTATTTATTTTTAGGGGGTGGGCAAGAAGCTTTTAGAAAGCAGTCTGGTTACCTGAGGGAAGGGCGTACAAGTATGTGTATGTCTTGATTTACTTACATTACGTTAAAGAGTAGTTAAATTATGTTGCCTAGGCTAAATGTAACTTATGAACGTGACAAAACAGCACTAAAGTTATCTGAATTTTATTTAAACTCAAATTTAAAAAAATTAAATGGTGATTTCTAAAACTCTACATGCTAAACTTTAGCAAACTGCCATAATTAAAATTAAATTATTATTTTACCAAAACAGAAGGATATGAAGTTGGTCAACTTAATTTTCACCAGTTTGTTGCTTTAAAAATATATATATCTTAAAGCCATGGTACAATTATTTAGAATTTAATCCTCAGAGGAACATGTTTGTATGTGGAGGCGATGTCCTCTATAGCATCCAAAAGATGGCCATTGGCAAGCAGACTATGAAGAAAGTCAAGGTGATTTGTAGACATTGAATATGACAGTAGGGAAACACCTTAGCGATCAGTCATTTCAATTATGCAGAATATATGCTATTAAAGAGGTTACATGATCCACTGTTTGGACACCACTTCTTAGCATCAAGGCTATCCTTCCAAAAACCAACACACTGTGACTTTTCCTCAGCAGGCTGATCATAATGCAAGCTAGGCTTAAGTCATAATAATTAATAACTAACCAACTAGGAAAACCTGGAAAGGCCATGTTTCTGATTTTTGGGAAAATACATGTTCATACCACAGTCTAGGTTAAATTGCAATGGTGAACCCTTAAAATACATCTTTTTTTTTTTCACTGAAATTATTATAGCATTGATTACTAATTGGAGATAGGCATTTTGAACCCTATCATACACCCCATTTAACTCCAAGGATTAAATGTTTTGCCAAATAAAACCACATCATAATTCATACTGTCCATTTCTTTTCTTACTTAATCAGGAGTCAATTTTCCATTCTGATAACCTGTGAAGGGTCAATTATATACTTTGGAAATAAGGCAGGCATAATGTCAGTCCAACCATGTGCCAAGGGAAAATGCCTAGTGCTAATAATACTTTTTCTCTCCAGGAGAGAGAAGCTATACGTTGGGGATTATTATGTACTATGCCCATCAGAAGAAATATCCTTTTTAATAGTTCACGATCCTAGTCTTGAGACATTAAGACTGCCTTTCCTAGTTCCATATTTAATTCAGATGAAAACAGGCAGCTAAAACGATAATATCTGAAAATGTGTGACTGCTATAAATGGAAAGCATTGATTCCCACTCGCATACAACCTGTGAGATACAAAAGCTCACAAATTCAATAGGGAAACATACTGGAATGCCTTGTCCTATACAGTTATTAGTGGAATCACGAAGTTCTAATGATCTGAAAGCTGTCTTAGTATCAAAGTTGGAGAGCTCTGAATTTTCAGTTACTGGTGTAGGTGTAGATTATGGGGCTTTATGATAAATAAAAACCACAGATTCCTGTCAGCCCAGCAGGGAGTCAATTGATGCCCCGGAAATGTAGTAAGGCCCGGGACAGATGAGAACATGCTGGCATGCTAAAGAATCTTCCCCAGTACGTTTGCCTATTTTCTCTTCAATTCAGTTGAAAGGCAAAAGTGTTGATAAACATTCACTAGGTAATTAACATGAAGTTACCACATGATCCTGTACCCCAAGCATGTCAAACTCAAAGGCTAACATGGGCCAAATAAACAAGGCATGCGGCCCACAGGCCACGAGTTTGACATGCTTGCTGTACACACATGTGCACGCACGCACACACACACAGAGAAGATGCAGAGCAAACAGACGCTCACACAGCTCTGAGAGACTAACACCTTTCTGGAAAGTTATTTACTAACATATATTAGGAATTTCAAAAAGATTCATCTAGCCCTAGCTGGTTTGGCCTGTGGACCCAAGGCCCAGATTAGATTCCGGTCAAGGGCACGTACCTCGGTTGCAGGCTTCTCCCTGGCCCCGGGCCCTGGTCAGGGCTCCTGCAGGAGGTAACCAATCTATGTGTTTCTCTCACATTGATATTTCTCTCTGTCCTTCCCTCTCTCTTCCACTCTCTCTAAAATCAATGGAAAAATCCTCCGATGAGACTTAAAAAAAAAAAAAAAGGCTATAAAAGATTCATCTAGTTTATGCATAGTGTTCAGCTCAGTTTTCATCCCCAATAAAAATCGGGAGATGATTTATGTGGCCATCCATGCTGTGCAACAAGAACACGCACGGTGCAGCGAGGAGGAGCATCCACGTGGCCGAGGACGAGGCAGCGTGTAGGCTGTCCATCTGTGTCAATCATGCGAGAACAATACTGTGCACACTCCCTGGCTGCCACAGGATGCGATCTCTTTCCACTCCTCCTCTGCTCCAGCTAGGAGCTGGGGACCCAAATCTGTCCTGGAACCAAGAAGCCCAAGTCCCAATGCTAAAACATAAAAGGGTCAGGCCTAAATAATAAAAACCATCCTCTATCTTATCGGTAAACCTTTCCTCTCTCACTCACACAGGAATCCTCTCTGAGATGAAAAAAAAAAAAAATAAGGGGGGAGAGAGAGAGACTTTCCAGGCACTAAAAGAAATGCTAAAGAAAGGACTTTTGAATAGTAACCAACTTTGCTTGGTCTGTGGTGGAACTCTGGTGAGTCCACTGGTTAGTTAGGCAAAGGGGGCTCCTACACTGTTAATATAAAGGGACCTACTTTACTTCCAAGAGAAAACATCAGGGTGAAAGTAAGAGAGAAGAATTTAGTGAGCAACTACTCTAAGTAGACTATGTCAACGAGTTCAGGAAGGAGCATCTTCTCTATTTTGCTCCAGTCTCTGATTTTGCTTCTCTTTCTTTGTTGGAATTCTAAAGACAATCTTAGCATATTAAGGGTCCGTGATACCGGGACAAAGAGCAAAGCAACAGTCATAATCTGTAACTTGTTGATTTTCTATCAGAACTAACATTTAAAACCATCATGGCAAAGCTTCAGGTAGATGTCTTACTCTTATTTCTTCTTTTGCCCAGTATTAACTGGAGCCCTGAACATCAAACAACTAAATATCTTTCAGTCACATAGGACAAGTGGGCACAGCATGTTGATACAGGTTCTTCCTAAGTTGTGAATTTCCTCTTCATCTTTATGGCTTCCCATTGGATTACAAAGGGAACCCAAATCTGCTGTAGCATCCTCAAGAATTGTATTTGCATTGGGGGCCGGGAAAAGAAAAAAGTAAGCAAACTGGGACTTGTTTCCTGCATTCTGAATCCCAGATGAGGATGCATTTTCACATCCTATTTTTGCTGACCTTGTGCTGGGTCCATAATGAGGTCCTATGAAGCTGTGTTCCTCTGCTGTGCTATGGGGAAGTGGCCTTTGTGGCTACTTTAGGACTATACCCACCATTACCATCACTTAATGCACCGTTTGGGGCAGGGAGAATCTACATTTTAAAATCTCATAAATATCAGAAACATTAGAATAAAGGTTTGAAAAATAGTACCAGCGTGTAGAGATAAAAGCATATAAAACAATGTCAAATCTTATTGCGTAGTAATTAAAAATAGACAAAGGAGCCCTGGCTCAGTGGCTCAGCTGGCTGGAGCGTCATCCTGTGCATCAAGCGGTTGCAGGTTCGACCCCGGGTCGGAGCACAGGTGGGAGGCAACCAATTGATGTTTCTCTCTCAACCTTCCACTCTCTAAAAAAATCAATAAAAACATATCCTTGGGTAAAGATTAAAAACAAAACAAAACAAAAGAAAGCAGCAGGTAGAGCCTAATTTAATTTTTTTAAATTGGTATTTCCTTTAACATTTTAACAGCATTTATTATTTTTTCTGATTATATATCTCATACATGTACATAAAAATATTAGAAATGTAAATGCCAACTGATAAGTGTAGAAGAAATAATGAAATCAGAAAATCATCATTTGGCAACTGTTACAGAAATACTTGATTCAGACCAGGAATGTCAGTGGATGCTAACATTAGTGTATAATTCTGAGGAAAAACATGATACATTACATATCAAATATTTCTAAAGATAGCAAAATATTACTCTCCTAGAGGCCCAGTGCACAAAAATTTGTGCACTCGGGGGGGAGGGAGGGGGTCCCTCAGCCCGGCCTGTGCCCTCTCGCAGTCTGGGACCCCTTGGGAGATAACGACCTGCGGGCTTAGGCTTGCTCCCGGATGGCAGAGGGCAGGCCTAATCCCTAGGTGCAGCCCCTGGTCGGGCTTAGAGCAGGGCCGATTGGGGAGTTGGGGCGCCGCCCCCTGGCATGCACAGAGCAGGGCGGATTGGGAGGTTGCGATGCCACCCTCAGTCACGCTCAGGGTAGGGCCGATTGGGGGTTTGGGGCACCGCCCCCTGTCACACTCAAGGCAGGGTCGATGGGGAGGTTGCGGCGCCACCCCGTCACGCACAGAGCAGGGCCAATCAGGGGGTTGGGGCGCTGCCCCCTGTCCCGCACAGAGCAGGGCCCATCAAGGGGTTGGGGAGCTCTCCCCTGTCACTCACAGAGCAGGGCCATCAGGGGGTTGAGGAGCTCCCCCCTGTCACTCACAGAGTAGGGCCAATAGGGGAGTTGGGGCACCGCCCCCTGTCACACAGAGCAGGACCGATCAGGGGGTTGGGGCGCCGCCACTCTCACACTCAGGGCAGGGCTAATGGGGAGGTTATGGCTCTACCCCGTCACACACAGAGCAGGGCCCGTAGGGGAGGAAGGGTGGGTTGGGGCACCGCACCCTGTCACACACAGAGCCACAGGGCAATCAGGGGGTTGGGGAGCTCCCCCCTATCAGGCACAGAGCAGGGCCGATCAGGGGGTTGGCGCGCCTTCCCCTGTCAGGAACAGAGCAGGGCTGATAGGGAGGTTGTGGCCCCGCCCCCTGTCACACACAGAGCCGCAGGGCGATCAGGGGGTTTGGGCGCTGCCCCCTGTCATGCTGATCCCGGTGCCTGGAGGCCTCGGGGCTCCGCTGATCCCGGTCCTGGGAGGCATGTTACCCTTTTACTATATAGGATAGAGGCCTGGTGCATGGGTGGGCCAGCTGGTTTGCCCTGAAGGGTGTCCTGGATCAGGGTGGGGGTCCCCATTGGGGTGCCTGGCCAGCCTGGATGAGGGGATGATGGCTGTTTGCAGCTGGTCACACACCCTTCAGGGTGGGGGTCCCCACTGGGGTGCCCGGCCAGTCTGGGTGAGGGGCTGAGGGCTGTTTTCAGGCTGGGACTGAAGCTCCCAACTGCTCCTTTTTTTCTTTCTTTTTTTTATTCTGGGCCAGCTTTAGCTCTGGCTCCAGCTCTGAGGCCTCTGCTGCTAAAAGAAGGTATCTGGTTTGTTTAGGTTCTATAATCGAAACTCTGTATCAACTCCAGCTCTGAGATCCTGGCTCGCTGAAAGCAGGTTTCTGGGGTTTTGTTTAGCTTCTATATTTGTTACATAGTTGCTTAGAGTTGCAGCTCAGAGGCCGGCAAGGCAAGCAGGGAATGTTGGAGTCCTCCGTCACTGAAGCAAGCAAGCCTCATGTTAGTTTCAAGCTGCCTGGCTGCCGGCCGCCATCTTGGCTGGCAGTTAATTTGCATATCTCACTGATTAATCAATGGGAAGGGTAGCGGTCATACGCCAATTACCATGTTTCTCTTTTATTAGATAGGATAAGACATTTGCTAATTAAAAAGGAAAAATAGCAACTTTATAGTGGAGAAAACTGGCAAGCACCTCCTTAACCAAATAATTAGACTTAAAGTCACCAGGAATGAGGCACATTGAAGTCATGTGATTCTTTTTTTTTCCATATTTTTTTTTCATTCAATATTATTTTACATTAGTTGCAGGTATATAGCCCAGTAGTTAGATAATTACATAATTTACAAAGCGATCTCCCTAATAATTCAAGTACCCACCTGATACCACACATAATTATTATAACATTATGGACTATATTGCCTATGTTGAACTTTACATCCTGATGACTTCCAACTTGTACTTTTTAATCCGTTCACATTTTTTCACCCAGCCCTCTAACCACCACCCTTGTCTGGCAACCATCAGTCTGTTTTCTGTATCTATGAGCCTGTTTCTGTTTGGTTCGTTTTTGTTCATTAGATTCCACATATGAGTGAAATCATATAGTGTTTGTCTTTTTCTGTCTGACTTATTTTACTTAGCAAAATATCCCCTATACCCATCCATACTGTCGCAAATGGTAATATTTCATTATTTTTTAGGGCCGAGTAATAATCTATTGTATACGTATGTACCACAGCTTTTGTATCCACTTGTCTATTGATGGGCACTTGGGTTGCTTCTATATCTTGACTATTGTAAATAATGCTGCGATGAACACAGGGCTTATATATCTTTAGAGATCACTCTAAATTCACACTTTCACTTTTGAGTCTCCATAACTGAATAACCTTTGAAAAAGGACACTGTCCAAAAACTTAGCTCCCAGAGGAATTTTGGCAGTAATGCTTTGCTCTTCCTGAGACATATTCATTCGAGAGAGTAAACAGCACACCGTCCTTTCTCTTCCTACCCAAGAAAAAAAAATCCATGCAAAAAATACTTGAAAAGTTTTATGGTTCTCTCTTCCCATAAACATTAACCTTTTAGTCCATCTCCCTTGTTAACCATTCAAACCACTGGCATGTTTACCACCGCGTACTCACTGAGCCAGAGGGAAAGTCTGGAGATTCAGTCACTCACCACCTGGTTTCCAAGCTTAATTTCCCTGTCACCAACCCACATGGGATTTTTTTTTATTTTTACTTTACCATTTCCAAATAATCTTTGATACCCAATTCTAAGCATCCAATTCTATGCTGATATTCAACACTTACCATCACAAGTGTCTTTGCCAATGTTAATCTTTGTACCTCACATTTCTAGAAAAAGGTTAGATGTGAGCCTTGTTTACTGATATCTTATAAATTTGAAACAGCCAGAAGCTGTTCCCTGGGCTAACCCATCCCGACCCTACCGCAGTGCTGACAGATGTCACCTTGGAATCCTGTAGAAACATCCTATTTTCTCTCGTGATCTATGTCAAGTCCCTCTACAGTGAGCCATCTGTTCGTTCTTCCTGTGCCCAGAAACATTGGCAGTGTTGGGTCAAATCAACACAGAGCCGTCCCACCTACTGTCAGGTTTCTGTCCATTTCCTATCCTTCTTTCCAATTCTCTCCTTCCCCCAAAACCTACAGACCTGGTTTTTCCAAAAGCTGACAGGGAGCTCATGTAAGTGATAATACTGAAGAGGCTACTACTACAAAATTCAATACAACTTCTTAAAGGATGGATGGGGAATAAGTTCATAAATGTAAAACAACACAACCAAAGTTTCCCGGAGCATATTTTATAGATTTCCATACAAAATGGGAACTGGGTTTCAATGAGCATTTCAGCCTTTGCTAAATCAAAATCCAAGAAAGGAAATAAATGATGTTATTACAGTCTTAGACATGTATTACAACAATCTGCATTTTAGTCTTTCTTTTTTTTTAATTAAATTTTTTGGGGTGACATTGGTTAATAGGATCACGTATGTTTCAGGTGCAGATTTCTATGATACAATCTGTACATTGCACTGTGTGCCCACCTAGTCTTACTTCTCTTGAAACATTTCTCAAATATATTCAGCAGCAAAAAAACACCTATTCAGATTTTGAAACGTTGAACTGAGTTTACATACTGAATATAAATTCATATGGTCCTAAATTCACACTTTGCATTACTAGGCTTTAAGCACAAAGATCTTTAGTTTCCAAAGAACTCAATAAAAGGATTTCTCACTACAGCACAAGACACATTTCTCCTGAGGAAAAATCCCCGTGTCGCTTGGCTCTCTGTCACACAGAACAGGAGGTGTTCCCCTGAAAACAAGCTCACTGCCACTCTTCGGGTTCAGCATTGTTATAATGATCACTGGATCCAGTCCAGATCTATCAGCAACTTTGTTAACACGTGAGAGTCAAAATCCACATTTCAAGGACAACATTTCTGATCCAGATACAAACACACACGTTTACACTTATCTGTAACATACATACATATATAGATACACACAAACACACACACTCTAAGATCATCTATTGCACACACTTCCCACCTTGCCTCTTCCCCACTTTACTAATGGGGGACAAACTGTGCTGAGTTGCACATACTTTTATGGCCAACACTGACACATCTGACCCTCAATTCTCTCCAAACTCTCCTTTAAGCTGGCCCACTGTTAATAAACTTCAACTTGAAGGACACACTTCACTAGGAGGCATGGTGCCATGTAAGTATTTCTCCTGCCCTCTGGCGGTCCTACCCCGCAGCTAGTTGGTATCCGGGTGATAGCTAAATTGTCTCTTGTCCAGTGTTATTATATCCAAATCATACATCCTTCAGCACCAAAAGTTCCAATGTAATACGAGAAGCATAATGGTTTCAATGAATGGTGGAATCCTATATAATAAAAGGCTAATATGCAAATCGACTGAACGATGGAACGACCGGTTGCTATGACGTGCACTAACCACCAGGGGGCAGACGCTCAATGCAGGAGCTGCCCCCTGGTGGTCAGTGCTCTCCTACAGGGGTCAGAAGCCGGGCTCATGGCTGGCAAGAGCAGCGGCGGTGGTGGCGGGAGCCTCTCCCACCTCCAAGGCAGCATTGAGGATGTCTGTCATGGGGAGCGGGCCTAAGCTGGCATTCAGACAGCCCCTAAGGGCTCCCAGACTGTGAGAGGGCACAGGGACTGAGGGACCCCCTCTCCCTGAGTGCACAAATCTCATGCACCAGGCCTCTAGTCTATAAGAAGCGAGTTCCGGTCCTGACTTGGCCATTACCTGGCTGCCCTGAATCACTCCACCTCTCTATGTCTAATGAGTGGGACTGACTATCAGGTGTGGAAACAGTCAGTCCTTAAGCTGTCATGGGCCCCCACTAACTGGTCATGGTGCTCAGTCCCACTGAGACCAAACCCCTCCTCAGAATTCTAAACATGGTGCTCCAGGGGCCCCGGCCATGACCACATAATGACAGCTGGCCTGTAGAATCCCTATGTGAAAGTCCACCTGTGCTCCCCTAGGATGCAGCTTAAAATTGCCCCTGTCCTGTTTCTATCCTTGGTCTTAGCTGTATCAATTATGCCAGGATAATAGATTCTCTGAAATCCTTAGTATTCATTTCCTCAAGGTCAAAATGCAGTTCAAGTGAAAAGGGAGAGGGATGGAGGGAGGGAGGAGGGAGGGGGATTGGGGATAGGAAGGGAGGAGGAAGGCAGGGAGGGAAGAAGGAAGAGGGGCAAGGAGAGAGGGAGAGAGATGGCAGAGCTAAGGAGACAATGAGGAGAGATTCTCGGAGAAGCCCAGGCAGAGGCGGTGGCTTTCCTGGGCGAGACGGGGGCTTCTCACGGCTCCAGACTTGTATTTGCAAACTGCATTTCATGCTCCGTTTAGCATCTAGCCAAAATTAGTATGGGTTTTGCTTGTTAAAGTATGTGTAGACACACAAGAGCCAACATTCTGTTCGTTTCTTGAATTTTGGGGGGGAATCCGCTTAACACGCCCCACTGCGCCAGATCATCTGCTCACCTGGCTTGAAATCAAATCACTACTGAAGTCTAAGCTTTCAGATCCCAAAAGCAAAACCACTCCACTCTGTGACAGCAAGAATGTCTCAGATACACCCTGGAAAATCGTTAAAAGAACAAAAAACGAAATTAACAGCAGTCGGGATAATAGTGTTTTCTTACTTAATAGTCCATTTAGACACACATTAAGGATTAAGCATACCTGTAATATAGGACCAGAATACACACACACACACACACACACACACATATTCAGCCTGTCAGCCCTTCCTGCCCCTTGGCAGACATCACTAGTCAAACACAGACTTGTGCTCTGAACCTGGAAGCAGCCTGAAAAACTGTCAACACTGTTTCTTCAGCTGATTCTTTCCAACTGACCAGGGCTGGCCGTGAGCCACCTCCCACTTGTCACCCTGCAATGAGGAAGCGACTGAGGGCAAACCAGACCCCTCCTCCTCTCTGCCAGCTTCCTCGCTTCAGCAACTGCAAGCACCTCCTTCCAAAAGATTAGACACTCTCTTGCCATAACCGGTTTGGCTCAGTGGATAGAGCGTCGGCCTGCGGACTGAAGGGTCCCAGGTTCGATTCCGGTCAAGGGCATGTACCTGGGTTGCGGGCACTTCCCCAGTAGGGAGTGTGCAGGAGGCAGCTGATCGATGTTTCTCTCTCATTGATGTTTCTAACTCTCTATCTCTCTCCCTTCCTCTCTGTAAAAAATCAATAAAATATATTTAAAAAAAAAAAAGATTAGACACTCTCAGCCAGACATCCCCTGAGGGCTCCCGGACCGCGAGAGGGCACAGAGCCTGAGGGGCATATTGTAATGAAGAAAATGCCGGTGCCGGGCCCTCCCCGCCCACTCACCAGGTGAGAACGCTGGGGCTCAGACAGTGGAAGGCTGTCCAGCCTCACACCAGTTCACAGGAGAACTAAGAGGAGCCTGAGCTGAATGAACCTTTTCTGCGCATCACAGCGCCTGGGCCGGGGCTGGCCATGCAGGTGAAGGAAAAGGTTCCATTTCTTTCGTCAGCCTCCTCCTGTTCTCCTCTTTCCAAGAGAGTGAAAATAGCTTTGGTGTGCGTCTCTTATGTTTCCTCTCACCATCTGCCTCTCAAAAATACACATGTTTTTTGTGGCCAAAATGGAAGGAGAGAGAAGCCCTGGGACTTCATATTGGCTAATGTGGTGAAATTAGACCTTCCAAAGACTCCCTTCTGCTTTGGCACCGTGGTCCCCAAACCTTCCCCTCTGTCAAGACCTGCAGAGATCGTTTATTTTTATTCAGTGATCTCAAAAACTGGACGTTAGCCCGGCCGGCGTGGCTCAGTGGTTGAGTGTCTACCTATGAACCAGGGCACATGCCTGGCTGTGGGCTCGATCCTCACGAGGGGGCGTGCAGGAGGCAGCCAATCAGTGATTCTCTGTCATCATTGATGTTTCTATCTCTCTCTTCCTCTCCCTTGCTCTCTGAAATCAACAAAAAAATATATATATTTTTTTAAAAAACTGGACTTCAGCTATCTGGTTCTGGAAGAGCTTAAGGTGTTTAATCTCTATAAGTGAGCACATCTGACCTAGAAGCTACCATGCAATGTTTTATGCTAATATCCAAAAGAAAACTGTATATCATAACTTTAATCTTTTCTATGCTTAAAAGAATATTTTAAAAAAACAACCCTGCTAAAACCCTCAAATAACAGAGCTTTACTATCTTAGATATCTTGACACAGTCACTTTAAAACTTGGCAATGCTATTTCCATAGGATTTCAACGTAGCCAGAACCAGAGGCTAATTTTACAACAGCACTGTGGTCTCAGGAGTTCTTAAATGATGCCACTGACATTGTCACATCACAAAGAAATGAGCAGACAAAGCCAAGGAAGTGTTCTTTAAAGGGGTTCCAATACTCCGCCCAATACGAACCAAACACTGGCCAGTAGCTGACTTCCCAACATGACCCATCACCATCAGAATAGGAAAACCTCAGCTCAAAATGATTTATGTTTTAAGGTAATCTTCAAAAAGTGCACAGCTTTAGTATTTTTTAAATATAATGAGTAACATAAAGATGTGTTTTCATTTTAATTGTACAAACATATTTTTATACTCATACAACTATCAGCTACACACCCAAAATCCGCTAGCTATTTAACTGGAAAGGAGACCATCAGATAACCTTTGAAAATGAAGTAATTCCGTGTGCCAAGAACATCGACGGTGCTGCTGATTTATATGGAGTTCGGAAACACACACAATATACAATAAAATTGGTTCTGGACGGAATCAATGACAACTTAAAATATGTCCGAGAAACACTGCAACTAAGATACAAGTTACAAAAACAGCGAGAGGTGCTAGATCGATGTACTGAATAAAACTGAAAGCATGCTTACAAAGAGAAGAATCAAACCAGAAATCACCGACGTACTTCTGTGCCCCGTGAGCGAGGCTAACAAAGGAGCCACACAAAGGCTGTAGGATCCCAGCACCAGCAGTGCCAGTAGCGTCGCATCGTAGTGCCTCTCTGAGCCGGCCGGCGGGGTGAGTGTCGAATTGATAAAGATGTTGGAAGAGATATCCGTTTCTGTGCAACTGCGAAATCCTCCTGGTACAGTCATTTAAATGGGTCAGAGCAAGCTCAGGCAGGAAAAGCTGCAGCCATGTTCGCTCCCGTATCCTTCATGCCTGCTCTTAGTGAATTGGAATTGGGGGGCGGTATCTGTGAGCTGCAGGGCACCGCACAGAACAGATCAGACCAGCCAGCAAATCCCACTGAGAAAGAGACTCAGTGATCTGGACGCTTACTCTGCAGCAGGGACACATCGCCGCTCGGCAGGCTCGGTGGGTGGAGGGAAAAGCCCTTTGTTACAAGACAAAAAGGAGAGGACAAAAGCATTGTACACCCTCCTCAGGAGTGTCAGACTCGCCACGGAACCGGTGGCCATGTCAACATGGCTGTCAATGGGAAAGGCTGGGTGGTGACACGACAGAGCGTCTGCCTCCAGTGTCACAGATTCCGGCGTCGCGGGGTCCCCCGGGAGCACGCTGCTGATGCTGCTGATTGTTAACATTCGCGTTGCACACAGAGGAAGTGGCAAGCGCAATGGCCTTGACATAACACATGTGCGAATCACCTTTCCAAATGCCTAATTCCCTGCTCCGTGCGAGCCCCTCTGATTCCATGCTACAACGTCAAGTCCAGACAATAAGCAGAGAGGAATCCCGTTCCAGTGTAAGTAACACGTTCCGGCGTTCCTAGAGTTCTGGTATCCCGCTCCTTCCTAACACCAGACGAGCTACTGCTGCGAAGCGAGCTCTCGGAAACGCGCTCATTAATTCAATGCCACATCCTCCACGAGCGCGTCCTCACTCTGTTCACATGCTGGCTGAGTGCCCCTGGCCCGGTGACAACCTCTCCGAGCCTGAATTACCTTATATATATAATCAATTACAATAGAAATTATTTGAGAGAGAAAAAATGAACTAGTGTATGGTAACCCTGTAATATGCTCCGCTACCCATGACTCTGCTTTGTCCCTGACCCCTCACCAGAAAGAAGAAATTGATCCCTCCTTAAAGAACGCCCCTCCTCCCCCCACAACCAGACATCTGGTTTCATCTGCTATTCTAGTTATCCATGTACATATCTTCCTTCTTCTCATCTCCTTTTAGAGAAGTGCCATTCTTTTATAACCTGTACCTCTCATTGCATCTGTCATGATGCCTGCGCACAGCCAGGCACTCCTAAATTGTTCAAATTAACTAACTTTGTGAGAAAATTTAAACGAGCAAAGAAGTACCAAGACCAAACACACCTTTTGAATGAAAGGGAGCACTCAATTAATTCACCCTTTTTATACACAGAAAGCAGAATTCACATTAGCAACATTAAACATATCCTCCTGAATTTAAATTACGTAAAAGTAGGCTTGAAATTCTAATATACTAGTCATATTGCACTGAATCCAGCATCCAAAGATTCTAAAGCACACATCCACAAAATGTGGTCTTTTACAAAATAAATGGAGCTGAAGTTTTCTTTTTCCTGGTTCCCAGTTGGGTTCCAATGGCCCCCTAGCTTGCTTTCTTTCCTTAAACAAACCAAAAAACACTATCACTTCAAATGACACACTTTAGAATCCCTATTATAAAAAATACCAGGTCCCATTAACACCAATATTTCAATGGTTCATAGCACATTCATCAAAAGAGTATGTTGTTGAAAGAACATTTTCCCTGCCAAACTTTCAGAGCAAAAAAAAGGGGGGAAAAATTGAGAGAGGAAGAAGCAGCAAGCATATGTTCTCGTAAATCACAGAGACCAAAAGCCTAATGATGATTTGCAGGGCACTGGTTTTTCATATAACGTCCGTTTCAACAACCCCCAAAGGATGATTGACATATGACCGACTCACAATTGCTGCTGTAAGCGTTCAGGTCGCTGTGGGTGCTGGCGATGGAGGAGGGGCTGCCTGTCCGACGGAGCGCAGAGCTTTTCAGGGATGCGTTGGACTTCGGAAGCGGTCGAGGCAAATTCACCCAAGACGGCTGTGCAGTTTTCAAAGATGTAGGTTTTCCTTGAGGGGTAAGAAAAAAAGAAAAAAGTTTCTACTGCTACTCATTTTGAAAGTTTTAAGCTTATAAACGCAACCTCCTGCACTAACAACTGACTGACAACGTAAAATGACTATTCCTAATCATGTAACTTTAGGTGAAGTCTTCACCTAGACTTATGTATTGCTGATTTATTAGAAGCAGACGAGCAGAGATGATGGTGAGGCAAGCAGGCTGGCTGTAACCAGGGAACCTCATGAAATTAACTCATGTGTTCTGTGACACAGTGGTAGATCAGAAAGAGCCATGTGAGATAGAAGCTTTTGGCAAAATTAAAATCAAAGAATAAACAAATTGATATGGCTCCCCCCCCCCATGCTGTTAACTGAAAAATAAACAAATTAGCCCATTCATGCACGAGGCTTCCATATTAAAAAACAAAAAAACAAAAAACACATGAAAAATTTAGAACAACCAAACAGAAAGGGGAAAATAAATGCATCTGATGAAGAAAAAAAAAACTTCACTTAAAAAATACCTAATGTCTAACACCAGGTGGTGCTATATTACCAGCAGTATTCTTTTTTCCTCTTAACTTTTCACCTTTACTCCTGATTTGCCAACTTAAATGATCTCCACTCAAACTTCTCTTTCTTGCAGCAAATTGTTTCCATTTATCAACAAAATATATATGCCTCAAATTCTCTGGCATCTTTGAAATCACATTGTCTCACAGTGGCTGTCTGAAGGTCGGCATTTCCCAAGTTCAAGCCTTCGCTCACGGCTTTCTTCCTACCCATCTCTCTTGCAGAGTCTATTTTATTCACTTTACTCTAACCCTGCCCTGTACGAATGAACCCCAAATGCGCACTTGCAGCCCTAACCTCCTCCTGAACCCCAATGCCTCTCACATTTCCAATTCCTTGCTGAATGATTCCATTTGGACAGATAACCTCCTACCTACTTATGCTCATTTAAGTCTAGTTCTCCTTTTTCCCCCCCGGCCTCAAAACGTTGGAATCACCTCCCCTCCCTCCCCCAGATTACCATATATTCTAGCACCAAGTCTCTCAATGCTAAAAGTATCACATCCTGAAGAATGCCAAGAAAATGAAAAGACCTTAGAGCAGTGGTTCTCAACCTCCTGGCCCTTTAAATACAGTTCCTCCTGTTGTGACCCAACCATAAAATTATTTTCGTTGCTACTCCATAACTGTAATGTTGCTACTGTTATGAATCGTAATGTAAATATCTGATATGCAGGATGGTCTTAGGCGACCCCTGTGAAAGGGTCGTTCGACCGCCAAAGGGGTCGCGACCCACAGGTTGAGAACCGCTGCCTTGGAGGAAAATGATAGTCACATATTACTGATGGTGCCAACAGAGAGAAAAGAACTTCGTCTGAAAAGTAACGCTCACTGCTTTGTCCCTGTGCGTTTGCCTGCCAAATCTCATCTTAATGGAGGAAAAGGAGCTGACTCTCCTTAGGTCTGGCGTTTGAAGTCGCCCAAATTAAAGTTCTCCCTGCCTCCAGCCTCACCCCTGCACTGTTCTCTGTACGGGCAACCAACCTACTCTTCTCTCGACACCAGGATTTTACTATTCTAATTCACTAGGAACATCCTTTCTTTTCAAAACAGTCTTCGTCCTCTCCATCCAAGTCCTACAATCCTTACTAACCTGATATTTTGCCTAAACAACTGTGTTAGGCACCACACGTCCTGTCCTCCTATCCTTCCCAAGCCCATAACATGGACCTCCTGAACATGAGAACTATGCTCATGACCCAATTTAAAAAGCTCCATTTCCCCATTAGCTACGGGATATTATTTTCAATCCTCTCAATGAATATTTCATTTTAGAGGCTGAATCAGGTTGATTCCTACCAACTTCTTCCCCCTTATGCTTTGCCGTGCTTCCACCCTCATTTCTACCTCCCTGGGCCACTCTATTCTTCTGTGTAAGACCATATTTGTGAACGAAATGGCCTCCTTTCCATCTAGTCCTCTATCTTGTCTGCTGAATACAAAGCCAAGAGACGGTGCTTTTAAATCCTTGGCAGCGCCACCCCAGATCTGTGAATCACCATCTCCATTTTAACAAGATCCCCAGGCGATTCAAATACACATGATGTGTGAGAAGCACTGGGAAGAATCAGGACCTCTTTGTGTGTGCAGTGGGCCACACCTCCCTTTATGTTGCTTCTATCACAGCGTCTATTTACTATGTCTCTGGACTAGTTTCCCTGAGAATGGGAAGAGCATCTTACTCCATTCTGTCCCTCAGGGCCCAGCAAAATGGATAGCATAGAGTGGGACTTAATATATGTTTGTTGAATTAATTTTTTTTTTCAGGCCAAGAGTTAGGTATGGGAAGTAGGGAGAGGTGCGTAAAGGGGACAAACTTTCAGTTATCGATTGAGTAATGTCTGAGGTGCTAATGTAAAACATGGTGACTAAGGCTGATAACACCTAAGGTTGATAATTGAGATTTGCTATAGGTAAGAGCTGGAAACAGCCCAAGTGCACATCAGTAGATGAGTATACCAAAAAAGCTACGGTACATTTACACCATGGAATACTATGCAGCTGCAAAAAAAACAACAAAACAAAACAAAAAAGGATCTCTTACTTTTTAAGACAGCATGGAGGGACCTGGAGAGTATTATGCTAAGCAAGATAACCCAGTAAGAGAAAGAAAAGTATCAAATGATCTCACTCATATGTGGAATCTAATGAACAAAATAAACAATGAACAAAATAGATCCAGAGACATAGAAGCAGAGAATTGTCGAATCTCAGAAGGAAGGTTGGATGGGGAAGAGATTAACCAGGGAACTTATATGCATATATGCACAGCCCATGTAACACAGACAATTGTGCAGTGAAGGCCTGGGAGGGATGAGTGTGGGGTGGAGGGGGTCAATGGGGAAAATAAGGAGGAGACATCTGCAATACTTTCCACAATAAAGATAAGTTTTAAAAAACTGCTAAGAGAGCAGAACTTCAATGTTCACACACACACACACACACAAAAGATAAATATATGAGGTGGATGTGTTAATTTGATGGTGGGAACCCTTCCATAATGTATACATACATACAATCACCACAATGTACACTTTACATATCTTACAACTTTGTCAATTATACCTAAATCAGGCATTTATAATTATAAATATAGAATTACAATGGTGATAGTAATAAAACTATTAAAATTTCCTTTAAAGGCAAGAGTAAATAAATTTTAGTAATCTCATCATCTACACTGAAGCATTAAACACTTAACCAAATTTATTTGTCCTTTGTTAAGAGACTACAGCCTATTAGCTAAATAAAAGGAGACATTTTTCTTTACATTCCTTATGATGATTAGCAAGTAACAGATATTCAAATGTCCATTTGATTTTTACATTTGCAGCTAGCCACAAGTTTGACTTGATATTGGAGGTATAGAAAAACAGGTTTTTAGAATATAAATTCATCAAATCGCTGCCCTTTAAGCAAAATCATTCTGATGAGTCATATCATCGAAACCAATGAACAAGGCTGGGCAAGCTACATATGAAAACTCTTGGGCCGCAGCCACATGCAATCAAGACTCAACAAGTTTAGAAAAATCAACTTATTTTTCAGAAAGGAATGTTTCACAGCATTGTTCCCAAAGGATTGAGGTTCACATACATTCCTCAGTGTACCGTGATTCCAACACACAGCCTGGCACCAGAAGCAAGCGTACTCCCCAGTTATCGTTCCTCTGACCTGCCCTACCCCCCTTTTAAAAGATGCTTGAGACAAAACAACGAAACCAAGAAAGCTTAAAATGGATAAATGCTTAATATAAAGTAGACTCTATAATTATTTTTATTCCTACACATCTGTAAGCTTTATGTATTCTTTAATTCTTTTAATTTTACTAAGAAAAAGAAACAAATTGAAGAAACCAGCACCTAAAATTGATGTTTTTCTATGGCTATGATGGAAAATTCTTTATGATACCATAATGATGTGTTTCCTGGGACTAGAAATTAAAGCTAAAGAATAAACTTCTAAATGGTCCTCCTTTGTTCCGACACTTACAAATGACTCATGCTCTCGGGGAAGGCTCCCAGGGCCTGCACAGGTTCGCACCGGAATCGCTCAGCCCCGTTTGCCCTCCTCCATTCTTTAAGGAAAGGCCTGGGAAAGAAGGTGGGTCCCACACTCCTCACAAAACACACTACCCTGAGAGGTTTCCAAAGCCACAGAAACACCGACCAGTCAAAGCAAGTCCTCATCTCTGCACTCCCAGCGAGACAGGAAGGAAGTCAGCACGAGTACGTTTTTCACGAGGCCATTCGGCACTAAAAAGAATGGCTGGCTGCTTTTTACATTTGATAAAATTCATGAGTTTTAATTAAAAAAAAAACTTGACTACTATATTCCCTATGTTAGAAGACACAGATCATCTTAATAAAAATCTGGACAACGGATTCATATATGGAGTTGTGTTACACAGGTATTACTTGCTTACATAGTATGGTAACTGTATGTAATGGCAAAGCACGAATGTATAGGGAGGATGCTAGGAACGCCTGACATCTTACTATAGAAATCACTACCAAATGTTTTCCACAAAAATTACATACTAGAGAATACACTGTATCGCATCACATTAAAATATTTTGTTCTGTGACTTGCATTGCTTAGTAGGAGCACAGGTATCTTGGGGAAGAAAAAGGAAATGGGCTGGAGAGGAGGACAGTTTGCAGGCTAAAAACTTCAGACCTTAATGGCTGGCGGTGGGGACTGGAGGGAAGATGGAGAGGCAGGGGCACTGCAGCTTTCTTAGCATTTGCTTCTGAACTTGGTCACGTGATAGCACTGTGCAGAACTGACTGCAGGGAAGCATGGGAAATCAAGGAGACAGCTTAGGAGGCCAATGCACTGCCAGGGCTTGGGCCATGCAAATTTTAACTAGACAGCGAAAAGGAGACTGCCGAGGTCAGTACTATATGAACGACCTATTAAAAAATACATATGTGTATATGTATATATTAAAATACAAATTATTGTATTGTTATGTAAAATATAATGAATAGCAATAAGGAAAGCAAGTAGCAGGGCCATTAACTACTAGAGTCAGAACCAGAAAATGCCAAATAAACAAACAAAAGTAGTTAAAATACCAACAACAGAAAAAGAGAGAATCTGTTTATAGCGATAATGAAAATTGGCTTCTTTAAACACAACTCTATAGAGAAAGGGACCTTGGGTGTAATTATCTACAGTAACTAGAAATTATTATTATAAACTAGAGGCCTGATGTACAGATCCATGCACAGGTGGGGTCCCTCATCCTGGTCTGCGGGGATCGGGCCAAAACCAGCAGTCTGACATCCCTCGAGGGGTCCCAGAGTGCAAGAGGGCACTCTGCAAAGTTGCTATTGGGCAGCTCCTGTGTTGAGCATCTGCCCCCTGGTGGTCAGTGTGGATCATAGCTACTGGCCTGTAAGCCGGTCAGTCAGTCGGCCGGTTGCTTAGGCTTTTATATATATAGATTAAACCAGGGGTCCTCAAACTTTTTAAACAGGGGGCCAGTTCACTGTCCCTCAGACCATTGGAGGGCCAGACTATAGTTTTTAAAAAGACTATGAACAAATTCCTATGCACACTGCACATATCTTATTTTGAAGTAAAAAAACAAAACGGGAACAAATACAATATTTGTATTTGCATGTGGCCCGCGGGCCGTAGTTTGAGGACCCCTGGATTAAACTAAGCCTGCCCGAAGGGATAAAAAAATAACAATAATATATGGGATAAATAATTTATACCAACTCAAAACTGTGGCTCCAAGTTTACTCTCAAGCCAAAAGGACCAAATTCTCTTATTAACACTAACGTATATGTTAAAAATTTATCTTCAGTGGTAGAGCATTGTCAAAAAACTGTTTAAATAAACCTGATATTATGCTTACAAAATAAATACTATACAACAGTTTTCCAATATACCAGAAAAAAATTAGAAAAGATCTTATTTCTATAAATAAATCATCAAAAAGTGCTAGTATTATGAGAAATTACAAAACTGAGGAGCATAAAAGATTTGTGTTAGTGAAAATACATGTTAATTCTTCCCTGAATTAAGATATTAATTGAATGCCATTCCAATCTAAATTTACATGTGATTGCTTTTAAAGGAGGAATTGGGCAAAATTTTTTTTCAAAAAAAGAATCATTTGATAAAAATCGCACATGAAAATCTTCATAAATTACCCAGAGAAAGGTATTTCTTAGAACATTTTAAAAAACAACATTTGGCCCTTTTACAAAAGCTCCCTTTTTCTGTAAAAGCATTTCTTATTTATAGATTAGACGTAATGAGAATTTTTTAAGACAATTTAAATTAGTCTACAATAAGTTACGGATGGCCAAAAATTTCTGGAACATAAAAGTAATGGCAAGGACTATAACTCAACAATTAAACAATCTGATTTTAAGAATGGGCCAAAGACTTGAATGGACCTTTCTCCAAAGAAGGTATACAATGGCCAACAAGCACGTGAAAAGATGTTCAATGTCATTAGTCATTCTTAATGAAATATAAATCAAAACCACAAGAAGATGCCACCTCACACCTATTAGGATGGCCAGTATAAAAACAAAACAGGAAATAACAAGTGTCGGTGAGGATTTGGAGAAATTGGAACTCTGTGCTTTGCTGGTAGAAGAGTAAAATGGTACAGTTGCTGTGGAAAATAGTAGGGTGGTTTCTCAAAAAATTAAAATAGAGCTACCATATGACCCAGCAATTCCACCTCTGGGTATAGACCCAAAATAACCGGAAGCAGCATCTTCAAGAGATATTTGTTTACCTATGTCTCATAGGATTATTCACAATAGCCAAAATGTGCAAGCAACCCAAGTGTCCACTGACAGATGAATGGAGAAGCACATACATACAATGAAATTTTGATCAGCCTTAAAAGAAAAGGAAATTCTGACACATGCTACAATATGGAAGATCCTTGAAGATACTATGGTTAGTGAAATAAGCCAGACACAAAAGAACAAATATTGTATGATTCCTCTTATATGATGTACCCAGAGTAGTCAAATTCATAGAGCCAGAAAACAGAACTGTGGTTGTCAGGGGCTGAAAGAAAGGGAGAATGGGGAGGCGGTGTTTGACGGACAGAGTTTCAGTTGGGGAAGATGAAGTTTTGGAGATGGGATGGTGGTGATGGCTGTACAACAATGTGAATGTACTTAAATACCACTGCACTGTACACTTAAAAATGGTTAAAATGGCAAGTGTTATGTAATATATATCTTACCACAATAAAAAAAAGTTTAAAAATTAGGTGAAAGAACTTGTGCTATTAGTTATTATAGAATATAAACTAGTAAAAGTGTACTATTGGCATAAAACTATACTGACAGATTAATAAACTGGTGTATAAGTCCCAGAAATATAAAAATTCAGAAAAGGATAAGGGGGGGTATTTCAAATCAGTGAAGACATTTGTGGTATTAAGATATTTGCATTTTAAAAGGTTAAAATTGGAGAAGCAGTGTGGTATAGGGATTAAAAGTCAAAAATCTAGAGCCACCGTGGTTGAGCATCAACCTATGAACCAGGAGGTCACAGTTCGATTCCTGGTCAGGGCACATGCCTGGGTTTCAGGCTTGATCCCCAGTGAGGGGTGTGGGGGTAACTATACTGGTACTTCATAGGTTCTTGTGAGAGTTAAATGAGTTCATATTTTTTAAATGCTTAAAACAGCCCCTGGTCCAAAGTAAGTAGTGTATGACTATTAACTACTAGTGCTCACTATCAAAAAAAACATTTGAATTGGGTTTAAAACATAAAAATTAAGCATAGTAATTAAGTATAGACCAGTCTTCCTTTTCAGTAAAGGTCTTGTTAAGCATAAAAACAAAGGAAGTATTAAAGGAAAAGATGCATTTGACACTATAAAAATGGGAAATTTACAAAAACACCACCACCATATGCGAAATAAAAGGGCATAGAGTAAAATACAGGACAAAGGACAACAGATGAGATCAAACCAACAAAAAAGAATCATCTGCCCCAAAATATAAGTGAGCAAAAGCTCTAAGCTAAAGGGTAGATAAAAATAGTCAATACATTATACTTTTAAGTTAATCTGATTGTATCTAACATCTTTCCTGACTCCCCAACTGTCATTCCTAATCCCCATTTCCATTGCTCACATTCTATAGAAAGGTCTAAAAAGCCAAATACTTGTGTCCCCCACCTTTCTTCAAGTTAGGGGTGACCATGTGATCCGACCTGTGCCAATAAGACTTCAAGCTACGAGCACTAGGGGATGAGGTGCTGAGTAAGGTCTTTCCTCCCTGATATATGGAGCCGAGCATGTCAGGAGGGAGCTCTCGTCCTTTGCTCTCAGCCTCTGGACACGGTAGCAGGAGCACTTAACACGTGGAACTCTTAGCGACCATACTTTAACTGAAAAGTCACCGACGAAAGCAACATGCTGAGGCAGAAGGAGTGGAAGGACAGAAAGATGACATGATTGAATCACCAAGTCTGGAACTGCCTGCCTCTCGACACACACAACCTTCTGGTTTAACCCAAATTGTGTTCTTCATGAAATCTTCCCATTTGCGAGAGCCTGGATGAACCGAGAGGGTATTATGCTCGGTGAAATAAGTCAGACATGGAAAGACAAATACCATATGATTTCGTTTATATGTGGCATCTAAAGAGCAAAATAAATGGAGAAACAAAACAGAAACAAAACAGACTCATGGATACAGAGAACAGACTGATGGTTGCCAGAGGGGAGGGGGGTTGGTTGCTGGGTGAAAAGGGTGAGGGGATTAAGAAGTACAGATTGGTAGTTACAGAATAGTCAAGGGGAATGTAGTCAACAATATTGTAATAACGAAGTATGGTGCCAGGTAGGTACTGAAAATATCAAGATCACTTTGTAAAATAAAACATATAATTATCTAACCACTATGCTGCACACCTGAAACTATGAAAGTCAACTGTAATTGAACAATAAAATTTTTGAAAAGACAAATTGTGTTCTTAATGACCACATTCCCCTGTCAACAGCATTCGATGCTGTCAATTTCTTCTTTCTCCTTCAAACACACTTCCCTTACTTGGCTTCCAGAACACCACTCATGATGAACGTCCTGCCTACCTTCCCCGCTGTTCCTTCTTGGACTCCTTTGTAATTAATTCTTCCTCATTTCCCTAGCCCTTTAAAGCTTGGGAGTACTCCAGGGAGACTTTGTAGTACTCCAGGGAGGTCCCCAGGGGTGCTTTTGATACGTTCTTTCTATATTTACTCTCTTGGCGATTTCATCCAACCCAGTGGCTTTAAATAACATCTAAATGTTAATGGATCCCAAATTTATATCCCTAAGGCCGGATTTCTTCTGTGTACTTCTATATCCACTTTCTACTCTACACCTTCACTCCTATAATCTATTACTCATCTCAACTTAGTTTCTCTATAACCGAGTTCCTGATATCTACCTTCCAACATCTATGTCTCCATCATCCACCCCCTTCTCAGTAAATGGCAACAGCATCCTCCCACTGTTCACACCAAAATGTGTGTCGTCATCTCTGACTCCTCTCCTTTGCTCTCACCCTCGAATTTCATCTTAGCAAATCTCTGTTGGCCTTACTTTCAACACTCGTATCTAGAACCTGACCAGCCCCCCCCCCCCGCCACCCACCCACACACACACACACACCACAACCCTGGTCAAAGAAGCCACAATTTCCTACCATGATTATAGCAACACCTCCTCTCTGATTGCACTGATCCAGTCCTCACCCCAATTCAATGTCCTCTCAACACAGCTATCAGAGTGATCTGGTGAAAATGTAAGTCAATTTGGTTAAAAGCCCAAGTCCTCATGATTTTCAAAACTCTAGCTGTTCTAGCTCTCCACTGCTTATCCACCCTCATCCCCTACCTCACTTTTCCTCCCTTCATTCCCTGCTGTTCCCAGTGCACATGAGTCAAACTCCACCTCAGGGTCTTTCCTCTGAGACTGGTATCTCTTTACCCCGACACTCATATGGGTGGCTCCCTCGAGCCTTTACTCAAAAGCCACCTTTCCCTGGCCACACTAACCAACATTTCTCCCCCTTCCCTCCTCTCTTCTCCTACACACCCCAACACAGCACATTCCCTTTCTTGATGTTAGTATTTTTCATCTCTCTTTAGAACTTTACACTATCAAACATCCTATATACTTCATTGTGTGTACATGGTCTGTCACTCCTACCAGAATGTACCTCCAAGAAGGGCATGTTTTGATCTTATATTCACTTCTGTACCTCAGCACTCTGACCATAGGATCTGCATTTATTCAATAAATATTTGAGTACCTAGCATATTCCAATTAAAATAAGATACCAGTTTACACTTTTCCTAAAGAGGGAATATTTGACAAGGGTGTTAGAAATGTCAAAATCTGTATGTAGGTGTTGGGAAATCCTCACATGCTCAGAGCAGGAGCACAGACTTGCATGCTGCTTCCAAAGGTTCATTTGGCGACTTGTATCAAGAGCTTTAAAATGCTAACCCTCTGATTCTACCAAAAGGAAGGTATTTACCTGACCTGCTTATCTACTTATTACAAAGTTCTTCCTGGTAGAGCTGTTGAATACACTGAAAAATACTGGAAACAACCCAATGTGTAAAGAAGTCTGAAGAAATAAATCATAGCACGTTCACAAGATGAAATATTATACAGCCATTTAAAATCATGTTACCAAGAATATACAAGGATTTAAGAATTGAGGAAAAAAGGTAAATTCAATCAACTAATCAGGTGCCTACTGTCTATTAGATAAGAGCACTCAAAAATACCAGGAACTGTTTATCCCCATTAAATATATGTAAGCATGTGTGCATGGGAATATGCAAAAAGAAAAGCACTGAATAGCCATAGATTATGATAAGATGAGACCGAGGGTGATTTTTCTTCTTCCTACTAGTCACTTAAAGTACTCCTAGTATACTTTTTAAATCACCTACTGGAAAGAGGGCAGTGGAAACCTGATGAGCTATCCAAATTGACTAGCTAAATCCAAGATACAAGAGGGGTAGAATAAGATTCACCTTGCTGGGGACAATGCGCCATGCTCCCTTCTTGCCATGGACCAGCCTGAGCTCCACCTGGACCGCTTTCTTCTTTATGTTGACCGCCAGAACACCAATGCACTGGGTCCTAATTGCCCACCTGCCCTCCTCCCTATTTCCACGCATCTGTACTGACTTCCTCAAACTTCATTTTCTATATTCTGAACCCCAACTGCCCCTTCATTTCTACTCCCCAGTGCACCAGCCAAGTCCTAAAAAATACCCAGATCCATATGTATCCTTCTTATTTTTATTCCTGGGGTCTCAGTGGCAAAAATTAAACAGCAGAGAGCATCAACACTAAACCAAGACTGGTGCTTACATCTGTAAGGGTGTGCCTTTATTTATGGTATAGAATTGCTTATATTATAACAAGAAAGAATTTAAGCAAACTTTGGTATTGGGAATCTACTTTCTTCTGAAATCCTATAGCTTTTTTTTTTTTTTTTTTTTTAGTATTATAGGGAAATATGTAATGAGGGACAAACTTGTCATTTCCCCTATTTACTGATATGATCTTGAGGGCAGGACCCATATCTTACCCATCTCACGATTCCTCAGGGTCTGTAGTAAGACTTGTACAGTATACACTATCAAACTGTTGAATGAATTATCTTCAAGAACATAACATTTCAGTAACACCCCACATTTACATATTGCAAAATGTGACTTCAATATTCCACACTCCAAGGCAATACTCTGGAAGTAGGGTGCAAGAAACCGCACTCTGCATTGCCATCACCATTGGCCTAAATTCAAGAGTAAACTCAAAAGACAAAGTCACAACAGTTAGTACAAGTGAGTCACAACAAAACATAGCAAGTCTAAAGAGGGCCGTGATTTGACAGAGAAACAAGAGCATCCCATAAAGCCAGGTTCTCATGATGCCTTCCATTGCTGGCAGCATAGCGTTCACGGCGACACTGTCAGGACCTGCCTCTGCAAGCGTGTTCACAAGAGTCTGCTGCTTCGGGTGGAGATTAAGCAAAAATAACTTCGTTAGTCACAGGCCTGGGAACATGGGTCCTGCAACTACGGGTGCAACACAGCTAAGATTTAGAGGGGCTGCATCCTGTCTGGAGCCACCATACAAAGAAGATGAACATGGGTCTTCAGATGTTTGTTCATCAGCACATGTTTTTGCCCGGTAGGGAATGAGCTCACCTGGCACTCGCCCGGAGAATTCCTAACAAAAACAAGGAAGGCACGTGAGGAGCCTCCTGGCTCATTAGAAGCCCAGGTTCACGAGCTTTGAACAATGAGGTCATTGAGATTCCAAGTGGATCATCATCTTAAGTTTATTTCCTTTTAGAAGCTTACAAAAGTAAGCAAATCCATAAAATTTGCACAAATTCACTTGAAAGAATCACCTAACCTCATAGAAGCATGTTGCAAAACACGAGAAAGAAGAACCTGCCCAGCCCATTATCCACAGCTGCTACTCTGAATCTTCACTCTTAAAACCGCTGCTTCATCTCCAAGTGGATCTACTAGTCACTAGTGTGTCTACACACTGCTGCCTTCCCTTCTTCGCTTACCGGTGCACTGGACACATTCTGACCGTCCCGTGGCCTGGCTGTCAGTCATCCCAGCTCCTATCTTCATCAGCTCTTTCCCCAGAGGCTTCCTGACCCTCTACACCAGCAGTTCTCAAGCTGTGGGTCACAGGGGTCGCCTAAGACCATCCTGCATATCAGATATTTACATTACGATTCATAAGAGTAGCAACATTTATGAAGTAGCAACGAAAATAATTTTATGGTTGGGTCACAGCATGAGGAACTGTATTTAAAGGGCCAGAAGGCTGGGAACCACTGCACACAGTCTTACTGTCTTAAACCTCCAACGTGAACACAGTCTTTGAGGTGCTTCGCAGTCTTCAGTCTCTGCAATGTAACATGACTCAAACTAAACCATCCTTCTCCTGGTCGCCTCTTCTTGCTACTCTATTAGGGGAAACCTATTTCACTTCATGGTCACAGGAACGAGCAAACTGAGGAAACACTTAGGGTGATTCACCACTCACGGGCCCTCTTTCTCCAAAACATCTTCTAATATTTTCATCTGCTTTCGATTCCCAAATACTGGTATGATTCTTACAAGCTTGTGTCCAGACTATTAGAACCACTCTGCCTTCACCTCCCTTGGGGCTCACCTATCATTTATCCCAACACACGGTTTGCTCAAGGCATGATGACTCCCCAGACACACCATATTCTTTCATAAATCTAATTTGCACCCCTGGGAATGCCAGCAACCTTTTATGCCTCGCCAACTCCTGCAGGAACATTCCAAGGCCAGTTCGAACGTCACGGCTCTTCTCCAGTCTTCCCTGAGGCTGAGTTACTGGGCTTCCCTTTACTGTGAACACACAGAACTTTATACAAGTCTCCACTCCGATCAAGCCCGTCAACATTTGTAAACACCTGCTGCGCTGAGCACTGGGAAATATAAAAATAACTAAGACCTGGACTCCATCCTCATGGAGCTCACAGTTTTGTAGAGGGCAGACATGTAAGAAAATAATTACAGTAGAGAATGATAAATGCAAAGTACCACAGAGGCCAGGAGTTCAGCTGGGTTTTGAAGACTGAAGAGTCTGAATTCAAATGATTGGCTTAAATATCTCTTTCACCTCACCCTCCAACTAGTGAGCTCATTAAAAGGGCATTAACTGTGTTTGTACCCTCAGAATCCAGTTGACTGTCCAGCACATAACAGACACCCAAAACGTTTCTTGAATGGAAAAATAAGACTACAGCGTGAAAGTTAAGAGCATGGGTGCAGAAAAATAAGACTATGTGATGACATAGTAAGCACAGTTTGAGTCACTCCATAAAGCAATCTTCCCCAGAAGTACTTGCCAAGTGAGAAGAATTGTAAGAATGCTTGCAAAACCATAAAGAATTCCAGTGATCACGTCAGTAAGGAAGAGAACACGCCTGTCTGCCACGTGCCTACAGGGTGCTGCTTGGTAGGCCTCCTCCCCACTCCCCAGCCCCCACCTCACATGCTGGTCAGCTCAGCTCAGCATCCGCAAGCACCACCCATACTGCCTCACCTCGACTTTGCACTTGCTGTTCCCTCTGCCGGCAAAGTCCTTCCATCTGACACCCAAGTGTGTCCCTCCTCCTCCTCCTTTGGGGGTTGGCTCCAATGTCACCTGCTCAGTGAGGACTTCCTTGACGACCCTATTTAAACATCTAACGCCCGTCACTGCTGTCTTTCTCCTCATCACTTACCACCACCTTACACACTAAACATCGTTTTGGTTGGTGTTCTGACTCACCTTACTAGAATTCAAGCTCTGCAAGGGCAAGAATTTGCCTCCTTCCCAGCACCTCCAGCGGCTCCCAGCACAGCAGGCTCGGCTGCTGCTTGTTAAAGGAATGAGGGTGTGGAAGGGCCCTCCCTCTGCATGTGCACAATTGAGGTGAAGAGCAGAGACCTCAGGACAGACTGCCTGGTCTGTCTCTTTCCCCACCAATTACAACTAGGCACCTTGGGGCAAGTTACATAAGCTTCCGAAACCTCAAGGCCTTCATTTGTAGAGAGGGGGTAATCATAGTATCCGCACCTCCTGAGCGGTAAGAATTAAATAAAATGATGCATTTGGAAAGCTTAGCACAGGGCTTGGCACCTCATTAGCACTCAAAACACATCACCACGGTTATTTTTTATGGCAAGAAACCTTGAGATATATTCTTTAAGAAGTGTTTTAGCCCTGACCGGTTTGGCTCTGTGGATACAGCGTCGGCCTACGGACTGAGGGGTCCCGGGTTCGATTCTGGTCAAGGGCATGTACCTTGGTTGCGGGCACATCCCCAGTGGGGGGTGTGCAGGAGGCAGCTGATCGATGTTTCAAACTCTCTATCCCTCTCCCTTCCTCTCTGTAAAAATCAATAAAATATATATTTTTTTAAAAAATAAGTGTTTTAATTGCATACAAATATAGAAACATCTAGGAGCAACACATTAAAGTTAGCATTTAGAATAAGTATGAGGTGATCATTCCTGGTTTTTAATAATGAATTTATGTGAGCATGTGAATCCATTCCTCGTAATTTTGCTTGTTCTCTGTCTCTCAAACTCTTGCCTAGAAAAGGCTAAAATGATATACAATAAATGGAAACGATTTCAATTCCCTTTAACACTAAATACACAGAAATCAGTTTACATACAGAAAAGCAGCTAAGAAGGAAACCACTTAGTGTGAAAGAAGAGAAACCTACAGGACAGGCAAGTCATTACAGGTGGGATGTACTCCTGTTTGAGAGGAATTTATCCTATTAACCCACAAGAGACTGAATTAAAACAAAGGTATATTCTTTTGAAATGTTATTTCTCTTTCTCTAGAACAAAACTAAAGACCAGCTCTTTCCTGAGGCCTTTCTTTAGACTCTGGCATAATAAGGCGGGTCCCTGAACATTCATTCTTCTTTTCCCCAGAATCCTAGAGGACACAGGGGCCTCTTCCACACCCACCCAGCCCTGTGGCGCTCTGTGGTTGCTGCATCCTCTGTGCTTGCTGCATCCGCATGCATCAGCCCTCCCGGGCAGGGTAAAGGACCCACAGGGAAGGGAGTGCATTCCGTACAATTTCCCTCGTCCTGCCTGGCTCAGGCTGGTCCCTGGGAGGGGAGCTGCAGGTCTATCAGAAGGAACATACACATTTATCATCTACAACCTGGGATCACCCCTGAAAGTGCTGGCAGACGTGTCTCTGAAAAATGCCTGAATCGATCATGAAGTGCCTACCGTGTGGCATTAATGTGCAATAACCGTGTAAAATCATTTACATCATGATAAACGGATTTAGATTTTAAGCCAAAGGCCTGAAAAGAGAAACGCCACAGGATCTAAACCATTCAGCTGGGCAGAAGAATTCTAATTGACCGAAACTCATGGCCATCCTAATGGTGTTTCTTTTTTGTTTTCTTAAAATATATTTTTATTGATTTCAGAGAGGAAGGGAGGGGGAAAGAGAGACAGAAACATCAATGAGAGAGAGAATCATTGATCAAGCTGCCTCCTGCACACCCCACATTGGGGATCGAGCCTGCAACCAGGGCATGTGCCCTGACCAGGAATCAAACTGTGACCTCCTGGTTCATAGGTCAATGCTCAACCACTGAGCCATGCCGGCCGGGCATAACAGAGTTTCTTAGGCTACACCGTGAGGGTTAAGAGTATGGATGCAGAGCCCATGGCCTGAGCTGAATCCCACCTCTGCCACTTTCTAGCTGCATAACTTGGACAAATTGTTTAACTTCTCTGTGATGGTTTCCTCATCTGTAAAATGGGGATAAGCCTCACAAAACTGTGGTGAGGATTAAATGAATTTGTAGGTGAGATGATTAAGACAGAGCCTGGAACTTGGTAAGCATTTAAGAAGCGTGAGCTGCTATCATTGGCATTATAATTATTATTAAAAATAGTTTCCCCCACTATCTCATCCTATTTGAGTGGTTAAAACACACACATACTTCCAAAGAAGCAACAGGCACTTGTGATTTGCTTTGTTATAATCCCTTATAATCTGCTTTCGTATAAATGCCCTGGTTTTCCCCAACGGAAGAGCTTCATGGTGCTTAATTCCAATTCTTTCTCATACTCACTTTACCGCTTCGAGAAAGTGGCTATTTGAACTCCAGGCCTGGTTTTCGGCTTCGTCCTCTGAAAGGAGTCATTGAAACCCCAGGTCAGCTGGAACATTCCTGCCGCTTACCTTTCAGTGCAGTAACTTTGTATGAGTACAGAGGATGTCCATTTGGTTTCGATTTTCTAATACACAAACACGTCATTGTACAGCGAATGGCAACATGCTCTCGGTGATCTGAGGGCACATTGTTTCTGCTCCTGGGTTCTGTTCTACTTTTCACTCTGCGGTGATTAAGTTTCCTGTCCCTACAGCAAACACCGCTCCATGTACTGTGAGCATCCAAACAAGTGAGCTGCTGTGAACTTTTTAAAAACATAACACAGCATAATCAAGTCTTTCACTGAAAACCCATACAGCATCTGGTTACATTAAATTTTTTTCCCCATTTATATATGGGAAACCACCAAGTAAAATATAATTTCGTGTTTAACTCAGGTTGAAAACTCTGAATGTACAACTTAGTTATCATGCTTGTTTATACAGGTTAATAAAAGCTTAATAAAGTTCCCCGTCTTTTTATCAAAACCAAACAGACCTATTTTTCTCTCTTTACAGCATTGCCATGATACAGTATACAGTAAAGGGACTTAAAAATGATTCACTCTTTGACGGGACCAATCATCTACATAAAAGAATCTCATCTTGTAAAACATGGAGGTGGGCAAAAGTAGGTTAATAATAATAAATAATAATGTGAGAATAAACTCTGTTTTGCATACTCACAACTGTAAACCTATTTTTGCCCACCCCTGTATATCCCGGGTATTGGCCACATCTCTTAAAAGCATGCGCACTTCAGGTTTTCTGGGATTTGAGCATCGTGTGGTCCAGCAGTAGCCACTACTCGGAAAATTGGGTGAGCTCCACATTGCCCCTAGAAAGATGACTACAAAAGTTGACAGGGCCGCACGTTCTTAAACCCTCACACGTCACAGATACAAAGGCTGAAGGCCAGGGAGGGTAATGGACTTGCCCAGGCAGTTTTTGGTGCAAGAGTGATCCTGGAACCCAGGGCTCCTAACCACAAGCCAGGCTGCCATGTCGTGGCACCTCCAGGCCACCAACCCACAGGCGCTCCTGACATCCAAGCAGGAAGAGGTCTCCCCATCCTCCGGCAAACTCCATGAGCCTTGTCTGGCAGCAACAACAGTAAGAACCAAGGCTTTCATCTCACTGATGCCTGAACTCCCCGTCCGTGGCAATATCCAAAATAAGGATCACGCCCAGCCTGTGTGGCTCAGTGGTTGCAAAGTGACCTAGGAACCAGGAGGTCTCCGTTAGATTCTGGTCAGGGCACATGCCTGGGATGCAGGCTCCATCCCCAGTAGGGGGTGTGCAGGAGGCAGCTGACCAATGATTCTCTCTCATTATTGATGTTTCTCTCTCTCCCTCTCCCTTCCTCTCTGAAATCAATAAAAATATATTTTAAAAAACAAAAATAAAGAAACAAAAAACAAAATAAAGATCGGTGCTTCTCCGAATTTTGGTCACTTCTCTTCTGCTTTTCTCCCAAAGGATGAAGGCGCTGCTAATTTTTCTTCCTCCACCCATCCCTCTTCTTGGGTCTGTGCCTCAGAACCTCAGCACCCTGGTGCCAGGCCTGCCTCTAAGTAAGTCATCCTTAAAACCCTTGTGCACGTTACAGGATTCCACCCAGGCTGCTTCATATCAGGATTGGAAAATAGATGCCAAGGTGTGGAGATGTCCAGAGATGCTCTGGGTTTTGGCTGGTTTGTTAGTTTCTGTAAAATGTTCTCACATGTGTGAACACACAATGCTAGAGGCACTTTTTTTTTTTTACACCATTCAATTATAGTCACTCTTTTTATAAGGAAACCTCTAAATCTCTCTGACATGCCTTTCATTTGCTCTAGGTTCTACCTGTTAAAATAGGGGTGTTCCCTGCAGGGCATTTTCCATGGCTTTCTGTCTCCGTCCCTACAACAGAGGCAACTCCTGGTCTGATTTGTAGGAGTAGCCTTCCATTCAGAGAAATCTGTGCATATGCCAAATTTAGTAAGACACTTCACAGCTAGCTACTCTTGAAGCTCTCAAATTTCATAAACCGAATATGATTTTAAAACTACTACTTCTAAAATACAAACCAACAGAAATAAAAGTTCCTATTAGAAAAGCTTAACTTTTTAGTTGCTCTTATGTCCCTGAAAATTTCTAAAACATCTTATAGTAAAAATTTTTTTAAAGGCTAATCTTTTCACATGTGGTGAGGGTACATTATAAGTTTAGTGTATAACACTTAAGTGTTATTAAGCACGTAACCATTTAAAAAAATTTTAATAATTCATCTATAGCAGGTAGCTGGCTATATATCTCTATACGAATGCTTCTGAATGGCTTGTGAGTGAGTTTCGTACACATAGATCTCTCCCCGCTGAGCCTGTACATGGATGGCTATGTCCCCGGCTTCTCCTACCTTCCCTGGTACGACGCTAGCCCACAAAGGTAAAGGCTTCATGACAGAACGCATCTGTTCTAAAGCCAAAACCTGCCCTTCCGCTTTCCGACACGCCTAACTTTCAGTGGGAATAATTCAAACACTGCTAGAAGGCACGCTGCAGTACTGTAGGCTCACCAGAACCGGCCGCGCGCCTGATCCTCTGGTAAGATAAGGTCCGATCGGCACTGAGCGTTCTGCTGTTGCTGGTGCACCTCAAGCAGGAAGCAGAAGGGCCCACTTTGGCTTTCGGACCAGGTGCTATCCGCAAACTGGAGGCTTCGGGCTTGGGTGTACTCCTCCCTGCGGGGGTGGCAGTTTTTGAAGCAGAACCCTGCGAAGAAAATTAAAATGGGAGTTCAGATCACACCGTCCCCACGCTACTCCCTGTGGTGTTAGCTACGTGAACGAAACAATTCGTTTCTATGGCGCTGTCTTTTTAAAAAAAAAAATTTAATTTATTGAGAGGATATTGGTTAATAAAATTGAGTTTTTAGGCTGCAGATTTCAGACTCAAGACGACAACATCAACTCTTCTCTCCATTTCCATCCTCCCAACCTTCTCTACATGTTTCAGACTTGTCAGCCCCCACCATCATGTGGCATAAGCCAGTTCCTTAAAATCAACATTATATATCTTTCTATACATACATATACACACACATATACATGCATCTTTATGTATTCATACACACATATGTCTAGCTATACACATATACATATTGCTATAGACTGAATGTTTGCAGTCACCCCCCCCCCAAAAAAATCATAAATTGAATTCATAAATCTGCAATGTGAGAGTATTTGGACGTGGGGCCTTTGAAAGTTGATTAAGTCTTGAAGGGGGAACCCTTAAGAATGGGATTCATGCCCAAAAGAGACCCCTAAGTGCTCTCTTGCCACCTCCTGCCACGTGAGGCTACAGGAGGGAAGCGGGCTCTCTCTAGACACTGCATCTGCCGGTGCCTTCATCTACGCCATCCCAGCCTCCAGAATGGTGAGAAATAAATGTTGGTCATCCATCTTTTTAAAAAGAACAATTTGGTTAAGCAGAGATGCCAGATGAATATTTAATTTTCATTTTTCCCATGAAGAAATTAAAGCTCTTCATGGTCTACTCTTAAAATCATCATTATCTGCCTTCTGTCCCCATCAGCGAAACTGTTCCCAAGGTGACCGATGAACCTGTAGGCCTTTTCTGTGGCATCTGATGACGATGAGTTTAACTTTCCTAAATTTCTCGACACGGTTCTTCCTGGTTTTCTTTCCACCTGTCTGGTTATTCCTTCTCTGGATTCTGTTCTTCTAAGCCAGGGGTCCTCAAACTATGGCCCGCGGGCCACATGCAAATACAAATATTGTATTTGTTCCTGTTTTGTTTTTTTACTTCAAAATAAGATGTGTGCAGTGTGCATAGGAATTTGTTCATAGTTTTTTTTTAAAACTATAGTCCGGCCCTCTAATGGTCTGAGGGACAGTGAACTGGCCCCCTGTTTAAAAAGTTTGAGGACCTCTGTTCTAAGCCTTTCAAGGCTAGCCAACATGAGGGTCCTAAGTTGGTCCTATTCTCTTCTCTCACCATGTACTCTCCCTAGATGACTGTGTGCACTGTTTCAACCTCCTATACATTGTCATGTCCAAAGTCCACATGCCCAAGCGAGCAGTCTCTCTGGAGTTTCCCAGAGAGCTAGCTTCTATCTGCACCTGCCCACTTGGCATCCTCCAGGCACCGCTACCCAACAATGTGGCCAATGATCATGTGGCTGTGGTTTACTGATCCACATGAGTCCTTACAGGATGAAAACTACCATTTTAAGTTTGAAATGCATGTCTCAACCCATTTAATCCTCATAACCCTACAAAGGTGGATGCGTTCATCACATTCTATTTTACAAAAGAAGAACAGAAAGCAGTTTCTAAAAGTAAACTCACTTCACCCATCCATCTCAGAACATCACTCTTCCCATAGGCACCACAACATTCCCAGACACCCAACTTAAACAATAAAAGCTTCTTGTGGGTGCTTCTTTCTTAAACCACTCTCCATGGCATCCTCTTCCTTCTCCAATGACCTTGTAGGCCTTCTCTATGGCACCCACCTCGGGGCAGGCCTACATCATTCCTTGGCAGGATTACTGAAAACACATCCTCAGGATCTTTCTGGTCTCACCAGCCCCCAATTCATCTTGCACTCCACCGCGAAGGCAGTCTCTCTAGAGTCCAAATTAGGTTCAGAGCGGCTTCCCTCTGTCTTCCAGGTACAGTCAGCCTCCGAACAAGGCAGGCCAAGTCCTTTCAGACGTGTTGGCCCCTGCCGTCTTCTCCAGCTTACTGCTTATGGCTCTGCACTCCTGGCTCCCGCCACACTCACTGCCTGGAGTCCCCTGCATGGGGATACCCTGTTTCTTCATCTTTGTGCATGCTATTCCCTACACCCAGAGCGCCCTTCCAACGCATGCTTGCCCTTTAAGTTCCAGCTGGCGACTAACACAGTATCCCCCCCAAGAAGCCTTCCATGACTACTCTCCCCCTCACCACCACCCCATTCTGACCCCTGCGGCACAGCAGCCCATATATATGTAATACCCTCAGTACTTAATACCCTTTTGGTTTATCTTCTAAAATTACCCACTGCAGCCCTAGCTGGTTTGGGTATTACCAGTGGACAGAGCATCAGCCTGTGGACCCAAGGGTCCCGGGTTTGATTCTGGTCAAGGGCACGCACCTCCGTTGCAGGCTCCTCCCCGGCCTGGGCCCTGGTCGGGGTGCGTGCAGGAGGCAACCAATCGATGTGCTTCTCTCACACAGATATTTCTCTCTCTTCCACTCACTCTAAAAATCAATGGAAAAATATCCTCGGGTGAGGATTAAAAATAAATAATAAATAAGTAAAAATTACCCACTGCACTAAACACTATGCAATTGGCCAGGGGCTGTGTCTCTCTTTTCTACATCCCAACAGTCACCATCCCATGTAGCATGCAGCAGGTACCCCCCAAATGTTCCCGTTCTACATACAGGAGATGAGCGCCTAGGCCTTCCTCCAAGAGCAAATTCCCACAACATAAGCTGTCACCTGTATCCTCCCTTTCCATCAGGAAAAACGGAGCCTTGTGGAGACTAAGTAACCGCCTGAGGTCCCTCTGCCAGTGAATGAGGGAGCTACAACTTGAAACCATGTCTAACTCCGGAATCCTTGAACTGCATGTGAATTCTTTTTTGTTGTTGTTTAAAATGGGACTATAAAGTCCTCTCCCCTCCCCGCAAATATCTGAGAATTGCTATAGAAAAAACACAGTTTTTTACTATAAGAAGAAAATGGGTTTATTTAATGTACCAGAAATCAAGTATGTTCGGGCTGCAAGAGACCTCAGTCATCACCTTGCGGGGGGGGGGGGGGGGGGGGGCAGGGGGAGGGGGGAGGAGAGAGGAGGGAGGAGGGAGCCCTCAAAAGATGGCTGACCCCAAGTCACATGAGTGATCAGAGGCAGGGTCCAGAGTCCTCCTGCTCACTGGAGAGGACCCCACTCCCTAGAGCTACTTCCTCACCAAGAGACCAGGTACTATTTCTATGTTGATACTGTGCCAGCATCCCCAGCCCTTCCTAAACTGTGGTCCAGTACACTTTAAAGTTCATAAAAAAGCCTTTTTTCCCTATAGATAGAAAACAATCAGATGTGTCACTTCAAATAACGAATTACACTAAAACAGCAAAGTAGCCGGTTCTTCTAGCTTACTATTATACCCAAAGGAACATTAATACTCAATACAAAATACTAAGCTTCAGGAATTTCTTTTCCCCAACGTGCAGGTTTCCAATTAACCCTCACAAATGCACCGGCAAGAGAAAGGATGACTGGCTAGTGTATTAACAACTGAAAGCAAATGTACACCTAGCTCTGCAATGTGATTGACAATTAGTGGGTAACCAGCTGCTAATATAGCCCAAGTCTCCCCCACCACTCCCTGAAGCAGGCAAAAATCTTACTTACCAAAAACAGAGACCCATACTCAAAGGTCTCATTCAAAATGTCCTTCTTTAGGTCTTGTTTTTCCAGAAGGTCCCCATTTTCCCGTTCGCCCTTCTCTTCAGGGCTAATCCTCTGGATGTTGGACACGTACGTCATTTCCAAGCACTCCGGGCTTTCCATGGTCACCGAGAACAGGCCCCTGCACTTCTGGAGAAACGAAGCCACGGACCCAGGCTCGCAAGCCGAATTAGAAGAACTGGCTTTGTCAACATCTTCCCGATTCGATTTCAGGGCAGGTGTTGTTCTTGAAACCTTGTGGGAAGCATTTTTAGAATGAGTTGCAACACGCTCAGCCTGGCTCGTGATGAGTTTATTCAACTGCTGCTTCTGCGTCTTGTTAATTGGGGTTTCTGTTTTTGTGTCTGCGTTCAAGTCGGATCTCCGTGGTTTGCTCAGGACTGTCAACTGTCTCGAGGAAGACACCGACGAGGGGGACGAGGAGGCACTGGCCAGCTGAGGTCTGGGTGTGACCTTTGACAAAGCAGGGTCGTGGGGCTGCAATGCAGGCCTCGACATCACTTTTGCTTTGACATTCTTGAAGTTCGGTCTTGGGTAACTTATGATTTTGTTCTTTCTGACTTTGCTGCCTATCGGGGTATTTGCTTTGGTCGTTGGCTTTCCTAGGTTCGGTTTAGAAAGCTCTCGGTGACCCTTCTCCAGGTTGCTACATTTCTCCGTCGCCTCGACGGGGGAAACAAAAAAGGTTGCATTCAGGGGGTTGGGGATTGGCGTGGACATGCAAACGGTGTCATTTGCACTAATGACCATATCGTTTTCATCCCAAGTCAGTTCAAGTGAATGTCCAGGGGGGCTACCTGGGACCAGTTCTACGGTATGACTTTGGATTTCCAGGTCCTCTTCATGGGGGGCAATCTGTGTGTGTTCGGCCCCGGTGACTTTGGGTTCCGGGCACAGCACTGGGGCTGTGCTGTTATCAAAAGCTGGCACCAGGCAAGGGCGTTTGTCATCGATAAGACAACCAGACACTGTTTCTCCTAGATTTTGGCCCATTTCCGTTGGCCCATATGAGCTCGCTGAATGCAGTTCATCGTTAGATAAACAAAAGAACTCCTTTACTGCAGGCCCGCCGGGAACATCCATGCCATCAGAAACTGGTGTCAGAGCGTGTGCCTCTTTCTCTCCAACTAGTCTTTGCTGTGGCCCATCTGTGTACTCACTGGTGACATTTCCTGAAGAATACGGACAGGCATTTCCAGCATCTGGAACAAAAGCCTCAGTTTGCATCAGCACCTCAGAAAACGCTGTGTACATTGTGCCCTGGGCCTCTGAGGCTGTGGCCGCAGGGCTTTTAAAGACGCCTCTATCATAACTCGTCCCTGTCACGTGTGTCTTATCAGAATGGGAAGATGGGCGAACGGAACAGGATAGAGATGTATTTCCACTTCTCATGCCAGTTGGTTGCAGGCTCCCAGAGGCGTGCAGAGACTGGCTCTTTCCCACGGCGTGGTGTTCTGCAAAGGCGCGGGTAGCGTTATCCACTCTCATGTCAAAGGTCTGGTTTAGCTGCAAGGCATCTGGGCAGTCTGCACAGCTCCAGTCGCCCTCTTGGGGTTTCCACACAAAAGGCGGAGATGTCTCCTCACTCTGGCCCTGAGGGGACCGTAGGGAATGACAGCTGCTACACGGGCACCTGGGCTCCCCTGTGACTACAGCGTGTGCGGGACCAGAGAAATCAGTTGGAGCCTTTTGGTGATCAAGTTCTTCGACACACTGGGCGTTTAAGGCCACGTTTTCACCACCGTCCACAGCAGCGTTGGCCTCATAATCCACCACCATGTCGTCTGGGTTGGCAGCATGCCAACAGCCTGCTGAGCAGCTCGGCGGAGGTGGTGGTTTGGGGTGATATGCATAAGTGTTTCCTTTTTTGTCGCTGACAAATAAGGGCTGCAGGTCGTCTTCTGGTTTGTCTCCTGAACTAAATTCATTCATCCTGAAGATGAACTCAAAACCTCTGCCACTTTAGTTCTTTTTTAAATCCTTTCCAATGAGAGGGAAGGAAAAACTGTCCATCTTCGATGTTCTTCTCAGCACAGTTGAGGGTTTCTTAGTCTGAGATGTTTTGAAGCTGTTCCCTGGAAGAAATAAAATATTTAACTCATGGAAATGTTAGAAAAATGAACAAGTCACCACTTGACTCATTTCCGTCACTTTGTTTTTTTTACGTTTAGGACCTACGATTACGGATGCGGGTAATTCAGGTATCATTAGCTAAAGTATCACCCCTTTTCAAAATGCTTTCATATCTTGAGGCGAGTGCCTCACTCTCCTACCCTAGTCCCAGCCCTGCCCACATAGGGCACAAGCTCCCCGCTGCCCCCCAGGAGCAGGCCCTGTTCCCACAGGGGAAGGGGGGTTGGCCTGGAGGTGCTGTTCTGCACTACAGTGACAAAGTGGGTCAGAAAGTCTCTGTCCCTCAAACTAGCTCTCATCTAAAATTCACCTATCATTATAGATGAAGTCCTGTCATCACAATTCATCTATAATTTCATCTATGACAACCTGCCCACCTTACTCTTTTTCTTATTTCTCAAATGGTTCATAATCAGAGAGAGAAGAAGGTAGGAATGATATTCAAAAGAGTGAACGAGCAATCCTGACCGTGTCCTGGCCGCAGCCCTGGAGCAGGGCCCGGGAGGCCAGCCCCTGGGGAGCCAGGCATGTCCCCTTCGGTTCCTGGATGCTGAAGAGGCCCAAGGACTCACCCAGAAAAGGCTGCGGTGGCTGATGAACCCGAAGAAGCACACAGGGCTTCGGGCAACAGCCATTCACCTACCACTGCAGGAGACCATCTCTACTTTAACAATCAGCCACTCGGAATAGCAGTCTTGGAAAGGGGATATTATTGATTGAGCCCTCTCCAAACTGTAAATATGTTACCTAGGCAATGAGCCATGAGACATAAACAAGGAGTCAAGTTTATGGGAGCAAACCACACGTGGGGTAACTAGGGCTTCTGTCCTGGGGGCAAGGTGGATGGCACTTCGGTTCAGGGTACGAGCCAAATGTTTTCCTCACATCAGTGGTTTGCAGCCTAAATCCTGCAATCCAGCTCACTTTTCCAGCTGGGATGTTGGTGTTAAAATAGCACAGACTGGGCAAGAGACGTTAGGCCTAAAAGCATTCATTCTTTTAACCTGAGTGGAACACTGCTTTGTCCACAGGGTAAGTGTTTCCACAGGAGGAGGACTGCACAGGTAACTTCAAGGAAACCAGGCCTGTGCTGCACTCCTGAAACACAGCCATTTGGGCCGTGGCAGTGGACAGGCTTTGAGCAGGCAGCCTCCAGGTGCAGGCCACATGGCTAGACCTTGAACGGCGCTGGCAGTTGCACCCAGGCACCAGCAAGGCCGCAGAGAAGGGCAGCAGGCGCCAGTGAGCACAGCTGCAGCCTCAGGGAACAGAGTGGACTCAGGCCCTTTGCTCAGTGGTGAGCAACATAATATTTACTGCTTTAAAGTGGCCACGCAGAAGGCTTCTGTGTGTCTTGTGGAAAACTAGAGTATTTCCAGCTCTAAACTGTTAATAATAGGTCCGGTGGGCTATGCTGCATGGGATACCCACAATTCCATCACACATTAGAAGACAAGGAGGAAATGATGGGTGGGGTAGGCTGGAACCCATGTGGTTTTTCCAGTCTCAAGAGTCAACCCCCCTCACACACATGTGTGCGCGCACACACACACACACACACACACACACACGCACACTCTCTCCCTCTATGGTTTCCAATTAGGGTTTGATTGGATAATTAAATATTAAGGATAAATCTTCCCCAGGAGGCAGGTTTCTTAGACTTAAGTAATTGCAGAGCGAGAGGCAGGAGCAGCAGCTGTAGGTGCACACCCCTGAAAATGCCAGAGAGAGAGAGAGAGAGAGAGAGAGAGAGAGAGAGAGAGAGAGAGAGGCGCAAAGGTGTGTCCTAGGCAGGGGCCCACCTGGTGCAGCAGGACGGGCTTCAGAAACACTAAACACTGTTCCAGGAACTGGGTTCTAAGAATGTAATTTTCCTTGCATTAGTATTTCAGGATTAAGGGACTGGCTTGTTTTCAAACTGCGGTGGTTGCAGGGAGGGGGGAAGAGGCAGTTTCTGTGATCATCTGTGGCCTCTGCACACACTGGGTGCTGAAGTAGCACAGCTGAACTAAGAATTGGCAGTAACTCCAGCCTTCTCTTCCCTCCCCTTTATCCAGGGCGGGGGGGGGGGGGGTATGTTCCAAGACCCCCAGGGATGCTGAAACCATGAATAGCACCAAGTCCTGTACATATTATGCATTTTCCTATACATACATACATAACCATTTAGGCACAGTAAGAGGTTAGCGACAATAACTAATAAAACAGAATGATTATAACAAGACACTATAATAAGAGTTATGTGAATGTGGTCTCTCTCCGATGACTGAAACGTCTACAGCGTGGAGACACTGGACAAAGGCATGACTCAGTCTCGGGTGGGCAGAGCAGGATGGCGCAATATTTCATCATGCTACTCAGAATGCCATAAAATTTTAAAGTCGTGAATTGTGTTTTGTTCTGGAATTTTCTAATATAATATTTTCAGACTGTGGTTAAGCACAGGTAACAGACCACGGAAACCAAAACTTCAAATGAAGAGGGACTACCCTACAGCTGCATTCGTAGAAAATGAGTGCATTCTTCAAGTCCCTGTATGGATTGGCAGTCTGGAATCCAGGACACAGTTTCCATTATTGAAAAAACAACAACAAAACAACACATAAACAATTGTTAGGTCCCCAGACAGCCAACCGATGGCATATGAACCCGTAATAGAGCCCAACTGTCACCCAATGATACTGCTATCTCCCCCAGAATTATGCCAAATACAGCCAGCGTCACACACGGGGCCCTAGATGTCTGAAACGCATGTCCCCCGCCATAGGCACAGCCTCTACATAAGTAAATCTCTCTCTTCCCTCTAATGGGCAGAGTGCAGACAGTAATGACTCTTCACCCGACCACGCAAAGAGAGTGATGTCTTGCTCTATGTTTCCCAGATGGCGAGAGCGTCTGTACCCTCGCTCCGCCGGCCCACACCTGCAGCCCAGTTGTGTGCGCAGTGGCAAGAGAAATCACATTCCCTCCAGATTTCTGCTCCCTACTTGCAGAGACAGCAGAAGTTAAAATAGTCCTTCATTTCAAGAATGAGCCGCAGTGGAAAAAATTATTTGAGGTGAAGATCTTGGTATAAATACAAAAGTATCTTTACCTGGGGAGAAGCCTACATAGGTAGCAACTAACAGTTCAAATGCTCAGCAGTACTGGAAACAATGGAAAAGAGGTTTGCCTCTTATTATTAATCTCATGCGAGTCTGGAATCTTAAACTCTACAGAGGTAAAGACACTGGGGCATAGCATGAGCACTTGCTATCAACCCCTCAGGATAGGGTCAGTTTTGCTGCAATAATGAACAGCCCCAAGCCCTGGCTAGGGTGGCTCAATTGGTAAGAGCACCATCCAGGGCACCGAAGGATCACAGGTTCCATTCCTGGTCAGGACACATATCTAGGTCGGGGCATGTATGGGAGGCAACCAATCGATGTTTCTCTCTCACACCAATGTTTCCCTCTCTCCCTCTCCCTTACTCTCTCTCTCTGGATCAGTGAAAAGTATATCATCAGTGAGAATTAAAAAATAAAATAAACACCTCCATGGGTGTTGGCAGGGAACTTGGCTCATATTCCTGGTCAACCAGGTACCTAGGTTGACTGAGGCTTCATCGCAACAAAAATGTCCAGTCAGCAGACATTAGGACAGGACCACAGCAAAGCTTCCAGCGGTTCTCAACCTGTGGGTCGCAAACAATGAAAATACATCCTGCATATCAGATATTTACATTACGATTCATAACAGTAGCAAAATTACAGTTATGAAGTAGCAGGGAAAATAATTTTATGGTTGGGGGTCACCACAACATGAGGAACTGTGTTAAGGGTCGCGGCTTTAGGAAGGTTGAGAACCACTGCTCGCTCTTAGCATTCCTGCCTAGAAGCGACACACGTCTTCTGCTCACATTCCACAAGGCAGGCTACCGTTTACCCAAAAGTGAGAGAACCTGAAATATCTGTGCAAAGCATGAAGGTAGTCAGGGGAGAGTTTATTTTGCATTAATTATACCAACATTCAGTATAAAGTGCATTGCATCAAATTATGCACCTTCACCGACATTGGCATGCCTGACACTATAGCTCCTCTGTCCAAATTATACCATTTCAGTCGATATCATTTATCAGCGAGTCCCAGCTTTCAGGAAAGAAAAAAGGGAAAAAAGGTGAGGCATAGTGAAGGCTTCTGCCTGTCACCACTATCTCATTGTTCTTCAAACGTGAAGTGCTTTTAATGATCAGTAACTGTGGCAGAGACTCACTGGTCACCAAACTCATTTCCTTTTTCTTTCTTTTTTAAATAAAACTGAAAGCACATTCTATTAACAAAAACAAATCAGTATCAGTGCAATTTTAAGAACAAGATCAGAAACTTGGCAGCTAATAGATAACTGAATGCCCGCAGAGTACCACATGCAGTACGCCCAGTGCACAGGTAGTCAGCACCCTTGATGAGACACTGAAGAAATGGGAAACTGTTTCCCTCCCCCATCCCAAGAGCCACAGACAAGTCCCCTTCCTCCAGATCTCTTCCTGTTCCCCCTCCCTAATAAATGAAAATGACCTGCCCGCTGAGTGTCACTGCGATATTTTAGAATAGCCATATTATAACAACCAACAGCGGCCTAAACATGACTGTTCTGCACAACAGGCTATTCTAGTGACTGCTGTGCCCTACATCTGCATGGCAAGCAGCCCATATGGCAGCAGAAAGGCAGAGGGCCAGTAAGGATGTCTCCAGGAAAAACACAAGAACTAACAAACACTGAAAAGCTTTAACCAACTGAGAAATTGAACGGAGGGAAAATTGAGAATGCTTTTGGAGAATCGGAGCTGTTTCTGCCAGATATTCAAAGAAAACAAAGTGAAAGGGTGGGGGAGAGTAGGGGTGTAGTTGCACAAGAAGGGAAACAGCATCCTAGCACACTCGGGCACAGAGACAGTATCCACATACCCATATTTTGTTTAAAATATGGATGTAAATAAAAAAAATAATGAAGAGAGGAAATGGGGTTGCCTCGGAGAACAGACAGTGGGCTGTTCTGTTATATAATCCTTTTACTGTGTTAGCCATTATTTGTCTTCTTAAACTCTGAGCACATGATAAGAATTAAAGAATTATGTAAAAGGATTATTTTGAATCTTCATCATCTACCCAGTTTGCTCCTTCAATATGAATCCCCCTAGTTCCTTTTGAAATTCCCAACAGCTTAGCTCTCCTCTGAGCTTTAGGAAAAGCTCAGAGTGAAACTACAGACTCCACAAACCAACTGGCAGACTTGAGCTGCCAGTGGCCTTTTTCTGAACCTGAGACTAGTGAATTATTCAGTGGCTGCTCTGCCCCGTGCATCCTGATTGGCTACTGGAACCTGCTCATTTTAAGCCAGTCTTCATGCCTCCACATTTTTCTGCTATTACCTCTAGCCACTTTCAGGGCTACCTATGGACCATCAAGGTCAATTGTCAAATTCTGCTCTTATTATATGTCAAAGCTAAGAGGCTGTCTTGTAAAATACATTCTAATATCAGAAACATTATAATATGAAAATAGGTGTATTTTAGAAATTATGAAGTATAGCAATTTATTAAAACAGAGCTCAACACTTCAAAGTTATGGACTCTCAGAGTTAGAAGTAGCCTTAAAAATAATCAATGGAATCTTAACACTAATCTGACACTTAAATCTTCTTAGACTATAATTAGTCAAATGTCTGCCCAACCCAGAGAAAGTAGCATGGTTCTAGGCAATTCCGACTTCCCTTGTCTAGACATTCCCTATCCAAAGTCATAAAGCATACTACAGTATTGGGAATTCCAAGTCTAGCCACAGGAGACAGAAAACCTCAGATGAGTGGCAAAAAACAAGACAAAGGTTTAGTTCTGTCTCATGGGAAAGGTTGTCCAGGAAAGGTTGTCCAGGATCCCTCAGGGTCTCCTTTAGAACAGGCTCTGCCCTCCTGACCCAATCACTCCCAAAGGTCCCAAGGGACCCAGGCTCCACCTTTCTCATTCCTCTGCTCTGCATGACCTCAACCTATGGCCCAAAACAGATCTATCTGTGTTTCATTTAAGGGGTAGAAGAAGGGTGAGGAGGCAACAAGTGTGGAAGCTACCTCCACATAACACCACACACCAATGGCTACAGCTCAATCACATGGCCATACCTCCCTACACAGCATGCTGGGAAATGGAAACCAATACAGGCTCCTGTACCCAGCTAAAATCTCTATAACCATATAGAAGCGGACAATAGAGCCTGAAGGACAAGTAGCCATCTCTCCCACACTTACCGCAGACCCAATGCCCTACGCTACAGGGCATTGCTCTTACTAATAAGAGTCTAGGTTTGTGCTTAGACTCCATGGTTATCTATTACATTTCAATGGAGATTTTTCTAGAAATCCGCTTTAAACTCAAATTCACTCTGAAGGTGCCTTGCTAGACTCGGGGGAAAAGATCTTTAAGAGAGAAGGTCCTTTCACAGTTTGCACATAGATGTCACAGTTATGACAATTCTAGCAGTGGGCCTATAGGCCCTCAAGAGGGATCTGGATCCCTTTAAACATTTTAACATAACAGAAAATTTTAGTTTCTTTTCATAAAGATAGTCCATCAAGCTGATTTCCAGTCTGGTTTTGCTCTTCAGTGAATACAAGTCCTTGAATGGTTCCCTCACGTGTGATTAATGGCAGCTATGCTTGCGGATCTTGGAATAAAATTTGTAATACAATCCAAAACTGCAGACTGATAAAATCTCAAAATAAAGACAATCTGAGATACTCTTTGAAACGAGTACGTGGTGTCCATCATGTGCTGGGCACAGGTAGGTTCTGGGGCTGCTGCAGACTGGATGAGAATCAGTCGTGCAGAACGTATGACTAGCAATGAGATAAGGGCTGGACTATGAGAGCTGAAGGAATGAGCAGACCATACCTGAGAGAAGATTTACAATTGCTTAGGGGAGTCAGGGGGTAAATCAAGTCGAAATGGAAGGACAGGCATCTGGCCAGCATGGTTCAGTGGTAGAGCATCAACCTATGAAGCAACAGGTCACGGTTTGATTCCCAGTCAGGACATATGGCCAGGTTGTGGGCTCGATCCCCAGGGGGGTGGGGGTGGGGGACAGAAGGAAGTCAATCAATGATTCTCTCTCATCATTGATGTGTCTATCTCTCTCTCCCTCTCCCTTCCTCTCTGAAATCAATAAAAATCTTTTATTTGTTAAAGAGCCAAAAAAGGACAGGCAGTGTAGCCAGAAGCAGTCACTACGGCTCCTAAGTGTGAAGGGACTGGGGTGGATGGAGACAGTTAAGAAGCACAGAGTGGCGGCGGGTGGTATGAAGGGCAGCAGTCAGTAGGCTCAAGAGTTGGTCTTCTATTCTGGGGCCGATGCGAGCCTGCCAAAGCTGAGAGGATGGATATAACACTCTGGTGTGGCTGAATGTGGCAGATGTCCCGGTGAGGAAGGACCGACGGCAGGAAACGGTGCAGATGGATCTGAACTGACCCAGCGGTGATGAGAGGGAAGGAAGACGAAGCCAGGCAAAACTCAAAGGCTCAGCCCTGCCTACCAGTTTGCTCAGTGGTTGGAGCATTGGTTGCAGGCTCAACCCTCCTGCCCTGGTCGGAGCAAGTGCAGGAAACAACCAATTGATGTCTCTCTCTCTCTCTCACATCGATCAATGTCTCTCTCTCTCTCTCTCTCTGTCTCTTCCCTTCCCTTCCACTCTGTCTAAAAATCAATGGAAAAATATCCTCTGGTGAGAAGTAACAACAACAAAATCACACACACACACACACACACACACGCACGCACGCACGCACACGGCGTACACACACACACACACACACCTCAGCTCTGTGTCATCTGCACAGCACAGTGGAGAGCTTGCCCCACGGTGAGTGCTGGAGACATGACTATTGAATTAAACTTCATTTTAAGAGACTATTTTGCTTATATTGACATTCTCAGGAGGAAGTGCAGCAGGTAGTACATAGGAAAGATGCATAAATAATCACATACTAGGAAAATACAAAAAGGAATTAAGCTTTTAGCATAAATTTTAAGAGTTCTACTATATTTTCTCTGTTTTAAATAAACTAACAGGAGAAGGATACTAATTCTGAGTGCACTAGGTGCTAAAACAACAAAATATAAAGGAGATGTTCAGAGGATGAATAAGAGATCTGGGTTAAAATAAATAATGTATTAAGCAAAGAAACAAATAGTTTAGTTTGATCATCTAAGGAAAAATAACTCATTTGTTTCTAAAACATACAAACTTAAGAGTTTTTAAGTGAAGATACTACTCAATAATGAACCCTTTTAGAGAAACTTTGCTTATGCCATGGTAAAACAACAAAAACAAATACCTCAACAAAAATATATCACCACCGTTCCCCATCCACCCCTAAAACCACATGAGGTTTGTATATTTAAAGTATCTTTAAGACCCAGCACTTCACTAATTAGAATATTTTTCTAGGAATAACCAAGTATTCCCAAGTTTCCTAAAAGTAGTAGAAGCCCCTCCCCTCCAAAACAAAAACAAACCAACCCTAGTTACTACAAGACTATCAGCAGAGAACAGAAAATGTATCCCAAACTGATCTAAAACACCAGAAAAACTTTTTAAATCATCCAAAGGAAAATATCTATTTTTATACTAATGAAGATTAAATAATTAACCTATATTTTATTTAAACTTCATGGATAAATAACATTTTTTAAGCTATGGTTGCATTTTAATGAGGATGGGCATCTGAAAACTAACTTAATCTGTTGCTAATACAGCACAGTGGGTCTTTCCTGGATAACTCACATACAAGACCATTTAAAGCCTTCTGGGGATATGAAGGTGGGCCCTGGGCTGACCTGTAAGGACACCAGCGCCTCGCTAAACTCTGCTAGAAGAACCAACACAAAGCCAATTAACTGGCCTACTGAAATTCAAGAATTCTTATTCCTGGACTTCATTCCAAAAATATACTTTTATTCCAAGATTTTCTGGCTAAAGAATTTCCTAAAACCTCAAAACCATATGGAAAAACCCACACATCACAAATTCTTAAAACTGCATTCCTAAAAACTTAGTAATTTTACTACATAGTTTCACATTTTTTCCTTTACAAATGAGTACATTTCAGGATAGCCTATATTCTTTAAACATATCATAAAACAGCAGCAATAACAAGGTTGTGTTCCCTTAATCCTCATATCTTGTTGCTAAGATAGTGTGAAAGCCAAACTGGCAGGTTAAACATGCTCAGAGCATTTTAAATCATAAATATTCAAACAGTTCTAGTTTGAAACTGGCCTCATTCATTTATTCTTTGTTCAAGTATATAAGTACACTCACTCACACACACACACACACACACACACACACACACACCACGTGTGCACTCAGAGCTATAACCAAAAAGAAAAGCAAGGATCCAGGCATTTCAGATGACATAGTAAACTAAAATTTATATGGAGTAATTTCCTGCACACTCCATGCTATTGCAAATGTGACCATTAAGCGACCACGGTCAGTAGTAACAATATATTAAATTTTTACATGTTGCCTAATGAAAGTTTTTGTACTTGGCAACTTAAGCTCAAAACAAAGCACCACATTTTATTCTTTTCCTCTCCAAAAAGTAGGTGAAAGTGTATTCACATTTGTTCATCGTAATCCTTGCATTTTCACACATTCTAGAATTTATCCTGAAGGAGTGCTTCAATATGATAAATATTACAAAATGTAAAGAGATGAAAAGCATTTGAGATTTTAAAAGCAGCCGATTTTCAAAAGTATCACTCCTAAAACCTAGTCAACTCTAGTGCTTTTGCTTAAGTCCAAATCAAGTACATCAAGGTAACTTACGTACATTCCTCAGAATATCAAAATCGACAGCTATGAAAGTAAGCAAAAGAAAGTAAGTGATTTATCAAAAAAAGAAAATCACTTTTGGTTGCACCTAAGAGACTGTCTTCTCAGACAGCAATGCAGAAGCCACGGCCAGACTAAAAGAAATCGGAACACCAGACATAAAAGGAATCCTCTCCTGAGACCACGGTTATTCAGACAGCTCGGCCTTGCAGCAGCAACACGGCTGAGTGTAATGACTTTTTTCCCTGAACCAAAGAATTTCCCTTGGAGTCTCTGCCAACAAAACATCACAGACTTTTCTGAGGCTCAGAGGCGGAAAACTCGTACGCAGATGTTTCTTGGTCATACTTTACACCACTTACAGTAAAACCCAAAATAAAACAAAAACAGAGAGTTCTGTAAAGTAAGCAACTTACTGGTCTGCCCAGATCATCCCTGAAAACCAGAGGGACTTCTGCTTGTCAGATTAGATCAGCATTCACTGTGACTGGTGACTGCTTCTGGATTAAAGGGCCCAGAACAGCCTGTGATTTGGACAATAAAAATAGGGGGGGGGGAGTTTTAAAGGAAGGATGTTAAGTATGCAACTATATCACAACAGGAACTCGATTTAAGGTATAATATTTTTTAAGGTATATTCTTTTATTAATCTATCTACAATTTTACTTCTATTTCCTATACTAATAAATTCTTAGAGGAGTTTCATATCCTTTAAACTTAGGAAGTTCTACATACTCAAGAAATTCTCAAATTAATAAGTAATATATTTTATGTGTAAGAGAAAGTTCTAGAAAGATAAGTACCATACCATGATAATGGTTCACCACCACTCCCTCAGGTGGAAGGGGGCATCCACATTATAAATCTGCTTCATACATTTCTACTATTATCTAAATATTTATAATTACTTTTGGAATCTTATGCAAGTACCAAAATATTAAAAATATAGGAGCTCCAGTGGCGCAATCGGTTAGCACACGGTACTTATAAAAAAATATATTTATGCGCCCATGGAAAAAAAAGACACATGTTTCTGGGCTGTCCTTTTTTGATCAAAATTTCTCTCACAGAAACTGAAATGAAAAGATCTGGAAATCATTTATTCAGGATCTTGGGCCAGCTATCTGCTCTTTACAACATGAATAACCAGTGTCATCATCAACACTGTTACTTTATAAAATAGCCAATGTACATAGCTCCTGAATAAATGGGACTTTCAAATTTGAACAGCAGATGGTCCAGTTCAGACAGATACATGCCAAGAAGTCTTACATGCAGGCAGTCTACACACAAAGTCAAACACACAACAGATAAACTGCTCCTGAAATAAAACATGGCTCTTGTTCACAAAAGTAATTTTTCTCTTGTCCTGTAAAGAGGGCCCATTAATGGAAGAGGGGTTGACCAACACTAATGACTGATTCATCTTCCAGTGCGGAGAGTATTGGAGTTCATTCAATCCAACCTACTGGCTCTGTCTGTGAGAAACCTGTGGCCTAAAGAGAAACAGTTCATTTCTGGTTCTGCCTCCATTGTATAACTCCAGGAGTCACCATTCACACACATCTCATGGAAAAGAAACCCCAGCGGTACCATTTACATTAAAGGTGACGGTAATGGTGCTCCTAGAATCATGCAATGTAGGAGCCCTATGAGTTCCAAATTCATACAACTATTTTATTTAGAGACAGAACCAGGATTAGGAACTCTTACCTCCAGCCCCTTTGGCTCACCACCATCTTGCCACATACAAATATTGGGGATGAGGGGGCAAAAGGTAATGGTGCACTTAAGATAACACCCCAATTTTTAACCCTCTTGAACACTATGCATGTAACTTAAATGGCAGGAATACCACAGACTAATTTGAACATTAAGAACATTAAATGTACTAAAATGAAAGCCTATAGAAAGTAGAGATGGGCCTACAGAACAGAAAAACTTTTAAAAAAATATAAAGATGCCCTACCCCAATGTAACGTATTAAACAGTCTGTGTCCCAAAGCTACAGGTGAGAACAGGAGTAAATACTACCCTTGTATTATCCTGCATCCCTATTGGTCTCAATCTCTCACCACAGAGGAGATAAATCAAGAGATTCATAATTACAACTGTCATGTGCATCTGCTAAAACAAAATGATCTGGTCCAACTTCATCCCTATTGATGTCATACCAAGGAAGCACTTCTGGCTACAATCCCTGATGCCAATTAAGATAAGAAACCAGTACATTCAGTTCCCTACTGGGTCTCACAAGAGATTAAATTTTTCTACAAGGGAGAAACTAGGCCAAAAACTAAATACCGCCATATGTTCAACCCTTTTCGTAACCCAGTATCACTCAGTGATTCAGAAGGCACTAAGTGAGTAAAAGGGTCTGAGAACATTACTCAGTAAACAGGTAGAGTGTCGTTCTTTAGTTTTCTGAAACTGCACAACCACCTGTGATTTGTCACAAAGAAACAGGGGGGTAGGAGGTAGGGAGAAACTAAACGGGCAAGGTCTTTGAAGAAGCAGTGTCTTAGGAACCGAGGGAAGATTACAGAGCAAGACTATTGTCATCCAGGTAAGAGAACTGAAAAGAGATTAGTCCTCCAAAGACAAGAGCTTCTATGAACTAAATCAGCCCTCAGCTTCCTAAGCACGTGCGACCAACACCCACACACAACTTTCCCTCTTTTCTCTGCTTGATTTGAAAGTTAACTTAGGCTGAGAAATTATGAGTCTTTATTCCCTGGGACACCAGTGAGGATCCAAGAGAAATAAAAGTCAACAGTAAAGTAAATAGAAAGACGAGAAATCAGATCCCAAGGAGAGAAATAATGAATTATTCATCACTGGAAATTAATGGCTCTGAACCAAACTTTTAAAACATTTTGTGATGCCTCCGGTCACCAAACCCAAGTGCAGCAGCGAGGGAAGAGTGTAGGATTAGCTGCAGAAACTCAAGGCTGCCTGGAGGGGCTGGAAGCAACTCAGAAAGCCCAGTGTTGACATCGGTGGCCTGCGTGCACAAAGGCAAACGTAGGGTAAGACGCTGCACCTGGATGTAGCACCTAAACCCAGCAGGGGCTTCCCAGGAAGAGGTCTCTCACGTCTCCCTCATCGCTTCCGTTTCTGTCCACCAGCCTACAGACATCACAGCTCCACTCACGGTACCAACAGCTAGTGCGTCCGAGTGGAAACTCGAGTTCAAAGCACCCAATTGGTACGTGGGCCTCAGATGCACAGCTGCTCATTCAAAGCACACATTTACTTCCTCCTTCACCTCCATGCTGACTGACAGGCAGTCCCCACCTAACAAGCAGGTTCTCTTCCAAAGTTCACGGGAAAATGTATTATAAGCCAAAACTAATTTTCCTAGCGCCACACTATTAATGATGACTAGGTTCCCAGGCTGGCTCCCAAACAGAAACCCATTGAATCCAGGATGTATTACCAGCTTCATAAAGACCTACAAACATCCTTGTAAGCGCTTAATCTAATCTAATAAAAGCAAAACATGCAAATTGACTGTACCACTGCTACACCCACAAGCCACACCCACCAGCCTATCAGGAGCAAATATGCAAATTAACCCAACTAAGATGGCAGCGGACACAGAGCTGGAGTGTGCAGGAGGCTTGGGTTGCCCCCAGCAATGGAGGAAGCCAAGCTTCCCTCCCGCCCTGCGGCCCTGAGCTCCGCTCAAGGCTACAAAGTTTCAATTATAGAAGATAAATAAATCCCAGATACCTGCTTCCAGCCCGCAGCCGTGGCCAGCCTGAAAATGGCCATCAGCCCCTCATCCAAGCTGGCCAGGCACCCCAGCAGGGACCCCCACCCTGAAGGGGCTATGGCCAGCCTGAAAACGGCCCTCAGCCCCTTACCAAGGCTGGCCAGGCACCCCCGTAGGGTCCTCCACCCTGATCCAGGACACCCTTCAGGGCAAACCAGCTGGCCTCCACCCATGCACCAGGCCTCTATCCTATATAATAAAAGGGTAATATGCAAATTGACCCTAACAGCAGAACAACTGGGAATGGCACTATGACACACACTGACCACCAGGGGGCAGATGCTCAATGCAGGAGCTGCCACCTGGTGGTCAGTGCGCTCCCACAGGGGGAGCTCTGTTCAGCCACAAGCCAGTGATGACAGGAGCCTCTCCCACCTCCTCAGCAGTGCTAAGGATGTCCAACTGCAGTTTAGGCCTGCTCCCTGCTGGCAAGTGGACATCCCCTGAGGGCTCCCGGGCTGCCTGAGGGATGTCTAACTGCCAGCTTAGGCCCGAATCTCCCAGGGAGCAGGCCTAAGCCAGCAGGTGGTCATCTCCCGAGGGGTCCCAGACTTCGAGGGCACAGGCCGGGCTGAGGGACGCCCCTGAGTGCACAAATTTTTGTGCACCGGGCCTCTGGTATATGTATAAGGACCAAGGAGCTGAATGCAAGTTACAGTAGTACTTCAATGGAAAAAGCATTCCAAGTCAGAAAAGAGAAGCGAAGAAGTTACTTTTTCTAATTGACTCTGGCTACCACCAGATGCCATGGAGTATGATTCAGTGACAACAAGGACATTCTGATACATGCTGCAAACAGATGAACCTTGAAAACACACTAAATGAAATAAACCAGATAAAAAAGGACAGAAATGGTATGATTCTTCTTACATGAAGTACCTAGAACAGGTAAATTCATGGAAAGTAGAATAAGTTACCAGGGCTAGTGGGAAAGATGAATGGGAAATTCTTCTTTAATGAGTTCAAAGTTTCTGTTTGAGATGATGGAAAACTCTGGAACTAGATAGTGGTGATGCCTATACAGCACTGCGAATGTACTATATACCACTGAATTGTATATTCAAAAATGGTTAAAATGATAATTTTATGTTATGTATATTTTACCACAATTTAAAAAAAAAGAAAAAGGAAGGCAACACCACAAACTAGAAGTGCCAGAGCTAATGGTCTAACTTCATTGCTACCTCAACTTCGCCAATCTATAGAATAGGAGAAAAACGTTACAGCCCGTATCTTAGAACTTGGGGCTGCCTCCTGAGCATTTGAGATCGCATACGCTAAAGCCATGAATGGAAAGGTCTGCACCATAGCACTTGTCACCACACTAACCACTGTGGCTCCGCACAGCTGCCAGGTGGAACCACAGTCACAGAGAAAAGAACCCACTTGTACACGGGAACACATACCTTAAGTTTGCTTGTTGTGTTGTTAAAAACCTTCATTTAAATTCTCACTCTACCAATATGAGTCATCAAACAGATAAATGATTTCAGAGGAGAGTAAAACTGCGATAGTAACCAGGGCAAATCCAACCAGTCCCACAACTTAGGAACAGGTTTCTAAGCAGGGGTTTCAGAGTTAAATCGAGGTGCTTAGACCCCCAAAACCACTCTTTAATAGTGTTGCTATCATTCCCAGAGAAAAGTTGATGCAACTACCTCTACATGGAACACTCCCACTCCAGGCCCATGTAATAGGAAGCTCCTTCTTCAGGGTTAAATGCATCTCAAATTGATTGCATGGTTCCGAGGATAAGAGCTGTCTGACAAACATCTGTGTATTGGCAGAAGTCTCAGGCACGAAGTCTTACTTTATGTTAGCACTCAATGAATGTTGACTATAATCAGATTTTCTTAGCGATCCATTAAACATCACTCACAGATGATGGATCGAAACTAAAAAGTGGTAAACAGCCTTAGCTGGTTTGGCTCAGTGGATAGAGCATTGGACTGCAGACTGGAAGGTCCCAGGTTCACTTCCGGTCAAGGGCACATGCCTGGGTTGCGGGCTTGATCCCCAGTAGGGGGCGTGCAAGTGGCAGCCAATCAATGATTCTCTCTCATCATTGATGTTTCTATCTCTCTCTCCCTCTCCCTTCCTCTCTGAAATCAATAAAATAAATTAAAATAAAATAAAATAAAGAAGTGGTAAACAACTATGTTTTTCAAACTTACATATTTTTTATATTTTTTTCCCTTTTTATTGAATCTATTGTGGTGCCACTGATTAACAAAATTATTCAGGTTTCAAGTGCACAATCCCATAACACATCATCTGTACACCACATTGTGTTCACCACCCCAAATAAAGTCGACATCCATCACCATTCTCCCCCCATACGCATCTCCAGCTGTGCCCCCCCCACCCCGCCCCCCGCTGCAATCACCACACTCTTGTCGGTGTCCATGGGTTCTTTCTCTTTTTTTCTTTTTTGCTCAATCCCTTCACGCCCCCACCACCCCCCACACACACACACAGCTGTCAGTCTGCTCTCTATGAGTCTGTCTCTATTTTGTTTATTAGTTAATTTTATTCATTAGATTCCACATATGACTAAAGACAACTATTTTTAATATTAAAACACAAACATAAAAAAGTAGCCCAGCTGGTGTGGCTCAGTGGTTGAGCATCAACCTATGAACAAGGAGGTCACGGTTCTATTCAAGGTCGGGTCATATGACCAATTGTAGGCTCAATCCCCAGTAGGGGGTGTGCAGGAGGCAGCCAATCAATGATTCTCTCTCATCATTGTGTTTCTATCTCTCTCTCCTTCTCCCTTCCTCTCTGAAATCAATAAAAATACATATTTTTTAAAAATCAATATGTATAATACTCTTCCTCTTTAAAGACCTAATGGTCATTGTCCTTTTGGAAAGCAATGTCAACAGTCATAAAAAAGGGTTTGATGTCATCTTACTTTAAGTGAAAACCTCTGAGCCTGAGTTCAGGTCACAGCAGCCCCCCGCTCTGAGACCAGCCCCTTTCACTCACTGGCATGGGCTCCACTGGATGAGCTAGCCCTGGGATAGGCACCTGCCTCAAATGGGGCCGGAGTCTCCCTCCCCAACATCTGGAATATGAAGCAGCTAGCTAGGCACAGTGTGTCCATGGAACTCCCTGGGACTGAAAAGCACATAAATGCAAGCTCTGGGGTTAGCCTCCTTCCTCCATGCACCCAGCAGCACAGGAAGAGAAAAGATTGCTACCAACGTCCCAAGAGACTCAGAAACAAAAAACAATGCGGAGATTGATCGACCTGACTTGATTCTCTACAACTTCCTTCACGCCGAATTCTGAGAAATATTCCGTGCATTAATAACATTGATCCATTTTTCCCCCAAGGTAGCTTGGATTTCCATTACCTTTAATTAAGAGTCTTAAGTAAACCATTGCTAAGAATTTACCATAGGAAAGACTTTAAAGAGAGGATTTTCAGCTTATTTTCTACAACTATGATGATTAGAAACAATCCAAATGTTAGCCGGGGACTGCTCTGAAATTTACAGTATCGTAAGCCAATGAAACACTATAAAATACACAGGAATAGAACATGAGAAAATGAAAACAGTAGACGTGAATGGGGTAGGGGGCTGTGGGTTACTGATGCTATTTTCATCCTGTCTTTGTTATTCATTAAAACCGGGAAGAAAAATCTAATCATTGCCCAAGTGAAAAATAACAAAAATGTCCATCACTGGTGGATGAATTTTAAAATCGTAGTACATCCATATAATGAAATACCACTCAGCATTAAACAGGCAGATCACTGAGACGACAAGAGAAAGGGACCGCAAACACACACGTGAAGTGAAAGAAGCCAGACACAATCGGCAATCACGCTATCTAGGGAGATATTTACATACCACCTGGAAAGGCAAGACCATGAGGACAGGACTCACACCAGTGTCTGTCCAGGTGAGGAGGAGAGGAGGGGGAGGCTGAAGGGGACATGAGGACACTTTGAGATGATGAAAAATTCTATTTATTTTTATTGTGGTTGGTGATTACACAACTCCACTTTGTCAAAATTCAATATATCCAGAGCGTGATTAGGATGTGTGTCACATAATTCTCCCATACATTCCCATTCTAAGTGTATGGGTCTTTGTTTAAAGGACCTGCTGTCTGCAAGTTTCCGAACAATGCTCCACTCTGTGTTTTCAGGCAGTACTGGTACAGGAGACGAGGCACGTTACTGTTTCCACTCTTCCAGCGTGCTGTGACCAACATTAAATACAAAATATTTTCTTGCAAGTTAGAAACATCGAGAACTATAGCCCACTACACCCAGCCTCCTAAAAAGAATCACCTGCCCTAGCAGGTTTAGCTCAGTGGATAGAGCGTCGTCCTGTGGACTGAAGCGTGCTGAGTTCAATGCCGGTCAAGGGCATGTACCTCGGTTGCAGGCTACCGGCCCTGGTCGGGGGCATGTGGGAGGCAACCAATCTATGTATCTCGCTCACGTCGGTGTTTCTTTCTATCTCTTCCTCTCCTTCCCACTCTCTCTAAAAATCAATGGAACAAATATCCTCAAGTGAGGATTAAAATAACAATAATAATAAATAAAAAATAAAAAGAATCACCGCCAATATTTACTTGAGTCAATGTTTCTAAGTCAGCCTTGGCTGGTTTGGCTCAGTGGATTGTGTGTCGGCCTGTGGACTGAAGGGTCCCGGGTTCGATTCCCGATCAAGGACACATGCCCAGGTTGCAGGCTCGATCCCCAGCTGGGGGTGTGCAAGAGGCAGCCGATAAATGATTCTCTCTCATCATTGATGTTTCTATCTCTTCCTCTCCCTTCCTCTCTGAAATCAATAAAGATATAATATATATTTTAATTTAAGTTTCTAAGTCAGTCAATCACGGGAACGTTCACATCCCCCTCCACATACCAGGAAGGACAGTGACTGTGTCCCACTTTCCCACCGGCCTGCAGACGGCGCCCCCCTGCTGCCCCGCCTCCTCTGCTGGCAGCCCGAAGCAGCAGGCGCTCTGGGCCACGCGGCCCTCCTCCTGGACGGGGACTATTTTTAGGCCTGTGGCCTCTCTCTGATTTCTAACTTGGCCCTGGACATCCATGAGGCAATCTTTGGAAAGAAACCCTCAGAAGCCAGGCAAGTCCCAGTAGGATTAGCAACTCTCCTCTGCTGACACAGCAAGAAGCCCCTGAGCTCCATAGGAGAATGCCCTCCAGGGACAGCAGGTCATGACCTTCATAGCCCTCCTCTGGCCAGACCAACACCAGGCTCCCACTGCAAATGTGCCAGCCGATCCTGCCTGTGATTCCATCAGGTTAGAAAAAAAAAAAAGAATCAAAGATGAAAGAGCTCCTAATCTTAGGAGAATTTTAATCCATGTACCAGAAAATGTGAAACAACTCAGTGGTAAGATTTCTTTTTCCTACAATATCATGTCCAACAGCAACATTGAGATTTATAAAATAGCCCTGGCCAGGTAGCTCAGTTGGTTAGAGTGTTGTCCCAATATACTAAGGCAGTGGGTTCGATTCCTGGTCAGGGGACATACAAGAAGCAACCAACAAATGCATAAATAAGTGGAACAACAAATCAATCTTTCTTTCTCTCTAAAAATCAATAAATTAAAAAAAATTAAGGTTTATGTAACAGCCTTGGAAAGAGGTCGCTATTGATAAAAGTATTCAAAGAAAATTTTAGTCATCTTTCAAAGAAGGAAGAGTGCAGCAAGACAGTGTAGTATGTTAACTATCCCCTTGTGCTATTTAAAAATATAACCATATACTATAACATCTGTAAACTGGAACAGGCCTACCAGAAGCACTAACTATGTCTGATGTTAAACCTTACATCACCTACTCCTACATTTCTATAAAAGACAGCTATAGTAACATGCACTTCAATTTCAACGTTTGGTTGGTTTTCCCATCTCATCACTAAAATGAAGCCTGAGAACCTCAAACTAGGTTTGAATGTTTTAACAACTGAAACTTCATGGGAGAGCGCATCTAAGAAATAAGAGGGGAAAGTACATTTATGCATTTCATCTGGTGCCTTTCCTCCGAGGATACCACAGCAGACCAAAATTGATCTCTTTCATTCATCCTCACCTTACCTTTCATAAAGAATCTTTGCCTAGCCGGCTTGGCTCAGTGGAGAGAGCCTCGGACTGGGGACTGAAGGGTCCCAAATTCGATTCCAGTCAAGGGCACATGCCCGTGTAGTGGGCTCGATCCCCAGTGTGGGACCTGCAGGAGGCAGCCGATCAATGATTCTCTCTTATCACTGAAGTTTCCCTCTCTCTCTCCCTCTCTGAAATCAACAAAAAATATGTACTTTAAAAATTGTATCTTTTCTGAACCCACAAGCTTCATGCCAAAAGTATCTGCTCTCCAGATCCTTATGGGTAACACTAAATGAAGACTCATGAAAGCATTGGGATAACACACTGGTTCCAGGATTTGAGAAGACAAGCTGGCTGACTCAGAACTGCGGATCCGAGGAATGCTGAAGACTCACTCACTGGTCCTGGCATGGCAGTGCACGTGTTTATCGGGAGTCTCTGGCCCAGAAGGTGAGTAAGCACATCTCTACCTGTCAGGTACCCTCCCCTCCTTCCCCTGTGGAGCTCCAGGATGGCTGCAGGGGGGTCGGCAGGCGGGAGGGGGGGGGGGGGGGGTTGGAGTTTGCCGAAAGAACAAAATAACACAGCATGGACCTCAAAAGCAAGAAACCCAGGCAAGTCCCCTCCCTCCCTTGCCCTCATGCCCAGAACAGAATCTCACTGCTCTCAAACTGGCTACTTTGTGTATTTCTCAGATGGGAGTGAAAGAAGAGGGAGCCTATGGGATCTCAGAATCTTAATAGACTCAGAGGAATCGATGACGTAATTTTTTTTTAAATAAAAAAGGACATTGAATATGCACATTGTGCTATAGAAGAAGTGGAAATTCACAAACTCGGCTGTGTTTATTTAGCTTTATATTCCTAAGGCTAACATGTTTAATGCAAAGGCTTTAGGTCCATGAAAATGACCCGAGTCTGGCTCCCAATTGTACGATGGCCTATGACAGCATTTAAAATCACTGGTGGGTGAAAGTCAATCAACATAGACACCTCTAGGCCTGGCCAGTGCTACTAAGTGGTTAGAGTGTCTGCCTGCAGGAGTTCAATTTCTGGTCAAGGCCATGTACCTGGCTTGAAGATTTGATCCCCACTCTGATTGGGCATGTGCGGGGGGGGGGGGGGGGGCGGGCGGCAACCAATCAATGTCTCTCTCTCTCTCTCTCTTCCCCTTTTCTCTCTCTCTTCCCTTCCCCCCTCCCTGCCACTCTCCCTAAAAATCAATGGAAAAAAATATCCTTAGGTGAGGATTAACAACAAAAACAGACGGACACCTCTAAACAATTACCCTCAGCAATAAACTCTCAACAGCAACAATTCAGGAACATGCTGGCTCCTTCATAGGAATCTGCAGCTCAGTTGTGGCCAACAAATCCCAGGCTGAGGCCGGAATCATTGCTCCCATTCTCACAGATCTGTGGGCCCCCACAGCATGCCAGGCTGGCTCGGGGTTTAAGGCCGAGATGGATGCAATGGAGACGTGCACTTAAAAATGGGAAGGATGTCAAGGGTGGGGGGAAAAAGGAGACATATGTAATACCCTTTGTAATACTTTAAGCAATAAAACAATTTAAAAAAATCAACTGGTATAAATACAGATGTAACAAGACAATAAAAGACAGAACCTGGCTGGAGATCCTGGCTAGAAAAAAAAAAAATGGGAAAGAGATGTTCCACTTGTGCTCACTCAGTAAATATCTGTGGAGTTCAGTAGCCCAGCTCGTCAAAGTGAACAATTCCAGTATCCACTCAGGCCTTCCTCCAAATGGCTTCAACCCCCTGTATAAAGTATTTTAACCAGAAGTTAAATGAAATAACATTTCTCTTCTTGGATACTAAGCTCCCAGTTTAGCAGTAAAGGCAAGATGGCTTGTGTGGTTTAATTTAATCCACATTCACAACTGAGAAAACTTCTATTTCCCCACCATTCAATGAACGCTGGACATTTTACTTAACAACATCAACCTCACCAATTTCCTTACAACTGTTCTCTTTACACCAGAAACTTTCAAAAAAAGAAATAATCCTTATGTGACTTTTATTACATTCACAGCCTCCAATTAACTACAAAAGGAGGAACCCGTACAATACCACTAGTCCCGTGAAACTTAGTAGCTACAGAAGGGGGTCAGTTACCTCGTGCACCATCCCGCCAGTTCCCTTATCTCTGCTTTAAAGTGACCTTTTACTACCGAAGCTCACATTCATTCTACAAACATTCCTCAGTCGCCTACCACGTGCCAGCTGAGCTGCTAGGAGCACAAGACAGCCCCTGTCTGCAGGGAGCCTTCAAAGAGCCTTCAGTGCAACTGAGAAGACAAGACAGTCCAGGGTCATAATTCCAAATACTGCGCAAGAAAAAGCGGCCAGAGCCTACGGGAACTCCGCTGCTGTGACCCCTTTTTTTTCCACTTCACTGTATATGGTAGACACTTTGTTTCCAAGCCCCTCCACCATTTCCTTTCACAGATCCTCACGCGGAACCGCTGGGCTGGGTGCAAAGGGCAGCAGGGAGAGGAGGGTGGGAGGCTGGAGAAGGGAGGCTGCCAGAGGCTGCCAGATGGGATATGAATGGCAGTTTCCAATTCTCCAGGAAGATCAAAGAGGAGGACCAGAGAGAGACACACATAAAAGTGCTGAGAGGGCCAGGGCCCAGAAAGGTCAGGACAGATCAAGCAAGAGTCACTGTGTCCTGATCCCTCCACTGGAAGTCACAACAGAGACCACAGAAACCAGGACACACCTGGACAGAGCCATCTACAGACCAAACAGGACACACCTGGACAGAGCCATCTACAGACCAACCAGGACACACACACACACACAGAGCCATTTATTGGCCAACCAGGACACACCTGGACAGAGCCATCTACAGACCAACCAGGACACACACACACACACAGAGCCATTTATTGGCCAACCAGGACACACCTGGACAGAGCCATCTACAGACCAAACAGGACACACACACACACACAGAGCCATTTATTGGCCAACCAGGACACACCTGGACAGAGCCATCTACAGACCAACCAGGACACACACACACACACACACACACACACACACACACAGCCACCTACAGACCAACCAGGACACACCTGGACAGAGCCATCTACAGACCAACCAGGGCACACACACATACACACACACACACACAGAGCCACCTACAGACCAACCAGGACACACCTGGACAGAGCCATCTACAGACCAACCAGGGCACACACACATACACACACACACACACACAGAGCCACCTACAGACCAACCAGGACACACCTGGACAGAGCCATCTACAGACCAACCAGATTACACCTGGACAGAGCCATCTACAGACCAACCAGATTACACCTGGACAGAGCCATCTACAGACCAACCAGGACACACACACACACACACACACACACACACACACACACATGCACACACAGCCATCTACAAACCAACCATGAGGAATGATTCCACAGAGGCCACAACATCAGAAGGCAGCATCTGGACCAGACAACCTCACCCATTTCCTGAGATCCTGGTGCTATAAAGCTCCTCCAGGTCCCAGGTACCATCCCAGATGTGGGTGTCCTGGGGAGGGAGGAAAACAACCCTTGAGAGGAGAGAACAGCCTTGGAAAGGAAGTTTGAATTGACCAAATTTAAATCCTGAAGTTAGGTAGTATGTCTAGTAACTGGCACCCAAACATCCTGGGGAATTAGTTCACTTTCAGGAATAGAGGAAGCAGGCACAAAATAATTCCGGTCAGGCCAGAACATCACTGCAGTTCTTTGGATCACTTAGGACAGTGGTTCTCAACCTTCCTAATGCTGCGACCCTTTAATACAGTTCCTCATGTTGTGGTGACCCCCAATTTCATTGTTACAAATTGAACATAATTAAAGCATAGTAATTAATCACAAAAACAATATGTAATTATATATGTGTTTTTCGATGGTCTTAGGCGACCCCTGTGAAAGGGTCATTCGACCCCCAAAGGGGTTGCAACCCACAGGTTGAGAACTGCTAACTTAGGAACTCACCCACCTCACACCAACTCATACTGTTTCAGAAAGAAAAATCAAAATAGAATTTAAATCATATATACTCTTTCCTAATAAAGTCAACAAGTATTGTAGAGTGAGGCTGATCTAACAGCTGAAACACTATCTGAGGCTTTTGAATGTTGGAAGGACTTGTGAGCAAAAAAGCTGTGTTAACAGTGTTCAGGGCATCAGCGGCTGACAAGTGGGGACTGTCTCTCGCTGACACGTTGTCAATTCCTACTTGTCCAGCCACAGTCAGCCAAGTGTGTGAAGCCAGGATGGGGCAGCGGGCAGCTACTTCTCCTGTGGATAAAGATAACAAAGGCAACACACAGCTCTTCAAAGTCCACAAAGCGTTCTCACAGTCCTCCTCCCAGTGACAGCCCATGGGACAGATGGGTCCCATGACCGTCACCTTCCTCCTAAGCCTCCTCTCCTTTTATAGAAGTCAAACTTGATATTTCCACAACTTCAGTACCTTGTCCAAGAAACAGAGTTAATAAATAGCAATGGCCATTAAACCCAGTTCAAATGTGTAATCTTGATCTCCCTTCCATCCTCCTTCCCACAGGAATAAAGTCTACTAACCTTTGGCAGCTCTAGAAAGCTATATGGACCCACAGCTGCCCAGACACGGAGAGCATGTGCTATTCATGGGGAGCTCCCACATTTACTCAACAACTGGCTTCCCTACCTTGGGCAAGTCAAATATAATCTTGGCCACATTTTCCTCATGGGTAAAAATGCATATCACAATAACAATACAGCTCCTAAGGGTTGTTTTAAGAGTTAACAGGAATTGAGCAACTAACAATTCTGAAAATTTCTAACTCAGAATTGTTAGTTGCTACTGTTATCATGGCAGCAACCTTTGAAAGAAGCTTTATTATTTATCCTCATTTAACTTATGACCAAAGCTTAGCGACATGTTCATACGGTCAAGGGAACTTTCTGGAGTAATGGATATGAGATAGATAGATAGATAGATAGATAGATAGATAGATAGATATGATTAGATTAGATAGATCTATCTCAACTGTATTGGTTATACAGATCTGCATTTGTCAAAATTCACCTTTGTACATTTAAGCCAGGTGCATTTCATGGTACTTAATTTTATCTCTAATTTGTCTCATAGATCATGTGGCCAGCAGACAGCAGTGCATATTCCAGAAGATATCTGTTAATTTGCACTGGATCCTAAAGATGTTTTCCTTGGCTCTTGTTCTGTAATCCACCTTCCAACTAATTCCTTCCTACCCAATTTAAAACCTGGAATGTTGACTACACCTACTAACTACCATTTTTGTCTGACATCAAATATGCCCTACTTATGTAGAATTTTAAGCTTTACTGTTACCTCCTGAATATATTCACAAAGACCCCCCCTTGAGGAGTTGGTTTCTGGCTATTACCCTCTATAGCCACTGACCTAAACAATCACCTTATACTAGTAAAGTTGGTCAGGACCACATACCAGATGTCTATAATCCCAAACCAGTAGAACTGAGAATCTAAAATACTCTCTAAGTCAGCATTCCTTCAACACATTCCTGAGCAACTAAATATAAAACATGATTCTATGTACTCCTGATAAAGAGGTGAACAAAATTAATTTCTTGCTTGTGTGGATATTACATCATATTGTAGATAACGTTCAGAATTTTATCAAAAAGTAGGCTTTTTCATGAAGAGCAGTAAGAATTGTGAGAGTCAAAACAATAAGACAAAGTTCCAGCATATCACTGAGCCAACACAGACTGGACTGTCCCCATAAAAGTAAACAAGTAAAACCAAACCCCCACTTACACCCAGTACCAATCAAGGGCCACAGTCAAGGACTGCAGAGTTGAGCCAAGAAAAAAAAAAAAAATTGATGTAAAGACTCTGCATTGTTTCTAAATTATATACAGCTAGTTATAAAAAAAAAAAAATTGCCCAAGGCCTAGCTGGTTTGGCTCAGTGAGTAGAGCATCAGCCTGTGGACTGAAGGGTCCCAAGTTTGATGCTGGTCAAGGGCACATACCTCGGTTGCAGGTTTGATCCCTGACCCTGGTTGGGGCACATGCAGGAAGCAACTAACCAATGTGACTCTCTCATCATTGATGTTTCTATCTCTCTCTCCCTCTTCTGTCCTCTCTGAAATCAATAAAAATATATCTTTTAAACTCTATTAATTAAAAAAAAAAATTCCCAAAAGGTAGCACAGGTTGTTTAGGGGAAGTAGGGTAGACTGGGTGTGCAGGGCAGTGTTTAAAGCTAAAATGAAATCTTTCCCCTGAAAGTGTTAAATAACCATGAACAGCTCCTTGTTTAGAACACTTCAGACAGTTGCCATATCTCTTCAAAGTCCACTTGGCTAAAAGGAAATAATTTTCCATTTGAGTCAGGCCAAGGCCAAATGAAAAATGTCCTGTGTGTGTAGTTGGCAGGCACCTCACACTGTATCTCCCAACCTTCACTAAACACCAACTTCCTGTACCCTTTCCTTGAAAATGATTACCTATGTTAGGCTTTCCACTGGCAAATAAAAGTTCCTTAGTAGAGGTTAAGGTGTGTTCACATCTAGCTTGCAGGAGCCGCCCAAAGGAAGAGCCAATCTATGCAAAAGGACTTTTCAAGGCCTAACACTGTACTTTCCTTATAAGTCACTTTGGTAATAGAAAACTGGTGACCTTCAGGCTAGAAACCATGACTGATACCCAGGATGTAACTGTGGTTTTATGGACATTCTCTTCCCAGTTCTGACTGACAGCAGGCCTCATCTCCTAGTTAAATTTCTACCTGGGATTAGCTCCATTTACCTAAGAATTACCTGCCTCCCTGCAGCTTAAAATAAGGAAATAAGATTCAAAATTTCTATAGAAAAAGTGTTTCAGAAAAGCAAATATTAGTCCCTATTCAAGATATATGACCTTGGCCCCACCGGTGTGGCTCAGTGGTTGAACATCGACCTATGAACCACGAGGTCATGGTTCAATTCCTGGTCAGGGTACATGCCCAGGTTGTGGGCTCCATCCCCAGTGTGGGGCATTCAGGAGGCAGCTGACCAATGATTCTCTCTCATTGATGTTTCTCTCTCTCGCTCTTTTTCTCCCTCTCTGAAATCAATTAAAAATATTTTTTTAAAAGATATGTGACCTTGGATTGCTCTCTGTACATGGGTACATTTTAATAATGTATTATTGTACAACCAACGGAATGATTCAAATGATTGTTCTGATAAAACTTTATTTGGTTCTTCTTGAAAAAAGTCTGACAACTATAAAATCTCATGGAAATGTAATATATATCATTGTAATAATCTGTAGCTGTTGATTTTCAATTTATGCCAGCAATTTAATGGCTTACTAGATTTTAACATTCTGGTTTCTATTCTGTGGTTAGAAAATGGGAAAAAAATGACAAATCATAATTCTAAGCTATGTCATCTGAAATGTTATATTTCCGAACTACTGCATGCCTTTGATCCCATTTCAGCACCAATGTGAAGAAAATCCTACCAACAACAATGTATTACTTCGGATGGAATTGAAAGCAGTCAAGTAGCAATATCACACTGGGAGTGGGGAATGGACCAGGAGGGAAGAAGACCTGGGTCCCTGTCCTAGTTCCACAGCTTGCTCATCATAATACAAAACATCTACCCGAACAGTTCCAGTGCTCAGCGTCCTCCTGCATAGAACAGACCTCACACAACTGGCCTCGCCCACCTCACAGCGCTGATGTGATAGTTGAATGAACATGTCCTTAATGCCGTATTTACAAGGTACTTGCCAAAAACACATGGAGTTATTATTTCGCTCTGTTTGAAAAATGAAAATTCAGAACTGCCTTAGTATTTAAATAGATGAATGATCACATTTTACAACCAGAACTCTTAAATATAAATGTTGGTGGACTAAACTACAAATTAAAAATTAGAGCCGAGGATGGCAGGACTTCAAAAGCCACAAGTGCTTATTGGTTCAAAGTGATGACTCAACTCTAAGTGCTTTTAGAATGTGCTGATAGCAAACCAGCAACGTAACTTACAGACTTCAGCAAAGATGAAAGTATCGGCTTTGATTTAAAAAAAAAAAAATGCAGCTTATATATAGCAAAATAGAGCAACTCGCTAAACTCGAACCTTCAAGAAAATCAAGAGGTTACAAAAGCTCGAGTCCAAGAATAAATAATTTCAACTGTTATTGGTACACACTGATTCTTTTTACGGAAGAGGGAAAGTTATTAAATTCCAGGCTCCTATGCAGAGTCAAGAAACACCTCCACCAGAAGGGAGTGGAGGAATTTAAATTCCATGATCGGAAGAGGTTTAAAACAAGAAACAAAGGAAGGCTGTGATTAGCATTAAATCGTTGTTTTCTCTATGCCTGGCACTGAGGTAGAACAGCCCCATGAGACAGGTATTCTCCCACTGTCCCAATGAGGCCACAGGTGCAGAATATGACGTGGCCTAGCACAGACCTCACACAGGAACCCAACTTGGTCTAACTTAGAAGTCTGTGCACACTCCAGTACATTCCTGTCCCCAATGTTCTAGATACCAGTAACATTTTTGCCAGTTCTATAACCAAGTATGTCTCCAAGGTTTCATAATGGTCATTAGGGTAAGAAAAAACCGCCTCTATTTGTTTTACTATTCCAATTTTAATAAAAACAGGAGGGAGGAGCCCTAGCCGGTTTGGCTCAGTGGATAGAGCGTTGGCCTGCAGTCTAAAGAGTCCGGGGTTCGATTCCGGTCAAGGGCACATGCCGGTTGTGGGCTCGATCCCCAGTAGGGGGCGTGCAGGAGGTAGCCGATCAATGATTCGCTCTCATCATTGAAGTTTCTATCTCTCTCTCCCTTCCTCTCTGAAATCAATAAAAATATATTATTTAAAAAAAAATACAGGAGGAAGGAGAGGGGGAAAAATAATACTCTGCCCAGTAGGCTTCTATTTATACAATATAAGTAGAAAATAATTTTCATTTGACTATGTACCTACAAAGTTATAAATTTTAAATATTTAGTGTAGCAAGACATAACCAACATTTTCTACAATAATAGTCATATGTGCAATATAAAATCATTTAAAGTTTTGTATAGAAAAAAGAATACAGGCTTTTTCCTATCTCCATTCCCTTTTCATTGACTAGACTAGCTCTTATCTGGGAATAAAAATTAATTAGTAAATCCCTCTGCCTAGTTGTCATGAATATCTCCATAGAGCAACATCAGAAGTTTTTAAGCATTAAACCAAAACATTCCATACTTGGGAGTCCTGAATCAAATTCAATAACCAGCAATTCTGGTGAACCATCAAAAAGTTTTCCAGAAATGCAAAACTACTCTGAAACACACATCTTATTAATGTAACAAGAGAAAGAGCAATCCCAGACTGAAAACCCATCTGAATTCCTCTTTAAATCGTAAATACATATTTCTCCAAACAAGGAACAGCCCAAGTCTCCATTCACAAGCAGCTGTCAACCTGCGACTGACAGTACAAGTGGAAATGTCACAAATTCTCACAAGTAGACTTAATTCTGCACAAGTATATGCGTACAGGCATGCCAGGTACTTTATTAAAAACAGAATTATCACTCAGAAGGAATGGGAACCTCCCACCGTCCAGCTCGACGTTAGCCTAACCACTAATGGCACCGATTTCACAGGCTGAGCTGACTCGCTCTTGGCTTGCTGCGTGTATCAGGGGATGAGGGGGCCGGCATGAGGAGAGGACAAGGACAAAGAAGACAAGGTCAAGGGAAGCAAGAAGGACACTGATATCTCTGGCTTAAAAGACCTTCTAGGAGCTATGACTAAGTGGAGCAAGAATTTCAAACTCCATGCCTTAGGAGCTTTCGATGATTTATTCCAGGCTACATCTGGTACAAATAATTCTAAAAGTGCAAATGTATGCAGTATCATAAGGTTCAGACCCTCCTCTCAAGACACATACAAGATGTAACAAAAAGATATTGGGGGAAAAGTCACTAAAAAGCTTCTCCAGAGAAGGTAGGTGCAACCACAGACTGCAGCGCCTCTCAGCTCTTTCCGTGAGAAGGAAACGTGATCCAAGATCACGAGTCTTTACAGAACCAGAATTGTCAGAACAGCCGTAGGTTTGCGAGAATTCAGTCCAGGGAGCAGAATCCCCAGTGCATGGCACAGTGTTAACGGCTGGGGAGAATACTCGTAGCAACTATGAACACTTACGAAAATGTCCAAAACTGCACTTTTCACAGCGGTTGAGGCTTCTCTGACAGACTCCCCTGAGAACCAGGGCCAATTTTTTCCAGATTCAGCACTTCTGCCTTGCAGTGTTTGGCCCATAGAAAGCGCTCAATACAAAAATTAAACTTAAGATTCTAAGAGCAAGGTCCTAACCGGTTTGGCTCAGTGGATAGAGCGTCCGCCTGTGGACTCAAGGGTCCCAGGTTCGATTCCGGTCAAGGGCATGTACCTTGGTTGCTGGCACATCCCCAGTAGGGGGTGTGCAGGAGGCATGTGATCAATGTTTCTCTCTCATCGATGTTTCTTACTCTCTATCCCTCTCCCTTCTGCTCTGTAAAAAATCAATAAAATATATATATAAAAAAAAAAGATTCTAAGAGCAAGGAATTTTACTCAAGCCTTTTATTTACTATTTAAGATAAAAACATGCCCTAGCCAGTTTGGCTCAGAAGGGTCCCAGGTTCGATTCCAGTCAAGGTCACATGCCTGGGTTGTGGGCTCAATCCCCAGTACAGGGTATGCAGAAGGCGGCTGATCCATGATTCTATCATTGATGTTTCTATCTCTCCCTCTACTAGCCTTCCTCTCGGAAATCAATAAAAATATATTTTTTTTAAAAAAGAGTTTTCTTTAAAAAAAAAAAAACACACATAATCTTAACTATCCCCTATACATATGTGGTTCTACATAAATGGTCTAGGTTGAATATCTGATAAAACAAGTGCCTTTTTCGTAGTAGAAAATGTACCTTCTGTAACCCATTCCTACTTCTCCAATCTTTCTTACTCTCTCTCCAATGAGTAGGACTTCCACAATCCTCTGTGGTATTATAGACTATTGGGTTAGCTGAGCAGAAATGTGCAAATATGGTTCGGTTCATCAATTTGCCTAAGAATGAGATAACTATGGCGCAGTGGGTTACTGTATAATAAAATATAGACTTTATAGTGCAAGGTGACTTCACCAGTAGTTCTAGTAAAAACAACTCAAACAACTTGATGACACAGGTTGAGGGGGTGGGCAGGGGAGTCCATGTTGGAATGTCATCTCCTAGGCTACTTATATCTAGACTGGCTTCTATTTTTATTCCGGAAGCTAACCAAGTGACCTAGGTTTTAAAAGGCCATGCAGACAACTTCTCCTCTGTCACTGAAGGCTGTAAACACACCACAGGTTAGGAACTGCTTATCTGAAACAAGGTGAAGAAATATTGACTTTTCCTTCAGAACCGGCCTGTAAGTAAACAATGCCGGAGTTAAATATTACCAAGTTTCCACTCCAGAAAAAGTATAGAAGCCAGCTAACCCGACAGTCCAGACCCAGCGAACACTGGCATACCCATTCTTTAGGCTGCATGTTTATTGACAAAGGAATGTATTTTTCTACCTCTCTGCCTGCTCCTCCGATTAAGTGTGTCTCTCCCAGGGGAAATTCCTTTTCTCAATGACCATTCAGGACCTAAAACGTCCTACAATGTTTTAGTTAATTGTAAGGGATCAGAGTAACTATGACTGATTGGCCCTCAAACTTTAACACTAATTTTCTTTTCTTTGCATTGAGCTTAAATATAAGCTGACAAGGTACAACAAATAATTTAAAGTCTTCAAAGGAAATGTTAAGGAATCTGATGGCTTTAAACCCCTCTTTCCAGGGCACCTTCCCTGGAAGACTGATGCGCTCCCAGTCTGTTTTCTTTTTTCTTTTTCTATTTTCAATATATTCTTATTGAATTCAGAGAGGAAGGGAGAAGGAGAGGGAGGGAGAGATAGAGAGAGAGAAGAGAGAGAAATCTATGATGAGAGAGAATCATTATCAGCTGCCTCCTGCACTCTCTCTACTAGGGATTGAGCCTGCAACCCTGGCATATGCCCCGACTGGGAATTGAACCATGACCTTCTGGTTCATAGGTTGATGCTCAACCACTGAACCACGCTGGCAGGGCCAGTCTGTTTTCTCCCCCCTCCCTCCCCCCATCTTGCTGTGGGTACACAGTGGGGGACCGCTAGGCCCACACTTCTGCTCAGCCCAACTCCTACTAAAACATGAAATGAGCACAATATTCAAACAAAATCACGTTACCTGGAAGTCATTTCCTTGTGACCCTTCACCCTTTCCAGCTAGTTTGAGAATCTTATAACCTGCACTTGCCCATCTTCTCTCACTGCTCAAAAGGAATCTATTCAACCTGCTAAAAAGTGCACATTTCCTCAAGAGAAACTTGAAGCGACTTCATTTTTTTTAAACTATGTTTTTATTGATTTCAGAGTGGAAGGGAGAGGGAGAAAGAGATAGAAACATCAATGATGAGGGAGAATTATTGATTGGCTGCGTCCTGCATGCTCCCTGCTGGGGCTTGAGCCTGCAACCGGGCATATGCCCTGACGGGGAATTGAACCGTGACTTCTTGGTTCATAGGTCAATGCTCAACCACTGAGCGACACTAGCCAGGCCTGAAGCAACTTTAAAACTCTAAGTTTTACAGCTTCAAAATGAAATGAAATCTCCAGGTGCGAGTAACGGGAGAATGTGTGGGTTTTCTTTCTTTTACCCTTGTAAGTAATGGGCACACAAGAACATTCATCGATTTTGATCTGGGTCTACTAACAAGACTTAAAAAGAGTTTATCTGTAAGTAAATACATTTTTATTTCTCTTCAGGATGGAGCTTAAACTGAAGGCCAAGGAAAAGTTACTAGCTATAATGTACTAAAAGGTTTTGGAATCAAAGATTTATATGCAAATATGTACTTGTGAACTGCTTCAAGCTATTTGCTTACGTAAAGTTCCTCTAGATTGAATTTGGTTTACACTGTAAATTTGCTCAACATTTCTTCCTTGATTGCATAAAAGTCAGCCATCAGAGCAATCACAAATAGCAGCTTAGGTTACAGTGTGTGAAAGCGACGTCTTATTGTTATCTATCTGCAGAGTAAGGAGTAGCCCCCAAGTCTGTCATCCCCAAGGCGAAAAATCCATTTCATCGTGAGCCAAGTGAACAAGGAAAAGCCATGCATGGATAACTGCCCACATAAAAGTAAGAACTGCTGATTTCAGAGAAGATGGAGGTCATTTAAAAAAATAACTATCATCAGGGCAGTGTTTTATAAAGTTGGTTTAGAAATACATTTTTAGAAGCAGTAGCTGACAGTCAAATTCAGTTCCTGGTTATACTGAACGGCCCTAGGCCAAAGATAAAGAAGCCTGGTCAAAGCAGGCTTTTCTCAACCACGTGTCAGGCTGGCTAAGGTCAGACTATATCATCTAATCCCTCTTTTTTCTTTCTAAAAAAAAACAAACAAAAAAACCAGAATGGAGTCACCCATCCTCAGTCAGTCACTCCTCTGCAGGCCACAAGCCACCACTGCCCACGGACCGGCCAGCTAAGTGTGGTGGTCACCACGTGGCCTCAAAGAGAGTCTGGGCCCATTTCTAAGTGTCCCCGAACACCCTAACCACACACTGGCCTCATCCTCCGGGCTCTTATTGGTCCCCTGGCTTATTCTAAGGCTCTAAAAGATGGAGCGTGAAAGGGCCTGGGCTCTGATGGGGACCACTCACAAGTCCTCAGGGTATACTGAAGCTTCCACAGTATGGAAAGGTAACTCACATTTGGGAAATCTAAAAGACATTTTCTCCTCTTCAAGTAAGTAGATTAATCTAGGAGTAGTATTCGAAATCAATCTGGGAAAACTTATGAACTACATATACACCCGACTAGACAGCAGGAGAGACTCGTGTCAACAATACAAAAGTACAATAACGGATATAAAAAGGATTCTGGCAAAACAGTAATACTAGAGATGAACTACTGAAAATAAATGGATTGTGAGCCTGGTTTACATAACCACAGAACAACAGGTCTGAAAGACTTTCATTCCCTGGAATTTAAAACTTTTCTGTTCTTATCTGCAAGAATGCTATCCCTAACGGTATATACCATGCACACTATTTCTCATCAACAAACACAATCTGTTTTGGAGCAGTCTCTACTCCAGGACATGCAGGTTCTGACAATGGATTTGATAAGAATCTAAACCAGAATTGGGGCGAGAGGGTTCTTTTGAAAGTCATCTTCTGTCACTGCCATACATAGCTCTTAAACTATGATTCAAGAGTGTTAAAAAATTTGTTTTGAGAAAGTCAACAAATTTGGCTACATTAAAGTATAGAGCCGAAACCGGTTTGACTCAGTGGATAGAGCGTCGGTCTGTGGACTGAAGGGTCCCAGGTTCGATTCCGGTCAAGGGCATGTACCTGGGTTGCGGGCACATCCCCAGTGGGAGGTGTGCAGGAGGCAGCTGATCGATGTTTCTCTCTCATCGATGTTTCTAACTCTCTATCTCTCTCCCTTCCTCTCTGTAAAAAATCGGTAAAATATATTTAAAAAAAAAAAAAAAGTATAGAACTTCTAGCGGACGAGGTGGCCAAGTGGTTAAGGCGATGGACTGCTAAAGTATAGAACTTCTACAAGTCAAAACCACTCCAAATATGTGCTAAGTCAAAACTGGGAAAAATAGCTGCAATATGAAGGCAAAAAATTATTATCAAGACATAAAAGGCTCTTATAAATTGATAGAAAAATGCTAATGTCCCAAGAGAAAAAAAAATGGCACTACATTCAACTTAAAGGGAAGAAAAATGAAAAATTACTGGATGTTTTGCTTTCCAACATTATTTGCAATCAAAGACATGGAAATTTAAATATTGAGATAGCACTGTTCACCTATAAAGCTATCAAGAATTATTTTTCCTTTTAAGGATGCTTCCCCCGTATTAACAATAATATAGTAACACAGGTATTCTCATAGAGTGCCAGTGGGAACACACTTTGGTATAACATTTTTTTTGGAAAGCAAATAATCAATCTGTATAAAGAGATTTGTGAGAGACAAATGGGGGGGGGGGTTAGAGAGCAACCAAAGGACCTGTATGCATGTATATTAGCATAACCAATGGACACAGACACTGGGGTGGTGGGGGCTTGCCCGGGGTGGGAATGGCTAGGGGGATGGTCAATTGGGGGGAAAGGAAACATATGTAAAACTTCAGACAATAAAAAAAAATAATAATAAATAAATAAATAATAAAGAGATTTGTGAATCATCAACTGTGTTTGGAGGACTCCATCTAAGGAACTATGCTCTGTAGATCAAGTTTCATTAAGAATATTGGTTGCATCAGTATATATTTAATCATAGGAAATAAATTAAAAGTTCAGCTATAAGGAAATGGTTAAGTAAATTGTTATTTCTACATAATATTATGTAGTCACTAAGATAATATTTTTGAAGAACTATGAAAACATCAGGATCTTTTCATGTGTTAAGCAGTAAAAAAATCAGCATGCAACAGTATATTTATGCCATCACTGTAAAAAAAATCTTTATTATATTGTGATTATCTTTGGATGATATGATTATTTAACTCCTTTTTTATTTTTATTTTTTAGAAAGAGAGAGAGAGAAAGATTGATGTGAGAGCAAAACATCCTGCATGCCCCCTACTGGGGATCGAACCAGAAACCCCAGCACATGCTCTGATCCAGAATGGAACCTGTAACCTTACAGTGCACAGGACTATGTCCAACCAACTGAGCCACACGGGCCAGGACGGATTATTTAACTCTTATACTTTTTCTGAATCTACCAATTTTTATACAGCAAGCATGCATTACTTTTGAAATCATAACAAACAAGACAACAAAATAGGGCCAGTGAGGGACATGCTTTTGAAATGCTTACATCAAGTAACTGCAGTACTGTTTCCAAGAAATACCCAAAGAAATCTAGCTATAATTTTAGAATCCTATGAAATACTCAAAATTGTAACCTTCAATTACTGATGTATAATTAAAAGGTGCAGGTCGTGTGCAAGCACTATTTGCTCCACACCAAGCAGATTTTTAAAAGAATAGGTGAAAAAGTTGGTGTGAGTTTAATGTATAACTATACATTATTTTAAACTAAATTCCTCTCCTCATGTTTTTGTTTTTCTTAAGGACAAGTAGTTTTTAAATCATTTCTTCGTATAACTTTCCTATGGAGTATTGTACCTAAGAAAAAAATTATGAAAGCACATTGTAATGCACGATACAAATAGGGCATCATTGTTCCTGTTTAAATTGCCCATCATTTCCTGCCCTAATTATCCCTGAAAAAGAAGTCTGTCTACAGAACTGCAATTCCAACTATGCGATTCCTTGTAGTGTTAACCAAACACTGTTATCTGGGTGTATCTGCCCTCCTTAAGGAAGTCCCAGGCTCCCAGGAGGCAGAACCTCTGGTTTCTTCCCCACACCACCCCACCCACCTAGGAGTGGTGGTAGGGAGGGAGACTCACCCCTCCAGCCCACCCGCCGGCCCAGGCCTGAGGCCTTAGCGTGATGGTGACTGAATCCCCATTACCTGGCAAAACATGAAGGCTTTCATCCCAGCTTTCATCTGCCGGCACCCCTCCCCGTTTTGCCTGAGACTTTGATTTTATTCAAACAAAACACAACACACTGGGATTTCCTTTAATAGCCCACTGACTACTGAAGCAGTATTAACAAAGTATGTGAAACTCTATGCAGGCTAAATGAAGGATTCATCTCCCCATGTTTACTCCAAAATAATTAATCCGAGTCAAAAAACAACAACTAACTTAAAAAGAGTACGTCTTGAAAAGACAAAAAGAGTTTGAAGGCAAGCAAACACACACACATCCACTAATCATTCTAGAGGAGTCCAACCTGGTGGCCTGAGAGCCAGAGAAGCCCAGGGACCCGCAGAAAGTAGTACCGCGGGGCGAGCGGCCGTGGGGAGCTGCCCAACCCCATTAATGCCATTTTCAACCCCATTACTTATACCCAGAATGGGCCCAAGCCAACCGCCCAGCGAGAGGGCTGGGCTGCAGGGCCCTGGCGGGTCTAGTGTCTGGTGGGCGGCTTCCGGCCGAGGGTACAGCTTGTCGGTCTACAGGGAACGCAGTCTACAGTGAGCCCTTCGGTCACTTTCAAGGTGACAGCGGCGAGGTCCGCATCCGTCCCTTCCGCACCAGCTGCGCGGTGCCCACGTGAGACCTGCTCTCTGCAGCCTCCGCTCGGCCGGCACTGCCTCCCCACTTCTCCCCCAACTTTGGCGCCCGAGCCCCTAGAATAGCCGCCCCCGCCCCCAAGGCGAGCCCCGCCACCCGAGGCCGGGGGCGCTCACCACGTCCTCCCCCCGCCGTCGCCCGCGATCCCCACCGATGACAGGCGGGGCGGAATCGACCCAACTCCGCACTTACTTACCTCTGCGCCTCGGATCCAACCCCGCGCCCTCCCGGGAGCCAGACGCGGGAGGCGGGAGAGCTGCATTCCCAGCCCCAGCGCCCTTTGCACCCTCGGAAGGCGCTGCAGGTCCCCCCCGCCTCCACCCCCGGTGCGATCGGGCACCTGGGGACACGCGGGTCGGCCCCACCCCCACCCGCGCGCCGGCGGCCGTGGCTGCTGCGGGGAGGGATCCCGGAGTCCCAGAGGCGCCCCAGCCTCCGCCCCCCCCCCCCCCCGCACCCCCGCCTCTCGGGCTGCCGCGGGGCGGAGCGAGGGCGGGGAGTTCGGGAAACTTGTAAATAGAGGCCGCCTCTGCCCCCGCGCCGGCCGCCGCCCCCTCCAGACCGCCCCGGCCCGCGCCCCGCCGCTGGCGACCGAGGCCGGGCTGCGCCCCGGGAAACTTGGGAGACGCGCCAGGCGGTACCTCGGCCGGGCTCCGGGCTCCGCCGCGCTCCGCTCGCCCGCGGGCTCCCGCCACTCGCGCTCCCGGCGGCCGATCCCGAAGCCCCGCGCGCTCTCGGGCTAAATGCGGGCGCGCTCCGTGCCCAGGGCTTCCGCCCGGGACCGCGCTGCACCTGTTGCCACGTGCGACGCGGCGGCCGCCTGCGCACCTGGCCGAACGTCACCGTCCCGACCGCACGGGGCCCCGCGGGCGATCCGCCCTCCTCCGCGCCCAGTGCCGGGGGCCCGGGCCCGGCTGCGGGGAAGGCCTGCCTCCCGCGGCCCTCCCGGCACCTGGGTGCCCCGAGCGAGCTCTCCGACGGCCGCCAGCGGGGGCGCCTGGCAGCGGGGAGCGACCCGGGGGTGGCAGGGCGTGGGAAGTTGGCGGAGTTATCAGGACCGAGGTTTTCGAGGAACCAGCGGGGACTGTTTCTTCAGTGTCCGACTCCCCGTCGGTAGTATTATCTGCATTATCTTCACTTCTAAGAGGTTTACTAGCAAATACCAGGCGTTATCTTCACTTCTGAGAGGTTTACTAGCAAATACCTGCTAAAGGTTAGAGACGTGAGCTCCAGAGCTGTGAGATCTTCGAATGAAAAAGTGCTAAGAACACTGGAGCACCTGGGAAGCAGGCGCGACCCACTTTTCGATGCACACACACTAAGGCAGTGGTTCTCATCCTCCGGAATGAGGCCCAGAAATCAGGATTTTAAAAAGATTCCCAGGTGATTCTAATGTGCAGCCAAGGTCGAGAACCACTGCACTAAGACCTTGCTCTTTGCTGATGGGACAAATCCCATCCCTCGCTGTCTGTTAGGCCCATGAAATACTAGTCATTTTTCCTCGGAGCCTATGTTTAATGCAACGCTTTCCCACAGAGCTCTTCCGCTTACCACTTACGAGGGATGTTGCTGATCATTAAATGTCAGACAACCTGAATCCAAATCTTTCTCTAATGACCTGTTTTGGACGTGCTAAAAGCTTTCAAAGAGGAGCAGTCTTTTCCGGAGACTTAATCTGAGGATACTGTGTCTGACGAAGTTTCTGCACTGTCAATATTAGATCAGCTAGCAGATGTGTTGCGATTTACGGTTGTAAAGCCTTTTCATGCCTTCAGTGTTCCATTATCCCCTCAGCAAGAACCAGGGGCCTATGGTCAGACTGTTATCTCCATTCTTCAACTGGAGAAATGGGAGCTCAGAAAGGTCAGTGGCTTGCCCTGACCAGGTGGCTCAGTGGATTGGGGTGTCCTCCTTACACCAAAAGGTTGCTGCTCCGGGCACATACCTACCCATATACCGAGGTTGCTGGTTTGACCCGCTCGTGCGGTGGGTACGGGAGGCGACCAATGGATGTTTCTCCTATTGATGTTTCTCTCACTCCCTTCTCCTCTCTAAAAACATATCCTCAGGTGAGGATTTAAAAAAAAAATTTTTAATAGAAATGAAAGGTCAAGTGACTTGCTCCAGGTCACACAGCTAGTGAAGAGCAAGAGCAAACCCTACAGGCCTAACTCCCAATCTTCCCTTTTTATTTCATTACATGATGACAACTCTCAGGTGCTTTTGAAGTTCCTGTTGTAAAGACAGGCATGTAACTAAACATATACATGACTCTAGGGAAAGGCATGTGGTTACTTTTAGGGAGACGGCATTAGACACCATTGAATGATTGTCCCTGTGGAAAAGCACCAAACACAAAATAAAAACAAACCACTGACATTGTCTCTGTCAGTCATCAGGCAATTATGCTAATTAGCAGCATGCCTCCTCCTTAGCAGAATACTCCTTGGGTTAGACATACCATTTAATCTTTATAACCCTCAGGTGACCCAGATGACTTAGTCCACCCCTGTCCCCCAACAGTTCTATTGTGTACCTTAGTTATATCTATAAATATAGAATCTATTTTACTTCATTTTTCCATGGGATCGATTAAAGAAAGAAAGAAAAAAAAAACACCACCATCTGTAAGTAATTAGAAGCAACTTTTGTGGCCATCAGGGAATCTGAAACTTAGCTTCTAATTGCATCCACATAAAAAGAAAGGTTACCTTCTAGGGACATCATCAGGGACTCTGTGGAGGCAAATATGCTTTAATGGGGGCCTGCTGACTTTTCTTTCCATCTTTGTTCTGGGCATGTGGCCATGTTCTTGATCTCTGACCTTCAATGCTGACCTGCTACAGGCTTCATAAACAACATTAAGGCTCAGATAATAACTCCCCATAACTTTGTAGCTCTTTGTCCTAAAATAAAAGTTCGCCAATTTATTTTCTCCATTAGAAAATTGCAAATTAAAACTACATTGAAAATTTATTTTTTCACTTACTCAGATTGGCAAAAATTAAAAAGTTTGATAACCACAGTATGTTGGCAAAAGTGTGAGAAATGGGCAGTTACAAAGCAGATATGCTTGTAAATTAAAATGACCTCCCTTAAGAGAAATTCACAATATCTAACAAAATTATAAATGCTCATATCTTTTGAGCCAGTAAGTCTACATATAAGAATTTCTCTGACAACACACATGAGAAATGGCATGTATATATAAGCTTGTCCATTTCAGCATCCTATCTAATAAAAATGGAATATGCAAATTGACTGTCACACCATCACATATGCCGGTGCCCATAACCACAAGATGGTGGCGCCCAGTCCCCTCAGCCCTGCCGGAGTCCCACACTCCTTTCAGCCCAGCTGGGTGGGGGAGAGGGGGACGGCAGGTGCATGGTGCGGCCGGACCCACCCTCAGAACTCCAGCCACCCTCAGCCCTCCAGGGCTGGCCTGAGGTGCAGGCAAGTCTTGGATGGTGGCTGTCCAGCCGCCCAGGGCTGCCCGAGGCTCAGGTAACCAGGGTCAGCTGAGGCTAGTGCTGCCGGCAGTGGCAGCAGCAGAGGTGTGATGGGGGCGTCGTCTTCCCCTGATGGCCGGGTTGCCTCCCGCCCCTGAGGACTCCCAGACTGTGAGCAGGCCAGGCTGAGAGACCCCCTCCAGTGCATGCATTTTCATGCACCGAGCCTCTAGTTATTTATAATAAGAAAAAGTCAAAAAAGGTATAAATGTTCATTAATAAAGGACTGGTGATTTACAAAGCAGCCATAAAATTACATATTATGAAGTATCTTTTTCAAAAATGAGAATGCTCTTTGTACTATTATGAAATTATTTTCAAGATACATTATGTGAAAAAAGATACAGTATGTGCACAACTTTTTGAAATGCAAAACAAGTATGTTACATTCTACTAAAAAGGGAGAAATTATATACATTTGTATGCATACATATGTACATATGTTTATTTGTATAAGCATAAAATATCTCTGGAAAGATATACCAGAAACTGATAAAATTGGTTGGTCTTAAGAAGGAAGCTGGACAGCTGAAGAGCTGGGTTTGAAGAGAAACATTTCATTAAATATAATTTTGTATTTTTTAAAATTTTGAACCATGTAAATAAGAGTACCATTCCAACATTTAAAGCATTGTTTTGCCATCAGAAATGACTAAGATTCTTTCCCTACTAATTTCACAATACATTTCTCATGCATTAATGGGAGAGAAAAAAGCAAAATGCCCCAACATGCTTTCAAACTTTTTCTTCTCTAGTTTATTGACAAGGAAGACTTTAGTACCTAAAACTCTAACATGCTGTGATTTTGGTGAAAAATGATGAGTTAGCTAACTCCTTAGAATTTTATAAGCATTGATATTTCCCTGGGGTAGAGCTTCCAGCTAATTTTCCCAGTCACACTCTATCAGAAATGGAAAAAATGTGTATTTTTGGTACATTGATTTGAGTAGTGAGGAAGTAACCCCATGGGAATTCCATGGGATCATTTTATTTTATTCCCAAACTTGATCCCCCTTTTTAATTTGTTATTCGTTTCTATTTATTTAAACCACCACATCACTGAAGAGGGATTTAAATGAAGTCTAAAGGACAGGCAGAATAAATATTTGGAAATATTAAAACAGAATCCAAGGAAAAACATACAGATAAGAGTAAACACACCATTGAGTAACATATTAAACCACTGAGCTTTTCGGTTGCCAAATGCCACAACCAGTTACATAACTGCCATTTTCAAAAGGGGCGAAGGAGTTCTTTAAGGGAAGCAATGCTTTACCTAGCACTGAATTCAAAGAGAAGTTTTTTTCACTCATATTTCAGATCAAGACTCTGGAATAGGAAAAAAAACAATATATCATTCATACTATGTAAGAAACTTTAAATGATTTTTTTCATAATGGCCTAGAACATAAACCAAAAATATTATAATAAAACTCAACTTGATGACGGTATTTACCCAGCCAAGCCGTATAACAGCATATTGGGATCCAGGTTGACCATAAATAGAGGTGTGTAAAAGCTGTTAAAAGTCAAGTTTGCTCATGGTAAATTTCTAACATGTTCACAAATCCCTTGACTGAGATATAAGACACACTTGCTGTATACAACATTCCAGAAATTTTCCTGTCATCCACCCATTTGAGACGAGCTGAAGAATTAATTGCAAGAAATGACAAAGACCCAGAATGCCAGAATTCTGTGATACTGCTGATGACTGTTTTCCTATTTCTATTGAGAGAAAACGTATATTACAAATATCCACATGATTTTTAATCCTTGTATCTCAAGATGGTGAGTCATGCATGGTCAAATGCACAAACTGACTGGCTGTAGCAATGAGTGCACAGCAAGAAACAGCATGACGGAAGTAAATGCCCAGCCGGTGTGGCTCAGTGGTTGAGCATCGACCTGCGAACCAGAAGGTTATGGGTTCGATTCCTGGTAGGGGCACAAGCCTGGATTGCAGGCTCAAGGCAGCCGATCAATGATTCTCTCTCATCATTGATGTTTCTATCTCTCTCTCCCTCTCCCTTCCTCTCTGAAGTCAATAAAAAAAATAATAATAATAAAAGAAGAAGTCAATGGCCCTAATTTATTTACAAATAACTCTTGAGTTCCTACATTTTTATTTCTAGTGGACTTGGAGACTCAAGCAGCCTCTCCTCTCAATGTTCCAGAAGGGTAACTAACGCAGCAGAGGTCTTCTGGTGTAGAAGTCTGCAGATTTCTAAATAAAGTATCTCAAGAAAGAAAAGAGTTTCTTGTTGCAAATTCAGAGCAGTAGCAGTAATAAGAAAATATAGCTTCCTCTTATCAAAATGACCCGAGAGCATCTGAGAAACTCATTCTCCCAAACCCTGAAAGGCATCTTCAACAGTCTTCTTCCATTTATAGACTCTGTAGAAGGAACCATTCATGGTGCCAAAATTATTTTAGCTCATACACAAACAAGTAGTTCTGTAATTCTGCTTTTAACCTCTTCATATTAGGAAGAAATTAAGAGTAATATCGCACCACCAGTTTGTTGTGCAATCACTTTGAAAATGTTTACTTTGAGTGCTCAAAATGTCATGACTAAAAAAAACCCACTGGTCTGTGTCATCTACTCTTGACAATGAGTCATAACTGTGGAATTGGTTAATCTTTGCTCTAATCAGATGGAGTCTTCCCTTAAAAAGTGGATGTATTTTCAACTTCAAAGTATTTATTGCTTCGTGACAAATTCAATAACAAGTCTATGGCTTTGAAGTCTCATACCTTTGAGACTGTCATAATCTACTTAGACTTTTTGAATTTGCTTTCAATGTATGGCCCTGGCCTTGCTCCCTTGGCCAAATGTAAGCCCTTAGAGAGCTGGGGACAGCCTCCCGACTTGCCCCCATCCCCTTGGGCCCTGCCAAATGATCAGTGATCGCCTGCTAAGAATGCAGAGCGCAGACCCATGAAGTCTAATGGGGTCAGTGTTGCCGCATCGTAACTGGTACCCAGTGTCTAGGCCTGGTCTACTGATGGACATTTGGTTCTTTCCTTTTGCAGCTTTTGGTCTTGATTCATAGATTCTGATCCATATTTGATTCTGAGTTCCAAATCCCTGGCAAAAGGTTCGCAACCAAGTGGACCTGGTGCTCTGAGCTTTACAAATGCTTGCAAACCATAACAATGTAGGAAGAGTCATTAACTAAATGAATAGTAGCAATTAGTCGTCATGCTGTTGCATAAGCATTCTTCAAAATATAATCACTTTTCTAAACATAGGTTGGCAATTCAGGAAAGAGCCACTGAAAACATTATCATCATTATTTTTTCCATACAGTGAGCAGGGCTAATACTGTTTGCTTCAATCACAATGCAGTGTGCCAACATTGCAAGTCAGTGCCCGATTAGTTCCCAGAAGTAAGACAACCTTACCCTTGGGTATCTAGAACACTGAGAAGTCAGGTTGCTAACCCAGGACAGAAATTTAACACCAAAGATTTATTTTAGATACGTATTCTTCCGACCTCTTTTTCAATAGCTACAAAATTATGGTTAGTCCCCAGTAATTCACATTCTGATTATCTGCTCTAGAAACTCACAGCTAATTGTCATTTGTTGTTTAATCTAAGAAAAAAAAATTTATTGCCTGCATATCTTTACATATCATATCTTCATTAGGAGAATACAAATACCAAAAATACCATTATCACGCCAAAACTTAAGATGCAAATTGAAGTTAAAAGATTTCATTTTGACACCTAGATATGTTTTTGTTGAATCAGCCTATCTGCATCTCTGTTTCCCTTTTATAAAATTCATTTTTTAGATCTCGTGGAATTATTGTGAGATTAAATATGAGATATTATTATTTATGCATTTATGATTTGTGCATGAGAACATGTTTGGAATTACTGATATCACTCAGATCCCTTCCCACTGACCTATGAACTTGAGGCTACGGAAAAACTTGTCTTCCCCAAAACGTCATTCCTGTCAGTATACCAACACCTGCCATCCTCCTCACTTCAGCCTTTCAGCTCACACCTGAACTATTCAAGTGAGTAGACCTCTTCACTTATACTTCCCTATCTATAAAACAAATTGAATATGTATGCCCAACATTTATTTCTAAAGTATTTCTAAATTTATTTCTAAAGTAGGGGCCCAGTGCACAAATTCGTGCACCTTGAAAGAAATGGTGGGCACAGGGGTGGGTCTCAGCCCATCCTCCACGCCCCCACCCAGCCCCTCCCACTGCGGCTCCTGGTCCCCTGTCTGCTGACAGCCCGGCTCCTGCCAACGCTTCTTGCAAGCACTGACAGTGCCAGCCCCACTCGCACCTGCTGATAGAGCAGAGCGATTGGGGCCAGCGCCAGCAGCAGGTGTGAGCGGTGGCTGCTGCCCCAATCTCCCCTCAGGAGCAGGGGGAAATGGAGAAGCCCTCAGGGGTGATTGGGACCGGCAGCCGCTGCTCGCACCTGCTGATGGCGCTGAGCAATCAGGACCGGCGCTGGGTGCCAGCAGTGGGTGCGAGCAGTGGCTCCAGCGCTGGCAAGCAGGTGTGAGCTCTGGGTGGGACCATGGTGTGAGAGGGAGCAAAGAATTTTCAGTAACCACCAGAGGCTCACCCCGATGACAGCAACTGGCGCCCCCACTCACCTGCTCCACCACCCACCATGTTCCACACTCTGCCACCTGCTGCCATGCCCCCTGGTGGTCAGCGCACGTCATAGTGACCGGTTGTTCTGTTGTTCTGCTGTTCGGTCTATTTGCATATTGGGCTTTTATATAGAGAGAGATTACATATAGCACTAGAATACTAATATATTATGTACACAGTAAACTACACATAAAAATAGAATAGGGTAAGATAAAAAAATAGATAGCTATCTCTAGCCAGTTTAGATATCCCTAGCTGGTTTGGATAGAGTGTCAGCCTGTGGACTGAAGAGTCCTGGATTTGATTCTGGTCAAGGGCATGTACCTTGGTTGCAGGCTTGATCCTGGCCTTGGTTTGGGGTGCATACAGGAGACAACCAGTCAATATGTCTCTCTCACATCAATGTTTCTCTCTCCCCCTCCCTTCCACTCTCTCTAAAATCAATGGAAAAATATCCTTGGGTGAGGATTAACAGCAATAAATAAATAAATAATAAAAAGTTTTTTAAAAATTTAGATAGCTAGCTCGAGAGAAGTTCTCATATTATCTTCCCATATCCCACCAGATACCTTCTGGTGCCAAGAAACAATCCTATTTCTCTTAATTGTCTGTATTGTAGCAGAATTTTCATTGCTGAAAAGTTAAAAGGCAAAAATAAACATCACTTTTCATGTAAATACCTAGTGTTACCTATTTCAACAGCTTGGAGTCCTTTAACAGGTTTCCATTAAGATGTGTGCCCCTGGAAGCTACCCTTTAAATAGTAATTTAACTAGTCCAAACCTTGTATCCAGAAAGATGGGGTGTGTCCAAAAGAGGCAACAGGTCCAAAATGGAGTCACTTGTGCTAAGCCACACCAAATTTAATGTCTAACCTAATTGTAGTTCCGGCCTCTCCCAGGAGTGGAATTTTAAACCAATCTGCCAGAAGCCAATGCCAGCGTTTCAGCAAGGGCTGAATCATCTGGGAATGGCTAAAAGGCATTTCCCCAAACCTGAAAAGGATGATTGCTTGCTGCCAGACAGTTTAGGGCATTTCAATCTACATGTTATTGCTTCCTACTGGCCAAACACCTGAACAGCCGTAGGCAAATTCCCCAATCTGACAATGGACTGTGTATAGAAACCCGACCCTTTGATGTGTATATCTACCTCGCCTTAGGACAAATTGTATTAATAAAAGGCAAGGGGTCCTGAGATGAGGAGAACTTAGCTGCCTAAGCTAAGTCTTCTCTGACTCCCTATAATGCCTTTCAAAATTATGTTTCATCTCTAGACTCATTTAATTTACCCATAGCGCCTTCTCCAGATTGCTGAACCCTTCTTGATACTGGATCAAGACCACTGGCACCAATCAGTCTGGAATTTCCTGGTCAGCCCTAGTGAGGGAATCTCCCTGAGAAGACCCTCTGCCTTCCCCTAGGGCAGCGGTTCTCAACCTGTGGGTCTCAAACCCTTTGGGGGTCAAACGACCCTTTCACAGGGGTCGCCTAAAACCATCGGAAAACACATATATAATTACATATTGTTTTTGTGATTAATCACTATGCTTTAATTATGTTCAATTTGTAACAATGAAAATACATCCTGATATCAGATATTTACATTACGATCCATAACAGTAGCAAAATTACAGTTATGAAGAGGCAATGAAAATAATTTTATGGTTGGGAGTCACCACAACATGAGGAACTGTATTAAAGGGTCGCGGCATTAGGAAGGTTGAGAACCACTGTCCTAGGGGCAGGTGACCTTGCTGAAATAATCCACTCTTTTCATTTTCTTGTCTCGGCCCCATTTCTGCCTATAAAAGCCTTCCCTTTTGTATGGCTCCTCAAAGCACTTTTATATTTACTAGATGGGATGCTGCCCAATTCATGAATCATTCAATAAAACTAATTAGATCTTTAAATTTACTCCATTGAATATTTGTTCAACAGATAAAGTTTTTTTTAACCTTCTCCAATGTGTGTTGTTTTTTTTTAATCCTCACCCAAGGATATTTTTCCATTGATTTTTAGAGAGTGTAAGAGGGAAAGACAGAAATATTGATGTGAGAGAAACACATGGATTGGTTGCCTCCTGCCCACGCCTTGACTAGGGAGGAGTCTGCAACTGAAGTACATGCCCTTGACCAGATGGAACCCAAAACCCTTCATCTGCAGGCCTAAGCTCTATCCACTGAGCCAAACTGGCTAGGGCTCCAATGTGTTTTTTCCAACACAAGCAATTTAGTTCTCAGCAAACACTGACTGGGTGTCTTATCAATTTAACTCAATTTTTTTTTAATCCTCACTGGAAGCTATTTTTTCATTGACTTTCTTTTTTGGAGAGCATGGAAAGGAGGGAGAGAGACAGAGAGAGAGAAACATCAATGTGAGATTGGTTGCCTCCTGCATGCACCCCAACCTGGGCTGAGGATCAAGCCTGCAACCTACGTGAATGCCCTTGATTGGAATCGAACCCGGAACCCTTCAATCTGTGGCCAACGGTCTATTCACTGAGCCAAACCTGCCAGGGCAATCCTTAGTATCAGATCCAACAGATAAGGGCTCAGTCTTTTAAGACTGCCCAACTCCAGATGCCAAATGCAAGTCCAGATTGTTACCTGTGCTTCTGACGACTGGCTATAAGTTGGAGTTTCCCAGGACTTCCTCCTCAAGTTCCACCAATGTGCTAGAGAGGCTGGAAGGTTCAAACTTCTGACCACTTGGTCCTTCTGGTGGCCAGCCCCAACCTGAGTCAATCGAGGGGCCCTATTCAGTCCCCCATTCACATAAACTCTGGTATACTCAAGAGGGGCTTCTTATGGATGACAAAGGATACTCCTATCGCTCTGGAAATTCCAAGAGCTTTGTGCCAGGAACCAGGATTAAAGAGCAAATATATTTCTCTTATTTGTTTTATTCTTTTATTTTATTTTATTTTATTTTATTTTTCCCATTACCATTTATCCCCTATATGCCCTCTTCCAATCCAACTCCTCCTACCTCCCCCAATCACCACACTGTTGTCCGTAAGTTCTCTCTCTTTTTGTTTCTTTTTTGCTGAATTCCCCCAACCCACCCCATTACCCCACCACCACCACTACCACACCAGAGCTGTCTGCCTGCTCTCTATCTAGGGGTCTGTCTATATTTTGCTTGGTAGTTCAGTTTAAATTCCACATACGAGTGAAATTATGATACTTGTCTTTCTCTCACTGGCTTATTTCACTTAGCATAATGTTCTCCAGGTCCATCCATGCTGTCACAAAGGGATAAAATTTTCTTCCTCTTTAGGGCAGAGGAGTATTCTATGGTATACATGTACCACAGTTTTTTTATACACTCATCTACTGATGAACACTTGGGGTGCTTCCAAATCCTGGCTATCCTGTATAATAAAAGCCTAATATGCAAATCGACTGAATGGCAGAACAACCAGTGGAATGACCGGTCGCTATGACATGCACTGACCACCAGGGGTCAGATGCTCAATGCAGGAGCTGCCCCTAGCCTGCAGGCCCCAGGCCAGCCAACCTGGGTGCCAGCAGGGGCTCCCAATCACCCCGCCAGTCACCCCACAGATCGGCCCTGATCAGCAGCCAGGTCTAGGGACCCTACCCATGCACACATTTAGCGCACCGGGCCTCTAGTTGTAAACAGTGCTACAATGCCCATAGGAGTACATATATATTTTTTCAAATTTGTGTTTCCAGTTTCTTTGGCTAAATTCCCAGAAGTGGAATTGCTGGGTCACAAGTCAGTTCCTCTTTATTTATTTTCTTTTTTTAAAGCTAACTCCATACTGCTTTCTACTATGGTTATACCAATCTGCATTCCCACCAAACATGCACAAGGGTTCCCTTTTCTCCACATCCTCACCAACATATGTTGTTTGTTGATTTATTCATGATACTCATTCTGACAGCAAGCATGAAACTAAAGAGTTTTTGCATAGCAAAGGGAACCATCGACAAAATGAAAAGACAACCCACTAAATGGGAGAACATATTCGACAATGATACATCTGATAAGGGATTAATATCCAAAATTTATAAAGAACTTATAAAACTCAAAACCAACAAACAAATAGACAATCCAATTAAGAAATGGGCAAAAGACCTGAATCAAATGTTCTCATCTTTGGCCTTTGGGAGCCTTTTTAAGTTGGCTCCTGAGGCCTTGTCACAAAATATTAGTGACCTTTGAGAAACTCCTTGCTATCTGATATGACAATATTTTCCTGGACTAGCTTGTACATTTCCGGACCAGACTTGGAGTTAGCATCTCTCTAAGAAGCTGGTTTCTCTTAGTGATGAGGGGTATTCCTAGACCACAATAGAAGTATTGCTAGTTCTGGGTGCTAAGGAAGTTTATTCAGATTGACTTAGTGTCTGTTTCTAGGGAGAGGTAGGCAATATTTTATGTATAGGTAGTCTCTACCTATACTTAGTAAGTTTTCCACATTGCTAATCTTGGTTTACAAAAACAAAAGAGGTGATGGAATTAGACTATTGCATGATGATTTATTTGTTTAATCACACAGTATGCACACATTAGGACCTCAGAATACCGTACCATTAACACCAACTCCAGTAAGATCACTGAAAAAAACTGAAGTTTTTTTGCATTTGCTATCTCCGTCATCTTTTCATGTTTTTAATAGTAGTGTTTTATCCATATTTTCAAGTGTATTGCTATTACAGATTGTACTCACACATCCTTATTACTCTAGTCTTATTGTGCTTTCAGACACACATTGAGGTGTGTTTGTGTGTGTGTGATTAATGCTTACCCCCAATTCATATGTCAACGTCTCTCATCATGATGGTTGTCTGAAGCTTGTTCTCAAGTAGATTCCTCAAGAAGTGTTGTTGGCTAAATAAAATATCATATAGTCTGAAAACCCTGTGGCTAGACCACAAAGATATTTATCTGGGAACAAGGGAGAGTTTCCATAAAAAAGGAAAAATACAACTGTAATACAGTTGCTGGATTTTCTCTTGTGATTATAGCTCAGTCCCAGCCAGTGAATTTCTTCTGAAATTCTGCAGGTATTAAAGGAATTGAAAGAACTGAAGAAAAAAAGAAAGCAATATTCCCTGAGTTTTAGCACAGTGATAATATTTTGTATGCAGATTTTATAACTAAGAGCCCTCAACTCTCATTTAATTTCTTTGAATGTATTAAATGTTACTTCCTTTTGTTCTGTCTAAAATCATTGCTATCAAAAGTTTGGTGACAGATCTGTTTTTTTCTTTTCTAAGTGGACTTTTTTGTCTAGATGCCCCAACTTATTTTTCTTTAAAATATAGCAATTATATTGTAATATGTATTGATGTTGTTAGTTCTGATCAATTTTCACAGGTATGTAGTATAACTTTCTAATATGTAGTTTTAAATATATATATTTTTTTAATTTCAAAAATGTGTCCTTAATTATGTTTTGTTTTGTTTTTGTTTTTGCTATTTGTAATTATTCTGTCCCTTGCTTTGGTTTTACTCTTGAGGGACTTCTGTTAAACATTTGCAGCAGGTATGAGCCATGGTCAGGGCCTGTGTGGAAGGCAACCATGGATGTTCCTCTTACATTGACGTTTCTCTCTCTCCAAAAGTCAAATTTTAAAAAATGGAAAAAGACAAATACAACCAACTTAAAATCTCCTTTAGAGACATAATAAATTGGGGGAAAAAAATTTAATTGTAAAACTCAATCTTAAGTCTTTAGGGGGAGGGAAAAGGTATACTTTCTACATTAATGGTAGGAATATAAAATGGTTACAGCTTTCTGGAGGTTCATCTATGACATGTTCTTTGACCCGTTACCCATTCCCTCTCTCTGATGGGAAAACACTAGCATATAGCAATTCTCAGTGCAGCATTACCTGTAATAGGGAAAAATACCACCAGTTAAAATGCCCAAAAATATTTAAATGTTAAGTAAACCATGGTATACTACTATATACAAACTAAAGTGACAAGTAAATGGAAGATGTAATACATGAATGTTTCTATGAGATAAAGAAAACTAAAACATTTTTGAGCCCATGACCATATTATAAAATTATATAGTAACGAGAGGCCCAGTGCATGAAATTCGTGCACTGGAGGGGGGGGGGGTGTCCCTCAGCCCAGCCTGCACCCTCTCCAATCTAGAACCCCTCAGGGGATGTCCCACTGCTGGTTTAGGCCTGATCCTACAGGAATCGGGCCTAAATCAGCAGTCGGACATCCCTCTCACAATCCAGGACTGGTGGCTCCCAACCACTCGCCTGCCTACCTGCCTGATTGCCCCTAACTGCTTCTGCCTGCCAGCCTGATCACACCCTAACCACTCACCTGCCAGCCTGATTGACGCCTAACTGCTCCCCTGCTGGCCCATTCGCCCCCAACTGCCCTCCCCTGCAGGCCTGGTCACCCCCAACTGTCCTACATGCTGTATATTATTATTTTCTTAAATATATTTTTATTGATTTCAGAGAGGGAGGGAAAGGGAGAGATAGAAACATCAATGATGAGAGAGAATCATTGATTGGCTGGCTGCCTCCTGCACTCGCCCCACTGGGGACCGAGCCCGATTGGCTGGAATAGAACCCGGGACCCTTCAGTCCACAGGCCGACACTCTTTCCACTGAGCCAAACCAGCTAGGGCCTGGATACTATTCTTAAGCTCCATTTCATAAATGAGAACATTGCGAGTAGTCAAATAAATTACTCTATGTTACACTGGTTAGCTTAACTGTTCCAAAGTGACAGTGTCTCAGGAAACATTTCAATGATTTCTACTGGCTGGTTGCTTTCCCTTGGCCCCCAGTTCTGGGCCTTGCTTCCCTTGCAAATATCCCCATTTACTCCTCTAGGGTAAAAAAAGAAAAGTAAGAACTGAAAATCTCAAGAGCATTTCCAAGAAGCCAAAACAATGAATTATTGAATACAGAATTTGAAAAGAGAAAATAGAACCATAGCCCCAAAAAAAGTTTAATTAGGGAGATAAAAATAATAATGAAGTTGTAAACATATTTTGGGATTGAAGAGAGCCTTTTCCACAGCCACCTCCCCCATTACACACACACACACACACACACACACACACACACACACACACACACACAACCATCTCCCTCTTTATCTCCTGACTCAACATCTTGCCCAGATACACCCACTGGGCCCTAGTAATCCCAAGGCTTTGAGACAAGCCAGCAGCCCTAGCTCAGAAAATAGTTAGAATCCACAGAAAAAATCCTCATGGACTATGAAATCAAAGGACTGGCCATTTCATCACTCGTGAAATGGACTAACGAAATCCATTGTTTTTAAAGGGGGAAATTTCCCCAGTTAGATGGATTCCAAACCTTCTGTAGGTTGACTATTCCCAGGTAGGCCTGACCTGTCAGGCTTCTTTGTTGCTGCTTAATTGAATTGTTCCTTATCGTTCATTCAGAGACCAGGGTGAACTGGAAACTGGAAGGTCTTTGAAATGGCTTTCTAAAAACGGCATGTACTGTTGATATGCCTTCTGTTTGTACCCCAGATAAAAATGATAAGCCAAGGAAAAGAAATAAAGTTAAATCCAATCTTAGGTTCGTGGGTCCGTTGTGGATAAATATGAGTACATATTATCTGCATGCATGTGGTGGAGCTCTGTGGACCATGAAAATAGGATTATAATAAACCCATGGCTAGTATTTCAGGACCACAGCCATAAAGGAAAGACTTAAAAGGTTTCATCATTAGACTAATTGTAATTCACTTGATCCTCCATTGTAACAAAATGCCTCTGTCTACTTTTCCAAGCTATTATTTCTTACATTCAGCATATTGGCTTGTCTATCATTAAATATTCATTCTCTACAGTGCATTTTGGAAGACAAACAAAGCAGTCACTTTACTGCTTTATATTGATTGCTGGGTTGTCCTTGGGAAAAGCTTTCAGCAGGTTCAATACTTCTGAATGATATTTGGGTGTGTACTCCATGACTGGCAATATATTTTTCTTCTCATTTCAGAAACAGAATGTTAGAACTTAGCTCTTTATTTTTTCATCTAGTCTATATTCTCATTATTCATGAAGACCTCAAGTGATACTGAACTGTAAATGGCCTCTTATCTATTTACAAGAATATTAAAATAGAAAACAGACATGATTACCAGACATGATTTTAATGGTTTTAAAAGGAAATTATGCAAACAGTGAAGAATGGTGCCTTCAGAGAGGCCTGAAGCTAAGGGCTACAGGTATACTTTTGCCGCACTTGAAGAAGAATTACTTTTATTTAGCTGAGAAGGTCCTTTCTGAAGATTTACTTACATCTAGTTTAAACCTAAACTTGTGATTTATAGAATCCTTGCAAATATATTGTTCAGTATGTTTTTACTGATTTTCTTTTATTTTCTTTCTTTCTTTTTTTTTTTTTTAGAGAGAGGAAGGGAAAGGGAGAAAGGAGACAGAAAAAGAAGCATCAGTGGGAGAAATATCATCCATCTGCTGCCTCCTGCACGCCCCCTATTGGAGATTGAGCCTGCAACCCAGGCATGTACCCTGACTGGGAATCTAACCGTGACCTCGTGGTTCATGGGTCAACTCTCAACCCCTGAGCCACACGAGCTAGGCATAGCCTCAGTACCTTTTTCGTGACAGTTTCTATTTTGAAAATATATATATATTTTTATGGATTTCAGAGAGGAAAGAAGAGAGAGAAAGAGATAGAAACATCAATGATGAGAAAGAACCATTGATCGGCTGCCTCCTGCACACCCTCCACTGGGGATAGAGCCCGCAACCTGGGCATGTGCCCTTGACTAGAATCAAACCCGGGACCCTTCAGTCCACAATCAGATGCTCTATCCACTGGGCCAAACTGGCTAGGGCAACACAGTTTCTCAGAAGTATCCAGGTTCTTATGAGAGCCCCTTTGGGTTGAGTGTATGATGTGTCTTATCTTCCACAAAGTGGATTTAAATAGTGCCCGTTATAATTTTAAATATGTTAATTACATGCTTGATATGGTAAATATTTAAGAAAGACCAATTATTATTATAGAAAAGATACATGGGAATATGCAATAGTCATTTCCTTTCTTTTTTCTAGCCTTATTGAGATATAATCCTATCTAATAAAAGAGAAACATGGTAATTAGCGTACAACCGCTACCCTTCCCATTGGCTAATCAGGGCGATATGCAAGCCAAGATGGCTTAACTGCCAGCCAAGATGGCGGCCAGCAGCCAGGCAGCTTGAAACTAACATGAGGCTTGCTTGCATCAGTGACGGAGGACTCCAACGTTCCCCGCCTGCCGCTGCCAGCCTCTGAGCTGCAACTCTAAGCAACTATGTAACAAATATAGAAGCTAAACAAAACCCCAGAAACCTGCTTTAGTCGCCGGGCTTCAGCCAGCAGGATCACAACATTGTTTCAAATACAGAAGGTAAACAAAGGCCAGAAACCTGCTTTCAGCAGCGGAGGCCTAAGAGCTGGAGCCAAGCCTCAAAGCTAAAGCTGGCCCAGAATGAAAAAAGAAAAAAAAAAGAAAAAAAGGAGCGGTTGGGAGCTTCAGTCACCTGCCAGCCTGAAAACAGCCCTCAGCCCCTCACCCAGGCTGGCCAGGCACCCCAATGGGGACCCCCACCCTGATCCAGGACAAACCAGCCAGCACCCACCCGTGCACCAGGCCTCTATCCTATATAGTAAAAGGGTAATATGCCTCCCAGCACCAGGATCAGCGGAGCCGAGAGGCCTCCCAGCACCGGGATCAGCATGACAGGGGGCAGCGCCCAAACCCCCTGATCACCCTGCGGCTCTGTGTGTGACAGGGGGCGGGGCCACAACCTCCCTATCAGCCCTGCTCTGTTCGTGACAGGGGAAGGTGCCCCAACCCCCTGATCAGCCCTGCTCTGTGGGTGATGGGGGGGAGCTCCCCAACACCCTGATGGGCTCTGCTCTGTGTGTGACAGGGGGCAGCGCCCCAACCCCCTGATCTTCCCTGCTCTGTGCATGACAGGGGGTGGTGCTGCAACCTCCCCATCGACCCTGCCTTGAGTGTGACGGGGGCGGCGCCCCAACCCCCCAATTGGCCCTACCCTTTGCGTGACTGAGGGTGGCATCGCAACCTCCCAATCCGCCCTGCTCTGTGCATGACAGGGGGCGGCGCCCCAACTCCCTAATCGGCCCTGCTCTGAGCCCGACCAGGGGCTGCACCTAGGGATTGGGCCTGCCCTCTGCCACCCGGGAGCAGGCCTAAGCCAGCAGGTCGTTATCTCCCAAGGGGTCCCAGACTGTGAGAGGGCACAAGAGGGGCTGAGGGACACCCCCCTCCCCCGCCAGTGCACAAATTTTTGTGCACCGGGCCTCTAGTCATAATAATAAAAGGCCAAGAGGCGTCAGGACCAAGACAACCAAATGGCTGGTCACCATGGGGTGCATGGAGCACCTCTAGGGTCGGCACCCCATAGGATGCCTCCTCGCACGGCGGGAAGCAGGAGGCGGGGCACCTCCTCGCAGCGGCAGGAGGTGGGAGGCAGGAGGCGGGGTGCCTCCTTACATGATTTCCATTGTGCGCTGGGCTTCTAGTGAACATATAACATTGCATTAGTTTGTGTGTCATTTTTTTATTCTAGCTAATCTAAAAATGTTTACTAAGTGGATACTATGTTCTCTGTGTGCTTTACCATATGCAGATACTACTATAAAAAATCCACTGTGTAAAGTATATAGCAAAGTATGAAATATTGGAGAAAAACACAGACGCAGAAAACAGTATGGTGATTGCCAAGGGAAAGAGTGTTTGGGGAAGGTGGGAGAGAGCAAAGAGGGGATAAATGGTGGTGAAAAGAGACTTGACTTTGGGTGGTGACAATGCGTTATGTAGAAGATGTATTATACAGGGTACACTTGAAACCTGTATGGTTTTATAAACCAATTAGAGGCCTGGTGCACAAAATTCGTGCACAGGTAGGGCCCCTAGGTCTGATTGGCGATCAGGGCCAATGGGGGCCTTCCAGCTGCCATCAGGGGCCTTCCTTGCCCCGGCTTCCAGCTGCTGGCAGAGCCTTCATTCATTCTGCGCCACCCCCTGTTGGTCAGCGCACATCATAGTGAGCGATCAAACTCCTGGTCTCCCCAGTCGAACTCCCAAGGGGACACTTTGCATATTAGCCTTTTATATATTTAGATGTCTCCCTAATAAATTCAATAAAAAAGAAAAGAGCTAATAGATAATGATTGTTTGAAATTCATATAAAGTATGGGTTCTCAACCTTCTGGCCCTTTAAATATAGTTCCTCATGTTGTGACCCAACCATAAAATTATTTTCGTTGCTACTTCATAACGGTAATGTTGCTCCTGCTATGAATTGTAATGTAAATATCTGATATGCAGAATGGTCTTAGGCGACGCCTGTGAAAGGGTCATTCGACTGCCGAAGGGATCACAACCCACATGTTGAGAACCACTGATATAAAGCATTTTGTCCCATTTCATGATCCTTTTAATAGGTTATTTTCTTATTTAGACTTAATTACTCTGGTTGTGATCTGAAATTATTGCAAGTAACCTGTGAAATATCCTTCATTTTTCTCTATCACCACAAGTCTCTTAAGGATTTCAATAAATTATTTTAATGATGAGCATTATCCTTAATGTTCATTTTACTGAACCATTCAGGAACTGTCACCATGATAGTATTCAACAAAGCACTTGGATTCTAAGCCATTTCAAGTGCATTCACCCCAGAGAGCTCTCTCAGTCTCTTCCCACCAAGGGAAGATGTAACTAGAAGTCAGTCATCTACAAACTGAAAGAGGACTCTCACCAGAACCTGACCTTGCTGGATATCTGCCCTTGGACTTCCATCCTCCAGAACTCAGAGAAATATGTTTCTGTTGTTTATAAGCCACCCAATCTATGGAACCTTGTTACAGCAGCCCAAAGTGACTAAGACAGTGTACATAAGATTTGTGCACTTCATGGTATATAAATTTTACTCCAAAGATGAAGAATCTGTAACAAATAGTAACTGTAGTAGGTTTGCTTTTTCTCAGTGGGTTAGCAATTCTAAAACTGCTCTCTGTATATTCTACATTGAGTGACTGTCCAAAGGGATAGTAAAAGCCAGGCTTTTCATTGTTGGTGAATGGAGTCATATTGAGAGTGTAAGGTGTCTATACTAATAAAAGGCTAATATGCAAATTGTCCCCTTGGGAGTTCGACTGACCAGGAGTTCAACTGCTCGCTATGACGTGTGCTGACCACCAGGGGGTGGGGCAGAATGAAGGAAGGCTCTGCCAGCAGCTGGCAGCCAGGGGAAGTAAGGCCCCGATCGGCTCTGATCGCCGGCCAGGCCTAGGGACCCTACCCGTGCATGAATTTTGTGCACCGGGCCTCTGGTAGAAAATAAAAATTAAATATCTTTTGTTGTACAATAAGAATGGACTCCCCGTGGGTATTTTCTGGAGAGGCTATAATACAGGTTTGAGTTGCTTTTTTTTAATGTTCTTCTGGACTAACCAATAGAGTGGCAGGTTTATATGGGTTACATACACTAAATATGAACTTAATGACTCTCTCCTCCCCTCACTCCACCTGCATTCAAACTTTATAAGGCCAATGTCCTGTCTGTTTTGCTGGTCATTTTAGCTCAGGTGTCACAATTACTAGTAAATTCTGAATCAATCCTGGTTGAAATAATGAGTGATTTGGGACAATTTGCTTAACCTCTCCAGGCCTCAATTATACATGGTTCAAATATCAATTAGTGTTACACTTTATGCTTCTCAACTTTTTCAACAGAAATAGCACCAACTACAGAGGAGAAGAAAACATTTAACCCTCGAAGTCTGGGGTAGCCTGAAGCAGCCCATTACAGTTCTGATAGTTCTCCAGAGTTTCTTCAAAGTCTCATGTTTCATCTTAAAACTTGCTTGGGGAGGAGGGGCGGGGGAGGGCATGTGATGCGGGGAGGGGCAGTCGGAGAGAGGTCAATGGGGGGAAAAGAAGACTTATGCAATACATTAAACAATAAAGAATTTAAATTTAAAAAAAACTTGCTTAAATTTTACATTCCAAGCCATTATATACCAGCACTTATTTAAAATGAAGGTAATTTTATTTCAAATCTTCTAATAAAAATGAATAGCATGGTACAGATTACCCCCAGGGTGACACAAAACTCAAACCTTTTGAGAAACACAAGTATTCATTAAGTGCTCTATAAGGATCCCTTTTTTGCTCAAAATTTTATGATTCTTTGATTCTAACAAGTCAAGCAACTATTATTTACTGAATTTCTTTCCCTGGGAGAATACAAGGAACCTTTGGATAAACTCTGGCTTCAAGGAGATTGAGCTGTGATGACAAGCCATACACACATTGAAAAGATAAAATTATGAGGTGCAATAGCGTAGTGAAGCCGCTGTCAGTGCAGAGAAGTTCAGAAGAAGGCATAAGAACATCCCTCTAAGTGGTTCTCAACCTTGGGTGCACATTAGAATCCTGATTTCTGGGCCTCATCCTCCGGAAATTCTGTTTCTTTGTGTTAGTAATGTTTTGGCCCCACCCCATTACAAAGAAACAGAATTTCCGGAGGATGAGGCCCAGAAATCAGGATTTTAAAAAGATTCCCAGGTGATTCTAATGTGCAGCCAAGGTTGAGAACCACTGCTCTAAGCCCCAGCTTCCTCATTTGCAACATGGGGTAGCAATGCTCACACCTTTTATCCCAGATGGTGGTTATAAAGCTCAATGAGCCCTGGCCAGTGTTGCCAAGTGGTTAGAGCGTCGGCCCATGCCCTGAAGGGTTTGGGGTTTAATTCCCGGTCAAGGGCACATACCTGGGTTGCAGGTTCAATCCCCGGCCTTGGTCAGGACACATGTGGGAGGCAACCAATTGATCTCTCTCTCTCTCTCTCTCCCTCTCTCTCTCTCTCTCGCCTTCCTCTCTTCCACCTTCCATTCCACTCTCTAAAAATTAATGGAAAAAAATATCTTCAGGTGAGGATTAACAAAAAATAAAGTTCAATAAGGTATTATATGCTCACTTGCAAATAAGAAATAATATTATTAAGTGATCAGAGCATGTCGCTCACACAGTGCAATCTTGACATATGGGTAGCAAATCAGTTGACAGGCTACCATGGGGGATGGCCTTCATGAAGACATGGAAAGAGAAATATATCGCAAAGATACAGGAAACCAAAAGAACAGAATCTTTATTGAGCTCAAAGCTCAATTATGGGAGAGATCTCTGGAAAAACAAAGAAAGAAATTGCAGGCCTTGAATTCTAAGTTAGGGAATTTAGAATCACTCCTGTGGCCTTTATTTTTAAAAGGTAAACCCCTTGGTATAATTTGGTTCATGTTTTGAGACAGCTGGGAACGTTTTGGCACAGACCAAAGGGCTATTTTAAATGTTTCAACTCCTTTAAAGAATATTAAAAGGAGGATTGAAGAAACCAGATAATTGCTTGCAGAGATCAAATGTCAGAATCGTAACATTGCTAAGAGAATAAAGAAGGAGAATATGGTTGCATTTTTTATTTTAAAAAAAGTGAATTGGCTTTGTGCCAGGTGTGTGAGAACAGAATAGAAGTAAATTCAAAAAGGAGTTTCAATTTAACTCTTGGTGGGAGGCTAAAAGTAAGTATTCTCCAGCACAATTTTGGAATAAATTCCAGCATTACTGAATGAATAACACATGGTTCAAGTATTAATCTGAAAACTAAATTGGTAAATGTGATGAGATCTTTAAATTTGTAGAAGGCTGAGGGCTGGGGCATGATGTAAGGGAAATAGTACTTGGTGATAATGATAAGTCTGTACATCTGATTACTTAAATGGGATATTTGAAAATCAAGTTAAAAGGGAAGATATTGTTAACATAAAGCATTAGAATTGGTTCAATGGAAACATGTAAACACAAAATAGGTCCCTATTTTAAGAAGTTTCTATAAAGCATACCTTCTTTTCCAAAATGTGAGAAAGACCACAAAACTTTCTGTTGAAACCATTTATGTTTTTTGTTGTTGTTGTTGTTTGGGGTTAAACCTCGCCCAAGGCTATTTTTCCATTGATTTTTAGAGAGAATGGAAGAAAGAAGGAAAGACAGAGAGACACATCGATGGGTTGCCTCCTGCACGAGCCCTGACCAGGGCTCAAACTGAGGAGGAGCCTGCAACCAAGGTCTGTGCCCTTGACTGGAATCAAACCCGGGACCCTTTAATCTGCAGGCTGACGCTCTATCCACTGAGCCAAACCAGCTAGAGCTCATCATTGATGTTTCTATCTCTTTCTCTCTAGTGAGTGTTTATTGATTATTATACTCTTCTCTAGTTTCTGGTCAATTGTTATATTTTATCATACAAGTAATATATAAGGAGGAAAATTTTTCCATCCAAATAGGAATGTTTGCCAAGTATAGACATGGAAGTAATCATCAAGAATGTCAGACAAAAACCAAAGGGAGTACTTCATTAGCTCAATTATTTCTTTATGAAAATAGTTATTTTGGGATACAACCATTAAACAACCTATCGAGCACTATAACTCCAGAATGATGAAATGAGTTTTTATATATCTTGTACTTAGTCAGAAATTCATCCTCTTCAGGTCATTTCTTAAATTGGTCATCAAAAAACACTAACTACCACCCAGCTGGTGTAGCTCAGCAGTTGAGCATCGACCTATGAACCAGGAGGTCATGGTTTGATCCCCAGTCAGGGCATATGCCTGGGGTTGCCGGCTCGATCTCCAGTGTGGGGTTTGCAGGAGGCAGCCAATCAATGGTTCTCTCTCATCATTGATGTTTCTATCTCTCTCTCCCTTCCTCTCTGACGTCAATTTAAAAATAAATAAAACTTTTAAAAAATTATGCTTTTTACTGCATATATGCTACACCTCAATAAAAAGAGAGCAAAGCTAATATCTCTGATTAATATTATGAAATGTATACTAGTATTTCCATGCTAAATAACTTCCAGCTCTGGGAAAATTAAAGACTGGAAAACATTGAATATTAATCTAGTCAGCAGGATCCACAGCTGAGTTCGCTGCATATGGACTTGACATGGTGATATTACAATTTGCCCAGGGCATTATGTGTGATGCACCAGTGGGACATTCGGGGAGGGTAGTGAATAGCGAATATACAGTGAATCTGCTTTCTGGTGAGTCATGTGTGAGTCAGAATGCGGAGGAGCAGGGAGTGGAACCTTTCCCCAACACAGTGCCCCTACTGACCACGGATTCTTGGTTTTGGCTCTGATGAGGGTTTTTTTTTGTCAGATTTTATGGTTTTCCACATTCTACAACACAAGCATAAATAAATGACACATGCTTAGGGCCTGCAGATGCCGTTAGATGTTCCCTGGGGACCAGCTCTCTACCTTCTCCCGCCCTCAGCCCCCTTTCTTCATAATGCAACACACATTGGGCATTTGGACTTGAATTAGCCGGCAACAGTTGGATTTTTACTTTGGACTTTCATTTGCCTGCTGCTGAAGTGGCTCTAGGTGAGGTACGATTAGGATCTAGCCCACAGGATTCCAATGAATAAGCTTTTAGAAATTGTTTGAAAGGTCACCTCTACCAGAGCAAAAGCTTTGGGATGTCTCTATGCATGTTAACCACATGCTGGTGTACTGTATGTTTCATTCTGTAAAACTAACCTGGCACCGCCCTTGCTGGTTTGGCTCAGTGGAGAGAGCGTCGGCCTGAGGACTGAAGGACTGAAGGGTCCCAGGTTCGATTCTGGTCAAGAGCACATGCCCGGGTTGCAGGCTCGATCCCCAATAGGGGGTGGGCAGGAGGCAACCGACCAATAATTCTCTCTCATCATTGATGTTTCTATTTTTCTCTCCCTCTCCCTTCCTCTCTGAAATCAATAAAATATACGTATATTAAAAAAAAAGAAAGAAAGAAAGAAAGAACTAACCTGGCACCTAAATGCAACTGGTAAAGGTCGCAGTAGCTTAGCTCCTACCCTCAGGTGTAGGGTACATCCTGTTGGGTAGGCAGAAGGGAGAAGCTGGAGTGTCTGCTCGGCAGCATGGCAGAGGGTTTCTGCAGGGCCAGCCCATTAGAAATAGCAAAGACTACTGTGGGCTCTCCCCCCACTCAACTGTACCAAATCAGGAAGAGAGAAATGTCTAGGATCCAGAGGAAGGACCGAGCATTGTGTCATCCTGGCCTAGAGCCCGGGGCAGAGGAACGCCTGCAGGATGGAGTCCTGAGGTTGTCCGCGTTCTTCCACTGCTCACCACCAGCCGTCTCAGGGGACATAACCTTTTCTATTCGCTCTGAGTCAGAGGGTGGCTGATCCTCACTCACATGACTGAGTCTGGGCTTTAGTGCAGAGACAATGCTTGAAGGAGGTGCTTTCTTATCTTTGTCCTTGTAAAGGTTGCAAAGGAATGCGTCCAGCCTTTGTCCAGCCTTTCTCATTGCTGTGCGAGGTCAGATCCAGGAGGCACCAATGCCAGGTGGCTAAAGGACATTCGAAAGTGAATTTGGTGAAGTGATTCTAAAAGAGAAGAATTTGAATTGTGTTATGGACATCTGGCTATTTACGCAGATTTCAAACGAGGCATTCATGTCTAATGGCTCTTTACCATCTTTTTAGAGGGAAATTGCTAGCTCTTTTTTCCTCAGTGGTTTTCTTCACCCTTGCCCTCTACTTTTTAGAGACACTGTACATAGGTGAGTGAATTCTAGAGCCAAGATACTTGGGTTCAAATGCCAGCTCTTTGCCTACTGGCTGTGTGACTTAGGCATTCTTATTTAACCTCTCTGTGCCTATGTTTCTTCATTCATCCAAAGGGGATGATTATGACAAAGCCGACCTCATAGGGTTGTTGAGAGGATGGATGAGTAAGCAGAGACAAACACCAAGAACAGCATCTGGCACTGGGTAAACACTACAGTTGTGAGCTGTATTCCCATGCTTGCTGAGGGACTGCTTCTCTTGTACCTTTCGCTCCACAATTTGCCTCTTCTGTTGCTGTTTCTCTCTGTCATAACTCTAGCCTTTCCTCTGCATCAGCATCCTGAGCTCAATGCTTATTTCTTGGTGAACATTTTCTCTCAACAGTTTTAAATCGTGAGATTCTTGGGGAAGTAGATAATGACCAGTATGGTAAGCTTGTCACTTGCTAAGTGATTCATTAATTACCCACTGCTGTCATGCACTGGTCATAAGACAATTGAAAGGCACATATTATAAGAACACTCATCTACTTTGTTATGTTTTGGAAATAATGGGTAATTTATTTTTTTTAAATCCTCACCTGAAGATATTTTTTACATTGATTTCTAGAGAGAGTGGAAGGGAGAGAAGAGAGAGGAATGGAAGGGAGGGAAGAAGGGGAGAGAGAGAGAGAGAAACATTGATGTGAGAGAGACACGTTGATTTGTTGTCTCCCACACGTGCCCCTACCGAGGCTGTGGAGCCTGCAGTCGAGGTACCTGCCCTTGACCAGGAATCGAACCCACAGTCCTTCAGTGCACAGGCCAACGCTCTAACCACTGCGTACTCGGGCCAGGGCAATAATGTGTAATATTAAAACCACATCTCCAAATCATAACATCTGAGATTTGCGAGAGACCAAAATGATCACTTAGTTTAACTACCGAGCTGACGCTTGTGTGCATTTGCAGTTAGGTCAGTCCCAGGATGATACCCTTATCAACTCAAGAGGCGGCTTATTTTACCTTTTAAGTAGCTGTGAATCTTGTGAGGTTCTTTCTAACTTTACTCAAAATGAGCATACTTTCAGTTTTCAGCTATCACTTATTTTAATTGATTAATTTTCTTCTTGAGGTTTTTGTGGAATGAATATAATGCATCTTTCCATAAAAACCCTTTGGCTTTTGCGCACTACTGCCATGTTTCTCCTGGAATTCTCTTGCTGTCTCAGTTGAGTTCAGTATTACTCATCATTTCCATTGTGGATGGTCCCTTCCGAATGAGCTTTGGAAGTTTATTAATATCCTTTTAATGTCGGTGCAAAATTTGCATCTACTATTTCATATAAATTTGGATATGTCCAGAGTAGTTACTACCTATATCTATTATTCTAAATTTTAGATGCTGTATTAATGAACTCCAAGATCATAAACTAGCTTATTTTTGGTAGCTACATTATCTGTGTAAATAATTTTGTATTAATTCTGATTAAAGGACTGTCTCAATACAGATCGAATTAGTGGCTCATTCTTTGAAGGGTCCATAGCATTTTTTACAGACTGCTATTGCACAACAAAGTGCAAAGATGTTCTACCTATTTTATTGTGTTCTTACATTTGACTATGCGCTCTGCATAGGTGAATTTTTCATTTTTTTTATTATAGTGACTAATAATTTATGTTACCCAAAACATGTTTGTCAAATAAATGTTGAATTTATTCCTTTAAAGTGCTTTTTAAAGGGAACTAGTTAACAAAGATCACTGTACCATGTCACATGAAATTTAAAAAAAAATTTCAATTATGGTTTACATTCAATATTATTCTGTGTTACTTTCAGATGCACAGCAAAGTGGTTAGACAATCGTATACTTTACAGAGTGGTTCCCTCAATGCTTCAAGTACCCACCTGGCCCCATACGTAGTTAGTGCAATATTATTGACTATATTCCCCATGCTGCAATCTACGTCTCTGTGACTACTTTGTAAGTACCAATTTGTACTTCTTTTTTTAAATGTTTTTATTGATTTCAGAGAGAGGAAGGGAGAGGGACAGAGACAGAAACATCAATGTGAAAGAGAAACATTGATCAGCCATCTCTTGCACTGCCCCCCTACCCATCCCGGGGATCGAACCTGCAACCCAGGCATGTGCCCTGACCAGGAATTGAACAGGTAACCTCCTGGTGCATGGATGACACTCAACCAACTGAGAGCCACATGGCCGAGCACAATTTATACTTTTTTTTTTTTAATGAAATAAATGTCTTTATGAATGTTATTTGAGTAGAAGTTCAGAATGTAATGAGGTAGGAACCAGATATTTCTCTTTTGTACTTAAAAGGTTAAGTTCAATAGCCAAAAAGAAGTCATTATTAAAGAATGTATATAAAGAAATATACAACTTAAGATATCAATGAGACCATTACATTGTTGAAAGTAATTCTTTAAAAAAAAATTTTAAATCTTTATTGTTGAAAGTATTACATATGTCCCCTTTTCCCCCTCCCCCCCGCTCCACCAATTTGTACTTCTTAATCACAGAAGTTTTTTAAAGAAGAGGCCCACAGAGATGAATAAGCTCATCTCCTTTCCTAAAGGCCTGCTTATACCAAACCATCCAGTTGACAAGTTGTAGAATTTGAGTCTTATGAACATCAGGAAAAGGGATTATGAAACCCAATAACTTAGTCAAGCATGTGCCCTATGTATGCCTCCAACCATACAACCACTGGACATGTGACAGTATGGATGGATTACTGTGCAGATTCAACACCTACCAAGGCAGAGTAACAGCTTTGGAAGACAGAAGCCACACACAAAGCTGTTCCACAGAGCCCTGATGTAGAAACTTTCAGTGAGTTCTGCTGCCTTGGCAGGTACATGTCACCCAGCATTCCAGACCAAGGAAAGTTATTTAGAGAACAAGCGTGCCTTTCAGGAGATTGCAATGAATCGGACCTTAAACTATACAGTAGGAGGGGCTTAGAAGATTACGGTTCTATTTATGTTGTTTGTGTTTTTATATTTGACACATATATATGTATATGTTATACATATATGTTTTATATATAAAAACATAAACAACATAAGAAAGATACCCTTTCCTAATTGGTTTAGTTTAATAAATATTATTTGGTGATAGCTGCTATATTGAACAGAGAGAAACAGCTACCTCAAGGCCTTAAATTCTACTGGATTTTTCAAGCTTGATATTCAACTTCTGGTTTAGCTTTTATAGCAATACTTTCAAATCATGATAAAAAAAACAAAAACACTGAAGCAAGTTTTCCTGACAATAGGATCTTGTGTGCACTGAGGGGATTTGAACACTGGAACCGTAGTTGTCCATGTCTTTGATGTGGCTTACAGCCTGCATCTGTTCCGGACATTCAAGGGATCTGTGCTGCCTGTCACTACTTGAGCCAATTAAGCAGAGAGAGGGTTGCATCATTTGAGCATTTATTCTAATACTGCCAGCAGGATGGGATAGCAGCAGGTCATTCACACAATCTGCTCTCCACCCCACCATAAGCCAACTGCTTACATTACGTAGAAGGGTAAAGATTGCATGGGAAGTAGGCAAAAGGGTATGCCTAAGGGGCAGTTTACAGGTAATGCAGGCTGGAGATTTGCAAAGGCCTGCGGTTATGCAAAGGCTGGGGCCTTCAAGGGGCTGGCGGCTCTGGTTTCTGCAACAAGATTGTTCATCTTTCCATGCTAGCAGGCAGCTCCCTGATGGGGAGGAGGGGCCGCATTTCCAGCTGAGCTCCCGGGTCCCACTGCATCTCCCAGCCAGGTGACAGTGTGCCTTCTTTAATCAGAATAAAACAATCACGATGAACAGAGCATGATTAATTTTTACAATTATAGTTGGTCCCCAATATCCTATTTCTGTCCAGAAATTCCCATCAGTAAAGTTAGAACCAAAATAAATAGAGCTTATCGCTTGATTCCTGAAGGGCATTTCCATGACCTGACAAGTAAGACATTCTAGCCCTTCCTTGTTAGCACCTCAGGCAGCACTGGCGAGTCAGCACCTGAGAAGGTACAAGAAGGAATCTACCTGAGGGACTAGGTCTCTAACAGTTAGTTCCCAGTGACCGAACTTCTCCCCAGGCCCACACGTGAAGCCTCTGAGGGTCAAGAAGACCCTGAGTGGCCTGAGCAGAGAATGCCAAGTGGTGAGGCCTGAAGCCCTTGGGCCAACCTCTAGTAAGTCCACTGGTCCAGCCATTTAGGAAGGAAAGACAGAGGAGAAAGCCTGGACTCAACTTAGGATTTGCTCTGTGAAGAAAGTCCTCTATGGGTGGCATTCTTTTTCCTTTTTTTAAATATATTTTTATTGATTTCAGAGAGAAAGGGAGAGGGAGAGAGAAACTAAAGCATCAATGATGAGAGAGAATCATGGATTGGCTACCTCCTGCACACCCCGTACTGGGAATCGAGCCCGAATCCCGGGCATGTGCCCTTGACCAGAATCAAACCTGGGACCTTTTGGTCCGCAGGCTGACGCTCTATCCACTGAGCCAAACCGGCTAGGACTATGGGTGGCATTCTTGCCTCTGTCACTGTGCAGGGTCAGCAAAGCCATGTTGTGAATTCACGATACAATCCTGCCTGGGAAGCAGCAAGAGCAGACCTTCAAAGCTGCCTGTGGACAGAGAGAGAGGCAGTTCCTCTGCTGGGACCCACGTTGTGCAGGCGGGAGGTGGTCCTGCAAACAGTGGCCGCGGTGTCTTACTGGGTGACAGGACCCAGGTCACAGCCCTTCCATGAGGAGCCTCCGGTCTGTCACCCCTTCCTGCCAAGCTCAGAAACGCCAGTGCTAACAGGGGTGTCTTCCTCTCCCCACCGCTGCTGGATGCTTTTCCATCAACCACAGATCCCCTCCCAGTACGATTTCTTCCTTTGACTGTAGGAAACTTGAACAACATATTTTTCAGGTAAAATATACAAATATTTATTTTCAAATATGTAAAAGTTTTTATTTAAAACATTCTTTGACTCGGAAATTTTTTTTTAGTGAAGACTTGTCACCTCTTGGAGTGGAAGACTATGTTTTGGCGGGTGTTATTTATGGATAAAGGAAAAAGGGAGTAACTGAAAACGGCCAAGGAGACTGCCACACACTTTACAAAAAATAAAATAATTTTTTTTTGTTGTTCTGGGCCTACTTCCAGCATGGAAAAGTTTTCATCTCTAAATAGACTCCTTTAGGAAGTTTTGGATGATGGTGAAGATGGTCTACAGTTTGCTGCCCTAACTTCAGCTTTGATGAACATTGCCCTATTAGAAGCTACAGTGACCAATGAGCTCCAGAAGTCAGTCTTTTACTAAATTATGAAGCAAGGAGGCCAGCTGGCATTCATGCCTCCTTGGCAGCTAGTATGATCAGGCTTTCTGACCGAAGGAATGAGTATGGAGAGCTCACCAGCTGTCCAAGCATCCTGGCTCAGGCATCTGGTCCTCCAGGGATTGCTGAAGAATGTGGGAGCGCACCTGAGAGCCATCTGCATGCTGTCATCATCGTTGCATGGCTTTTTTCTTGCTGGGTTTCAGAAAACTGTATGAGAATGTAGGTCTGCATTCGATCACATTAAGGTTCATCCTGGAAGATTGTCCTTGAGTTAAAACTACTATGTCACGCTGTTCAACTTCTCTGAGTGAGAACAGTGTTGAGGAATAACACCAAGGATCTTTAAACTTTTGGGTGAATCAGATTTATTTCTGGAACTTGTTAAAACTTAAGTGGCTCAGGCCTCCAACGTGGAGCTGACATTAAAAATAGCCTTGAGAATAAAACAGATTGTCCTTCCAAACTCCTTCTAGCTCCTCCGAGTTACACATCCTACTACATGCTGACTCATACACAAACAATATGCAGATGTTCCTTGAACCTAAGTTTCAAAAGAACCCTGTTTAGAAAAAGTTCTTAATCATACTCACCAAATTCCTAACATATTGTGAATGTTTTCAGAGTTATTCTCTCTCTGGCCCTACTGGTCTCCGAGTCAACATGGAACTCTTGCTAATATTTCATTTTAATTTGACATTGCTTTACTTTGCATAATCATCGCATATGTCTATCAGCTTTTGACTTTTAAAAACATTTTTTAAGTGTACAATGTTCTGTCTCTTTTTTTAAATCCCTTACATTGTTTTTTTTAAAAATGTACATATATGTTTTTATTGATTTCAGAGAGAAGTGAGAGGGAGACAGGCCCCCTACTGGGGATTGAGCTCATAATATGTGCATGTGCCCTGACAGGGAATCAAAATATGACCTCCTGGTTCATGAGTCTACCTATGCTCAATCATTGAGACACACTGGCTGGGCACTATTTTTTTTAAGTATACAATTTTTTGCTTCTTCAATGTGAGTAAATGCACAAGGCTATAACACTCTGAAGCCACAACTATTAGAACAGGACAAAAGTTTCTGGGGTTTTGTCAATTTTCCACCAATGAGCTACTTAGTGTTTCAAATTTAACTTTCTCATAACTAGGGAAACATGGGCTATTTGGAAAAAAAAAAAGAAAAGAAAAGAAACAACTAGTGCAGTGGTTCTCAACCTTCTGGCCCTTTAAATACAGTTCCTCATGTTGTGACCCAACCAGAAAATTATTTTCGTTGCTACTTCATAATGTTGTAATGTTGCTACTGTTATGAGTCATAACGTAAATATCTGATATGCAGGATGGTCTTAGGCGATCCCTGTGAAAGGGTCATTCGACTGCCAAAGGGGTCGAGACCCACAGGTTGAGAACCGCTGAACTAGTGGATAAAGAGCTAGTGTTATTATCTCTAAAGAGCCTTCTTTGAGGAGCGTGTGATTCCTAAGAATCTCAGTTCGTTTGGTCAACAGAAAGGGTCAGAGAAGCCTTTGTAACCAGCCGACTCTCTGAGTTTTCATTTTACATTTCGAGCGCCCTGTGTTCTAACATCACCCAGCCGCAAAGAGACTGCAGGTGTAATAACGGAGGAGCGTAAACGAGATGAAACAGCTGGCACACGCTGGCCACCGTTAAGAGCTGCAGAACTACCTGTTTTTCCCAAGAATTATGACGTTCGCGATCATTCCGAAGGGTATAATCACTGCTTCTGGGAGAGGAGCCACCAAGGGAACCAGAGAGGCAGCTACTACCCGACAAAGGGGTATCTGTCTGTCACCCTGAAGGAAAACTTCAAATGACCCCTAAGTCAAAATGGTGTAAGGTCGACGTCTTCTAATGAACTTACAAACCTAGTCCCTCTAAGATAGGCTCTGGCCCCATTCCCCGTGCTATTTGACTTTGGAGAAACCTCTTTTGAAGTGTTCTGTGTCTATGAAACCTGGATAATAATACTCTCTCCCAGATGGTTGAAAGTGTAGGAATTAATTAGTTCCAGCTGGAAAGGTCTTTGATAATGTTAAGTGCTGGATGTTGTGATGATTATAGGTGCAGGTGGAGGCAGTGTTTCTAGCACGTCTATCATTAGAAAGGCCTAGAAACGGCAGGGGGTGCCAACCCCCAGGAGACCAGGAGACCATGCCCTGTGTCATTTGCTCCCTGGGCAGAAGCCGGCTCGGCTGGCTGCGACTGAAGCCTCATTCCGCCCTTTATCCTCCTGGCGGCTGCGGCTGGCCTTGGCCCTGCCCCGTGGGCACTGCTTCACTGGGTTTTACTAGGAGCACATCCGTGCTAAGGCCGCTCTCTACGTGAAGCGCGGACACTCAGGTCTGTGATGATGCTTGTGACTCCATGAGTCAAGGGAGTCAGTCAGTCCTCCCCCAGAAATCCCTGGAAAATGCAGACGATCTCTCGGTCTATAGAGGGAGAGGTCTAAACCTTCTTTCAGGGAAGAACAACTTCGCTTTCTTCCCCCCAGACAGACGGATTTTTAAAATCACAGTGTTATCTGGAATGTAAATAGGTAAAATGGTTAAAAACTGAGCTTTGTCAGAATGGAGGGCTCTCCTGAACCCTGACCCCCATGCCCAGGCCCCTGTCCCCCACGTCTCCTCTCTCCCCCACCCCCCAGTCTGCACCAGCTCCATGCCCACAGGGCCCTCTCAAGGGCCCCTCCCTCTGAGCTTAAGAGCCCAGCTCCCAGGAGAGGAAACAGACCAAGGGGAGATCGCAGTGCCAGGCAAGGGTCAGACAGCCAACCTGAGGCAGGTGCGACCGTGACCCTCCACGAGAGGATCATCTTCCAGGGAGCTGGGCCAGAGGGCTGGTCCTGAGGCACCAAGGGAAGACCCCACGGGGAGCCCAGCCCTCGGCCCGGGCTGTCCCCACAGGAAGGGCCCGTGTCCTGCTCTGGGACACCACTTCACCGCCCCCCATGCAGGACATGAGAGCCCCTTCACAGACACTGCCACAAACACACACCTCACCAGGCCCCTTCTCAGCGGACAGGATGACAGGCCCCTCCCTCCCCTCTGTCCTGCCCCAGCATCCCGCCTTCCACCTCCCACCCCCCCACCCCTCACACCTAGTGTGCTCCAGAAGGTGCTGTGGGTGGGGCTTGTCCCAGGGAGGCGGGGTCTCTAATAGACTGAGCACTGAAAAGAACACACTCGAGTCTGTAGACCCTGATGTATAATCAGCTGATAGAAAGTAAAAGCATATTTGCATTTTAAAGCGTGATGAAGCCTAATAAGTAACTCCCTGATGATGACATTTCAGAGGAACTTATTTTGACTGGGGTCTTCCTGGTATTTGTGGTTTCAGGTGAAGTGGCCGATTTCCCTCTTTTACATCTAAACTTCTCAGGTGACCTCCCTGTTCTCTCTCTGCTTTTATTTCCTGGCCTCCGGTTATTCTCTGTACTAGTCCATTGAAACAGACTTAAGGATACAAATTACTTGATCACTAAATCCATCGTTCTTTCATTAGAACGCCTCCTCTTCCATCTTTTTATGGCCTTTACATTTTCATATCATTCCTGCCGAATTGAACAACTCTTATACGGAGCTTTAAGTAACACTATGCTGGTTTAGCTGCCCTCCCACTTTTCTGTAGACTCACTTTTTTTTTTTTTAACCTTTAAACGTAAGGCTTTTCTTCTTTTGATCTCTTAATTGTATGAGTTCTTCAGGCTATTACCTGAGCAAATGATACCTGTATTTTAAAATGGTCACTGGTACCCCATTCTTTGTACCTCCACGAAGTGTGATCTACAGAACGCTATTCCCACAAGACTGCCTTAGAAAACAAATGTTCAGAAACACGGGGGAAGAATTCTCTCACTGCACATTCCAGAGACTGTAAAACTGAGTACTCTCTCCTGATCTTACTTCCAGATGGAGTGACCACATGACACAATTTTGGCCAATAAGGCAGAAATTGAAGTCCATTGGCCCTTTGCCCTTCTTCCTGCTTTTTCCATGGGCCAGAAGCAGGCACTGCAGAGGACAACTTGTGATTTTGAAGGAAGGGCGAAGTGAGCTGCAGCGATATCAGCTTCCACACTGCAGAGCCCTGATCCTGGGCAGCAGCCTCCTGCCTCTGGCGTTCTCGTTACATAAGAACAATCCCATTTGTTTGCATTTCCAAATCAGGTGATTTATACCTCCTGACTGAACACCCTTCTAACTAGATATAAAAATGCAGCATACTATCAACTCTCTTGGAACTTGGGAATGCACATTAGAATATTAAAGGACCTGAGAAAATATTTAAGAGAAATCTGTTGAATTTTGTTTAATGAATCATCTCCTAAATTCATTTGATTAAGGGGCCCTTTTTGTTGTGTTGGTATCAAGGGGCCCTTTTATTCTTGTGTTAGCTATTACTATCCCATAGGGTTACAGTTTCCTACATCCTTGATTTTCAAAGTGTGATCCCTAGAGCAGCAACTTCTGCTATCATCTGGAAACTTGTTAAAAAACAAAAACAAAACAAAACAAAAAAAACAATCCTAAAAAAAATCCCACACAATCCTAGGCCCCACTATCCACCTAATTAAGAGATGTCAGCTGAGTCCTCGTCGGTTTTCTCAGTGGTTAGAGCGTTGGCCTGTGGACTGAAGGGTCGTAGGTTCGATTCTGGTCAAGGACATGTGCCTCGTTGCAGGCTCTATCCCTGGCCCTGGTCAGGGCACATGTGGTGTGTCTCTCTCGCATCAATGTTTTTCTCTGTGTCTCTACCCCTCCCTTCCATTCTCTCTAAAATATCAATGGGAAAAAATACCCTCTGGTGAGGATTAACAACAAAAAAATGTCAGCTGAAAAGTTTAGTTCTCCCAGGAAGCTTTTCTGATCCTTCCCCCCAAACCAGGGCAGGCCCCCTGCTATACATGTCTGAGGCACATACTTTTCCTTCATTTTTATCTGCTTTTAAAATTATATTTTTATGACTATACTAGAGGCCTGGTGCACAAAATTCTTGCACTGGGGCCAGGGGGAGACCCTCAGCCCAGCCTGCACCCTCTCACAGTCTGGGAGCCCTCAGGGAATGTCCAACTGATGGCTTAGGCCTGCTCCCCATGGAGAGGCTCCCGCCACCACCGCTGCACTCACCAGCTGTGAACCCGGCTTCTGGCTGAGTGGCACTCCCCCTGTGGAAGTGCACTGACCATCAGAGGGCAGCTCCTGCATTCAGCATCTGCCCCCTGCTGGCCAGTGCATTTCATAGTGACCGGTCATTCTGCCATTTGGTCGATTTGCATATTAGCCTTTTATTATATAGGATGGTTAGTGTATGTTTTACTAAAAACACCTGAGATTCATGTGGGCTTTAACTGGATTCTCTGTGCCTGATTCTTGTCGGCACTCGAATATTTGGGGGAATATCTTACCCTTAGTCTTGCTTTCACTCTCACTTTAAAGGTTCTCTCTCTACCTCACCTATTCACGTTCTAGCCCAGGGGTGGGCAAACTTTTTGACTCAAGGGCCACAATGGGTTCTTAAACTGGACCGGAGGGCCGGAACAAAAGCATGGATGGAGTGTTTGTGTGAACTAATATAAATTCAAAGTAAACATCATTACATAAAAGGGTACGGTCTTTTTTTTTGTTTTGTTTTATTCATTTTAAATGGGCCGGATCCAGCCCGCGGGCCATAGTTTGCCCATGGCTGTTCTAGCCAGAAGAACCTGTAGCATGGTGGCAACACATTTCATTTAACATCAGAAGGCTTGGATGTGAGTCTTTGTTCCCTTACTTGCTAACTTTGTAACTTTGAGCAGTCACAAAACCTTAGATCCATAAATCCTCAGCTCTGTTCATCAGGATAATATTACTTCACAGGACTGGTATAAATGAGGCTTCTGAAAGAAGAGTATAACCTACATAAACATCCTAAAAGTATAAGATATGTTTTCTAGTTATTAAGATCCTGGGTTGTGTTTATAAGATTTCCAGCTTTGTAGTCAGAGATCTGAGTTCAAATCCCTACTCATAATATTTATTGTCCATGCAGGTGATTTGGTAATCCATTATTTGCTGGATTTTTTAATGTGTATATTCAACTGCATTCATGCTTAATTTAGTATTTATTTAAGCTTGGGTTATCTCTCAAGTTGGCATATATTCTATGCTTTTTATTTTTCTTACGCTTTTTATTTTTTATTCAACTCTTTAAATTTTGTATTCAACTCATCATATCCCTCTTTACACAGGAATGCAATCAATATTAACATAATCTACATTTATTTGGTGAATATTACATAAAATTTCTGTACATTAAGTAACAAAGACAAGTAAGAATGAAAAGTAGTACACAACAATGACCATCATCAAACATGTATAAGTTCAGAACTGTTATTTTTCAAATCGCTTTAAACCAACATGATTGCAGAAGTAAAACCCCAGGGGGAACGATTAAACACTATTTGAAATAAAGTCATTTGGCCTAATTTTCATAACCACGGATTTCAAAGAATACCACCATCCATGCCAGGTGTGCCAGACAACCCCATTGTCCGTTGTATTGCTATAAGGGCCCAGGTAGTATAAGCCATTCAGGTTTGCAGAGTGACACCTAGTGGGAGAAAACAAACACAGAACAATCAGACCAGAAAAATATTCCGCCACCCTTGTAGTATTTTGCTAGCAAATGATCAAAAACAACTTTATGAATTCTTCCATTTCAGACAAGGAAATATTTGTCAGTTTTCAGAAGCCAAGATATTCCTACAACAGATGGTTTTTTAAAAAACTGGTGGATTTTAGCACATAACAAGTCTGAGGATACGAGCCAGGACACTTGGAGTGAGCATATTGGTGAAGAAGCATTTCTGTCCTTAACAGCCTTTAAACAAAAACAGAAAAACAAGCAGACAAAGGCCTAGCTTTGTGACCCTCGGCCTTGGCAAGGCTGGCCGTGGGTTAGCGCAGGAGGTGTGGCGGAGTGCTCTACCACTGCTCCCCGCCCCCCCCCCCCCATAATTTGCACTGACACATTTATCCATCTGCTGCCAAGACACCACTTTCATAATTCCAACTCTTTCCTTCCCCTTTTAAAAATCGCTAGCATATCAATATTTTAACCTCAAGGATACGAAAATAAAGACGAAACTCACAATTTAAAGTTTTCCTAGCCGGCAACCAATAATCATTTGTCCAAGTTGCTGAGTTAATTTTTTACTCTAATATATTGCTCCAATCTGGGTAAAGTGGTTAGGTTATCATGCGTTTTAAAAGGTTCCCCTTCTTCCTTTAATATCTATAAACTAGAGGCCCGGTGCACGAATTGGTACATGGGTGGGGTCCAGCCGGCCCATCCTGATGGGGGCCAATCAGGGCCGGGCTGGCCAGGAGGAGGGGCCAGGGAGGTTGAGAGGGGGCCGATCAGGGCCAGATCGGGTCAGTTGGCCACTGCAGTGTGCCTCATAGTGACCGGTCATTCCGTTGTTCCGGTCACTTGGCTTTTATATATATAGATTTTGTCCCTGGCATGGACTAAGCGTATGTGCAGTGTTATGAAATGAACTGCTGTGTGTTTCTTTATTGATATAACCAATGAAAAGATGTCAGGCAATAGGATGTAAAGAGAACATTCACAAAGAATAGTTCTGAACATCTATAGAAAGCACCCAAATTATATGGTTTTACTGAATTAAAAAAAACACCATATAATTTGCCCATAAATGACAAGTGGTTGGCTTGAATCATTTACCCATTTGTTAATTCACTACTGCTGACCACCCTGAAAGTCATCCTAATCTAAATAGATGGAATTAATAAAAAAAGTACACTAAATTTGAAGTGTCAATAGTGTACTGTGCTTTTAAAACTGCATGGAGTCTGGCCAGTGTGCCTCAGTGGTTGAGTGTCCACAAAGGAACTAAGAGGTCACTGGTACCATTCCAGTCAGGGCACATGACCTGGTTTCTGGCTCAATCCCCAGTAGGGGGCGTGAAGGAGGCAGCCAAACAATGATGTTTCTATCTCATTGTTGTTTCTCTCTCTCTCTCTCTCTCTCTCTCTCTCTCTCAAATCAATAAAAAAATATATTTTTAAATATAAATAAAGAAAAGAAAAACTATGTAACAGAAAAAAATAATAAGGAGGAAGAGGTTGATAAAGTTAGACTACAGTAGTAGCAGGCACAGTAGAAGTAACACTAAACTTCTGGAATAATTGGCTTTTTCTCCAGCTTTTCTGATTTCCCACCTGCACAGCCTTATCATCTCCTCTGACTCCAAGGATAATGCAGGTTCCTTGGGTGGCCAGTCACTGAATTGCCTTTGTCCTCCCTGAACCCTATCTTTAAAGTCAGATAGATAGTGCATTTGCCCAGGTTCACATGTCTGCCAGCATCATTCAGACACAATACAAGCCCAACAACTGAGCAGATACATGGTTTTGATCTTATGCTAATATTAACCAATGTAATTGTGATGTCTGTATATGGAATTCTGTTCAAAACTAAACATGAAGGGATGATTGCAATTTGTAAATTATAGGTAAGTTTTACACAACTTACAAAGACAGGGGAAGAAAAAGGAGGAGAAAGAGAAGGTGACCAAAGATGGTTTCTAAAAGAACAAGAAAATTGCTAGGGAAAAGACTGTCATTGATTTTGATTCTCTAAGTAGGAAAGATAACTTTGTCTCTCTGACCCTTCTCACTGGTGTATGTGCTTCAGTTCCTTACAGATGATCAAAAAGTAAATACATTCGAACTCTTAGAAAAGCAAAATCCAGGGAAAATACTGCTTAATAACTGCTTAGATTTAACTTGACCCTATCTACAACTAGCTGTATCCCCTAGACCAGTGGTAGGCAAACTCATTAGTCAACAGAGCCAAATATCAACAATACAACGATTGAAATTTCCTTTGAGAGCCAAATTTTTTTAAACTTAAACTATACAGGTAGGCACATTGTTATTAACTTAATTAGGATACTCCTATGGCTTAGGAAGAGCCACACTCAAGGGGTCAAAGAGCCGCATGTGGCTCGTGAGCCGCAGTTTGCCGACCACTTCCCTAGACCAGGGGTCCTCAAACTATGGCCCGCGGGCCACATGCAAATACAAATATTGTTTTTGTTCCCGTTTTGTTTTTTTACTTCAAAATAAGATATGTGCAGTGTGCATAGGAATTGGTTCATAGTTTTTTTTAAAATTATAGTCCGGCCCTCCAACGGTCTGAGGGACAGTGAACTGGCCCCCTGTTTAAAAAGTTTGAGGACCCCTGCCCTAGACTATACAATTCTAAAACCTCACAGTAGCAGATGTTCATAAAGAGGACTCTCCTGGTTTTAGGGAAAATTAACATATATCTGGTATACCTCCACTTTATACAGTAGATGATTCTTAAATGCTTTATTAAAAGTGCTTACATAAAAAATGTGGAAAATGTGGATTATGAAACTTGTCCTTGATTACATGGACAATCTGACATTTCAGAAATAATTACGCACAATACTATAATGGAAAGTTTAAATGTCCAGATATTGTGAGGTGGCCCCTGTCTTTTAAAGAGAAAAGATGTTCAAAGCTGGTGTACTGCCTAACAGGTTGAGCACATCTGCTTTGCAGATGAGGCCCATCAGCTTATTTTAAGGATGGTTGTATGAAGTTCCCATGCCTGCCTTGAACATGTGATTACAACACAGGGAGCTGTCTTGAAACCACTTTGGGTGGAGAAGAGTTAAAAGAATTGGGGATATCTGGCCTAGAGAAGAGAAAATATGGCAGAATAGAGTGAACACCATCTCAGCCAGAGCCTGAAGACTTACGTTGAAAAGGAATTACAATTACTTTGTAGCTACTGAGGAAAAAACTGGCAAAGTATAAGAAGGCAGATGTCAGGTTAATAAAAGCAAAAACTTAATACAATCAATAATGGAGTGAGCTTGCTGATTAAGTAACATAGCAGTATTCCATCAGAGAGTGGAATTAGGTTTCAGGAATATGGTAGAGGAAATTTCTGCATTGGGAGGAACTTGGGTTCGATGATTTAATGAAAGTCACAGTAACTGAAAAGTATTATTACACAGAAAAATTTACAACAATAATATGGCCATCTCCTATGAGAAGGGAAGGTGAAGAGCTACTTGGTTACTAAAAGGCCTGAAAAATTTTTTCCAATATATAAATACTTCCTTTTTCTTCATGCCTACTTTCTTCAATTTGTGGCCTACTGTTTATGATAACAAATCCATAAATCAGGTTGCTAACAATTTTTTTAAAATTGATTTCAGAGAGGAATGGAGAGGGAGAGGGAGATAGAAACATCAATGATGAGAGAGAAGCATTGATCAGCTGCCTCCTGCTCGCCTCATACTGGGGATCAAGCCAGCAACCTGGGCATGTGCCCTTGACCATGACCTCTTGGTTCATAGGTTGATGCTCAACCACAGAGCCACATCAGTCAGTCACATACAATCTTTGTAAAAGCAGTAATTTGATTTATTTCTAAGACATATCTTTCATGCTTTATTAACATACACAATGAACGAATCCTCAAAAATACTTCATCGGTGAAGAATTCTAATAAAGATGATTACTTAATGATACCAGTATTACAAAGAAGACCAACATGACCTCATACAGATATAATTAATGCCCCACAGTGAGATATCATCAACGCCATTACACCTATGTTTATAAGACGTCAAACCTGTTAAACCACCAGCCGGACTGATCTTCCTCCGCACAATTGCCTTTGTAGTTGTCATGATCTCTGTCCCATGTGCTGAATTTCATTCTTTGGTGACTACCCCACCATTGCACCTCAGGATGAAATCTCACTGCAAGTGCGTCTCCTGCTGTTCCAGAGTATTCCCCGATATTCAACTCATAGGAATTCTGAAGGAACAGAGGCAATTTCTACTGTCAGTTGTCACTATTTAAAAAGTAGATTTATGTAATAAACAAAAGAATTCTATTGGTATGTGTTTGTTTCCATTGACTTCAGGGGTTCATCTTGTATGTGTTATGCATTAATTGGTGGTATTAGTTATTTGAACATTTTAGTACCTTTTCATCTCCAACTTTGAAATTTTTGTATTGGGCATAACGGCTATTTCTTTCAAAATCTGCAAGGTCAATTTTTAAAGTGTAGTCTCCTAGAAAAAAAAAAACAACAACAAACAATCATAGTGGTTTCCTTTTTAATGTATTAGATGACATTGACTTACTGAGGTTTAAAAAATTTCATGGCCCTAGCCAGTTTTGCTCAGTGCATAGAGCGTTGGCCTAGTTTCTTTTTCTCTATATCTTAGCTTTAAACAGCCACATTTTAGAAAGGGAATTATTGCCCCAAAGAGACCATTGCCATCTGCAAATTAGTTCTATTGTCTATGATTTAGTGAAAAACATTTTAGTGTTATTTTTATTGTATTTCCAATGAATACGATACTAGGCAAATCTTACCTTGTATGGTTAATAAGTGAAGATTTTTATTACCCAGCCAATATTCACCATTTTTTTGGACAAAATTTCCAAAGCCATTTTCGTAGTCATTCCAGTCTCTACAAAATTTAAAGTGAAAGCTGATTTTAGCAAAATCCAAATAGACCTTTGCAGTACCCAAGGTGCCCACACCCCCTTGCTGCTGCTCTCACATCCAGTATTTCCTTGATTTGTTAGTGCACTTTCAGTATTCTTACTTAGAGAGAGTGAGAGTCTGTCTAATTAGTAGAGTTTAGGACAGGAGAAAAAGGCTTACTTATAAATCTCACATGTGCTACTCCAAACAAACCCTTATGTCCTAATTAGCACACCTGTTAAAGTTCTCACTGCCATCAGATCGTCTCTGAATCACAGTCCATCCTCCTCCATCAGACATGTCACAGTAAACAGAGAATTCTGCTGGGCTCTGGAGAGGTTTGATTTTGTAAAATCCACTGAGCTTAGAACCATCATTGAAAATTTCTGAACAATCTGTTTAGAAAACAAGGTAATGTAACATTTGTTATGTGTCTCTCTTTTTTTTTTTAATAAAGGGCGCCTCTGAATGAGATTACTCAGTACAAATGGAGACAGATGAACACATGGCAAAGATAATCAGCTTTTTAAAATTGCATCTTGTACATTAGGAAAGCATTTCTTTTTCTAGTATTTAATTATCCTCTGACTCCCTGATATGATCATTAAAAAAAAGAGCAGTGAAATAGGGATCTGCTTTTTCATTTCTAATTTTTGTGGAACACAATTTTTTAAATGATATGTGTTCAGTTGATTACAGTTTATTTAAGTGGAACTTACAGATTTATCAGACAAAATAGTGGAACTTATCTCTCCTCGGAAGCTAAAAGGAAAAGTAGAACTATAACACCAAACAAGTCATATGGGTTATCTCGACTTAGAGCATTGCAAATCATTCAGAAAAATCTGGAAATGAACTCAAAATATAATCTTTTAAAAAATATATGTTTTAATTGATTTTCAGAGAGAGAGGAGGGAAACAGACAGAAAGCGAGAAACATTGATGAGAGAGGAACATCATGGATGGGTTGTCTCCTGCACGCCCCGCTTTGGGGATCAAGCCTGAAACCTGGGCATGTGCCCTGACCAGGAATCAACTGCCGACCTCTTGATTCCTGGGTCGACGCTCAACCGCTGAGCCACACTTGTGGGGCTAAAATCATAATCTTGTTAGATTCTTACCACCTTCCAGTCTCATTAGATGTTTTACTAAACCACTGACATTTCTAATAGTCCATGTATTCTTAGATATTTTTCCTGAAAACTGAAAGTTTCTACTATTCTTATCTCAGGATTCTTTTTTAGCCAGGGTATTTCTTTGACCATTGAAGCAAATATAGCTACCAGTTTGTCACTAAAAAGTGATTCCAGTTTCTTAAACCACTTGAGGATGAGGCAAGTGAATATCATTGGGTCTCATTTAGGCTGATCTGTGCAGACTTAAAGAATATGGCGAATACGAAAGCTATGGTGTAGATGCCCAGGAAGCAATGTTTTAAGGTGAAGCATTGGTTACTATACAGAGATAGTTTCAAGAATACTCATTCACAGACTTTTGAATAAAGACTATAATATGACGTCACTAACTTTCAAATTTTACTCTTACTATTTTGTTAATTTCCTATATTTTAAAAAACATTTTATCTTCCTGATTGGATAATTCTATCCTTTCAGCACACTTTTAAGTTTTTTCTTCATTTTCATTGTTTTGACACCAAACTATCTACAACTCTGCTTTGCTGCTAACAAAATATACTCCACTTTAAAAAGATTGAATAGGCAATAGGAGTCAGGAGAGAAACAAAGACACTTGGTCACTTTCTAAAGCCCTCCCCACGTCGAAACCAGTCACACACTATTGCTTTGGTGAGATGATCATCTTTGCAATGATTTAAGCTTTGTTCACATATTTATTTTTGAGATTCAGAAACACAAGTGTTCTTGATACTCCTGAATTATAAAGAAATATCCTGTTTTGTCAATCAAACAAGAGTAAAACAATAGGGAAATGATTACCTAAATAATTACGTAAAATTAGTTCAAAGTTCGTTCGAAAGCTTACATCTTGTGGTCAAATATATTGTAGCCACTTTTCATTAAAGAAGGAAGTTCTTTAACTTTCCTTGTTAAGAAAGCTTTTTGCTTACATTTAACCTCCTACCAAAATGCTGAATAGTAAAGCCTCATAAGGTTCAGACTATTTTCCAGGCAAATATGGAAATAATTAGCTATAACGTTTGCATCTGGAAAACTTTGTGAATATGGAGTTTTCAGCCAACATTTCCTATTTGTTTTTATTTTATGCCAAGTGTGAGTTTGTTTGTGTGTTTTTCAAAAAATTTCTTTTTCCCAGAGGAAAATGTCAACTACAACTTAAGATCCAGAGGAAAGCTTTCAAGCAGGGAAAAAAACAGCACAGAACGCCACCCAACATAAATGGCGTGCGCGCCTGTAGCAAAATGGATTATAACAAATAAGATAGGAGCCTGCCTTGGGGAAATGTGACTTACACACTAACAGGGTAGGGTTTTCAATATGAACTAAAACTATAATTTTCAAAATGTTTTGAGCTACTCAACCCCACTGGAGAATAGGCAGGAGAAGGTCAGGGTTAAAGAACTCTGTGTTCATGGGATTTTTGGAAACTTACATAATACCAGAGTGAGGCCAAGGCTTCCTGCCCCCTTTGACAAACACTGCCTTAAACTGGGCGAGGTGAATACTTCCCTTGACCATGCAGAAAACAAACCATGTTGGAAGTCTGAATGTTTAAGCTTTTCATAAAGGGACATGACAACCTGCCAAATGGGCTCTTCCTCTTGTCCCAGAATGCAGGCTGAGCTGAAAGCGAGAACTACAGGCATTAAGAAAGGCCAGCAAGCCAGGGCCGGTTTGCCTCACTGGTTGGAGAACTGGCCTTGTTGACAGAAGGGTCTCGGGTTTGATTCTCGGTTCCCGGTCAAGGGCATGTACCTCAGTTTCAGGTTTCCCAGCCCTGGTGGGGGAACATGTGGGAGGCAACTAATTGATGTTCTCACTAGATGTTTCTCTCTTTTTCTCTCTCTCCTTCCTCCCTCCCTTCCATTTCTTTCTCCTCCTTCCCCTCCACTCTAGGAATCAACGGAAAAAATATCCTCTGGTGAGGATTAACAGCAACAAAAAAAAGGCCAGCGAGAGGCCCTTCAGCGGGCATGTTGGGAAATGCCAGAACTGGCTCTCCCACTGCCATTCTCAGCCAGGTGACATAAGAAGGAACCGTTACAAGAGCCCTAGCTGGTCTGGTTCAGTGGATAGAGCGTCGGCCTGCAGACCAAAGGGTCCCGGGTTCGATTCCAGTCAAAGGCACGTGCCTGGGTTACAGGCTGGATCCCAGTAGGGAGCGTGCAGGAGACAACCAATCAATGATTCTCTCTTATCATTGAAGTTTCTATCTCTCTCTCCCTCTCTCTTACCCTCTGAAATCAATAAAAATATATTTTTTTAAAAAAGAAGGAAACGTAAGAGGAGGACCTCCTATGGCTCCTGGGAGAGTGCAGTAGTACTCTTGTGGGGTCGGGTGAGTGGGCTCTCTCTTCTGAAAACCAGGGAGAGCATATACAGTAGCTCCCCTCTTATCCACGGGTTTGCTTTAAGCCATTTCAGTTACCTGTGTGTGCCATTCTAAGCCGTGTGATGAAATCTCTCGAGTCCCACTACATCCCACCCAGGATGGGACTCATCCCTTTGTCCAGGTCTCCACACGGTAGACACTCCCCACCTGTTAGTCGCTTAGTAGCCATCTCTGTGGTCACAGTGACTGTCTCGGTGTCGCGGTGCTTGTGTTTGTCACCCTTATTTCAGTGATAATGACCCCAAAGTCTACATAGTGTTGTTGGCCATGTGGATGTACCAAATAGAAGCTGTAAACTGCCTCCTTAAGTAAAGACGTATGTATGAATAGAAACAATATAGTATGTATAGGGTTTGGCACTATCTGTTGATTCAGGCATCCACAGGGTGTCTTGGAACTTATTTCCTGAGGATAAAAGGGGATTCCTTTAATAGCAAGATAGCTGACATTCATTGAGCTAAATGCTAAATGCTTTTGTAATCACGTACATGTACATTAACTCATTTAATCTTTACAACAAATAAACAGGTATTCTTTGTTAAAATATATTTTTTTATTGACTTCAGGGAGAAAGGGAGAGGGGGAGAGAGATAGAAACATCAATGATGAGAGAGAATCATGGATCAGCTGCCTCCTGCACGCCCCCTACTGGGGATCGAGCCCGAAACCCGGGCATGTGCCCTGACCTGGAATCAAACCATGACCTCCTGGTTCATAGGTCAATGCTCAACCACCGAGCCACAATGGCTGGGCTCTTCTCTCTCTCTTTCTTGCACCATTCTCATTTTCCTCTTTTCTCTAGTTTTGATCACGCACTTGGGGTTTTCATCACTGTTTCCTCTAACCCCCTCCCCCAGCCCTGACCCCTTTTCTGATCCAGGGGCTAAAGACAGAGCAACAGGGGCTGAGGGTGACAGCAGCAAATTCAAGGGCAGGTGGGAAGTTGCATCAAATTTAAATGGCAGCCTTAGCCAGTTTGGCTCAATGGATAGAGCGTTAGCCTGTGGACGGAAGGGTCCTGGGTCCGACTGCCGGTCAAGGGCACATTGCCTGGGTTGCAGGCTCGATCCCCAATGAGGGGCGTGCAGGAGGCAGCTGATCCATGATTCTCTCTCATCATTGATGTTTCTATCTCTCTCTCCCTCTCCCTTCCTCTCTGAAATCAATAAAAATATATTTTAAAAAAAAGAAAAAAAGAATTTTAATGGCAAGGACTTTACATTCATCCTCCCCTAGGAAATTAGAACAGGAGAGAAATAGATATGATACATAAATCTGCTCATTTTTGTTAGGACCCCTTCCAGTTTTATACACAGTTTCTTGTGTAACACAAATTTACCTTTGAAATATTTTTTAAAATGATAGCTATACCGTGAGTACTTACTGTGTGGCAGGCACAGTTCTCAATGCTTTCATTCATTTAATCCTCACAATAGTCCTATAAACTAGCAGCTGTTATTACCCTCATTTTACAGCTGAGAAAATTGAGGCATGGAGGAGTTAAATAACTCGCCTGAGGACATCCTGCTAGCAGGGCTGCAACCCATTCTTCAAATAATGGGCACGACAACCCTAGTTTCAAAATAGATGGTTAATATGTGTTTGGGTGACTAAGAGCAGGGACATCCAGGGAGGGCAGATCCAGGCTGGTCCTCTAGGAAGATTCTCTGACAACAAAGATCCTTCTAGGCTTTCTTCATCAGAGTCAGCTTCCCCAAAACATGCTAATTTTTTTAAAATATATTTTATTGATTTTTTTACAGAGAGGAAGGGAGAGAGATAGAGTTAGAAACATCGATGGGAGAGAAACATCGATCAGCCACCTCCGGCAAATCTCCCACTGGGGATGTGCCCGCAACCCAGGTACATGCCCTTGACCGGAATTGAACCTGGGACCCCTCAGTCCGCAGGCCGATGCTCTATCCACTGAGCCAAACCGGTTTCGGCAAAACATGCTAATTTTATGGGCTGCCTGTCGGGTTTCACAGTCCTTGGGAGCTCTGACTAAAGGCACTTCTAGTTACCTTTCTGGGCCAGAAGCTGGTATCTAAGGCAATGCAAGGCGTATTAACTTGCCATAATAAAATACCATAGATTGGGAAGCTTAAACAACAGAAGTTTATTTGCCCACAGTAGTGGAGCATGGAAGTTCAAGATTAAGATGTCAGTATGTTTGGTTTCTTCTGAACCCTCTCCCCTTGGCTAACAGATGTCTGCTTTCTTGTTCTATCTTTCTGTGGTCTTTCTCCTGTGCACCCATATCCTTGATATCTCCCTGTGTGTCCAAATTTCCTCTTCTTATAAGGACACCAGTCAGATTGAATTAGGACCCATCTTACTGGCCTCATTTTAACTTCATCACCTCTTTAAAGGCCCCTCACTCCAAATATAGTCACATTCATCGTGCTGGGGGTTAGGGCTTCAATGTGAAGATTGGAAGGTAGGGGACAGAATTCAGTCCATGAGGCAGGGTTATCAACCAAATGGCCTTCTGACCGTTCTGGTGATCCCCTTCTCTGTGAATCATTTCTGTCCTCCACAATGATTGACCCAAATAGCCCAGTGAGATCTTACAACCATTGCTTGTTTACTTTAAAAGATGCTGGAGGAAATCAGGTGAGTAGTTTTCTGTAGGTAACAATGATATGTTCAGTGCTGCTTCTAGGGGAAAATACTGGCCTCATGAAAAGGAAAGTCACCAAACTATAAAATATACACATAAAACAACTCTTTTATTTTCCTAAATAATTTTCATTCCTTTTCCTTTTCTAAACTTTTATTCTATTACCTTACTTATTTCCCTAGGGCACATCCGAGTTTCAGAAGGAAAAACTGTGTAAATGTACCAAGAAAAGATACACAAATAAAAACAAAGCTCGCCCTAACCGGTTTTGCTCAGTGGATGGAGCGTCGGCCCACAGACTGGAGTCCCGGGTTCGATTCCAGTCAAGAGCATGTACCTTGCGGGCTGGATCCCCAGTAGGGGGCATGCAGGAGGCATCTGATTGATGTTTGTAACTCTCTCCCTTCCTCTCTGTAAAATCAATAAAAATATATTTTTAAAAACCCCACAAAGCTCAATTGTAAGGTTTTGCAAACTGATATTTTTAACAATCTGTTGTCTTGATCTCTTATTAAACTATAGAAATCCTCAGATATTGAGCATTGATATTAAATGTCCCCAGCAGAGGTAACAGAGAAAAAAGGATAAAATATGGTGGAAGACATTTAAATTTGATATAATGCTTTATGTTGCTGGTTACTGGAATAAAAAAGCTCTTTAGCAAAACCTGAAGTGATCAAGTGATTAGCATCATCATTGCACATGGGTTTATATAAGTTACTGAAACACGAAAGAAAAATAGATTCTGACCTGCATATTGCCTCTTGCCTCCAAGGTCAATGACACTGCTCTCCTCTCCTTTATCCAAGAACTGGATTTCGTTCTCGTGCAAAAGCTGCGCAATCTTGACCTGTTGTTGTTTGACCCGGGTCTCAAGCAGGTGCACCTGGGCTCTGAGACGCGCCTGCTCCTGGAGACAGTTCTCAAGAGCCTGCAAAGTAACGTGCATGTTGTTCTCATGGAAAATAAATGCTCCTGGTAAGTTGGATAAATTAATGATTCAATTTTGTTCCCAATTTCCATTTCAGAATATTATCCCAACCAGGAAGTCATTAAAACTTCTAATACTATTAGTTATTTGAAGGATAAGAAGTCATGGCTTATGCTAACGTGTTTGAACTAAAAAATGTTATAAAATAATCTGATGATTACACTAAGAATTTTAGAGTCACTGTCTCATTTGACCCTCATAACGTTCCATGCGGTGGGAATGGGTTCAATCCTGATGAGGAAACTTGCTCAGGAATTCCCAGTGGGCAAGAAAAGTCAAGATTTAAATCCAGCTCAAGGTTCCTATTCTCAATCTCTACATGACACTAAGTGCCTTCTTACAAATGAAATAAACAAGGCTTTTGAATGATCTTTTGATATTAATATGTTTTAAAACTATAATTGAATGCTTATGATCTTAGACATATGGTCACCTTTATAAAGAATGCTTAATTTATACTCTCATATTCTTGAATATCTCACCCATTGACCTGTTGCTGAAAATTCTACTGGGTTCACTTTAACTTTTTGCCCACTTATTGTTTTTTCCTCAATCACTTTAAAAAGGGATGGGAGGAGCCTGAGCCTTCCAGTTCAGTCATTTATCTTCTCTGAAAAGGCAAATAACCCAAGAATATTGTTAGTAAGCCTATTTAAAACCTAGGAGTTTCCTTTCTCCCAGAACTGTGAGTAAATGAGTATTTTTACCTTTTTACTCGTGAATGGAGGAAGGCATGAGTTCATTGTAATTACTTTCAAATAATCGGTCTATAGTGAGAATTTATTAGCTTCTTTCTAACGTGGCATCTGACTGAGCAAACCCTCCAAAGAGAAAGCCAATGCGGTGGGTGAACGGGGAAGGAGGCTTGCAGAGCTCTCTCCTGGGAAGAGGGACTGAGGCCAGGAAGCTGCAATAAAGCTCATGAGTGCTCAATGCTGGGAGCGGTACTAGGGGGAGTGGGAAAAAAGGACAAAAGACAAATTTTTGCCATTTTTACCTTGACTTCTCTATTTGCAGCCAATGTCATGATCTCCTGTGGTACATGCCAATGTTCACTTCTGAGAAATTATCAATTTTAATGTGTAAGTGCTTCACACTACTTTTATATACATTAATTTCTAAATTGGGCATTTGTTTATAGTCAGGTATATTTCCTGAAAGGGCGAGGACTATGCCTTCCATCTTACCCTGAGTCCTCCATTTTTGGGCAGAGCCATGTGCTCAGCAAGGCTTCTTCCCGGAAGCCCAAGCCTCTGCTAGCCACACCCAGGATTTCCCTAAACTAACCAATGACAATCAAGGGAAGTGCACGCCATCAATATGACCACATCCTGTGTAATGAGACACCGACTTGCGCCTGGCCAATTGGCAGGGCCCACAGTCCCCTCTCCTCCCCTTACTCCACCCCCCTATAAAACTCCTCTTCACACCGGGCTAGCTCTCTCTCTGCCACCTGCTGCTGTGTCAGTAAGCAGGGTAGGGGAGTCAGACCCGGGTTTGAATAAAAGACTCTTTGCTTTTGCATCGGACACGGCTGGCTCCCTGGTGGTCTTTTGGGGATCCTGAAATCTGGGCATAACATTTCCCAATTTGCATGTGCGTCCCTTCCTGTCCCTGTCTTTAATGGCTACCTTGTATTCGTTCCATAAATACCAAAGGCCCTACTGCGCCCCAGCCCTCTGCTAGGCAGTGAGAACAGCACAATTTGACAGCCTCTTCGGGACAAAGGAAAGAGGTACAGCGCTTTCCTATGGAGGATTATGATGTAAATACAGAAGTGTAGCCTCACCACTGAAGGTCACATCACAAGAGAATGGAGAAGGGGAAGTAGAGACCTTCCCCTTCCCCCCCTCCAATTTCCTGGCCCAAGTACTGACTCTCTCCCAGCTATTTCTCTAGGATTATTTCTGATTTGTTCTTGGTTTACTCTCTTTGGTTTATCCTCTTAGCCCCCCGGGTCACACCTGTCTAAAAAAAATGACATTTGATGGTGTCTGGAATTCCATGTTGCTTTCTAATAGTGGAAAATTGTTTGTGATCTTGTTAAATGCAGTGGACTATGCAACTTAAAAATAACCGAAGGGATTACAGGGCAAGTATGTTCAATCTGTTCAATGTTTATGAGACTGGACATACAGTGTTAGTAAGCTTATTTAAAACCTAGGAGTTCCCTTTCTCCCAGAACTGTGAGTAAATGAGTATTTTTACCTTTTTACTCGTGAATGGAGGAAGGCATGAGTTCATTGTAATTACTTTCAAATAATCAGTCTAGCTTATACTAATAGTGTTCAACAGTAGAAAGCTCAGGGTCCATTTTAATGGACAGTTTTAAATTCCTAATGTTAGGTAATCACCTAAATAAACCCAGTAAATTAAAAAAGGGTTTACTTATTTGTTGTCAATACTGATTTTTTAAAAAATATATTTTATTGATTTTTTTTTTTACAGAGAGGAAGGGAGAGGGATAGTTAGAAACATCGATGAGAGAGAAACATCGATCAGCTGCCTCCTGCACACCCCCCACTGGGGATGTGCCCGCAACCAAGGTACATGCCCTTGACCGGAACCGAACCTGGGACCCTTCAGTCTGCAGGCCAACACTCTATCCACTGAGCCAAACCAGTTAGAGCTCATTACTGATTTTCTACTTCAAAAAATTTTAAAGCATGTGGTAAGTACCTATAGTATTATGTGGCAGGTGCTGCCACAAACCTTCATTTCCACCCTTTAGTTAAGTTCTTCAGGGTGACAACTTACTATCAATTTTCTGCAAAATAAAATAACATGCAGGTCAAAGCAGGCATTACAGACACAATAGTCTTTTTATGAGCTTACCCAGCTTGCCTTGCCAGTTAGCAGAGCAGCGGTAACAAGAATGAAACTGAACATCTTCGCCATTTTCCCCATTGAAAAGACTGCAAGAACAAGAAGAATTTCATAAAGTTATTTTCTGTGAATTTTTCATGAGGGCAGGGTTAGGGTCAGACTCAAGGCCATCCAGAAGGCAGGATGCAGTTCCGGGTCACCTGAGTGTCGCCGGGTAAATTCTCCTGAACTTTGCCTGGCTTCCCCAACAGAGACCATCCTCTCACTGTACCGCAAATAGACTTGAACCTGTTCAATTGCAAATATAAAGGAGGGGCTCTGGGTCTGTGGGTGGTCCGAATGTGCTGCTTGTATGCTGGTGCTGAAAAGGCGTTGGCTCTGTTTACACCACACAAAGGGTCTAGATATTTGCAGAGCGGCTTCCTAGTTGTGTGGCCTCCAGCAATTTACTAAAAGGCTTCCCATCTCTAAAATGGAAATCCCAATTCCTACTTTGTAGGACTGTGGCAATTTTGATGAAAGATTTTGAGAATACCCTGGCATATGATAAGTGCTAGATGAATAGTAACTCATTTTGTAGAAGACAGCTTTTATTTTTAAAAGAAGAAAAAAGTTACAAGTAGAAGGTAATGTACATTGTTTGCCTTAATGTTTAGGCAAACTACCAAGGTAATATAAAATCTTTAGGCCCTATTTGAAATTGTGGAGGAAGATTCACTTTACCATTTCTCAAGATTTTTTAAAATCAATCTTGAAGTCATTAGTCTTGATGAGAAATTTTGCCCATCCTCAGAATAACTTCTGTATGCTGCCAGTGGTGATTTTTTTTTTAATATGCTATTATTGATTTTGAGAGAGAGAGAGAGAGAGAGAGAGAAATATCAATATGATAGCAGAACATCAATCTGCTGCCTCCTACATGCCTCCCACTGGGGATCAATCCTACAAGTGCCCTGACCAGGAATTGAACTTGCAACCCTTTGTTGCATGGTCTGACACCAACCAACTGAGCCACACCTGCCAGGGCAGTAGTTAGTTGTTGTTTTTTTGTTTGTTTGTTTGTTTTTGTTTTTAATATATATTTTTTATTGATTTCAGAGAGGAAGGGAGAGGGAGAGACAGAAACATCAATGATGAGAATCATTGATCAACCGCCTCCCGCACAGCCCCCCACCGGGGATCAAGCCCACAACCCTGGCATGTGCTCTTGACTGGAATCAAACCTGGGACCCTGCAGTCCACAGGCCAATGCACTATTCACTGAGCCAAACCAGCTAGGGCAGTAGTAAGTTTTTATACATTTTAGAAGCTAAGGAGCCTAGAAGGACAGAAATATCTGTATTATCTTCAAACAAATTGAAAACATATGGTTTCTGTTTAAAAAAAAAAGAATTGGAATCAAGTGACTTATTTGTTAGCCAATTTTTTTTTTCTTATAGAACCTATGATCACTAGGTCCTTTTAATGTGTCTCTGTCTCAATTTTTTATGTAAATGGTTACTAAACTTGGCTGTCCATTAGGGTCTCTCAAGAGCTTTTAAATAATCTCCATGCCTAAAGGTGGCAGCCAGACCTTGGAATTTTGTAGACTCCCCTATGAGTGCAATGTTTGGCAAAGATTGCGAAGCAATCACTTAAAGACTGAATAGACAATATATTTTTAGTCTATGTTAATAAAGTAGGTAGTTCTTAGTCCTCCTGGGGCCAGACAAAATACTTACAGAATAGGAGAGGCATTACTTACATTCAGTCACAAATAAAATGCATGACCTTTTTAGGAAGCATTGTAAAATACAATATGAATTATTAGAATATGAGAAATGTGTGCATTACAGAGAGTAAGAGAGTCTGCTAGATATAAACTGTATAATCTTACTTCACACATGATTACTTCTGGCTGACATTTTTATAACTGTGTACCTAGAACTGTGCTATTCATTTTATAAACCTCAGACTTAATCTTCAAATAACTATATAAGGCAAGTACTATTATCCTCATCAAATAAATTAATTTTAGATCAGAGAGGTTAAGTCACTTCCCTAAGCTCACATAGCTGGTGTATGGAGGACCAAGCAATTGAGCTTTCCACCTTGAAGGCTTGCCCCCAACCTGTACTCTACTTGGCCTTCCTCTCTACATACATACAGCGTGGGGCAAAAGTAGACTTACATTTGTGAGTACATGAAACACAGAGTTTATTCTTGTATTACTATTTACTAACTAGAGGCCCGGTGCACGAAATTTGTGCATTCCGGGTAGGGGGTCCCTCAGCCTGACCTGTGCCCTCTCGCAGTCTGGGAGCCCTCAGGGGATGTCCGACTGGGCCTAAGCTGTCAGTTGGACATCCTTAGTGCTGCCGCAGAGGTGGGAGAGGCTCCCGCCACCACCGCTGCACTCGCCAGCTATGAGCCCGGACTCTGGCTGAGCAACACTTCCCCTATGGGAGTGCACTGACCACCAGGGGCAGCTCCTGCATTAAGCGTCTGCTCCCTGGTGGTCAATGCGTGTCATAGCCATCGGTCGTTCCACCGTTTGGTCGATTTGCATATTAGCCTCTTATTATATAGGACTAGAGGCCTGGTGCACGAAATTTGTGCAAAAGTAGGCCTTCCTTCCCCCAGCTGCCGGCACCAGCTTCCCTCTGGTACCCAGGACCTGGGCTTCCCTCGCAGCCCCAGCTTTGTCCGGAAGGTCATCCGGAAGGACGTCTGGTCTAATTAGCATATTATGCCTTTATTATTATAGATTACTGTATTATTTTCCATACACCCTGAATATCCCTGCTGTGTACAGGGACATAGGCTGCAGCGAGGAGTAGAGGCCCTGTTACTTGGCCTTCTTCACTGAACATCACTCTCACTCCTGAACATGGCTGTGACTTATTTGCTCTTGAGTCACATGCTTCTCTAAAGGGACATTAGGCCCACGTGGCGGGAGAGGCGACAGCTGCACCGAAGCTGAAGCTGTCCTAGGGAATGGTCGCATCAGCAAGCATTTACTGATCACCTGCTATCTGCTCAGCACTATGCTAACTGCTGCGAGAGAATAAAACAGCTGCCTCAGCGAAGCAGTGTTTTGAGGAAAAAACAAAAAATAAATATTAAAACGGAAATTAAAGACAATATAAATTATGTAGACATGACACCGTATGTAATTAAATATAAAAACTAATTAAGACCACCCCTCAAGAAAAAATTAATTACTTCCTCCACTGTGATCACACACTATATTTATAGACCAATCTAGCACTCAGACCAATTATTCACTCAGTAAACATGGTATGCATGCCTGCTGTTTCCAGGCACTGTGCCAGGTGATGGAATTCTCATTTAGTCAGCTTTTTCCTTCTTTCTCCAACTGCTTCCCTTTATCCATGGTATTTTGCTTAGAGCAAGACTTTTAAGGGCAAAGGCCACAGCTTGCTAATTGTTGTATCCCCAGCATCTAACCTACTTTGGCAACTCAGATAAAAGCGTAGTTATTGCCTCTGCAGAAAATATTCCCCAGGAGGGGAAATCTTTTACGGAGGGAAAATGTGATTTCCTTGCCATAAATCTGCGTTTGTTTATTCTGACATACTTCCTCCTCTACCCTTATTTTGGTCAAGGGGAAAACAATGGGCTAAGTGCATTTTTGAAAGTAAGGGTTAAGGAGGAGGTAGGGACTTTTAGTTGGGTAGAACTCATGAATTTATTGTTTCTTTCTCACAAAACCCTACTCCAGAGCCTCCTTGAGTCTCCTGAGTCTCTTTCTTTAGTGCCTACTTGTTCCTTTCTTAATATAGTAAATCAAACGATAAGAAATGACATATGTTTGAACATTTTTGACCTACAAAATAGGAAATTTCATATGATTCAAATTAATACATATTGGTTAGATGGAAAAAACATACTTGAAATCATCGTAGCCTTTTTGCAAAAAGGCATAAGTTAAAAATAAAATATTTGCAGCTTATATAATGAAAGAAAACAATTTAGTAACAGCCTGTTTTTATATGAATGCTGCTGGCATGTGAATACATTAATATACATCAATTAAAATATATTTTAAAAGTGCTAACACATAGTCAACACGTGGAATCTTATAGTTCTGCCATAAGTTAATCCTCAGGATGTCTATAGAAAAGAAACTACCGATTTTAAAAAAATTGTTTTTATATTTATGTCTGAGTCTGATTCTTGCATAAGTAACAGTGTTGAAAATGCTCTGGGAGATACTAGGAAACTATATAACATACGTTCATATTGCTATTCATTAGATTTGCTATAAAATAAAGGGCCAAAGAAATACTTTGGCAGGTCTCTGCATCTTGGTGTCCTGAAATTCCTATCTCATTGCCATTAAGATAATCAAATCTGATTTTTCCCAGCAAAAGGAGGCAGCCTCTAGTCTTCAGATCCTTAAACAATAAGGCATTTCAAAATGTCATATACATTATGTTAATTTGACCACCTTTAGAATAATTCCTGAGGCTATCTTAAATCCGCTAAAATTCTGCATTGCCCTCATTTCTCTCTCTCTCTCTCTCTCTCTCTCTCTCTCTCTCTCTCTCTCTCTCTCTCTTTACCTCACATCTAATTCTAACCACCTTCTACAATATTGAAGAAATATTTAGGTATTAAGAAACTTGCTTTGAAAATCTTGTCTTTATTATTCATCAGTGTAAACCATTATTATTCTGCAAATCTGGCTTGTGGTAAAGTTATATCAGATCATTTAGTTCTTCACTATGCAACTAGTTGTATTTCTTTTACAGTATTTTTGCTTTGGGCTACTTCAAAACTTTTAATTATTGTAAAATAGTTTCAATTGCCTATTCTTTGATGTACTCTATTATTTGGTAGAGTAAACTAGTCTAAGTCTATAAAGTCTAATTTCTTCCCCACTAAAATTTTTTAAGTTAGCTGACTATAGTGGATTAAATTTAAGTATGGAACGTAAAAGTTCAACAGTTGATATTTAACTTTTACAAACACAATTATAAAAGCATGTAAAATTTCAAAAAATGGTATGTTTTAAATGATCTACTATGGAAAAAAATACAAGATAAGAGAAATTTTAAAAGAAAGGTTATCACAGAGAGCATATTTAATAAGTTAGCATTCACAAATGGACTGCACGCTAATGTAACACAGTTCAAAATTTACCCATGACATGGACGTAGAGATTGTATATGCTATTTTCTTCCAACTTTTTTCCTTTTTAAAGAATAGAAAATAGCAATATCTTTACTTATCTCAAGAATTTATACTCAATGAAAGCTTTCAAAGTCTAAATGAGTTTATCCCCAAAGATAGAAATAAAGGAAAATATTTCTGAAGTTTTTACTTCTAAAGTGGAAATTATAAAATGGTCCATTATTTCCCACTTTGTATAATGAAACTTCAAATATAATTACTCGCATCAAATTCCCATTCAATTCATCCACAACGTACTGTGAATGGGAAGGAGCTAGAACTCGAAATCTCTTTTCCAAGCTGTAGAAGCAGCCTTTTCTCTCATCGACCTGACCTCTCTCAGTAGCTGACGGTTGTTTATTGATTTCTGCTGAACATCACACCTGTGAAATAAATGAGCATTATTACAATTATGTCCAAAGCGAAGAGATGTTAAATACCTTGCCTAAAGTCAGAACCGATTCAGACACAGCGCAGGCTAGGTCCAGCCACTCTGCAGGGTCCTTTAACTGCATCAGGATTTGTAATTGTTTCTCCGTTATTTGATTAGAAATACGGACAATGTTGATTCTGGCTTTAATCCAGAAACAAATATGTGAGGAAATCAGTTTAACTGGAAGCAAAACTAAAAGAGGAGGTTCAAGGACAAATCCCAGTACTCTGATATTTTTCTCCTATTTGTGTGAATTTTTATGAAAGATTCAATAATATGTCTTCACAAAAATACATCTCTGATTTTTAACCTCTTATTGCTGGGCTCATCAGAGAAGTTTTGTAGTTTGATTAACTTCAGTAATGCTCACTTAAAGCTTAAATAAAACCAAAGTTCAATTGAAGCTTTGCTTTATAGTACTAATAATAATGATAACGTTTTACCTATAAAGATATGAATTAAAATGTCATTTCAGCTACAATATAAATTTTTCTTAGTTATAGAAATGGGACAAGTTAATAATTGCCAAGATGAAAGAATCAGTTTATTTGATCTTTAGGAAAGCAAAAGAATTCCCTGAAGGGCAAAATTGTGAAATTTATCTGTAAGCATCAATAATCTCCTAAACGAGTTCCTTTTGTTTTAAACTCTAGAGCAGTGGTTCTCAACCTTCTTAATGCCGCAACCCTTTAATACAGTTCCTCATGTTGTGGTGACCCCCACCCATAAAATAATTTTCATTGCTACTTCATAACTGTAATTTTGCTACTGTTATGGATTGTAATGTAAATATCTGATATGCAGGATGTAATTTTCATTGTTACAAATTGAACATAATTAAAGCATAGTGATTAATCACAAAAACAATATGTAATTATATATGTGTTTTCCGATGGTCTTAGGCAACCCCTGTGAAAAGGTCGTTCAACCCCCAAAGGGGTCGCGACCCACAGGTTGGCGACCCACAAGTTGAGAACCGCTGCTCTAGAGCATTTTTGAATGTGTAAGAGGTGACTTGTTAGCTCCGTTAGCCATATTGCATAATAGGTCAGACTGCAAATCCTGGTTCATCGTTCCTTTTTTCACTCTGATGTTACCCAAGCCGTTGTTTGCTATTTGTTCTGTGATCCCTATTTCTTAACTCAGATTCCAGTAAAATACTGAAGTTGTGTTTTCTCTCTGTTCTTCGTTTTCTGGACTTGAGTACTGCCGGTGTTTGGCCTTCCCATCGAACATTTTCCTGTCATTCACTCAGGAAATTTGAAGTTCATCCAGGGAAAGGTAATCCTGATGATTTACTGGAAAGAAAAACAGTCAGTTAGGTTGAAGACATGTACACACCCAGGAGAAGTAGATATGATACATTCATAATTATAGTGAGTCCAAGATGCTGACATTACATTTCAAAAGCATGGGTTTGCCTGATTTGATAATTACCTCTACAATGAAATAAAATAATTTGAAATACAAACCTATATTTTCCTCCTTGTATCCCTTTTGTCTTTTCCCCATCCAAGCATTTAATAACTGCTGTGCTCACTTCCGCAGAGGAGGGACAGCAATAACATAACAGTAACTAACGTATGTGGCACATTTATTATGTGCCAGACATGGTATGTTTATTAAATAACTCAGTCACAACAACCCTATATGCAGCTATTGCTAATACCTCCGTTTCACAAATGAGGAAACTGGGTAACAGAAGTTTATGTAACTGGCTCAAGGTCACACAGCTAGAAAGAGGTGGCCAGGATTCAAAGTCTGGCTCAGAATCTGTGCTCCTCACTATTAAAAACAGACAATTCTGTCTCTCAGGGACATTGCTTCAGAGAAAAACCTGGAAAAAGCTCATCGAAGGGCAGAATAAAGGTCAGTGTTCTGGGAAGGCATGCCAGAGACTGAACTTACTGGGGAGAATGTTCTTCCTTTAGTCCTGGGCTGCTCTGTCAAAACATGGTGGAAGACTGTCATCAGGAAAGGTCAAATTTTCCACCTTGCATGATTGCACCAAAGGTATGAGATGAGAATGAGGCCAGACATCACTGGCGGAAAGAAGTAACTTTTTTTTTTTTTTTTTTTTTACTGCCTAGGACAGTGATGGAGAACCTATGAGGTGACACGCGAACTCATTTTTTTGGTTGATTTTTCTTTGTTAAATGGCATTTAAATATATAAAATAAATATCAAAAATATAAATCTTTGTTTTACTATGGTTGCAAAGATCAAAAAATTTCTATATGTGACACGGCACCAGAGTTAAGTTAGGGTTTTTCAAAATGCTGACACGCCGAGCTCAAAAGGTTCACCATCATTGGCCTAGGAGATGGTTTGAATGGGAAAGAAACAGGAAGTAGATTGATCCTCCAGGAAGTACCAATAGATTATGTTAAGGTGGTGAGGACGTAAATGAAGGTGATGGCATTGAGGTTGTGACAATGGGGCTGATGAAGAGAGTTTGGCATCCAAGAAGAAGAATCAATAGGACTTACCATTAAGGAAGTGTAGGATGAGGGCAAGAAATGATGTGTGATAATGCCAAGACTTTGAACTGGATAAATAAATAGCAGTCTTACTTATATGCTCTTATCTTTTGTCATATAGATAAAATCTCTGGGGATTGGTTCTATTTTTAAATGTGGTCATAAAAGTATGAATCATCATGTGTTTTCCAATTAGTTGGATAATATTCTAAAATGAGACAATATTTTAAGAATCTAAAAGCTGGAGAAAAAGTATACATAGAGATTGGATTTAGGTATCTGAACAAAAAAGATTTATAACAAACTTATTGAAAGCAGAGAAGTCATACTGAGGACTATAGTGAAAGCAGACATCTTGAGCTACCGCCCATCTTCCTAATGCGCACAGGCATATTTTAAAATGTGGTTTTACTTAACATGTGCTCATTTTCTTTTTCCTCCACATATTTTTACACAATATAGCTGAATTTCTTCTTCATGTGTTACATGTAAACAATCTGTTTTCTATTAGAATTTAACATTTATTTGGTTTCAATTGTTTTGTTTTTAATGATGTGATCTTATGGGGAGATTCTTGTTTAATAAGAAAGATGTTATTATTTAGAATCATAAAATATATGCCATTCTGAAGTCCTTGCCTATACATGGAAAAAACCCAAAACCCCCAAACATTCCTTGGCAGAATTCTTTTTGTTCTTTGCAGGGGAAAAATTGAATAAGAAAACATCCTTTGCACTTTGTTAGGGAACAATTTAGGGTTAGTTATATTCCAGTAGAAAAAAAATTCAGATAGGTGTGTCTACTGAGCACAAAAAGTGAGAAGGCTTGATAGAGAAATAAATGACAAGGATTTATTAATGTGTCTCAGGATTTGCAAATCAGAAACACTACCAGGTAACACCCAGATTGTTCTGAAGAAAAGAGAAGAATAGAGAGTTCTTACAGTAAAAAGTAAATTCTTGAGAAGAATAGGTCCTGCATTCTTAGCCTCTGGATTGGTCTGAGATAGTAATCTTACAGATGACTGATGGTCTAAATCAGTGATGGTGAACCTTTTGAGCTCGGCGTGTCAGCATTTTGAAAAACCCTAACTTAACTCTGGTGCCGTGTCACATATAGAAATTTTTTGATCTTTGCAACCATAGTAAAACAAAGATTTATATTTTTGATATTTATTTTATATATTTAAATGCCATTTAACAAAGAAAAATCAACCAAAAAAATGAGTTCACGTGTCACCTCTGACACGCATGTCATAGGTTCACCATCACTGGTCTAAATAATGTATGTCAGCTAGCATGGACACATGAATATACTTTCCCAAGTTCTTCAGAAGGTTATCTATAGGCTTTATATATATACAGCCCCCCCCCCCAAATGTATACACACTTTAACAGTTGGGAGCTCCATTTTGAGAATGAAATGTATTATAATAAGCCCTGCCTTTGGAATTATCCAAACCCCTGGTTTAAACCCTCCAACTTGGGAAGCAAGCATTCCACACAGGGTTTTGCTATTATAGCCCTTATTAGGTTTAGAGTGAATAGAGAAGGTGGGTGAAAAACATACAGACCCCCAAAGAAAAAATATAGGAAAAAATATATAGTAATTACAACTCTAAAGAAGTAAAACCATGTACACATTGATGAAATGCAAATGTGGGTGGAACTGTCAGAATCACAGGGTTATATATTTTTTTTCTTTAAAGAAAAGGACAAACTGGTTATGAAGGAAAGGGCAGTTCAGACTGGTGCAAACATTAATATTGTGTGTTAAGAGTAGCAATTGGGTATTTTGGAATCTAGTAATAAAAAGTGAAGTAGGCAGTAATGAGAGATGTCATGGTAATTAGATATGGAGAAAACACAGGAAGGTAAGAGGAGCCTGGGAACATTATTTATGCACGTGGATTTGATATAATTAGTTGATAGGATTATGTATAACAATTGATTTAATTATTTATAAGTACAGGTTTTTTTAGCAAAAGAGGTACATAAGAAAAATCATAATTAATATGCCTTTTTTCCCCAATACAAACACTAGATTAGTGTTTCTTAATTGGGAGTGATTTTGCCATCATCTCCTCATCCGACCCCCACTCTGACAATGTCAGTAGACATTTTTGGGTGTCACAGCTGGGGAGGTGGGGTGCTACAAGCATCTACGGGAAGAGGCCAGGGGTGCTGCTCAGCATTCTGCATCGCACAGGGCAGCTCCCACAACAAGGAGCCATCCAGCCCCAGATGCCAATTGTACCAAGATGGAGGAATTCTGGGCTAGCTTACGGCAGACAAGTAAAGTTCTTATATTTAATTAAAAGGTCTAAGAACTAGGTCAGAGGCCTCTAAGTAGTCCCTTGTTTGACATGATCAATCTTTTCTTTCATCAAGTTACCCACAAAGCTAATATGAAGAGTAAAGATAAAATTAGTTACATTCAATTGTAGGAATATTCCAAATTTCACATTCTGCTCTTAATAGACTCTGTGTTTCCAACCATCAACATGGATGATTCTCAGAAACATAATGTAGCAAGTCAAGCAAGAATATATTCAGTGTGATACCAGTTACAGAAAGTTTGAAAACAAGCAAAACTACACAATATGTTATTTAGGGATATATAAGTTATATGAGGAAAATTAATAATGATAACAACAATATCATTCAGGATAGCATTTAGGTCTGCAAAGAAGGAAAATGAACTTGGATAAAAGCACAGGGGACTCGAATAATTGATTACAACCTACTTTTTAGAGTAGGTAGTGGGTTATTGAGTGAAGTTACTGTACTTTATAGTTTACATAAATGTCATATATTCCCTTGGGGGTATCAAAAATCACATAATACAATCATAAAATTCAGTTATTGAGCGTTGGCCTGCGGGCTGAAGGGTCCCAGGTTCAATTCCAGTCAAGGGCACATGCCCGGACTCGGCTCCATCCCCAGTGGGGGATGTGTAGGAGGCAGCCGATCAATGATTCTCTCTCATCATTGATGTTTCTATCTCCCTCTCCCTCTCCCTTCCACTCTGAAATCAATAAAAATATATTAAAATAAAATAAAATTCAGTTATATCAGTGCAATGTCCACTGAAGATTTTTCCTTTAAATTTTATTGCCCCCTGCAGGTTAATACTAAGTACTGCAAAGAACTGTCCTTCGAAAACCAAATGAATGAACATCAACATAAATGAACTCTGTAAGGCATTTGGGATATAAACAAATACAAAAGGCTGGGTTTCTGCTCCAGCCATGCTTAAAATGCATTCGTGGATAAAGAACATCCAGAACACATTAAGGAAATAAACAATATAGCACACAGTATTTTATTTAAGGGACCCTTTGTCAGTGTCATACTTAAATAACAGAAATAAATGATATTTTACAGCATGAGAAACTGATTTAGTTTACCATCAGAATCTAACCCCTTTTTAAAAAAAAATTTCTTTATTGATTAAGTTATTACATATGTGTCCTTATCCCCACATTACCCCCCATCCCCTCCCCCAACTCATGCCCTCACCCCGCTGTTGTCTGTGTCCATTGGTTAGGCCTATATGCTAAAATCCAACCCCTTGACTTGATTCTTCCTGCCACTACCTTAGGCCAGGCCTCAGTTACTTCATGCCAGTTACCACCTGTTCTCCTTGTCTCTCCCCTCTTCTCTGCTCTTCCTCGTTTGTTGTAAAACATTGCTGCTAGTCTTAAAATGACTACTTCATATTAGAAGCCGTTAATGTTCTCCATCTACATTTCCACCAGACTGTTGTGCCCAATTTCACCCTATGTAGAAATCCTGGAACTGTCATTGTCTTTGAGGGAATACTTCCTCTGAATTCCTAAAGCACTTACTGTTTGTATCATTTATTTGCCATTTTCACACACTGATACTAAAACTGATTAATTTACAGAAGGCTTGTTTTCTAAGTTAGGTAAGTTTTTGGAAGACTGGGATAATTTTCTAGTTTTAGGGGGTTTTCTTTCTCTTGTCCCCTGCTAAGATCTGTAATGCCCATATTTGAGTTTGAGGACCCCAATTTAATGTGAAAATTTCTCAGACTCCTCCCTCACCAAACAGACATAACAGCATTTACATTTTTCAGGTTCCATAAATCAAAAAACAACATAATGACCATATTGATTTCAGTAACACTTCAGAATTAACATGAATTGTTTTAATGACAATAGTTTCTACATAATTATATATACACTAGAGGCCCAGTGAACGAAATTTGTTCATGAGGAGAGGGGGGAAGTCCCTCAGCCTGGCCTGCATCCTCTCACAATCTGGGACCCCTCGGGGGATGTCTGGGATCGGTCCTAAACTGGCAGTTGGACATCCCTCTCACAATCTGGGACCACTGGCTCCTAACCACTCTGCCTGCCAGCCTGATTGCCCCTAACCACTCGCCTACCTGCCTGATTGCCCCAACCACTCTCCCTGCCTGCCTGATTGCCCCTAACTGCTCGCCTGCCTGCCTGATCAACCCTAACTGCCTCTGCCTCAGCCTGTCACTGTGGCTTCATCCGGAATGACATCTGGAAGGTCGTTTGACTGTCCAGTTTAATTAGCATATTATGCTTTTATTATTATAATCATTAGGGTAGGTAGTGGGTATATAGTATGTGTGTGTGTGTGTGTGTGTGTGTACATATATATATATATATATATTAGAGGCCCAATGCATGAAACTCATGCAAGAGTAGGCCTTCACAGCCCTGGCTGCCCCAGCTTCATCCAGAAGGTTGTCTGGATGGTTGTTCTACTGTTTAGCCGTTTGGTTGATTTGCATATTATGCTTTTATTATTATAGATACTAGAGGCCCAGTGCACGGATTTGTGCACCAGTGGGGTCCCTCAGCCTGGCCTGTGCCCTCTTCCAATCTGAGACCCCTTGGGGGATGTTGGAGAGCCAGTTTCGGCCCAATCCCCACAGGCTGGGCTGAGGGACCCCACTGGTGTACCAATCCATGCACCAAGCCTCTAGTATGCATATAAGATCTTTGGTTAATCTTTTCCTTCCCTCTCCCCTCCTGCTTTCCCTCTGAGATTCATCAGTCTGTTCCATGTTTCCATGTCTGTCCATTGAGCGTCTGCCGCCTGATGGTTATTGCATGTCATAGGGTCAGCTGGATGCTTAGATTTATACACACACACACACACACACACACACACACACACACACACACTGTGACCCAGTGCACAAATTCATGCACATTGAAAGGAAATTAATTAGAAGACATTTTAATATCGCTATTTGCCCTTTCTCTATAATAGGATTGTCAACCAAATTCACAATCAGCAATGACAGATGGAAACACGTGTGCAATTGGCGCCAGTGAGCTTTATATGTATCGTGCATGCATGAGTCAACTTAGCCTTTATAGATAAAGAATAAACTTGCTTAATTAGACCTGCTTTCTGATTTAGCTAAACTTTTTCCAGCCCAGTGAAGCACCCAAACTTCTCCTTCAGGTAATTGTCAGCAACACAGCAAATATCAACATGAAACAGATTATTATTGTAGATCACGCAGTGAGAACAAAGGGTAAAATATGTAACTGCAGCAGTGTTTGACTATATTCTGTGCAGTGAGTAAACCTGAAGTCATTTTCAAGGTCCACCATTTCTTACTTCTTTTCAATCGGGTCAAGTTTCTAAGCTTTCTAAATCTCCATTTTCTGGCTAATGAAAAGAAAATGGGATGCCATCGAGTCTCCTATCTACCTACTCCAGGACTTCTGTGAGGATCAAATGAGATGAGGCATGGGAAAACACTTCACAGACATTTGGTTGAAGTGTGAAAAGTTTCCACCTGGCTATGAAGCCAGCCAGTTGTGTTCCTGGGCTGAAGAAACTGTAAGGAGGCTAGTCGTCACTAGGGAGAGGAAGCCAGACGTTGCTACGTGACATCATTACCCAGCGCCCACAGCCACCGTTTCTGGGCTGGGCTGTGGGCCGCATTCTGTGCCACGGCAGCATCAGCTGTGATTTGGTGGGCTGTCGCTCTGGGGTAATGGTGGGGCCTGTGTCCCACTTGGGGGAAGCCAACTGTTGCTTTGTTGGCGTTACTTTCTCTGTAAATGGCCAGTGCATGTCACAGCAGCTCCTGTTAAGCGTCTGCCCCCTGGTGGTCATTGTGCATCATAGCAACCAGTCGGATGGGGGGAGGGACACTTAGCATATTAGTCTTTTATATATATAGATATGAGGGGGACCAAAGTTTTGCCTCCTCAAAATATGCCTTTTAGGATTTTGATTTTTCGACTGGTTATTAAGAAAACAAGACTCTGAAAGAACCTTTGACCCTCCCCTTTATCTGCTTAAAGGAATTTAAATAGAAAAACCTGCTTAAAGCATGATATCATAGAGTAAATGTGCCGGACCCTGAGAAATCTAGCAAAGCCTGTTTGTTGAACTTCCTTCTGCGTACCATTGTTTCTGGGAGGCTCAGCAATCATTTGTTTATTGTTGAGGGCCGCTAGCTAACACTCGGTTTAAATGTGTTGGCTGAAACTCAGAGCATAGGCAGAACCACGTCCTGGGGATAGACGTGGTCAAGAGACTGGGACACCACTCAGTTTGACCTTCCCGCCCAGTGTTAAGGGGATGGATCTCATGATGTCGCCAGGAATTCAAGGCCTTCCCAGATGTGATGCAACTTTCTGTTATTTGAGTATTTATTAAATCTACTTCCGGTGTTGGAGGCCGTTCTGTCCCTCCATTCAGAGGGCAGACGCCACACCTGGTCCCAAGCTTTTATTCTATTTCTGTGACTGCCTTTTCATTTTCTCAAATCCCGAAAGCGCCTCCTACTTAAAAGAACTGGTTCACGTCTCTCTCTCTGTGCTGGACGTGGAGAAGGGAGCCCCCCACCATAGTTTATTACATGTTTGCTCTTTCTATCCACCTCTAAATTGCTTGCTTTCCCTTTAAAATCCCAGACCTCTGCCTCCCTCTCCTTTGTCCAGAATGGCATATCAGTCTCAATTGCCAGTGCCTCTTTGGGTCTCATATTCTTATGGCATCCCCTGCATGTTTATCTGTAATACGGTTTGGACATTTTTCTCCTGTTAATCTGCTGGACCTAATTCCAGCCGGGCATAATAAGATGCGAGAACTTCTTAGAAGGCTGATGGACACCTTCAGCAGGGCTGAAGATCTGCATGTTACTGCCTGCTGCCAGACAGTGAGGGCAGTTACCCCAACCTGATGGTCCTTTACTGTGTACCGAACATGACCTCTGATATGTACGTCTGCTTTGCTACAGGGCAAAATGTGGGAATAGAAAGCCAGGGGTCCGCAGATTTGGGGAGTTTAGTCACTAGAACGAAGTTTCCGTCTGGCCCCCCTATGCCTTCCAAATTCATATTTCTTCTCTAGTCTCTTCATTAATTTATGCACAGCCACTTCTCCAGATTCCTTGAACCCTAGTAAATGCAGAAAAGACCCCAGCATTCATCTGTCTCATGTTAATTTGATTAGCTCAGTCAAAACAACTTAGAAGGTAGGAAGAAAAATGATTTTTTTGCACCGCCATATAAAACAAAATGGTAATATGATGATACTGATAGCTAATTATTTTGAAATCTTATACGCTAGTACGTTTCCCCATGCATTTTCTTCTTTAACCCAAAAGTCCCTCCAACAGAAGACCTCAGTTTAAACCTGGACTCTACCCCTTGGAGTCCAGAGCTTTGGTGACTTATTCAACCTGTTGTTTGCAAAATGAAACGAATGCAGAATCAATCCCTTCAGGGTAGTTGTGAGAATTAATAACATCACAATAGGAGAGATGCTTCACTCTGCGCCTTGTACAAAACAGACACGGCGTGAAGAGGCTCCGCGGGGGTAACTTGCCCCAGACCTTAGCTCCGGAGGGCGGAATCGGGGGCCCAGGGCGCTGGGGACTGCAACCGGCACATGCTGGTCAGCGGCTCCATGCGCTGCGCGCTTCGTTTTTACAAAAGAGAACCGATTTCCATCACACCCTGTGGCACCGTTCAGTGAAACATGAGCGCTTCCAGGGCACGGCTCCCGTTACCGAGGTAATTAATGGGCGCACACAGCCAGCACTAAAATATGTAGGACGCGGAGGAGCTGCGGGTTCCAGGAGCTGAGCGCTCCCGCACCCCGTGACGGTTGGGGCGAGTTCTGGCGATCGGTGTCGTGAACAGTTTCTGTCGGTCACTGAGCGCAATGTGTTGTTGGAACCCAGGTGCCCACTCACTTTTCCTTCCTTATTTTGCTGAAAACAAGCAAACAAGCAAGCAGAACTATATAAACTGCCTACGAATAGAGTGCCCTTGCGCTCCAGTAAAATGGACCGATTTTAACTTTACCTCTCCCTCCGTCGCATGCTTTTGTTTTACGAGAGGACTGTCAACTTACTAACCTTAAAAAAGCTGCTGCTCAGAGAAGAGCGTAAAGTAAAAAAAAGAATTCCGAGTGCAGTTTTAGAGAAAATTTCTCAGTATTAAATTCTGATGTAAATCATCTGGTCCTTCTGAAAAGAAAAAAAAAAGTGGGACATTTATCCAAGGTGGCATTAATTATTAATATTCATGATCTCCCACAAACTATACACATGGCTTTCGGCCAATGAACTCCCGTGGATTTTCCTCCTCACGTGTAAACCTAAAACCAGGTTGTCAAGACCCTTTTGGTCCCATCCCTTCCTGACCGGGAAGTGGGTGGTGGACAGGGAATCCAAGAGCCACCGCGGACCTGGGTCAGCTCCCCTCCATCCGGCACCGTCCGGAGCGGACACCCCCACGGAAAACGAGAAGGAGCCTCCGCTCTCCCTCCAGCTGCCGAGGGTGGTGAACCCACTTCCGCACAGGCCTGAGTCCGCAGTCCCGCGAGCCGCCTCGGGAAGCGCACAGCATGCCGGGATGTGTATTCCTCTCCCTTAGGGCGGAAGGGCGGGCACGCCTGACCCGGGTCCAGTGGCATCCTGGGATATGTAGTCTCTGGCGGTTCGTTGGTGTACTCGGCACCGGCTGACGGAGGAGCCTGCGGCGATACCAGAGACTCCGGCCGGTCACGTGACTGCAGTCTAGCGCGGGGAGCGCACTGCGGCCCCCGCCCCGGCCCAGTGCTCGCTGCGCGCGGCCGTTGCCGCGGAGACGGCGCACGTCGCCCAGCGCGTAGCCCCCGCTGCAGTCCCCCCGCCCCTCTTCTCCCACCACAATGAGATCCTAAGATGGCGGTGGCTGCGGCGGTTGGCGCCGCCTGGCTGAGCTAGGGGAGGCGGCCATTGGGCCCGCGGCAGCCCGGGAACGGTGGACTCTCCCTGCTGCGGTGTCCAGGGGAGGACCGCGGTCGGTGGCGGGTCGAGGGGGCTGACCGTTACTCCGCCCTGGGCTGGAGCGGCCGCTCGGTTTCCAGGTAATAAATAACCTGCGCGTCCCTAGCCCTTGGCAACCGAGGCAGCGCGGCGCCGGGGGCGGGAGAGCAACGGCGCCGGGAAACCTGACCCCCAGGGCCGGGCCTCGGGCCACGCCTCGGTGGGCTCCTGGGTCTCCGCGCTGCCTGCGCTGCTCCCCGCGGCAGACAGCCCGCCCCCTCGTCCGGACCGGCCGACGCCATCTCCGGGTGAGCGTCCGGGGCGCGTTGGGGACCGCGGAGCCCCCTGCTCGCCTCCCGCCCCTCCTTCTCCGCCCGGGGAGGCGGCCGCCTCGGGAATGTCCCTCGAGTGCGGGAGGCGGGGCGGCGGCGGGGCTGTCAGAGGCGGGTAGGCTCGTTCTCGACGGCCAGGGGCCTCGGTGGCCATCGTGCCCGTCCTTGCGCGCCCGCCCTCCCCCCGGTTCCATTCTGTGGGGCGCGCTCACCCAGGATTTGGGGAGAGGAGCGACGCGGCTTTCGGGCCGGGCTGGGCGCCGCGGGGTTCCTGCTGTCCGGCCTGTTCGTGGCGCAGAAGGGCCGCGGGAGGCGGGCCGGCGCCCTGCGGTGCGAGCGGAATGCGAGCCCCGCGCCCCCGCCGGCCCCTCCCGCGGCTCCGGGCCGGGGGGCCTGGACGGGGACACCGCAGGCCCGGGGCGATTCGGGCCGCGTCGCGGGCTGTGCAGACCCCGTGCTGGGGAGGCGGGGCCTCCAGACTTCCAGCCCCGCGGCCCACTCCCCGGGAGCTCGCCTTCCTGCAGAACAGAAACAAACCGTGTACACACACACACACACACACACACACACACACACCCCTCCCCCCCACACACACCCGCAACACGTGTGTGCGTGTGTCCTCTGCCCTCCGGTGACGGGTCCTGTGTCGGCGCTGGGAGAAGCGGGCTTTCCCCCGCGCCGGCTCCGCTTCCCGGACCGCGCCCTCCGGTCGCTTCTGGTTCCTGGGGTGCGAGTCTGAGCTCCGGGGTGCGTCCGAGCTCCGAGGGTGTTGGGGGGGCTGCGAGTCTGAGCTGGGGGGTGCGAGTCTGAGCTCGGGGGCTGCGAGTCTGAACTGGGGGGGTGCGAATCTGAGCTGGGGGGTGCGAGTCTGAGCTGGGGGGTGCGAGTCTGAGCTGGGGGGGTGCGAGTCTGAGCTCGGGGGGGTGCGAGTCGGAGCTGGGGGGGTGCGAGTCTGAGCTGAGGGGGTGCGAGTCTGAGCTGGGGGGTGTGCGAGTCTGAGCTGGGGGGGTGCGAGTCTGAGCTGGGGGGGTGCGAGTCTGAGCTCGGGGGGGTGCGAGTCGGAGCTGGGGGGGTGCGAGTCGGAGCTGGGGGGTGCGAGTCTGAGCTGGGGGGGTGCGAGTCTGAGCTCGGGGGGGTGCGAGTCGGAGCTGGGGGGGTGCGAGTCTGAGCTGAGGGGGTGCGAGTCTGAGCTGGGGGGGTGCGAGTCTGAGCTGGGGGGGGGTGCGAGTCGGAGCTGGGGGGGGTGCGAGTCTGAGCTGGGGGGGTGCGAGTCTGAGCTGGGGGGGTGCGAGTCGGAGCTGGGGGGGGTGCGAGTCTGAGCTGGGGGTGGGGTGCGAGTCTGAGCTGGGGGTGGGGTGCGAGTCTGAGCTGGGGGTGGGGTGCGAGTCTGAGCTGGGGGGGCGGGGGGTTGCGAGTCTGAACTGGGGGGCACCTGCTGCCCGCCTTCCCTCTCACCTGCCTTCCCTCACCTGCTGGCCAGAGCCGCAGGAAACCACGCACATACGGGCTTTCCGAACTGGAGGTAAACCTTGTGTTTTTGTAACAACAAAGTCATCTCTCTCTAAGAAAGTTGGTAACTTTTAAATACCCCCCCCCCCCCCCCCACACACACACACAGTTCTGGAATAGTCCGAGTGACCGGAAGCTAAGTCTGCAGAGTAAGCGCTGGCGCGGGTCTTTCCGTGGTAATTATATTCCAGGGTAGATGTTAAGGCCGGGCATGGCTGTGTGGTGGCATCTTGCAAGTTTGGAGGATTTAAACATTTGTGTCTATCGCATTGCTTCCCAAAAGGATTAAAGTAGCTTGGGTTTAAAATATTGGTAAATTGGATTTTTCTTCTCTGTTGATCTAAACATATTTTAGGCCTAAACAACATAGTACTTGTTCTATACTTCCCAGTGTAAAGAATTTATTAAAGTCTTTTTTTTTTTTTTTTATTCAAAAGCAGACAACAGCTTTGAAGTGTGAAGCAAAAAAGAGCAATTTCTGAGCTGCAAATACTAGTTTCCAAGCAGGTAATTTGACCTCATCCTGTGTTACCCCCCCACCCCCTCGTATTACAGCTGAAGATTTAGGATGAAGACGCATCCAAACCCCGGCAGGGGAGGCCTCCGCTTAGTGAACACAGTCCTGGTTGGCTGCCCTGGTGGCCTGCTGCTGGGGATGCCACTCTGATCCGCCTTCATACTTTCCTTAGAAAGGAACCGTGTCATTCCTAATTATTAAATACTGGAACAGTGTGTAATACCTTTTGAAATGTCTTTCTTTTCATAGAAATTCTTCAGACCATTTGAGTTTGAATTTGTCCTGTTTGGATAGCCAAATCCATTTATTCTTAAGTAATCTTGTACAACTTCTCTATTACTCATAGTTTTTATTCACAAACTATTTTTTGGGTTATACATACTATTGACTAGAGTTTATTTTTTTCATTAGTTTCTATGCATAGTGTATTATTAAATCCTGGCTATATGAAGATACTCTCTGACCAGCAGAAAAAAGCCAGTGTAAGTTCATTGAGGGAAAGTTTGCTAAGGACAATTTAGAAATTAAATAACTAAAGGATGAGGAGTAGAAGAAATTTTGGTTAAAAATATTTTAGAAATAATCTCTTTTTTAAAAAAATCTTAATCTGAATTCTGTGAAAATTTTAAGGCTATTTTCTAAATTTATTTAATATGTTTTTGCTTTCTAGGAAAGCAGACAGATCTTCAGCTTCCTTATGAAATAAGCTGACCCTCAGGAGAAAATACAGATTGACAGTGGATTTATATCTTAATAGGGGCCTGGTGCACAAAATTTGTGCACGGGTTGGGTCCCAAGGCCTGGCCGGTGATCAGGGCCGATCTGTGGGGCAACTGGCGGGGCGATTGGGGGGCCCCCCCCCCACTGGCATTGACCTTGGCCAGCCTGGTGCCGCCTGCTTGCCGGCCCCGCCCCCCGCCGGTTGCCTCCCTCTGGCATCCTCCTTGGTTGGCCTGGGGGCTGGGAGCAGGGCCTGCATTGAGTGTCATAGCGACCGGTTGTTTTCCTGTTGGGTCGATTTGCATATTAGACTTTTATTATATAGGATAATAATTCTCAGTAGTATTTTCTTTTTTTAATTGTCAGACTATAACAGAATAGGAAAAGAAAAATAGAATTCTGGGGGAAGGTCAAAAGTGAGTGTATGCATTAGAGTTCTTAACACTAAAGTAGGACTTTGGTAAAATAAAAAGAATTGTAAAATGAGTTATAAAGTAAAATAATTTTCCTTTTAATATGTTAGTGAAGATGGATAAGATGAAGCAAAAACATAGAATCATTGGGCTAACTCACATTAGAAGAACTTGGTTTTCTCAATAGGGGTTTGGCCACCTGAAGGAGGCAAGCATATTTGAAACCTGGGCAAAAATATAAAAGGTTTGAAATTCTCACATTGGAATTTAATGAGAAGCTATTATGGATACATAGCAATATATTCATCTTACAAATTTAATTGAGTGCCTACAGGTGGTACTAAATGACTGAAAAGTACTTGAGATATGGCAGTGAGCAAAACAGACCAGGTGCCTTACCTCATGGAGTAAATTTACATTTTGAAAATGCGTTTGTGTGTATGTGTGTATGTAGTATACTGTAGTAATGGACATAGGAAGTGCCATTTTATAATTGTTCCCCACTGACAGGTGGAGAGTGGAAGCGGAGAAAAACCATTAAATGAATTGACAGAATAGGCAAATAGGTGAGGAAGTTAAGGATGCTAACCAGGCATTTTTGGAAGGGCTTTCCTTCACAGATTGATTTCTTGAAAAAATTACCTAATGACCATCTTTTCAAACCCTTCCCATTAATAAGCAGATTACAATTATGGAATTAACCCTCACCACCCTGTTGAAATTGCTCTTAACAAAGGTTATTATCAGTAATCTTATTGCTAAGTCCAAGTGGACATTTCTCAGTACTTTTCTTACCTGACAAAATGACATCTAGCATTCTTATATCCCCTGTCTTTATACACTTTTCTCCATTTCTAGTTACATTGGTTTCCCTTAGATCTTTGTACCTTCACAGTGTTCTTTTTCTCTTTAAATATCAGTGTTCTTCAGTCTTTTCTCTTACTCTTCATCTTTTCCTGAGCCTTCTGTTCCATTTTAAGTACTTTTATGAATGTGTGACTTGCAAATTTCTCTCCAGCCTAGATTTCACTTCTGAGAGATTCGTATTTGTTCGCTAGACAAATTTAATTGGGTATACCATAGGTATCTCAAACTCAACATTTTTTCTCAACTAAAACCTGTTCCTTTTCAAGTCACCTTGAATGTATCATCGTGTACCCAGTTATTCATGCTTCAGGTTGTTCTAGGGGTCATCCTTTTATTCTTTCCTCACTGCCTCATCTCCATATCATAATATATAGTCACCAGTTCCTGTTGATTCTGCCTTGGAAATCTTGTTGTATTGGCCCTCTTCTCTACATACCTACTGTTTTGATTATTGGAAGTCTTTCTATATAAATAATAGTTTATATTAGTGTGTCTACAGAATAAAATTTAGGAGGCAGAGATCCTATATTTTTAATGGTGACTCTGAGATGATTAGAAAGGTTGGCATGAAGAAGAGAGAAATAACTTGCCTTTATTTTGCACTTTTAATGGGGTAGATTTTTATAATGTTAAGAGAATTGGTCCATTTGCCATTTTTTTATTTAATATTTAATGATAACTTTTTAAAAAATACATTTTTATTGATTTCAGAGAGGAAGGGAGAGGGAGAGAGAGATAGAAACATCAATGATGAGAGAGAATCATTGATTGGCTGCCTCCTGCACGCCCCACACTGGGAATGGAGCCTGCAACCCAGGCATTTGCCCTGACAGGAATCGAACCCTGACCTGGTTCATAGTTTGACGCTTATCCACTAGGCATGTGCCTCTTTAATACATTTGGTATTATGTTATTACATATTCTACCTCATTGTATTGTTAATTGCATTATAAAAGTAGACAAAGTTGTTTATTTTATAAACTTAGTAGACTTTATTTAGGAAGTGGTTTTCTTAGAAAGGTTTAAAAATGTTTGATCCATTTTTCCCAAACTAATTTTAATGTGTTCAAATTGTTTTAGAATCTTATTTTAATAGTTTTCAGTTATTAGCCTAAAAATAGATCCTTAATAAATTTATAAATTTATCTTAAAGGGTTTATTACTCTATTGATAGAAAGCATAACATTCTATTTTAAGAAAAAGTTATTATCTAAGAATTTTTACTTACCTTTAATAATTTCCAATCTAATTTACATTTTAAGACAATTTACTTTTAGTACTTTTCAGTATGATATCACCTGTATTGCATAGGTATTTTTTGAGCTATTTAATATTACAAATATGATCAATGGTTCTGTCATCATTGATGTTTCTTTCTTCCTCTTTCTGAAATCAATAAAAATAATTAAAAAATATTACAAATTATATCAATACATCTAGAAAATAGTAGTTGCCAAATGTTTAGTTTAAATGAGTCATTTCAGTTTACTGGACATATCTCTCTGTGGGTATCAATTATTGCAAAAAATGTTTAAGATAGAGAAAAGAGGAAAAAGACTTTATGTTCCTATCCCTCTAACCAATAATTGATTGCATGCAAGCATTTTATTGTAGTTTCTTAAAATCTGTATACAATTTTGCATATTGCTTTTTTCCTCTTTTATACTAGAGGCCCTATGCACGAAATTCATGCAAGAGTAGGTCTTCTTTCCCTGGCTGCTGGTACCAGCTTCCCTCTGGCTGCCGGCAGGCACCCGGGACCCAGGCTTCCCTTGCAGCCCTGACTTTGTCTGGAAGGGCGTCTGGTCTAATTAGCATATTATGCTTTTGTTATTATAGGTGATGATATATTTTAAACACAGGGAATATTATTTAGCCTTCATAATTACATGTTTTGAAGGGAACTCTTCCCTAATAGCATTCAGTCTATCATTTGATAGTTTTCAATTTATTACAATTTTAGCATAATAAACAACTTCCTTTATTATAGTCCCCTCCTCTTCAACTGTGCCCCCTACCACCACTCATATTTTTTTAGATTAGCTATGGAGAGGTAGAATTACTGGATCAAACCAATTTTAGTTCTTGATACAGAATTGCCAAAATGCTTTCTGGAAAGCTTATACCTTTTTAGGTTCTCACCATAGTGATTGAGTGTTCTGGTTTCCCTTTGCTGTCATTAGGATTTAGTAACATATGTAATTGAGCAAATTTAATAATCTCCTATTTTAATTTTCAGCCAGATTGTATTTATGTCTTTATCATTTTATGTTTACTGATTTTTTGTAAATTGCATGATCAGATTATTTGGAGTGGGGAGGGTTTTTTTTTTTTTTTAATTCTTCATATAGTAAAGATATTAATTGTATACTTCGTATTTATTTCAGTGGTTTTTCCCAATTTATCGTTTACTGTTTATTTGCAGCATACTTAGGATTTACTTTTATGTGAATAAAACCTGTCAAACTTGCCCTAACTGGTTTGGCTCAGTGGATAGGGCGTCGGCCAGAGGACTCAAGGGTCCCAGGTTCGATTCCAGTCAAGGACATGTACCTTGGTTGCGGGCACATCCCCAGTAGGGAGTGTGCAGGAGGCAGCTGATCGGTGTTTCTCATCAATGTTTCTAACTCTATCCTTTTCTCTTCCTCTCTGTAAAAAAAATCAATAAAATATATTTAAAAATAAAACAAAACAAAAAACCTGTCAAACTTTTTTTTTTTGCATCCCAAATTAGTAAGATCTCTCTTTTTAAAAGTTCTATTTTGTATGTTCTTTGATTTTTAAATCTTACTTATTTTTAATCTATTTACTATCTTGGTGTTGTATAAGGTAGCCTTTTCCAATTGGAGAGAATTAAACTCTGATGCTCTGAGCCCTCCATTGTTTACTGTGTATTAATTCCTCTCTGTGTCTGGACTGGTACTAGGTATGCACCATCCTTGGAAGAATTGAGAAAACCCTTATTTAAGTCATTTTTCTGTGTTCTGTATCTGAGATGAAGAATCCTAATTAAAGAAAGCCTGTTAAAGCTCTAAATAAATCTTTTTCAAAATTCTTTAGCAAATTGTCTCAACTGACTAATCCTGCATCATAGACTTCTTGTGAGGATTAAAATGATGAAATGCACATCAAATAGTATAGTGCTTGGCTTACATATAGAAAATACCAAGATGTAGTTGTTAGCTATAATTTTTCTCATTTTTTTTTCTATTTAGGTATATTTGAGGATTTTCTTTTTTGGGTCGGTACTAATTTAACCATATGGGCATTCGATATGGTTGAGTTATCTTGGAACTAGTTTTCTATTTTCCTGACTTCTATTGCTATTCTTGCTTTTTATTTTTCATACAGTAATTTTTTTTCTGACTTGTTTATTCTTACCTGTTCTATTAAATTCCAAGAAGAATCACAGTGAGGTTTTTGTTGGAATTTCATTAAGCCTGTACATTTAGGGAAAAAAAATGGTATGTTTGTAATAATGCGTTTCCTACCAGGGAAGAGAGTTTGTTTTTCTTCTTATAAAATTTTATCTTCTATTGTTTTAAAGAGTTTAGTAGTGCTTCTCCACATAGGGCAAATAATATTATTCCTACATATTTTTTTTGTCACTACAGACAGTCCTCAGGTTATGTCGGACTCGCGACATCTCCCATTTATTTATAAGAAAAAAAGTTCTGTCATTTTGACGTATGTACATATGTGCTTTATGTTTTTTATTATTTATTTACCACAAGTAAAGCTCAGGAATTGTTATCTTTCTTTTAAATTTTTTCATTGTTTCACTTCATTACTGCTGTGTGTGCGCTCCATGTGAGTGACATAGGTGCTTATGTAGGTGGCTCTGACAGCGAAGATCTCATTAAGTCTCACCATAGGAACGGATCTCCGATGTAACCTGAGGACCTAGTGTATGATAGTGGCATCAATTTTCCCCAGTGTATTTTCTGAAGAATTGGTGATTATTTGAAGTGGTCTAGGTTTTTTAATGCATATATATATATATATTTTTTAATATGTTTATATTGATTTTGGAGAGAAAGGAAGGGAGAAGGAGAGGGAGAGGGAAAGAGAAAGAGAGAAGCACATCTATCCAAGAGAGAAACATCAATCGGCTACCTTCTGCACACCCCCTACTGGGAATCGAGCCTGCAACCTTTGGCATGTGCCCTGACCTTTATTTTTTACTGTTGTTAATTCTCCCCGGAGGACATTTTTCCATTGATTTTCAGAGAGAATGGAAGGGAGGGGGAGAGACAAAGAAACATTGATGTAAGAAAGACATCAATTGATTGCCTATAGCATGTGCCCCGACCAGGGCCAGTGATTGAGTCTGTAACCAAGGTACATGCCCTCGTGCCCTTGACCGGAATAGAACCTAGAACCCTTCAGTCCGCAGGTCGAGGCTCTGTTCACTGAGCCAAACCAGCTAGGGCCAAGCCAGCGACCTTTGGTGCATGGGACAATACTCAACAACTGAGCCACACTGGCCAGGGCTTAATGCATATTCTTTAAAAATACCACCACCTCTCTTTTCAATATTAATATTTGTTTATTTTTCTGTATTTTTTTTTAAGACTTCCGAAACAATGCTAAATAACTGATAATGTGGCATTCTTGTTTTGGTCTTTATTTTAATAGGGATATCCTTAATGTTTTATTTTAAAATTATTGTCCATTGGTTTAAAATGTACTTTTTCAACTCCAGAAGTTTATTAAAGTAATGTATGTTCATTGAAAAAAAAAAACACTGTATAAAAAATAAATATAGCTTTAAGGAGCTGTCAGTACATTTGTACTTTTAAGATGTTTTTTCAAATTTGAAGTGCTGAATTTTATCACATCACTTTATTTTGAAATGACAAAATTTAATCTGCTCTGTAATATGTTAACACATGATTCTGATAAATATCCTAGCATTAAAACATCCAGGCGATCAATCCTTTTTCATGGATGATAACCCTTTTAATACTGTGTTCTAGTGACGAATGGGATAAGTTAGGATCTTAGAATTAAAGCACCTAGTATTAGTATTCATCTTTGACATTTTTAAAAATAAATCTTTATTGTTCAGTTTATTACAGTTGTTCCTCTTTTTCCCCCCATAGCTCCCCTCCACCCGGTTCCCACCCCACCCCACCCCATGCCCTTACTCCCCCCCACTGTCCTTTTCCATAGGTGTATGATTTTTTTCCAATCTCTTCCTGCACCCCCACACCACCTTCTCGAGAATTGTCAGTGCACTCCCTTTCTATGACCTTGATTCTATTATATTCACCAGTTTATTCTGCTCATCAGATTTTTCATTCACTTGATTTTTAAATTTACTTGTTGATAGACATGTATTTGTTGTCACTTTGTTGTTCATAATTTTTTTTAAATATTTTTACTGCTTTTATTTCAGACAGGAAGGGAGAGGGAGAGAGAGATAGAAACATCAATGATGAGAGAGAATCATTGATTGGCTGCCTCCTGCATGCCCTTTACTGGGAATCGAGCCCACAACCCGGGCAAATGCCCTGACTGGGAATTGAACCTGTAACCTCCAGGTTCATAGGTCAACATCAACCACTGACCCACGCCAGCCAGGCTGTTGTTCATAATTCTTATCTTTACCTTTTTCTTCTTCCTCTTCTTAAAGAATATCCTTCAGCATTTCATATAATCCTGGTTTGGTGGTGATGAACTCCTTTAGCTTTTTCTTATCTGTGAAGCTCTTTATCTGACCTTCAATTCTAAATGATAGCTTTGCTGGGTAAAGTAATCTTGGTTGTAGGTTCTTGCTATTCATTACTTGAGTATTTCTTGCTACTCCCTTCTGGGCTGCATAGTTTCTGTTGAGAATACACCCTTTTGTGGGCTGTGTGCACAGGCTTGTTGTAGTTAGGCCTTGATTACTGTTGGTATCCCTGGGAGGAATTGACCTCCAGGCCAATTGGTTGTGAGGACCAGCTGTGTCTACAATGGAAGAACTGTGCTGAAGAGACACCCTTATGTGGCAGGACTTGCTTCAGTGGGGCTTTGGTGCTCACTGAGTCTGCTCCTTGAGTGTGTCGCTTATGAATGTGAAGAGTTGTAATCCAGTATGGTTTCAAACTGACCACTGGGTACACTGGCTCTTGGATCTCCAAGGACGTGCAAAGTCAGCCACTGCCTGAAGCCACCCAGCAGGAGCTACAGCAAGATCTGCAGATTCCTCCTCTTTGTTTGGGGTTTGGAAGTGCCCAGATGAGGTCCAGCTGTGAAGCAAGGCAGGCTACTGCTGCCAAGCCTTGGGCCTTCTTTTGGAAGCTTTGGAGCTCTCTGACCCAGCTGCAGTTTGTTAGGCTAGGGTACGAAAGCGCAGGCCATTATATGCAAAAGCTGCTGCCACAGCTTGGGTGGGGCGGGGTTTCAGGGAATCACCAGGGCGGAGCAAACAGCATGGCTGCCAGTCAGCCCTACACCAGGGAGGTTCCACATCCCGCGCTCCCACACAGGAACAATCGCTGCGAGCACCTCTGAGAGAAAGCTGCCCTCATGTTCCTGTCCCAATGCCAGACAGTCTAGTTTCACTTGGTATGAGTCTGGGTCCCCAGAGTCTCTCCCGGAACTGGAGTTCAGAGCGATCGGGAGCCTGTATCTCCCTCCCAGTTGAAAAAAAAACAGCGTACTCATTTGCCAGCCTGCTTCACGAGCGCCTCTGCACCTCTACCTCCTACCAATCTCAATGCACTTTTTTCTTTCCTTCTAGTTGTAGAACTTCCTCTCAGCCAGCCTTCTCGTGGTTCTGGATGATACTTGTTTTGTCTTTTAGTTGGAGTTTTGATGTGGTTGTGAGAGGCAGCAAGTACAGGTGTTTACCTATGCCGCCATCTTGGTTCTCCTCCCTTTGACATTTTTAACTGCATCACCTTGGCAAAATCATCTAACTCCTTTTAATGTTGGTGTTAATGTTTATAAAATGAAAAACCTATTATAACCCTGATGTCTAATGGCCTTTCCTGCCCTTTGGATTATAAAGTTGTAAAGTTGTCTCACCCTCTCCTTCACTCAGCCTCTCTCCAACAGGCACAGTTCCATACTCAGTGGAAATCCAGGATATGTAGAAATCTTCTCATGATAATCTCTGTTCTTAAACCTTTGCTTGCTTCTCCCGTTGCTGCTACTATTTCTCATCTCTGACTCGGGCATGAAATTCACTGCCTTCCTTGATTTTTACAAAATTCCTAGAAATACAATTTAAAGGCAAAATATTTTTAAAGTGATTTAAGCCACTGTATTCTTTGCTTTTATAGGCCACCCATCTAGTCCTGCTGCTTCCTACCTCCTCGTCTTGCTTACCATTACTTTCCTTTCTATTAAAACCAAGCCTTTCTTTGTGTTTCATGCAGAGCAGTTCTGCCCTCTGTATCCTTGACATAAAGCAAATGCCTGGGTCTCTGGAGAGTATTAGTTTCTTTTCTAAGAGCACTTTTGGTTTTAGTTGTTAGTAACTTTTTCCTGTCTCATTATCTTTTAGGACTTCTGTTGAATAAATTAAATGAAATAACCTTAAAGTTTACAGGCAAGTCTACATAGTGGATATTCAGAGGTTTTCCTTCTCGCCCCATCACTCCTACTACTTAACTCATATTAATCATACTATGTCTAAATTAACGTGTTGTGATATGTGGTTGGCAGTGACTCTTTTAATTTTATAAAATCAACTTTTCCGAGATTCTTTTATATTGCTAAGTTTCATGGAGTGATTTAAATATTAGAGTTCGTTTTTATGTGTTAAAAGGTTTTTACTTGTTTTACAGAAAATTAATTGTTAAAGCCAGTATGGCCGCAGGAGGAGGTCCTTTTGAAGAAGGCATGAATGATCAGGATTTACCAAACTGGAGCAATGAGAATGTTGATGACCGACTCAACAATATGGTATGATTATCTTATTATGGTGTGTTACTGACTACTGGTATTAAAATGCAGCTTTCCCTTGACTTAGCTAAATCAGATTCACTGAAACTATCTGTAAAGGAGACACATGTTTTCTGGCTGGCCAGGGTATTAAGTGATGCTGGGACATTTGTTATATTAGTGAAGACATTTTTCTTTGCAGGTAACAGATACCAACTTGAGTTAGCTTAAGCCAAAAAAGAGGTTTCTTTAATAAGGATATACAGCTGTTTTATGGAAAACAGCTTAAAGGAATAAAGTTGGGTTTTAAAAAGGGACTGAAAAAAGGAACTAGAAAGTTGTCAAGAATTACTTTTTTGCTCCTTTTACTCTCCTGAATTCCTCTGTTTAACACAACTTTTTCTTCACAGCCCAGCTTTCTCTTCTGCTCCACATGGTGCACTATGGCTGCCCTTTGATTCTAAAGTTTTCAGTTACAGCTGCAATTAAATACTGACTAGTTACCTTTTTCACTGACTAGTGAAATTTTAAAGTATAAATATCCCAAATTACATTAGATATGCATCTTTTTTTCCAGTTATCTATGGCAGGATTGGATGGGGTTGATAGAATAAGAGATTGGCAGGAACACCAACACATGGATTGGGGTGGAGGGACAGTTTGTAGAGAAGGAAGTTTTGTTATAAATGAGGAAAATATCCCAAAGGTTTTATTATTGTAAAACTAAAGGATTCTTCTAACCTAGATATGGTGGGAATTTATAGACTTTTTGTTGAATGAGTTAGGTTAGTAAATAAAAATGTTTTCTAGTGAAAACATTAAGCATTTTTTGTTATCAGATCTTATATAATAAGAACACTGTTTCCTATAAAAACAGTAAGTTATGTTTATTGCTTACTATATGCTAGGCACTGTGCTAGATATTTTCTGTATGTTATTTTTAATTGTGTTTTAAAGGTGACACCATTTTAGAGATTAGGCAGTTGTGACTATGGGAAGTTAAATTGCTTAGGGTCATGCAATGGAGTATTTCTTCAGAAAACAGTAATTACTTTAGAACCCAGGTTGATTCCAGATCTGCCTTCTTATCATTCATACTAACTTTAAAGGAGGGCAGTAAAGGTATCTGTAAATTAATTTCCATATTCAATCAATCTATCTATCATCTATCTATCTATCTATCTATCTATCTATCTATCTATCTAAAAACCTAAGCGACTGTTATGACAGGTCACCAAATAACCTGTCACTATGATGCGCACTGACCACCAGGGGGCAGATGCTCAATGCAGGGGCTGCCCCCTGGTGGTCAGTGCAATCCCACAGCCAACCTCCCCTGGCCGGCCAACCTCCTGCGGTCCCTCCTCCCAACCAGCCCCGATTGGGACTGGGTGAGACAGCCCTGATCACTGGCCAGGCCAAGGGACCCAACCCGTGCGTGAATTCGTTCACCAAGCCTCTAGTTTATAAATAATAACCATTTATAAAAATGCTTTTGAAAATATATATTAAGACTGACCCTACGGTTGGAGTTTGGGGATTTCTTTTTTTTTTTGGTACTAATCTAAAACTGATGGTTTAGTAATCCTATATAATAAAAGACTAATATGCAAATTGTCCCTGCGACCGGGAGTTCGACAGGGAGTTCGACCAGGGGATGGGGCCAACTGGCCAACAGCCCGAGGCCCCTCCCCCTGGCCAGCCCCGCCCCTGATCAGCCCCCCTACCCCGATCAGGGGTGGGGCTGGCTGGCCAAACGCCTGGAGCCCCTCCCTCATCCAGTCCTGCCCCCGATCAGCCCAGATTGGGGCGGGCTGGCCAGACCCCACCTGTGCATGAATTCATGCACCAGGCCTCTAGTAGTAAATAATTGTCTCTAAGATTACATGTTGATGTGAAAGTGTTTGGTCATTTTTAAAACTTACCAAAATTTTTTAAGCATAAGTAATTTTTCTGGTTTGATAGAGGCCCTATTAACTCTTGCCTTTACTTTTTTAAAGGATTGGGGTGGCCAACAGAAGAAGGCAAATAGATCATCAGAAAAGAATAAGAAAAAGTTTGGTGTAGAAAGTGATAAGAGGGTAACTAATGATATTTCTCCGGAGTCATCACCAGGAGTTGGAAGACGAAGGACAAAGACTCCACACACATTTCCACATAGTAGATATATGACTCAGATGTCTGTTCCAGAGCAGGCAGAATTGGAGAAACTTAAACAGCGGATAAACTTCGGTGATTTAGATCAGGTTAGTGAATTATTTTAAAAATAAGTTTTGACTAAGGGAAATATTTGAGATGGATTAAATAATTTCTTTTAAATAAAATATTGAGCTTTTTATTTTTTTTAGTTTCTGCATGGAAAGAATTTTAGTCAGTGATGGTACTGTAGGTTCTTTGAAGGGCAGCAGGTCTTATTTCTAAACTTGCTAAAGATATCTTTCTTTACTTTGTTACTGTATCTTATTACTAAAATTATTTCAGTATGAAACTAAATTTTGTTAGTACTGAATAAGATTGCTATTAAGGCCGAAACCGGTTTGGCTCAGTGGATGGAGCGTCGGCCTGCGGACTGAAAGGTCCCAGGTTCAATTCCGGTCAGGGGCATGTACCTGGGTTGCGGGCATATCCCCAGTGGGAGCTGTGCGGGAGGCAGCTGATCGATGTTTCTCTCTCATCGATGTTTCTAACTCTCTATCTCTCTCCCTTCCTCTCTGTAAAAAATCAATAAAATATATTTTAAAAAAAAAAGATTGCTATTAAGGAAAATGGAAGACCCATATTAGAATATTTATTATTGGCTCAGTGTGGAATGTGTTGGATAAACTTCATTTAGAATAAAACTAGAGTTTGTATTAGTAATCGCTGAAGTAAAGTTTACAAATAAGAGCAAGTAGAAATGATAATGAACTCTTTAAGATGCTGAGGTTTTGTTTTTTTAATTGTGGTAAACTGCACATAACATAAAAAATTAACTATCTTCACCATTTTTAAGAGTTCAGTGACATTATTTACACTCACCTTATTGGGATACCATCACCACCATCCAGCTACAGAACTGTTTTCATCTTGGAAAACTACGATTCTATTCCCATTAAAAAACAACAACTCATTCTCCACTCCCCACAGCCCCTGACAACCACCATTCTGCTTTCTGTCTCTGAATTGGACTGCTCTTGGTACTTCATGTGGGACTAGGTATAACAGCTTGTGCTGTTGGTGATGAGTTTAATGTTAATGAACTTCATATGTGCTTTACACAGTATTTGTCCTCTTGGTGACTGGCTTATTTTACTCAGTATAGTGTTCTCAAGGTTCATCCCTGTTGCAGCACATGTCAGGATTTCCATCCTTTTAAAAGCTGAATAATTTGCCATTTTGGGTAAATGATAATGAACTCTTACTATTTTACTATCACATCAGTACTTTATATAGATTAACAGGTTTCCAGATATGCATAAATGTAGATCAAGTCTGGTATGGTGATGATCATATGTCATTTAGTCATTTATTTACTAATTATTGAACACATATTATATGCCAGGCACTGAGCCTAGTACTTTTTCAGGCGTTGCTTCATAAAAACAACTCTTTATGCTGGTGGTCATATTAATTTAACATTGATTCATTGGATCTAAAGCCTATACAAAAATCTGTGAACAAGTAAGACTAGCACTGTTAGTTATAAATATGTCCTAGTACTTTCTGTAGACTAATCTTGCTGATATTCATTAGTTGAATAGTCTGAAAATTAGGAATCAAATTTGTACTGACCAAATTTTGATATTTTAGTAGAATTTTGTAGATCTGAAGCTATTTCATATCTTACTACAAGGTGTTTATGCACACCTGAATCAGTGTCTGATGGTGAAACTGACTAAGATTTTTTTAATTGTTGTAAGGTAAATGTTTGAATTTGTTTTCTTTTTCATATATAGAGAAGCATTGGAAGTGATTCTCAAGGCCGAGCAACAGCTGCTAATAACAAACGTCAGCCTAGTGAGAACCGAAAGCCCTTCAACTTCTTGCCTATGCAGATTAATACTAACAAGAGCAAAGATGCTGCTCCAGGTCCTCAAAAGAGAGAAGTTATTGGCTCAGCACAATGTAAAGAGTTGCTTGCTTCTGCTTTAAGTAATGACCTTTTGCAAAACTGTCAAGTGTCTGAAGAAGATGGGAGAGGAGAGCCTGCAATGGAGAGCAGCCAGGTGGTAAAATGTTTCTTTTGCTCTTTGCCTTCACAAACCTCAAAGTCTAAAACATTAACATTAAAAACCTATATATATAAAAGCCTGAGTGACCATAATGACCGAATGACCAAATGACCGGTAGCTATGATGTGCACTGACCATCAAGGGGCAGATGCTCAACGTAGGAGCTGCCCCCTGGTAGTCAGTGCGCTCCCATAGTCAACCTCCCCCGGCCCCTCCCCCCTGGCCTGCTGGCCCCGATTGCCTGATCCAGGCCTGCAGGCCAGCCTCCCATAGTCCCACCACTACCCATCCCCATGCACAAATTTGTGCACCAGGCCTCTAGTATAATTATATTAGATTATGCACATAGGAATATTTGTTAGGTAGAATTAAAGTACTCCCTGACACTTTTCATTAATCTGTCAGATTTATTGAAAATAAAGTAAATTTCTTTTTACCTAAAATGACATATTCAGATAGATCAAGGATGCTGTTCATCTGTCAAATACTATATTGCCAATTTTTAGTAAAGGGGGTTTGGGAGCAAAGTGATTAATAGATTGTTGTAAGAATTTTAAAAATGGTGATATAATAATTCTTTTGAAAAGTACTTTCAGCCGAAACCGGTTTGGCTCAGTGGATAGAGCGTCGGCCTGCAGACTGAAAGGTCCCAGGTTCGATTCCGGTCAAGGGCATGTACCTGGGTTGCGGGCATATCCCCAGTAGGAGATGTGCAGGAGGCAGCTGATCGATGATTCTCTCTCATCGACGTTTCTAACTCTCTATCTCTCTCCCTTCCTCTCTGTAAAAAATCAATAAAATATATTTAATAAAAAAAAAGTACTTTCAAAAGCATTTATAATAATTTAATATTTATTTATAAATAAATATAAACAAAAAAATTATAAATAGTTTGATATGCAGTTCTATAAATAAAAATTTTCAGGTAATGTAAATATGTAAAAAACAAATTTTGAAAATTTTAAATTAAGAGTAATTGGAGTTATTAGTATTGATTATGTTTTGATGAAATTCTAAATTTGTTTGAATTCATGAATTTACACAATTTTTAGAAGTATTTTTAGTCATATTGAAGTTTGATGAATTGTATGAATTTACACAATTTTTAGAAGTATTTTTAGTCTTATTGAAGTTTAAAGTATATAAATTTGTTGCTGTGTAATGAATTATGCTTAGTTTTACATTCTGTTTACTTTTATGCCTTTTTAAAAAAATATTTCCCCAGCAGATTGTAAGCAGGCTTGTTCAGATTCGTGACTATATTGCTAAAGCTAGTTCCATGCGGGAAGATCTTGTAGAGAAAAATGAAAGATCTGCTAATGTTGAGCGCCTTACACATCTAATAGATCACCTTAAAGAACAAGAAAAGTCGTATATGAGATTTCTCCAAAAAATCCTTGTAAGTTATGGACCTTTCAAATAATGTATTGGGTTATTTTTTAGTATATCAGTGTACATGTACTGATGACATTCTGTGCCACGTCAGAGGAGTTGATATATTTCAGAAAATCGTGCCATCCATTATAACATTTTACTGCCCTTTTTAATAGTTGTATGATTTATACCACTAAAATATTTCAGGCTAGAGAAAATGAGGAGGAGGATGTTCGGACTATAGATTCAGCTGTGGGATCTGGTTCTGTAGCTGAGAGCACATCGCTAAACATAGATGTGCAGTCTGAGGCTTCAGATACCACGGTAAGCGGCTTTTGGTAATTAAAGTGCTAGAAGTGAAGATTTAAACTTTTCTCCCATTTTTCAAGATTATATTTTTATAGGCATTCCTTAATGAAAAGTATATTTCAGGGAAGAAACTTCAAATTGTTAATGCTGACTGTATTCTTTTTAAACCTGGAAGTTTAAAAGTTTTATTAACATTAAAATATAGTTTTAATGGTTGATTTTAAAATCTAATAATTTCTGATTTTCAGCTTACAGAAACAAGGTTTTTCTAGTTTGTTTTGTTAAGCACAAGTTTACTCATTTTGAACAGCATTGGGAAAGTTTAAATTCATCATGGATATAAGAGCTATAAGTATAGAGTATCACTGCTTAGCATATTGTCTATTTCAAGTTGCCAAGTTCATTTGCCATTGAGGACTCATTTTAAGGCTATTAGGATTTTTCATTTTTCAGGTTAGTCTCTAGGAACTGTAGCAAATCAGATGACTGAAAAATTGAGATGAAAATTGGACAAGGTAGTATTTTCATTGTTATTTATTCACACAGAGAAAAATACTATAACTTCTGACTCTACAAAATGAGATTTCTTAAAATATATCTTGAAAAATAATCAGGATTTTACAGAATTTTGAGGAAAGATTTGTAAAATACACTTAGTTCAGAGACATTAGTGTGCTTTAAAACTATTTTGCTTTCAAGTATTTTTATTTTAATAGATGCACCTATAACTGTGCATTAGTAAACTTCAAAACCTGTTACCACTAAAGCTTTTCTTGTGAAACATGGTATATGTATATCTTTCATTCCACATACTATTCAGCATTAGGAATTTGAAGGTTTGTTTCCTTTTAGTATTGACCTGCATATTAGTAGTTTCTTATCTGCCTCCTTTCTCTCCCCTGCCCTTCTTAATTTAAAGAGGAAATTTGAATTTTTTTCTCTACACTATTTTCACTAGGAGATATTCAGAGGGCTTGATCAAAATAATTGTAGAAGGATGGATTCTAATGAGGAAATTGTTTTTCTGTTTATAGTGGTGCTGGGAATAATTTCTTCCTCACCTTTCATTCCAGCAGAAATGGAAGGGTTGGGGCCTATGGGTAAAGGAATTCTGTTGGGGATGGGTGGGAAATGGTATAGTTGGTTATTACAATTTTTATATAGTGCTCACCATGAAGACAATTTTTTTATAACAAAGTCATATTGAAGTTGATTAATAACATAGCAACATAAATGTTAAAATATGCATCAGCAGTTGTATAACTTGGAAATTGTCTAGGATAAGATAATTACAATAAGCAATAGTCTAGTGTATAGAAATTTAAAAGTTGTAAGTTTATTGACACTTGTGGGAGGGTGGATTGATTTTTTAAAGAATAGACGTAAATTTTCTGTATTTATAAGGGTGACTTGTATGTTAAACAGGAGTTTGTGTTAAGAAATTAATATGCTACACTATTTAATAAAGGAGGCATCTTTTAGTCTGAGAATTCGGCCGTTCATTGAGGACAAACTAGGGAATTCAGCTTCACAAGAACAGGTTTCAGACATTGACGTTACTACAAGTCCAAAAGGGAAAGGTGACAGACCTCCTCAGAATGACAGGGAACTGAGGCCTAATAGGAAATATAGCCGAAAACGTGGATTTCCCTCAAAGGTATATACTTCACAATATTAACTTGGGAAGTCTGTAAATGAGCAACTCTTTTGTTCATATTTTCTCCTCCTTATTTGCTTTTCTGTTACTGCTATTTTACTTAAATGTGTTACAAACATGGTTAATTATATTGTAATTTGCTTTAGTAAAATGCTGTTTTTTAATGTTTTTATTCTTTTCTGCTTTCTTATACTCCTCTCCAGGGGTTAAATTTTGCAGATGTTTTGAATTTGCATTAACAAAGGACCTGAAACTTAGTCCATTTTTCCTTTGAGAACTCAAAATGTAATGCATTTTTTTTTTTTGCTATTGAGAATTCAAAATAGAGCCAAATATCTGCCTTGACCATTACTTGCCTTTTGGTTTGTAGTTTTGTTCCTATTGGAAACTCCTTCCATTCTTGTTTTGTTGTTTTTCTGTGTGTGTGAAAAATACTTAATCCAGTTGACTTTGTTTGCTAATGTTTTTGCAATTCTTTTCCTCCAGTGTTTGCTCTAAATGTTTTTTTCTTTTAATTTTTTATTATTTGCATAACGGCACTCAGTAAATGTTTAAAGACAACTATTTGTGTAGTTCCAGTTAAACAGTTTGAATAAAAATAGCATTTCTAAAGGTGCTCATATCCATTTGGCAAGAATAAAGGGCTATTTTAATAAGTGAGTATAGATAAGACTAATTTCATGTTTTATTACTAGCTTATTACCTAGGATTAGTCTTTCTTTTATGTATATTTTTTTGTTATGTACATATTTTTTTGTGTGTGTCTGTTTAAAAATGGCAAAGCTTAACTTCTAGGTGTCTTTTTTTTTTATGGCTCCCACAAGAGTTTGAAGATACAGATTAAAGTCAGCTTTGGTGATATTACTATAAAATGTTAAGCAAAAGGTACCCCAATTGAACAGAAAAGTCAACAAAGTAGCTGATTATTTTTAAACTACTGGCATTTGAGAAGAGAAGAGAAAGTGAACGTGAAACACAGTAGATACTCTTTGGAACTAATGTTCTTTAAGTCTTCTAAATAGTGACAAAGAGAACTTAAGAGTTGATAATTACTATAGCATAGTATTTGCCAGTTCTTTCCCTAAGACATTGCATATACCAGTATGTAATGTAAGATATTACATATACTTTTAAAAACCACCTTCCTTATTTTAAGTTTCTTTTAATAACATCCTTGTAAATGAATATTATTCTCCTGAACTTCTTGGAGTTTATTTTAATTTGAGTCTCTTTAATTGTTTGATTCTTAGGGCCATCCTAGAGTAGTTCTATCAGTACTCTTCATAAAATTATTTTAATTTCTCAGAAAAAATTCATAATTCCAACCAACTGACTTGATTCTTTCTCTGCTATGCAGAATCTGTCATTCTTCCTACCCCACCTTCATTCCTTCCTTAACATCCATCGAAATGTAGTATTCTATTAGAAGAGTAGGGGGAAAAGTTGAGATCTTACCTGAGATTCAACATAATGGAAAATGAATATTCTGAAGTTGCCTACAAGGTCAGAGTCCATTTTATGGATTATTTTATAGATAGGATGACATTTGGCATAGTTTTAAACAGAAGCCTTTTCACAAATACTTACGTCCTCATTGTTTTCCCATTCTCATCTTTTTCCTTACCCTTAATCCTAGCTCTTAGAAAATTTATAGGCTTTTAAAAATATTTTTAGTTTTTTCTAGTTTTTTTCATGTCTAACTTTGTCTCCCAAATCAGATTATGCTTCTTCAGAGATTGTACCTTAGACCTCTGTGTTTACAACTATCTAAATGCATAATTTTGGAGCAGATAGTATGGTGTTAAAAACTCAAAATAGGACCTAGGAATTTTACTTCCCTGAACTGTGATATTGGATAAATCATAGCTTTATTTTCTCTGGGCTTTTAATTCCTCATCTTTCACATAAAAAAATAAAGTTGGAGTGCATATTTATCTGAAGTGCTGTTTAGCTTTAAAAATACATTTGCATTCATGAAGAATATTGGAGGAGCCTCAGCTAAGTAGAGGAAACTTGGGGTTTTCTGAAATCAGACTGTTAACCTGTATGTAACTCAGGATTTCATGCCCCAAGTCATTTTATTAAATTTGTAAACTAAAAGCATGCTTGTTGAAAGTGACTCAGAAAGGTTAGTATGGTTTGAAGGGTGGATTTAGGCTTGGCTTCTTTTTTGGGTTTCTGTTCCATGCACCATCCTCTTGATGTTCTTATCCCTAAGTATTTTTATTTCCATTTTCTTGTCTTCCCTTTATATTTGCTAGTAGTCCCCACCGACAGCCCTTAGTTCAGTTTTTGAAGTATTGTTCTGAAATGGTATTTTTTATGGATGCAAAAGTTATTAAGCAGTAATAAAACCTCACTAATGTAAAAAATTGTTTGGGAATGCATCTCTGGATTAGTGAAAAGTCTGAAGGTAATTGTGTTTACTTTAGTAAATAGTTCAGAATTCTTTATAATTAGAATATCAAAGTTTTGCAAATAGATGTGACTAACGGGTTAAAGTTAATTCAAAAAGTTTGCTTTTTAAAGTGTAAAAGTCCATAATATTATGTTGTTTAGTAAACTCTTTAGGAATAGATAGGTTTCACGTTACCTTGAGGTCTGAACTATTTTTGAGAGAGGGGAGGATTTTTAAATTAGGTGGAACTATATACATTCTTGAAAGTTTTCTTTTTTCCTAGATCACAGTTTACTTTATTTGTGCAATGTTTCTTCTCCTAATTAATTGCCATTGATTCTTTGCTGGGATATTTGATATCGGTCTGGAGACATTTCTCTTAGTCATTCCATTAAGATCTGTACCTATTTTTGCTCTGGTTTTACATTTTACCAGTGACTTTGGACTTAGATGAAATTATTTTGGATCAAGTCTGAGAAAGTTAACTATAGTTACCCCTCACTTTCAAATTCTTTTTTTTTTTTTTAGATATAAATAGTGTTGAAATAAGCCAGAAGAAGATGAGTTATGACAGGAAAGAATGTAACATACGTTTCTGAGTTAAAGAAGCATTTTACATAAATAATATGTAGAATCATTAAACTTTTAAAATATAAGATTTTTAAAAAGCATATCTATGATGAAAAATATTATGGTAAATAGTTCAGGCATAATTTGGTTTATAATTTATTGTTCCCTAGTTATATTTAAATTTGTCTCTGCTTAGTTGACTTAATTTTTCTTGTTGGGTTACATATGAATAATTTTAAGTTTTTAAAACTTAGTTTTTAAATAATCTGATCCTCTACTTTTAGGCAAAGATGCTGGCTACTTTGGGGGGGAATATCAGAGTATTCTAAATGAACTTATTTTTGAAAAAAAAATTTTTAATACAAAATATAAAATTTCTGCTTTACTTTTGCTTGTATAATGTGATGTGAGTAAATTAAAGCCTTTCACATCAGATTATCAAATGAAATATGTGTTTTTAAAATTGTTTGGTGGGTTTTTTTTAAACATCTCTTAGGAGTGGGGCAAAACTTTTGTTTTTTAGTTTTTAGTGTAGTTTTTTAAAAATTCTTTTTCAAGGATACTTTTAGAGCATTAGCCTCGTGTGATTTGCTCTTCCTTTTCTGTAAGGCCTGGATCCCTCCTTTATTTGTGTATATGTAGGTGTTTATAGCTCCTTTTGCCTTTTAGCCTTCCTGTCTTTTATTGTATGCCTTTTTCTTTATTTTCCTTTTGTTGATTCCTCTTTATGCTAAGCCATTGCTTATGGTCTTTGACTATGAAATTACTTATCTACCTTCTCTTAATATGGCAGGCTCCCTGTGTTACCATTTTTTTTTTCTTAAAGTGTACTAAACCTGTGTCTAGGGTTGTATATTTAGTACTAATTTATTATTTATGTATGTACTTTACCATTGGTAATCAAAACGGAAACCTGAATTTTAATAGATATAATTGTCGTTGGTCTTATTTTCCAGGCCAGAGATCCTCAGCAGGAACCTATGGAAGATATAGAAAATTTGAAGAAACAACATGATTTATTAAAAAGGATGTTACAGCAGCAGGAGCAACTGCGAGCTCTGCAGGGAAGACAAGCTGCTCTTCTTGCTCTGCAACATAAAGCAGAGCAGGCTATTGCTGTGATGGATGACTCTGGTATGCCACAGTCTTAGAATGTTGTTTTACAAGCAAGGCGTGATAGTACTGCAAGGTGGATGCTGGTTATTAGATAGTCAGATCTTGATCATTGACGAGTTTAGAAACCTAAATATAAGGCTTACCTTGTCCTGTACTTTTCTCTGGTTATGCAGAAAAGATTGCAGGGGCAAATCCTGGCCATCCTACTGTACCGGGCAGACAGCCATCTCGCTCTCCTTTTCATCAGAGAGTACCCTTACGAGGTAAAAGGGACAGGCTGTAGTTCTGTTTTTGTACCTCAGACTGATAGTGCTGTTAATGCTTTTATTTCCACCTTTTGTACTTCATTTAGGTAGGATTGCTGTATTTTACTTGCCTCCCAAGGAAGGGTTAAGACCTTAAGTAAGATGGTGATTAGATTAGATTTGTAGAGCTTTTTTAGCTTCTGAGGTTACTAGTAGTTCTGTTATTTCAATTAGGTATCCAATTGTGTACAGCAGTTCCTTTGGGCTATGTTTTTATCCTATACAGTCTTCCTGAGACTCAGAAATATTCTTTTTTTCCCTAATAGTCATATATCACTTAGGTGGAAATTTTATTGCATTGTTTAGTATTGAGTTTAATTTGTCTCATCACCTTCAAACCTAAGTGTTTAATCTTCATTAAGTTGGAAACAAATTGTTACTTTTTAAAACTCAGGTAATATTTTCTAGTAGTCTGTCATCCCATTCTAATAACTTATCACCCTGTGGGCTCTCCATTTTAGGTCCTCACTGAAGTTAACCTTGTTACTTGATTTATCCTGCTACTCACACCCATCCCACTGGCTCAGCCCTCTGATATGCATAATTTAATTTTTCCCTTTTCAAAAGGAACTTTATAACTTGCAAGTAACTTACTCTTTTATAATAAGTATATAGTCGTATAGTTGTACATATAGTAGTAATTATAAGATTTTTAAAAAATCCTCACCAAGTCTATGCTTATTGATTTTTAGAGAGAAAGGAAAGGAGAGAGAGAGAGAGAGAGAGAGAGAGAGAGACAGACAGACAGACAGACAGACACAGGCAGAAACATTGATCAGTTGCCTCCCATAATCACCCCCACCAGGTATGGAACCCTCAGCTTAGGTATGTGCCCTGACCAGGAATTGAACCCGCAACCTTTTTGTGCACAGGGTAATGCTCCAATCAACTGAGCTTCTTGGCCAGGGCAATAATTACAAGATTTTTATTCCCACTTTCCGTTTTAAAATTCAAAGTATCATTAACTTTTATATTTAGGAAAAACATATTTTACTAATGACCAATACTAGTTTGGTTAATAATATACTTTTAAACATTTTTCAGATTTGGAGTGTTAGATTTCAGAGACTTTCCTGTAATAGTTATATTATTTGACATAGTTAAGTTTATGTCATCTCATTTGATTATCACAAAATTGTAGGTTAGTCTCAGGAGCTTTTCTTGTTTTCTCACTTTATAAAGAAGGACCTCCAACACAGAGTTTGTGATTTCCATAAGCTTATAGGAAATTTTAGTAGCATCAGATCTCTTGAGTTTTAGGTCAGTGGTCTTCTGTTTATGAACTTTTATTTTTAAGTAAGCAGATAATCTATTTTTTAAAAGGAGAAAAATGTGTACTGTCATGAGGCAGGGACCAGGAATAAGAGTTTTAATTTATTTGATATACTGTTTCAAAAAGAACTTTAGGTTAATAATCTTAAGGCAGATTTACTCTTGTATTTATGGAATTTTGCAGAGAAATACTGATGGAAAGCCACAGTTGTTAAATTTAATTTTCTGGAATGTAAGAGGCAACGTAATTGTCCTGGGAAAGAGTACTCCTTTCATCATTTAACTAGAAAGCTGTGTGTTATCTAGACTGTAATTTCTTCCTTTTTAAAACATAGTTTGGACTAGCTGTGTGGGATTCTCTGCAGCCCTGAAATTCAAATTTCTCAATAGAAAAAGCTAGTATTTTCCTTTTAAACAGAAACAGTTTATAGCCAGTGTCTCATTTAGAGCTAGGATAAGCATGGGGTGGCTGGATAGTAGAGCACCAACTGTTATCAAAATTGTCATCAGAATACTGCCTTAGGAAGGAAGATAAAAACTACGGTTTTTTAGTATGACTAGTAGCACAAGCAATTACTTCAATAAATTATCTGTTCTATTGCAGGGGTCAGTAAACGATGGCCAACTCGATTTGGCCCACTACCTGCAATAAAGTTTCATGGAATATAGCCATGCCCATTTGTTTATGTATTTTCTGTGGTTACTTTTGCCCTATAATGGCAGGGTTGAGTAGTTGAAACAAATATTGTATTTCTGTAGAGCTTAACATATTTAATACTATCTGTATTTTGAAGAAAGTTTGCTAGCCCCTGAACTAGAGCGTCATTTGTTAGTGGAGATGGGAATTGAGACCTATCAGAATCAGCTGTTCTTTTTTAGACAAGTACTTTCCCTAACACAGCCTCGACCCAGTCTGCTAGACCTGTCCCCATCCTCCATTCAGTCACTGTTCTTAATTAGGATGTAAAAGTATTCCTCCTCAAATGTTGGGACAGAAAAAGATGAACCACTATCTTAGAGTTTTGTCATTTTCCCTTTATTTTCAGATTAGATGGAAATGATAAAATGATTGGTTGACAGATAAATCAGGGTTAACTAGTTTCAAATTATGTTAGTGGACGTTTTTTTAAGTCCTGTTTCCCCAAAATTTATTTTTAGTTTCTCATAAATTAAGGTGGTGTATTTATTTGCTTTAATTAATAGTTCTTAATTTTTCTTTCCAGTTGTAACAGAAAATACAGGAAGTCTATCTGGAGTTAGTATCACATCTGAACTACATGAAGAATTGAATGATTTAATTCAGCATTTTCATAATCAGCTTCGTGATTCTCAGGTAACAATTTTTTCACGATAGTTGAGTGTAAAATCACATTAATTAAAACAGTGGAGTTCAAACCTTATTGAGCATAAGTATCATCTGATACGATTGTTAAAATAATGTAGATTTCTATTCAGTAGGATTCTTCACACCTTTACAATTATGATTCATACATTTAGCGTGGGTTTTTTCCATGTGTGCTAGTGCTTGTAGTCTAGGGACTATACTTTGAGAAACAATAAATTAAAGGAAAATCTATTTTGAATGAAGTGATTAGTGAAATTTTCCCTTTGTGTGCTACTGAATAACACGTTCTTTTTGCCTCTCAAAGATAAATGATCACAATCTTTAAACTTGTTTTCTTTGAATCTGTGTCCTTGTAATAATTTCTAACAATTTTAAGAAAGTTCTTAAGTTTAATTTCGGAGTTAATAAGTTCATAATTTATTGACCTTTTAAAATAATTATGTAAATGCAAACTTTTCAGTCTGTGGGCCTTGAGTAAGAAAGGTGAATTAATACCTCTCCAGTGGAATTGAGTATGATTGAAGAGGCACAATCACCTGTCTGCTGAACAACTAAAAATAAGAGAATATGGCCCAAACACTTTGGGGAGTTATTTAGCAATATCTAATACATACTTTTCAGGAATCCTGCAATGTCCCACCTTAAGAAATTCTATGTTCACAAGGAGACATGTTATGTATAAGAATGTTTATGCAGCATTGTTAATAGCATAAAAATAAAAAGCAACCTAAATGTTCATCCATGAACAGGAAAATGGACTAATAAGTTTGTATGAGTACATACATAGGTATTACATACTAAAAGCGTGTTAATATCTTTGGAGAGAGTAATGGGGTTGGGTATTTTTATGTATAGAGTTTTAGCTGTATTTATGAGGTTATAGTTCTCTTTAAAAAAGAAATTGATGCAAATGTGGCGAAACGGTAAAATTTGACTGAGCTCAATGGCATTTATTCAATACCGGCCTGCACCCTCTCTCAGTCTGGGACTCCTTGGGGGATGTCCACCTGCCGGTTTAGGTCTGCTCCCTGGGGCCCAGCAGCCCAGGAGCACTCGGGGGATGTCCGACTGATGGCTTAGGCCCGCTCCTCGGGGATGGGCCTAAGCCATCAGTCAGACATCCTTAGCGCTGCCAAAGAGGAGGGAGAGGCTCCCGCCACCGCTGCTGTGCTTGCAGCCATTAGCCCGGCTTGTGGCCGACTGGAGCTCCTCTTGTGGGAGCGCACTGACCACCAAAGGGAAGCTTCTACATTGAACGTCTGACCCCTGGTGGTCAGTGTGTATCATAGCCATCGGCCGTTCCGCCATTAGGGTCAGTTTGCATATTACCTTTTTATTATATAGGATATGATTCCCTAAGTCTTAATGGATTTTTGAAAGGTTTCATACTTTATTTTAAATAGAGGAACATAGGAAAGAAGTGGTAGGAAAGACTTTGATAGGTTTAAGAAATTAAAAGTTTATGGTGGTGGTAAGAGAGGGATTGATAAGGCTTATTTTGTATAAAGTGTGGCACTGTGTAGTCATTGTGTGTCTATAAAACTATATGTTAGCCGAAACCGGTTTGGCTCAGTGGATAGAGCGTCGGCCTGCGGACTGAAGGGTCCCAGGTTCGATTCCGGTCAAGGGCATGTGCCTGGGTTGTGGGCACATCCCCAGTAGGAGATGTGCAGGAGGCAGCTGATCTATGTTTCTCTTTCATCAATGTTTCTAACTCTCTATCTCTCTCCCTTCCTCTCTGTAAAAAATCAATAAAATATATTAAAAAAAACAAACAAAACTATATGTTATATTGACACAAAAGGAAGCACTATGCAATTTAGGAATAAGGAAGGCATATACTTACCCACCATACAACCTAGGCAAATATATATCTCTCGGGAAGAATATTTATTTTTTATATATTTTTATTGATTTAAGGGAGGGAGAGAGAGATAGGATCATTAATGATGAGAGAGAATCATTGATCAGCTACTTCCTGCACACTTTCTACTGGGGATCAAGCCTGCAACCTGGGCATATGCTCTTGACCAGAATCAAACCCAGACCCTTCAATTCGCAGGCTGATGCTCTATCCACTGAGCCAAACCAGCTAGGGCACTCTTGAAGAATTTTTATGCCTTTTAAAAATGAGAATGCAACCTTTAATTACCTTAGTCTTTATTTTTCTCCTCTTTTTTTATAAGCCTCTACCTGTTCCAGATAATAGGAGACAGGCAGAAAGTCTTTCATTAACTCGGGAGGTTTCCCAGAGCAGGAATCCAGCAGTTTCAGAACATTTACCTGATGAGAAAGTTCAACTTTTTAGCAAAATGAGAGTGTTACAGGAGAAGAAACAAAAAATGGACAAACTGCTTGGAGAACTTCATACACTTCGAGATCAACATCTCAACAATTCATCATGTAAGTAAATCTGGCTTAGTGATATTAGGTAGAAAACACATAAGTATAATGGCAGCATATAAGTAGTTCCTTAGTAAATAATTTGGTGAGTGAATGAACACATAGTTCCTCAAGAAAATTACAGTTTTTTTGTGGGGAGATAAACTTGCATGTGAAAAGCTTTTAAATAATAAGGCAGTATGATTAAAGCCAAATAGATGTCAGATCTGTTCTATAATTCAGCAGAGGGGAAGGATAAAGTTAGACCTTGAAAATTGGGAGAATTTAAGGGAAAAGTAGAAGGTAATTAGGTGCTTAGACATAATAATACTGCAATTTTAACGTATTCAAAATTTTCCCTTAAAAACTAATCCAAATTAATACTTGGTTTAAAAACACGAAAGTATTTATACCAAAAAAAGTGAGATATAAAAATTTTTTATATAGTACTTAATAGTTCAATGCAGAAATCCCAAAACATCCTTTTAAAAAATATGTAACTAGTCATCTCATGTGGGAACAGGAAAGGCAGTAATCATCCTAGTTATACTTTAGAAACTGTCTTTTCTGCTTTGCAGATGTTTTACTTGCCTCTGTCTAAGATATAGTTGCTAATTTTTCATTTGCTATCCTCATCTTCACAAGCCTGGTTCCTGCCTTTTGCCCAAACAGTCGTAGGAGCTCTAGCATTAGAAATGGAGTCAATAGGGTCAGGCTCAGTTGGTCATTATTCTTTAGCATTCCAGCTGTTCTCTAACTAAAGAAAAAACAAGGGATAGAAATATTTCTGGAGTCCCCGTTTCTTCTCTTGCCAAGTTCAAAAGAATCTTAGTATTCCTACCCTGAAACATACTCCTTTTCCCTGACCTCTGTTAGTCTGCTAGAGTATAAACTAATCCCAACACTTATCCTTCCTAAACAGATTAACACAACTAAGAAAACCTTAACATTTGAAAGTTGTATTTAAGGCCTTGTGATCAGTGTTATTCACATGGAAAGTAGCACACTGCTTACTGTTGATGCCAAAAAGTCATTTTCTCCCCACTGGAAAACTGCAAAGCAGCAGCAAAGGTAGAGCAGCCCAGGAATAGAGTGAAGAGACTACTGGAAAGCAGCTGTAGCAGTTGATGATGTAGGCAACAAGTAGTGATGTTGCTGTGAGAAAGAGACAGATGCCAATAGTTTTAAAGTGGTGGAAGACAGAGAAGTAGAGAAATTCATCATCTTCATTTACTGCCCTTGAAGGCATAAGATAACCTTTGTCTGATCTGTGTGAACAGAAAAATAATTAAAATGTAATGGTTAAAGGACTACAGAGGATGAGCTATCATTAATTTGAATGTTTTATTGCCAAGTAGTATTTCATAGTATGGATATACCACAGTCACTTTAACAATTTTGCTTTATTTTTTGGAATAAGGAAAGTTTTGTCTTGGAGACCGGATGTAATTTCCTCTGAGCTATGGATTTGGTAGTCTCTTAAGGACATACTATGCTAGGGATGCTTTATAAAGATTTGTGGACGATGTATTGCACATCATACACAGTGGCCTTGATGAACTTAACCCAGAAACAAGTTTATCAGGGGCTTTAACAAGGAATACTGTTCTTTTTAAAGGTAGAATATCATAGTTCTTGTCAATTTTCATCTTGTCTTTCGTTCTTCTTTCTGTTTTAACTATATTTGGTTGAGCATCATGTTTATAAGTGGTCTGGATGTTAATATTATTAAGTTTCTAAAATTTATGCAGAATTTAAGATGTTAATGACTTCCACTTTTTATTTTTCTACATCCAAACAAACTATAAATAAATGTTTGGTGCCATATTTGTTTTTGGTAACTTTTTTTTGTATGTGTGTAGTTGTGCCTTCTTCAGCCTCTCCACAAAGGAGTGTGGACCAAAGAAGTACAACTTCAGCTCCCTCTGCTCCTGTTGTCAATGGAGAATCCAATAGCCTCCCGTCATCAGTTCCTTACCCTGCCGCTTCTCTGGTTTCTCAGAATGGGAGTGAAAATGAAGGCCATCTAAATCCAACTGAAAAACTCCAGTAAAACACTTTTACAGATATTGTTAAATAGATTAGAATTGGATAATGGGGATAAGTTCTGGGTTTATTTAATATGTTAAGCATTCTTAAGTGATATGGTAGTACAAGTGTGTCTAGGTGTTATATGAGCAATCTTTAGGCTTTCCAAGAGGTATGTGACATTGTAATACAGATCATTTCTATGAGCAAATGTATTCCAGTTTTCAAATAAAGAATTAGAAACAGCTGAACTACAGTTAAAATAATCAAGTGGTTTAGAAGCTGGCTTTATAATCAAATAGCTCTGTATGTGTGTCTTTTAAGGCTCTATGACTGTGGACAAATAACTTACTCTCATTTAACCTCTGTTTCTTCATCTGCGAAATAGGGATAATAATATACTTGTTCACAGAGGTGTTTTAAGGATTAAAAAGCATTGGCATGCCTCCTGGCACTTAATAAAAACTTAAGCTGGTCATTTTTTGGTAAACATATGACATACTTTATAGATTTCTGTGTTATAGGAACCATCTGCAAATGCTCAATAATGCTTGCATACCTGATTTGCCTGAGAGCTAGTATTCAAATTGTTTTGTACTTCTCATTTTGGATACATATTAAGAAATCTAGGAATATTTCTGACATTGAGTTTTAAGCTGTTAACATCCATACCTGCTTAAAATGAACACTTGGAACTCTTTAATATGCTTTTGTCCCTAACACAGCATGAAAAATATAAAGGGATGAGATTTTGAGTAGACTATACTTGAAATTAAATTATTTATAGGCATAGCCCCTAGATATTTGACTAGACTTAAGTTTTGTTTGTGTTGGCTGCTATTACATGAAAATAATGCATGTTTTACTTTGCTAAAATAGTTATTAATATTACATATATATGTGTTTTTTATCAGGAAGTTAAATGAAGTTCGGAAGAGGTTGAATGAACTAAGAGAATTAGTTCATTATTATGAACAAACATCAGATATGATGACAGATGCTGTAAATGAAAACACAAAAGATGAAGAAACTGAAGAGTCAGAATATGATTCTGAGCATGAAAATTCTGAGCCTGTTACTAACATTCGGTAAAAACTTTTATTTGACTTTTCTCCTGTAAGTCATGCTGTTTTGGTCAGTGTAATCTTAATTGCCTTGTGTAAAAAATAGGGAAGAGTTGAGTATAGTAGTTTAGTAAATTTGCTATTTGTTAGATCAAATGCAAGTAAATTACAAGAAGTATCTAAATTAGCATTTTTCTACCTCTTTAATTTTAGGTATAATTTTGATTTTTCAAATGTTTTAAGTTTCTAAATTGCAGAAGTTAATGAAAAGCAAGAACCAAATATTCATTGTATGAATTTAAATGTGGAAAAACCAATGGTGTTCATAGTTTGGAAGTACTTTATCAGCAGTTCTAAACCTTGGTTGTTGTTGTTATTATTATTTTTACCTTAAATAACTAAGCTGTTTTCTTTTTTTTAGAAATCCCCAAGTAGCTGCCACCTGGAATGAAGTAAACAGTAATTCCAATGCACAGTGTGTTTCTAATAATAGAGATGGCAGATCAGTTCATTCTAATTGTGAAATTAACAACAGATCTGCTGCCAACATAAGGGCTTTAAACATGCCTCCTTCTTTAGGTATGATTGACTCTATTCACAGAAATTATTGCCATATTGTTCTTGGGAAGTAGATTTTTCATTAGTACTCAAGTTTATGAAATTACGGATTTCAATGGTACCTGTTTTCAGCAGATTGTCGATATAATAGAGAAGGAGAACAGGGGATTCATGTTGCACGAGGTGAAGATGATGAGGAGGAGGAAGAAGCAGAAGATGAGGGTGCTAGTGGAGCTTCATTGTCTAGTCACAGGAGCAGTGTGGCTGATGAGGCTCCCGAGGATGCTGAATTTGAACAGAAGATCAATAGACTTATGGCTGCAAAACAGAAACTTAGGCAATTGCAAGATCTTGTTGCTATGGTACAGGCAAGTACTGCTTGGTTTTTAAAAAATAGTACAGTCTTATCAGATAAAATTTATATATTTTGACAATTACATGGCATAATTATACTATTACATATTTATATATTAAGTTCTTGCTATATGCCAGCTTTATTTATTTATTTTTTTAAAGTATATTTTATTGATTTTTTACAGAGAGGAAGGGAGAGAGATAGAGAGTCAGAAACATCGATGAGAGAGAAACATCGATCAGCCGCCTCCTGCACATCCCCCACTGGGGATGTGCCTGCAACCCAGGTACATGCCCTTGACCGGAATCGAACCTGGGACCTTTCAGTCCACAGGCCGACGCTCTATCCACTGAGCCAAACCGGTTTCAGCCTATATGCCAGCTTTAGATGTTTGGCACTTAAATTTAGTTTTTAACTACTGTTGACATACAATATTATATTAGTTTCAACTGTACAGAATAATGATTAGACATATTTTATGAAGTGATCAGCTCAATAAGTGTAGTACCCATCTAATACTATATGTAATTATTATAATATTATTGACTATATTTCCTATGCTGTACTTTATTTATATTCTTGTGACTACTTTTGTAACTGCCAGTCTGCACTTAATTAATCCTTTTCACCCATGGCCTCAACCTCCCCTCCCATCTGGTGACTATCAGTTTGTTCTCTGTATCTTTGAGTTCATTTCTATTTTGTTTGTTCTTTTATTTTGTTTTTTAGATTCTACATATAAGTATTATTTACAGTTTGCTTTTTTTCTCCACTTCACAATGTCTTGGAGAACTTTTCATATTAGTATATATAGTCCCATATAATTACAGATAAATAATTGTGAAATATTATATAGAAAAGTAATTATAAAATATAAATCATACTGCATATGTATGTGTGTGTTTGTGGTATATATTAAATACACCTCTTATTAGCTGCAACAGAGTTTTCTGTAGTATTAACAGACCTTAATTTAGTTAATCTGACTCCTACTGATGTATACTTTTGTTGTTTCTAGTTTTTTACTAGAAATATTCCAAGAATTCCAGTGAATATTCTTGCCCAACTCTCTTTGTGCATTCCAAGAGTATATATTTTTTATTGATTTGTGAGAGAGATTGATTGAGATTAATAAGTTGCCTCCCATATGCTCCTGACTGGAATCAAACCCCTTCAACCTTTTCAGTGTATAGGATGACATTCCAACCAACTGAGCCACTTGCTGCATTTGTGTTTTTCAAGAGTATATAAGAAGTGGAATTGCTATGTTAGATTTTATGCACATATCAATTTTAATGGACACTGCTTAGCTGCTTTCCAAAGTGGCTCTATTAATTGATATCTAAGCAATGGTATATGAGTCCTTTTTCTCACACCCTTGATTACATTTTTTTATATTGATACACTATAGCTTATTTAACCATTATTGGAATTGGTTTTTGGCTTTTTCCAAGTTTTTCCTAATATAAGAAAGGCTTTTCTGTAAACACATGTATACAAACACATGTAAGTGTACATATACACATGTAAATATTTTTTGCTTATACAAATTATATGTGTTGGGTACATAAACTGATAACATTGGTTACCTATGGAGAATGAAGTCAGTTGGGGACAGAGATGGAAAAAGGAATTTACTAAATGTCTTTTTTAGTTTTTGAACTTTGATTATATGACAATATTACCATTAGAAAAAATTAAAACAGCTTCTAAAGCAAATAACAATAATAGGTTGTGCTTTCTTACAATCATTGTACTTGTTAATTACTTTCCCTTTTTTATAAGAGCTCTCATGTATTACCCACAGTGGGAATAACAGAGCAGAAATGATAACTTGGTGGTTTATAGATGAATCAGGCTTATATTGAATGGAGATCTTTTGCTTTAGGGAGTTCCTAGGACCTAAAGTATATATGAGAAATGAGAAAACTGCAACCCAGAGGGAATAAAGGGTCTCCTTCTGAAAGAGAGCAATTGAAAAAAATGATTGGTCCTGGCAGTGTGGCTCAGTTGGTTGAATGTGGTCCCATGCATTGGAAGGTTGCTGGTTCGATTCCAGTTAGGGCACATACCCAGGTTGTGGTGCATATGGGAGGCAACTAATGAATATCAATGTTTCTCTTTCACATCTATGTTTCTCTCTCCCTCTCCCTTCCACTCTTTCTAAAAAAGTCAATTGAAAATATCCTAATAAAAGCCTAATATGCTAAGTATCCAGTCGGCCATTCAACCACCAATCAAAGCGTAATATGCTAATGATATGCTAAGGCCGCTCAACCGCTCTCTGTGACGTGCACTGACCACCAGGGAGCAGACTCTCCAACCAGTAGTTAGCTTGCTGCTGGGGTCTGGCCAATCAGGACTGAATGAGATGGGCTGAACACGCCCTGGAGCCCTCCTGCGGTCCCTCCCCAGCTGGCCAACTGTCCGTGTTCCTTCCCAGTCCCGATTGTGCACTGGTGGGGTCCTTCAGTCTGGCCTGCGCCCTCTTGGGCTGAGGACCCCCCCCCCCCAAGTGCACAAATTCCGTGCACCAGGCCTCTAAAATATATAAATATATATGAAAAAATGATTGCTAAATTATACTTATTTTATCTAAGGTACCCTTCATGTTCTTATATCTTTACTTGTATTGTCTTTCCAAGAAACTCAGGAGATGGTCTGAACAGTTACATAGTTGTGAGCATCTAAAGGTATTATTATTATTCTTGATTAGATTAGCTTGGACAACTTACATGGCCCTTAATGAAACCTTATGTGTCCTAGAGTCTCCAGATGGCCATCTTTTTTAGTTCCTTAATTTGATGAATGTGTGTCAACACAATACTTCTTTGTTTTAGTGTTTGAGGTATATCATTTAAGTTCAGGCACTTTCATACTACCATCTGAAACATCATGCAGTTGTTTTGTATCTTTTCTCATACTTTAATTTTTCCACTTTTTATTATCACAAAATGTTTCATGATCTAGTTTGTTTATTCCTGAGTCCCAACCCAGTTACTTTCTAATCTTCCTCTCCATAATAGTAATTAGGTTTGTTTTTAGATACAAAGACCAGAATAACACCATCTAGAAACTTAAAATTGATTCAGTGCTTTTATAACTAAGTTATCTCTAACTTTTTAAGGTTTTATTAGAATGATATTTGCAAAGGTTAAAGTTTTAGTTGAGGGCTTCCAAGAAAGCATGAGTAAATATAAAATATATAGAGTTAAAAAATTTTTTAATATACTTTTATTGATTTCAGAGAGGAAGAGAGAGGTAGAAAGATATAGAATCATCAGGTGCCCTGACCTGGAATTGAACCATGACTTCCTAGTTCATAGGTTAATGCTAACCACTGAGCCACACTCACGGGGCTAGGATTAAATATTTTTAAGAAAAATGCAGTAGTTCATCCCAAATCTTTTTTTTTTTTAAAGAAATTCTTCATTGTTTATTACATATGTCTCCTTTTTTCCCCATTGACCTCTCCCTGCCACCCACTTCCCACCCCCCACCCCTTTTTTTTTGAGGGCCTTCCGGTAAAAAAATAGAAGACCTGCCAGCTAGACAAATTCAAAAAGAGCTGTGAACATTACCCCCCAAATCTTTTAATAAGTACATTGATTTCAATAAAATACGGATCTGTTAGGAAGATAGTAACTTCAGTTGTATTGCCAGGAGTGATTACTAATTTAAAATGGTATATTCTATTAGTTTTTGTATTCCAAGCCATTGACACTTGTTTGGCAGACCAAAGCCATGAGGAAAGGGAAAATTTTATGTAAGCAAGTGACAATGGACATTGATTATTTGATATTGTTAATGTAAAAGTTAAATCTTAAGAAAAATTAATATTCAGGAGTTTGCAGTTCCAGTAGTATATTTTTTATCTTCATATTCTTTGATAGCTCAGTATTTGGTCAAAATAACAAAAGGCAACTTAGTATTTGTCATTACTGGATAATAGGCAGCGCAGATATTTAATGTACTATTTTTAGTTTCAGTACTCCATTTCTTGCCATGGTAGAGAATGAACTTCAGTGTTCTCTACTGCTTTTTCTACTTCTCTAATTTTTCTTATATGACTTTGATTGACTAGTATTTACTAAGGTATGAATTAGATTTGTCAAGATTATTTTAATCTAATGACGTGTTTTTAGGATGATGATGCAGCGGATCAAGGAGTTATCTCTGCCAGTACTTCACATTTGGATGATTTCTACCCAGCAGAAGAAGGCACCAAACAAAATGCGAATAACAATAGAGGAAATGCCAATAAAACACAGAAAGATGCAGGAGTAAATGAAAAGGCAAGGTATGTTAAGCCTTCATTTAGTAAAAATTCAATGCCTGTTATAAAGTACTCTGCTGGGTATACTGTATTACATAATGCTTAATGTTATCAGATTTACTGGAGTCCAAAATATAATGTCAATTTAATTACAGAGAGAAATTTTATGAGGCCAAACTACAGCAGCAACAGAGAGAGCTCAAACAGTTGCAGGAAGAAAGAAAGAAACTGATTAAGATTCAAGAGAAAATTCAAGCATTGCAAAAGGCATGTCCTGACCTACAGGTAATTAGGAAATTTCTCTCTTTCTCTTTGAAAAAGATGTCTAAAACCCAGTGTCAATTGAAAGTACTCTTTCTAGTACTGATATGATAGATTTATTTCTGTTAATTTTATGATTAATGAAATGGTTGAACTAATGAATTGTTTTAGGGATACACATCTATACTGAAAGGTACCACTAAGGAATTGACAGATTATTTTCATTCTTTCACTTGTTGGGTTAGCTAGCTAGAGTTTCAAAACATGAATGTAACTATTAAAATATTCTGGTTTCACATTTCTAGTACCACTGAACTTCAAAGAGATCACTTTTTACATTTAGCTAGTGAAAAACAAAATCAGGATGAAGTAAAATGCCAAAGACTTGGAAAAAAGAAAGAAAATGAACCATACTCACATGTACTATGACTATGTACCAGAAAATCTAGCAAATATATATACTAGAGGCCCGGTGCACAAAAATTTGTGCACTCGGGGGGGGAGGGGGGGTCCCTCAGCCTGGCCTGTGCCCTCTCGCAGTCTGGGACCCCTTGGGAGATAACACCCTGCTGGCTTAGGCCTGCTCCTGGGTGGCAGAGGGCAGGCCCAATCCCTAGGTGCAGCCCCTGGTCGGGCTCAGAGCAGGGCGGATTGGGGAGTTGGGGCGCCACCCCCTGTCATGCACAGAGCAGGGCGGATTGGGAGGTTGCGATGCCACCCTCAGTCAAGCTCAGGGTACGGCCGATTGGGGGATTGGGGCACCGCCCCCTGTCACATTCAAGGCAGGGTTGATGGGGAGGTTGCGGCGCCACCCCTGTCACGCACAGAGCAGGGCCAATCAGGGGTTTGGGGTGCTGCCCCCTGTCACGCACAGAGCAGGGCCCATCAGGGGGGTTGGGGCTCTGAACCCTGTCACGCACAGAGCAGGGTCGATCAGGGGGTGGGGCACTCCCCCCTGTCACGCACAGGGCAGGGCCCATCAGGGGGGTTGGGGAGCTCCCCCCTGTCACGCACAGCAGGGCCCATCAGGGGGTTGAGGAGCTCCCCCCTGTCACTCACAGAGTAGGGCCAATAGGGCAGTTGGGGCACCGCCCCCTGTCACACACAGAGCAGGGCGGATCAGGGGGTTGGGGCGCCGCCACTGTCACACTCAGGGCAGGGCCGATGGGGAGGTTATGGCTCTACCCTGTCACACACAGAGCAGGGCCGATCAGGGGGTTGGTGCGCCGCACCCTGTCACACACAGAGCAGGGCCGATCAGGGGGTTGGGGCGCCGCACCCTGTCACACACAGAGCTGCGGGGCAATCAGGGGGGTTGGTGAGCTCCCCCCGTATCAGGCACAGAGCAGGGCTGATCAGGAGGTTGGGGCACCTTCTCCTGTCACACACAGAGCTGCAGGGCAATCGGGGTTTGGGCGCTGTCCCCTGTCACGCTGATCCCGGTGCCGGGAGGCCTCTCGGCTCCACTGATCCCGGTGCTGGGAGGCCTCGCAGCTCCGCTGATCCCGGTGCTGGGAGGCATATTACCCTTTTACTATATAGGATAGAGCCCTGGTGCATGGGTGGGGCTGGCTGGTTTTCCCTGAAGGGTGTCCTGGATCAGAGTGGGGGTCCCCACTGGGGTGCGTGGCCAGCCTGGGTGAGGGGATGATGGCTGTTTGCAGCTGGTCATACACCCTTCAGGGTGGGGGGGTCCCCACTGGGGTGCCTGGCCAGTCTGGGTGAGGAGCTGAGGGCTGAAGCTCCCAACTGCTTCTTTTTTTCTTTTTCTTTTTTTATTCTGGGCTGGCTTTAGCTCTGAGGCTTGGCTCCAGCTCTGAGGCCTCTGCTGCTGAAAGTAGGTATCTGGTTTGTTTAGGTTCTATAATCAAAACTCTGTATCAACTCCAGCTCTGAGATCCCGGCTCGCTGAAAGCAGGTTTTTGGGGTTTTGTTTAGCTTCTGTATTTGTTACATAGGTGCTTAGAGTTGCAGCTCAGAGGCTGGCAAGGCAGGCGGGGAACGTTGGTTTCCTGCGTCACTGAAGCAAGCAAGCCTCATGTTCAGTTTAAGCTGCCTGGCTGCTGGCCGCCATCTTGGCTGGCAGTTAATTTGCATATCGCCCTGATTAGCAAATGGGAAGGGTAGTGGTCATACGCCAATTACCATGTTTCTCTTTTATTAGATAGGATATATATATATATATAAAAAATATATTTTATTGATTATTTTTTTACAGAGAGGAAGGGTGAGGGATAGAGTGTGAGAAAGATCGATCAGCTGCCTCCTACACACCCCCTACTGGGGATGTGCCCACAACCAAGGTATATATATGCCCTTGACTGGAATCGAACCCGGGACCCTTCAGTCTGCAGGCCGACACTCTATCCACTGAGCCAAACCGGTCAGGGCAATATATTTTGTAAATGAGTTAAATAAAACCCAAAGAGTAGTTTTTCTACAAACCTTCAATAAAGAATTAAAAAATAGAGTAAAATATTCTGATTTTAGCTTTGCAGTTCAGGGACTACCATTTCCATCTTTAATGGCCTAAAATTATATAATAAAGCCCTTAAGCCATCATGTGTTATCTAAGGAAATTAAAATGTTTTGTTTTTAGTTTGAATATTAACTATATATACCCTTGCTTATTAATAGTATCCCATGCTTAGGTCTTTGATATTGAACAGAAAATGAACAATCTTTGACCATGTCAGGTAATAGGGGTAGGGTTAATATGGGAAGGAAATACCAATTCTTTTTGAGATTTTTTTTTTTCTCCCTAAAATTTATTGGTTAAGTTTATTCTTCAGTCAGGTTTATTTTTAAAGGAAGGGAAACACATCAAATGATAATTCTAATGTAACAATTTATTTTCTAGATTGTTACCTTTTCCACTTTAATCCCTTTGTCCTTATCCCCAATCTAAACAATGCCCAGAGGAATACAAAGCTGAGTTGGGTTGAGTATATGAAATTTTCCACAGTAATGTTCTATCTCTCTTATCTCTCTCGTTTCTGAAGGTTGGTTACTACTCATCAGCTTTAGTCTGTGCTTTTATCTTTTATTATGTCAGATTTTCTTTGAATCATGATAGCAGTTGAGGTCTGATAACAAATATGTCACTAGAACCCTAGAGGAGTAATAAAATAACTGTTTTTATGAAATTAACATAATTGCTGTAATTCCTCATAATGTTTCTAATCCTTTTTTTAGTTGTCAACTACTAGTGCAGGTAATTGTCCCACAAAGAAATATATACCAGCTGTTACTTCAACCCCAACTATTAATGAAAATGAAACCAATGCAAGCAAACCTGTTTTTGAGCCTGACGATTCTTCAGTAGTAAATAATGAGGTATTGTATAATGTACCCTGTTGTTCTTGAGTCTTAAGTCACATATTGTTTTAAAATTTATTTTTCAAGTACAGTTAAGTACAATATTCTATTAGGTTCCGGTGTATAACATAGTTTATTAGACATTTATATACCTTATGAAGTAATCATCCTGTTAAGTCTAGTACCCATCTCACACTGTACATAGTTATTACAGCATTATTGACTATATATTCCCCATGCTGTATAAGTCACAGCTTAAGAAGGAAACAATATTGGCAAAACATGTTTTTAAATGTAGCCTGTTTGTGTGTTTTAGTTTGGGGAAGAAATTTTTTTTTTTTTTTTCAAAAAGTAAGTTGGGATCTCTTCAAAATAGTCTTGGTCTTTATTAGCAAATATTTGGTAGAATTATAATGTAAAGGATAGTTGCAACAAATAGCAATCATTTCTGTTAAAAAGACCTATCCTTTGGTATTTTCTTTCATTTATATGTGATTTGTAGGAAACATCATAACTTTTTCTAAATAGTTGATATTTGGGTGCTACTTGTTTTCTTTAAGAATTAATGACTGCCTGGTTTTTTCTTATTCATCATTAACATTATTTTTAACCTTCATGAATATTTCAGTGTAAAAAGAATAGAGTGAGAATAGAAGTATTTGTAAGTATGGACAATAGTATTAGCCTGTTGTCCTTTAAGGAGAAGACAAATCCAAATACTTTAACTTTGCTCTAATTTTTAAATTAATAGCTGTGGTCAGAAATGCGAAGACATGAAATTTTAAGGGAAGAGCTGCGACAAAGAAGAAAGCAGCTTGAAGCTCTGATGGCTGAACATCAGAGGAGGCAAGGTATAGCTGAAACTGTATCTCCAGTGGCTGTTTCATTGAGAAGTGATGGATCTGAAAACCTGTGCACTCCTCAACAAAGTAGAACAGACAAGTAAGAGCTATTTAAATCATTTTTTAAACATCATACCTGCAGCTTGTAGGATAGGCAGCCTTGTTTTCCCTCTGCATCACAGTACAAATTTGTTGTGGCAGTGAGGATAATATTTAAGTATCACCTTGGTGCCTCAGTTTTACTAAATTGAGTTCCTTTCTGTTCAAAGTTCTCATAGCATTAACTTTTTTTTTAATTACTAAGACACTTAATCAAATGGTGATCTAGATTTTGTTGAGTGTATGACCTTTATTTTCTTAGTTAAGTTTTAAGCTTATAAAAAGAAAACTTAGTTAAGCTTTAACCTTGATACTTTGTAGTGTTATTCCATCAGGCCAGAAATAAGCACTTTTTTTTACTCAAATTCAGTATCTGCTATTTGTAAGGTTTCTAAGGATCTTAAAACATTTTGTTATATAAGACATTTAGTTTTTAGGAGTTAAGTTTGAAATTTTCATATCAAGAATATTTCTAAAAGACTTGGTCATCTTTAATATCAGTCAATTACTACCTATATCAGCCGTGGGCAAACTACGGCCCGCGGGCCGGATCCGGCCCGTTTGAAATGAATAAAACTATTGAAAAAAAAGATCATACCCTTTTATGTAATGTGTTTACTTTGAATTTATATTAGTTCACACAAACACTCCATCCATGCTTTTGTTCCGGCCCTCCGGTCCAGTTTAAGAACCCATTGTGGCCCTCGAGTCAAAAAGTTTGCCCATCCCTGACCTATATAGTAGTATTCAGATCTAAAATTTGGAATTCAAATGTGTTGCGACTTTACATTTTGATATTTTCAGATGGCATTTCTGGAACATTGCACCAAGCCTAACTCTTCTTCCTCTTAGAAGAGCTTTTCCTATTTGTGGAGTCCCCATACATCTTTAGTGATCAAACTACATCTTTAGTATTTTATTCTGTTCTGAATACCACACATTTATACTTCAGGTTCTTTGGGTAGTTTTGATAAGCGTCACGATTTTAGAACATAGGTTCTAGAATTGTGGCACCCAATATGAAAGTCACTAGATATAGAGGTAACTAAGTTCAAATTAAATAAAATAAAAATTTTCTCAATTACGTCAGCCATATTTTAAGTGTTCATTGGTTATATGTACCTAGTGGCAATATATGGAACAGCACAGATATAGATCATCACTATTCAGAGAATGGTATTGGACAAGAATGGTATTGATCTAGAAAACTGTCATGCAAGGAAAGGAACGTTGAGGGTTGTTTAGGAAAAAATATTTAGAGCAGTGGTTCTCAACCTTCTTAATGCTGCGACCCTTTAATACAGTTCCTCATGTTGTGGTGACCCCTAATTTCATTGTTACAAATTGAACATAATTAAAGCGTAGTGATTAATCACAAAAACAATATGTAATTATATATGTGTTTTCTGATGGTCTTAGGCGACCTCTATAAAAGGGTCGTTCAACCCCCAAAGGGGTCACGCCCCACAGGTTGAGAACCGCTGATTTAGAGGATATGATTACTGTTTTAATTGGAAGAATTGTTTTATGGAAGGCAGAAGAAATGTATTCTATATATTTTAGAATACTACTCATATCATAGTTACTAAGATTAAATGAGATTTTATATACACACATGCACATGTGCATGTACCTGTATATTTGGTACAGTGTCTGGCACATGGTGGTAAAGTATTGAGCTCATCTTCAGAATGATCTCTTGTTTTTTTGTCTCAATCTCTAGAACAATGGCAACTTGGGGAGGTTCTACCCAGTGTGCACTAGATGAAGAAGGAGATGAAGATGGTTACCTTTCTGAAGGAGTTGTTCGGACAGATGAAGAGGAGGAAGAAGAAGAGCAAGATGCCAGTTCCAATGATAACTTTTCTCTGTATTCTCCTAATAGCATGAATCATAACTCTTATAGTATAAAGGAAACTAAAAATAGGTTAGTTTCTCTGTTTTTTAAAAACTCTTTTTTTAAATATATTTTATTGATTTTTTACAGAGAGGAAGGGAGAGGGATAGAGAGCCAGAGACATTGATGAGAGAGAAACATCGTCCTTGGAGTTTGGGAAATAGGGCTGAAAGTTCCAACTTCTCTAATCACCTGGCTGGTTTTTCTGGCCACCAGACCCCCTCATGAAGCCACCTAGGGCCTGCCAAGAGGTATTAGCAGAAACTCAGATATGCTGGAAAGGGGCTCTTTATGAAAAACACAGGTACTCAGGGGATGCCAAGAGTTATAGGAGCTCTGCTGGAAACCTGGGACAAATATTTTTTAATTGAATTTATTGCAAGTTTCATGTGTATAATTCTCTTTTGAATTTTTATTTTTTAAATATTTATTAAATTGATTGGGGTGACATTGGTCAACGTGAACATAAAGGTTTCAGGTATGGGTTTCTATGTTACAAAATCTGTATCTTGATTGTGTGCCTACCATCCAAAGTCAAATCTTCTCCTGTCACCTTCTATTAGGACCCCTTCCCTTCTCTCCCTCTATCCCCTTCCCTCTGGTGATCACCGCACTGCTGTTTGTGATCACGAGTTATCAGTTTTATTTCCCACATGATTGAAATCATATAGTTCTTAACTTTTTCTGACTCAATTCACTTAGCATAATGTTATCAAGGTCTATGCATGTTGTTGCAAATGGCAGTATTTCATCATTATGGCTGAATAATATCCCATTGTGTATATGCACCACGTCTTTGTCCAGTCTTCTATCGTGGGGCACTTTGGTTGTTTCTGTGTCTTGGCCACCATGAATGATGATGCAGTGATGAACATAAAGGTGCATATTTCTTTGTGAATACATGATTTCGAGTGTATTGGGTGTATACCCAGGAGAGGGATTGCTCGGTCGTGTGGTAGTTCTATTTGTATAATTTTTATAATATATTATCTGTATATTGTATTGTGTGTTCACCACTCCATGTCAAGTCTCCTTCCATCACCATTTATGCCCCCTATATTTTCTTCTACATCACCCAAAACCCCTTTCTCTCTGGTAATCACCATGTTGTTGTCTGTGTCTATGAGGTCTTTTTTTTGTTTTTCTTTAATCCTTTCACCTTTCAAAAAATACTTATATCATATATATTTTTTTTGTTAATCCTCACCCAAGGATATTTTTCCATTGATTTTTAGAGAGAGTGGAAGGGTGGGGGAGAGACAGAGAGAAATATCCGTGTGAGAGAGACATATGGATTGGTTGCCTCCTGCACAGAGAGACACGTCAATTGATTGCCTCTCACAGGGCCCCAACCAGGGCCAGGGATTGAGCCTGCAAACAGGCACATGCTCTTGACTGGAATTGAACCTGGAACTCTTAAGTCCTAGGGCCGATGCTCTGTCCACTGAGCCAAACCAGCTAGGGCTCAAAATATATTTTTTATTATACTACGAGAGTGTTGCCGAGATATATTCCAGCTACACTGGATCAGGATTTATAAGCTTTGATCTTTGCTCTTTTGGGGGAGGTTAGCAAACATTTAAAAATCATAGAGCCTAGCCGGTTTGGCTCAGTGGATAGAGCGTAGGCCTGTGGACTGAAAGGTCCCAGGTTCGATTCTGGTCAAGGGCACATGCTTGGGTTGCGGGCTCGATCCCCAGTAGGCGGTGTGCAGGAGGCAGCCGATCAATGATTCTCTCTCATCATTGATGTTTCTATCTCTTCTCCTTCCTTCCTCTCTGAAATCAATAAAAATATATTTAAAAAAATAAAAATCATAGAGAAAAAAGTCTGTACAAAGATACTCATTATATTGTTATTTACAGTAGTGAAATATATTTGATGAGTAAAAGATGAAGTAATTCCACCTGATGTTGTAATGTGGCTAAGCTTATAACATGAAGAATGGAAAAATGCTTGTGGTACATTTTTATTTTGCAGTATATAGAATTATATGGACACTTCTGTTTAAGACATTAGTGAAAAACACTGGAAAAGAATAAAATACGATAATTATATAAGGCTAAAAACCTAGAATCTTTATCCCCTTTATTTTTCATGCTTTTTGAGTTTTTCATCTTAAAAAGAGAATACTGGCCTGTGGTTTGTTGCCAGATTTTAAAAGCCAAATAATTATATATGATGACCTAATGCTTTAAATCTTGTATTAGATGGAAGAACAGTCGCCGTTTTCCAGAAGATGGAAATTGTCGTCCATTAGCCAAGACAAGACAACAGAATATCAGCATGCAGCGCCAGGAAAACCTTCGGTGGGTGTCAGAACTCTCGTATGTAGAAGAGAAAGAACAATGGCAAGAGCAAATTAATCAGCTAAAGAAACAACTTGATTTCAGTGTCAGTATTTGTCAGACTTTGATGCAAGACCAGCAGGTAAAGTTCACTATAAAAGTAAAAATATTTTATCTTGTTTTTGAAGCAGTCCACATTTTTCTCAAGTCATCATTAAAATATTGCGAAATATTTTCCTTTCCATAGGCTCTATCTTGTCTGCTCCAAACTCTTCTCACCGGTCCCTACAGTGTTATGCCCAGCAATGTTGCATCTCCTCAAGTGCACCTTATAATGCACCAGTTGAACCAGTGCTACACTCAGCTAACATGGCAACAGAATAATGTACAAAGGTAATTAGTTTCTTGGAAATAGTGAAACTCCATAGTAAGTGCTAAAACTGCCCTAACCGGTTTGGCTCAGTGGATAGAGCGTTGGCCTGTGGACTGAAAGGTCCCAGGTTCGATTCTGGTCAAGGGCATGTACCTTAGTTGCGGGCACTTCCCCAGTAGGGAGTGTGCAGGAGGCAGCTGAATCGATGTTTCTCTCTCATCAATGTTTCTAACTATCACTGTCCCTTCCTCTGTAAAATATCAGTAAAATGTATTTTAAAAAATAAAAATAAAAGTGCAGTGCTAAAACTGAGCAAAGATATTGCAGTTATCTTCTGGGACAAAGGGTATGAGACAAATTATATATGCAAATATTCTCTGTCACCTGAGAATTTTATAAGCAGTGATTTGTCCAATATTCCCCTTCAATATTGTGGACTTGTCTTTAAAATTTTATACACTTACATTAGGTGAATTATATGGTGTGTAACATACCTCAATAAAGCAGCAGACAAGACAAGAAAAAGAGTTTCTTACAGTTATACCTACTATCTAATAGAAGTGGTAAGTGCAGTTTTTGATCCTAAGGCTAAGTTTATTGAATTAAGCCTGCAGGACAAGCAAATATTTGTTGTAGTGACTATCAGAGCAGTCAGTCTGATTTGCATGAATCACTTCTTACACATATCTTTTCTGAATGTACTGTAAGTAGATGTTAATATAACTGATTTTTAAATTACCAACTTCTTAAATTTTTATAGGTTGAAACAAATGCTAAATGAACTTATGCACCAACAAAATCAGCATCCAGAAAAACCTGGAAACAAGAAAAGGGGCAGTAGTGCACCACACCCTCCTTCTCCCAGTTTATTTTGTCCTTTCAGCTTTCCAACACAGCCTGTAAATCTGTTTAACCTACCTGGGTTTACTAATTTTTCATCATTTGCACCAGGTAAGTGACTGAAAACCTAAAGGAAAAATATGTAAGAACAAAAGCGTTTTAGAGTATTGTTTGTCTATTGCATGGATATTTATTAGTCTCTTTTGGATTGGTAGGAAATGCTTGCAAAGAAAGTTAGAAACTCTTTTCTACTTTGATTCTTATAGTGAAAATTTAAGTTTAATATGGTTGCTAATGGAATTAAGTAAACAATTATGAATTATTGCTGTTTTATATCTTTGATTATTTAACGACTATTAAGGAGAAAGGGAATTGATATATCCAGTGGCTACTGTACATCAGGCACTGTGTAAAACATAGAGTAAAGATGAATAACATGTTCTTGTAGAGGAGCTTCATGTCTCGGCAGGGAGATATACTGCTAGACTAAAGGTGAGTGCTTAGTTTAGGCTTACATTTAATTTTATTTAGCTTAGGCTTCTATTCAGACTTTTTTTCTGCACACATTATGTGCCAGACACTATATAAATGACTGGGATTCAAAGATGATTAAGACTAATGCTTTAAAAAATTTAATGTCTATTGAGGAAGCTAAGAATGTTAATCAGTGCTTAGTGCAGTACCACAGATACAAATGAGGTGAGTGACCTATTCTTACTTGGGGCAAGAGATCATCAGGAAATGCATTTTTTCCAGAAAAATGTTATTTAAGCTCTAAAAAATGAATAGAAGTTATTTCCAGGGAGTAAAAGGGAAAGAAAAGGCTTTCTAATCAATGGAACCATCTATTTTGTAGTGTAGTTTTAAGCATTGAATGAAATAACATGCAGAGTGCCTGTAGTAGAATCTGACACATTGTTATCACTAATGCTGAAACAGAGTGGGCTGAGCTATAAACTGTGATTTAATAAATGACTTAGTTTATTTTAATTAACAATTTCTTGTTTTGGTAAATCTGAATGGCACATTTAATTAAAACTGTCTTATTTCATATTAAGGCTAAAGGTACTTTATTGTCATCTTATTGCTTTTATTTACTAGGTATGAATTTCAGCCCTTTATTTTCTTCTAATTGTGGAGATTTTTCTCAGAATATTTCTACACCCACTGAACAACAGCAACCATTAGCCCAGAATTCTTCAGGGAAAACAGAATACATGGCCTTTCCAAAACCTTTTGAAAGCAATTCTTCTATTGGAGCAGAAAAACAAAGGTAACTCAATTGTAAACATAAGTCATTATGTTTAATAGATCACATTAATCTCTTTTTTTTATTACATCTAATTATATATAATTTGAAAACACAATTAGGGGTATGTTTGTGATTGTTTGGCCTGGTAGTGTAGGGATTCTGAAACTTTGACATCTCACCAGATGTCTCTCAGGCATATACCTGCCCTGGTACAAGAGCAGTTCAGAGTTTTGATCAGGGTATCCTAGGAGATTCATTTTGAAAAGATAAGACCTTACCCATACAGTGTCTTTTGGGTTTGATTTGATATCTGTCTAAGTTCACAGATTTCAGTAAAAACTAATACTAATTAGTAGAGGATAGTTGTAAAGTGGTGGCATTTATTTTTGATTCAGAACTCCTGATAAGAATGAGTTCCTAAGGCCTATCCAAATGTAATGTTGAGTACTGTTTTATTATAGAGACAACTTTAGACAAGAAAGTTGTAGTGATATATGGTATCACTTCAACTAGGAGTCCTATGATTTACCTCTCTGACTTTGCTTTTATTAGTGGTACTAACCATTTTTTTCTATTAAATCTCATGGTGCTTTGTAAAAGAGTCTAACAGTGTTTAGTGTACAGTTGTCATTCAGAAATAATGGCTGAGTGAATCTCCGTAATAAGCAATAAACATTTTTTCAAAGCTTTAGTAAATAGCCTACCTTCTATAAAGTTCCTACTTTCTGTAAAGTTCCTACTTCATTATTATCCATATTTTATATATAATTGGTAGTAAAAAAGCATGACTATGGCTATCTAATATTGTTTTAGATATTTGACCTACTTCAGATTATACCTAATCTCCTCCCCAAAATCTCAACTAGTATAGGTTCCCTGAATTGAATGGCTGGAGATAATAAGAGATCAGGTGGAACATTATAATCTTGAGCTAGGGTTAGAAAACTCTTCCTATGAAGGACTAGGTAGTAAGTATTACTGTGCCTTTCGTACCCATTCATCTCTGCCATTTTTGCACAAAAGCAGCCATAACAATATGTAAACACATGAGTGGCTGTGTTCCAACAACACTTTATGGGCACTGAAACATAAATTTCATATACTAGTAATTGTCACAAGCTTGACTCCTTTGATTTTAATTTTTAACCATGTATGATTGTATTTTTTCATCTATAAACATCATATTAGCTCTCAGGCCATACAAAAAAACAGCAGGCTCAATTTGGCCTGTAAACTAGGTTGTCTAACTTCTGTAAGTAAATCGGTGTCTCCCAAATTACTCTTTTAGATGGAACCCTGTTGTTCATGTCAGGTTCTGTGATAAAAGGTTTTGGACATCTCACTATGTTCCCTTTTAAGACATTTTATAAAGTACTTTGGCGTATTAAAAATTCTGAGGAATCCTGTAGACCTGTTCAACTTTGTTTTGACTCTTTTTTTCAAATTAGATGACCAGTGAGTACCTATTAAAATATTAAGGATGCCAGTGTTTAGCAGGTAAAATTTGAAAATGACACTGGACCAATAGAACTAAACTAAACTATATTTGATGTGTGGAGAAAGAAATTACTAGTTGCATGGCCATTATTTTTAACAAATTCTGGTTCTAGTTGAACTACTGTGACACAGATCCATGTATGTTTCATACCCTCTGCTTCAGCTCTTTCTCAGCTCTTCCTCCACGTTTTTTGTGTTTTCCTTATATATCCCATTCTTTCTTGGTTTTTCTTTCGTAGTCTTTTCTGTTATGAATGCTAGATCTTTGGTTTGGGACTTTTGCCAGTGAGAAGTGTTTAATATTAAAGTTAGGTAATTTAGAACACTAGCCTGTAACATATTTACATATTTAATGCATATTTTGTGAAAATATTTTTACAGTCTTTTGATGATTTTATTTGCTGAAATCTAGTAAACTATAAGTTAAGTACTATATCTGAAGTTTTTGATAAACATAGAAATCTGTCATTGTAACCTCTAAAAGCTTATTTTCATTGGTGTAAGGAATCAAAAGCAGGCCACAGAGGAGGTGGAAAACAGTAGGACACCATGGTTATATGATCAAGAAGGTGAAGTTGAAAAACCATTCAAGACTGGATTTGCAGTGTCTGTAGAGAAAACTACAAATAGTAATCGCAGAGATCAATTAGATACCAGCACGAGAAGACGCCAGTTTGATGAAGAATCCTTGGAAAGCTTTAGCAGCATGCCTGATCCCGTAGATCCAACCACAGTAACGAAAACATTTAAGGCAAGAAAAGCATCTGCACAGGCCAGCCTGGCATCTAAAGACAAAACTCCCAAGTCCAAGAGTAAGAAGAGGCATTCTGCTCAGCTGAAAAGCAGAATTAAGAATAGTGGTAAATATTTAAATTTGTTGAATATTGATCAGTGTGAATGTTGGTAACTTTATTCTGGCATATTTAATTTCAGTATGGTTAGATGGGTGGGCACTGTTCTAGATATAAACATTGCATTTCTTCTTTTTTTGCTTCTTATATATCTTATATATGTGGTTACTGTGAACTCAGAAGATTTTTTTTCCAAATCTTGTAGGTTACTTAAAAGTTGCTAAAGTCCAAGTTTTACTATTATATTTTAACATTACATCTTGTCCTACATTCAGCACTTAGTCATGCTTCTGGTTAGGTCCTTGATTTGATCTATTTAAAGAAATGTGGGCCTCTCACTACATTGCAATCTTTGAATACCATATGAAACTGCTTTTATTTGTTTTAAATATATTTTATTGATTTTTTACAGAGAGGAAGGGAGAGAGATAGAGAGTTAGAAACATCAATGAGAGAGAAACATCGATCAGCTGCCTCCTGCACATCTCCTACTGGGGATATGCCCGCAACCCGGGGATATGCCCGCAACCCAGGTACATGCCCTTGACCGGAATCGAACCTGGGACCTTTCAGTCCGCAGGCCGACGCTCTATCCACTGAGCCAAACCGGTTTTGGCTGAAACTGCTTTTAAAACAAGTCTGCTCTTGAAGCAGGGGATCCCTCGGGGGTGAGGACGACGGGGCCCCAACGCGCTAGGGCGTCTGCATGCACGACCCCGGAGACCAGGTTCATTGACACAAATCCGTTTTATTGAGGAACTACAGGGGTATATATAGCATGAGGGGACCAATCAGAGGGAGACACGTTGCTATAGGCGACCAATCAGAGGGAGACACATTGCTATAGGCGACCAATGGCTGAAAGGCTGGGGTACTATGCATGTGGCTCTAGGAGTTAGTTCAGGCGGGCATTGCTACTTCCTGGTATGCCTGAGGAAGCGTGTCATGGTGGAGTGTGCTCACACCATTGCAACAGCCACAGCGCTGAGACATACTTCCTGAGCTCTCTACTACATGCTCTTAGCCTTCCTGAACCTTAGTTAATAAGGTTTAACATTAACCTATATTTTATTGAATCTTGCTAACTTCTGTAAGTAAATCGGTGTCTCCCAAATTACTCTTTTAGATGGAACCCTGTTGTTCATGTCAGGTTCTGTGATAAAAGGTTTTGGACATCTCACTATCGAATATCACATAAACGTTCTCTTTATAGTGTTAACTACATGCCACTTTAAATTTTTTTTTCTGTGATTTTAAACATTTTTCTATGATTTTTAAATAATTTAATGAAGGTTACACTAGGTCTGGGGAGGGACCTGAAAGTCTGCGTTCCTAATGAGCTCCCATGTATTGCCAGTCGTGGTCTGTGGAGTACACTTTGAGTATCAGGGTCTTACAGGATCCTTAGTAAACATGTGGCAATATCTGCCTAGCCCTGGAAATACTGGTGTGTTTGTATTTTCGCTCGAAACCCCTTTATTCTGAGGAATTATGCTTTTTATATATGCAATGCAGCTTTTTTACTTCAAGGCAAAGATTAACATTCTGATCTACATGCTCTCTTTTCTCATATTTAAGTATAAAAATACCTGCCAAAACATGTGTTCACATTTGATCAAGACCCATTTCATTTGTAAGACACCCTCACAAAAATAAAAGACTTAATAGCATAACCAAACTATTATGTAATAAAATCAAGTGAGTCAGCTAAATTCTTGGTATTCAAACTGTGAGTTATGGAGAGCAGATGGCATCACTAGAAGCTTATTACAAATGCAGACTCTTGGCTCTTCTTGATACCAACTGAATGGGTACGCATTGTTTTTCAGTGTGCATTTTAGCAAGATTTGGATGTCTTAATATGTATAGATATATATAAAATCTGAGAAACACTGAGCTAGGCCATAATTTATGTTGTTTTTGTTCTCTTGATGGCACAGGAATAACATAATCTCTTAGAAAAAAGAATGTTTACTCTGTTGTAAAGGAAGTGGTAAGGGAGATGAAGTGAATGGAGAGAAGATTGGAAAGCATTCCAAACAAAGTATAGAGTCAGAACAAAGCTGGAAGAAGAAATGAGAGGAACTGGGGTAGGACTGGGAGATAACAGATAGACCAGTGTACTGGGACTTGGTTGCTGTCTTGAGAGATGTAGTACAGACAGTTGTGCTGTCGCAGATTTACTAGACTGAACTATGGGGATGTTTTTTTGTGTTTTTTTTTAAATATATTTTATTGATTTTTTACAGAGAGGAAGGGAGAGAGATAGAGAGTTAGAAACATCTATCAGCTGCCTCCTGCTCATCTCCTACTGGGGATGTGCCCGCAACCTAGGTACATGCCCTTGACCAGAATCGAACCTGGGACCTTTCAGTCCGCAAGCTGACGCTCTATCCACTGAGCCAAACCGGTTTCGGCTGGATGTTTTTTTTTGCAAATGTTGACAGTCTTACAGAAGTGGCATGCTAAATCTTTGTTTAACTTTGTCTCCTGTGATGGTAATATATTTTAATCTTTACAAACTCTGTATATGTAAAGATGCATGTTACTGTATGTGAAATAAGATTTTACAAATTATGTGATGATTATCTTTTAAACTTCATTCACGTTCACACTTACTGAGTTGAACATGATTTCTTGCCTTGCTGGATGTTAACAAACCTATCATTTGGTTGCCAGACCCATAATTTGGTTATAGTCCACCAGGTCCATTTCCTCTTTTGATATGATTAGAGAGAATAGAATAGGAGCATATATTTTAGATATTCCTCATTTTATTTCTTGGAATTTTGGGTAGAATTGTTACTGTGCTGACTTATGGGTTCTGTCCATACCTGAATCTTTTCATTTCTTCCCTTCTCCCCCTCCTATGACTCATTAATGAAGATTGAGATGAAATAGATGTTAAGCATTAGGCGCAGACTGTAAAGAAACAGCCCTTTTTAGATTCAGAGAATTTATTACTTATAGAAATAGAGAAAGGAGAAGTAGCTAAAGGTGCCAGCTCCCTATGTCATTTATTCCACACACCATAAGGGCAACACTTGAAACAAAAAGGGCTAGCTGACAAGTATAACATACATGAGTGGTAGACACCTATTGGTGAGGAGCCAAGGCTTATGCTGTAGCTAAGCCACCCCGTGGGATGGAATTGTGCCCGTGGGGTAGCAGAAAGGTGGCATGTCATCAGAATCAGGGAGAAGGAAAACGCTCAGCAGTTTTCCAGGGAAAGGGGAAGGTGAGTGAAAATGGCTACATAGCAGCTTCTCACAAGCCTCCTGTGTTCTTGTGTTCCATGTTCCAGGAGGATTATTATAAGGCCTTCTGTCAAGGCTTAGAGGCAGCTGCAGTTCAGTACTTTCCTGTGTGGCTTTTGTGGATACATGCAGAGTCCCAAGGGTGCCATGGCTGAGCTGTTTACCTACAGTGGACACAACTAGAAGTACTGTTTCTTCTAGCTATGTCAGCCACTCATGCTGAGAAAAATAGAGTGAGTGTAAGGAAGGAGTGATGAAGTGGGATAGGGGTAACACCTTTACAGTAATGAATGTCATGTGTTGTTATTCTGGCTGACTTAGCCAGTGTTATTCTGAAGTATTATTAACTTCCATTAAGTCTCCTGTTATCCCTGGAGGATTACTATCAAAGTACCCAAGAGAGAAATAATTCAGTCACACTAGTATCTTACCTTTGGAAATCTAGCCCTTGATGTTTTTCATTTGGGACTCAGAACACCATAGTTGTGTGTGTGTAATCTTTTTATAGCATTTTAATTATAACTATTTAATTTTTAGTTGCAGCTGTTCTGGAAGGTGAATTTATCTTTGTAGTGCCTACTGGGGCTACCCAAAGAGAATTTTGTGTATGCCATATAATGTATATTTTAATTTTCTATTAGAATTCATTCAGCACTTTTTTATTCAGTAATAGTAGTTAGAAGCTTAATTTCATAAATGTTGTGAAGGTCAAACATAACCAAGAGAGCTCTTTTTCCTGTAAGTTTTGAACAGAATGAATGAGCATGGCTAGACTTTATTCAGAGAGACCAGTGAAGAAACCAGGAACCTAAATATAAGTCCTAACTAGAAAAATGGCTTTAGAAATAGAAAGGGAAGGCTGACTCCAGATAGGATATCACAGAGAATAAATTAACTATATACTGGGGACTTGTTATTAGCAGAGCAGCTGCTGTGAGCGGGGGGCTGTAAGCAGCAAGGCTTTATTTAGGGTCTGCTGGCTCTTTGAGAGTATATCTAGGGCAAAGATCAAAATTCTATGGTTCTTGGGAAACATTTGGTTGAGGAGATCCATGCAACTCTTTCTGTTGTTGAAAACTCCCTATGCTGTAATTTACATCTCTGTGACTATTCTGTCACTACCAATTCATTCATATTTCTTAATCCCTTCACCCTTTTCACCCAGCGTCCTCACCAACCTCCCCCACTCTGGCAATGGTTCTCTGTATCTGAGTCTATTTCTGAGAACCCAAGAGATACTGAAGTTATAAAATAGCTCCTAAAGTTATAAAATAATTTTCTCTATTATAGTAAAACCCAGTAGAAATGGAAGTGGGAGGAAATATTCTTATTTTAGTATCCAAAACTACTGGGGGAAATTTTTCTTAGGAGTAAATTTAACAAGGAAAGTCCTAGTTCTGTAAAATTTTATAAAATATTTTTGAAGAACACGAAACAAGAATGAACAAATGAAAAAACAACCATGCTCTTAGATGAGACTAGATAAGCTATTAAATATTATTTCTCAAATTAATAAATGCTTTCAATGTGGTTCTATTTTGAATCCCCAAAGATGGTTTTTGAAATTTGGGGGGAATTTTTACTGCTTATCTGGAAGGACAGATGTCCAAGAAGAGCCAAGGAAAACCAGGAAGGACCGGCCTTACCAGTTGTTAACACACTGTAAAGCTTCTGTGGCTAAAAGAATGAAAATGGCATTGGAACAGATAAGCTAAACAGAAAACCCGGGAATAAAACCCAATAAATATGGAGATTTAATGTTAACCAAGGTTACATTTTATTTTTAAAAAATATTTTTTGTTAATAGTATTACAGATATCTCCCATTTTCCCCCTCTCCCCCCCCCCCCCAGTTTCTACCTCTCCCTTCACCTCCCCCTCCCCACCATCCCCACCCCCCCTCCCAGGGTCTTCACTATCCTATTGCAAGGTTAAAATTTAAATTTAATTCATTTGGCAAAAGGGTATGTATAACCAACTATTCATGTGGAACAAAATAAAGTTGAATTCCTACCTTGTGCCATATACCAAAATAAATGTAAAAAAAAAATTAGAAGGAAAATTTAGTAGAATATATGTATAACCTATGGGTGGGCAAGACTTTTTAGACTAAGTCATTACATAAAAGGTATAGTAAGAAGGCAGGCATATTTGACTATTTAGTGCCCATTATTCTTCTCTGTGTTGGATATTTTGTATAGATTGTATATAATATTTTTTCTTGTATTTCCTAATACTGAAAAGTTGTTAGCTTGGAGTCTAGTAGAGAATTTGGGTCATATTAGATATGCTCATTAAGATGGGTATCAAAGGACAATGAGTGATAGGATATATTACTGTTACCCCATGCTTCCAAAGACTGTTGCAAAGGTATCTCCAAGATATTTCATTTACTCTTTCATATTCTGTTTATACCAGGCCTTCACAGCATGCTCAGTTGAGTTACCTGTACTATTTCACTATGCAAATCAGTTTCCCTTTCAGTTTGAATTAGTTACAACTGATAACAATTGTTACTTTTTTTACTTAAGGGTATGAAAGTGCCAGTATGTCTAGCACATGCGAACCTTGCAAAAATAGGAACAGACATTCAGCCCAGACTGAAGAGCCTGTTCAAGCAAAAGTATCCAGCAGAAAGAGTCATGAGCAATTGGAAAAAATAATAAAATGTTGTAGGTCTGCAGAAATATCTTCAGGTATGTTCTTTTTTGGTTTGCTTTAATTTAAGCACTTCTTCATCTTACGTTTGAAAAGCTGTACTAAAACAAGTCTTGAAAATTGGTCTGTTACACTTTTCTATCTGCAAGGTTTTATGTAGAGATTACAGTACACATTTCTTTATGTCAAATATAAACCGGAACTTTTTTGTATTGTTATGATATTAGCTTTTGATTCATTTTTCTAAACAGAAAAGTATAGTTAACATTAACTTGGAAATCCTAATTGGAATTCTGAAAATCTTATCTGAATAAGAATTCGGATATACAATCATGTAATTTTCCTGCTTCAAACCATGCCTGCAGGAGGAAGTCCATACCCCATAATGTAATGTATCTGGCCAGCAGAGATACCTTCCTGCCTCTCCAGTCTCATTTCTCATCACCTTCTGCCTTAAACCTACTCTTCTAGTGGCACAGAACTGAAATGTTCCCATAGCTGTCATGTTACCTCAGCATGTTTTTTCTGTCTCAAGTCCTTTTTGCTCTTTGTGAGAGCCCTTTCCTCTGCTGGCCTCTTAAATAAAATCTTAGTTCTGTAACTCTGAACTTGCATCCAAATGCAAGCTGGGATAGGTTTCCCTTCTTTGTTTTTGTTGTAGCCTGTGTAAACCTCTTTTGTTGCCTGTATCACATTATCTGCTATATACCTGTTTAAGTGTCTGTATCGCCTTTTTGAGTCCCTTGGCAACAGATACTGCCTTTTCATTTTTGTTAAAAGTTAGTGTGATCCCTGACACATGGTTGTCACTCAGTAAGTGTTTATTGGATGAATGGAGTCATATGTATTTGCCACCGTTTTAGTTTAAATAAGCACTAGCACTTTAATAATCTATAGAGAATAAGTACATCTCAAAGAAATGTGGAGAGTAAGGGAGGTAGTAAATATAGACTGTCAGTTTTCAGTTGCCAGTAAGATCCTTAGTGAAAATAATAGTTGCAGCTACCATTTGTATTATGCTTCATTGTTTATAAATTATCTCATTTGAGCTTCATAATCCTGTGAATTGTTTTTATTTCCATTTGTAGATGAGTATACATGGTCAGAGAGGGTATCTGATTTTTTTACAGCACTCAAAAAAGGGCCAGTAATATAAACTGGCACAGTTTTTCATCAAAAAGTCATGCCTTTAACTCAGTAATTCTGTAGGCATCCATCCTAAGGAAACAAATGGGAAAAAATAAATTGAGATTTATTGTTGTTTGAACTGTATGATTTCAACTATGTTTTGTTTTATGTGTTTTTTTCAACTATCTTTAAACAAAAATCTGAATGCAAAAACACTAGAAGAAAATGTATCAAAATGTTAATAGTGGTTCTATCATCTTTAAACTCTTCTATATTTTCTAAAATTTTACAGTAAATATTACTTTTGTAATCACAAAAGAAACATCACTTTTTTTGAAATGACTTCCTCAAGGTCATATTGCTTGGAAATGGTAGAACTGAAGTTTTCATCCTGGTCTGTTAAGTCTAGGATCTTTTTGGCAAAAATATCAATTTTATTTTCCTGACCCTGAAATTTTACCAAAATTTTGTAATTTTCATCTCCTTTCACTACCTTTATCAAATAATGATGTCTTCAAAAGTAAACGTTTGGGTGGAGGTTAGGGAAAGGCACTAAATTGAAAGGATATCAGTTACATAAATTGATTATTGGTCAGATCTTACTTATTAAAAGAAATTGAATTTTAGTGAATTGAAAAATGTTTGAATAGTGTAAGTATACCTTTGTGTGTATTTATATGCTTTCTAAAAAGGCTTATTTTTTAGTATTGATCATTACCCTAAAATTCTTAGTAGCATGTAACAGTTTTTCTTATATGATTATTAGAGAGTAACATATATGACTGCTGGTATTAAAATATACAGCCCTCCTCTCCCTAAAGAGATGTGAAAGGTTCACCTGGATGTGTATACTTCTAAGTGAATGGTAGAAGTTTATTATGGTCACTATCAGGCACTTTAATATAAGTTTATGGCAAGTCATTTTATATTTTCTCTAATGAGATTATTTTTAAATGGAGCATACGTGATAACATTTCAGTTCAGGCAAACAGCTTTAAAGGAATTTGCTTATTTAATTTTTTATTCACTTGTTTATATTATAGACCCTATCATACACATTTTATGTTCATCCTATGTCTGCCCTTTCCTACAGCACATGCTAGGAGAATACTACAGCAATCTAACAGAAATGCATGCAATGAAGCGCCAGGTAACAATATGTTTAGTTTTGGTGTCCACTCTATGTTAATTTTTTGCCATTGATTCTAAAAATCCTTAGTTTTTTTTCATTGTTCTGATTTTTTTTTTTTAGATTTAGCTTAGTGCATATGTTATTTGGCTTGAAAAAGTCAAAGAAAATTCATACTCACAAAATTCCAAAGACGTTCATTTGTAATTCTTTACCTTGGTAAAATTGGCTGCTTTTTGGTTTTCATTTTCTGTTAGTGTATGTAATATAACCAACACATCCATATGGGTAACAGAAAATGTTTTTATAATTTCATGTTTTAGTAAAGTTAATTTAGTATGTCTTAAATGCTTAAGAGCATTAATAAATTTTGCAAACATAAATAGTTATTTTATTCCTACATCTTGATTTGCAGTGTTAAGTATTGTGTATGCCTTGTAGTTGCTTATTTTGCATTACCAATCATCATCTATAGAAAATAAACCATTAAACAAAAACAACTGTGACATGCAGAGATCATCCTATATAATAAAAGCCTAATATGCTAAGTGTCTGGTTGGCCATTCAACCAATCAAAGCGTAATATGCTAATGATATGCTAAGGCTGCTCAACTGCTCGCTATGATGTGCACTGACCACCAGGGGGCAGACACTCCAACCCATAGGTTAGCTTGCTGTTGGGATTCGGCCAGTTGGGACTGAACAAGACAGGTCACACGCACTCTGGAGTCCTCCCACAGTCCCTATCTGGCTGACCGACCTCCCGTGTCCCTCCCCGGCCCCGATCATGCACCAGTGGGTTCCCTCGGCCTGGCCTGCACCTTCTTGCAATCCAGGACCCCTTGGGGGCAATCAGAGAGCTGGTTTTAGCCAGATCCCGCAGGCCAGGCCAAGGGACCCCACTGGTGCACGAATTCATGCACTGGGCCTCTAGTGATAAAGATAATGGAAAATTACAGATTCCAAAATGCTGGTTTTGTCTTAAATTATGCATTTACATGAAGTATGGTTCTTTGTGATTTCCTGTACAATAAGCCTAATATGCTAAGTGCCCAGTTGTCTGTCCAACCAATTAGCAAAATGTAATATGCTAATGATATGCTAAGGTTGCTCGATCGCTTGCTATGACACGCACTGACCACCAGGGGGCAGACACTTAACTCAGGAGCTGCCCCCTGGTGGTCAGTGTGCTCCCACAGGGGGAGTGCAGCTCAGCCATGATGGCAGTGTGGCTGGAGCCTCTCCTGCCTCCACGACAGCACTAAGGATGTCCGACTGCCGGCCATCAGTCAGACATCCCCCGAGCGCTCCTGGACTGCAACAGGGTACAGGCCGGGCCGGGGAACACCTCCACGTCCCCCCCCTCCCCCCCCTACATGAATTACGTGTACCAGGCCCCTAGTAGAGTTATAAATATTCTTCAATACCTCCTGTACTGCACATGAATAAAAAATAAAAGCCTGTCATGAATCCTTAGGGGAATCTAAGGAAGAAAAACAAGGACCTGGCACAAAGTTGAATTGTATCAGTGGCACTTCCTAAGGAAAAGAACAATGAAAATAGAGAGGATAAAAAGAAGATAGATCCTCCCCCACAGACATGCATCCCTAACCTCTAAGGAAACCCATGAGACTTGCAACCAAGGGAGCAATGGGCAGTGTAGCTCTCCCCAGGTTAACCACCCAAACCTGCTCCAAGGCCCCCTTTTCTCTGACTTCCTAGTGAGCTAAAGCAGTCCCGCCTGGGCTCTCCTGTTGGTGCTCCTGTGCTATACCCGTCCTTATTTCACTGTCCCCAGCTTTAATACATGTACCCTCACAGTCACCTGGACTTGTGAAGTTTTTCCTGCACAAAGTCAAGAACCCACATACCAGTGGCTGGCCTGAGGCAGTCCCACTCAGGGCTACTAGTGGGTTCCCTGTCTGGTAACATCGTCACCTTTTTAACCCAGCCCTGTAACCCCATGAGAAAAAACAAACAAAAACAAGATGGAATCAGAGAAACCTGACTGAGATCAATGACCTTTAGTTCTGGAGGAGAACATGGCAAAAACTTTCCACCCCTCTCTTGCCAGGAGGGAGGTATGAAAAAGCATGTGTTTGACATAATTCAATTATTTTGGAATAATTTGACCTTTAATGATACATATTTAGTGATAATTTTACCATAAAGAGGCATGAAAAAGATTAAATATGCTTATTCTTATTTTTGAGATAACACATTTTCTAAGTTAACTGTGTCAAACATATAAATAGAAAGTTTGCATATCATATCTGGGTTTTTCCTATAAGTTGAGATTTCCTACAGAGATAGTTTGGGTTCTTGCTTATAAGAAGATTATTTTTGTAGTAATATATCACACTTAGACATTTTATAATACTAAGAACTTTAATATATCATTTCATTCTATATTCATAAATGTCTGAGGCAAGATAGGGAAGTTGTGTATTTATTATTTTTATTATATTTTACTTGTGGAAATTGAGACCTGAACATGTTAATTTATTTAGGACATTAGTGCAAAGTTGTTTTTTGTTTTTTCCTTTATTGATTTTTAGAGAGAGAGGCAGGGAGAAAGGATAGAGAGATAGAAACATCAATGAGAGAAATATCGATTGGCTGCCACCTGGAGCCTGTGCCCTGATGGAATCAAACCAGGAAACTCTTGGTTCCTGGGTCAACTCTCAACCTCTGAGCCACACTGGCTGGGCAAAATTTTATTAAACCTTATTGGCTTTGCATTTTCTTATTCCTCTTTTGCAAAAAGTGAATTAAATCTTTATGATCTTTACATATTTATCTGAAAACGTAATATATTAAAACAGCATTTTAAATTTTGTTTGTTAGAAACTTATTACTGATTTTTGGAATTTTAAATATTTAACTACATGTAGTTCTATTGCTCTAGAATGTTTACAGAATTTGATAGAACCACTTGGAGATAATTTTTTTTCACAGAGAAATAAAAATGGAAACAGTTCCTAATTTGAACTCTTGAAAATAGAGGTATGACTACATCATTAAGGGTGATATTCTCTGTTATCAATAAATACACATGGCAGAATTTTTGCTAAATAATAGAATGGTACTTGGGTTCTGTGAAACTGAAAATTTCCATGGCAGCTCCAACTTATACTGAGTATGTTAGTAAGTGTGCCAGTATGTCATACTATAGAAAAATTGGCCTATTATGTTTATGTTATAGTTGCAAATTCAGTTTTTATACTATATTATAGTATCATAGTTGAGATTTAACAATTTGTAGATAACTAGATAGAACTTAAAATAGTAACTTTTATTAGTAGCATTTATTCTCCTTATTAAAGAAATTTCCTTCTTTGTAACAAGTTCATATTAGCAAGAAAAGAAAATTGTCTTAGCTGATTTCATCCAGATGTTGAAAGATTTCCACTGATTAGTCCTATGAAATGTATAACATTTTCCAGATTTTTTTTATTGAGAAATAATTGTGGTCCAAGTAATAGTAGATAATATTACTTATACATTTAAATATTTCTTTAATGTACAGTACATACCTTGATATTTTTATGATTATTTTTATCTTGGTATTTTTAAGATTTCTCTTTCTACTTTAAAAGCCCTGAAATAGAATTAAGTATGTTATGATTTTTAAGCAACTTAAGGCTGAGAGTAATGATACAAGTTAATAGAAATTATCAGGAATGTATTGCATCAATGTTAACTTTCTGATATTTTATATCTTCCAGAAACTGGGAGTGATTTTTCCATGTTCGAAGCTTTGCGGGATACTATTTATTCTGAAGTAGCTACATTAATTTCTCAAAATGAGTCTCGTCCACATTTTCTTATTGAACTCTTCCATGAGCTTCAGCTGCTCAGTACAGACTACTTAAGGCAGAGGGCTTTATACGCATTGCAGGTAGCTGCACTTCCCGTTCTTTCTCCTCCCCCACCTGGTGTTGCTGTCTTCGTGATCCTGTCTGAAGTATATGCTTGTTCGTATATCTTTTGATCTGTTTTTTATGTGCCTTCTTGCCTTTTGTGTAAAAGTTCTTGTATAGCTAAAATAGCTTTTAGATAAAATCTTTTTCTGAGCAACTTTTCAGTATTATTATTTTCTTCATAGTTAACCTATGAGGTGAGGTATATTGAATTTGTTGTTCTGTCTGGTTTTGCTTTTAAATTTTGATGAACATTTATGTTTTAACATAAATATTTTATTTTCTTATTTAGGACATAGTATCCACACATATGTCTGAGAACCATGAAAAAGATGTGAAAAATATAAAGTCAGTGAATTCTGGTACTTGGATAGCGTCAAACTCAGAACTTACTCCCAGTGAAAGCCTTGCTACTACAGATGATGTAAGCTGATAATGATTAATGAAATCTATACATAATTTCAGTATGTGTTAAACAAATGTTAAAATGTTATAAATTGTGAGTGTTAATGTTTGGTTTTCAGCTTTAAAAAAAATCAAAATACATTATAAATGATCAATTATGTAGTCTAAAATAGTTGTGTTTTATATCTCTTGCTCACCACAGGAGTTGACTCATAACATTTAGTAAAATTTGTTGTATTCAGTCAGAACCTTTCAATAAATAAATATAAGATAAAGCAGGTCTTTAGGCTAAAAGAGAAGCCTAGACAAAAGAAAGCCATTCAGGACAAAAATGTAATTTAATGTATTAAAGTTGATGAAGGAAACTTTAAGTAAAGTAGAAAGGAAATGGAAAAGAGTGATGAGGAAAATGATATATTTTCAAAAAACTATGGTCTCCAAATAAGCACCTATCTAGCATACAGGAGCTATGGTGCCAGGAAGGTGCTATTAAATGACCAAATGACAAATGACTAGGATACTGAGGAGATAGAGAACATGCAAAGTATTTGGAAATCACCTGTTTAAAGGTTCAGACCCTAATTCTGTCATAAAAGATGATATGTAGTTTTGGAATAGCAAATACGCTTTGTATGCCATCTCTAGCACCTGGATATCCATGAATAAGAGTACCATAACTGATTAGCATATATCTGCTCTTGGGAGAGTTAAAAGCATATAACTCTGTTTCTGCCCATTGTTGATATGTTAACATAATTTTTTTCTGAAGTATTTGTTTTTTTTAGAAGATTGTCTTGTCTCTTCACATATAGTAATTTTTTTACAATATCGAAGACTTTTTTCTGAAGTTTTGCTCTAACTTATACTCATGTTTAAGACAATACTTTCCCATATCATTTTTTTTTTTGCTTAAAACCTTTCTCTACTAGGCTCCAATGCCTATACTGTGAAGGTAAGCCTGTGTCTAAAAACTACATGGTTTTAATTGACTTCACAATGTCAAGGTTAAATTAATGTAAGGAATTGCTACTTGGGTTACATTCAAGTTTATTAGACATTGAAATAACTTAGTGAGAGCATGAAGTGTTTTTTCTAAATATTTTTTAGTAATTTTATATCCTTAACTCCAGTGCCTCCCTTTTTATTCAAATTTTATAGGTAGCATTACTTTAAGTTATTTTATTTTATTTATTTTTAAATATATTTTTATTGATTTCAGAGAGGAAGAGAGGGAGAGGGAGAGAAGCATCAATGATGAGAGAGAGTCATTGATTGGCTGCCTCCTGCACGCCCACTCCTTGGGATCGAGCCCAAGACCCGGGCATGTGCCCTTGACCGGAATTGAACCTGGGACCCTTTAGTCCACAGGCCAACGCTCTATCCACTAAGCCAAACCAGCTAGGGCATTTTAAGTTATTTAAAAAGATTTGAGCACATTGGTCTGCACCATCAATAGCAAATTTTGAAAATTGAGTTACAATTTATTGTTAACCTGACAAGGTTTTAAAGTTACTGGTAAATGAAATTTAAAAGTACTATGCTGCTTAATTAAGTAGGTGCTTTAGTCAGCTTGGGCTGGTAAACACAATACTGTAGACTGGATGGTTTAAACATTTATTTCTCATGGTTCTGGAGGCTAAGAAGTTTATGATCTTGGTGTTAGCAGATTTTTCTTCTTGTTGAGGACCCTCTTCTTGGCTTGCAGATGGCCACCTTCTCCCCAGGTGCTTACAGTGGCAGTGAGAAGAAGACCGAGTGTCGCTTCCTCTTTATCTAAGGACACTAATGCCATCATGGGGCTCCACCCTCATGACCTCATCTAAACCTGATGACCTCCTAATGCTATCGCATTAACATATGAATTTGGGGGAGTAGGGGCCTCACAATGATTCAGTCCATAATTGTAGGGAATTGGCATAAATAATCATAGTATTAATAAATTTTTAAAAATGTAAAAAAATTATTTTATTTTTAAAACATATTTTTATTGATTGTTTTCAGAGAGGAAGGGAGAGAGAAAGAGATAGAAACATCAATGATGAGCCCTAGCTGGCTTGGCTCAGTGGATAGAGTGTCGGCCTGCAGACCAAAGGGTCCCAGGTTTGATTCCAGTCAAGGGCACATATCTTGGTTGCAGGCTCCTCCCTAGCCTGATCCCTGGTTGGGGTGCTTGCAGGCGGCAACCAATCGATGTGTTTCTCTCACATTGATGTCTCTCTCTGTCTTTTACTCTTTCTCCCTCTCTCTCTAAAAAAAAAAATCAATGGAAAAATTTCCTCAGGTAAGGATTAATAACAACAAAAAAAGAAACATCAATGATGAGAGGGAATCATTTTTCGGCTGCCTCCTGCATGTCCCCTACTAGGGGACCTGCAACCTGGACATGTTCCCTGACCGGTAATCGAACTGTGACCTTCTGGTTCATAGGTTGACCAATGCTTAACCACTGAGCCACGCCAGCTGGGCTTATTTTATTTATTTATATTTTTTAAATTGTTGACAGTATTACAGATGTCTTCCATTTTTCCCTCTTTACCCTCCTTCATCCAGTCCCCTTAGTATTAATTTAAATAACTAGTTCTCTAATTTTTCATCTAAAACTTAAATTCAGCATTAATGTCATCATCGTTCCTTATTAATGTCATTTAATTAGCAGCAGCAATATCATCCAAGGTTCATATCTGTTGATTTAGAGCAGTTTTGTGCAGTGGAACTTTCTATAATGATGGAACTGTTTTAGATCTGCATTGTCTAATACAGTATTCATTGGACATGTGCTGTCGAACACTTGAAATGTGGCTAGTGGGATTGAGGAACTAAATTAAAATTTTATTTAATTTGAATAGCTACATGGTTAGTGTTACCAAATTGGACAGATAAAGAGTCTCATTCTCCATGTTTCTAGACCAAGGTCCTTTGAGCTTCATTTATGGAGCTTTAACACACATTTCAGGGTATGTATAAGAGTCTTCATGCCCAGGACAAAGAGAAGGAAAAGTAGACATCTGGAAATTACAAGTGAAGGAGAATGAGGAATTGAAGTTTGAGCAGAGGAAGAAACACTTTGCATCTTCTACTCCCAGTGCTATAAAATGCAAAAGCACATCCACCAGCAAGTCTTAATTGACGGAGCAACAGTATGGTTTCATTTTCTAAAGTGTGTTCACCAATACCTGAATTTTCTTTAATTGGGGCTAAAACTTTTATTTAATATCAGAGAAAATTTTAAAAGATCAATAGCGAGGGAAAGAATATAATTATGAAATGAGTTTCAGTCAAAATACAAGTGAGACCTGGCTGGGTGGCTCAGTTGGTTGGAGCATTGTCCTGTACACCAAGAGGTTGAGGGTTCAACCCCCAGTCAGTGCACATATAGGAAGCAACCGATTGATGTTTGTTTCTTTTCCACATCCATGTTTTTCTCTCTTTCTTTCTCTAAAAAATGAATGAAAACATATCCCTGGGTGAGGATAAAAAAAACAAAAAAAACCAAGTGAGACTCGTGCCACCCCCTAATCATATTAAAGACAAAAGTTAATTTGAAATTTCTTGAAGTCCAGGAAAAAAGCTAAAACTATGACTTCTTAAAGAAAACAAGGAATTCTTCATGATTTTGACATAAGCAAAGAAAGAAAAATTGATTCAATTCTGTTTTTGAAAAGTTACAATTAGGAGAAAATAATCTCAGTATATATAGTTGCCAAATAACTATACATGAGAAATTCAGACTGTTTTATAAAAAACTTTTATAAGTCAATTGTAAGGCAATCAACTCAGTAAAAAATGGGCAAGAGATTTGAACAGGTGCTTCATGAAGAAAGATATGTAAATGGCCAGTGTCAAATTAAAACCACATGTGATGTTGTTACCTTACACCCACTATAAAGGTTGACATTAAACAACATGAAGTGTTGGTGTGAACTTGGAGCAGTTGGAACTCTCACACTGCTGGTGGAATTGTAAAATTGTACAACCACTTTGGAAAGCAGTTTGGTAGTTTCTTATAAAGTTAAAACATTGGCATGTGACCCAGCAATTTCTCTTCTAGGTATTCACCCAAGAGAAATGAAAATATACGTTCAAAAAAATTCTTGTACACTATTATTCATAGCATTTTTAGTCATGGTAGCCTCAAACTGGAACATCAACAGATAAATGGATAAAGAAACTGGTATATCCATACAATGGAATACTATTCAGCTATCAAAATAATAAACTTCTGAAACCCACAAAAGCATCGGTTAATTTCAGAAGCGTAGTGAGCAAAAGAAGCCAGACACTGAAGAGTACCATACTGAATGGTTCCAATTATATGAAGTTTTAGAGCCAACAAAATAAACTGTGCTGATAGAAATCATATGAGTAGGTGTAGTGGAGATAAAGGACCTTTCTGGGTTAATGGAAATGGTCTTTATTTTTAGGGAAGGTGGTTGCATTGGTGCACATATTTTTCAAAACTCATCAAACTGTACATTTAATGGGTGTATTGTTTATAAATTATATTTTAATAAAGTTGATTTAAAAAATATGAATGATGCTGTCATGTTTTTCTTCTGATATGAAACAACTATATATCATAGTCTAAGGTATTGGGCACTGTTCGGGTTTGGAGGTAGGAGAATTTCCCTGAGGGTGGAGAAATAATTTGCAACATTAACTTTTCCAAGTTAGAATTTAATCTGTAGCTGGCTCTGTGTATTGTCATCTACATAAGGACAAGTGTTCTGCAAGGTTATGTAATATTTTAATGTTTTCTATAACTCTCTAATGTTTTATAACTTTGGTTATATAATAATTTTAAGTATATAGTTTTATGCAAATAGTTTTTTTATAATTTTAATATAACCAAACTTTTAAAAAGAAGTATTAGTGATTTTTATTTGTCTTAAAACTGTAACTTAGGAAACTTACGAGAAGAACTTTGAGAGAGAAACACATAAAATAAGTGAGCAAAATGATGCTGATAATGCTAGTGTCCTGTCTGTATCTTCAAATTTTGAGCCTTTTGCAACAGATGATCTGGGTAAGCAGAATTTTTTATAATCTTATATGACTTTACTACAGTCTTTGAATTGCATTGGTAAGGAAGTGACAGTCTAGAACAGCCGTGGGCAAACTACGGCCCGCGGGCCGGATCCGGCCCGTTTGAAATGAATAAAACTATTGAAAAAAAAGACCGTACCCTTTTATGTAATGATGTTTACTTTGAATTTATATTAGTTCACACAAACACCCCATCCATGCTTTTGTTCCGGCCCTCCGGTCCAGTTTAAGAACCCATTGTGGCCCTTGAGTCAAAAAGTTTGCCCACCCCTGGTCTAGAAGGACAAGTTCTGGCAGAACAGGGACTTAAAAATCTATCCATCAGTCTAAATTCAGGAATCTTTGTTAATTCTTGGACCTTGTACAAATCATCTAACCATTCTGACAGCATATACTAAGAAAATGGGGGGGGGGGTCTTATCTTGTTATGTTCTTATGAAAAATATTCACAACTTTCTAGCAAGCGTAATAGAAGTTTAGAAAATGTGATGTCCTTTTTCTTAAGATAAAGGTCACCCTCTTAGGTCTTTCAGTTAATCGGAAAAATCTAAGTTAGCAATGCTTCATCCAATCACATTTTTAATAAAAGTGTTAACTTCTTAATTTGAGGTAAGAATTGAAATTTCTTAGCGTAATAATGAAAGAAGTTTTAGAGGCTTGCATTACTCAAAGGTAGAGAAAATAAACCCTGAGTCCTAAAATTGGGAAGGAGATTAGGGAAAAGAAAATGTATGAGTACCACTTGATTCATTTTCCAGGCTGTAGCCTATCAAAAGATACCTGAGTATCCAATGCTGAAACACAATAGCATCGATTAATTTCAGAAACATAGTGAGCAAAAGAAGCTAGACACTAGTTCATATGGTAATCTGATGTCATATTATTCTGGTGTTTGTGTATATGATGGAAACAAGATGTAGATTATTTCAAAGGCATTTTTCCACTACAAAGGAAAGGGCCAAACCTTGTCTTGTCATTAGTTATCTACCTTTTACCAAAGCAATGAATCTTCCTTTTGCCTTATTCTGATGATCGAGGACTCTAAGGCCAGCTCCCTTCTGAGTAAATGCCTGTCAAGTCTCTACTGAATTCATTTCATAATAGAGAAAAATCACTCTCTGACCAATCCATTCCCTTTTAGTTTTCCTCACAATCATTCACCATTAATTCTGTCTGAAGTAGACAAAGGAAAATTGGGAAATGTCATTCTACGTTCTTTTTTTTTTTTTACCTTAATTGATTGTTTTAGCTTAGGTTTTTGCATCAGAATTTGCATGACATTTTGGAATTTATTTTTGTACTGTTAAATGAAGCAAAGTGGTGTACTGAAATACACTGACTTCGTCATCTAAGAGACCTGATTTCAAATTCCTTTTCCAACATTTAACTGGCTATGCAACCTTGTGCAGCCAAGTTCTCTGAAAATGAGGGTGCTGTCATCCACTTTATAGTTATTTTAAGGATTAAATGAAAGTACCATACCTATAACTTGTTAAAGCTAGTTTTCCTTTCCTCTGTTCAGACATTAGTTTTTTATTAATAAACTTAGAGGAATACATGAAACAATTTCACATCTTGTAGCCATGTTTCTGTTCCATATGCAGGTAACACCGTGATCCACTTAGACCAAGCATTAGCCAGAATGAGGGAGTACGAACGCATGAAAACTGAGCCTGAAAGTGACACCAACGCGAGCTGTGCCTGCGGGGCTGTGGAGGACGGCAGCCGTGCTGCTGCCGCGGCCGCTGCTCATAACTGGACAGGTGTGTTGTTGGATTCCTTAGCAGGGAAAGTCATCTTATATAGTTCCATATATAAAAGCTAAATGCCCCATCTGATGTATAATAATGGGTTTTTAATCACGTTCTTTTATTAGGGGTGCTAAAATTACATAGATGTTTCTTTGTATTATTTTGGCATTAAATATAATTTAATTTTCTGAAGAATTTTGCGTAAACACATATAATGTCAGACTTTATTTTGCTATCCTTTTCTTTTTAAAAATAGAAACTCCTATTAGTGAAAATCATAGTTCACAACAACCTGTAAGTGAGATTTCTACCGTCCCGTGTCCTAGAATTGATACTCAGCAGCTAGACCGACAAATCAAAGCAATTATGAAAGAAGTCATTCCATTTCTGAAGGTAAGCAATAATTTTTAAAAATAAACTTCGGTTTGTTTTTTAGTTCATACAAAGTATTCCATTGTAATAAATTCAGAAAACACAAGTAAACAAAAGAAAAGCTAAAAATAACCTGTGGCTTTGTCACTCAGAGATAGCCCCATCAACATTTTGGGAACCTTTCTGACCAAATCACTCTCTGAACAAATCATTCCCCTTTAGTTTCCCCTTTCCGTAATATTTTCTGCATATATATGTGCATTCTGCTTTTTTCATATACTGTAAACATCTTTCTACAGCATATTTTTATGGTTACACAATATTCTTTCATTATTTATTCAAAAGTGCCTACTTTTAGCCAGGTTTTGTGGACATGGTAGTGAACAAGTCAAAGCCTTTGCTGTCATGGTGCTCACGTGCAAGGATGTTACTTATTTTAAAATAAGTAAATGTATATCAGATAGTGATATGTGCCATGCAGAGAATTAAAATATGGTATGATAGTGTCTATTTTAGACTGGATGGTCAGGGAAGCTCCTAATTCATATCTTTGGAAAAGGGAGCATTTAAACAAAGATATGAATTAGGAGCCAGCTTAAACCAAGATCGTTCCAGACAGAGTTAAAGGCCTTAAGATAGGAACTAGCTTGGCTTCTTTAAGGAACTAGAGGAGGACCCATGCTGTAGGAAATTTGTGAGAGTTGTAAGAAATTCGTGAGAGAAGAAATTGGAGAGGGGGCAAGGGCCAGTTATGTAGAACATTATAGGCCATGATTAGGAGTTAGGACTTTGTTCAGAGTTCAAGAGGAAACTCCAGGAGAGAAAAACAAAGTCTGGTTTGTTTGTGGATAATTGATTATAGAGGTCAGTAGCGCAATGAACTCAGATGAGACATAATAGTGGCTTAGACCAAGGGTGGAGTACTAGAGATGGGGAGAAGTAGACAATTGAAATATACTTTGGAAACTAACAAGTCCTATTAATGGTAGGTGGTTACCTAAAGCAGGCACTAGCTAAGAGAAAGGGGCTAGAACTGTGACCCAGGACAAGATGATTCAACATTTAGAAGGTGTGCAAAAAGGAAAAGCCAGAGTTTGCCAAATAGGACTTTCAGTAGTGAGCTATGTTGATTGCTACTCTGAGGGTTTAGTATTCATAGAATAGAATTCTCTATTATTTTATCAGTTCTTATTGTTAAATATTTATGTTTATCCTTTTTTTCACTTTTATAAATACATAATTGACAGCTAAATTTAAATATACCAGGTGTACTGGTTAATAATGCGGATTTTTTTTAATAGATGGAGTTATACATATGTTGATATACGATTTGATATGTATGCTATTTTGTTATATTGACAGCAAGCTTCAAAACTTCATATGTCAAATTTTCTGAAGGTGTTAACATCATAGATATTTTTACACTTAGAAATGTTGAATTTCATGCAAAAAAAACATTTGAGGGAAGTTTTAATTGATTACTTTACTTTGAAGAAAAGTGCTGCTGAAAGATATCATATGCTTCAGGAAACTTATGGTGAACATGCTCCATTTCAAGATACTTGTGAACGTGGATTTAAATGCTTTAAAAGTGATGATTTTGATGTGAAAGACAAAGAATGTCCAGGTCAACCGAAAAAGTTTGAAGACCAACAATTACAAGCATTATTGGAGAAGATGCGTGTCAAACTCAAAAACAACTTTCAAAAAGATTAAAACTTTGCTCAGCAAACAATTTCTGATCGTTTATAAGCAATGGGAAAGATTTTAAAGGAAGGAAAATGGGTGCCACATCAACTGAACGAAAGACAAAAGGAAAACCAAAAAGTCATCAGTAAAATGTTGCTTCAACAGCACGAAAGAAAGTCTTTTTTTGCATCGAATTGTGACTGGCGATGAAAAGTGGATTTATTTTGAGATCCCAAGCGCACAAAATCATGGGTTGATCCAGTTCAACCATCAACATCGACTGCAAGGCCAAATCGCGTCAGAAAGAAGAATGCACTGCGTTTGGTGAGATCAGAAGGGTGTGGTTTATTATGAGCTTCTAAAACCATGTGAAACTGTTAATACTGATCCCTACCGACAACAAATAATCAATTTGAACCACGCTTTGATTGCGAAATTACCAGAATGTGCCAGAAGACACGGCAAAGTAATTTTGCTTCATGATGACGCACCATCACACACTTCAAAACCAGTTAAAGACACCTTAAAAGATCTTGCCTGGGAAGTATTAACCCACCCATTGTATTCACCAGATCTTGCTCCTTCAGTTTACCAATCGATGGTGCATGCACTTCCTGAGCAGCACTTCAAAATGGACGAAGAAATGGAAAATTGGGTCTCTGAATTGTTTGCCTCAAAACCAGAAAAGTTGTATTGGGACCGTATCCATAAATTACCTGAAAGATGGGGGAAATGTGTAGCTAGTGATGGACATTACTTTGAATAATGCACTTTGGATGTTTCTCTTGAAATTACTGTTTTCTTTGATTACAAAATCCGCATTATTAACCAATACACCTACTATATCCCATTTTTATTTCTTGAGAAGTAATTCTTACACAAATTTCTTATTCTAAGGTTAGGAATATTTTCAAGACTTTTGAGACATTATATTAAACTAGAGGCCCAGTGCACAGATTCGTGCACTGGTGAGGTCCCTTGGCCTGGCCTGTGCCCTCTCATAACCCGGAACCCCTCGGGGATGTCGGACCACTGGTTTCGGCCCGATCCCCTCAGGCCAGGCTAAGGGACCCCATTAGTGCACTGATCTATGCACCGGGCCTTAGTATGCATATAAGATCTTTGGTTAATCTCTTCCCACCCTCCCCTCTTCCCCCTTCCCTCTGACATTCATCAGTCTGTTTCATGTTTCCATGCCTGTGCGTTGAGCATCTGCCCCCTGGTGGAGAGTGAATGTCATAGCTACTGGTCAAACAGTCGCTTAGGCTTTTATATATATATATATATATATATACACACACACACACACACACACACACACACACACACACACATATACAGACACACACACATATACATACACATACATACTAGTGGCCCGGTGCACGAAATTCATGCACGGGGGAAGGGGTGTTCCTCAGTTCGGCCTGAACCCTCTCCAATCTGGGACCCCTCGGCGGATGTCTGACTGCCAGTTTACAGGGATCGGTCCTAAACTGGCAGTTGGACATCCCTCTTGCAATCCGGGACTGCTGGCTCCTAACTGCTCACCTGCCTGCCAGCCTGCTTGCCCCCAACTGCCCCTTGCTGTTGGCCTGCTTGCCCCCAAATTCCCCCCACCCCGCCAGCCTGATCACCCCCAACTGCCACTCCTGCTGGCCTGCTCGTCCCCACTTTCCCTATCCACTGGCCTGCTTGTCCCCAGCTGTCCTCGTCCTGGCCTGCTCATTCCCAGCTGACCCCCACTGATGGCCTGCCTGCCCACAACTGGCCCCCCTGCTGGTCTGTTTACCCCCAACAGCCCTGCCCCCCACCATCCTGATCACCCACAACTGCGCTCCCCTCTTGGCCTCTAACCGCCTCTACCTTGGCCCTGCCACCATGGCTTTGTCCAGAAGAATGTCCGGAAAGTCTCCTGGAAGGTCTCCCAGTCTAATTAGCATATTGCCCTTTTAATAGGATAGAGGCCTGGTGCACGGGTGGAGGCCGGCTGGTTTGCCCTGAAGTGTGTCCTGGATCAGGGTGGGGGTTCCCTTGGGCATGGGGCGGCCTGGGAGAGGGGCCTGTGGTGGTTTTCAGGCCGGCCACACTTCCATGGGGTGAAGGTCCCTGCTGGTGGGTCGTGGTCAGCCTGGGTGAGGGGCTGAGGGCTGTTTTCAAGCTGGCCACACACCCTTCAGGGTGTGGGTCCCCGCTGGGGTGCCTGGCCAGCCTGGGTGTGGAGCTGAGGGCTGTTTGCAGGCTGGCCAAGCCCCCCAGTGGGGACCCTCACCCCATAAGGGAGTGGCCAGCCTGGGTGAGGGGCTGAGGGTTGTTAGCAGGCTGGCCACACCCCCTTCAGGGTGGGGGTCCCCACTGGGGTGCCTGGCCACCCTGGGTGAGGGGCTAAGTGCTGTTTGCAGGCTGACCATGGCCCCGGGCAACCTAGGCTCCCAGACCCTCCTTGAGCGGAGGCCACAGTGGCTGCAAGGAGGTATCTGGGATTTATTTATCTTCTGTAATTGAAACTTTGTAGCCTTGAGCAGAGCCCACAGATGGCCAGGGCAGGTGGGAAACTTGGCTTCCTCCATCACCAGGGGCAACCCAAGCCTCCTGTTTGCTCCAGCTCTGTGGCTGCCGCCATCTTTGTTGGGTTTATTTGCATACTTGCTCCTGATTGACTGGTGGGCGTGGCTGGTGGGTGTAGTGGAAGTGTGGTCAGTTTGCATGTTTCTCTTTTATTAGATACTAGAGGCCCGGTGCACAAAAATTTGTGCACTCGGGGTTAGGGGGGTCCCTCAGCCCGGCCTGTGCCCTCTCGCAGTCTGGGACCCCTCGGGAGATAACGACCTGCTGGCTTAGGCCTGCTCCCGGGTGGCAGAGGGCAGGCCCAATCCCTAGGTGCAGCCCCTGGTCGGGCTCAGAGCAGGGCCGATTGGGGAGTTGGGGCGCCGCCCCCTGTCATGCACAGAGCAGGGCGGATCGGGAGGTTGCAATGCCACCCTCAGTCACGCTCAGGGTAGGGCCGATTGGGGGGTTGGGGCACCGCCCCCTGTCAAACTCAAGGCAGGGTCGATGGGGAGGTTGCAGCGCCACCCCCTGTCACGCACAGAGCAGGGCCAATCGGGGTTGGGGCACTGCCCCCTGTCACGCACAGAGCAGGGTCAATCAGGGGGTTGGGGAGCTCCCGCCTGTCACGCAAAGAGCAGGGCCCATCAGAGGGTTGGGGAGCTCCCCCCTGTCGCTCACAGAGTAGGGCCGATAGGGGAGTTGGGGCACCGCCCCCTGTCACACACAGAGCAGGGCGGATCAGGGGGTTGGGGCACTGCCACTGTCACACTCAGGGCAGGGCTGATGGGGAGGTTATGGCTCTAACCCATCACACACAGAGCAGGGCCGATCAGGGGGTTGGGGCGCCGCACCCTGTCACACACAGAGCCGCAGGGCGATCAGGGGGTTGGGGAGCTCCCCCTATCAGGCACAGAGCAGGGCTGATAAGGGGGTTGGGGAGCCTTCCCCTGTCAGGAACAGAGCAGGGCCGATAGGGAGGTTGTGGCCCCACCCCCTGTCACACACAGAGCCGCAGGGCAATCAGGGGGTTTGGGCGCTGCCCCCTGTCATGCTGATCCCGGTGCTGGGAGGCGTATTACCCTTTTACTATATAGGACAGAGGCTTGGTGCATGGGTGGGGGCTGGCTGGTTTGCCCTGAAGGGTGTCCTGGATTAGGGTGGGGGTCCCAATGGGGTGCCTGGCCAGCCTGGGTGAGGGGATGATGGCTGTTTGCAGCTGGTCACACACCCTTCAGGGTGGGGGTCCCCACTGGGGTGCCTGGCCAGTCTGGGTGAGGGGTGAGGGCTGTTTTCAGGCTGGTGAGTGACTGAAGCTCCCAACTGCTCCTTTTTTTCTTTTTTTCTTTTTAATTCTGGGCCAGCTTTAGCTCTGGCTCCAGCTCTGAGGCCTCTGCTGCTGAAAGCAGGTATCTGGTTTGTTTGGGTTCTATAATTGAGACACTGTATCAACTCCAGGTCTGAGATCCCGGCCGTCCGGCTGAAAGCAGGTTTCTGGGGTTTTGTTTAGCTTCTGTATTTGTTACAATGTTTGAAACTGCAACTCAGAGGCCGGCAAGGCAGGCGGGGAACGTTGGAGTCCTCTGTCACTGAAGCAAGCAAGCCTCATGTTCGCTTCCAGCTGCCTGGCTGCTGGCCGCCATCTTGGCTGGCAGTTAATTTGCATATTGCCCTGATTAGCCAATGGGAAGGGTAGCGGTCGTACGCTAATTACCATGTTTCTCTTTTATTAGATAGGAAGATATATAGATTGTTCCTCAGAAAGGTTTAACAGTTTATATTCCTACCAACAGGGAGAGTATGAGATTGGTAAGCAGTACTATTAACACACTGTTTGCGGGTAGTTTTTATCGAGCGCTAACAGGTGGTGTGGGCCATTTTTGCTATTTTTTTGCGCAAATGGCAACGTTCAGTAAAATTACGATAACTTTAGTTTTACGTATTTTTTTTCAATGAAACTTGTGATTTACTATAAAATGTATACTGAATTATTTTTCTTAGAACCGCACTGAATGTGTGGCAAGGCAGAGAATTGTGTGAAGGGATGACTCTATGCAGTTGACTAGATTACTGTTATACCTGGAAGTACATACATAATTCACCATTGTATGTGTGAGAGATCCAAATTTTGTCCTTTGGAATTCGTATATCTGCATGTTAGCATCCCTTTAGAGCAATAAAAAAGTATAAAAATAAACGTATTTATACATTACCTGCATTCTACCGCTAGTCTCTAAAAAACGTATTAATATGTGTCCCGCGCTCTACTACCAGTCAACGTAAAACGTATAAATACGTTTCCCACATACAGTGTGTTAATTTTGTTTAATAACAATGGACAGGGCAGAGATAAAAGTACAAGAAATAGAAAGTGGGCCTAGCTGAGCAGCTAAGTTGGTTAGTGTGTCATCTGGTATTCCAAGGGTTTGGGTTCTACCTCTGGTCAGGGTCAGGGTACATATAAGTAACCAGGGCCTGCGTAGGCATGTGCACTGCACTTCGTGTTCACTTCCCACTGGGCGAGCGCTTTCTCTGCCTAGCATCCTGCTGCCGGTGCCAGGCAGTCCAGTGGCCGCCAGCAGCCACTTGTGCCCCATAGCAGAACACCTCAGGTCAACCCATCCCCTCTTTTGTCGCTCTGCCCAGTGGCTGGACACTGTCATCTCCTATCGCGTGACCCACTAGACAAAATGGGGATAAATTGAGCATATGAAATTAGGTAAGTGGAGAAACTCTAGGTAACCATATCTCCTCACTCTGAAAAGGTGTAGCTTTTCCTGAGGAAGTGTAAGTTTCTACTCCCCTAAAACAAAGTCATAAAAACAGACACCATCTCTTCTTTGTCTTTCTTCCCTTCTGTTCCCTTCCCCGGGATAGGAAGGACCTGTGCAGGACGACTGGAGGGAGGATGATAAAGCTTAAGTGAAGGGTTACTATTCCGTTAATGGTGGCCTAGGTAATTAGGACCCACTCTTCCATAGAAAACGTAGCTGGATGGAATGTTGAGAAAAGAAAAGCATTCCAAAGAGCTAACAGGAGTGAAGAATTAGTGATCAAACTCTAGAGAAGCAAGAGATAGTTTGTAATTCCAACACTCAGGGCTGCCTTCGCCTGAAGCCATTTGTTGCTAGAAGGAGACCCCTGTGAATCTCAGCTGTGAGGTCGGTGGACATGCAGTATAAGGGATACAAGTGTAAAAGTGCTGAAAGCTGGGATTCTGAATAATCACCCCACAGTTGAACTGGAACCCCAAATGGAACCACCTTCAAGAAAATGTTGAACTGGAGATGAATATGTCTCTCAGATTCAGCTTGTCTTGGAGTTATAGGGAACCTCAGCCTACAAAATCTACAATATTGATCAGGCTGGTGGTGTGCCCAGGTGACTGACAAAAGCAAATGAATATAATCTTTAGAGAAATGTAATATCTCAAACATCAAAGTATTCATGCACACGTACCCTATTTCTAGTAACTTCCAGCACATTTTCAAAGATAGCAGGTATACAAGGAGACATCCTGAAAAGAACATGCAGAAATAATAGACAACAAATAATGACACACACTTCAGATACTGGAATTATCAGAGAAAGAGTATAAAATAGCAATTTTTTAGACGTTGATTACATTTTTATTTATTGATTTATTGATTTTAGAGAGGAGAGATAAACATCAATTTGTTGTTCCACTTATTTATATATTTACTAGAGGCCTGGTGCATGAAATTTGCGCACTGGTACGTTGGTCCCTCAGCCACCCTGTACCCTCTCACATTCCGTGCCTGCTGGCTCCCAACTGCTCACCTGCCTGCCTGCCTGATTGCCCCTAACTGCTTCTGCCTGCCAGCCTGATCACCCCTAACCACTCCCCTGCCAGCCTGATTGATGCCTAACTGCTCTTCTGCTCACCTGGTCGCCCCCAACTGCCCTCCCCCGCCAGCAGTCGCCTCTAACTGCCCTCCCCTGCAGGCTATCTTGTGGTGGCCATCTTGTGACCACATGGGGGTGGCCATCTTGTATGAGGGTGTGAGAGTCAATTTGCATATTACCCCTTTATTATATAGGAGGATTGGTTGCTTCTTGTATGTGCCCTGACTAGGGATCAAACCCACAATCTTGGCATCTTGGGATAATGCTCTAACCAACTGAGCTATCTGGCCAGGGCTCTTGGTATTTTCAAAGAGATAAAAGAGAAGTTTGAAAATACCTGCTAAAACAAGAAAGCTTAAAAATTTGACACAGACTTTGAAAAATAACCAGTACATTGATCCAAACAAAACATTTGCAGTTCTAGAACATTCCCACACTTTGAGAACCACTGATCTAGGTTAAAAAAATACAGCTACTTTCAAAGGATGATCTGCTTGTTTTATTTTTCAGTCAACACTCCTCCAGTTTATTCACACTCTTAGCCAGTTTTTCCAGCTATATCCTTAACTATGTTAGACAACATTTTAAGGAGCGTATAGACCAACATAGTAACAAGGATGGCAAGAATGAAAATATTCAAACTCAATGTACATATTTTATGTCAGTCATACCTTAATAAAGTGTTTTTTAAAAAGAAGGAAAAAAAGTAACCAATGAATGCATAAATAAGGGGGGAAATCTCTTTCTCTCCCTCTCCCTTCCTCTCTCTAAATTCAGTCAGAAAGAAAAGAAAGAGAGAAAGAAATGGAAAGTGAAGGCAAGACTTGTACCAGAGAGAGCACTCTTTTACATTCTAATTTAAATGGAAATTTAAAAAATTAGAAATGAAAAGCCAGTCTTTTCATTCAGATACAGCAAACTACAAAATATGTTGTATTGGGCTCATTTCTTACAATCTACTTGTACTTTTCAATGTGTAAGACAGTGACAATGGAAAGCTAACCCATCATTTGGATTGTAGCAAGTTTTAACATGCTTATAAAGCAAAAGCAAGAAAGCCCTAACCGGTTTGGCTCAGTGGATAAAGCGCTGGCCTGCCGACTCAAGGGTCCCGGGTTCGATTCCGGTCAAGGGCATGTACCTTGGTTGCCGGCACATCCCCAGTAGGGAGTGTGCAGGAGGCAGCTGATCGATGTTTCTAACTCTATCCTTCTCCTTCCTCTCTGTAAAAAATCAATAAAGTATATTTTTTAAAAACAACAACAAAAAAAACAAGATCAAGGAAAAGAGACTGTACAGGGTCTAGTGGTGAATTCTCTCTGTAAGGCCAAAGTAGCCTGTTCAAAAAGTTAGGACAGTGGTTCTCAACTGGGGGTCATTTTGACCCTCAAATCATTTAGTAATGTCTAGCTACATTTTTAGTTATCAGGGCTTGGGAGGTAGAGGGTACTGCTGGCATCTAGTGCATAGAGACCAGATGCAGTAGTGCCAATTGAGAAAGCCTGAGGATGGTTGTAAGAGTAGTTGAACTCAACTGCAGACAGGAAGACAGACAATGTGGAAACTATGGCATGAGTAATTCTGCTTAAGGTACAGAAAAAAAGTGATGAGAAGATTTTTATCAGGCAGTTTCTTTTACTGGCTATTATCTGCTATGGTGAATCAAAATTTGCAAACCTCTTGACATGTAAAGAGGGGGGTTGGGGAGTTGGGTATTCTTATGAATAAATTATTCCAAATGTATATCTGAAAGTTGAAAAGCATCTATTGCAAGAAAAATAAAATCTCATATTATGTGGATTGATTTTATTTGAGCGATAGGTAAGTTTATATCCTAACCAGCTAGGATTTTCCTCAGGAGCACATGGATGAAGTATGCTCTTCTCAGCTTTTGACTTCAGTAAGACGCATGGTGTTGACCCTGACCCAGGAAAATGATGAGAGCAAAGAGTTTGTAAAGTTCTTTCATAAACAGCTTGGAAGTATATTACAGGTAAGAGTTTATACTTGTATGACATAAATATGTACCACCTGATTAGGATTTTTTTTGCCATTTCAGGCATTCTACATTTAAGTAGCTCTCCATCTAGCATTTATTTGTGGTGACATTTTAATACTTTTTAGGTTATTCCTTTACCTGGTTAAAAAAATTGAATTAGGACCTGTGTCTTCATTTAATTTGATCGTCTCTAAGGCCTCTCCCAACTCTAATAACATTTTGTTTTGATTTTTTTTCTTACTAAGAAATTTCAAGTTTGAACTGTGAAAAAAAAATTGTTTATGTGTATATATTTTTATTGATTTAAGAGAGGAAGGGAGAAGGAAAGAGAAATAGAAACATCAGTAATGAGAGAGAATCACTGATCAGCTGCCTCCTGCATGCCCCTCAGTGGGGATTGAGCCTGAAACTCGGGCATGTGCCCTAACCAGAATCAAACCCAGGACCCTTCAGTCTGTAGGCCAATGCTCTATCCACTGAGCCAAACTGGCTAGGGCTATTTGAAAAATTTTTATCCTGTTTTCTCAAATTTTTTATCAATCTGGGAAATTTTTGAAGCTAGAAACCACCTGTTGATTGTGGAGACTTCTTAGGCTGTAATAGTAACCTTAAATTATGTTCAGTAGTGATTTTCAAGGGGGCGGGGGTCATTTTTCCTCCAAGGAGACATTTAGCCATGTTTGTAGATGTTTTATTTGTCACAACAGGCAGGGAGGCATCCAGCATCTAGTGAGATGTTAATAGTGCTAAGGCTGAGAGAATCCTGTGTTAGGTAAGGGTACCTTACATACTCCATATAATAAAAAATCTCTGTGATTAAATGCATCTGTATATTTTCCCACTGAGATAGTTCTATGATGTGTATTTTTATTCTAAACTATAAAATACATTTTAAAAATGTTTATTACAAAATTTTTCTATAAAATTTTTCCTTCCTATTCCTGTGTTTAAGTTGATTTTACAAACAGTATTATTACTCTGCTATTTTTGTTTTAGTGTTGTTGTTTTTTGAGAGAGAGAGAGAGAAACATTGATGAGAGAGGACCATCGATAGGCTGCCTTCTGCACCCTCTACTGGGGAACGGGCCTGCAATCTGGGCATGTTCCCTGCCTGTAAATCGAACCTGTGACCTCATGGGTTGACACTCAACCTCTTAGCCACACCACTGGGCACTTTGCTAATTTTTAAAACCCTAAGTTTGATGCAAATTTCCATCACTATAATTTTCCATTTTTTTATTTGGACTAAAGTATAAATTATATGTAGTTTTTAAATTGTCCTGGATCTATTTAATATAACTAACATATAACCTATAAGGAATATAAGACATCAGTGGTATTATCCATTGTTTAAGAATGCTTAAGATAATTTTTAAATAAATACATTTTTATAAATTTAGTTAGCTTATTTCTACATGAAGAAATAACTCCCTTTTAGAATCAGGTTAAAAGAGTAATTTAAATACTTTTTGTTGCCAAAACCGGTTTGGCTCAGTGGATAGAGCGTCAGCCTGCGGACTGAAGGGTCCCAGGTTCGATTCCGGTCAAGGGCATGTACCTGGGTTGCGGGCACATCCCCAGTGGGAGATGTGCAGGAGGCAGCTGATCGATGTTTCTCTCTCATCGATGTTTCTGACTCTCTATCTCTCTCCCTTCCTCTCTGTAAAAAATCAATAAAATATATTTTAAAAAAAAAATACTTTTTGTTTATCAAGATCCATGTACTCCTGCCTCAATTTTGCCTACTATAATCATAATTCTGGGAAAATCCCAAAGTATAAATTTGGAAATAAGATTTTTTTTTTTCTACATCTCAGAAAATCCGCTTTTTTTTTTTATCCTACTCCTGATTTATTTTTTTCACAAGGGGACGCATGAAGAATAAGGGTAGTGTACATTAAATCTTTCTTAAAGTATTGAAAGTTTTTCATGAGCTAGAGCTTAGATTACTTTTTTCTTATGAAATCTGTTCAATTATTTTTTTTCCACAGGTACCACTATTTGTACTTCTTTCCATGATTGTATTAGATAAGATAGTTTTTGGAGGGAGGGGACACCAGATATAATAGTTATTTGCCTGTTTTCTAAACAGCATAGTTCATATTTTTAGGAAGAAAGAAAAAGATAAGTGGCTTTATTAAGAAGTGTCTGAAATATAGCAGACTTGTTCATTTGATGATATATTTCAGTTTGAATAGAGTTGAGTTTTTTTCAATACTAAAAAGTAATAAAATTGGTTGTTTTTTTTTACTAAGTGACTATTATAATTTAGATTTGTATTGCTCTATCCACAGTTGACATTCACTGTAAACTTAAAATATTTGGTTATTTCAATAGGATTCACTGGCAAAATTTGCTGGAAGAAAACTGAAAGACTGTGGAGAGGATCTTCTTGTGGAGATATCGGAAGTGTTGTTTAATGAGCTGGCTTTCTTTAAACTCATGCAAGATTTGGATAATAATAGTATGACTGTTAAACAGAGATGCAAAAGAAAAATAGAAGCAGCTGGAGTGATACAATCTTATGCCAAAGAGGTAAAGAGCATTCATTTTTATTTTAGAAGTAATCATAATTAGCCTATAAATATAGTTATTATTATTCATAACTAAAATCATACTTGACCTCAGAAAAGCCATTTTAAAGTAATACCAGTTAATCACATTATAAATCAGTACATGTGCTAGCCCCATACTTAATCTATGTGGTAACATTGGTGTCTACAGATCAGGCGTGCAGACAGGAAATGATGCTAAGTGTGCATTGTGAGGTTCACGTTCTTGTCACTTATTCAGGGTGCAGAGAAGAGGATGCCTGCTGCAGCTCTTGCCTACCCCAGCAGATTCCCTAGGCATATGTATCACCCAGCCAACACACATACTCATTTGTCAGTTAGGACTTGATTGCACATCCCTCTACCTTCTTATACCATATTAAGTTAGTCTTGATCACGTGTGAAATTGGATGAGGTTTTTCCCCTCAACTTGAGGTATCTCTAGATCTGCACCCTATTCTTGACTCCCTAATCTTGAAAGGGAAAGCAGGTCAAGACCCAAAATATAATGGGATAACTTTTCCTCCTTCAATATGAAGTAGATAAAGTCAAGCCATCTGTTTCACACTTTGTATAATGTTTTTATTCTAGACGTAAGTTTCAGCCATTGCTTAGAGCTTGATAAAAATAAAAAACAGGATAATAACATAATAAATGATCGAGAGGACTCTTTAGATAGGCATTCTCATAAGGCTGTCTTGAGGAGGGGAAATAGGAGCTAAGGCATGAAAGACAAGGGATTTATAATGATGCTGAAGGGGATGAGCTTTCCGGGAGGAGAGCACTTAAGTGTGAAGACTCTAAGGCAGGATTGAGCAGTTTGGAGAACAGGGAGAAAGCCAGGGAGGCAGGAACACATTAAATGAATTGAGAGTGTAGGAGGGTGAATTCACAGAAGTAGATTAAGCCAAATTACAGAGCCTTACAAACTGTGATAAGGACCTTTCATTTTATTCTAAGCATGATAGAAATCCATAGGAAAGTTTGAAATAGAGGAGTGATGTAATCTCATGTGCAATTTAACATTTTTGTCTGGATACCATATTGATCAGGAATTGTAGGAGAGTAGAGAAAGAGGCAGAGAGACCAGTTATAAGGCTATTGTTAGTCCAGTTAAGAAATGAGGTGTCCTAGCTGAGTGATCAGCAACAGGTACACTTTGATGATTGAGTCAATAAGGCATTCTAATAGGTTTTGATGTTTTTAATAAAAGTACAGGCTGCTTCCTCACTTGGGCGTTTGTGTAAATGAAGGGCCATTTGCTGAGACTGGGAAGATTAAAGGAGGATGGCATTTAGATTTTTGTTTTAGACTTAGTAAATTTGAAATACCTCTTCTGAATCTAAGGAGATGTCAGTTGGCAGTGTTGCTTTGGTTTTGTTAATTTAAAAGATTTAAATAAAAGTTAAATTTACATTTCTAAGAAGCATTCAACTCTTTGGATGATGCAGCCTTTGTTAAAATTTACTGAATACAGAAGTGTAATGCTGAAAGGTTACCCCTAAAATTGTTTGTTTGCTTATAGGCCAAAAGGATTCTTGAAGGAGATCATGGCTCACCTGCTGCAGAAATTGATGCAGAAGACAGAGTACGTGCTAATTAATTTGTACCTAAAAATAATGCTTTCAAAATGAGATTAAATGATTTTAATAGCTTTTACCTTAATGTTTGAGAGCAAAGTATATTATCAAATATCCTTTCTTCTGACAAATCTTTACTTCTTTTAAAAACAAAACTAAAATGATTGTTTGTGTTTTTTATTAGATAATGACTATTATTAATTTTTATGATAGACTTACTATGTATCTTTTTAAAATGTACTTTAAGAAATTAATTGCTCAAATTAATTTGTGGCTAGGACAAGGATGAGACTGAAACAGTTAAGCAGACTGAAACATCTGAGAGGTATGATGGTGACGCTCCCAAAAATGTGAGATCTGATATTTCTGATCAAGAGGAAGATGAAGAAAGTGAAGAATGTCCAGTGTCTATTAGTAAGTTTAAAGGGTTCATGCTAGGATCATACACTTGTTCTTTGTTGGTTTGTTTTTTTGTTGTTGTTAATCCTCACCCAAGGATATTTTTTTCATTGATTTTTAGAGAGAGTGGAAGGGTGGGGGTGCAGAGAGAGAGAGAGAGAGAAACATCTATGTGAGAGAGACAAATCGATTGGTTGCTTCCCACATGTGTCCTGACTGGGCCAGGGATCGAACCTGCAACCCAGCTACTGGCCCTAGACTGGGAATTCAACCCTCCACCCTTTGGTACAAAGGTCGATGCTCTCACTACTGAGAACACCAGCCAGGGCCATGTACTTGTTCTTTATAGGCCTCTTATTAAAACAGTTTGGTGAAATGTAATGACTATAGAATTAGGTGTCTGACAACTCTGAATTTGAATTGCAGTGTAATTCTGACTAAATTACTTGTTTCTGCACCACAGTTTTTTCTAGTACTTACTGTTTTGAAGATTTTAGATGTTATATGTAGAGCAATTGGACAAGCCCTAAGTGGTTTGGCTCAGTGGATAGAGCATCAGCCTGTAGACTGAAGGGTCCCAGGTTTGATTCCAGTCAAGGGCACATGCCTGGGTTGTGGGCTCGATCCCCAGTAGGAGGCATGCAGGAGGCAGCTGATCAATGATTCTCTCTCATCATTGATGTATGTTTCTCTCTCTCCCTCTCCTTTCCTCTCTGAAATCAATAAAAATATTTTTTATTTCTTAAAAAGCACTTGGACAATATAAGAATGCAATAAATTGTAGCTATTATTAAGTGATGAAAATTTCCCCAAAAATTGTGTTAACCATCGTAGATTTGTCCAAAGCTGAAACTCAAGCACTGACTAATTATGGAAGCGGAGAAGATGAGAATGAAGATGAAGAAATAGAAGAATTTGAAGAGGGACCTGTAGATGTCCAGACTTCACTTCAGGCTAACACTGAAACTACAGAAGAAAATGAACACGATGATCAGGTATCCCAGAGTAGATTAACACATTTCCCCCATCTTAACTACTAAAAGCAGATCCTTTTTAAAGATGTCAAAATTTACAGCTTCCCCATTCTCATGTTCATGAATACAAAATTTTAAAATATCCTTGGCTGCTGGTATTCTGGAGCTAGATGTGAGAATGGAGCTGAGGGTCTCACCATTATATAGACTCACTGAATCCTGTTTTCAATGTGATGCTTTGTCCCGTCCTCATTCATGCTTTCCATACCCCACTCCTACTCCAGATGCCCCCCTAGGCCTGAGAATTACTAATTTCTCCAAAATGCAATCTCCTGTTTTCTGTTGAAGTTGAGGGGAAGGAACCTAGGTGTCCACATTTTCCTTAAACGAATTCATATATCCACCACCACCCCCTTTTCATCACCAACTCCCCACCACAATATTCCTTTCTAGAATCTGGCACTTCTAATTATGAGGTGAATCTCAGTTTTTGTTTTCTCCTGCTGCTGAAGGCACCTAGCTTTGTTCATCTTTTGCTTCTCCTGGTCAGTTCCTCTTCCATTCTTTTATCATCCTATATAATAAAGAGGTAATATGCAAATTGACCATCATTCCAACACATAAGATGGCCTGCAGGGGAGGGCAGTTGTGGGTGATCAGGCCAGCAGGGGAGGGCAGTTGGGGGCGACAAGGCCTGAAGGGGAGGACAGTTAGGGGCGACCAGGCCAGCAGGGGAGGACAGTTAGGGGCGACCAGGCCAGCAGGGGAGGACAGTTAGGGGCGACCAGGCCAGCAGGGGAGGACAGTTAGGGGCGACCAGGCCAGCAGGGGAGGACAGTTAGGGGCGACCAGGCCAGCAGGGGAGGACAGGGGCAATTGGACCAGCAGGGGAGCAGTTTGGCATCAATCAGGCTGGCAGAGGAGTGGTTAGGGAGTGTTCAGGCTGGCAGGCAGAAGCGGTTAGCGGCAATCGGGCAGGCAGGTAGGCGAGCGGTTGGGAGCTAGCAGTCCTGGATTGTGAGAAGGCAGTTGGACATCCCTCGAGGGGTCCCAGATTGGAGAGGGTGTAGGCTGGGCTGAGGGACACACACACACACACACACACACACACACACACGTGCACGAATTTCATGCAGCAGGCCTCTAGTCTACACATAAACAGGTGTATGTTTTATTTAACCAGTTAACTGCCACGGTATTTTGAATTTAATTTAAAAAGGTCCACCACTTGTGTCTATAAATGCTTAAGGTGTACAAATGGTTAAGATAGAGTCTGACCTGAAAAAAAATAATAAAAAATAGTGGAATCCATAATATTCCTAGTTCTGTGTATTTGAGGTTCTTTACAGAAAAAGGAAACTTTTTTACTTAGTTATCTTGAAATTGCAATCACAACCTCCTTGAAATACTTTTAGAAGATATTTGTAAGTTCTTTTGCATGAAGGTCTCAGGTTGGACAAAAGCCACACAGTAGTAACCACCTGTATAGTGACCTATGTTTTAGGCCTTAGTATCAAAACATTGTTTTTTTTTCCTTCTAGGTTCTTCAACAGAACTTTGAAAAATCAGCAGAAAGCAAAAATGTACCATCAGAACAAGAACCCACTACTAGTAAAGGTAAGAAATCTAAATAAGTATTCAATTTTAAGATGATTTAAAGTGCTATTTATGTGCTTAAAAATTGAAAAGAAAAAAATATTCTTAGCTAATGTAAGTTTGAAGGTATTTTGAGCCTAATGTATGTCCCTTTTCTCCCCCTAATAATGTAGAAAACATTAGGGCTTTGTTTTCTGCCAACAGTTGTTAAAGAAAAGTTGACATACCTAAATACACAGAAAAAAATCTATAAGGAAGACATCTTTAGATAAAAATGTGGGGGATTAAAGAAAAACAACACCTGTTCCTGGGCTTAACTCCTGAAATTCCTGCTTCATTAGAAATCAGATGGATTTTAGGAATCTAATATTTAAAACAACCCCAATTAAATTTGAAAACTGTTAAGGAAAATTTATAGTTGCCTTTCTTTTGTTCTTAAATGTCTTAAATTCTCTGATTCATATATACTGCCTTTATTTCGTGTAGTAATAAAATTTAACAGCTGTTACATTACACTAATGCAGAGATTTTTCTTTATGACAGATGACCAAGATAGTGCTCCTATGAAACCGTGTTACCTCAATATCTTGGAAAATGAGCAACCTCTAAGTAGTACTGTCCAAAAGGACTCGCTTAATACCACTGATTCATCTAAACAGCCTAGCGCTTTGCCTTTACCTTTAACTGAAATTGAAACCTTGGTGCCTAGAGTCAAAGAAGTTAAATCTGCTCCAGAAACTCCTGACAGTTCTCTGGCTGGAAGTCCTGATACTGAATCTCCAGTGTTAGTAAATGACTATGTATGTATCCACTTACCTTTCCAAATATTTCTGCATTTCATTTCTGTGCATATCTCTTTATTTTCAGGTTAACATTTCAGCATGTAAACACAACCTTTATGTTTAGGTTTAGAAACTGTCAATATCTTTATTTCTTATTCAAACTTATTTTAAACTTGAACAGAAGGGTGATTAAGGTGACTATCTCAATACCTAAAAGCTATTCTGTTCATAATTTTGAGAGCCGAAGAGATGAGTTTTAGGTGGCAAACTGAAGGGAGTTCATTTTTAAATTCAGATCTGATAGGATAATGATATTTGGGTCAGCATTACTCTCTTATACTACTGATACATGACTTTTCAACTGTTTACAGCATTTCATAAATTTTGATAAACCTGAAAGTTTACATTTGGAATGGGAAAGAAAACAATTTGACAGCAATAGTCTTTTTAAAAAAATACATATTTTTATTGATTTCAGAGAGGAAGGGAGAGGAAGGGAGGTAGAGAGGGAGGTAGAGAGAGAGAGAGAGAGAGAGAGAGAGGGAAACATCAGTGATGAGAGAGAATCATTGATTGGCTGTTTCCTACACTCCCCCTCCCCCCATTGGTGATTGAGCTCCACAATCAGGGCATGTGCCCTGGCCGGAAATCACACCGTGATCTCCTAGATCACAGGTTGATGCTCAAACACTGGGCCACAGCAGCTGGGCAGCAAAAGGGTCTTTATGCCTATACACTGAATGACAGAAAACAATGCTAGGAAATATGCTACCAAATCAGGACCTTTGTATTAATTTAATTTTACAGCAAACAGGTTTATTTTTTGGATTCTTGGGTTATGTATGTTTTATATACTTTGTTTTACAGCAAAAATGAAGGGATTTATAACAATGTACTCTTAGGTCTAAGGAATGTGTTTCCTGTATTTTTAAAATTTACATCAATTTTGTTCCTAAAGATAGATTTACAATTATGTTTTTATAATTTATCAAAAAAGGGGCTTAAAATGTTTCAAAAAACATTAGAAGAAAAAGTAATTCTCAACTGTTTTATTTTCTTCATTAACAGTAAAATTATGCACCTAAAACTCTTAAAGTTACATGTTAGATTTATTCCTATTACCATTTGATGAGTTGCTGAATGAAGTACTGCATGAAATTAACTTGAAATTAGATTATAAAGCAGTGATTCTCAACCTGTGGGTCGCGAACAATGAAAATACATCATGCATATCAGATATTTACATTACGATTCATAACAGTAGCAAAATTACAGTTATGAAGTAGCAACGAAAATAATTTTATGGTTGGGGTCACCACAACATGAGGAACTGTATTAAAGGGTCGTGGCATTAGGAAGGTTGAGAACCACTGTAAGGGTCTTGAATTTGAGGCAAGGACACTACTGAAGGTTTTTGCATAAGAAAGTGAAATGTTTATAGTCATGGTTTTTGAAGAAGAATCTGATAGCTGTATAAAATATGTTGTCATGGGAGCAATGTTACGAGTCTCCATTATCATATAAATACAGAATAGAAGCTAAATGGGAGATGGGTGAGAAATGGTTCAAGAAAAAAAAAACCTACAGTTTCCACTTGGGTAATGGTAGGATAAGAATACTATTAAAACTTGAGAGAACTAAGAGAATAAGAGAATTCAGGTTCCAGTGTGAGCTGGTCACAGATATGAGTACTAAATTCCTGCCTCATTTTTCTGGGTGAGCTTCCACAGATTGATATTGAAAGTCTGTAAATGTTTACTTAGATTCTGCTGGATACAGCTCTGATGTATTCTGTAAACATATCAAGGACCAACCATTTTTCTTCTGATTATCTTAGCCAATTATTTCCTCCTTTAGCCATAGAAACTGGCTCTTTGTTTTATAAAATGAAAACAAAAACACAAAGTCTGTTCCCTACCTGAAAGTGTGCAACCCTTCCTGTGAACTCTAGGTTTCTGTTTCATTACAGAGTTTAATTACATTAGAAAACCAAAGATGATAGAATTTTGTCTCTTGGCATGGGTGACTTTGGTTTTAAATAGAGATGAAGTGGATTGCCTTCATTAAATGCTAATTTGTTTATATTACAGGAAGCAGAATCTGGTAATATAAGTCAAAAATCTGATGAAGATGACTTTGTGAAAGTTGAAGATTTACCACTCAAACTGACAATATATTCAGAGGTATGTGGCTCTCTTTAATTAAACTTATCTTTTATAACAAATGTTAAGATGAAAATGATTTTGTTTGTTTTTTTCATTCCAAAGGCAGATCTAAGGAAGAAAATGGTAGAAGAAGAACAGGAAAACCATTTATCTGGTGAAATATGTGAAATGCAGAGTGAAGAATTAGCTGGGAATTCTCAGACACTAAAGGAACCAGGTATGAGTTATTAGTTTTAACCATATCATATTGAAAATTTACTCAGTCTTACACCATCATTCATAAATGGAAAGTGGGTATTTAGACCTACCTCTCCTTTCAATGTTCATATTGGGGTTTTTTTGGTTTTCTGTTTGTTGCCTTCGTTATTTTTAATATACATTTTCTAGTTTCATCAGCTTTGGTCATTACCCAATTACTCCTTCCTTCTTCCTTTTTCCTTCTGTTCAGTTTTCATCATTTCTTACATTATTAAGGTTATTAAAGTAAACACACTTATTTTTATTTTTGTTGTTAATCCTCACCTGAGGATATTTTTCCATTGATTTTTAGAGTGACAGGGATGGGGAGAGACACAGAGAGAGAGAAACATCTATGTGAGGGAGACACATTGATCAGTTGCCTCTTGCACAGGCCTGGACCAGGGCCAGGGATCAAGCCTTCAACTGAGGTATGTGCCTTTGACCGGAATTGAACTCGGGACCCTTCAGTCCGCAGGCCGACAAAATCTTCTCTATTTTCCTGAAGATGGTTCTATATAAACATGATTCATCGCAGTGCCAAGTGATAGTCCCAGATTTCCTTTACAGTTTAATAGCACAACCTCTGGGCCACTCAAAGGAGCAGTTCTTGAATCAAGGTCCAAAGGTTTTTGTTGTTTATCAATTTATCATTAATTAAAATCATGTAAGATTTTTGTTTTAGAAATGGGGTGAAGGGCAGACCAAATATCAAACCTTCAGTTAATTTCCCAGTCTTCAGCCTAGTTGCCATTTCAACTGGTACCTATCTCATAGTGTGTCCAGGCCCACTCACATTGAACCTCCATTTCAGCGTCTGGGAACTTGATGGTGTCTTCTGTCCTCTGGTCTCTCAGAACCACTCTTCCTTTGTTGGTTTGGATTTATTCATTTTTACACTCCCACCACCTACCCCACCCCACCCATTGTTGAGAGAGAGAGAGGAAGTATCTGCTCAGAAGTCTGCCATCTTTTTTTTTTTAAATATATTTTATTGATTTTTTACAGAGAGGAAGGGAGAGAGATAGTTAGAAACATTGATGGGAGAGAAACATCAATCAGTGGCCTCCTACACATCTCTTACTGGGGATGTGCCCACAACCAAAGTACACGCCCTTGACCAGAATCGAACCTGGGACCTTTCAGTCCGCAGGCCGACGCTCTATCCACTGAGCCAAACCAGTTTCGGCAGAAGTCTGCCATCTTAAAACAGAAACCCTCATCTATTCTTTTAAAACTCTTACTGTGTGTTATCAGGGAATTATCGTATCAAAGTAAATTAGTATTTCCTTGGTAATAACTTTATATTAAAAGTGAAAATTTTAATGGAAGACAAAAATATTAAAGTAAATTCTAGTAAGTAAAATTTTGATTCAAGTAATTTATAAGGCCTTATTATTTTGTTTTTCAGAAACAGTGGGGGCCCAAAGCACATGAGATGTCTTCAGAAGCTCATCTGACTCTCTCTTTACATAGTCAATGCATATATGAAAATGGTTCTAAATAAACATCTGTTTTGAGCTGTATAAAAATGTATATTAGTTTGACACTGCATTTTTGATAGGTGTGCTAATTTCTGCCCATGGCAGTTAACATAAGAAACTAACTTCTGAAGAGATTCAAGCCTTGATACACTGTGGGGTTTTCTCTTTCTCTCCACCCCCCCCCCCCCCCCCATTGTGATGTTTGGTAATGTTGAATTTAAAATGTAGTTTTAAATAAAGTTTGAACTTACCTGTAAAGTATCTTTTTTGGAAATTATGTTGAATTCCATATAGCAAGATACTGCTCTATATAATTAGGCTGTTCAAAGAGGTAGTGGTCGAGAGTTGGAGAAATACACTATTATAAAGTCTAGCCATTATGGCAGGCTTCCAAGTAATGCCAGTGTTACTGCTCTTGGGTCTAATGTTCGTATCTTATTCCTGTGCAAGGTAGGACAGGTTATAAAGGTTTCTGAGATATCTGTGAAGTTATAGTAGAATATATATTAATACTCTATGCAAATTGGATAAATAAGTTTAGAACACGTCCTTAGTACTGACTAGATAATTTCCAGAATTTTATTCCTATCTATGTTGTCTCCATCTGAAAAGAAATATGTTTTATATAATTAGAGCACATTTCTGCACAGACAGTAACATTATAGTTAATTTTCAATGGAAAACTGAGCTCTTCCAAGTGTGGATTAATAGAAATAAATTCATGTATCAGAACATTAAGGTTATGTATGCCTTTGGATGAACTATTGAGATGATAGTTTAAGACCAAAGCATAGCAGTTGCTTCTGTGAGTAGTGAGGGAGATGAAGTATTAAGTAATGAAAATCTATATGACTTCATTACTAAGTCAGCCAGCTTTTAAAAGATGGTTTACCTTAGATCCCAAACTTGCCATATACTTAGTAAGGCTCCACAGAACCAGTGAACAGTTATTTATTCCAGGTATCTTTTAAATTTGTTAAAAAATGACAAATACCCTATAAAAAATTGGTTGGTATTTCTTTAAAATTCTTACCTGCCTGATACCTCAGTGTAAAACTGCAATGTCCAATCAGGAGTATTAAATGAACATTTTCCTATGAGGACATTTACTGTGTTGCTACTTAATTTAGAATTGTGTGAGACATACATCTCCTACTTGAGTAAAATCTATTCCGAAGACTGTCATTCCAGAATCAGGAATTCATATCCAGTTGGCTTGGCTTCAGGGAAATTGAAACAATAAATTAAATTTTATTTATACTCCAATTCTGTGTTTGTTTTTTAGGTTGTATAGGAGGGGGAAACTTCATTTTCATACTCAAGCCAAGCCTCACATATTGACTCTCTCTCCCTCTGTATGCATGTTAAAGGTGGATATAATGGAAGAGTTGTACTCTTATCTTAGTTGTTACTGTAGTACCTATGAACCTTATCAGACTTGTTTGACTTATGTTATAGCTGCTGTAATCATTTTAGTAGGTAATTAAGTTTTAAAATACCTAGAGCTTGAGAGCAAATAACTAGTTTCATATGTTTTTTTCTAGTAGTTGTTGCTAAAGAGTTAGGTATTTAATATTCCTGTCTGTCTGTCTTAATTTATAAGTTAAAAATTTGGTTAGAAATAAAAGAGGGAGAAAAGGTCAAAATGAGAGAGAACCCTACACAGGTTGGGATAATGCTTGCATAGTGAGCTCAACAGACTGTGCAGGTACTCTTTGTATTTTGTAACATTCACTTTGGGTAAATGCTTTTTCACTGTTAATAAATGTATATCCTGCATATGCGCCTGAATTGCATTTTCATTTAAATTGACATATTTATGCTTAGAATTTATTCCAGAATTGGGGCTTGACAATTTTAGATGTAAAAAGAAATCAAAACATGAAAAATAATGACATATCAACTAGCCAGAGAGACGATTTATTAAACTTGAGACCATTTTCTTACAGTGCAGGTGTGCTCTACTATTTCTTACTATCTAATGTGGAAAACATTTTTGTATGTATGTAAACTTTAAATGGCATATTTCCGGCTTGTTGCTAACTATAATATAAACAGGCCATTTCTTTCTTTTTTATTAAATCTTTATTGTTCAGATTATTACATTTGTTCCTCTTTTTTTCCCCCCATAGCTCCCCTCCACCCAGTTCCCACCCCACCCTCTGCCCTTACCCCCCCACTGTCCTCATCCATAGATGCACAATTTTTGTCCAGTCTCTTCCCACATCTCCCACACCCCTTTCCCCCCCAAGAATAGTCAGTCCATTCCCTTTCTATGTCCCTGATTCTATTATAATCACCAGTTTATTCTGTTCATCAGATTATTTATTCACTTGATTCTTAGATTCACTTGTTGATAGATGTATATTTGTCGTTCATAATTAGTATCTTTACCTTTTTCTTCTTCCTCTTCTTAAAGGATACCTTTCAGCATTTCATATAATACTGGTTTGGTGGTGATGAACTCCTTTAGCTTTTCCTTATCTGTGAAGCTCTTTATCTGACCTTCAATTCTGAATGATAGCTTTGTTAGATAAAGTAATCTTGGTTGTAGGTTCTTGGCATTCATCACTTTGAATATTTCTTGCCACTCCCTTCTGGCCTGCAAAGTTTCTGTTGAGAAATCAGCTGACAGTCGTATGGGTATTCCCTTGTAGGTAACTGAGTTTCTTTCTCTTGCTGCTTTTAAGATTCTCTCTTTGTCTTTTACTCTTGGCATTTTAATTATGATGTGTCTTGGTGTGGTCCTCTTTGGATTCCTTTTGTTTGGGGTTCTCTGTGCTTCCTGGACTTGTAAGTCTATTTCTTTCACCAGGTAGGGGAAGTTTTCTGTCATTATTTCTTCAAATAGGTTTTCAATATCTTGCTCTCTCTCATCTTCTGGCACCCCTATAATTCTGATGTTGGTACGCTTGAAGCTGCCCCAGAGGCTCCTTACACTATCTTCGTATTTTCGGATTCTTTTTTCATTTTGCTTTTCTGGTTGGGTGTTTTTTGCTTCTTCGCATTCAAATCTTTGCCTTGATTCTTGCGCTCCTCTGGTCTGCTGTTGGGAGTCTGTATAATATTCGTTATTTCAGTCCGTGTATGCTTAATTTCTAGTTGGTTCTTTATCATAACATTGAGGGTCTCATTAGATTTCTTGTAGATCTCAATAACTTTATCGGCGGCTTCTAGACAGTTCTTGAGAGACCTTAAAAGTGTGGTTCTGAACTCAATATCCTCCATTGACAGTTTTGTCCTGTTTCTTTGTCTCCGCATTTTTTAGCTTTCTTGGTGCACCCCCTAGTGGTCTTTGTGCGCAGTCTTGTTGTAGTTAAGCCTTGATTGTTGTAGTTAATACTAGGGGGATTTGACCTCCAGGCCAACTGGCTGTGAGAATCAGCTGTGTCTGCAGTGGGAGAACTTCTGTCCTCTAGGGAGGTGCTAATCTAGCCTTTGCCTGAGGCTATCTGGCAAATGGCTCTGCGCAGGGCTTGGGTGGGGCGGGTTGCACGGGATCAACAGAGTGGGTGGAGGGAGCAGATATGGCTGCTCTCAGTCCCGTCCCCAGAGGCTCTGCCTCTCAGAGTCCCAGCAACCGCGGCAAACCTCGGAGAGAAAGCTGCCCTCGCGTTCCAACTGATGCCAGACAGTCCCGCTTCTCCCATTTGAGTCTGGGTCCCTAGAGACTCGCCCAGAACTGGAGCTCAGAGCCTGAGACGCCCTCCCGATTGAAACAGACAGCCGCGCCCTCAGCCACCAGCCCGCTCCGCGCACTCCACACCTTTGTATTTTCCGCACTGCGCCTCCTCTGAGTCTCGGTATGCTGTTCTCTTTCCTTCTAGTTGAAGAATTTCCCCTCAGCCAGTCTTCCTGTGGTTCTGGGCAATGTCCGTTTCGTCTTTTAGTTGTATTTTTGAAGTGGTTGTTCGAGGCAGCTAACTCCGGTGTTTACCTATGCCGCCATCTTGGTTTCCCCATTTCTTGATCTGTTAACAAAATAATTGGTTCTGGATTTCACTTATTTCACTGTAGAAATGTGGTTGCCTTGTCACCTATCCTGGAAGAGGCAGTGTTTCTTGAACTTGCTATACAACTCTAATTGTTACTTTAGCGTTTGCTGTCTTTACATGTCTGGTTCTTTCCTCATATTGCTGGTGCTTCTGATTAAGGAATCGGAGAATCCTATGCCTACAAATGACTTTGATTCAGATACAAGAAGAGTTTTAATTACCAATTCATTTCATCTGCCCAGACTCAGAAATATCCATAAACGAACCTTTGAGCCCTAGCTAGTTTGGCTCAGTGGATAGAGCTGACACCTGTAGACTGAAGGGTCCAGGGTTGATTGTGGTCAAGGCACATGCCCAGGTTGCAGGATCAATCCCCAGTAGGAGGTGTGTGGGAGGCGGTCAATCAATGATTCAACATTGATGTTTCTCTCCCTCTCCCTCTCTCTTTCTGAAATCAATAAAAATATATTTTAAAAGAAGAACCTTTGGGCCAGCAATTTACAGAAAACTGGTTATTTTGAAAAGTTGTAAAGTTTCAGTACAGCAGAGTTCTCATAATAATCTTTTTAAAAAAAATCATTATTGTTGAAAGTATTACACATGTCCCCTTTTCCCCCCATCGACCTCCTTCAGCCCACCCCCACCCTCACCACCCCACTCTCTGCATCTATGGTAATATTTTTGCATTAAGACTTGCTATGTGTAGTTAGTTATCCCTGATATTTAGGTAAAATAAATAATAGTTGTAAATATTGTTATATTGCTAAAAATCCTCACCTTTAATGAACTATATCTCCCAGAGTATAGCAGCCTGTTTAAGGCCATCCTATTGATCAAATGACATCATTAAAGAATTTTTTAAAATATTTTTTATAATCGATTTTAAGAGAGAAAGGGAGAAGGAAGCATCCATCAGCCACAACCCTGGCATGTGCCTTACTGGGAACTGAACTGGCAACCTTTCAGTGCAAGGGACAACACCCAACCAACTGAGCCACGCCGGCCAGGCAACGTCATAGACTTTTAAAATATAAAGTGCTATGCCAATTCACATTAGTGATATTTAACATTTGTGTTAAACCTCTCTTTTAGTGAGACTGTGGACAATTAGAGTTCTTCCATCTCCATTGCTCCTTCACCTGTTGGATATTCAGTATTTTCCTAGAAAGGGAATATGGGTTAGTCTGTCCAACGTTCATGTAAATGTTTTGATGACGAGTGCTACACAAATGTAAGGCATCACATATGTATCCATGTTTGAGGAAAGAAAGGCACAGGAAGGAGGGGATATACTAGAACCCACACTTGATTCCATATGTTCTTTGCTTAACAAATGTTCTTTTCTAATATGTCCTGGCTCTGAACTCTTTTTGTAATTTCCCTCTTTACATAAGGATGTGAGGTCTAAAGATAAAGAGCCTTCGTTCTAGTGGATCTTAGAGTTTTCCTAGTGTCACCATTCTAGTTATCTTCCATTTCATTCTCCTCTTTCCATTCTCTTACTGTCCCTCCCAACCCCTAATGTTTAAGACATGGATAAATGAAGTTCAGTTAAGCTACAAATTAGTATTTCAGATAACTTTTTGGATTTTATAATTTTCAGTTTCACTTTGGATTATATCACATATGATTGATTGCCCCTTGCTTTTTCTCCTTACCTAAAACTAGGTGGAGAAATTATAGGCCCTGGTTTGGATGCAACCAGTCCAGGATTATTATCCAGTATTTCTAAAATTACAGTTGGACCATTGTCAACCTATTTGTAAACATCTCCTCCTAATCATCTTTTTATGTTCTAGATGTATACCTATTTATGCATAAGCATATATAAAGTATTATATAAATAGGCCTGCCTATACTATATATCCTAAAGTAGAGTGAACAACTCCACTTCAAATTTTAATATCAGTTACTAGAGACCTGGTGCACAAAAATCGTGCACTTGGGGGGTGGGGAGAGTCCCTCAGCCCGGCCTGTGCCCTCTTGCAGTCTGATGGCTAAGCTGGCAGTCGGACATCCTTAGTACTGCCTCGGAGGTGGAAGAGGCTCCTACCACCACTGCTGTGCTCACCAGCCGTGAGCCCGGCTCAGGGCTACTGGCTGAGCAGCACCCCCTCTGTGGGAGCACACTGATCACCAGGGGGCGGCTCCTGCATTGAGCGTATGGCCCCTACTGGTCAGTGCACGTCAGAGCGACCAGTGGTTCCACCATTCAGTTGATTTGCATATTAGCCTTATATTATATAGGATTAGAGGCCCAATGCATGAAATTCATGCAGGGGGCTCGGCTCTTGCAGCTGCGGCACCTTGCCTCAGCCCTCACAGCACCGGCTTCATCCGGAAGGACATCTGGAAGGTTGTTTGGCTGTCCAATCTAATTAGCATATTACGTTTTTATTATTATAGATTACCTTCATATGCTTTAATTTAGTCCTGAGGAATCAGTTTGAAACAATTAGCATCCCATTTTATTGTGCGTATCAAAGGCTACTTGAGAAAAATAATAAAAGTTTACCTCACATCATTTTTATAAGAGGGACAAAATTCCAAGTGTAGATTTTTACATTAATTGAATCCTATTTTAACACAAATTCTCTTATAATTCTTCTTGCTTTAGTAAGACAATACTGGCATCACTGTAATTTTGAGGTAACAAACCAAGAACACCTCCATTCTGGGAGGAAAAGCTGCCTTTGAACATCTGCACACGGGGCTGGTAACAGTGGGAAAAGAAGTGGCAAGGATTGTCATGTAACACTGTAACCAGTCATGAGCTGAATAACCCACTTGCACAATTCTTGTCATTCAGACACACTCAGTAGCTTTGATTTCTCCATAAGAGCCCCCACCCTCAAACCAGCGCGTAGCTGTACACTCAGCACACACGGCTGCTGACAATGCTTTACTGGACATTATGAATACAACTGACATGGAAATGAAGTGGATACAGCCGTGCCCAACCGGCATACAGTTCACAGTTCATTGTGAGAGTTTGAAAGGTTAACAAGTGCCATTAGCATTTTTCATAAATATATTGATTTCTGAAAAACATTTTTAGTAACTACTTAGTTTAAAAAAATACATATTGATCAAAAGGAAAAACTCAAAATCTATTAAGTGGATAATCCCTAGGAAGGTTAAAAAAACGGGTTCATATCCCATTTTCCACAAGTCTGACCTGTTTATCTACTATTAATTCACAGAACCTGGGCCTCGGTTTAAAGCTAACATCCTGGGGTTTCTGGGAGGTAGGGTCATTATGAAAAAGGAAACACCTCCATTCTGTGTATATAAGACTGTTGCATACTGATTGCTTCATGACCCCTAAAAAGTACTTCTATTTAGAGTCAAAGGCCCAGGTATGCCCATTAAGAAATACACAGTTGAATGTATTTCTCCCTCCAAAGTTAGTGAAATTAACATTGCTGTCACACACAGGAGACAGTGGCATACTGTATTAACTTTAGTAGCAATTAGTACCAGGAGGAAAAGACTGCTATACAGGAAAATGCACCAATCTATAGATAAAAGTGGAAAACAATTTGCTGTAGCTATTACGCAGATGTGCTGATTTCAGCGCCCACAAGACTCTTGCTTTATTCTATAGAAGTGGGTCCCACGATAGTTTAACTGCCCATCCCCAAATGTTAAAGTGAAATGAAACTCAACAAATTCTAAATGATTGCTGTACTTAAATTATCTGTAAATAAGAACAGTCAACTGTTGTGGCACAAATAGCCTGTGAATTGTAAACATACAAAGACACGGGCAAGCTCATGCCTGAAAGAGAAGCTGCCCTGAGTCTTAGTTCTTGGTCAGAGATCGATGGCTGCACTCGTGGGCCACCTGTGAGCTCCCCGCTTGACGTCACAGTGCACTCTGTAGGCCAGGTGTGCTCACCAGCCGATACAAGGGTCTGGGCAATCCCGAAGGTACGTTTCAAATTGACCTTTGGTAACGTCCATCAAGGTTGTGAATACAGTCAGCTGAAAAAAAAGTGATTTTTATTTTGAGGATGTTTTCAATTCTAAGATGTCCTGATTCACATTAGCATTTCTTACGGAACTGCTTTATGAAGTTAATATTAAACAATGAATATATAATATTACATATAAGTAAGTATATAAAACAAATGTTATATAATATAAAATCTAAACTGACTTCAACAGACTATTATTCCAGGTTGTGAATATGATAGGCTTGGGAGAGAAGCAAGGTCTCTTCCTGGGCAGCACGCTGCTTCACCAGCAAGGCTGTAAGACTAGCCTTCAGCTTCCAGAGCCTAATGGTGTTCTGTGGAGTCTGAACAGTTTTGCTTTAGCTGTCCTTATCCTTAAACCATAAACAGTGGGGGACACTCTGCAGGCATGTAGATTAAAGGCATACACACGGGAGGCACACGGGATCTGTAAATAACCACTGTGAGCTCTCATGATGATGGCATGGGCCGAACAAGAAGTATGGCCGGGTCAGCGGGCTTAAGGAAGGCTTCCTGCAGGACCCAGGTTCGGACTGAATGCTACGGGCAGCGGTGATGGAGGCAGGCTGATTTTAGGGAGGGTGCGGGGGAAGGACCAAAGAGGACAAATGGGAAGATCAGGGTGTGTATCCAGAATACACAAGGGGGACTAGTAGTACATTGGGTGACCAGGAAACTGCATTTTTAGCTATAGTGCGGGGAAAAGATAAAAGGGTGTAATGAAGTTTAAGGGACACCCTAATCCACCAAGACACAAAGCTCTGCCTCAGAATGGACTCTGGTCAGGTTTTAGGTGCTAGTTGCAGTGTACAGCATAAGATTCTGGTGGACAGGGAGAAGTCCAGGCTAAAACGCTACACTTAATTCAATGCCAGGTAAGCAAAACTAGAAACAATACTCTGACCAAACTGACATCCAAGCCACGTGATCCGTTTCTTTGTTCCGTCCCAACAGTTACTACTTTAGTCACACAAAAACATTTTTAAAAGTCAGCCTTAAGCTGAACATGCCTTGTGATTCTAGCTCTGACTTCTCCAATGATAACAGGGAAAGATAAAACAGGACCAAATTCTTTCCCTAAAAGCAAATATATGTATATATTTTAAATACCTTGTTGAGGACAGGTTTTGTTGACAGGATATCATAGATAGTTGGTAATGAGATATTCTGAAACATAAAAATAGGTTGTTCAGTCCATTAAATACAGACGTCAACAGCCTTATGCACACAAATGGGTCATTAGAAACCAAGACACTGTCAATCAACCTCCCCAGCCCCTAAATGAATTTCCCTTGGGGTCACTGTTAGAAACACGGCTAATGGTTCTCATGTTTCACTTTTTATGACTTTTCCTCCCCTTTTAATTCTTGTCTATCATTCGCTTCACCAAATGGTTTCCAGAATTAGAAAGGGAAGTACAGCAAAATTTTGCTCTTTAAATTAAAAACAAAAACTCGGTGGGGACTATGCATTGATAATAGATAACATGAGGCTTATAAACTCCATAAAGGCCAAATCAAAATGCCAGAACTAATACAATCTTAATGAGGCCATTTCTTTCTATATCTGACACTGTGAATGCTCTTTACCTCCTGGGTTGTCTGGTTTAGACACGTCTTGGCAGCTGATCTGCGATCATCGAGGAAGAGGGGATGTTTCCAACGGTCATAGTTAGTTTCTACGACATACCATCTATCCTGCTTGAGGTCGAGTCTAGATACGAAAAGAGATTCCTCTCAGGCCCATGCCTTAAACCTGTACATATGTCAGTCTGTGCTTTAGCTTCTACTTTGCTTTAACAATGTACTTACTCATAAACATCCAAAGATTTCTTTCTTTCTCGTGTAATCACACAGCCCTCCCCCGACTTGTTGCCTCCCAGGATAAAGTATGCTGGGGCCAGTATCTTCGTTTTGATCAATGTATTCTTGGCTTCTTCATAACTACATAAACACATGTTGTAGAAAAGAAACATTCTTAGTTGACTTGGAATGGAAGTTTTTTAACTACAGAAACGAAGCGTAAACAAGTATCTGAGGAGCACATTTTTAAAAGGATGGTGAGCAATGGCTCAGGGAGGAACAATCTCTGACTCCCATGTGGTGAAACACAGATCTGAATGTCCCCTCTAGGCTGAAGGACAAACACAACAGTCTCAAGAGATAATCTTCCACCCTTATTGTCTATGCCTTTCACTCAACAATAGAACAAGAGGAAGTAGTATTACTATATATATAGGACGTAGGGAATAGAGAGTAAACCTTGGAAATTAGGGCTATTAATCAAGGAAGAGGATCTTCAAAGAAGATTACTAAATCTTATTCCCTGGGAAGCATTAAAAATAGAATTGATGGCCCTTTATTCTAGGTCATTTAGATGTCGTGCTGGCTAAAGGCAGTGTTGCTATTATAAGATTTCTGCACCAGCACAGAATATAACTTCTAGGGCAGTGATGGCGAACCTATGGCACACGTGTCAGAGGTGACACGCGAACTCATTTTTTTGGTCGATTTTTCTTTGTTAAATGTTAAATGGCATTTAAATATACAAAATAAATATCAAAAATGTAAGTCTTTGTTTTACTATGGTTGCAAATATCAAAAAATTTCTATATGTGACACGGCACCAGAGTTAAGTTAGGGTTTTTCAAAATGCTGACACGCCGAGCTCAAAAGGTTCGCCATCACTGTTCTAGGTTAACCGGTATTATGACTTAAAGGGACATTTTATTATATAACTAGAGGCCCAGTGCATGACATTTGTGCGGGGGGAGCGGGGGGAGAGAAGGGTCCCCCTCAGCCCAGTGTACACCCTCTCACAATCCAGGACTGCTGACCCCTAACTGCTCACTGCCTGCCTGATGGCCCCTAACCACTCTGCCTCCCTGATCACCCCTAACCGCTCGGCGGCTGGCTGGGGTGAGGAGCTGTGGTTGTTCTGGTCTCTGGTTGTACTGTTGCGGTCACTGGGCTTTTATTATACAGGATTTTTATTTTGGGTATAGGTCCCTTCATAGTGGCACTATCTCCAGAACTTTTTAAACAAATAATTTCCTTACTTTAAACACACACACCACACACACAAATGAAGAATTCCATATGAGATTCACCTACAAAATTCTGAAATGATTCTTCAATTGAAGATAAAGCTGGGAAATATTTTTCTATTTTAATATGAGTAATTTAAAATAAACATACTGAAAGAATCATACACCATGTCAAGTGGGACATAATAAAGGCCATAGATGATGAGCCCACAGCTAACTTATTCAATGGTGAAAAGCTGAATGAATTCTTTTCCTCCAGTAACAAGACAAAGATGCCCATTTTATTCTACACTAGAGGCCCAATGCATGAAATTTGTGCAAGAGTAGGCCTTCTTTCCCCTGGCTGCTGGCACCGGCTTCCCTCTGGTACCCGGGACCCAGGATTCCTTCCAGACACTGGTGGGCACCTGGAACCTGGGACCTGGGCTTCCCTTGCAGCCCCAGCTTCATCTGGAAGGATGTCTGGTCTAATTAGCATATTATGCTTTTATTATTATAGATAACTAGAGGCCCGGTACTCCCCAGGGGAATGGGCCTAAGCTGGCAGTTAGACATCCCTCTGGCAGCCCGGGAGCCCTCAGGGGATGTCCACTTGCCAGCGGGGAGCAGGCTTAAGCTGCAGTCAGACATCCTTAGCGCTGCTGAGGAGGCGGGAAAGGCTCCCACCACCACTGCTGTACTGGCAGCCGTCAGCCTGGCTTGTGGCTGAGCAGAGCTCCCCCCTGTGGGAGTGCACTGACCACCAGGGGGCATCTCCTGCATTGAACGTCTGCCCTCTGGTGGTCAGTGTTTGTCATAGTGACCAGTCATTCCCAGTGGTTCTGCTGTTAGGGTCAATTTGCATATTACCCTTTTACTATATAGGATAGAGGCGTGGTGCACGGGTGGGAGCCAGCTGGTTTGCCCTGAAGGGTGTCCTGGATCAGGGTGGGGTCCTGCTGGGGTATCTGGCCAGCCTGGGTGAGGGGCTGAGGGCCGTTTTCAGGCTGGTCAAGCGCCCCAGTGGGGACCCTCACCACGTGGGAGTGTGGCCAGCCTGGGTGAGGGGCTGAGGGCTATTTTCAGGCGGGTCAAACCCCTTTCAGGGTGTGGGTCCCCACTGGGGTGCCTGGCCAGCCTGGGTGAGGGGCTGATGGCTGTTTGCAGGCTGGTCAAGCCCCCCAGTGGGGATCCTCACCCTATGGGAGTGTGGCCAGCCTGGGTGAGGGGCTGAGGGCCGTTTTTTGGCTGCCCACAGCCCCTTCAGGGTGGGGGTCCCTGCTGGGGTGCCTGGCCAGCCTGGGTGAGGGGCTGATGGCCATTTTCAGGCTGGCCACGCCGGCGGGCTGGAAGCAGGTATCTGGGATTTATTTAACTTCTATAATTGAAACTTTGTAGCCTTGGCCCTGCTTGAAGCCTGGGTTACCCCTGGCAACCGAGGCTCCCAGCCCCTCCTTGAGTGGAGGCCACAGTGGCTGGAAGCAGGTATCTGGGATTTATTTATCTTCTATAATTGAAACTTTGTAGCCTTGAGCAGACCTCAGGGCCAGCCAGGGCAGGCGGGAAGCTTGGCTTCCTCCATCGCCGGGGCAACCCAAGCCGCCTGCTTGCTCCAACTCCATAGCCGCTGCCATCTTTGTGACGGAGTGACAGAGTGAGGGAGTGATGGTTAATTTGCATATTACTCTTTTATTAGATAGGATGTTGGCAGTACTAGTCAAAGCAATTAGGACAAAGAGAAGGTATCCAAATCAGAAAGGTATGCTATTTGTTTAGGTATTATATATAGAAAAAACTAAAGACTACACTAAAAAAACCTGTTAGAACTAATAAATTCAGTAAAGTTGCAGGGTAAAAATGTACAAAAATCAGTAGCTACGCACTAACAATGAACTACCCAAAAGAGAAATTAAGAAAATAATCCCATTTACAATTATATAAAAAAGAATAAAATACCAAGGAATAAATTTAACCCAGGAGGTGAAAGATCGGTACACTGAAAACTGTAAGACATTGATGAAAGAAATGGAAGACATAAATAAGTGGAAAGATACTCCCTGCTCATGGATTGGGAAATTAATAGTGTTAAAATTCTACACTACCCAAAGCAATCTACAGATTCAATCCCTATCAAAATTCTAAAGGCATTTTTCACAGAAGAAAATATCCTAAAATTACATGGAGTCACTAAAAAACCCTGAATAGCAAATGCAATTTTGAGAAAGAACAAAGCTGGAGACATCCCACTTCCTGATTTCAAATTATATGACAAATCTATAGTAATCAAAACAGCATGGTATTGGCATAAACAGACATATAGCTCAATGGAAGACAATAGAGAGTCCCCAAATAAATCCATGTATATTCAGTCAATTAATTTACAGCAAAGGAGTCAAGAATACCCAATGGGGAAAGGACAGTCTCTTCAATAAATGACTTTGGGAAAACTGGACAGCCACTTGCAAAAGAATAAAAACAGACCACTATCTCACACCATACACAAAAATCAACTCAAAATGAAGTAAAGACTTGAACATAAGACCTGGAACCATAAAACTAGAAGAAAACATAAGTGGTAAGTTCTTTGACAATGCTATTGGCTATGATTTCTTTGGACTTGACACCAAAATCAAAAGCAACAAAAGCAAAAATAAACAAGTGAGACTTTAGTTAATATCAAATTAAAAGGCTTCTGCACAGCAAAGAAAACAACATGGGAGAAACTATTTGCAAAGCATGTAGCTGATAAGGGTTACCATCCACAATACATAAAGAACTCATGCAACTCAACAGCAAAAAATAAACCACACCAAAAAAACAAACAATCCTATTAAAAAATGGGCAGAGGTTCTTACTAGACATTTTTCCAAAGAACATATACCGGTGGCCACCAGGTCCATGAAAAGATGCTTGCCCTAGCCAGTTTGGCTCAGTGGTTAGAGTATCGGCCTGCGGACTCAAGGGTCCCAGGTTCGATTCCGGTCAAGGGCATGTACCTTGGTTGCGGGCACATCCCCAGTAGGGAGTGTGCAGGAGGCAGCTGATCGATGTTTCTCTCCCATTGATGTTTCTGACTCTATATCCCTCTCCCTTCCTCTCCGTAAAAAATCAGTAAAATATATTTAAGAAAAAAAAAAGATGCTTAACATCAGTAATCAGGGAAATGCAAATCAAACCACAATGAGATACCACCTCACAACTGTTAGACTCACTTTTCTCAAAAGACCTGAAATAACAAGTGATGGTGAGGATGTGGAGAAAAGGGACCCTGTGCACTGTTGGTGGGAATGTAAATTGGTGCAGCCACTATGGAAAACAGTATCCAAAAAAAATTATGCACCCCCATGTTATTGAAGCATCAGTGGTTGGCAAACTCATTAGTCAACAGAGCCAAATATCAACAGTACAACGATTGAAATTTCTTTTGAGAGCCAAATTTTTTAAAGGTAAACTATATAGGTAGGCACATTGTTATTAACTTAATTAGGGCACTCCTAAGGCTTAGGAAGAGCCACACTCAAGGGGCCAAAGAGCCGCATGTGGCTCGTGAGCCGCAGTTTGCCAGCCACGGATCTACACTAATAAAAGACAAAGATGCTAATTGACCGTACCTTTGCTATGTCCCAAGCCACGCCCACCAGCCAATCAGAGTGACTGCATGCAAATTAACCCAACCAAGATGGCGGCCGGAAGTCACAGAGCTGGAGCAAGTAGGAGGCTTGGTTGCCCGGGCGATGGAGGAAGCCAAGCTTCCCGCCTGCACTGAGTTGGCTGTGGTCTCCGCTCATGGCAACAAAGTTTCAATTATAGAAGACAAATAAATCCCAGATACTTGCTTCCAGCCAGCCTCCACTGGGAGCTTGGGTGGCTGAGGGCTTGGCCATCCTGCAAACAGCCATCAGCCCCTCACCCAGGCTGGCCACACCCTCATGGGATGAGGGTCCCTGCTGGAGGGCTTAGCCAGCTTGAAAACGGCCCTCAGCCCCTCACCCAGGTTGGCCAGGCACCCCAGTGGGGACCCCCACACTGAAGGGGCTGTGGCCAGCCTGCAAACAGCCATCAGCCCCTCACCCAGGCTGGCCACACCCTCATTGGGTGAGGGTCCCTGCTGGGGGGCTTGGCCAGCCTACAAACAGCCTCACCCAGGCTGGCCAGGCACTCCTATATAATAAAAGGGCAATATGCAAATTGACCCTAACAGCAGAACCACTGGTAATGACTGGTCACTATGACAAACACTGACCACCAGGGAGCTCTGCTCAGCTACAAGCCAGGCTGACGGCTGCCAGTACAGCGGTGGTGGTGGGAGCCTCTCCCGCCTCCTCAGCAGCGCTAAGGATGTCTGACTGCAGCTTTGGCCTGCTCCCCGCTGGCAAGTAGACATCCCCCGAGGGCTTCCTGGCTGCCAGAGGGATGTTTGACTGCCAGCATAGGTCCAATCCCCCAGGGAGCGGGCCTAAGCCAGCAGGTGGACATCCCCCTAGGGGTCCCAGACTGCGAGAGGGCACAGGCCGGGCTGAGGGACCGCGTCCCGAGTGCACAAATTTTTGTGCACCGGGCCTCTAGTTATTTATAATAGCCAAAACATGGAAACGTAACAGGTGTCCATATGCGGAGAAATGGGTAAAGAAAATGTGGAATACTATTCAGCCAAAGAAAAAACATCTTGCCATTTCTGACAGGGATGGATCTTGAGGGCATTATGCTAAGTGAAACCAATCAGACAGTGAAAGACAAGTACCATATGAGCTCACTTATATGTGGAGTATGAACACAAAAAAATGCATAGGTACAGAGAACAGATTAGTGGTTGCCAGAGGCAGTTGAGTGATGGGGAGGGAGGGAGGTTGAAATGGGTAGAGGGGGTCAAAAGGTAAAAACGTTGAGTTATATAATAAGTCCTGGGGATGTAAGGTACAGCATGGTTACTACAGTTAATAACACTGGATTGAATATTCTAAAGTTGCTAAAAGTAAACCTTAAAGCTCTCATAAGGAAAAAAGTTTGTAACTATGTATGGTGATGGATGTTACACTTATTGGGATCATTTTGCAATATATACAAATATCAAAACATTTTGTATACCTTAAACTAATGTTACACTTTAATTATATCAATAAAAATAATCCTATATAATAGAAGAGAAACATGTAAATTGACCTTCCCTCCACTATGCTCACCAGCCAATCAGGAGTATGCAAATTAAACCAACAAAGATGGTGGGTTAATTTGCATACAAAGGCACCAGGTGGAGAGCAGAGCAGGAGAGCCGGTGGAGAGTGGAGCAACTTGGGGAACTTGGCTCCCCAAGCCACCAGATGGAGAGCAGAGAGGGAGAGCTGGTGGTCTGGATTACTTGGCAGAGTGGGAGGCTGTGGGACGGAGACAGAGCAGGAAGGGAAAACCAAGAGCGTGGGGAGCACCAGGAATTCTGGGAATAGTAGTTCTGGTGGCAGCCCCAGGACCGGAAGCAGAAGCCCAGAGCACAGGGAGCACCAGGAATGCTGGGAATTGTAGTTCTGGTGGCAGATGGATCTCCTAGACACTAGAGCAGCAGTTCTCAACCTGTAGGTAGCGACCTCTTTGGTGGTCGAACGACCCTTTCACAGGGGTCGCCTAAGACCATCCTGCATATCAGATATTTACATGATGATTCATAACAGTAGCAGCATTACAGTTATGAAGTAGCAACAAAAATAACTTTATGGTTGGGTCACAGCATGAGGAACTGTATTTAAAGGGCCAGAAGGTTGAGAACCACTGCACTAAAGCAAAGTGAGCCTGGAGCAAGTTACTGTTGCAGTGGGGGATGGCGGGAAAGCAAAGGTGAGAGACGTAAGTAAAATCAGAGTGTCTAGGAAAAATTAAAGGGAAGATATCCTAAAACTTCCAGGAAATCTCCAGCAATGAAGCAAAGAAAAAAAAACTGCCTCTATTATTCTGTGAGCAACAAACCAAACTGAGTTGGGTCTCAGACAATTTGCTCATAGGATTGCAAAGACAGACAGAAACTCCCGGATTGGAGAGGGCTCCCCTGAGGGCTCCCAGATTGGAGAGGGTGCAGGTCGGGCTGAGGGACCCCCACAACCCCCAGTGCACGAATGTCATGCACCGGGCCTCTAGTTTTAAAATAAAATACTAAATATGATAATAAAGCAAATGGATTACCTTGTACTATTTTCCAGAACTGCTCTAGTGAGAAACCCAATCCACATAGCATCTTTCTTTCCCAAAATCCATTCTAAGACACCTGGAAGAGATCACACAGTGTCATGGGAGCTGGAAGAGGTGAGAGTGTTCACCAGAACGCACAGTCCAGCCCTCCTCTGGAAACATCTATGAAATTTCCATTTCATTTAACAGCTGTCTACTCACCCATAAAACCACCATTTGTGCTGAAACGCTCATTTAGTGTAAGGCTAAAGAGTCCCTGAGGAGAAGACAAGGGAGTGAAGTCAGACACTTGGACCATCCTGTTTCAGGCCCTCTCACTGCACTGTACATGGTATATCGAGACCTGGACTGGGTAACGGGGAATGCAAAGATAATAATCGTGACAATACCACCTTGTATGAACAGCTTTTCTGGAAGTTCAAAGGATTTTCACACCTCGTGGATGAGACAAGTAGGTGGGATGGTACTGGCCTCACTTTTCTAACTAACTGCAGGGCAGAGAATTAATGCCTGAGGTGCCAAGGGGCAGACCCAGGACCAGATTCCAGATTGTTGTTCCCAGCCCTCGACATCCAGCCACATGCTTTTCCAGAAACGGGCTGGGAAACTTTCATTCCTTTCCACCCTTCTCTGCCGTGGAGCTCATACCTACGAAGGTGACAGGAAGTACAAAGGGACGCACAGGGGCTTCATATTCCTTTTAGGTCCTCATTTCCTTAGACTACACCCTTCTCAGAGAGTAAAAGCCGGACACAGAGCTACCTGTAAAATTACGTAATGGTAGGTTCCTTACTGGTTTGAATCCTGTTAACATGCCCACATAGCCAGCAAAGCTTGCAGCCTTGAAGACAGTTTTATTATTTCTTTGGAAGTCCAAATTCACTGTTAAAGGTTTTAGCTCTTCAGTTATGGTCCAGGTATTATTATTCATATTCCACCTATAAAAGACAAATTTAGTGACATTTAAGAACAATGATGATAATGATGAATATGATGATGATGGCCAGGCATTATACTAGGTACTTTACCTATCCTTAACAATCAATCCTAACAAGTACTTGGCATCATGGTGGAGGGGGTTGGGGGCTGGGTGAAAAAGGTAAGGGAGTAAGAAAACTAATCCTCGTAGGCACAGACAACAGCACGGAGATCACCAGATGTGGCTGGATATGTCGAGGGGGTGGGGAGAGGTAGAAGAAGGTAAAGGGGGGATAAAGGGTGATGGAAGGAGACCTGACTTGGGGTAGTGAACACACGATACAATATACCGATGATGTGCTATAGAACTGTACAACTGAAGCCTGTATAATTTTATTAACCAATGCCTCCCCAATAAATTCAATAAAAAAAGAACAATATGGGTGGTTTTATCCTCCATTCTTCACATGACAAAAGCGAGGCTCAGAGAAGTTAAGGCTTCTCCCAACATATAAGTCTATAAATAACAAACTCCAGATTCAAATTTAGGTGTCTAATTATAAAGCTCTGTTATTTTTTTCCCCAGAAAGAGCAAGAAGTCATAAAATGGAATGCTATTCTTCCTTTGAAGCAATATACTAGACATGCATCTGGGCCTTCAAGCACACTGCAAAGTTTTGTTCACTAGGTACAACTCAGTTATGCACTTGCCAATAACTGAGCAGAGTGTACCACCTTCTCTCAAAACTCAGGAGTCCTCTCTTGTCACTTCTGGCCACACTTTGAGGGTGACCTGGGACTTTTCACCATTGTAATAAACCTATTCTTCTCAAGGACTGATACCATTTTCTTTACTTACCCAAGAAATATTCCAAAATCCATGTTTCGCCCATGTACTAAATGACCTAATTGAAAGAAAGCAAGAGAGACATGTAGGAGCAGTTATGACAGTTAAGATTGATCTTAAAGCTGGATACTGAATTTTGGTTAAATGATAGTCACAGCTATTCAATCCAACAATAATAAGCCACATCCTGGCACCATAAGCCAAACTGCTGTCCCTGCCACATCAGCCAGATCCCCCCATAATCCCCGTGAACACAGGGTTTCAGGTAAGATAAGAATATGGGGAAAGGATCAATGGTAATTCTTTGGTCCACTATGACAGGGTCCAGCCCGAACATGGCTATTTTAGCCTCCCCTAACGTGACCTGCAAACATGCTTCGGGCATTGCCACCAATACCTGGGCCCCTCAAAGAACAGGTGAAAAATAAGAGTGAACTGGGGCAAATCACGCTGTGCCCTGTACTCTGAGGAACTGCCAGAAAAACATGGGAAATGAGGGGGCTACCTGGGGCCCCTTGGCTGAGAAATGATGGGAGAAGACTGGTCCTGGGCTTCAAGGGAGGGCTGGGTCATTACGGGGTTACGCACAGGGTAATGATGCACCTGTGGGTACTTATATCAAATCACGAAGGTGGGTACGAGTAGACGATGAGGACAGTCCCGAGACACTTCTTCCCATGTTTCGTGGTCTGAATTAAACATCAGTGGGCATTACAATGATCTTAAAGTAAGGATAGTTTTCAGCCCACTTTTAAAACTTCACCAAGATCCATACACTGTATGCAACGTACACAGAATCTGCATGGCAAGCCTAGATTTCATACGTTCTAATTCCACTTATTTGGAAGTTTCTTCTTTGACCCTGTGTTTGGCAGTGCTCACCCTTCCTCAGCATACTTACCTTTCTTGTCCTCTGCTATGATTGAGGTACAAATGGTAAAAAATTCATAGAAAACATTGAATGAAATAATCTCTCCTATGAGAAAAGATAGGACATTTTTTGGTTAACATACAGAACCATGACATTATTAGAAAATTCTTCTTTAAGAAAGGGTTGGACTATCATCACCGTGTGAGCTTTTGCTTTGGCATGCCCATCAAAAGACATGTACAAGAATGTTCATAACTGTTTATTCTTAACATCCAGAATCTGGAAACAAGCCAAATATCCTATTCATACAATAAGTATAAGCAACCAAACACAATAGTGCATATTGTCTGGTTCTATTTATAAGCAGTTCAAGAGGCAAAACGAATCGAGGTTGAAGTCAGAACAGCCGTCACCTGGGGACGAGGTATTGTCTGTTGTCTATGAAGGGGTATGATGGAGCATTCTGGGTGGCTGGAATTTCTGTATGTTGATCTGAGTTGCAATCACGTGCATGTAAGTATTTTAAAAATTCTATTGAACTGTATACTTAAGATCTGTGTGCTTTACTGTATGTGTATCATACCTCAATAGAAAACATTTTCAGTGCTTTATTACATTTTTTAAGAGCTGAGAAATGAACTTTACCAAAAGGTATGCCAGTAAGATCTGCAATTCCCTTCATTTCCTCCACATAAGGGCCAGGAAAGTTGCCAAGTAGACCAGGCTGAAAACCAAACAAATTAACAATCATTCGACCTAAAGGGTTGCTTTGAGTTTCGGTTCTTTTACATATAATTTGTTCTAGATGCTGCTGCCACAATAGGTGATCTTATTTTTAAAGGCACCTTTACACCATGTATTTCTAAAAGATCTACGTCATACTCACCGTAACGCCTGCTTTGAGACCCGTGAGCTCATCTGTTCTCAGGCAGTGTGCAGAAACCTGTGACTCTCAAACTGTTTCTATTCCACCCTCTTCTCCAGAGAGCTGAGGACCTGGGATAGTTCCACTTGATGACCTTATATGGCCCACCACACAGGAACCTCACAAGAAGCACTCCCTATCTCTCTACGCAAACTCACCCTGTAGCCAACGGCATTATACCCTCATTTCTAGTTCCTTCCCCCACATAGCAAACATATGTATTCTAGTCACTCATGAAAACTTCTATTACAGTTAATATCTGATCTTGGCCTAAGACGCTTTATGCATTCTGTTGGCAAACAATGGACACAGGGGCAATCTCAATGGTGGACATGATACTTTTATCCTCAACTGCACCTACTCTCCAGCAATGAGATTAAGATGTAAGCTCACACAGCCTCTTGCTAATAAGATAACAAGTTTAAAATGTACAAGTCTCACTGTAGCCAGTTTGGCTCAGTGGATACAGCATTGACCTGCAGACTGAAGGGTCCCAGGTTCAATTCCAGTCAAGGGCACATAGCCAGGTTGTAGACTTGATCCCCAGTTGGGGGGCATGCAGGAGACAGCCGATCAATGACTCTCTCTCATCATTGATGTTTCTCTCTCTCTCCCTCTCCCTTCTTCTCTGAAATCAATAAAAACATATTTTAAAAATATAAATAAATAAATAAAACGTACAAGTCTCATTTTTCACCAGCTTGATATTTATATGCAATGGGACCTATGGCAGTGCACAACGAATATTCCCTCCAATTTAACAAACAACAATGCCTTACTGAACATTTAATAACCACTTCTCAAATCCAGGCACTGTACTTTACATATAGTATGTCATTTAATCCTTACAACCACCATGTACAGTGTGCATTAGCAAATTCTCCCTGGGAGAAAGCTGAAGTTCCATAAGAAACCTGTCCAAGGACACACAGCTTATTACGTGACTGATCCAACCTTCAATCAAATCCAAAATTTAAAGAACGCAAACCCCAATGTTGTCGGATGGTAAAGCCTGGGCACCCTTTGCACACTGCGCCCCCTGCTGGCATGCAGAGGAGGGGGACTTGTGCTGCTGCTCCTGCCCACGTGTACTTGGAGGAGGTCTGGTTAGGACAACCACAGGGAGAGCCTTCCTGAAAGGCTGGGAGAGCATGCGCATGAGGGAGGGCAAGTTTGCTGGTTGGCAGGAGCCAGTCTCATGGGGGTAATATGCCCAGGGCATCTGGGGGGGTGATTCTCAACCAGGAGTGGCTCCCCCCAACCCCAACCCTGGGGAGATTTGGTGACATCCAGAAACAGTTTCAGTTGCCACAACTGAAGAGGTACTACGCCTCCAAAGATGCTGCTACTGGCATCCTTCAATGCACGAACTGCCCACCCCCCCCCCCCCCCCCCGAAAACTCTGGTGTCCTGGGCAAAGCACTTAAGAAAAACACCAAATGTCCAATAACGAACTTGAAAGCCCAAGTGTACATTACGGGGAAGGAAATGCCATACTCCCAGATGAAATAGGTATATTTTGCCCACTGCTCTGTAAAATTATCAAGACTTTTAAAAAACACTGAAGAGCAGTTAACAGCCAAAATTGGCCACGCTATTTCATGTCCCTGCTCTGATCGAACTAAGCCCTAGAACAGTGATGGCGAACCTTTTGAGCTCGGCGTGTCAGCATTTTGAAAAACCCTAACTTAACTCTGGTGCCGTGTCACATATAGAAATTTTTTGATATTTGCAACCATAGTAAAACAAAGATTTATATTTTTGATATTTATTTTACATATTTAAATGCCATTTAACAAAGAAAAATCAACCAAAAAAATGAGTTCGCGTGTCACCTGACACGCATGTCATAGGTTCACCATCACTGCCCTAGAATGTCCAGTCCCCGAAGTTTTGACAGTTGTCTAGAATAAAAAAGCAAACGTGTCCAAGCTCCTTAGAAGAGGTTGTAAAATTATGCCTTTAATACCAGAGCCTTTTCTGAACTGTGTGTTTCTAAATTTATTGTAGGAAATAATATTTCTTACCAACTTTTCATCCACTATCTGCATGAGTTTTCCACTTGGAACAAATATATTTGCTGCATCCCTCAGGTAATTCAGCATAACCTTTAGCTGAAAAATGAATGAATTCATTCATTAATAAGAAACATAAACAAGTCTTGACATTTAAGATTAACATTGATATACTGAAAACAGATATAGAACTTTTGATTTATTTGTATGTAGCTAAATAAAATTAGGTGATATTTTGAATATTTTGAAATAAAATTAGGTGATATTAATAAGTAAACAAAATACATCTTTAACAGGGCATCTGACTAACTACTTAGATGAAGGTGATGATTCAGAGAGAGGGAAACAAAGGCAAAGGCTAGGAAAGAGAGCAAGAAGTTCCAAGGGCCTGGCTGGTATGGCTCAGAGTCTGACCTATGAACCAGGAGGTCATGGTTCAATTCCCAGTCAGGAACCTGGGTTGCTGGCCCAATCTCCAGTGTGGGGCATGCAGGAAGCAACCAATCAATGATCCTCTCTCATTATTGATGTTTCTCTCTCTCCTCCCTTTCTCTCTCTGAAATCAATAAAAATATATTTACCAAAAAAAGTTCCAATGAAACTAGATCACCAACTTACACCATACATAAAAACAAACTCAAAATGGCTAAAGGACTTAAATGTAAGACAGGAAACCATAAAAATTCTACAAGACTCCATAGGCAGCAAAATAGCAGACATATGTCATAGCAATAGAAAATAAATAAATGGGATTACATCAAAATAAAAAGCTTCTGCACAGCAAAAGAAACCATCAACAAAACAACAAGAAAGACCACTGCATGGGAGAACATATTTGTCAATGATATTTCCGATAAGGGTTTAATCTCCAAAATTTACAGATAAGTCATACAACTTAACAAAAGGAAGATAAACGATCCAATAAAAAAATGGGCAAAGGATCTACATAGACACTTTTCCAAAGGACATACAGAAAGCCCAGAGACATATGAAAACATGCTCAAAGTCACTAATCATCCAAGAAATGCAAATCAAAACAACAATGAGGTACCATCTCACACCTGTCATCAACAAATCAATAAATGACAAGTGTTGGTGAGGATGCAGAGAAAAAGGAACCCTCGTGAACTGCTGGTGGGAATGCAGACTGGTGCAGCCACTATGGAAGACAGTATGGAGTTTCCTCAAAAATTAAAAATGGAACTCCCATTTGACCCAGTGATCCCACTTCTAGGACTATATCCCAGGAAACCAGAAACACCAATCAGAAAGGATATATGCACCCCTATGTTCATAGCAGCACAATTTACAGATTTGGAAACAGCCTAAGTGCCCATCAGCAGATGAGTGGATTAGAAAACTGTGGTACATCTACACAATGGAATACTATCTAATCTAATAATAGACAAAAGGGTAACTGACCATACCTTCGCTACGCTTCCCATTGGCTAATCAGTGTGATATGCAAATTAACCGCCAACAAAGATGACGGCTAATTGCATATGTAGGCGCCAAGCGTGGAGCGAAGCCCGCTGGCCCCAGGCAGGTGCAGCGAGCGAAGGCCGGCGTCGCAAGTGAAGAGCAAAGCCCCCAAAGAGCTAAGTCCCTCGCCCGCTGTGCCGGCCCCGCCCCCAGCGCAGAGCTAAGCGCTGAGCCCGCTGCACCGGCCCCTCCTGGGCAAAGAGCGAAGGCCTGGGTTCCGGGCGCCGGAGGAAAACTGGTGCCAGCAGCCAGTGGAAGGGGCCCCCGAGGGACCCCAGACTGCGAGAGGGCACAGGCCGGGCTGAGGGACCCACCCGAGTGAACAAATTTTTGTGCACCGGGCCTCTAGTGTTGCTATAAAAAAGGAACTTTTACCATTTGCCACAACATGGATGGAACTGGAGAGCATTAGGCTATGCGAAATAAGCCAGTCAGAGAAAGATAAATATCACATGATCTCACTCATAAGAAGGATATAATGATCAACATAATTTGATGAAAAAGAATAGATCCAGAGACAAATGGTAGGGGTGGGGGGGTTAGAGAGCAACCAAACGACTTGTATGCATGCATATTAGCATATCCAATGGATACAGGCACTGAGGCGGTGGGGGCTTGCCTGGGGTGGGAACGGCTGGTGGGGAGGGTCAATTCGGGAAAAAGAAGACAAATGTAAAACTTTAGACAATAATAAATAAACAAACAAACAAATAAATAAAAGAAGCTCTAAGGAATGACACCTTTTCCTCTACCATCATTTATGGTAAACTAGAGGGAGGCCTGGTGCACGAATTCGTGCACCAGTGGGGTCCCTCAGCCTGGTCTGCAGGATCCGGCCGAAACCAGCTCTCCAACATCCCCTGAGGGGTCCCGGATTGCAAGAGGGCCCAGGCAAGGCGGAAGGACTCCACTGGTGCATGATAAGGGCTGAGGAGAGACCGCGGGAGGGCTCCAGGGCATGTCCAGCCCATCTTGCTCAGTCCCGATCGGCCAGACCCCAGCAGCAAGCTAACCTACCAGTTGTAGCATCTGCCCCCTGGTGGTCAGTGCACATCATAGCAAGCGGTTGAGAGGCCTTAGCATATTATTAGCATATTACACTTCGGTTGAACAGCTGACCGGTCAACCAGATGACCGGACACTTAACATATCAGGCGATTATTATACAGGATGGCAGAAAAGTATCCAAAGTTCATTCTTCAAGTATTGGTGTGGAATTTCATAAAGTGTTCACTTATACATGCATTATGTTCAGTGAGTCAGATTTAAGATTGCAGCGTACCGAAGGTGCCTTGTCGGTGATCAGTTCGTGCCACCTCTTGTAGGGCGGTAAGTCCAGGTTGATGGTGTACCACGGCACTGGCCCCCGATAGCTGCAAGGAGAGGCGCATCATCTTGAAATGGTAAAGGCAGTTTTTTGATGGGGGTTAGAGAGTTATATCTATATGGATATGTTAGAGATATATTCTTAATGAAAATACAGAAGTTAGGCCCTGGCTGGTGTTGCTCAGTGGCTGGAGCATTGGCCAGCACACCAAAGGGTCTTGGGTTTGATTCCTGGTCAAGGGCACATACCTGGGCTGCACATTTGATCCTTGGCTCTAGTTGGGACGTGTGTGGAGGCAACCAATCAATGTGTCTCTCACATATCTCTTTCTCTCTCCCCGCCCCCCCACTATCCTCCCTTCCTCCCTTCCACTCTCTCTAAAAAATTAATGGGAAAAATATCCTCAGGTGAGGATTAATAACAACAAAATATACAGAGAAATTAGTACTCAAAATTTGCAAATGCGAATTTTCTGGTGCTTCTGTCCTACACTGTACAGAATCATAAGTAGTTTCAGAAATCTTAGACTAGAATTAAACATTCTGGAATGTTAATGTGAACTGTGGATACGGGAATGAATCGTTGGTTCTAGAGTTCTGTGTAACCTGAATATAACCGCTAGAAAATACCTGCCCCGGCTTTCCCTCCTACGTCCCTGCAAAGGTTTAGTCTAAGCCTGGGAACCTCTCTAACTGGTCTTCTCAGTCACATTGCCGCTTAGACAGTCTAACACTTTGGCCAAATCATTGTTGGCTTCAGTAAGGTCATCTTTCAAAACCCCAGAGTGTCAACATGTATTAGTTTCCCATGATGGCTTCTAAAACCTTTGCTATTCACTCACTACCTTCTTCTTCCTACTATACTTCCCTCTTCTCATTCCTCTGCGGTAAATCCAAGCCCAAGCATTGTGGGATCACCCCGTCCCCCAACTCCCTACCCATCAATTTACACACAGCAATTTCTGTGGAGGACACAGCAACATCTTTCCCTCATCAATGGGCCTGGGCCATATTTCTTTCTGGTGGATGAATTCAACAACTACTCTCTGTTGCTATGGAAACATTATCTTCTGGCACTTGTTACAAAACTGAAATAGCCCCTAAGGGTGTGCCATTCGGTGATTTGTCAGCTTAAAACTGCCTGAAAATAGCCAGCATTTGCCCCATTAGTGTTCTGCTCTGGGAGGCATAAGGATTACTCTAGGACAGCGGTTGCCAACCTTTTGGACCTCACGGACCACCAGTGATCTGCAGACCAATGGTTGGCGACTATTGCTCTAGATACATAACAATGTTCCCAGGCTGCTAAAGTAAAACGTGACCTATACTTACATCTACGGCAGAGACGGCTTAGTTCCTAAGTCATGAGTTGTGCTCCCAGTTACACTTGTGTTGTCACGAGTTAACTATTTGATTCTCTAAACACGCTGCTGAGCTCGGGGCCTGGGGATATGTGTGAGGTTTTATGAAACTGAACCAGCAGCTGCTGGTCGTATGATTCGGATAGACAACGAGAGCACCCTTGATTCTGGAAACAGACTTTCAAACAAAATCAATACATTTGTTCTTTTCAAAGCATTCTCAAAATCCCATTTCCTTAGGAAGGAATCTGGCAGAAATACCAGTGCAAAAATATTTCTATTATGTAGATGTATAAATACAAGAAAACGGTGTTTATCTGGATATGTGTGTATACACATGTATAAACACACACTCACACAATGGGCAATTTGGAACCAGTTAAAAGCAGGGAAGGTTGGCCGGGCAATCAATTCATAGACCCAAAAAAGGTGCGCAAAGGGAGTAGAAAAAAAGCCTTGAACGTGGAAAGTTACTCATTAAAGGTTCAATGAATTGGGGCAGTGAGACCAGCCAAGTGAGGCGCACAATCAACAAGGCACTGAGGACTAACATGCTGTTAGTGATGAGAGACAAAAGGGAGATTTTGGGGGGAGCAACCCCGAGGAGGTCTGGACTCTGTGCCGGCTTTGGACTAACATGGAAACTGACTGGTTCTAAACTACTTCCTGCCAAAGATGCACCTCCTTCTAGAAAGGCCAGTAAAGAAAAAGAATCTAGTGTAGTACAGTTTCATTGTACCTGGAACAGAGGCTATGTAGGCAAGTGCAGCACAAAATGTGTAATTAGAGGCTACAAAACCCGAACAGTCATCTTGCTATACTGGTTAAAGTTTTACTCTCCCCCCCCCCCCCACACACACACCCGGCCCCGCAGGCAACTTTCATTGAGCAGAAAGAGCAGGGCAAACAAGGTTACCTGCCTTATACCTTTCCCTTCTTTCCCACACACCCTGGTACCCTCTGGGCTGGTGAGCTAGTCTCATGTCTTTCTCACAGACCCATGTAGCCAGCCACAGAGGATCTGAAAGCCACCCATATATCTAGACCACAAATATGAACGCTAAATACACTAAATATTGGCCGTACCTTTAGATTTTCCAATCCTGTGTTTCCCTTGATGGATTTGTTTACCATGCCAGGGTTTATTGCTGGAATGTTTCACCTGTAAGACCCTACACTATTTTGTCCCAATATAACCTGGTAGTTTATACTCAGGCACCACAGAAAATCCCAGGTCAGCTCTGCATTTGTGAGGATGAATAAAATGCCTAGTGGCAGGTACAAGAATTTAGCGAAGAGTGGAAATCTTCACCCCTCCCACCCCTGCCCCCTGTGATTTTGATAGGCTAGAAATGAGCATTTTAATCATGAGGTATTTTCATGTTTGACCAGGGTCTTAGTCAAATGCATGATACACAAACTTGAGGAAAAAAAAATTTGTCTTTCTTAGGATAAAGGGCATGACTTAAATTTTTTCACTGCCATTATTTTTATGAGATCATTACACAGGGAAATGTGTTTTGATCATCTCACGTTTTGATATTTACTCACGTTGGTCCAGAAGGAGGGTAAGTTGATTTTCTGCAGTCTTCTGTCCACTAAAAAACAAAGAAAATGTACAATTTCAGAAAATAAAAAAATTGAACAGGCAATTTGCAAAAACTGTTAAAGTTTATGAAGACAAAATCAAGTATGGTTTGCCCTTTTAGACCATTTCAATGCCTCTTAATAGTCTTCTCCTCCTACAAAAACTTCGAAAATCTCAAACCTAAGTGTACGTTCTGTCTCAATTCCATCTGCTCTAGTGCCAGGTGTGGTAATGTGGCATTTGTATTGCAAATATATCATATCGTGCTGGGAAATGTATGTCAAATAGGTTGATTTATCACTAAGTTATTTGCTAGAATGTGATGTTACTTGAATTTATGAGCCAGCTCTATTGCAATCAAGATTTGCATCCCAAACCAGATTTTCAGGGCACACTGTCCAGGGCCCTTCATAACCTGGTCATAATTTCCCCTCCCAGCCTCTCTTCCTGCCACTCCCCTTTACGCGTAGCCACGTGCAACCACGTCCTATGATATCTCGCCCTTCCATGCCTATACAGGCGCTGTGCCCTCTGTCTACAATGCCTGCTCTCTACTGGGGGAACTTCTGGCTTTACCATCTGAGATCCAGTTCAAATACTGACTTGTGTGTGTGTGTGACGTCGTCATCTACTTTCCATATGAAAATAGTCATCCCTCCTGTGTACTCACTCCCACAGCATTTGCGCTCAGCCCCATTACCATAGTTTAGCATTGCATTATAATTATGTTTGTCTCTCTTCACTACCAAACATGTGCACCTGGAGGTGATGGCCCCGAAACACGGAGGCCACTGCTGAGGCAATGAATGAATGAGACTTAAGGAAGAGTGTTCAAGCTTAGTAGTAAAACAGAATTGGCTCTTAACAACACGAACAAAAAAGACCACATGGATTTAAGATTCCTTAATTACTAGGTTCAAGATAACAAGCGTGTTTATCTTTCCTCTGGAGACACAAACTTATACAAGTAAAATAATTTTTTTTAAAAAGGAGGATAAATTCACAATAAACAGGAGTAAGGAAGGAACTACTAGGTCTGTAGTTTGAGCCCAGAAGCGGTCTCTGCAGGAAACCTGTGTGAGAATGAAGCCTCTGCATCTTGTTTTAACTTCTAATAGTTGGGAAATGTATAAAGTAGCTTGCCATTATCTGTGATTCTAACATTCACTGCTGTCAAAATAACTTTGCTACAGTTTCTCGTATGAGTGCTGTTTGCCTTGTAATGTTGGGTGGATTTTTATTAAGAAACAATTATCAAGTATCAAATTACCAAAGGCTAATTCAATCATTAGAATTTAAATTCTGTTTCTAAATTATTACAATATAAAAATATTTGATATTAAATATCAATTTGATAACCAATATAAACTTAGCAAAAGCTAGTTTCCAAAGCCATTCAACGTTTAATAACAGTGGCTGAAGGAGGTGCATCTTCACAAATCTCAGTCTCAGCCCCGAGCTTAAAAATCACAGTAAGGCGTTCCTGCTGCCAGCCTGTCTAACTGCTGGGTGGCAGGGGAAGTCGGCATCTATTTCTTGTGAAAATTCACAGAAACGAGGGTGGTTAAGTCTATGAGAGCAAAAGAAGTTCATGGCTGACATCACCTGTTCAATAGCACGATAGATTCAAGTGTTTTCCATAAAGTGTTTGCCAACAGATAATGTAATTCATAGCCACAACATTTAAACACCATTTTCACAAGTTTTATACATTTGTCCAGCTAAGCCTTTTTCTCCTTCACACATATTTTTACCGCTGTCAATTGTTACACGTCACAGCAGACTCCACTTCAGGTCTCACGGAATGACTGCATTCTCAACTTCTCTGAAAACAACCTTGGCTGCAGTTGTTTCATACAGGCTAGTCATAGAGACTAATTCCTTACTCTCCAACTTGGCACTGACGCTCCAATACGTATCAATAACTGGTAACAGTCACGTCAAGAACCACTTGCCTTGTTCTTCAATTGATATTGATGATGCTGCCGGAGTCCTGAGCAAGTGTTCTCACCCGAAGGCTCATCGTGTGAACAGGTTTTCTCAGGACACAGTTCTTACAGGCTGCCATCAAATGCGAAGTAAGCCGCCACTGGTAAACGGCTCTCCTGGCTTCGCTAACCAGTGAACTACCTGGAGACGGACTTTGGCTGCCTCATTTCACTTTCAAAGTTTACAAAGGAATTCTGCTGTGATGAGATACCTGCTTTACATTTTCTGGTTTTTCTGATCACTTTTTCCCTATGGGTGGCGATGCTGTGAAGACTGCGTCATCTTGTAATGCCACCTATTTGTACTCTTATAGCAACTCTGGTGTCACTGCACCATAAGCACAGGGTTTGCCATCTAGCTCTGTAACAAGATGACTCATACTCCACTTTGCCTCAAGAGAACATTTTTGCTTCTTTTCTCATTCTGACATCATAGGTTTGCTTTGGCAATTTTTAAAAATGATTAAAATAACACGGCATATTGGTACAGGTGGCACTTATTGTTGAGTTAGAATTGCCTCACTGTCACTGAAGTGACCTGGGCAGCAGTGAAAGGCTAGCGCAGCCACAGACAATACGCAAACAAACAAGTGTGAAGTGCTCCAAAACAATGCCGTTTATGGTTCCTGACATGGGACTGCGTGCAATCTTTACATGTCTCAAAACAGTAATCTTCTTTTGATCCCCCCAACTTCTTAAAAATCTGAAAACGGTCCTTAGCTCACAAGGCCTTCCAAGAACGGCTGGCAGGCAGGGTCTGGTACCACCCGCCCCCCATCTTCCCCGCCAACTCCCCGGGGCTGTAACTTGGGCACCCAAGTACCAACGCCCACAAACCATCCTTGGCCTTGCCAGACCATCTAGTCAGTGTCTTCAGAGGAAAACCCTTTGAGGGGCTGCGCATGTGTGAAAAGAGAGAGAGAGGGGCAGAGACTGTGCTTCGTTTTCTGCCTCAATAAGACCACATGCAGCTCTGTCTGCAGGGGTGGGGCTGGGTTTTTTTTGTTGTTGTTTTATTTTGCCGTTTACTGGTCCCTCACTTAATGCTCCTTCCATCCTCACTGAATATTCTTACTCTCCTAATAACAGAATGTAAGAGCAAAAGAAAAACGACCAGAACTACAGGGGGAAACTGTAGTATCAGAAAAGTATGGTTCAAATAATAAGAAAACAGTCCCAGCTACAATGGGAGTTCTGTAGGCTTCAAGAAGAATGAATGGAATAAATATTGAGAGAGTAAGTCAGAAGCTGAAAAAAAATACAGGATATAGTGAGTATGGCATAGGTTTGGCTCCTTCGGCTGCTGAGAAAAAAAGGGAAAGCAATCAGAAACTCCAAGGAAAACAATCCGTGTAAGAAAGGCATGATAGAGATATGAAGAAACAAAACTGCAGTATTAGTGTGAGTATTTGATAGAGCATATATATATACATTTTTATTGCTTAAAGTATTGTAAAGGGTATTACATATGTGTCCTTTTTTTCCCCCTGCCCTTGACAGTCCCCTAGCCTCCCCTATCCCCCAGTGTCTTATGTCCATTGGTTATGCTTATATGCATGCATACAAGTCCTTTGGTTGATAATAGAGTATATATTTGAATATTCTTTCAGTGCCATCAGAAGCTTGGCTTTAGAATTTCAGGAAAGGAACGTAATCATAGTCCACTGGGCAATGACCGATATTTACAAATCTTTCACTTACAGTCATGTTATCAATGTTTACTTAAGCAAGAGTAAAAGTATGTAAAGTATGTAGAAGGGAAGAAGGGAGAAAAAGGTAAGGGGTCACCCGGCCGGTGTAACTCAGTGGTTGAGCATTGAGCTATGAACCAGGAGGACACATGCCCAGGTTGTGGACTCGATCCCCAGTAGGGAGCGTGCAGGAGGCAGCCAATCCATGATTCTCTCACATCATTGATGTTTCTAGCTCTCTCTCCCTTCCTCTCTGAAATCAGTAAAAATATATTTAAAAAAGAAATACAGGGGTCAAAGATGTTCCCCTTGTGCCACTTCAGTTAACGCTCTGCCCACCCCCGGAAAGCCTCAGGAAAGAAGGTGCGCGTGTCCAGACAGAGGTCGAGAGGATGACCACCACGGACCAGTCCAAAGGCTCAGAATGCAGGGCCGATTCTGCTCAAGAACGTACTTTTCCTGGAGGAACTCAGCTTTTCTGTCTTCTTGGGCACACTCTGGGTACCGCCTAGTGTTCATGGTTTGCAGACCCTGAGACCAATGAATCAATCTTTATCATTTATTTCTAGCTAAAGCCTCCAGACTCTTTCTGAGTTTGTTTGACACGAGCTATCGGGGTCTGTGGGGTCATGTTGTGGGTGCAAGGCCCGGCTCCACAAGTGGTGGATGAGCAGGTTACAGAGCTGGTGAGAGAGTGTGAGTCCAGAGCCCCAGTCCCAGCTCTCCCTTCTCTCTCAGAGCTTCCCACAGAGATAGCAATAAAAGCGGCGCCGCCGTTTAATTCCTGGTAGGGAGCGATCTGCACTTCCTTCAGGGTTTTAATGATCACGGAAGTAAACTCAGCAAGTAAATGAAATGTAATGATGTTCATCTCTCCCTCATAATCATATCTGCATGGCTGGCCTGGGTTCCAAAGCCAATATGAAAACCAAACTGCAAGGCTTATCTCTTAGGAGACAAAAGTGAGGGAAGTTAAAAGTGCTCTGTCAAGTCTTAGGAGAGGATCCAACCTGCCCCAAAGGTGAGAGAGTCACCTAGCCATCATACATGTAGGAGTCTGAGGTCAACAAGATATTGTACTATAATCATCATGGCTGCAATAGATAAATATGAAATTATAATGCAGACATGAACTCTGCATAGAATCTGGCTGTAAGAATAAAAGGTAAAAAAAAAAAAAGAAGTCATTTTAACCAATTGGATTAATGAGGGAGTGGAGACAGCTACACCCTCACCTAAAAGGGAGATTTCTACAAGGAAAGAGGGTTTCAAAATCTATGTATAGACACATAGATTACAATGAGCGCATTTATTATTTAAAGTTTCTTGCTGTCTCCAAATTTAACTACACATGGATTTAATAATAGACAACCTCAAGGTGAGTACAAATTTAAATAGATGAGAGGTAAAGATTACACACGATGGATTAGGCATATTACGCCGTCTGCTCGGTATACTGTGCTACTCTGTCACCAGGAAAAAAACCACACAAGCGACTTAGAATTTCAGTCAATCTCTCTCTCATGCCCCTGTCTCATTTGTACTTCCTAAGACCAGAGGAAGTGCTGAAAATGTCCTGGGAACACTTTCTGGGTCAGTGAATTCTCTAATCATTCTGGTTATTTGATAGGAACTTGATCCTCTTTGAAATTCATTAGTCTTTATTTCCTCCCCACTCATTAAGACAAACTAATTATAAGGCTAGGACAGCCGTGGGCAAACTACAGCCCGCGGGCCGGATCCTGCCCCTTTGAAATGAATAAAACTATTGAAAAAAAAGGCCGTACCCTTTTATGCAATGATGTTTACTTTGAATTTATATTAGTTCACACAAACACTCCATCCATGCTTTTGTTCCGGCCCTCCGGTCCAGTTTAAGAACCCATTGTGGCCCTCGAGTCAAAAAGTTTGCCCACCCCTGGGCTAGGAGATACTATACTTAGGAAAGTAATACATAAAGGGAAAAATTTTCCATTAGCGACTTGAATGCCCCACACCTCAAAGCAATGACAGGAGTTGTACAGCTCCTTAAAATATCTGAGCCGTGAAGAATCAGTGAGCACCTAGTGAAAAAGCTGCACAAAAAACGTGCAGAAAGCCCTCATGTTCTTGTCTTATTCACAGGCTCAGAAAAAGGCAATGAAAGGTAAAGAAATGATACGGCTCGCAGCAGTCTTCATTCCATCAGAAAAGGAGCTGAACAATTCTAGCAAGGCAATTTTAATTCAATTCTTTAATTCAACAACTATTTTCTAAAGAGGTTTTTTTTTTTACATGTTCTCCGTGTACAACAGAGCAGACACACACCTACTGAATAAGAAAAGGCATGTTTCTTGCATATATAACAAATTCAAGCAAGCATGCAAAGTTTTTCATCTGTTGTCTCACTTTGGATGGGATGGCATCCTATTAAACTAGGGATATTCAGGTAAAAGAAATGTGAATAAATCCTCCACGAGGGCAGAGACCTTACATCTTGTTCATACCTGTTCCCAGCATCTGGAACAGAGTTGGCACACATTAGGTGTGCAGTATTTGCAGACTGACTAAGTGAACAGACTCTACCTTTGTGTTCCTGCCTTTGGGTATATACTAAGGACAAGCAGGTGCACTGACAAGAAAACTGGTCAGGTCAGATGGGGTTTACGTGATTCCTGAAAACTCTGTGGAAATCATTGCTAAAACCTGACTTAGTAGCTAATGTCATATGAGAGGCTGATGCATGAAAATAAGTTCAATTCGGCAATTAATTACGGAGCTATTATGTTTGCGTTCACACATTTCAGGAATCTGCACAGCTTTATTACCGAGAACAGCCATCTCCTCCATTCCAATTCCTTTCCCTCTGATCTCTCCTCAGCCTACAGCAACCTGTTGCCTGCTCCCAGCGCGGCACTGGCCAAGGTGAGCAATGGCTCCAGCTGCCAAGCCCAACAGACACCTGATGTGTCAATGGCATCAGCATAGGTTAGCGGTCCCACACTCTCACTCTCCCACGCTGGCTGCTGCATTAACGTGCCCAGTTCTTCTCTACCTGACACCTGCATGCATCGGTCCCTTAGCCTCGGCCTAGGCCTCGTCTTCGTTTTTACTATTTTGGTTTTATTAAAAACAAAAGGCAAGCCTGGCTGGTGTGGCTCAGTGGTTGAGCTCTGACCTATGAACCAGGAGGTCACGGTTTGATTCCTGGTCAGGGCACATGCCCGGTTACGGGCTCAATCCCCAGTAGGGGTGTACAGGAGGAAGCTGATCAATGATTCTCTCATCTTTGATGTTTCTATCTCTCTCCCTCTCCCTTCCTCTCTGAAATAAATAAAAATATATTTTAAGAAAAGGCAAAACTTACATGTAAAATAGGACCCTTGGTTTTCATCTACCAAATATATATATACTAGAGGCCTGATGCACGAATTTTGTGCAAGAGTAGGCCTTCCTTCATCCGGCTGCTGGCACCGGCTTCCCTCTGGCACCCGGGACCCAGGCTTCCCTGGCAGCCCCGTCTTTGTCTGGAAGGTTGTCCGGAAGGACATCTGGTCTAATTAGCATATTACGCTTTTATTATTTTATTTTCCATCACCTTTATCATCTCTCTGCTCTCTTCTACCTCCCTGCTCCTCCCCTGTCCCTCACATTCACCACACTCCAGGTCCATGAGTTCTCTTTTTCTTTTTTGCTCAATCCCTCCCTTATCCCCCAACAGAGCTGTCTACCTGCTCTCTATCTATGAGTCTGTCTCTATTTTACTTGGTAGCTCAGTTTATTCATTAAATTCCACATATGAGTAAATTATATGGTACTTGTCTTTCTCTCACTGGCTTATTTCACTTAGCATAATATTCTCCAGGTCCATCCATGCTGTCACAAAGGGTAACATTTTCTTCCTTTTTACGGCACAGTAGTATTCCATTTCCATTGTGTAAATGTACCATAGCTTTTTTATCCGCTCTTCTACTGATGGGCACTTGGGCTGCTTCCAAATCTTAGCTATTGTAAATAATGCTGCAATGAACATAGGGGTGCATATATTTTTTCCAATTAGTGTTTCAGGGTTTTTTTGGATAAATTCCCTGAAGGAGAATTGCTAGGTCATAAGGCAGTTCCATTTTTAGTTTTTTGAGGGAGCTCCACACTGCTTTCCACAGTGGCTGTACTAGTCTGCATCCCCACCCACAGTGCATGAGGGTTCCCTCTTCTCCACATCCTCGCCAACACTTACACAATGACGTATCACCTCACACCTGCTAGGCCTCATCTTTTCTTCTCTTTCTATACCCTCTACCTATTCCATGTTCACCTGCTCCAATGGCTTCAAGCAATACGCCTATAACTCCCAAATCTCTCTCCTGAGCTCCAGTCCCAAAGGCCTGCTGGGGAGCTCCGAACTCGGGCTGAAAATCTGACATAACCAGAATGAAAATGATCTTTACTCTTCCACCCCCCAACATTTCCCTCCCCATGTTCCCTGGGATGCCACCATTCACCCCGCTGAGCACTCAGAAAGGTGCCTGCCTCTCATCCCCATCCAACCCTTCGACCCACTTCCCTCCTTCTCCACTGGCACTTCCCTCCTGAAGGTCCCCCCATTTTCTCCCCTGGACTAGTCTCCTCACATCCACCCTGGCTCCCTTTCAATCCAAAGTGATCTTTTTAAAGTGAAAATGTTGTCTTGTCATATCTTGTTTAAAACTATCCATGGCTTCCTTGTTTTTAGGATACAAACCAAAACCCTTGCCTGGCCAGCATGGCTCAGTGGTTGAGCATTGACCTATGAACCAGGAGGTCACGGTTCTATTCCCGGTCAGGGCACATGCCCACATTGCAGGCTCTATCCCCAGTGTGGGGGGTGCAGGAGGCAGCCGATCATGATTCTCTCTCCTCACTGATGTTTCTATCTTTCTCTCCCTCTCCCTTCCTCTCTGAAATTAATAAAAACAAATCTTTAACAAGGTCTAAGAGCCTGATGACTCTGCCTCCCTCTCCCTCTCCAGACTTTTTGCACCACTCTCGTTACCACCATCCTTAATAGGTCTCCTTCTAGAATCAACAGTAAAGAATGACTCAGGAAGACCTTAAAACAGGGGTCCTCAAACTACGGCCCATGGGCCGCATGCAAATACAAATATTGTATTTGTTCCCGTTTTGGTTTTTTTTACTTCAAAATAAGATATGTGCAGTGTGCATAGGAATTTGTTCATAGTTTTTTTTTAAAACTATAGTCCGGCCCTCCAACGGTCTGAGGGACAGTGAACTGGCCCCCTGTTTAAAAAGTTTGAGGACCCCTGCCTTAAAATATGCTATATTCTGAAAGCCTCAAACAAGAAGGAACAACGCCCACAGGCATTCCCAATCAAATGGTTTTTTGTTTGTAATTTAAAGGGGGCCCTCATTATTCACATTAATCAGGAGTAGTTTTGAAATAGCTTTTGTTGCTATGTGGCTATACACTGTGTATCATGTAAAATGATTCCAAGTGAAAAAACGGCTTACTCTTGTCAGAGATCGAGGTCACTAAACTTCTATGAGGTTCCAAAGATCCTTTCAGCCAGTGACTCCCAGAGTTTTCCAGATCAGTAACACAATTAAGAGGGGCCCAGCACACGGGAGTCCAAATTTTTATTCTCCCAGGAGGAGATGTTAAACAAAACAAAAACACACACACATAAAAGAAAGAACACCTTAACAACAAAAATTGGAAGGCTGTAAAATCAGAATAAAAGCCAACATTCTGACTTAATAATTTTAGTTGCATGCTCTCCTCCTTCTCATTTCAGGAAAGACTTAGGAAAGCAGCTTCCCAAACTGACCTCAGTAGCTGGGCTCGACTGTGACAACCACTATTCTAGGTAAGAACTATTAAAGTCATGGAGTCAGCTGGTTCTTCTTGTTTTAAAAACAGCCTTTAAAATACTTTTGCTTAAAAAAGTAAAGTATTGGGAAAGAAGGAAAAAAGCAGCCCCTGACAGCTGAAACTTCTCTGAGATGTACAACTAGACCTGAGTGTGATCACATGCTGGTCGGACACCCACGGCCAGGCCACTTCTGTTCCCCTTTTTGGATCTAACCAACCTCCCAAAATTCCCACCCCAGTGAGGCAGCATAAAACCCGACAAAGCAAGGCCACTCATGATTCTGTGTCAGCGCGGACGACAACAAGGGTGCTATGCAACCCACAAAATACCAAACACCCCCTTCTCTTGCTAAATGAATGACTTGTCTTCTTTACCCAATCAGGGAATTGCCCCACTTTCTAAAAGCATTCAATGTACAGCAAACCCCCGATCCCTTAGCTGCACCTCCAGATCACACAACCGAACTCTCAATTATGAAACAGGTTCTTCCTAACGCCGGTCCTGCGAGCCCCCTCCCCCCCTTACCCATGCTGTGCTTTCTCCCTCCCCACAAAGAGTAATAGTTTGTTGAACTACCAGTTGTGATTCCTGGGGAGTTTGGCTGAAGGGCATGGATGGTATCAAAGTCATGATTTCTTTAAACACCCCCTGATTCCAACCACTTCAAAGCAATTCCCTACCCACGCTAAACACACTCATTTTATGTTTCCTTATACTCTCCCAATCCTTGTCCACATGCACATACCGTGCATCCTTCTGTTACTGAAATCATTGTGCATACTCCTTCGTACTCTGCTTTTACTTGCTTAACACCATAACCTTTTTAAACATTTATTTTTTTTTATCGATTTCAGTGAGAGAGGGAGGGAGAGAGAGAGAGAAACATCAATGATGAGCGAGAATCATTGAACGGCTGCCTCCTGCACGCCCTACACTGGGCATCGAGCCCACAACCCGGGCCTGTGCCCTGACCTCCTGGTTCACAGATGGATGCTCAACCCCTGAGCCGGGGCAGCCATTAATAACAACTTTCAATGGCTGAATATTAATCCCACCATGTTTTATTCATAAAGCTTCTCTCCTTGGAGAAATACTAGCAAAAGAGCCACAGAGTACACATCTTGCTCCTACTTGTCAGCATCCTCTCTAAGCTGTTCTAGATCCTCCTCCAGCCTCAGGTCAAGTCCCACTTATCTGATCGACTGGCCAAGAAAAATGCGGTCTCGTGGCTTTTAAAGGGGAGAATGATGAAAGCGCAGCAGCGCGGGTGTCAGGAGGCCGCGTCTGGGCGCTTCAGTAAACAAAAGCGTGACCTCTGGCTAGACATTTCCTCCCGGCCGCTTCCTCCTCGTCTGCGGAGTCCGCGCCGGGCTGCTGCCTGGGTGTCCAGCCTGTTCCCGTCACCGGCGGGGAAAGAACCGCAGCGCGGGACAGGCGTCCGCATGACCCGGGGGGTGGGCGGGGGGGGGGGCGCGGCCACGCGGGGCCCGGGCCGCTCCCACTGCCCCGGCGGGGGCGCCAGGGGCCGCGGCTGCACCGCCCGGAGCACCGCGTCAGGGGCCGGGGACGCCCGAGTCACCAGGCCGGCCGGCCGTCGCTCCAGTGAGCCATCCATGCACACAGGTCGCCTGGAAGTTTTTCGCTTCTCAGCGGTTCAGAATGCGCGCGCCCGGAACGGGGGGCACGAGGGCACCCCCTGAAAATGGGGGTGTAAGTCACAGCCTCCGTTCTGCGGAGCCCAGGAGCTCCCTGACAGGTGTGCTGCTAACAGCGGGGCCCCCTCCACCTGCACCCCCTGTGTCCCCCGCGCAGGAAACCGCCGACGCCCGTCCAGCTGCAGCGGGGACCAGGTGTCCCCACGCCCCGCTTCCCCGCCACGCCCGCACCTGCGACCCTCGAGCTCACCCACCGGCGGCGCGTGCTGCGCCACGGCCACGGCCGCGGCCACGGCCAGGAAGCCGGCGCTCAGGCGACTCCGGCCCAGCATCGTCCCAGCCGCCGACGCCGCTCGGAGACGCGCAGAGGCCGCGAGAGGCACCTCCTGGGCCGGGGCGGACCGCGCCCTCCGCCACGTGACGCGCGCCCGGAACGTACCACCGCGGCGGGGGGGGGCCGGGCCCGGAGGAGACGGGGCAGGAGGGCGGGATGGCGCTCCTCGGTGTCGCGGGGAGGGCGGTAGGGGCAGAGTCACCCTTCCGCCCCGGCGTGGAGGAGAAGGGACCCCCAGGATGGTTGGCAGGGCGGGCGGTAAGGCCGTGCTGTGGTCGGACCCCCCTCCCGCGGGCAGTGGTTGGGCCGAGCCGCAGCCCCGCCCCGACGGGGTGGCTCCCGGGCGGGATCCTGCTCCGCGGCTCCCGGCGCGGACTTCGAAGCCTGGGGAGCGGGGGCCTCCCGGGTCCGACCACAGGTGGCAGGAGGCGGGAGGTCTCGCTCCCCTCGGCCCGGTGCCAACTGTGCAACATCCTCACATGGCCCGGGGTGAGGGCTGCGCTGGGGCCGCTCGGTACCAAATTCCCAGGAAACGGACCCAACCCACAAACCCACCTTTGCCCGAAGTGAGTGAGGCTATTCATCCCGACCCTGGGCCGCTGGACGGGCTCGGGTGTCTGGGGCCGGGAGGGGGGCGGGGGGGCATGGAGACCCCATGCTGCGAATTACCCACTTAGGCTTTCGCAGCAGATGACCGGCCACGGAACGGAGGCTTCCGTGACGGCGCCTAGCCAGCGGTTCTGAACCTGTGGGTCGCGACCCCTTTGGGGATCGAACGACCCTTTCACAGGGGTCGCCTAAGACCATCGGAAAACACATATATAATTAGATATTGTTTTTGTGATTAATCAGTATACTTTAATTATGTTCAATCTGTAACAATGAAATTGGGGGCCATCACAACATGAGGAACTGTATGAAAGGGTCGCGGCATTAGGAAGGTTGAGAACCACTGGAACTTAGACTCCGGCGGGGTGAACCCTCCCCCGGATGTGTGCAGCCTCCGCGGCTGTGTGCTCGCCCCTAGCTGAAGGGCTGCAGGTCGCAGGACTGAGCTGACCTGCAGGAGGGTCGGCAGCCCGAAAGCGGCAGGTGACAGGTGTCTGTGCCTGGCATTCGTGCCTTCGGTCACCCTGGTAGGATGCGTTACTTAAAAGTCCAGCAGGAAATCCTCGCCTTCTCATTGAGTCTCTGACATTTCAACCAGCGTTTTTTCGTTCCTATAAAACCCAGAATACTGTCACTAACATCTTCATACATTTGTGTGTGTGTGTGTGTGTGTGAGAGAGAGAGAGAAATTGCAATTTTACCCATTTTGTATTACTTCCTTAGAAAAACAATCCTTTTGTTGGAAATGAGAACTTGATGTTTTGGGGGGTATGTGCGTTTTTTCTAGGCTTTTTTTTTTTTTTTCCGGAACATGAGTCTTTCTCTTTGAGGAGGAAGTTTGACTTTTGAAATATAACACATGATTAAAGTGAGTTCCTGATTCAACATTAAGCAAGCAGATCATTGACATGCTCACGAATTCAAAAAATGTTTACTGTCGACGTACAGTGTGCCAAGCAGGGAACAAAAAAGGCAATTCTTTCCTCATCAGGTTTTCAGTCTAGAAGAGAAGTAGACAATAAGCATCTTACTGATGCTTAGGATGCTAGACGGCAATAAATGTCACGTAGTAAATGCAGAGGAAGGGGATCAAGAGCAGGGAGAGGCACAATGTTAAAAAGATGGGCGGCGTGGGCATTGTTGCGAAAGTGATGTTTGAGCAGAGATTTGAAAGGGGTGAGGGAGGTGGCCTTGGGGATGCCCAGGGAGGAGGATTCCAGGCAGAGGTAGCAGCTGGAGCAAAGGCTTACCTGTGAGAATGTGCCTGGCGTGTCCTGCTAATGCAGTACATCAGCGTGAGTGGAGCAGAAGGAAGAAGGGGAAGAAGTAGACAAGCCCGAGAGGGAAGGCGGGTAGGGCAGATTATATGGGCCATTAGGAGCCATTGTAAAAGCCCTGGCTTCACTCTGGGCAAATGGGTAATGTGTAAATAGGTCGAATTCCTGTTGGACCTAGAGATAAATAGCTATTTGGATTAAAGATCATTCACCTTAAATACTACTGAGGGCACTTCAAACATTTTTTTTTTCCTATGAGAGGATGTTAATTGGTGGCAAAACCAGATTCCTTATGCAGAAACCCTATTTTGTCATAATATTCTTAGGCACAATTTTCGTATAATTTTGCATTTAACTTTCAAAGGCCTTTTATATGCTGTTTATCCGATTTTCAGACAAATTAAGAATTTATTCTACTTGCCTAAAATTATACCATTTTGTGCATTATTTCTTCTTACAATACATCCTTTTTCTGTTTGTTTTTTAACCTAACCGATTCTTCAATACTAGAAATGCACAGAAAGCCAAGGCAAGGCGTGTGGCCATAGGAAACCCTGCCATGGTTGGAGGTATACTGACATATTAATAGAAAATAGTATTTAAATGGACAAATGAATGACTGTGTCCACGGGAAGGGTGGTTCAAATACTACCTTCACAGCAAGCATCAAGTATAAGGTTTGGGTGACCTGCTTACTATGCAAGAGTCAGCATCGGTAATCAAATTGTTTATCAGAATAGCTGAAGTGCTTGGCAAGCTGTGGACCTTCTCTAATCTCCTACCTAACATTCCTAGGTTCCTGAGCTGGAGCCTTGATTTAAAATCATTGCAATCTAATTACCCCACCCTAAATGAAATCTATCACACATAATAACATCACATTAACCAGAACAGGTATGACTTGATTTATAAAACTGAATATTAAAAAAATGCATTCTAGCCCTAACCGGTTTGGCTCAGTGGATAGAGCATCGGCATGCAGACTCAAGGGTCCCAGGTTCGATTATGGTCAAGGGCATGTACCTTGGTTGCAGGCACATCCCCAGTGGGGAGTGTGCAGGAGGCAGCTGATCGGACAATGTTTCTCTCTCATCGATGTTTCTGGCTCTCTATCCCTCTCCCTTCCTCTCTGTAAAAAATCAATAAAATATATTAAAAAAAATGTATTCTAGATCAAGAAACATAGTTCTAAATATAAACATTTACCAGAGTAATTGCCAATCGGTACTTTTGTTTAAAGAAAAAGGCTTAGTATATTTAAAATGTACTCTTGCGTTTCAAAGCTTAGATTTTTGTCCATTTTCAGGAGAATGAAAGATGTAAAAAATGGGAAAATCAGAGGTCATGCAAAATTACCACACAATTCTTTCTCTCCAGTAGCTTTATCACACTAAGAAAGAGTACTTGTTTTCGGCTTTACTTTTCCATAGAAAAATATGTTAAATCATTACCTTCAGCTCAAGGTATTTCATTACACACCTACTAATTTAGTGCTCACATTTAATCTAATTGTCCTCCCCATATAATGGCAAAATAAAATAGTTAGCTTAATTATCCGTCACTTTTTAACATATATATATATATTTGATTTCAGATGTCCTTTGATTTACATGCCCCCCCGCCCCAAATCTTATATATATATATATATATTGACTTCAGAGAGGAAGGGAGAGAGACATCAATGAAGAGAGAGAATCATTGATTTGGCTGTCTTCTGCCCACCCCCTACTGGGGAGTGAGCAGGCAATCCAGGCATGTACCCTTGACCCGAATTGAACCCAGGACCCTTCAGTCCACAGGCCGACGCTCTATCCACTGAGCCAAACCGGTTTCGGCTATCTTTCTGTTTCTTTGTGAAACATTTTTGATGTTGGATTGAGTCTCATACCTGAGCCAAGTTCGAGTTTGAAGAGCCATTTATCATCCTCTTTCCACTTTCTTTGATAAGACACATGTTTCTGACCTGACTTATCCAGTCAACTCAAATCCAATCATCTCTAAACCTTTTTGTTGATGACTTTATATTCCTGCATACTTTCATTTTTACATAAACGATTACAGTTACCTATTTAATGCTCCAACAAGTTGTTTCTCATAACTTTGTGATAAATTCATGTATCCTCTCAATAAATTTTGAGCACTTGCTCTATATGCTGGGTAAACTAGTGAACAAATGACCCCTGCCCTCCTGGCAAACAGGCTTGTGGAAGAGGAAAATTAAGATTTGGGGCGGGGGTGCGGGGTGTAAATCAAAGGACATCTGAAAAACTCTCTTTTTTACAAATATATTTTTATTGATTTCAGAGAGGAAGGGAGAGGGAGAGAGATAGAAATATCAATGATGTGAGAGAATCATGCCCCACACTGGGAATCGAGCCCACGACTTGGGCACATGCCCTGACCAGGAATCGAACCCTGACCTCCTGGTTCATAGGTTGACACTCAATCACTGAGCCACACTGGCTGGGCTGGAGAACTTTCAGTACATTTAGCTTATTATTCCTTACTCTAACCTCTAGTTTAATGTTGTGGATGCTTCACCAACCTCAGTTCCACTCCTCCATTATGCAGCAGCCATAGGATTAGGATGATCCACATCCTTATCCTTTGTCTTACCTCCGTAGGTGGGCCTTGCCTGGCCTGACCTTTAAGGTTCTCCTAGCTCTGTTGCCCCTGTACTTAACTTCAACCTTAGCCACTGGGACTATTGAATCCAACAGGCCATGGTGTGGAACTCAGGGCTTTTGTCCTGTGATTGAGGCTCTTGTCCTTTCTCTTCTAACAGGAAAGAAAGCTGGTAGTTCCCATTGCTGCTGGCATTCATGTTGTTAACCTGTAGGGCGGACCCTGAGGATGAATAGATACTGTGGGCAGCACAGAAGAGAGATGGGAAGAAACTGGGTCATTAAGACATTGTTAAGCTGCTAGATCAACCATTCACAGAGCCTGTCCAACAGCTGGACTCTTCATGAACGTGGGCCATCATTCTTCTTTATCATTTGATCCAGGTCAAGTTGGTTTGATTGCAGGTGGCATTATTGTATCTGAGAGTATCCTTACAGATGTGCTCACTAGAATAGGTATTTCTACCTTCTCAAAAGCAGAGGAGGATTTATTGTAAAACTGTACCACTTCAGTTTCAGGACCTCCCTTGCTCTGGCCTCTTCCTAGCCTTCTACCTAATTTTGCACTTGTAATTTTTTTTTTGTTTTGTTAAAGAAGACCATTCAAATTGTATAAGCTTCAGGCCTCACAAAACCTGGATCTACTGTCAGATGTTTGGGGGAGAAAACGTCCATCTTTCTCTCCAGTTCCCTCAATTCTTACCTCCCTAGGGAGGAGTGACTTACCTAAATGGTAAGTGGTGGGAAGGGTCACTGTGGGCCGGCCTCTCTGGCTCTGGCATTGAGACCTGCCAGCCCACAGTGGTAAGCTCAGTACAGCAGCCCTGGGTGACCAGCGCGACAGGGGAAGTAGTTTGACCACATCTTCCAAAATTGGCACCTCTCCAACAGACGTGTAAAACACCATGGTAACGTCATGGCTGCAAAGACTAAAGAGAGCATCACGGAGGGCTGTCACTGGGAGATTGGAGAGAAGGCAGACAAAGAACGGAGCCCCTGTAAGGTCTTGCGTCTGCTGCTTCCCAGCCCCTCCTCTCCTGCCCTCGGGGATCCCGTTCATGTTTGAAACTGGCTGTGCCCTTGGCAGGCAGTTTGCATTTGTCAAGTGACTGAGTGTCTGAGGTCATTCCAGAGGAGAAAGAGTTGGGTTCCCTTCTTGGTCTCAGGTCCGAGCTGTTTTCTTTATTTCAGTGTAATCGGCAGTAAAGCTGTGGTTGATCCCCATCTGATGCCTGTGTCTATTTCTCAATTGTTTCCCAACTTGGATGGTAAGGAGAGGAATTATCACCCTGAAATGACAACAAAAGTCAGCAATAGCAAATATAGTAACAGTGTATGTATGTGAAGTGCTGTATGATCAACTAAAAGGACCGAGCAGATCACTAGGTTCTATGAAAGATACACATGCAATAAAAAATGGATTCCTGCCCTGCCCGGTTTGGCTCAGTGGATAGAGCATCAGCCTGTGGACTCAAGGGTCCCAGGTTCGATTCCTGTCAAGGGCATGTACCTTGGTTGCGGGCACATCCCCAGTGGGGAGTGTGCAGGAAGCAGCTGATTGATGCTTCTCTCTCATCGATGTTTCTGGCTCTCTATCCCTCTCCCTTCCTCTCTGTAAAAAATCAATAAAATATATTAAAAAAAAAATGGATTCCTGATCAGGGGCTTTACAACTGGAAAAGACAATTATATATATACTAGGGGCCCGGTGCACGAAATTCGTGCACTGGGTGTGGGGGGCGGGGGGGGAGTGTCCCTCAGCCCAGCCTGCCCCCTCTCACATACTGGGAGCCCTCAGGCGTTGACCCCCATCACCCTCCAATCGCAGGATTGGCCCCTTGCCCAGGTCTGACACCTCTGACAGAGGCGTCAGGCCTGGGCAGGGACCCCCATCTCCCTCTGATCGCTTGCTCCACCCCCCGCCCAAGCCTGACGCCTCTGACCCAGGCTTCAGGCCTGGGCAAGGGGACCATCATATCCCCCCAATCCCCAGCTCCGCCCCCCACCCAGGCCTGATGCCTCGGCCAGAGGAGTTGACCCTCATCACCCTCCAATCACCAATCACTGGATCGGCCCCTTGACCAGGCCTGAGGCCTCCGGCAGAGGTGTCAGGCCTGGGCAGGGGACCCCCAGCTCCCCGTGGTTGCAGGCTCCACCCCTGCCCAGGCCTAACGCCTCTGGCCTAGGCATTAGGCCCGAGCAGCGGGGACCTGCAGTGGCAGCCGGGGGCGCCGCGATCGCGCGGGCTCCGCCCCTGCCCCTGCAGGACGCCTCTGGCTGAGGCGTCCGGCCCGTGCAGTGGGGACCCGCAGCTGCAGTGGCCCCGCAATCGTGGGCTTCACTTTAGGCCCAGGCAAGGGACCCCTAGCTCCTGGGACTGCCCAGCTCCCATCGCTGGCTCCACCCCTACTTCCTGCTATCACTGGCCAGGGCAGAAAAGGCACCTGATTCTCAGATCATGGCTGGGGGGCAGGGCAAAGGCGGCCCCAGGGCCTCCTTTGCCCTGCCCCCCACCTCTTAGCTCCCCCCTGGGTTTCAGATCACTGTCATTGGCAGGGGGCTTCTTCCTGCTTTCCCTTTCGCCTCCCTGCATTGTGCCTACATATGCAAATTAGCCGCCATCTTGTTGGCAGTTAACTGCCAATCTTAGTTGGTGCCGGGAGCCGGTCCATCCTTGCTGTTTCAAGGGACCTGGCATATATGGCATACTGTTCTTAATATGTTTGCTCACCTTCTAGGCACTATGTGTTTTAACCAAGGTCTCTGAGAAAGGTTGTTTCCCCAGGTAGGGATTTTCCCCTGAAGTTAGGGAGGGAATAAAACCTCTTAACTAAGTGCCAGGTGGGTAATTAATCACTTTAACTACGAACAATCATGCTTAAGCTACATAATCTTTACTCCCTGGAATGGAGATAAGAAACGCCCTAACCTTTGAAATAGAGATTGATAGGATTGGAATCAACTGGTATAAATACAGATGTAAGAAGACAGAGAGAGAGACAGAACCTAGGCACAGAACCTACACAGAACGTTCTCTAGGGACAGAAGAACTTCGCTGGAGAGAACATGGCAAAAGGTCCTGGACAGAAACTGGCCTCAGAACCTAGAGACAGAACCTAGCGAGAGAACATGGCAACAGATCCTAGACTGAACCTGACTACAGAAATTGGCAAGAGAACCTGACTAGAACCTGGTGACTGAACCTGGCTGGAGAACCTGGACCGAACCTGGCTGGAGAACCTAGTGAGGGAACATGACTACAGAACCTGGCTGGAGAACCTGGAGAACCTAGCAAGAGAACATGGACACAGAACCTGGCTGGAGATCCTAAGCAGAACCTTTCTGGAGAGAGACCAGAACTTGGCTGGAGATCCTGGCTAGGCTGCTGATCAACTGAACGCTGTCTCCGTGTCATTCCTTCTTCGCCGACTCCGTCCACACCTTTGGGGACCCCTGGACCCGCTGGGGTTGGACCCCGGCAAGTTGTCAGTTAACTGCCAATCTTAGTTGGCAGTTAATTTGCATATAGCCCTGATTAGCCAATGAAAAGGGTAGTGCCGTACGCCAATTACCATTTTTCTCTTTTATTAGTGTAGATACTAGAGGCCCGGTGCACAAAAATTTGTGCACTCAGGGGGGAGAGGGGGTCCCTCAGCCTGGCCTGTGCCCTCTCGCAGTCTGGGACCCCTCGGGAGATAACGACCTGCTGGCTTGGGCCTGCTCCTGGGTGGCAGAGGGCAGGCCCAATCCCTAGGTGCAGCCCCTGGTCGGGCTCAGAGCAGGGCCAATTGGGGGGTTGGGGCACCGCCCCCTGTCACACTCAAGGCAGGGTCGATAGGGAAGTTGCGGTGCCACCCCCTGTCACGCACAGAGCAGGGCGGATCAGGGGGTTGGGGTGCTGCCCCCTGTCATGCACAGAGCAGGGCCCATCAGGGGGGTTGGGGCTCCGTACCATGTCACACACAGAGCAGGGTTGATCAGGGGGTTGAGGAGCTCCCCCCTGTCACGCACAGAGCAGGGCCGATCAGGGGGTTGAGGAGCTCCCCCCTGTCACGCACAGAGTAGGGCCAATAGGGGAGTTGGGGCACCAACCCCTGTCACACACAGAGCAGGGCGGATCAGGGGGTTGGGGCACTGCCCCTGTCACACACAGAGCAGGGCAGATCAGGGGTTTGGGGTGCCACCACTGTCACAGTCGGGGCAGGGCCAATGGGGAGGTTATGGCTCTACCCCGTCACACACAGAGCGGGGCCCATGCGGGGGGCGGGGGGGGGGGGGTTGGGGCGCCGCCCTCTATCACCCACAGAGCAGGGCCAATCAGGGGGTTGGAACTTTGCACCCTGTCACACACAGAGCCGCAGGGCGATCAGGGGGTTTGGGCGCTGCCCCCTGTCACGCTGATCCCGGTGCCGGGAGGCATATTACCCTTTTACTATATAGAATAGAGGCCTGGTGCACGGGTGGGGGCTGGCTGGTTTGCCCTGAAGGGTGTCCTGGATCAGGGTGGGAGTCCCCACTGGGGTGCCTGGCCAGTCTGGCTGAGGGGCTGAGGGCCGTTTTCAGGCTGACGGGTGACTGAAGCTCCCAACCGCTCCTTTTTTTCTTTTTTTATTCTGGGCCAGCTTTAGCTCTGAGGCCTCGGCTGCTGAAAACAGGTGTCTGGCCTTTGTTTACCGGCTGTATTTGATACAATGTTGCGGTCCAGCTGGCTGAAGCCTGGCTGAGTAAAGCAGGTTTCTGGGGTTTTTTTAGCTTCTATATTTGCAACATAGTTGCTTAGAGTTGCAGCTGAGAGGCCGGCAAGTCAGGCGGGGAACATTGGAGTCCTCCGTCACTGAAGCAAGCAAGCCTCCCTGTTCGCATCAGCTGCCTGGCTGCCGGCCGCCATCTTGGCTGGCAGTTAATTTGCATATCTCCCTGATTAGCCAATGGGAAGGGTAGCGGTCGTACGCCAATTACCATCTTTCTCTTTTATTAGATAGGATATATATATATATATATATATAGAGAGAGAGAGAGAGAGAGAGAGAGAGAGAGAGGCTGACCACAATTCAGACATATCCTATATAATAAAGAGCTAATATGCTAATTAGACCAAACAGCAGAACGACCGTCCTTACAGCCAAAGCTGGGGCTTTGGGGTTATGAGGGCCAAGCCCCTTGCATGAATTTTGTGCATTGGGCCTCTAGTTTTTCACACCTGACTCACTGTCACTGTTTCTAATATGATTCCCGTCAACATTCTTTTTTATTTTTATGTTTTAATTTTCTCTTGTCAGCATTCTTGGTGATTAAAATGTCCACAGAGACAATCCTTCCAATATTCTGGTTTCTGGACCTCTTCTCTTGCAATGTTCTTGGCCTCTATTTTATCTTACTACCCAATTCCACAATTGTATCTTAGATATTGGAGCACTTCATTTTTCTTTGGAATACCATTTTCTGTTGATTCTTCTCTTCCTTACTGGCTACCTCTTGAACAACCTCGGTTGGTTTCACCTGATCAGCTGACCTCTGTCTGTAGGGGTGGCCCTGGGCTCAGTCTTCAGATGCCTTATTTTTCTTTACCTATGCTCACCCCTTATGTGATCTCATCCAGTCTGATGACTTTAATGCCTTTGTTATATCGATGACTCTTCAATCTATGTCCCCAGCGCAGATCTCTTCCCTGAACTCAGACTCTTCTATCTAGCTGTCTTCTCGACATCACCTACTGTGGATATCTCATAGGCATCTTAAACTTATCTATCATGTCTAAAAACGAACTCTCTTCTCTCTTTTCTGTGTCCCAATCCACATTGTTGCTTTCTCAATCTTCCCTACCTCATTTTCTACTTTGCTTTAGGCCAGATCTTACAGTCACCTTTGACTCTTCTTTCTTACCACACACCCAGCACACTAGTAAATCCTTTTGGCTCTACCTTCAAAATATATTATAGCAGAATCCAACCACTTCTCACCGCTTCTGCTTCTGCTTCTGCATAGGTTCAAGCGATTCTCCTCTGGATCATTGCAATAAACTCATAATTGGTTCCCCGGCCTTTTCCCATCCCCTATCTACTTTCCACATAAATCAGATCATGTCACTCTTCTCCTCAGAATCCTCCAGTGAATGAAAGTCAGTGATCTTACATGACTTACAAAGTCACCCAGCGTCTGGCTAGCCTCCTGCTACTTCTCTGATCTCATTTCCTACCAGCTCCACCTTTTCTCATCAAGCTTGGCCACACTGGTCTTCCACACGGACTTGAAACATGCCAAGTATGTTCTACCTGAGGAGCTTTGTACTTAGTGCTCCCTCTCTGCAATGTTCTTTCCCACATATACCTACGTGGCCAAGGCAAATGCTCAAGTAGCCCCTTGTTCTGGACGCCTTCCCACAGCATCATATGTCACATAAGGCTCCACAGGTCCTCCTCACCCTCCTTTCCCCACTGGACCTGACTCCAGTCATCATCACCATCTGGCCTACACATACTTACTTTTTCATTTGTTTAGCATCTGGCCTCTTTTGACTAGAATGTACGCTCCCCAGGGCAGGGATTTTGTTTTGTCTGCTACTTTGTGTTAGCACCTGGAACAATGTCTGGCACATAATAGCACTCAATAACAAATACTTCTGAATACATAAAACAACTAAAGGAACTGTACTAACATCACATACCAAAAGGTGTTTAAAATAATATAAGGTATCACCAAATTACAAATGGATTGTTTTCCAAAAGTTTTAAAAAAATCTTTATTGTTGAAAGTATTACATATGTCCCCATTTTCCCCCCATTGACCTCTTCTAGCCCGCCCCTGCCCCCGCCCCGCCCCTGCCCCCGCCTCCCTATTTTCTAAATGTTTTTAAGTCAGGTGTTTGGAAACCAATATGCATTTTCCATGTGAATATGAAGTAAGTGCTGTTATTACCCCATCTCATGGTTGAGAAATCTGAGGCATAGGTTAAGTAACGATGCTTAGGTCCAAGACATGTATACCTAACCACTACACTAAATTCCACTGTGTAGATGGGCCACAAAAGGTAAGCCATCAAGTTCTGATTTAAAGGATTTTATAAAAAGGAAGGACTGCAGTGAAAGACACCTATCTTACACAAGAACAGCTACATTTAGAGTCTAGATTGACCTCTTAGCTTTTTAGATTGTTCACTCAACTACATCTGTTCTCTGCTGGGCCTTTCTGCTTTCAGCAGCATATTTGCTTTCTTCCCACCCGTCAGTCTCCCAATCTTCTTGCTACCCTTCCCTCTCCAGCTTAGATTCCGTGGTCCATCATTTCAGCCCCTCACTTGCCAGTGTATTAGATGCTCTTGCTGTTTGTCCTTTCATTGCCCATTCTGTGAAATTGCAACCCTGGATGAATATAACTATTTGTATCTTCTGCATACTGTACCCGGGCTGCTGAGTTCTATGGTAGGTTTACTGATGGCAGCCATTCTGGCAGGTGTAAGGTGATACCTCATTGTCTGATGATTAGTGACACTGAGCATTTTTTCATTTGTCTCTTGGCCGTTTGTATGTCCTCTTTGGAGAAGTGTCTATTCAGGTCCTCTGCCCATTTTTTAATTGGATTGTCTGTCTTCCTTTTGTCGAGTTGTAGGAGTACTGAATATATTTTAGAAATTAACCCCTTATCGGATGCATCATTGACAAATATGTTCTCCCGTATGGTGGGTTTCCTCTTCATTTTGATGCTGATTTCTTTCTTTCTTTCTTTTTTTAAAAGGCTTGTGAGGAGCTGCAACTGCCTGTGATATTTTATTTCTTTTTTTAAAATATATTTTACTGATTTTTTTTATTTTTTTTTTTTACAGAGAGGAAGGGAGAGGGATAGAGAGAAACATGGATGAGAGAGAAACATCAATCAGCTACCTCCTGCACACCTCCCGCTGGGGATGTGCCCACAACCAAGGTACACATCCGGGAATCGAACCCAGGACTCCTCAGTCCGCAGGCTGACGCTCTGTCCACTGAGCCAAACCAGTTAGGGCTCTTTTGTTGTTTTAATAAGGAGTGCCATTCATGGCTTTTTATTTGCTATACTAGGAAGTGCTGGTTTTATAAAATCAAGGTGAAACTTCCCACTTCTTTGGGTTTGATAGGAGAGGAGAAATCCCAGGAAAGAAGGAAAGAGCAGTCAGTGTATTCAGTTTGTGGCTGTATGGAGTAAGTGGTAGATCTATCAGCACCATCCCCCAACTCCGGCATGGGAGTTGCAGTAATGGGGCGGGGAGGAGGAGCAGGAGACAGAGTAGTAAATGTGTCCTCAGACATGCAAGATGAGTTTTCATCTTTCATTTCTTATTTACACTTTATAGCAAATCAATCAGCAATTTTTTAAATATTAATGAGAAAAACAGGATCCTGATTACACTTGGAACATGGCAAGATGTGGGATTTCTTATAGATAAGATGTTTGTTGCATAGGAAAATATCAACATTGGATTGTAAAATACTTTTTATTCTATGAACTCAATAACTATTAATTATATACTGTACTAAAAAGAAAATAATTCATTAGGCTTAGAAGTAAAACACTAGCTGCAGAAAATTAAATCTAATAACACAGAGGGTTTAAGATGGAGAAAGTACACTTCAAAACTTTTACAGTGGCCCTAGCTGGTTTGGCTCAGTGGACAGAGTGTCGGCCTGCAGACCAAAGGGTCCAGGGTTTGATTCTGGTCAAGGGAAAGTACTTAGGTTGCAGGCTACTCCCTGGGCCCTGGTAGGGGCGTGTGCAGGAGGCAACCAATTGACGTGTTTCTCTAACATCGATATTTCTCTTTGTCTCTCTTCCATTCTTTTTATTTTATAATGAATATTTATTTATTTTTTAAAATATATTTTATTGATTTTTTACAGCGAGGAAGAGAGAGAGTTAGAAACATCGATGAGAGAGAAACATTGATCAGCTGCCTCCTGCACATCTCCTACTGGGGATGTGCCTGCAACCCAGGTATATGCCCTTGACCGGAATCGAACCTGGGACCTTTCAGTCTGCAGGCCGACGCTCTATCCACTGAGCCAAACCGGTTTCGGCTCTTCCATTCTCTCTTCAAAAAAAATCAATGGAAATATATCCTCAGGTGAGGATTAAAAAAGAAGAAAAAAAATTTTACAGTGAAAAGTGCAATGGTTTCTCCTACATCAATATTTCTCTTTGTCTCTCTTCCATTCTCTCTTCAAAAAAATGGAAATATATCCTCAGGTGAGGATTAAAAAAGAAGAAAAAAATTTTTACAGTGAAAAGTGCAATGGTTTCTCCTACATCAATATTTCTCTTTGTCTCTCTTCCATTCTCTCTTCAAAAAAATGGAAATATATCCTCAGGTGAGGATTAAAAAAGAAAAAAAGAGTTTTTACAGTGAAAAGTGCAATGGGTAAAAGGTGGACAGCATGTTCCAAGAGGGTCATTCTGAGCTGGCGATGAGGATTGCCAATCAAGGTGTAGCAAAAGCAAAATGTGTAACCCAGCTGCTCTGTCGTTAACGTAAGGTAGAGTAAAAGATTAGCGGAACAGAGGCGACAGACTTTGAAGGCAGCCATCAGTCAGAAATGTAAGGTCCCAACGGTGTGGGTGCTGAAGTCAATGGCACGGAGGACGGGAGCTCAGTGCGCCAGGTCTCAGGTGGGCCCAGGCATGATGGCCAGCGGTGCAGAACTACAGTGGCCATGGGTGGGGACTAGGTGCTCCAGGCCTGGGTGGGTGGGTCAGGAGGAGTTTCAAGCTGGGACCTGGAGCCATGGTGTGGGATCCTCCAGGGCCAGTCACACCAGGATGAGAGCAGAATTCAGCAGCCGTAAAATCAGAAGGGACATTTTCATGGGAGGGTCGAGAGGAAGTTTGTTTATTGGAAATTTTCGTTTACCCTTCTGCTAAGTGCTTAAGTCGTCGCCCATTTCTCCGGGTTGTGAAAGAGCCCAGAGGAGTGGCGTGAGGTTATGGCGGCAAAGGGAACACGGTAAAGGACAGTGGGTGATGATGGGCGCAGAGGTGGCAGAGGTTCAGGCAGTGATGGGAGATGTTGAAGGCCTTCTAGAGAGGATTTTGAGGTTAAAAAATGAGGAACAGGGCAGCGTGCAGGAAGGTTCTGGTTCTGTAGGCAACCGGGGAAGTTATTTTCCTAAACAACAAGAGGAAGGGATACATTCCCACAGTCCAGCTGCTGTGCTTTAACGCTGATCTACACGAGGGCCTGTGGGCCGAGGAACCTTGAACAGCCGAGGCCGGTCTGAGGTCCACGGGTCGTTTCCAACGCAGGCCACCACCCTTTAGCCACCACAGGTAGCCTCAGCCTGAACGAGTGCGAGTGGCTGGCTAAACTGCTCTCTCGGTTCTCCAGGTAGATCCCTGTGTGTTTTTTTTTCTGGTATCAGTAAAACAGAAACAAAAACAAACAAAACAAAACAAAAAAGGGGGGTGGTGGGAAATGGCTTGAAGGAATATATTTAGGAGCAGGAGAAGAAAACAGGGACTGATCTTGTGAGGCAGGCACGAGGGAATCATACAGAAGAAGAGAGAAGACAGTGGAAGCGGAAGGCTTTGCCTGTTTGCTCCGGTGTGACTGCCGCTGCGCATTGCCTACGTCTGTGGCAGGTGCAGTTCGGAGCGAAGGTCAGGAGTTATGACTTGATTCCTGACTGTGGACTCTTGCTTCAGTCCCCACCTTCCTAAGGGAGTGCAGAGATCTGCTTTGTTTACTTGCTTCTCTTCTTACAGTTCCACTTGCTCTGAGGACCGGAATGAGGAAACCATGAGAGAAGAATAAACACCGGCAAGAGCACTGCACCCTGCTCTCTCCCGGCAGCACTTGGCACAGGATTCCAGAACCTCGTTAGGTCGTCCAACGCTGCAAGGAAAACCCCTGCAGATTTCGATTTATAAGTCCTCGCTGTACGCTCTGAAAAGAATATGTATTCTTCGAGAAACACAAAGGCAGTATTGAAACGCACGGCTAACTGGAAAGAAAGCCTATTGTTTCTCCTTCAAAGGAAAGAAGCCTCAGTAATAGTTAAAGGGCCCTAGTGCCATACAGTTAAACAGAAATACACTCATAGTGGCAGAGACCACCCTGACGTAGAGAACACGGAAATGCCAAAAAGCAAAACCTGCCTTAACGCCATCAAGTTCCTTTCATGAAATGTGCACTTTTAAAAAATTTGTAAACAAATAGATGGGTGAGAAAAGAGGAAATGAAATTTCTTCTTTTATGGAGTTATTCTTTTGGTTTCTAATCTTCTCATGAAATGAAATGGATTTCAATATGTGTGAGCCCAGAAATATGTTAATGGGCTTTACCTGCATTAAGCCTCTCAGGCTAATAGTCTTGATTAGGATAAAAACATAAAATAATAACATCATGAAAAGAAAGTCAGTTATGATTTCCCGTCTCAGTTAAGAAAACTATCCTGTCATCATAACTTGGTGAATACAATCTGGAATTAAGCCAGCATATTTTAATATGTTCTTCTGTGCCATCAGTGTTTAGAATGACTGGGTAAACGTAATTTCTGCAACAGGGAGTTGAAGCCATGGGCGGATTAGTGTCTACCCTGGGCCTGACGCAGGAACTCCATCATGTTGGGGTGGGTGCTGGGTTACCTGGTGTGAGGGTATCTGTACCTAGAAAAGCCCAGGCAAGTCCTTGATATCAGAGTTTGAGCCAGTCATGGAGTAGTTTTCACTACACTAACCTTTGACACACACAAACATTTATACTTTGGACAAATATTAAATATTATCTAAAGGTAATGGAGAGTGACCAAAGCATGCAGAAACTGGAGGGGAGTTCACTCTGGTGAGAAGGGAATCATATTCTTAACTCTTTTCAACTTAGGACAGACCCCCAGGCAGTGCCACTGAGAGTAATTAAAACTCATGGAAATCTCAAGTTTTACTAGCGGAGGAATCGGAGGACAGAGTTCAGAGTGACCAAAGAACCTGGAAAGGGAGGAGGAATTGCTGAAAAGGGGAGACCTAGAGGGCAGCCACACTGCCCCAATCTCCTGCTGATCTCTGAACCACACAGCTTTGGGGCAGACTCCAAGCAGCTCGGCCTAAACAGAGCTGCGTAGAGATTTCCTTTTGCCCACCGTAGGGGAGACAGGATTTAGAGCGTGAGCTCAACCACGTTAATTGCCTGTTACACAAACAATTATTCAGAGGAACAAAACAGAGTCCACTGTTTCTATAATGCATTATTTATTTATTTATTTTATTTATTTTTAAAGTATATTTTATTGATTTTTTACAGAGAGGAAGGGAGAGGGATAGAGAGTCAGAAATATCGATGAGAGAGAAACATTGATCAGCTGCTTCCTGCACGCCTCCCACTGGGGATGTGCCCGCAACCACGGTACATGCCCCTGACCGGAATTGAACCCGGGACTCTTCAGTCCACAGTCCGACTCTCTATCCACTAAGCCAAACCGGTCAGGGCAATATAATGCATTATTTATAATGTCCAGAATACAATCTAATTACCAGACATATGAAGAAACATACTCAAAAGAAAAGGCAATCAGTGGAGAACGATCCCCAGATGACCCGGATGTTGGAGTTGGTGGACAAGGATTTAAAAATTCTCTTTATTGTTGGAAGTTATACAGATGCACTCTTTGTCCCTCCATTGACACCTTTTGGCCTGCTCCCTACTCCCTCCTCTCCCAGACCCAGGCCTTTATCACACTCTGTGTCATGGATTATGCCATATAAACTTAAGTCATATAAATTCTTTGGCTAATCTCTTTCCATCCACCCACCCACCCACCCATCCACCAACCACCACAATCCCTGAGATTCATCTGTCTATTCCATGCTTCTATGTCTCTGGATCTATTTTGTTCATCAGTTTATTTTGTCCTTTAGATTCCACATATGAGTGAGATCATGTGATACTTGTCTTTTTCTTTGGTTAGTGCTTTTATTGTAGATCACCTTTTAAATAATTTTAGTTGACATACAATATTTCATTAGTTTCAGGTGTACAACATAGTGATTCTATTATTTTTATACATTACCAAATGATCACCATGATGTGCAGTTACCATGTCACCATATGAAGTTATTATATTATTGACTGTATTCCTTGTACTGTACATTACATCCTTGTGACTTATTTATAACTGGAATTTTGTACCTTTTATTACCCTTCACCCATTTCACCTGTCCTCCCTCCCCTGTTCCCTCTGGCAACTGCCAGCCTGTTCTCTGTATCTATGATCTGTTTGCTTTGTGTTTTAGATACCACATGTAAGTGAAATCATGCGATATTTGTCTTTCTCTGTATGACCTTCTTTTAGATAAGATTGGTAGACTGGTAAATCAGGAAAATGCTTGGCCAGATTTCAAGTGCTTTAAACAAAATTTCTCCTTATTTCCTCATGCATAAGATGGAAAAATGTGGGCCGTGTGACAGTTTAGATGCATTCATTCTTGACCCCGGCCACTCTCCCAAGACTGACCTCCGTGCTGTAAATGGGGGTTTTTAGGAAGTGCAGTGATGGGAACTGGGAAGGAACATTTATCTGTCACCGACTTTTTTATTCATTTATCCTCCTTTACTAGCTCATGAGTAAACTCCATGAGGGCAGGCTATGCATATATTTTTTAAAAAATATATTTTTATTGACTTCAGAGAGGAAGATAGAAACATCAATGATGAGAATCATTGATCGGTGGCCTCCTGCATGCCCCACACTGGGTTTGAACCCACAACCCTGACACTTGACCACTGAGCCACACGAGCAGGGTGAGAGGGGCAATGCATTTTTTAAACATGTATCTTCCTAGTTGCCAGGAATTCATTCTGTCATAGTTCTGCCACTGGAATGGGGCAGGAACTGGGGGAACACGAGGGTGAGCGCTGTGACAAGGGACCCGGGAATCACTACACTCAGGAATTCAGACAGATGTTTGTTCCAGGGAAATGCATCAGCGGCAGACCGTCTCAGGGACCAAGCTGCTGCCAGAGAGGAGACTTCGATTCTTCAGGGTAGTGTTGCTTTAGAATTACCAGGAGTGCTTACTAAAATGTCAGTTTTGGGGCCCAAACCTAAACTTGCTATCTCTAAGGATGGGCCTTGGAAATCTATAGGTACCCTAAGTGACTCTTACGCATAGAAATGTGAACTAGCGTTTTAAGGGGTCAGAGATCTGTCAAAAGTAGAGAAGAGACTAAAAGTCTCACAACCTTGGCACGACTGGCATTTTGGGGTGGAGAACTAACTCCTTGTTGTGGTGGCTGCTGTCCTGTGCATGTGGGATGTTTAGCTGCATCCCTGGTCTCAAACCCTCTAGTTGCTAGTAGCACCTCTCCTCTTAGTGCGACAACCAAAACTATCTCTGAACGTTGCAAAATGTCCCCCGGGAGACAGAGCACCCCCTGGTCAAGAACCACTGCTTTGGAGGATCAGCGTAGCAAGCATGCTCCCCATCTGAGGGTCAGAAAAGAGAACACAGCTGGGGAATGTCTAGCTATTGGAACGGGAATGCCCAGTTCTGGCTCATCTACGGTGAGAGCTCCTTCCTAAGGGAGATACTGGCAGCTCAGCTACCTTGATGAAGGCCTTGCAACCACAGCTGGCGACGTAAATACAAAGGCCGAGAACCAGGCAGGGCATGGCAGCTTCGGCCAGGTCGCAATCCCGGCTGTGCACGGGCATCAACGTGGAATTGTGCACACCCAGTGTAGCTGGACACGTGGAATGAGAAGTTAACTAGAAGAGGACGTTCTGCCAGGAAAAGGCAGGAGCCTGCAAGCGGGCCACGTCAGAACAAAGTCTTGCAAACAAGACTTATTGTTTAGAGGCAGAACTTTCTTGAGGTGATATATAGTCCATAAGGACATGGAAAGTTCAAGGGAGGGCGCACTGCTGCAGGTGGAAAGAGTCCTTGTATAACAGGAAATTAATAGTGTAATGTGTAACTTAGCTCTGCTGACCTCACAAGCGTGCTTGTTAATCATTGTTACCTGCTGTACTCCATTGTTGTTTGCTGTACTCCCTAAATAAAAGCCATGAGGGCTTTGGGGGCTTTGCTACTCGCCTGAGCGAGCAATAGCCCTCTGCTTCTCTAAACTTAATCCTGCACACCAAGCTCATCTCAGCGTCACCGTTCCCAAAGAACTTCAATACCCAGAAACGTCAGTGCTTCTGAAGCAGAATTTCCAGGGACGCCCAGGCCCGATACACAACCTGGGTTAGACGACATCTGGAAGCTCGAAAAGACAGGCAAGCTCCCCTCGCATCTCACAAGTGAGAGGAAAGCACTGCACAGATATCCTGTGGCTAAACTGTCCAAAAGAGGGGCTTTCCTCAGTTTTACTTTTATCTTCTGTCCTGAGCCTACTTGCTCTTCTGTAAAGTTTCCTGTTCCCATTCTGTGGCCTAATGCCTGACTTCTCTCTGCCCAGCCCCCTTGTTTGGACATGTGCTTGGCTTGTGTGTGACTTGGGCAACACTGAAGAGGTAGAATCAAAGCCTTGCTGGCCGATGGGACTGGCACTTTCCAACTTCCCTTTAAAGGTTCCCTGTGGGAAGGCACAGGACAGGAGTTGGCTGAAGGTGGCCACCCCTGCCTTGACTTTTGCAAACAAATCTGAGCCCCCAGGTGTTCACTGGAATTGTTGTGCTTAGTCTTCAGATGTCCTTGCTTAAAGGATCCTGCAGATGGATGTGTCTTCTCAAGGATGCTTACCCTACTGACAGTACCTAATAGTTAATTTTATAAAGCCTGAGGAGGCAGGCGAATGGGGAGGTTTGGTTTCTCGAGCCAAGCAGTCCCTTAGCTCTCTCTCACACAAACGTGTGTCAGAGGAACCATTCACGCGTCGCTCAGGGGCTGCTGGTCAGCCCTGACAGTACCTAGTAGCATGTACTGCATCAGGCCACGCAGGGTAAGCAGTAAGCGTAAAGCGGTAAGACAGACCCCACGAGCCGCACGAGAAACAGCTTCACAGAGCGGCACCACTGCCTTATGACAGGAAATCAGAAAAGAACAGAACTCTGTGGCGCGTTAGCCGTGGACTCCAAGTTTCATTTCCATGTGAAACCCTGCAGTGAACGAAAAAGGACATCCACGGAGCAGCTCAGCTGAACCTGGTTAAAGTTGCTACTAGTTTAGCAATAATTTCACAACCCAAGAACTCTATAAAAACACTTCCACTGATTATTTTATTCAGAAAAACAAACAAAAGACAGAGATAAAAAACCCTGGTCATTTGCAGTATCTATCAGCTTTCAATTTGGCTCTCCTGTTTAAAAAGACAAATAATAAAAATTAACCAATGTAAAACATTCCATATATAGTCAACTGCTACTAAATAAAAACCCATGCTTAGAAACTGTGTTCTCAATTTTGGTTATGATATTACCACACCGTTTATATTAAAATATTTTAATTAAAATTTTACTTTGCAATTTTATCCTATCCTATATAATAAAAGCCTAATAAGTGTCCGGTCATCTGGTGGGCTGTTCAACCAATCAAAGTGTAACATGCTAATGATATGCTAAGGCGGCTCAACCACTTGCTATGACATGCACTGACCACCAGGGGGCAGACAGTCGACTGGTCGACCAGTCACTATGACATGCACTGACCACCAGGGGGTAGATGCTCCGATTGGGAGGTTAGCTTGCTGCTGGGGTCCGGCTGATCGGGACTGAGCAAGACAGGTCAGATACGACCTGGAACCCTCCCGTGGTCCCTCCCCAGCTGGCCACCTTCCCGTGGTCCCTCCCTGGCCCTAATTGTGCACCGGTGGGGGTCCCGGCCTGCACCCTCTAGCAATCTGGGACCCCTTGGGGGATGTTGGAGAACCGGTTCTGGCCCGATCCCGCAGGCCAGGCCGAGCCGAGGGATCCCACTGGTGCACGAATTTGTGCACCGGGCCTCTAGTGTTTCATACTAAATGGATTCTATTCTTACGAAAGTCTTTTCCTCATCTTTAACAAATGTGCCTAAGGGCTTTTTCAGTCCACATGAGCAATTTTAATTACCTCTGATTTTAAGCATGCCCAAACTTCTATTTAACAATGTAGTGATTTTGTTAAGTGATAAAAGTTAGAGGACATTTCTTCTGAGTTCATAACCTGACTATTTTTATACCTCATTCTTAATTTCCTTAGAACTAGAAACTAGATGCTAATTTTCTTAGCTGGGAAAAATTCTTTCATCATTTACTGGCTTCAGTTAATAACTTGATCAACTAGTTAGCGGGAAATACACTGTGTTTTGTTTTTTTTTTATCAAGTAATACGAAGAAATGTCTTAAGATTAATTTTGCAACACTGGACTTGAATGAGTGGCATATTAGCAAATTCTTCTTTAATCTGGCACTTCTCTGATTTTAGTTGTTAAGCTCAAAGTTTAACCTCTCTACTCAGTTTTTAATGTTGTAAATCCAGAGTATTACTTAACTAAATAGGAACAGTAATAAGTATCAATAATGTGCTATGATAAAGATCCTGCACACTTCTGAATTTGACTTAATAAAAGTGCTTCAATTTCATTAATTTTATACTTAGTAATTTTTTTTTAAAAATATATTTTATTGATTTTTTACAGAGAGGAAGGGAGAGAGATAGAGAGCTAGAAACATCGATGAGAGAGAAACATCGATCAGCTGCCTCCTGCACATCTCCTACTGGAGATATGCCCACAACCCAGGTACATGCCCTTGACAGGAATCGAACCTGGGACCCTTCAGTCCGCAGGCCGACGCTCTATCCACTGAGCCAAACCGGTTTCGGCTATACTTAGTAATTTTTAAACTGACCTATATTTATCTCATTTTTAGGAACCTGTGTCACTCTAATAGAACTAACTGAATTTTGAAATGAATCAAATGACTTCTTTCTAGCCTTCTTCTAACAGTTATAAAAAGATGTTGTAAATAAACTTATGATGTAATTTCAGTGAAATCTGAATTTCTTACAACAAAATATATAAGTACTTGGAATCTGACTATATTTAGACAGTTTTTCTTGGTGATCTTTTCCCAGACTTACGATGTCATTTTTAGGTAATATTACCATGTCCACAAATTAGAAATAAAGGTAAATATTTGAAAACTACAAGTAATTCAAAAAGAACATTGGGCCCTAGACAGTTTGGCTCAGTGGATGGAGTATCAGCCTGTGGTCCGGAGGGTCCCGGGTTCAATTCTGGCCAAGGGCACGTACCTCAGTTGTAGGGGCCCTAGTCGGGGCTCATGCAGGAGGCAACCAATCGATGTGTCTCTCACATCGATATTTCTCTCTGCCTTTCTCTCTCCTTTCCACTCTCTCTAAAAATCAATGGAAAAATATCCTTGAGGATTAAAAAAAAGAGAAAAAGAACATTGGGTTTTATATTTACCACTTCTACTGAGTACTTAATCATAGTTGGAAATAAGTAAAAATATACATACCTGTCCAGAAGTGTTTCATGCAAAAATCCATCTTTCCGGGCCTTTTTAAGAATTTTACTGTCTTCTTTACTTATTTTAAGTTTCTGGTCTTGGAAGCTCTGAAATTTCTTTCTGTTAAGAAAATATCTCTCTTGAAAAAATATCTCAAACTTTGATTATATCTGATTGCTGATGCACTTACAAATATTTTTTAAGTTTTCATTTATTTAAAAAACCCTAATTACTGTATATTTCTTTAGTAACATACAGCTTTTCAAATACCGATGCTCGTAGTTAGTGCTCCCAGTAAGAGGGCAGCTGCTTGGCAGCTCTACACGCCTCACCTCCACTATGGAATGCGGGCTGGAGTCCATCTCCTGGTTATGGAACAGCGTAGGGTTGCGAGTCTGTACTGACACGGTACAGCCATTCTATTAATTAACAGGAAGGACACACGAGGCCAGGTGACTTAGCTTTGGAAGCTAGAAGGATAATTAGGAAAACTGAAGGACTGTGAAAAAGAAAAGCATTGAGCTCAGTGCTTTGTCCTGGAGTTTACATTATGCTGCCTCTTCCTGTCCTTCAGGTTATTTTATTTTAGGCCCCTTGAGAAGCACGTCATTGTCAGATCTGTAGGTCTAAAAGGAAAAGACTACATACACGTAATTGATTTCACACTGTTTAACATTTCCTTTGTCTTCCTCTGGGATGTCATCTTTTTTCTTAGTTTCTCTTTCAGCACAGGATCTAATCTGGATATTGGAAATGAGAACCCAGTAAGTACACATTCATCTTCCCCCCTTTCCCTCTTATCACACAAGAACATTCTAGGTGACTTCTTATGCGAAAGAAGGAAACCATTAACGTAGCAATTAGCTTCAGAAAAAGACAGGTTCTAGATATTGTTTTTACTTACATATATAATTCATATAAATCATTGCTATTATATGTTTCTCTAGAACCTTGCATCAGAAACACTAAAGAGAAAATTACTTGAAAAACATTTTGCAGATCAGATTTTGCTAAACAACTAGGCAGTCATTTAATTTTGGCCTCAAAGTGCACACAGGAGGACCTAGTTATCCCAGCAGGTAGTGTGTATTTCATAACACTGAACGCTTAAGACAGTAGCATTTTACTTTGCATAGGCTATTACCAAATACATCCAAACTTTTAACTTAACACAATTTGTTTTTATCTGACCGGAATCTACCCCTTTTAAATACTTCTTATAATCTCTTAAGTTTTGACTGACACTTACTATCCATTGCCATAAATGAACAGAGACAGATACAGCAATTAAGATCTAAGTTTTAGATGAAAATTATTTGAGATTTTGGTGGAGAAAATACCTTTTGATGAAATTTTGAGAAATATTCTGAAATTTCTAATTTTTTGTGCTGTGTAGAGTGGTATTTCTTTCTCCACCAATCAACTCCAAATAATGAAGTGAAGAGCTACTGGTGTTATTCTTGCTTTAAAAGGTAAGTGATGCCCTGACCGGTTTGGCTCAGTGGATAGAGCGTCGGCCTGCGGACTGAAGGGTCCCAGGTTCGATTCCGGTCAAGGGCATGTACCTTGGTTGCGGGCACATCCCCAGTGGGGGGTGTGCAGGAGGCAGCTGATCGATATTTCTAACTCTCTATCCCTCTTCTTTCCTCTCTGTAAAATATCAATACAATATATTAAAAAAAAAAAAAAAGGTAAGTGATATTTTCAAAGTGAAAAAAATACTGAACGACTAAAACTGAGCATTATGAAAGCCAAGAACATTTAAAAGTAAAATCAAATATATAACACGGAGTTTAACACAAAGCACGCACAGATACTGGATAGATGCGTGCAAAGACTTTTACGTATTCATCAAAAGATCCAGAATTTAAGGGCAAGGGCTCTGAAAATTCTGTTAATACTTTTATATTTTATACAGTGACTAGCAACACGGATGATCAAGTATGAGACAACTCAAACAACCTAGTAACCTTCTCCTACATGTTGGCGGGAGTGTAGGTCAGTACAACCCCTACAGAGGTTACTTGGCAGTATGTAAACAACTGTACAGGTTTATAACCCTTGACCCTGTAACTATGCTTCTGGGAGCTTACCCTCGGATATACTTGCACACCCACAAAACGATGCACATTCAAAGTTATGTGCTGCAGCACTCCTTATAACAGCAAAAGACTGGAAATAACCTAAATTTCCATTTGTACAGAACTGATGAAATCAATTATGGTATACCCCTAAAATAGAATATTATGTAGCTATTAAAAAATGAGAGAGAGGAAGAAGAAAAACCAAAAGGAGAGGGAAAACTTTCAGTGTAATGATAAGGGCAAAGCTCCAAAATACAATGTTAAGTAAGAAAAAAAAATCAGTGTGTAAACCAATGTATAAAGAAGGCTAACTTTAGTGTAAAAAAGTAGAAAATTACAAACATTTATATTTTTATTCAGAAACTCTAGAAGGCTGCAGAACAAGCATGTCTAACTCAAAGGCTAATACAGACCAAATAAATGAGGCATGCGGCCTGCAGGCTGCGAGTTTGACAGGCTTGCTGTAGAAGGGTGGGAGACGTATGTTTATATATGCTTGTATTTGAAAATTTTGGAATCATGTGCTCATATTTATTTATTTAAAATATTAAGTTTTAGCCTGGCCAGCTGGCTTAGCAGTTGGAACATCATCTGATGCACCAAGAAGGTCTTGGGTTTGATTTCCCATCAGGGCACATACCTAGGTTGTGGGTTTGATCCCCAGTGTGGCTTATACAAGAAGCAACTAATCAATATTCTCTCTCTTTCAAATCAGTAAGCGTATCCCTGGATGAGGATAAAAAAAAAATGCAGATAAGGAAAAAAAAGATAGGGCTAAAAACGTGGATGTACTCAGAAAAAGATAGTAATACATGGAAATACTAGCAAGGGAGCTTATCCAGTCATTTCTCTTCCACAATGTGCAAACCCGCCATCGGTTATGGGATCTATAGCTAAAAACAAAGCTTATTTGGAGCACAGTATAAAAAGCAATGAAATAAGTCTTTCAAGTGAGAGGAAATAACTTTTCAACATTTTATTTTTTTACTTTTCAACATCTTAAAGAGATGTAGTCGTATCATATATGACATGTATTAACCTATTGAAAAATGTCATGATTACCTTTATCATTTCTTCTTCTCCTGCTGTTTTACTTTTTGCTTCTATATCACCTGCTTCATTGCATCTGATAAAGCAGCTATTTGAGGCCAATAAAGCCATTTTTCCCTAAATAAAATAACAATAAAAAATGGTTATGAGAATATCTGCAAAAGGAATCAGGAAAAAGAATTTGGAGAAAACCTGGAAAAAAAATACAGAAAACTAAAACCACCTATAATCTAATTATTTAAAGAAAACCACAATAAATATTTCTAGTATATTCTATTAGTAAGACTAAATTCTAACTAGATCAAATAGAATTATTTCCTTTTATCTAAAAGATCTATTGAGGATATTACTAATTTAGTTGAGTTTGAAAAAAATAGCTTTAAACACAATAAAAATTATAACAATAATTTACTCAAACAGTTGTGCTTTAAGTAAAATTTTTCTCCCTAAGACCGTATCATACAAAAGCTAGCTTTTGGGGCCTCTGAGTTTACTGTTCGGAACTTTAAGAATCAACGTCAGGGAGACCTTTGTGCATGGAAAGAAATATTCCTATTCTTTTTCGTTGTTTATTTCTCAATGTATTATCTGATTCTGATAAACAAAACTTTGAAAACTAATTTTCTTGTGTATCTGAACCAAGATTATAAATTTGATTAATTAAATTTCCTTACATATTATAAGGTTTAATCATAACTTGTATATAGTTGATTCTTTTAAAAAAATGAGTACCTTAAACATCAAACAAAATATCCACAAACATAATAATTACAAAAATGTATTAATAGCCTTATATCCAGTTATGAAAGTGCTAATAACATGGATCTAATTTTTTACTCAAGATGACAAGGGCTGGGTTTTCTTTAATATATTTTTGATTTCAAAAAGGAACAGAGAGAGAGATGGAAACCTCAATGACGAGAGAGAATTACTGATTGCCTGCCTCCTGTACGCCCCACACTGGTGATCGAGCCCAAAATCTGAGTATGTGCCCTGACCGGGATTTGAACCGTGACCTCTTGATTCATAGGTCGATGCTCAACCACTGATCCACGCTGGCTGGGCAAGGGCTGGGTTTTCTGTCATCTGGATGACCCTGGGTGAGCTTGGACATGGCTGTATATTCCCAGGTGATTTAAACCTGTACTGCTGATCTTTTAGTTACTTTCTGCAATCCACTTTTATTTGTTATATCAGGGACTTTTAAGTCTCTCTTTAATTTAAAATTTAAAAACTTTATGTCTTTCCCCCAAATAAAGTGAGATGAATGCCCCTTAAGTTCTGTATGAGCATTAGTATCTGACTCATCATCCTGACCTTATATAACAGCCTTTTCTGTTGATACAATTTTTATTATGAGCATCTCAGTATATTGGTAGGATCATCTATCTACAAGGGGCTGTAACCCATTAGTAGTTCATGAACTGAATTTAGTGGGTCCTGACCAGTACTGAGGAAAAAATAAAAAGAGACAGAAACAGAGATAGAATAGAAGAGATCAGAGTGCAAGCATGTAGATAAATAAGTACTGCCAAGTACTACTCTTGTTTCAGTTATACACGTGTGTACTAGGCTGCAATGTGCAATGGGAAAATGTTTTTCTCATTGGAGTGAAAAAGTTAGTGATCCAGAGGTTTTAATTCAGGGCAAGGAGGAACAAGTCTAAGTAATTCTCCCTTTTTGGGGGGTGCTTGGCTAATTTATCATCATGGAAACATGTGGCTAGTGGCTACATTTTGGACAATGTAATTCTATATATATACCTAACTTTATATTCTGCTTTTTATCGCAAGCATTATATTTTATATATTACTACTATATAGAAAACATTTTCCAAATTCATTCTTCTTCAAATATACTACTTTAATGGATATATAATGTTCTACTATAGATGTTTTAAAGTTTATTTTTCTACTATTATAAATAGTGCTGCTCGTTATTTTCTGTGCATAAAATTGTTGATTTATCCTTAAAAGAGATTCCTTACATTGACAAGAAGCTTTCTATAAACATTAATAGCACTTACATCTTGAAAGACTGGTTCCCATTGTTCTCTTGGTCCAATCGCATCTGAACGCCCAACAACAAGTCCATCTGAATTTATACCAAGGTATTTTCCATAGCCAGATTTTAGGGCAATTCTTCAGATTAATAAACAAGATAGATGTTAAAAACTGAGAGAAAGAAAATTAAATATAGAACATAAAAATAATATGTATGTACATAAAAATTCAGACTATAGTTCAAATATTCAAAAGTCACAAATGATTAATGACTACCATATAGGAAAGTGTAGTTCTGTACATACAATGTCATATTCTACTTTTATTACAAGCATTATAGCTTATATCAGGGTGGGCAAACTTTTTGTGTGTGTGCCAAAACCAGCAAAATCTCTGACTCAAAATTCTTCTGTGTGTCAACCCTAATTTTTTGAGAACATGTTACGCCTACTTGATCTCTCTTAAGGTGTACATATGTGAAGAACCTTGAAGAAATAATAAAATTCATTCGAGTGACAAGAACGCAGTATATGATGATGAAAAATACATTTATTTTTTAACGTATACATGTACACTGACAGTCCGACAGAAAACTTTATGACTCAATTTGATATTATCAGTGGGACTTTTGCTGCTGCATCACTGATGACAGAGATTTTACATCACGTTTATATTTCGTGACCTTCAGAGATATGCATGAGCTACTACTTTCATCCGTCAGGCTACTCCTATTACGAGACTTAACAAAATTCATCTCTGAGAACAAAGATTCACAAGTGTATGTGGATGAAACCAAAACACTGGTTGGATCTAGGAAGGCAGAGAGAGTTAAGACAGAGGCATAGATATTGCTCTTCCCCTCTCTCTTCAATCCATGTCTATGGTCTTTAAGATAACTTGTTATGTAAAATTATTTACACTGAATTTATCTGAAAAATAATAAAGTCGATATTAAGAAAAAAATTGTAAATAGAAGATTATAGAAAGGGTTTCGCATGCCAGCAAAAGTTACTGGCGTGCCATGTTTGGCACGCGTGCCAGGAGTTGCCCACCCCTGGCTTATACATTATATAGCAAATATTTTCCAAATTATTTATTCTTAAAAGATATAAAGAAGTTTGTGTTTACTGATTTTTCTTCTTCCACTTTTATTCTTTAAAAGTCTGGTGTACTTGTTGGCCATTCAAAGAAAGTATAGAAATAATCATCTTAATTTGTTTTTTTTAAAATAATAGGATTTCTATGTTTTTAGCTTATCAACCCCCTGTGATAACTTTATACTCATGTATAGGTTAATGATAATATAACACAAGTCATTATTGTCTTGATGTAGCCAATTACTAGAATATGAAATTTAGTTGTTCTACTACACAGAGCATCATTCTGTACTTTTGCATTTTGAGAATAAAAAAAGGTCAGCTTATAAAATGATTGTAAAAATAGCGAGCAAAATGTCCTTTTGGTTTTTATGCCTATGTAACAACTCTGCTGGTTTCAACAATATTCCTTTCTTCTACCTTCCTATTTGTTTCTTGATTGCTAATCAGTGAGTTTAAATATCATAGTAATAACAGTCTTAGGTCTGTTTTTGTCACAGGATTTTTCTAATCTATCTTACTTGGTCTATAACTGTGGTTGGCAAAACGCAGCTTGCGAGCCACATGCGGCTCTTTGGCCCCTTGGGTGTGGCTCTTCCACAAAATACCATGTGTGGGTGTGCACGTACAGTGCGATTGAAACTTCGTGGCCCATGCGCAGAAGTCGGTATTTTGTGGAAGAGCCAGTATTTTGTGAAGAGCCACACTCAAGGGGCCAAAGAGCCGCATGTGGCTTGCGAGCTGCGGTTTGCCGAGCTGCAGTTTGCCGACCACTGGTAACATTTTCGTTTTTCCCAGCATAGTATTATATATTGCTAGGAATCATAATGTATGCTTTTATCTGGGGCTTTTCTCTTTTAAAGATGGAGTTATTGAAAATGTAATTTAATAACACCTACATATTAACTGGATATATAAATAATGTTATATTTTATTAAATGTCACAAAATACACTTTCCAAAAATATTGTTTTGCTTTTTAAAGTGAAAGTTACTCTGTGGGCTTATATATATTTAAAAACTTCAATAAATAAAATTAAAATAATAAAAGATTAATTATAGTTCAACTCAAGCTTACCTGGAATCAGACAATTTGACAGCTGTAAACTGCTCCGGAGGACTAGGGCCTTCATCCACTACAGGAGAAAAAACATTTTGAAATAAATTTGACATTTGTTATAAATATACATGTAAAGATAGCCTACAGTTTTTTAAAAAATGTATTTTTCTTCTAAAATTAAATGTAGCCCGGCTGGCATGCCCAGTGGTTGAGCGCTGACCTATGAGCCAGGAGGTCACGGTTCAATTCCCAGTCAGAACACAAGCCCAGGTTGTGAGCTCGATCCCGTGCGGGGCATGCAAAAGGCAGCCAATCAATGATTCTCTCTCATCATTGATGTCTCTATCTCTCACTCCCTCTCCCTTCCTCTCTGAAATCAATGAAAAAAATATATAAAAATTAAATATACAAATATTACATTATGATGTAATTATAATGCAGTATTTATATTACCAAGATCTACTTTATCTTCTCATAAATGCCATATTTGTTTTACATGCTTAATAAGATGGGTCAGCATGATGCTTATTTAGTCACTTTCAAGATATTTTCTCTGTGTTTTAAAATGCAGCCAGTACATGAACAAACTATGTCATAATTAAAAAATTAAATGCTTTAATTAATTCAAACGATGGCCATTCAGACCAAAAGTCATTGCTTTTTATTTTCTAATTACCTCATATCTCAATGCTTTCTCTGATGAGCTAAAAGGGAATGAGAAAACTTTAAATTGTTTACAGTGTTCCAGGTTAGTTTCAGCAAAAAGTCGGAGAATAAAGGAATTCAAAACTTTGACTCAGCCATGTTTTCTTTTTCCTTCTACATATCATTTCAGTTATTCATGTTGTTTTTGACTTCCATAGATATCCTTCTGGAACTATACAAAATGTTTTATAATTTTTATATTAGAAAGAGGGAGTTGCCAATAAGAGGTAAATGTTGAGGAAAGAAAAGTGGAAGGGTCAAATGCAATAGATTCATTCCTTTGGAATATGCTTGGGATTAGTTAGATGCTGGCCTAAGTGAACAAACGCAATAAAATGTATACTTTCGTGGCCTTCCTTTTAATCACTTCTATCAGACACAAACCTTCTTTATGTGGAGCTCCCAGTGTAAAAAGTCCATTGTCAAGTGCATGTATGTAGGTTCCTTTATCCATTTCAATAGCTATGGTTCCCGAAATTTCACCAAAGTTTGTTACTGTCCACCAGATTCCTAAAAAATAAAATCAATATTTAAAATTTGTATTTTAGATTTGACACAAAGTTCTTACTTATTGCTATTGTTATAACTTACTTTCTAAAAACATTATTTTGCAGTTCTCAGAAATAATAGAAAGAAATCTCATATACCCTTTACTCACTTTCTCCCAATGGGAACCTCTTGCATAACTTTGCTACTGATAGCACAACATCAAAACCAGGACATTGGCAATGATACAATCCATGAATTTAGTAATGTCTCAGACTACAAGCTCAATATATAGGAATCAATTACATATCTATATACAATTGAAAAATAAAAATAAAAATTCTATTTATAATAGTGTAAAGTTATGAAATATTTAAGGATATAAAAAAGGACATGGATGACAGCTACACTAAAACTGCATATTATTGAGAGTCAATGTTATTAAGATGTTGAGTCTCCCCAAATGATCCATATTCAATACAATTCTCCTGAAAATCCAACAGGCTTTAATGTAGAAAGTGATAAACTGATTATAAAATTACATGTAAATGTAAAGGATCTAGAATAATCAAAACAATCTTGAAAAAGAAGTGTAAAGTTGGGAGACTCGTATCACCTGATTTTAAAACTTGGTTAAGTGATAGTAATCAAGACAAATATATCCGTGAAACAATAGAAACACACAACTTGATAGAACAGAATCTAGAACTAGACCAAGACATATTAAATCAATTAATTTTTGACAAAGATACCAAAGCAGTTTAATGGGGAAAGGAAAGTAATAGTGCTGCTGAAACAACTGGATACAAACGTGGAAAATCATACCCCCAAACCCGGATCCTTACCACACACCATACCCAAAATTAATTTGAGATGGGTCATAGATCTAATGTAAGACCCCAAACTATAAAGCCTGTAAAAGGAAATATAGAAGAATATCTTTGTGACCTTGGGGTAAACAAGGACTTCTTAGACTGGAGAAATAAGGTGACTGTCATAATAGAAAAGAATTAGGTTTTATAAAAATCACGAACTTACACTTATCCAAAAACAGTTAAGAAAATGAAAAGTAAAACCACAAACTGAGAGAAAAGAGTAAGAATAGAATTTTAATACTTTCTTGGTGGGAGGGTAAGGTGGTACAGGCACTTTAGAAAATTTGTGGCAGCTTTTTATATAGTTAAATATTCACGTATCCTTTGCTCTTTTTTTCTTACTACAGGAGATAATTTATATAGATGAGTTTAAAGGATAACCTATCATTTAACTCATATAGCTAAATATTCACCTACCCTTAGAGATATTCTACACCTAGATATCTACCCAAATATGTATCTTAATTGTAGAACTGTTGATTTGCTATTTCAAAAAAATGTGAGATTTTTTCTGGAATATTAGCTTTATACCGTATCATATAAAATGTAAAGGAACCATAACTTACAAAGTTTCAAAATGCAACCTGCCAAGTTTTAAAAGAAAGAACTGCTTTAAAGTATAGGTGTGGGAAGGATGGAAGAATTAACTGGAAAACAGGCTAGTTAAATATATTTGGGCCAATTTATTTCTGTTGCCATTTATGGGCTACTTTGATGTGTAATTAAGATTTTCATTAACTTCACTGTATACAAAGTAATTATTTTCACTGTGAATATATTTCTTTTAGGGATATACAAGTCACTAGTTTAAAATGCATACATGTTCTAAGAAAATAAAACAAGTCATTGAGTAACATTGTTTTGTTCAATGATGTGACGTTTAAAGTTGATGAGAAAAAATAAATCGATTCCCAGCTGGGGCCAGTGTGTGTGAAGTCTGCACATTCTCCCCACGTCTGTGTGGGCTTTCTCTGGGTACTGAGGTTTCCACCCACATCCCAACGATGTGAGGTGAACCGGTGTGTCTCAACTGTCCCGGTCTGAGTGAGTGTGGGAGGGTGTGGGAGGGTGCCTGCGATGGAAGGACGTGCTGTCCAGGGCTGGTGCCTGCCTTGTATCCTGAGCTTCAGGGATAGACTCTGGCCACCAGCAACTCCGAACTGAAATAAGGGGGTTGGAAAAGAAGGCTCTTACTTGTTCATATTCATCTTTCTTAAGTGTATGTATAGCTCGTATTTATCTTATGTTTAATAGTAGAGTATTCTGGGTCTTTATGTAGAAGTTTGGTGATGTTTTTATGACTAAAAATATGCTGAAGGAACTTAACTCTCATTTATATCAATCAGCTATGGTAAACTGGTTTCATTATACCATACATCATTTCACTTACAGTTTAGTTTCCAAGAACCTACCGACAACTTTAAGTTAGGACTTACTATACTCTGTAAAATATATTTGGTTAAATATTTATATGAGGACTTGAAAATAATGTATCAGAATCTGGGCTATTAAAAGTAGTCTAATGGTGTCTATTAAATCAGAGCTGTTTCCTCTCTCCTGTGCTTTCATCTGATAATGATGGAAAGGCATCGATGACACCTACTGTGCTGGAGAATAAATCTACAACCATAAATAATACTTGAGCACTTTGAGATAAATATGAATAGGTCATAAACTGCTCCTACTTTCTTTTTACTATTTATCTCTAAGTAGGAAGATATTTTTAAAAGGATCCCAACCAGTGCTAACTTTTCTCGGAATTTAGAAAACTTACCAACAATATCAAGTTGGGTTTCTTCATCATCTTCTCTTTTTCTCTTCTTCTCTTTGCTCTTTTTCTTCTTACTACAGGAGATAATTTGTATAGATGAGTTTAGGCATACTGATTTGCATTTTAAATATCACAAGGTGGAATCTCAGAAGAATCTTTTAAGCTGTACATTGGTTTATAAATTATTAATTTATATCGACATGACTCTTATTTCTGATCATGTATATATAGTGTTACTGTTAAGAGCACACTCGGGAGCCAGCCCGCCTGATTCTTAAATGCTGATTATATCACTTCCGAGCTCTGTGATTTTGGCAAATTTGACTGAGTCAGTTTCCCAACCTTTAAAATAAAGATAATAATTTGACCCAACTCTTATGGTTATTGTGAGGATTGAGAGTTAATATGTGCTTTCTTGTATTGCTGGTGAGAATGTAAAATGGCACTGCCACTTTGGAAATTAGTCTGGGATTCCTTAAAAAGTTAAACACAGAGTTACCATATGACATAACAATTCTACTCCTAGGTATAGACCAGCCGTGGGCAAACTACGGCCCGCGGGCCGGAGAAATGAATAAAACTATTGAAAACAAAGACCATACCCTTTTATGTAATGATGTTTACTTTGAATTTATATTAGTTCACACAAACACTCCATCCATGCTTTTGTTCCAGCCCTCCGGTCCAGTTTAAGAACCCATTGTGGCCCTCGAGTCAAAAAGTTTGCCCACCCCTGGTATAGACCCACGAAGAATGAAAACATATGTTCATAACTGTATAAGAATATTTACTTCTACTCTCATCTTTATTATTTCCTTCTACTCTGGGCTTTGTTCTTTTTCAAGTTTCTTTGGTGTAAAGTTAGATCATTTATTGGGGCTTTCTCTTGTTTCTTCCTTCCCTCCCTCCCCTCCCCTCTCTCTCTTTCTCTCTTTCTTTCTTTTTTACACTGTACTAGGATAGAATGAACCACCTCAGTGGCTTCTGAGGCTAACACATTTCTATCACCACAATTACTTTAGCAAACCTGGTTCCTTCACTTCTGCAACATCATGCAGAGTTAGTGATCGAGCTTGCACTTTTCTTGTTTCTTGAGATAGGCATGCAACGCTATAAATTTTCCTCTTAGAACTGCTTCCCTGTGACCCACAGATGTTGGTGGTTCTGTTCTCATTTCACTGTATAAGAATATTTGCAGCACTATTATTCATAATAGCCAAGAAGTGAAAAAACCCAAATGTCCATTAACTGTTGAATGGATAAACAAAATGTGTCATATTCATAGATACTACATTCACGATGGAATATTATTCAGCTATAAAAGGAATGAGTACTGATACTTGCTACAACACAGATGGACCTCGTGAAAGTTTTGCTAAAAGCCAGATACAAAAGGCTACATGTTGTATGACTACATTTACGTGAACCAATCAGAACAGGCCAATCCACAGAGACAGAAAGCAGGCCAGTGACCGCCAGGGACAGGGAGGGGGACCGGGAGGAGTGAACGCTTCATGGGTAAGGGGTTTCCTTTTGAGGTGATGAAAATGTATAGCAACTAGATAGGGGTGAACCTTGTGAATATCCAAAAAACCACTGAACTGTGCGTTAAAATATTGAATCTTATGGGAATTATATTGCAATAATTTAAAAAACCCAGGGGCGATTTAAAAAAGTTAATATGCAGTGTTTACAACAGTTCTTGGCACATAAAAAGTACTACATAGGTGTTAATTAATGCTCAGTAGTTACGATCATTATAAGACACTAGAGGCCCAGTGCACGAAATTCATGCACTTGGAGAGGGTCCCTCAGCCCTGCCTGCGCCGTCTGGCAGTCCAGGAGCCCTCGGGAGATGTCCGACTGACGACTTCGGCCTGCTTCCCAGGGGGGTAGGCCTAAGCTGTCAGTCTGATATCCTTAGCGCTGCTGCGAAGGTGGGAGAGGCTCCTGCCACCGCAGCTGTGCTTGCCAGCCTTGAGCCTGGCTTCTGGCTGAGTGGTGCTCCCCCGGGTGCAGCTCCCGTGTTGAGCATCTGCCCTCTGGTCAGTGCACATCAGAGCGAGCCAGTGGCCTTAGCATATCAGTAGCATATTATGATTTGATTGGTTGAACGGACGACTGGACACTTGGCATAGTAGGCTTTTCTTATATAGGATTTGTTTGCGTTTTCATGAAAAAGTACATTTTCAGAAGGGAAGTCTCCCCTCCGTCCGGAATTCACACAGGAAAAGCTGCAGACCTATCCCAGGGCAGCGGCTTCGGCTGCTCCCGGACACTTTCTTCCCATCTCACCCAAGAGAACCCAAAACTGGGTTTTAAATCTCCGCGACCAGGAGGAAACGCTACCGTGTGTCAGACAGTCAGCCCAGCAAACCTACCGGTTAAAGAGGTGGAGATGGGAGCCGGCAGGTACCTTTTCCTAAAACCTCCATCACCCTCCGCCCTCCGCCCGCACGGGAGGCTCGCATTACAGGATTTCCTGCACGTGTCCTCCTCCTTCACCCTCATGACAATCATTTTGGAGTGTCACTAACCCCTCTCGAGTGGATTAAGATTCGCTCAGAGATATTAACGCACTTGCCACAAATCACAAACCCGGTCATCGGTGGAGTTCCTACTGGAGCCCCTATCTATCCCTACCCAAACAGGGTGGAGGGAGGCGGCGGTGAAAGTAACAATCCCGAAGGCAGGGGGCTGTGACCTGAGCCCCCAGACTGCCGCGGGGAGGAGTAGGGGTGGGGATGGGCCACACGTGAGGCTGCAGGGCCGCCGGTCCCGCCCTCCACCCCCTCCCCGCGCGGGGCGTCTGGCTCCCGTCTCCCCGCCTCCGCCCTCCCGGCGCCGGCCCCGGCTGGGGGCCTCCATGACTGACAGCGGTCCCGGCCTCCAGGAGACTCTGTTCGGACAGAGAGGGGTCCGCCTCGCCATCGTCCGGCCTTACCTACCTCTTGGCCTTGGTTCCCTTGAGCACCAGTTTGGTGGACTTGACGTAGGAGTACTCGGCCATGGCCCTGGTGACGCTTCGGGAGAAAGGTGGGCTCCGGCGCGGGACGGAACACCTCCACCCGAGCGGGGCGGCGAGGGAGGCACAGAAGTGGGGACGAGGCGCCGGCCCCTGAAGCGCGCGCCCGCTGCGGCGGCCGGAGGCCTCTCTGCTAAACCGCTGGTTCTCCTCCCCGAACGCCGAGGCTCAGCCAGAGTCCCACTTCCTGTTTACAGTCCCGGCTACGGCGGCGGCGGAGGGTCTAAATACGTCACCTCTCGTTCGCTGGGTCTGAACGCCGAGTGTTCGGGAACCCGGGGAGACGCGCCCTCCGGCGGTCGAAGCGGGTATAACAGCCGCGGGTGACTTTTCTCTGTGCGGATAGCCTCCTGCGGGGTGTGCGGGGTCCCCGAGGCGGACACCCTGAGATCAGCCAGGGAGAGCGAATCAATCACTCAGAGAGAGCGAATCAATCACCCAGAGAGAGCGAATCAATCACCCAGAGAGAGTGAACAATCACTCCTTCCCGTGCTGCCATCCGCGGGCTGGGCCGCCTTCCCGGTGCAGCCCAGAGCATCCTCTGGCCCTGGAGGACTTTACAGGCCGTTTCAGTGACATAAGCGTTTACTGTAGCGTTTTAACTAAGGCGACCCGCGTGGTGTGCTACAGGAAACGATTAGGGAATAAAATGAAAGATAATGACGTGTCGGAATTCGGGCCGCAGAGTTCACAAGTGCTGCGGGGATCCGGGTGGCGGGGGTGGGAGGTTGGTCTTCGGGTGCGGGCGGGTCTCAGCGAGGCGTGCACAGCGCAGCCACTTGCCTCCGGGGCCCCCTGCCTGCTCCTGCCTCTCCCGCGGTTAATAACTCACCTCCCGCTCCGTCTCCCCGCTCCACACCATCTTCTGCACCGCCCCGTGACCTTCCTAAGGAAATAATAGCTGGTGATTACCCCCCACCTGCAAGGCAGCCTCTTGTTCCCCCGGGAGGGGAATCCTGGCATGTTGATGCCATTTCTCCCGCCGCCGTAGCTGTATAATGAAGTTCCATGTATGTGACCTGAGAAGGTGACTATACCGAGTGTGGCGGGTTCTCTGGAAAGTCTGCCGAGTGCTGGGGAAGATGAGAGGCTACCGCTGTTGCTGCTGGAGTGAACGGCGCGCAGGGCAGGTGGAAGCACATGGGAGGAGGTGGCAGGACCCGCGGCTGTGCTCGGGTTGCTTGGACCCGGTCTCCCTTTGTAGCAGGAGAAGCTGGAAACCAGGGGCAAGGCCTCGTGGGCATCGGGTCTGCAGGAGGCTGCCGGCCGTGAGTCAGTCCTACAGGCTCTGGCCCTGTGTGCCCCCTGGTTACGCCCGAAGGAAAAGGAAGTTTCTGAAGCCTTCATGACAGGAGGTGGTTTTACCGCTAGGAGCGAGGCACCCAGGAAGTTAGGCTGCTACCCTGCAGAGACCGGGAGGAAGGGTCATGTTTCAAAGGGATGATGGCTCCAGGGCCTTGAGGAAGACACCCCTGGGCTGTAAACTGGCCAGAGGCGTTAAAAAAGATTCACATCTCAACCGGGCAGGGAAGGGACTTACAGAACCTCCTTGTCTCAGGATGGGGTTGTGTCCTGATAAATACTTCCTAAGTTGAAAAGATCCTGAGTCAACGGTTCTCAACCCGTGGGTCGCGACCCCTTTGGGGGTTCAACGACCCTTTCACAGGGGTCGCCTAAGACCAGTGGTCGGCAAACTCATTAGTCAACAGAGCCAAATATCAACAGTACAACGATTGAAATTTCTTTTGAGAGCCAAATTTTTTAAACTTAAGCTATATAGGTAGGTATATTGTTATTTACTTAATTAGGGTCCTCCTAAGCTGGCCTTTGCTAAAAACGTCCTCAATCTGAGGGGTCGACCTCAGCGAACGTACCCCACTTCTTCTAACGCCACTGCTTCAAAATAGACTCGCCCAGGCCCAAAACCGACTTCCGCGCATGGGCCACGAAGTTTCAATCGCACTGTACATGCGCACCCGCATGTGGTATTTTGTGGAAGAGCCACACTCAAGGGGCCAAAGAGCCGTATGTGGCTCGCGAGCCACGGTTTGCCGACCACTGACCTAAGACCATTGGAAAACACATATATAATTACATATTGTTTTTGTGATTAATCACTATGCTTTAATTAGGTTCAATTGGTAACAATGAAAATACATCCTGCATATCAGATATTTACATTATGATTCATAACAGTAGCAAAATTACAGTTATGAAGTAGCAACGAAAATAATTTTATGGTTGGGGGTCACCACAATATGAGGAACTGTATGAAAGGGTCGCGGCATTAGGAAGGTTGAGAACCACTGTTCTAAGTAAAAGATACTCCTAAGGTTCTGGACATGGTAGCTTAGCCACGCCCATTTCTGCTGAATGCCTATTGCTTTTGCGTCATAAACGTTGACAAATCTTAAGTGGGATCATCTGAAGTCTAGGGCCATCTGTAAAAATTCTCTAAAGCACATGTTCTAAGAGAAGGGAGGTGAGGCGTAGAGTCAGGATGTCTGTCTAAAGTTTGGCAAGCTGTCTAGGTAAAGGTGGAGCTAAGGGAATTTCTACTGGACTAGGGAAGAAAACCTTCCACCCTGGAGAAAGGAGGAGACTCCTAAGGAATGCGACTAGGAGAGGGCCCTGCTGTGTCTCTGGTAAGGTACCCAGCCCTAGACACCTCCGGGGACTTCCTCAGATAGACAGAAAAGGATGGAGCCCTGGCCGGTGTTGCTCAGTGGTTAGCGTGTGCCTCGAGAACCGAAGGGTCTTGGGTTCGATTCCTGGTCAAGGGCACGTACCTGGGTTGCAGGTTCGACGCCCGGCTCTGGTTGGGGCACGTTCAGGAGGCAGCAAGCGATGTGTCTCTTTCATTGATGCCTCTCTCTTCCCTTCCTTTCCTTTCCTTCCCTCTCTTCCACTCTCTCTAAAAATCAATGGAAAAAATATCCGTGGGTGAGGATTAACAAACAAACAGACAAAAAAAGAAAAGAGGGACAAATAAAGGAAGGTCAGAGAATGTCCACCTTGGTGCTCTGCTTCTCAGCTGCATGGAGTGGCCCAGGAGAGACAGAGCAGTAAGGACAGAGAGAGGGGTCCGAGACGTACATCTCTACTCTCAGCCTGTGTGTGCTGGGCGAGCCCGAGTTCCTTCAGGCCGTGGCTGCCAGGGGCTTACCGGCCAGGCCTGCAGAGGGACACGGAGCCTCAGGGCGCGGTGCCTTGTGATCACACGCGCCCAGGTCAAGTCAGGGTTGCCACGTGTTGGCAAACATCTGCGCCGAGTGCCCCGAGCCCAGCACGCAGTGGAGACGAGTGAGTCTGAGGCCGGTGCCACCCCTCCCCTTTGCCCAGATGCCTCTGCAGCTGGGCAGCACAGAAGGTGGGCCCCGCGCAGCAAGCAGCCTTGAGACTGAACTTTGAATGGACTGAGTGCTCAGAGGAGTGATTGACGGGGAAAGAGCCCACTGCATTTCATGGGCAAGGGTAAGCATTTCTCCACACTCTACTGAGAGAGAGTGAAATGAGATCAGTTACAGAAATAAAATACCACTTTTTAAAACTTTGGCACATAGGCGCAGTTTATGTGAACTTTCAGCATTTTTACATGTCACACAGGCACAGCGCCTTGTAAGCACTCCATAAATATTGCTATTTACTGTTTTATTTCTAGTTAGCTTCATTTATTCTTATTTGTAGTTCTCGTTAGCTTACATCTCAGCTTTCTGTGGCAAGGGTTTGATGGTCACAGCTTAGGTAACGTACACCACTTTCACGTCAGCCACCCACTTTCTCTTTCTGCTTTCTTCTCTGCATCTATTCACGTGCCTTTCTCCTATGGCAGTGATGGCGAACCTATGACACCCGTGTCAGGTGACACGCGAACTCATTTTTTTGGTTGATTTTTCTTTGTTAAATGGCATTTAAGTATATAAAATAAATATCAAAAATATAAATCTTTGTTTTACTATGGTTGCAAATATCAGAAAATTTCTATATGTGACACGGCACCAGAGTTAAGTTAGGGTTTTAAATGCTGACACGCCGAGCTCAAAAGGTTCGCCATCACTGCCCTGTGGGGTTAGGTTGCCTTCTCACCCCAGATAATCAAGGATTATCTCCCAACCTCAAGGTCCTTAATTTCATGTATGTGTAAAGTCCCTTTTGCCCTGTAAGGTAACAAATTCACAGGCGGCAGAGATGGAGACATCTTGGTGTGTGTGTGTGTGTGGGGGGGGGGGGGGGCGCCGGAAGGGGCATTATTCTGACCACCACAAAGGCAGGGCCTTGAACGTCCTCATTTTGTGCACTTGATCTCAGAACCTGGAACGCATTAGACTCTAAGTAAATGTTGAGTCAGTGAATAAATATTTCAATTTACAGATTGCTGCCACATTGCAACCCCCACTTCTGGGCGGAACGTCCCTGTAAGAATTAAATAGCCAGAACTAAAAATAAAATCCATACTTTCTCCAGTGGGATTTGGGTGGAACGGTATTTTAACGTGAGAGTGTACTCCGTCTGTAGCCTTCATTGCAAATAACAGAAATAAATGACGGCCCACTTAAACAGTGTAAGAATTTAATGGGAAGATATTAAGTTGCCATCTCCTTTGCATTCAGATTGAACTTGGTTATGCTATTCCTTTCCCCTGAGCAGCCTGGAACCCCCTTACTGTTTATTTCTGTTAGTAAAGATCTGCTCCATCAAGCCTTTCTTAAATGCCACTTTCACGAAACATTTTCTGATCCCCAATCAAATAGAATCTCTCCTGGGAGCCCCCCTAACAGTATGTTTCGACCTCACTTGTGATTTTACACCTCCTGTCTCACCGTTGCTTCCTTTACTAATGGGGTGCCGTAGTGAACAGCTTACCAAGCAGGCCTTTGGAATCCTGAGCTCAGTGCCGGGGAGGGCCCCACCTTCTGCCTCAAAGGTGAAAGGGAGTGGGTGCTGCCTTTTCCAGCTTCCTGGCTGCTCTGTGCGGGCACAGACCTGGGCTCAACCACGCTCTGCTTCCTGGAATACTGAACCTGATGGGACGTTGCAAAGGAAGTGGGATGGTCAGAGATGATGCAAGTGCAGGCCTGTGGCCGCCGGTGCCCGGGCACAGCAACACCCAGCTGCATGGTGCCAAGTGTCAGATACCAACATCCTGGAGGTGGCATCCTCAGCAGGTTGTTTCTGTGGGATGAACTTGGCTCTGCCCCCTCAGCTGGGTTCCTTCATGGGTGCCCAGGGCCTACCATGGTTCGCCAGCATCTTCAGTGATTTGGTGAACTATCCAGCCCTCCTTTTCCCTATAGACTGGATATTGTGCCCCCGCCCCACCCCCTACATTGATATGTTGAAACCTAATCCCCAATGAGATGGTATTTGGAAGTAGGGTCTTTGCGAGGTGATTAGTGTCCTTAGTAAAGGGGCCCAAGAGAGCTACCCCACCCTTCCCGCCACGGGAAGACCCATTAAAATACCACTCCATCCAGGCACCCGCACTGGAGTCCATGTGACACCCCATCGGGGAAAAGCATGAATTTTATTTTTCATTCTGGCTCAGAATAACAGGGTCAGTCATAGGGTTAATGGGCACTCTTCACAAAGGAGATGAGTAGCACACTTTCTGCGAAACCTATTCTTATAGGTGACATAAAACGCCTCCTGTGAAAACTCTTCCCAACCAATTGTCTCCATGAATTTGTTAAGTAACCCAGTGCATCATGTTAATTTACCTGGTATTTGATAGACGAGTTATGTACGTTCAGGGTACTTTTATCCCCCTTAAGATAACGTTTTTTGAAAACAAAAAAGTATCTCCAGACCTTTCTCTCCTAAATTGTGTTTTCATTGGCATCAAATCTATTTATGGAAGGCCTCTTTAATTTTAACACTAGGGATTGTATCATCAAAGTAAAAGATTTATTCTTGGTCTTGTTTCTGGAATTATTGTAGGTTTGAAAATGGACTTATTTACCTCAAACCAATGGAGCACATTCCCAGGTAGCCTGCTCCCCTGTGAGGTCCCCAGGGGCAAGAGGTGATTCCTTTTTCACCTTTTCAGCAGAAAGAGAAAGGAAGTATATAGCTGAGCAGAGCTGAGCTGCTGGCTGCATTTCAGCCCCCACTTACCGCGGGGCCTATGCCTGCAGCTGGGGGTGGGCTCGTCTCATCCCCTGGCCTTGGGGACAGACCTTGGCTCCATCTAGGACAGCGGTTCTCAACCTTCCTAATGCCGTGAACCTTTAATACAGTTCCTCATGTTGTGACCCAACCATAAAATTATTTTCGTTGCTACTTCATAACTGTAATTTTGCTACTGTTATGAATCATAATGTAAATATCTGATATGCAGGATGTATTTTCATTGTTACCAATTGAACCTAATTAAAGCATAGTGATTAATCACAAAAACAATATGTAATTATATATGTGTTTTCTGATGGTCTTAGGCAACCCCTGTGAAAGGGTCGTTCAACCCCCAAAGGGGTCGCAACCCACAGGTTGAGAACCGCTGATCTAGGAGCTCAGACAATGGCTAATACTGGAAGGAGGGGACAGTGGGTGGTGAGCAGCCAAAAAGTACAGAACAAGAAACCTGACTTGTCTAGCCTTTATCTCACGGATGCTTTACAGCCATTTTCAATAGGAATATTGAATATTCAGGGGCGTTCAGAAGGCTGTAATGGGCACATCTTCAGGGGACCTTAGCTGGGACATTCTGCACTGGGCTCTTTATGAATTTACCACCAGCATACATATAGCACTGACTAATATACACAGAGGATATATCACACAGAGTCACAAGATAACAGGAATTGAGATATGTGATATTCTATCATCATTTTCTCACTTATCAGAGGCTCAAAGAATCCTGTTTTTTCTTTTCTCCAGTTGACATATTTCTAAGCAGAGACCAGCTGACTTGTGTCCTGAGAAAGAGAGCATTTCCAAAATATGTGCTAGACGGAGGGAGGATGGGAAGTAGTTCCCAACAGGCCAATGACATTAAGGAAGCTCTTTGTGGAAGGTGTTCATGAACAATGCCCACCATACTGAGAACTTCCCTATCTGTGGGAGTCTGGAGTCTGGAAATGCTTTCTGGGCTTTGCAACAAGGCTTTGTGAGGGGGGTGGGAGATGACTGATGAAGGATCAGCTCTAGGAAATGAAGCAGTGGAAGCTACCGCAGAGAGAATGTGCCTTAGACCTTCAGGTCTCAAACATTTTGACTTCAGGACTCCTGTGTACTCTTAAACATTACTGAGGCCCCCAAAGAGCTCTTGTTGACGTGGATTATATCTATCTATATTTGCCATATTAAAAATGAAGGCTGAGCCCTAGCCGGTTTGGCTCAGTGGATAGGGCATCGGCCTGCGGACTGAAGGGTCCCAGGTTCGATTCTGGTCGAGGGCATGTACCTTGGTTGCAGGCACAGCCCCAGTAGGAGATGTGCAGGAGGCAGCTGATCGATGTTTCTCTCTCATTGATGTTTCTGACTCTCTATTCCTCTCCCTTCCTCTCTGTAAAAAATCAATAAAATATATTAAAAAAATGAAGACTGAGAAATTAAAAATAGTATTAGAAAATAGACCTATTACAAGTTAACGTGGACATTTTATTAAAATAACTAGAGGCCTGGTGCACGGACTCATGCACTGGTGGGGGTGTGTGGCCTGTGGGGATCAGCCCACTGTGGGAGCGCCATTCATCCTGGTCAGCCGAGCTCCTGCATTGAGCATCTGCCCCCTGGTGGTCAGTGTGTGTCATAGTGACTGGTTGACCAGTCATTCTGGTCATTCTGCTGGTTGGTTGCTGGGCTTTTATATATATAGATTATTTTCCAAAACAACAATGAGAAGAGTGGCATGGTTTTATGTTTTTGCATATGTCTTTAATGGCTGGCTTCTCAGAGGAGAGCGTGGTTCCTCTTTTCGCCTCCACATTTACTTTCTTGTGCTCTCGCGGGCCAGGTAGCTTCTGGGAAGCCAGTGTGCACCCGTGAGGGATGGGAGTGGAAAAGGCAAACAACTCCCAAGTATTATTAGGAAAAGAACTTTAATTATGCAGATTCCCTGAACGGGACCCAGGCTTCTCTGGATCAGATGTGAAGGTGGAGGGTGCTAGAGCGTGTGTTCAGGTGAGAGGGCAGCGGGTGGGGGTTTTTTGTTGACTGGTGGGGGGTGGGGTTTAGGAGTGTTTTTGTGCTTTTGTTGCTGGAATTTACTCTGCAGGATGATATATCCATATGTTAGGAATTGTGTGAATAGACATTAATGACACTGCCTCATTAAAGATTGGTTTTTGTCTGTCTTTAAGGTTTGGTACATTCAAAGCCTTCTGTCTCCCCCCGCCCCCGCCCACCCCCCAAATTTGGAATTCAGAAAAGAGTCCATGTAGCTATATTTAGATGTTGGGTCTCCCTGAATACATTTTTGGATCATTTATTCATTTTGGGATCTTTAGTAATCTCTATAAACAAAGTTATGTTGTCACTTACATACAAATAGGGTCCTACTTCTTTTGTAGACAGGGTTATTTTTAATACAACCTGATAACTACTTGAGCAAAAGGATCCAGTTTCTCTTCCTTATTTGTTCACAAGGTGGTGCTGTTTCCCTTCAAATAGTACATGACCTCCAACTCCAAGAGCACAAGGTCCTCTAAACCAGGGTGCTATTAGGTTTGCCTCATAGAAGACATTCATAGGGTTTTTCTTGTAGAAACATAATTTTCAGCAACGAGGTAGCTCAAATTTCAACACCGTTACAGTCATCTCCCATCTCCCCTTATAATTTCATTTATAATAATTATGTTGTAAGTGATAGGATGGCTTTATAAAAACATCATTATATTATATACCCAATGGCTGTGAAGCCATCTGCCTTGAAGCACAGTGAAGTCATCAATCAGCAAACAGGGTGCAAACTGGGCCCATTTTGAGAAAGCTATTTCCACTCTAATTTGCAAGTTGGTTATTTATTTATTTATTTTTTTGAGGAAATTAAAACCTTTCTAAAATGTACTATGATTGTTTTAAAAAAAGGAATGGTTCATTTTATGGTAAGGAAATAAATTGAACCTCTGTGCTGGAAAGTGCAGAAAACAAATCAGCATTCTTCCTAAATAGATTTTACTGCTGGTTTACAAATTACCTTGTGTGCTTTTTAGATGATGGGAAAATGAAATCAGCCCCTGTTTGCACGGTGCGGGCGGCATAGATGCTGTGTCACTTTCCAGAGGATTATGGAATGTGGGGAGGTCAGGATTCTTGAAATGAAGAATTCTTAGAAGTGGCAAAACGAGAAAATGGAAATAAGGCAAATCTAGTTTTGAATACCTTTACTGATGGATTGGAGGGAAAACCTTGGGTTGGGAGCCAGCAGGTCATCGTCTGACTTTGACTGAGTCATTGGTGGCCACAGCAGGCCTGGCTCTCAGTGAAGGTCAGGGCAGACGGAAAGTCAGGCTGATGGCTTAGAACAGGGAGAGAGGCCACTGGCCAGAGGTGGTGGTCAGACGTTCACTGCTCAGTGCTCAGTGCTCAGTGCTCAGTGCTCAGTGCTCAGTGCTAAGTGCTAAGCTGGGTGTTACCGCGTATCCTGAGGGCGAGGCTGCCACCGGAACCGGGCTTTGGGCCAAGCTTGAGTCCTCCATCTGATAAGTAGTCTTAGAGACCCAATAGAACCCACAGAGGCGTGTTCTGCAGATGTTGGCTGGTGAGCAGCATGAGTTTTTTTTTTTAAAAAATTATTTTTATTGTTTTCAGAGAAGAAGGAAGAGGGAAAGAGAGAAACATCAATGATGAGAGACAATCATTGATCGGCTGCCTCCTGCATGCCCCCTACAAGGGGTCAAGCCCACAACCCGGGCATGTGCCCTGACCAGGAATAGAACCGTGACCTCCTGGTTCATAAGTCGACGCTCAACCCCTGAGCCACATGGCCGGGCAGCATGGAGATGCTTAATTCCATTTAGCCAGCATTCTTTGATTGTCTCCATGGGAAGCAGCCAGCAGGAGCAGAGACAGACTCCTCAGTGTGGGCTGGGGGTTGGCTGCGTGGAGCCGCAGTCCCAAGCTTGTACAGCAAGGGAGGAGAGAGGAAACAGCATCTCGGGATGGTAGGCAACCGCAAGAAACGGTGTTCCTAAAATAAGAAATCCTATGTCTTAGTCTGCTTGGTTGCTATGACATGTGGACATCTATTTCTCGCCGTTCTGGAGGCGGGGGGGGGGGGGGTCCAGGGTCAAGGCCTATCTGGTATCTGGTGAGCACCCGCTTCCTGGCTTGAGGACAACGACCTTCTCATTCTGTCCTCACATGGTGGAGGGAGCTCCAGCCTCTTTTCCTTCTAAGATCACTAATCCCATTATCCATTCCCGTCCTCATGACCTCGTCTCACCCTGTTTACCTCTGGAACGTCCCATCGCCTAATACTGTGTTATGGTAGGCTGGGACTTCAACATACGGATTCCAGAAGGACAGGAGCATGCAGTCTGTAGCACTGTACTGAATAAGAATCAGCCATCCCTTGAATAAATAAAGTAACCCCTAGAAAAAGATTTAAAATATGCTTTTATTTTTGCCCAAAGTGTCTGTCCGGACTTGTTAAAAACAAAGCATACTTGACTATTTCCTCTAAGGCAGTGGTTCTCAACCTTCCTCATGCCGCGACCCTTTAATACAGTTCCTCCTGTTGTGGTGACCCCCCCAACCGTAAAATTATTTTCGTTGCTACTTCATAACTGTAATTTTGCTACTGTATGAATCGTAATGTAAATATCTGATATGCAGGATGTATTTTCATTGTTCACAACCCACAGGTTGAGAACCGCTGCTAAGGGTTTCTTCATTCTTACCTTATTATATTTACAGAATTTTAACAGAATGACACAACAAGACACTTGATAGCTTCATCTATCACAAGAGGTTTATAACATTCTAGGCCAAAGCATATGCTTTGAAACTGTACAGTAGAATTTATGAACAAATGCTAATGCTAAGCACCTTATATACATTATTTAATTTAATCCGCAAGCAACCCTATTGTTGGCTACTCTTACTCTTCTAATGTTGCTGGGGGACTACATTTAAGAGACTTGCCTAAGGTTTCATAGTTGATAAGAGGTATAGTTGGGAGGATCTGAACCCAAGTCTCTCTGATTCCAGGACCTACATACCACTCTCCCAGAATGCATTTTAAGACCCTGAGCATGCTGACACCCTCTCTCCTGAAATCTCACTTTTTTTCTGGGTAACAGCTTTATCAATCTGTGCATAGGGCGCCATAATGCAGACACAAAATTCTTTGAAGCCTCTGATATTTGTGATGAGCTAAGGAAAAGTCCTGTGGTATTGTGAGTGGGTCAGTGTCATTTGCTGGTGCCTCGCACCAGCTCTGTAAGAGGTAGGGGATGTGTCAGTTGGTCTGCGGGGGACAGAAAGCTCACAGCTTCTCTCCGTACCTTCCCTTTCACGTCATCTCCAGGGGATGGACTGCTATGGTCGGTCAAGTTTGAGGGTCTTTATGAACCACAGCTAGAGCAGAACTTTCCCAACTCCAGGTAAAGGGTTATGGGCAGGCTGGAGCGTTAAGGTAGCCTGCAGCTACTCCTTTTGAGAGACAGTCTCATCATTTTTTGGGACTCCCTTTGCTCCCCCAAATGCTGGCAAAACATGTCTGCATTCTCATCCTTTGGCAGCAGAGACTACCCACTTTCTTCTACCAAACACTTAACTGCAACAAATAAGAAAAAACAACAACAATCTCAGGTGGGCTCCCCTGGCATCCCTGAGACCACTGTCTGGCTGCTCTCCTGTTCGCCAGTCTGGCAGGAGCCCCGGCCCTTCCTCACACCACAGCGGCCACAGCTCAGACTTGGGTTCGGGCTCAGGGAGAAGGAGGGGTCTCCGGCCTGCTTTGTCATTAGACCGAGTTAGTAATGGAGTCCTTCCAGCTTTAAGCTCAGTCTCTCTCTCTCTCTCTCTCTCTCTCTCTCTCTCTCTCTCTCTCTCTCTCTCTCCCTCTCTCTCATTATTTTACCATGCTTTGTTTTCTGTACATATACTCATGCTAAGAGACATCATGAAGAGATTTGTTCCCTGGCCAGATACCACCTTAATCACTTTTATCATAACGAATTTTATTTCCTTTGTGGAATTGAAATCTAAAAGGAAATTCAGGAAACAAGTATAGTGAAAGAGTTACCTTATGGGTTAAATCCTTTAGCATCTTCTTAGGGACCCTGGTTGTCTTCTGCCTCGTTCCTCACCAAGTTCTAGGCTTGCATAAAAATGGTGTTTTGGTTTTCCTAATTGTTTTTTTGTCTTTTAAGGTTTTTTTTAAAATTTATTTTTAATTTTATATATATATATATATATATATATATATATATATATATATATATATAAAATTTATTTAAAAAACTTTACTTCCTGATCATTTAGCAGTAAACAAGACCACCAGTGCCTATAGGACTGCTGGGAACCACCTCTTCCCTCAGTCAAAAATCCCACTCTTTGGCTCTGGGGTCTGGGAAGGCTGTTAATATTTACTGAGTACCTGCTTTGTGCTCAGCACTGTGTTAAATACTGGAAATATTAGGCCTCAAGTGTACAATTCTACAATGCATCATCTGTATATTGTACTGTGTGTTCACCACCCAAAGTCAGGTCTCTTTTCATCACCATTTATCCGCCCTTTACCCTCTTCTACCTTCCCCACTTCCCTTTCCCTTTGATAATCACCATCCTGTTGTCTGCCTATGACATATTTTGCTTAATCCCTTCATCTTTTTCAACCAGCCCCCAAACCCCCTTCCCTCTGACAGCTGTCAGTCTATTTTCTGTATCTATACCTGTGAGTCTATTTCTATTTTGTTTGTTTATTTTGTACATGTTTGAAATTTTCCATAAAAAAGTAAAGGAAAAAAAGTCATGGACATCTACATTAATAAAAGACAAAGATGCTAATTGACCATACCTTCGCTATGCCCACCAGCCAATCAGAGTGACTATATGCAAATTAACCCAACAAAGATGGCAGTTAATTTGCATATACTGGCTGGGAGGGAAGCAAGCTGGGCAGCGGAGGCAGGAGGGAAACAAGCTACTGAGGCTGGCTTCGCTCCCTTCTCTGCTTCGCTCCAGCCACAGGAAGCCCTATTCTTGCAGGAATCTTCCTGCAATGGGCCTCTAGTCTACACTAATAAAAGAGAAACATGCAAATTGGTCTCACTCTGCTACGCCCACCAGCCAATCAGGATGAGTATGCAAATTAACCCAATAAAGATGGTGACACCCATAGCGGCCAGGCGGTGCTAGGGGCTGCTGGGGGCCAGATGGGAGACACAAAAACACAGGGAGGCCGGCACCCAGTAGCCCCAAGCCCTGCCATTGCAGTGCTGGGGCTGCTCGTGGGATCAGAGACACAAACCTGCATGGGGTCCCTGCACCCAGCAGCCCCAAACCCTGCCACCTCGGTGATGGGGCTGCTGGGGCCAGATCGGAGACACCAACCCACAGGGGCTGAGGCAGAGGTGGTTAGAGGCAATCAAGCAGGCAGAGGAGAGCAGTTAGGGGATCAGGTCAGCAGGGGAGAGCAGGCAGGCAGGTGAGCAATTAGGAACCAGAGGTCCTGAGGGGTCCCAGATTGGAGAGGGTGCCGGCCAAGCTGAGGGGACCCCCTTACTGTGCACGAATTTCGTGCACCGGGCCTCTAGTATTTAATAATTCGGAATAATTCCATGTTCAACCCTCACAACAATAATCTGATACATATATTCTTAGTCCCATTTTAGAGATGATAAAACTGAGGATCAGAGAGACTGAGACTCCCACAGCTAGGGAGAAATGGTGCTGTGATTTGCAGCAGTTCTGACTTTGGATGGACCACCACATTTGTACTGTGTCTTCACTAGGGTTCTTTCTTTGATTCCTCAAAGTCATTAGTCTTCAGGAACTAATCTTCAACTGTAAGTGTCACTTTGTGGCTGCAAGTGGATATTTGGAGCTTGGAGAGGAGCCTGGGGGAGAGTTTTGTTGGTAAACTTCATGGAATTCGTGGGGCTCTGAAAGACTGTCTCTAAATTCTCTGTCCTGTTGGCTTTTCCATAATAGTTCAAACGTCAGATGAGTCCCTCTTTGGTTAAATTAGGAAACATTTTGGAAAGTTAAAAAGCAAAGGACTGAGATAGAGATCTAAAAAGCTCATACTTAGGTCTCAGTGGTTAGCGTAAGCAGGCTGTGACACAGAAGCAGCAGAACTGAGCTTGCTCATCTTCAGCAAACCCATCCATGCGCAAAGCTCACTTACCGGATTTACCAAGGTAGTCAGTTACGTAGCCCAAAAGAAGACAGACGCAGGACTACACAGTGTTGACAGGGACAAAAGACAAGTCTGGGACAGTGAGCCTGGACAGGCCACCGTGAAGCAGGTAGAGGCTGGGGGATGGTGAGGCAAGGAGGCTCGGGAACTGGCTGGCGAGCTGAAGAGCATAGAAATCAACTCGCTTCCTTCAAATGCTGCCCACACCTGCTGGAGTTCAAGGCAACTCCGAGAAGCACGGGTCCCCAGCTGCCTTCCCTCATCAATACCTTGGCTGGTGGCTGTGCGCTCGGGCAGGCTGCCTAGCTTTCTTGATCCACACCAGAAAACCAGCTTTTGAAGTGGTTTGGAAAGCTCCAAAAGAGATGCGCTTGATGCTGTTGGTCCTGCTGCCAAGGAGCAGAGATTCTGCTTTTCATCAGCTGTTTACTCCAGCAATCTGCATCTCTCCAGCACCTGCGCGTGGCCCTGCTGAGGCTGAAGAATAGCATCAGCCTCTCCTCTCCGTTCCAGGCTGGGCTGGGAACAGGCTCTCCATGTCCCCAGGCCTGACGCAGGTAAGCTAGGATCGGCGGCAAACTCCTTGCACAGGAGACTGGACGCTCTTTATAGCTTCTCCAGACACAGCGATTGGCGATGCTTGAAAAAGAATCACTGGCAGGAAGTTCATTTTCTTTACTGCTACCTCCCAGCCATAACGCTGAAAGCTTTGGACCTAAATCACGTTTGCTATCTCACCGGAGTGGGAGATCTTTTCCTACAGAGTTTCTCCCCGTTGAGGTTTAGTCCTAGGGATCTGAGAGTTTTAATAGGCCGCTGGGGTCTGAAGAGCTTTTCTAATTGATGTTTCTCATGTTCCCCCCACCCCCGCCCCTGGCCTCCCACCAAGGCTTCTGATTGTGTCATCTTTGTTTCTCCCCTCCCTCCACCAAACCTCAGATCCCCGTGAAACTTTTATTTTGAACATCATCTTTCACTTAATTGGAACTTCATTCACCTATTATTACGCTAGCTTTATTCTCATCACTTCAAAATAACTTGGAAATTTGAGTTTTTCTCACTATTTGACCCAGAGTTATTTAACTTTTCTTAAAAAAATATATTTTTTATTGATTTCAGAGAGGAAGGGAAAGGGAGAGAGAGATTGAAACATTAATGATGAGAGAGAATCATTGATTGGCTGCCTCCTGCACGTCCCACACTGGGTATCGAGCCTGCAACCCGGGCATGTGCCCTGACTGGGGATCAAATCGTGACCTCCTGGGTCATAGGTCGATGCTCAACCACTGAGCCTTGCTGGCCAGGTGGAGTTATTTAACTCTTGCAAATAAACAGAAAGGGGAACCTCTACTTGTTTTTGGTGAGACGTAGAACAAAACATGTTGAGGTGCTGACCCCCTAATTGCTACTTTGTTAGTGAATAAAAAGTCTAAGAAATTTATAACTTTTAAATATAATAACTGACATTGCCTCTAATTCAGTCTACCCTTCTGGTGTGACATCATATCAGGAGGCCTGTGATCTGAAGCAGACACTGAGAGTAGCCCCTGTGTGACCTCAAGCAAACGTTTCATCTTTCTGACCCTCCTTTCTTCCTTCATAGGTACAATGTAGATACTTCTGTCTGCCCACGTCATTCTCATGGTGACTGTATTAGCTCATGGACCATATTCCCTGTCAATCATCAGCTTCCTCAATCCGGGGCCCTTGGAGGGAATGCCCTGTTCTGGGCGAAGTCCTTCTGCAGGATTTCCACAGCTTCTCTAGTCCCTCCTTTTCCTGACTTTTCGGGGATTCTGTTCATCGCTTTTCCATTTTTCACCTGCATCTTCAATCTCTCCCCTTCTTGATGTTTCCTGTCAGCATTTAAGTATAAATCTTTCACTTAAGAAATACATTCTTTCATCTTGGAGAGATGCTTCCCTTGACTCTTCATGCCTTTTTAGCTGCCAAGCCATCTGTCCTCTTGCTTCATGGCCTAAATTTCCTCAAGAGTATTCCAGGTTTACGATCTCCTCTTCCTCATGTTTCTTTCACTCTTTATCCAGGTCAACTTGGCTTTCACTTTCACCAGGTCCATTGAACTACTTTTGCTAAGGTCTTGTCTGAGTCTGCTCCGGCTGCCAAAACAAAAATAACATAGACTGGGTGGCTTAAACAATAGAAATTTATAGTCTTATAATTCTAGAAGCTGGAAGTCCAAGATCAAGGCCTCTGTCCTTGGCATAGATGGCCACCTTTTTGCCATGGCCTCACATGGTTGTCCCTCTGTCTTTGTCCTAATTTCCACTTTGTAAGGACACAGTCACACTAATTAGGGTGTACCTATGTGACCTCATTTAACCTAATTACCTCTTAAAGGCCCAATCTCCATAAACAGTCACATTCTAAGGTACTGGGGTTAGGACTTCAGCATATGAATTTTGGGGGAACATAATTTAACCCATAATAATCACCAATAGCTTTCTTATTTTTAAGTCCCGTGGGATTTTAGGAACATTCAGTAAAGTAAGCCTGAAACTCTCTTTTGGGGGTCTTCCTTGGCTGATTTTTCCAGAGAGATCTTCCAAAGATTTCAATTAGATCATGTCTCTTCTCTGTTTAGAATTCTTTAATGGTTTCCCACCCACAGTAATTCTGCTGCACTGCAGGCTTGAAGGATGCAGGAACTAGGCTTGTCTTTCTTACTTCTGCTCACCCAGAGCCCAGCCGGAGCCTTCTACCTAATGGACACTAACACACTGACCTGACCCTTGGCCATCTTCTCAGCCTCATCTCTACGCCAGTGCTCACCTGTGACAGTCACACTGCTCTCTTCTCAGATCGGTGAGCGGGTAAGTCTGGGCTGCCTGGGCATGAGGCACGCCCTCCTGCTCTGTTGGCGAGTGTTCACTTGTATCCCTGCTACTCTAAGGGGTGGCTAAGGTCAGCAGCGTGGGCATCCCTGGGAGCTGGGTAGGACTCGGGCTCCACCCAAGACCTAGTGAATCAGAACCTGCAAGTGGCCCATGTACACCTTAGAGTCTGAGAAGCTCTGCTCTTGTTCTCAGTCTGTGTTGGTCCATTGGAAGGACCTTCCCCTACCGGCCAATACACATCAGGCCACCCGATGGATTCACTCACAGCATCTGTGACACCAGGAGGAAGCGAGACAAAGGGAGGATGGCCGGGGAGGTGAAGCCTGCCAATCAAAAGCTGTTTGCTTTAGAACTTTACACAAAGCCCAACTTTCAGAGGTTTGGGATTTACCCAGAGGAGCATGTGAAACTGGTGAATACTTTGATTTGAGCCAATTGATAATTGCAAGTTTGTTCTGTTTGCTTTAACACATTTGTTTTGAGTTCACTCTGAAAACTACTTTATACAGTTGTTTTGTTTTGATTTGCCACATTATGACACCATAGGATATGTGCACAGCAGTGAGCCACACTTGGTTTGGGTTTTCCAATATTTCATCGATCCACGGTGGTAGAACGCATTGCAGAGAGTCCAGCTCGCGCTCCCATTCTTTAATGTAATTTGATTCCAGCTCTGTTGCAAATCAATGGTTCAGTGTTTTGTTGCAAACGCTTTAGACATCGCATCGTTGCCTTGATTGGTTTGTGGTTCCTGGGGCTTTCTGTGGATCCTCTCAGAAGCCTAATAATAACATTATTACAGAGCTCCAGCATTTTTAAAGAACATGCAATGAATGTTTAACCAATGAGCTAATAAGCCATGGTTTGTGACTGAGAGATGAAAGCAAACACACTAATTAAAAATAAGCACCCTTGTCGCTTATCTCTGAAAGCATTTCTAACGTGGCATATATATGCATGCTTTACTTGTAACATATTTTGTGGCCGCTATTACCAAGTATTTTGGGACTTTGGGGGTACCAAAGCATTCTATTAATTTAACTGGACAACTTGTTGGGATTATTCAACAAACTACAAGTGTTGGCAGAGCTGTAATTTTAAAGTATAACCCCGCTTGTTACTCAGGCATGGCAGCTGCTCCTTGTTTGTTTAATAATAGAGCTGATGAGTCCTTAATTTGAGAGGAAATCGGGGAGCAGGTGTAGTTCTAGTTAGAAATAATGGAGGACACATTTGACATCTGTGGCAAGGTCTGTAGGTAAAGCACAAACAGAAGTTAAAATCAGCCTTATGTCAGATCTACGTAGTTTAAAACTTCAGTTTCTCTAGACATCGAGGGAGGAAGTTTAGGAGACATGTAAGGGAAGGTGAGAGAGACCGACATTTGTTGATTGCCTTCTATGGGCACTCATTTCATCATCACAACAGCCCTTCAAGATAGATTTAATTTATTCCATTTTACCTAGATAAATAATGGAATTTCAGACCCATGCTCCCACCCTCCCCCGTTATACACTAGAATCACAGGAGTGATATTAAAAAGACATGTATATACTCATTAGGGCGGCTATTATTAAAACAATGAAAAATAACAAGTGTTGGTAAGGATGTGGAAAAATTGGAACCCTTGTGCATGGCTGCTGGGAATCTAAGATGGTGCAGCCACTGTAGAAACAATATACCAGTTCCTCAAAAAGCTAAACAGAATTACAGTGTGAGCCAGTGATCTCACTCATAGGTAGGGTTATATGCAGGAGAATCGAAAGCAGGGACTCCAAAGGGTACATACACACTCCTGTGAATAGCAGTATTGTTCACAATAGCCAAAGGATGGAAATAACCCAAAAGCCCATTGATGGATAAATGAATGAACAAAGGTGGTATATACACACAACGGCATATTATTCAACCATGGAAATAAATGAAATTCTGGTACTTGCTACAAAGTGAATGAACCTTGAAAACAATGCTAAGTGAAGTAAAGCCAGGCACAGAAAGACAGATATTGTACGGTATTTCACTTACCTGCAGTGCCCAGAATAGGTAAACCCATAGAGACAGGAGTAGCATAAGGTTACCAGGGACTAGGGCAGGGGGTGGGGGATGGCTTAATGGGAATGTTTAATGGGCACAGAGCTTCTGGTTGTGATGATGAGGAAGTTCTGGAGATGGGTGGTGATGATGATTGTACAGTGATGTGAATGCATTTAATGTCACTGAATGGTTCACTTACAACTGGTTAAAAGGGAAAATTTTATGGTATGTATGTTTGCCATAATAAAACTCAACTCATTGCTTGGGGTCCTCCATCAGACATGTTGACATGATTGGTTTGGACAGGGGACCAGTCATCGGTGCCCCCCAGGCATCCTCTGCTCTCAGGCTGCCCTTTCCAGAGCTGTTCCAAGATCCCTCTTGGTTTTAAGCTTGGCCTGATTGCTTCTAAAGAGCTCCACCCATCAGAGCCATCTCTGCTTCTCCCTTTTCTGATGTCAACCCTCTACCTCAGCCTCAGCTAGGCATTAGGAGAAAGTCAAGATGACTAAAAATTGGCTGTAGGCTACCAAAAAAAAATATAAAAATCTCAGGTTACTGGTTGATAACCCAGATGACTCCCAAGAGAGTAGAATTCAGATTGGGTGTTGCATTCCTAAAATCCCACCACCCAGTCAGATATTTATATGTCAACAATTATTTGTGCTAATGCTTGGGATGGAAAAAGAGTAAGGAGCAGAGCCAGAGGCTACTCGGAGGCCCTGTAGAAGACTTCTGGGCTCATCACTCCAGGCCCAGGAGCAGTGAGGAAAATTGATGATTCCACACACTTTCTCCATCTCGACTACTCTGTTTATCCTGTTTGCTCCCTGCAGCTTTCCTTGGGGTCCTGGGTCCTGCGCCATCTTCCATTCTAATCATCTACCTTCTACCCCTTTGGATGAAGGAGCGTGGTTTAAGTGAGAATGCTGAGCTGCACTAAGTTACATTAATTCAGAAATCATGATTTATTTTTCACAGCTCTGGAACTTGGAAAGCTAAGATGATGGTGCTGGCAGATTTGGTGTCTGGTGAAAGCCTGCTTCCTTATAGATCAGCGGTTCTCAACCCTTTGGGGGTTGAACGACCCTTTCACAGGGGTCGCCTAAGACCATCGGAAAACACATATATAATTACATATTGTTTTTGTGATTAATCACTATGCTTTAATTATGTTCAGTTGGTAACAATGAAAATACACCCTGCATATCAGATATTTACATTACGATTCATAACAGTAGCAAAATTACAGTGATGAAGTAGCAACGAAAATAATTGTATGGTTGGGGGTCACCACGACATGAGGAACTGTATTAAAGGGTCACGGCATTAGGAAGGCTGAGAACCACTGTTATAGATGGTCATCTCCTCACTGTACCCTCACATGATGGAAGGGGAGAGAGAGCTGTCTGGGGCCTCTTACACGAGGGCATTAATTCCATTCCTGCGGGCTCTACCTTCAGGAGCTAATCACTGCCCAAAGGCCCCACCTCAAAGTATCATTACATTAGGGATTAGATTTTCAACATATGAATTCCAGGGGCTGGGAGTGATACAAACATTCAGACCATCACAATCCTATTTTATGATTAGAAGAAAATAGAATCCTTATTAGGATTCTCAGATCCAAGGTGAGAATATATATTTTGATATTTGTCCTGTGACTTGATATGTGGCCTGAGACTTGAAACCATGGAAAGAAATCTCCGTGCAGTCTGCTTACAGCTTAGAGAACGCACATCAGCATCAACATGAAATCCTCACGGGGAATTTCTGGTAGTTATATTTACTGTTCCAGAGAAAAATTAATATACGATAAGAAGTGGAATATTTTCTGTTGTTATCTTGGGTATAATGACAAGCACCTCCCTTAGAAAAGCAATAGTGAGTTGCGAGGACACTGGATGCTGTAATATCCTTTGCCTTCAAGGTATTGCCAACAGCCCGAATCAATCCCAGTAACCTTATCAAGCACAAGCAAACAGTAAAATGAAAGCCATTTGTCTGTAACAGCAGGTTGGGAACTTCATTGGTTCACTTTGAAAGCATCTCACTAACCCTGCCAAAGCTTAACTCCACCAGAGCAGGACATGAATTTTTTATTGCCCCAATAATCAAGGTCTTGAGAGTTTCATGGTGTTTTCTCTAATACAGATATTATGCTGAACATTGTTGACATCCTGCTTTTGACTGCCAAGGATAACTAAAAAACTTGCTTTGAATGGTATTATGAAAACATTGAAAGAAATAACTTTGTTGTTGAATTATGTACTCTATACAGTTACTTAAAGCGGGAGGAGCAAACCTTTCAAGATGATTTTAAATAGTAGATATAGATATCATTATTGGATTTGTCTGGAAAAAAAGGAAGGAAAATTCCAACATCTGTTCTGGTTGACATGTGTAGGGCTCAGCCCTGTCCCCACCTTGTGGATCCACCCCACCTTCCCATCCTCTTTAGTTCCTTTTTCTTCACTCTGACTTCATGCTTAGAGAAAAAACTCAAATGGGGATCAAGTAGTAATCCTGGAAATTTATCGCCTTCTTCCATAACACTACCATTGCTCGGAAAACATTTTGAAGATTCTTTTATTGCGATTTTTAACCTTTTTTTTTTTTTTTTGTCCCATGGCACATATAAACTAATTACTAAAATTCTGTGCACACCCAAAAATATATCTTGCTGATCTGATAAAAAAGGGTGTAATTTTGATTCATGCACACGCAGATGGCATGAATTGTTGTGTTGGCTGTGGTCATCTTTTTATTTGACAATCTAAAGGAAAAGAGGTCCGTGCCCCTCACTAAACAGTCAGGTGTTGCATGTTTTCTAAAATTTTTGCAGCCCTCTGGTTAAAAAATGCTGCTCTATTTGGATTGGTCTTCAGAGCAAGAAATAAACCCCATGATGAAGTCAATCTTATCAGCTTAACCTGCATTTTAGGGCCACATACAGTGGAACTAACATGGACTTTAGAGTTCTGTAACTGTTCAGAACCCAGGCTGTGTACTCAATAGAGGTGTGAGGTTTTAGACAAACTACTTAAGCTCTGTGAGCCCCAGTTTTCTGGTTACAACAGTATGTACCGGAAAGGGTTGTGGTGTGGATAAAATGCAGTCATTTGCCTAAATCCAGTGTGGTATCTTCTTTCCCCCTCCTCTGTTCCCTGTGCCTGATTTCCCATCAATGCTTACTCTGAAGTCTGACTTCTGAGACACACAGTCAAACTGGATGCTTGCTAGAAAATGGGGAGCTAGACTTGGGTGTTAGGGAAGCAGAAAATGGTATCCATGAGGCTGGAGGCCCCTGTAAGGCCTAGGAGAAGAGTGAGGCAGATCAGAAGAGTGGGAAGTAACACTCTTGAAAGCCACTTAGACAGTCCCTGGTGTCGTTGGTCAATGTGTTATTAGTGCTGAGTCATTTGGAGTCTGATGTAAGAGCAGATATAAGAAATGAATGGCAGCTATTGCCTTGACATGAGTCCAATAATTTCTGTTTCTTGTTACATCCAGTTTGGTCCCTTCAGTCCCAGTCAAATTCATGGTCAGTTAAAGTTCCTTGTACCTGTTGGATCAGTTCTCTGCACCATCATTCCTCACCTGCAAGGGCATCTTATTTGGACAAATGGGAAAGGCTTAGTGCCCCTAGGATAGGTAGGGACTTGCTCACCCTTTCTCTTCATTGTCAAAGACAAGGGTTGCCAAGGTCAGGACAGAACCTGGTTGTAGCAGTTTGACAATTGTATCCCTCATTTTTGAGTACATATACTCTTGTGCAGTCTGATCTCCATTTACTTCACTCATTCACTCGTCATTCATTCAAAACACTTATTTGTGGAGCAGTTGGCCTGGGAAGGAGAAGGGAGCATCCTGTAGCATCAAGGGGGAAAGAAGAGAGAATGCACAGAGACATAGCCTTGATTTTGTATGACCTTTGACCGTTTCTAAAGTGAAATATGATCTAACCTGGAAGGGCAAGATCTGCTGTTACTGGAAACATTAAAACATTTAAAAAGTCAGTTCCAAAAGAACTTCCAAAAAGGTTTTAAAAAAAGGAGTAGCCATGTTGGAATGACTGTAGCATTTCAAGGCTTCCAAGTGTTCAACTAAGAATTATTGATTAGTGCCTCCTGTGTGCCTGGTGCAGGGCCTGGGTAGTGGGAGTCGCAGAATGAACTGGAAAGTCCCTGTCTAAGTGTAGGACCTCGCAGACAGCACCAGGGGGTGTGGGGGAGAGGATGTGGTCAGCAGGTGGACCTGGAGCGTGGGACAGGAAAGGGGTTATGGAGGAGGCACTGAGTCAGTCCTGCGGAATGAGCAGGATTGTATGGGGCAGATAGGGCCTTTTGTTAGTTACATGTCCCATCCAAGCACTTGTTTGGAATTTCTGTTTCGTTTGCTACTTGGAGAACAGTTCTTGGGAAACAGACATTTTCTATCTCGGGATGGGAAGAAAGTTGCGATTCTTTTTGTGCAGTGTTTTTCACAGAACTTCTTTGTGTTGCCAAGCTTACTGGTAGCTTACTGTTGCTGAAGCTTGTCAAAATTCTCCTAACCAATGTGTGATTGAACTAAATTGCAAGCCTTTGCCTTGGGCACAGGAACCTTCTGCTACCCCCAGTGCTTCCAGGGGTGGGCGTGGGGTGGGGAAGGTCTGTCTTCTGTGATTTATCTACAGAGCAAATGATATCGAGTCACAATTCCCAGGCTTAAACCTGCAGCAGGGGTCAGAAATAGTTTAAACTTAGTGATCCGCACTAACAAGTGCAGTCTGCCAAAATGATTGTTTTCTTTTGGTTTTCAAAATGATTCTTTTCTTATTCGCATGAATGACTGACCTGTTGCAGACTTCTTTTAAATGTGGTGAGGTAATGAAAGTGCTTTGTAACAAGCGATAATCTTGTTATTGTTATTAGGGATTATACTTTATTAAATAGTGAATGATGATCTTAGAAAGTACAGGGTTTTAATTGTGAAATTATTCTGAAGCATGCAGAATTTGGGAATAAGCTTTCCCTTTAGAGGTGGTTCTCAACCTTGGCTGCCCATTAGAATCACCTGGGAATCTTTAAAATCCTGATTTCTGGACCTCATCCTCTAGAAATTCTGTTTCTTTGTTATGGGGTGGGGCCACAGCATTAGTAACAAAGAAACAGAATTTCCGGAGGATGAGGCCCAGAAATCAGGATTTTAAAAAGATTCCCAGGCGATTCTAATGTGCAGCCAAGGTTGAGAACCACTGCTTTAGAGCATCATGATTAATCTTTATTTTTTTTTTTATTTTTTATTTTTTTAATTAAATCTTTATTGTTCAGATTATTACATTTGTTCCTCTTTTTTCCCCCCCATAACTCCCCTCCTCCCAGTTCCCGCCCCACCCTCCGCCCTCACTCCCCACCCACTGTCCTCATCCATAGGTGCACGATTTTTGTCCAGTCTCTTCCCGCATCTCCCACACCCCTTTCCCCCCCAAGAATAGTCAGTCCATTCCCTTTCTGTGTCCCTGATTCTATTATAATCAACAGTTCATTCTGTTCATCGGATTATTTATTCACTTGATTCTTAGATTCACATGTTGATAGATGCATATTTGTTGTTCATAATTTGTATCTTTACATTTTTCTTCCTCTTCCTCTTCTTAAAGGATACCTTTCAGCATTTCATATAATCCTGGTTTGGTGGTGATGAACTCCTTTAGCTTTTCCTTATCTGTGAAGCTCTTTATCTGACCTTCAATTCTGAATGATAGCTTTGCTGGATAAAGTAATCTTGGTTGTAGGTTCTTGGTGTTCATCACTTTGAATATTTCTTGCCACTCCCTTCTGGCCTGCAAAGTTTCTGTTGAGAAATCAGCTGACAGTCGTATGGGTATTCCCTTGTAGGTGACTGAGTTTCTTTCTCTTGCTGTTTTTAAGATTCTCTCTTTATCTTTTGCTCTTGGCATTTTAATTATGATGTGTCTTGGTGTGGTCCTCTTTGGATTCCTTTTGTTTGGGGTTCTCCGCGCTTCTTGGACCTGTAAGTCCATTTCTTTCACCAGGTGAGGGAAGTTTTCTGTCATTATTTCTTCAAATAGGTTTTCAATATCTTGCTCTCTCTCATCTTCTGGCACCCCTATAATTCTGATGTTGGTACGCTTGAAGCTGTCCCAGAGGCTCCTTACACTATCCTCGCATTTTTGGATTCTTTTTTCATTTTGCTTTTCCGGTTGGGTGTTTTTTGCTTCCTCGCATTTCAAATCATTGACTTGATTCTTGCGCTCCTCTGTTCTGCTGTCGGGAGTCTGTATAATATTCTTTATTTCAGTCAGTGTATGCTTAATTTCTAGTTGGTTCCCCAATATAACATCGAGGGTCTCATTAGTTTTCTTGTAGATCTCATTAAGTTTATCGGCGGCTTCTAAACAGTTCTTGAGAGACCTTAAAAGTGTGGTTCTGAACTCTATATCTTCCATTGACAATTTTGTCCTGTTTCTTTGTCTCCACATTTTGTTATGCTTCCTTGATGCACCCCCTAGTGGTCTTTGTTCGTGGTTTTATAGTTAAATTTTGATTGTTGTAGCTAATTCCAGGGAGGGTTTGACCTCCAGGCCAAGTGGCTATGAGAATCAGCTGTGTCAGCAGTGAGAGAACTTCTGTCCTCTAGGGAGGTGCTAATCTGGCGTTTGCTGAGGCTATCCGGCAAATGCCTCTGTGCAGGGCTTGGGCGGGGCGGGTCGCACAGGATCAACAGGGTGGGCTGGAGAGAGCAGTTATGGCCGCTCTCAATCCTGTCCCCAGGGGCTCTGCCTCTCTGAGTCCCAGCACCCGCTGCAAACCTCAGAGAGAAAGCTGCACTCGCTCTGACCGAAGCCAGACAGTCCCGCTTCTCCCGTTTGAGTCTGGGTCCCTAAAGACTCCCCTGTATCTGGAGCTCAGAGTCTGCGACTCCCTCCCGATTGAAAACGCCAACCGCGCCCTCCGCCGCCAGCCCGCTCCGCGCACTCCGCACCTCAGAATTTGACTTCAGCACTGCGCCTCCTCTGAGTGTCCGTATGCGTTTCTCTTTCCTCCTAGTTGTAGGACTTCCACTCAGCCAGCGTTCCAGTGGTTCTGGGTGATGTCCGTTCCGTCTTTTAGTTTCACTTTTGAAGTAGTTGTTCAAAGCAGCAAACTCCGGTGTTAACCTATGCCGCCATCTTCCATGATTAATCTTTAAATTCCCTTGATTGATACTTTTAGTGGACTGGGAGTTAGCAATTGAATGCATTTGTGTCCTTGCAGTATAGTAAGATTTTGTATAAAATTTTTATCTATCAAGGAAAGGCTAGATAAATGAATAGGATCACATTAGTCTCATAACTTATCTTTTAAAAGATGACTTAAGACCACAGGAAATACTGACTCACCTTTTCCAGAGGTAAATATTCTTCTTGTGTTTTTAAATCTAAATTCATCCTGCCTGCCTTTGAGTAATTAAAACAGATGATCACCAACGTTAATAGAAAAATTCTTCTTTTTTTTTTAACCAGAAGAGAAAGGTAAAATGTTATTTTCTACTGGGAAGGTCAAGGAAGGCAGTCTTGGCCACCAATCTGAGTTTAGGTTTTAACCTTTCTTAGGATATTTGTGACCCCTGCAAAAATGCAGAACTTTCAATGCCATTCAGTGACCTGATAAAAATAGGAATTTTGTTTTACTATGAATGGAGCCGAGTTTCAGCATTTGACTACTGTCTCATGATTTCTATAGGTTCAACATGCAAAGGAAACATTGACATTTTAATGAGTATCCCAAGTCTCAGTCCTCAGCCCTCCTGCTCTCTGCACTCATTCCTATGTGATCTCAGGAAGTAAAATGGCATTAATGTCATCTATGTATGAAGGATCACAAGTGTGTATCTCCAGCTCAATCACAACCTGAACTCCAGACTCATGTCCCTAACTGCCTGCTAATTACTGCCACTTGGAAGACCTACATACAGTTCAAACATTACCTGTGCACGAGAGAATTCTTGGTCCCCACTCTCAGTCCCAGGCCCTATGCATGTGCTCTTGCCTGCAGCCTTCCCCATCTCAGTTATGGCAGCTCCAGTGTACCAATTGCTAGACCGGAAAACCCACCTGACTCCTATTTACTTCTCAGACTCCAATCAGCAAACACTTATTAAGCTACATTTAGAATCTTTTTTTTTAAAAAAATATCTATCTATCTATCTATCTATCTATCTATCTATCTATCTATCTATATATTGATTTCAGAGAGGAAGGAAGAGGGAGAGAGAGAAACATTGATGAGACAGAATCATTGATCGGCTGCCTCCTGCACACCCAATCCCCCCCCCCACCCCCCCCCCCAGCCCCCCGGAGATCAAGCCCATAACCTGGGCATGTGTCCTGACTGGGAATCCAATAGTGACTTCCTGGTCATGGGTTGATGCTCAACCACTGACCCACACTGGCCAAACAGAATCTTCTTCTTCTTCTTTTTAAGAATACTTGATTGATTTTTTGAGAGAGAAGAAGGGAGAGGGAGACAGAGAAACATTCATGTGAGAGTGAAACATCCATTGGCTGCCTCCTGCACGTCCCCCACTGGGAATCAAGCCTGCAACCCAGGCATGTGCCCCGACCAGGAATCAAGCCAGCAACCTTTTGACATGGGACTATACCCAACCAACTGAGCCACGTAGGCCAGGGCTAGAATCTTACCTCTTCTTTCCACATCCACTTTGTTTTCTCTACTTCACTTTACATTATCATTTTCCTGAATTAGTGAAATACCCTCTTTACTTTTTTTTCATTTATTCACGGCTGCCCTCTGCATTTTACTCTTCACTGAGCATCCAGAGTAAGCCTTTTAAAACACAAGGTGGATAAGATTTTTCATCTCCTTAAAAACCTCCCAGTGGTTTTCAGATCAAAGTAAGAGCCAATATCTTGCTACAGCTAGCAAGGTTTTCAAGCATCTTGTCACCTGTCACTTTCCTGATCCCAAGTCCTATCATGCTCCCATCTCCGAAATCCTCAAAGATGCCAGGTAGCTATGGTTCTGCCTCAGGGCCTTTGCACCTATGGTACCCTTTGCTTGGAATGCCCTTCCACCAGGTATCTCCATGGTTCACTTTCTGTCTTTATCCAAGCCTCTTCTTAACATTACCCTGTCATTTGAAGAGTCTTCTCTGACTGTTTAATTCACAATGGCACCCCCATTATTCTCTGTTTCTTATTTTACTTTGTCCATATTCATAGCACCCCTTACTACCAGACATGTTTTATATACACATTTTAAATATGCTTCATCCCTCCTCATGTAAACGCCATGAAAACAAGGACATAATTTTGTTCATCGCTGTATCTCCAGTTTTTTTTAAAATAATGCATATAGTAGGCATGCAGCCAGGTACTGAATGTATGAATGGGTAGATTGAGGAGGTGCAGTTATTTTAACGGTTGTTTCAGTGGGTTAGGTGCTGAATATTCATTGGCGAAAAAAGACAAACAAACAACAAGGAGTCTAAATTCTTCCTGAAAGTGTCCCCTCAATCTTTGGGCTCGGTTAGTGCCCCCAAAAATCTTGGTTTTTGACTTTTAATGAGACACTTACTGGTTTCTTCCCCATTTATTTGAGGATTCTGTCCTAGCTTATATTCATGAATTATTTTTTATGTACATGACCATTCTTTCTAATTTCTTGAGAGTAGGGACTGGGTTCTATACTAGTAGTAAGTACAAAAATGAAATCTTAACATACAAATTAAGCCTGGTATCATTAGAATCTATTTTAGTTATATCTGCGGTGCATACAAATGGTTAAAGATTAGGGCCATATTGCACATTGTGTGGCCAAAACTTAGGCTAAAATGGAATTTAAAGAAGAAACCTGGAAAACAGCATCGATACCACTTGCTACTCTAGTCTGAATTTTCTTTGTTCTATGCAGTAAATTCTATATAAGACTGAGTAAACCTGGCTTGTTGGAAGTTTGTTGTAATAATATTAACACCAACCTTGGTATCAACACTTGAATAGGTCCCACCTGACAAATATTTGGGCAGTCGTGTTGAATATTCCATTTTCAGGTTGTGAGTGGTAGGTAACTTCAATACAGGTTGGGAAACATAGGTGTTTAGTACAAGAATAAAGGATGGGGAAATGTACCTTAGTTATTTATGAAAAAGGAAGAATCTATAATTTTACTTTGTACCATAAAAATACCTCCCAATCACATGTAATATAAGACTTTAGATTTAGCCCATGGTGGAGTTTGCTTGATGTCTGTGGAAAGACTATTACCAAATCCAAGTGCAGGCATTATAATTTTTCCCCTCAATTTCATTCTTCCCCTCAATTTATATATACATACATATTTTTCATATCACTCTAATTTTTGTTTCCTTAAATATTTACCCTCTATAGATATCATTAGATAGTATTACCTCTGCAAAGTCATTATTTAGGCAAACAACACAGATCTGATTTTTCAAATCTTTCCATATAAATTATTCCTCAAGTTTTAACATTTTTATTACTTTCTGCCTTGTAAATTTACTTTATTTTTCTTACCAACAGTCCTAAGCACAACACTGTGACGCTGATTCTCTGGGTCCTTTTTGAGATGACCACATCACTTTTAAGTGGGACTAGATGCCTGTGTTTATACCACCCACACTTCAGTCCCTTTAAAAAAAATATTTTATTGATTTTTTACAGAGAGGAAGGGAGAGGGATAGAGAGTTAGAAACATCGATGAGAGAGAAACATCCATCAGCTGCCTCCTGCACACCCCCTACTGGGGATGTGCCCACAACCAAGGTACATGTTCTTGACCAGAAGTGAACCTGGGACCTCTCGGTCCGCAGGCCTACACTCTATCCACTGAGCCAAACCCGTTAGGGCAGTCCCTTTTTTTTGTAGGTGTCATCACTCATAGTAAATCCCGTTTTAGCTTCTTATAACATTTCTATGTCTCTCCCACTATTATACCTTTACAAGGACTGTACTTCCCAATACAGAAAGGTGTTTTATAACATGTGCTGTGGAGATACTAGCTTATAGGCTAGACTTTATTTTACTGCTTTGCCTCCATTTCTAATCTGACTGTATGACTGGGTTTCATGTCTCAGTTCTGAATGTTAACAACGCTGCACAGAAGGATGCTGTGATTTGCCTGCAGAGCTTATTGGGATGCTGTTTGTTTCTCCTCCCCAAAGTCATTAATAAAGGTGGGGAAAGCCAGTTCAAAAGCAATCCCTGTGTTACAACACTAGCAACTTCCCCCCACCCCAACACAAATTTAATGTGCCATCACCTAATCTTTCTTTCTGTTTTCTTTCATTCAGTCAGTGGCATCCCTTTTACTATGTTCATGGCGGGCATCCTCAGTGATTGAGCATCGACCTATGAACCAGGAGACTGCCGTTCGATTTCTGGTCAGGGCACATGCCCGGGTTGCAGGCTCGATCCCCAGTGGGAGGTGTGCAGGAGGCAGCCGATCAATGATTCTCTTTCAGTTGATGTTTCCATCACTCTCTCCCTCTCCCTTCCTCTCTGAAATGAAAAAAAAAAAATTTAAAAAAAGTACAGTAGCCCAATTTTGTGAGTTGAATTTGATGAGTCCCTGAGCTTTCATTATGGTGAAAGTCAGGATTTAGGAGACTTTTCTAATGAATTAGTATTAACTGCATCAAAAGAGCTTAATGAGATTCACCTGGCATGATTTGTAGGGTGATTATTTTTCAGATTTATTGAGAAGAGAAGCCCTTTGATTTGTTATACTTTCAAGAAGGCAACGGCTGGAAAAAGGCATGGCAAAGGGTCCAGGTGTGTTAAGGCATGATTGAGCACCTTAGCTACAGATTGGCGGGGGAGAATTCTTTGTTCATGTTACACTGGTGTCGGGAGTCTGAGGCATACAACATGCAGAAAGAGCAAACGGGACCTATGGTCCTTCATTTAACAACCGTGTGCCTACCACAGGCAGTGGGATGGCAACGAGGTATGAGATAGATACATTCTGTACTCCACAGACAGGTTATACTGGGGTTAGCTGGCAAGTGGAAAGACAATTTCAGTACAAGGTGACCAATGCTCTTATCTAGGAAGTTCAAGGTGCTGTAGGAGCCCATTGGGGAGCACCTACCCTCTTTCGAACTAAGTGATAATGGACACATATCATGTTTGGAACTGTTATCAGTTCCAATGGAACTGGAGTGGAGTAAAAAAGTTGGGCATATCAGCTTAGAATACGAGTTTACATGGGTTAGTTATCATAGACTAATAATTATATGAGCATAAAACTGATTTGTAAGGCAAAGGAGAGAGAGACATGGGAAGTTTTTAGTATCACTGTTGGAAATATATGGGGTACACTATGTAAGTCTCACAAATATTATAAGAACATGTATAAATGCAATGCAAGATGAAGATGTAGAAAGAATGCTATTAAGTATTATTCACTGCGTACTCTTACTCTTCACAGCACAACTATAGATAGTTAGTAGATAGTCATTTAGTTGTGAATAGAATGAAGAAGATGCAGAGGGGAATAATTAGTTGAAATTGCAATTAAGCAATGAATATAGCTGAGGGTAAACTTCCTTTGGGTTATTTTAATGACAGAGAGAGAGCAGCTGTCCCAGAACTGCATCCCATTGCATCTCTGTCCATGTCAGAGAATCTGTCGGGGGACCATCCAGGCCTTTCCCTTGCAGGGAAGTAGCTGTCTTTCTCCAGTGAGCTTCATGAGAGCCCTTTGGGTTGGAGCTTTAGATTGGAATCTATTATCCAATCCTGAAACACTCAAAGGTGGCTTTGCCCCCCAGGGAAGGGCACAGGCTGAGAGAAGCCAGGTGCTGCAACTGCCCTGACCTGGCTGTGCTGGCCTTGGAACTCGTAGAAGCGCCCTTGATGCAGAGACGATGCACCCCGCTCTGAGGACCCAGCTTTGCTTGTAACAGGGGGACAGTCTGTGATGTGTTAGCTTGACAGTCTTAGATGCAGGCTCTTAACTTCAGCATCTTTGTTCATGTCCCTAAGTTGTATGTTGCATACATGTTTAGTTCTGATTGGTTTCCCCATGTTCTTTAAAAATTGCTGCTAAGCCAGGATATTTCTTTCTTCGTGAAGGTGTAGTGACTTGCACTGCTACTGATAGCATTCCCCTTTCCCCATCCTCCATCTCTTCTGCTCTTTTTGATTACCTGTAGTCTGTATCAACTGCAGATCTTGGCTTCTAATTCTTCTTTTTTAAAAAAATATTTTTATTGATTTCAGAGAGGAAGGGAGAGGGAGATAGAACCATCAATGATGAGAGAGAAGCATTGATCCGCTGCCTCCTGCATACCCCCTACTGGGGATTAAGCCCGAAACCAGGGCATATGCCCTTGACCAGAATCAAACCCAGAACCCTTCAGTCTGCAGGCAGATGCTCTATCCACTGAGTCAAACCACCAAGGGCTTCAATTCTTATGTTTTGAGTTCAAAATATAAAATTGTGACGTTATCTTTCTAAAAGTTTTGTCAATATCTTCCTAAAAGATAGGTAAGGATGAAGATAGGATAACACAGGTTAGAGAATCAAAGGTAGGGAGACAAAGCAGCAGGACCCAAAGCAAGAGAATATCTGGGCTGTGGTTACCCACTTTGCTGGGGACTGGAACATCTATCAGACTCGAGACTCTGATGAGCTTTGCCATCTTAAAAATGCCCCCGTTCTCTCTGTTCTGACGATGACGTGCGGCAGGTGTGCTGTGCTGAAAATAAGACTTGGTTAAAAAAAATTGCAGTTTGTACTCTCGATCCTTCTGAGATGACAGATTATGAACAATGGATTTGAAAAATGGACACCTATTGTAAAAAGGCACATTTGGGTGATAACTGAATATAGGAAAAAGCAGGCAACACTCTGGTGTCTTCCATTTACCAGAGCATAGCTGCCTGCCAAGTGAAAAAATATGACAAAGCATCCTTGTGGGGATGGAACTATTCAGTGTCTTGACTATCTGTGGAGGTAGATTCATAAATCTGCTCTGATGATAAAATTCTATCAGACTTAATAAACACATACACACACACAAGTATAACTGGGGAAACTGGAATGATTACTGGATTGTATAATCTCAATTTCCTGGTTGTGATAGTGCATTGTAGTTTTGCAAAATGTTACCAGTGGAACAAACTCGAAAAAGTATACAAAGGATCTCTCTTTATTATTTCTTATAACTGCACATAAATCTATAATTATCTCAATAAAATTTTCAATTAAAAATGACTTGCAGTGAAATCTCTGTTTATTGTCAGTCTTGTATCATAATGATCTTTGCTTCTGAGAAAAATAAAATTAGAAAAATTACTTTAAAAATTAAGATGTAAGAATATAGTTGTAAAGGAAAAACATATCTGGACATTTTAGCTAATTAATTTGCTTATAAGGAGAATGACATCTTAATCGAATAGTTTCTTGGAAAGAGGCTTAGTTTAAAATGTTCACAGTAATATATGTACTTTGGAAATAATGCATAAAGATGCACTTTCAGTAAAAATTTAAATGATGTGCTATGTGTGTGAGACTTTGACAACTAGAGGCCTGGTGCATGAATTTGTGCACGGGTGGGATCCCTCAGCGTGGCCTGTGGGGATTGGGCCGAAACCGGCAGTCCAATGCCAGCTGCTGCTCCTACCTGCTGCTCCCACGCATCCCTGCCCGCTGCACCTGCTGTGGGCTCGCACCCAATCAGTCCTGATCGGGAGAGGCCCGCACCGCCACAGCGGCACTCGGGGCCAGTGCTGTGAGCCTGGTGTCTGGTGCCCATCCCGAAGGGGATAGGGGTGAGGTCTGAGACTCGATCGGCCCTCTGGGAGGGTGGTGGGATGCCCTTGCCAGCCCGGCATCTGGATCCGTCCTGCTGATGTTCATGCCGGTTGTCGGGAGCCACCTAGTGGCCACTTTTATACCGTTTCGACCCTGTGGAGTGTCAAGGTCCCTGAGGCAGACTTCCGGGAGGCTGGTGATGCTGTTGGGATCAAGCAGGCAGCGCCAGTTGGTCCTGCCTGGCCCGTTCTCCGGAAATTGGACCTGCAGGACTACTGAAGGAGTGTGTGGCTGCCACTGGGCTGGTGGGCCACCTGGACGGGTCAGCTGAGTGGCACTCCCGCTGTGGGAGCGCACTGACCACTGGGGGAAGCTCCTGCATTGAGCATCTGCCCCTTGGTGGTCAGTGCACATCATAGCAACCGGTTGGCTGGTTGTTCAGTTGTTCAGTCCCTTAGGCTTTTATATATATAGATTGTTAAGTAGTAGGCACTATGACACAGTGACATGATTATATAGAGAGAAGAATCTGTATTCATTATATTTTAAAATTTATAAAAATGAGTTCAAAAATGAGTTCTTTCCCTACACATCCAAATGTAACCTAAACATAAAATCAAGTAACAAGTGAACTAATAAAAACACTAAGCTTACCATTCTAGGTCACTGTTTATCATTTGAGAGTGTGTGTGTGTGTGTGTGTGTGTGTGACCCTGGGAGGCCATATACTTAATTTAAGTATGTTTTCTTAGTTCAAAGTATTCTCTGAATTTCCCTTTTGGACTCTATAACACATTAATATGGATATCATCAAGGAGGGAAGTGTTTGTTTTTTGAGGAGGATGAAATAGTAAAAATTTGTCAAGTTAAGTTTGGTAAATACTGTTAGATGAGATTGAATAATATTTAATTGGGCCCCAAACAAGGGGCTACTATAAAGCAATACAATTTCTTTTCTTATGTGGTTTATTTTTGGGTTCTGAAAAAAAGCAAGAAATAGATAAGCATTTACTTGGTTATATTTGTCATTAAGCCAGTTTTTTGGCTCTGTGGACAAATTCTATGTATAATATGACTTGATATACTGGGTATAATTGAATAAATTAATCAAGACATCTTTATTGAATAAATACTATCATACAAATGAGAAAGGAATAAAAAAGGAGTCTTAGGTATATATTTTTTCAAGCTAATGAAGCAATTCCATTCCATACGTTCTATTTACTCCTTATACTTAATTATTGATGAGCAGACCAGTTACTCTCGACCCGTTGTATTGGGAGATTGGTGGTTACTACAGCCGAGACTGTGCATCCAAGATGGAGTGCCTGACAAGTGTGTAACTGGGCCTTGTGGCCTTTAACACAGGAAAGCTTTGCTCTCCTATTTGTCCTCGAGGGTGTCCAGGGGATGCTGTGCTTGCCCACAACTCAGTTACAGTTCTCTGTCAAGGTCGAAAACTCAGGAATTCTCCCGGGTTTATGCGCTATGCTTGAGAATGTACCTGCAGGCTCTGGGTTATCAGGAATTACATCTTAATTGCATAGGGCTTTGTGAATTACTCAAAGGCAACACTCTGGACTAGCCGTGGGCAAACTACGGCCCGCGGCCGGATCTGGCCCGTTTGAAATGCATAAAACTAAAAAAAAAAAAGACCGTACCCTTTTATGTAATGATGTTTACTTTGAATTTATATTAGTTCACACAAACACTCCATCCATGCTTTTGTTCCGGCCCTCCGGTCCAGTTAAGAACCCATTGTGGCCCTCGAGTCAAAAAGTTTGCCCACCCCTGCTCTGGACCCACAAATTGTGGGTTGTGATCAAGTTATTGAATATCCATATTGCTTCCCCAATCAGCCTTGTTTTTGAATGTTGATGTCTTTGATCAAGGTTGCAAAGTGATCTTAATCTTCTTGCTTAGGTGTTGAAGAATGACTTCTTGCTACCTCAAGTCAGTCATCTAAAATTTTAATTTAATGGCCTATTGAGGTCTACAGACTACAAAAAATTATATCAGTATAAAACATTGCATGTAGGGGAATATTTCCTAATAGAAGTATTTGGGCTACAGTTATTATAAAAGGAAGACTCACTTTTAGAGAGGAAAAATACATAATACTGCCTAGGTAGCTTGATGCATTAAAAAAGAGGGGGTCTAAAAGGAGAATTATAATAAATTGTAATTCTTAGTTTTCATGTTTCTTTATCTCTCGGTTTTGTGGGATCCAGTTCCATGATAAAATTTCCCCCATTATTATTCTCCCAATGGGCCTTGTACTTAGGGAAAAAAACCCCTCAAACCGACCCCCTCCTTGCTATTTTTGGTTGAATACCCTTATTCTTGGATTCAGTCAACATGAATATAAGGCTTATATTTAAATCAGACATATAAAATATTCTTTCTTGCAAATTTGCCTCTGCAGCCTCCATCCCTCATCAGATGTCAGGATTAATTCAGTTTTAGTGGTTACAAGGCTTATTCTTTCCGTAAGAAAGACAGCATTGTTTTCTTACAAATGAGTAGAAACTGCTGAAAGATGGGGCCCTACACCTAGCTTTTATCCTGAGTTCCTGGGAGAGTTGAGGTGCTAAGAGATATTATCCATCCTTCTCCCAGATATTTTTAAAGATCCCATGTGCTGGAAGGTGAGAGAGGATTGAAAGTCTTTCTGAGAATGATTCCTCACATTACTGTGAGTTTTTTTTTTATTACTAATACAATACTTTCCCAACATCTGTGCCACAGTTTTTTTTCCTCCAAAGCAATGAACACAGGTAACTCCTTTTAAGAAACAGAATAGTTAAGCATAAGGTAAGCACCAGATTGTTTACACTTAGCTCCAACCGGTTCAAATTACTCATCTTCTGATTACTTCTTGTTTTTCTAAGGAAAGTGCGGTGATATGTTTACTAAGACGGGAGGAATTCAGCTTTGCAGGAGGAGCGTACATTTCAGCAGCGATAGCCTCTGTGGTTAGTTGGTCTTTATCACCAGGAGCTCGCGCTTCCTATCCCGGGTCTATTGTACAGGGTGCATCAGGCCCCTTTAGATGCTGCAGAAGGAATGCTGCCCTTTTGGCAGCAGAAGGCGTCTAAAATGTGGACTGTAGACTCCATGAGGAGACAGATCGCTGTCCTTTTTTGTTCACTGTTCTATTCTAGCACCTGGAATGGTGCTTGGTACACAGTAGACCCTCAGTCAATACTTGTGGAATGAATGAATGAATGAATGGATACATGCTCGAGAAAAAGTATAGGATGTGAGTTTTTTGGAACTTGATCTCCAATGACCTTCACATGGGGAGGAAAGGTTATCAGTGAGTTGCACTGGTACCTTTTGATTCCTTCATCCTAGGAAGAGCTGGCCTCACCTTCTTCCAGGCTCTGTATCTCAGGGAGCAGGACTCTGTGGCCTAGGTTGCCAAATTCTGCAATTCTGTAAGAAGCCATAGTTGAGAATTCAGAAGGCTTCCAAGTGGCTGCATCTCCCTGGAGAAAAACACCAATTGGCAGAGGCACCATTCCTGGGGCCATGTTGGGTGCTGGCCAGGCGTGGAAGCCTTTCTCAGATTCCTCAAATGCATGCCAACATAATTTGACTTTTGAATGCCATAGACCTGGTTAGCAAAGTATAAAATAACAACCAGTGCTTATATCTTAGCGTTCTTATTTCATCACAAAGAGCTCCAAGTATGTGAAGATAGGTTGGAATGTGTGAAGAAAAGCTAAGAAAGCAGATTTCTGATAAGACCAGCATGTGACTTGTATAATAGCTCCGTGTTACAGACTGCAGGATGGAATGCTGACAGTTCCTTCTCTCTTACTTGTGATTGCTAGGATTGTATCCACCCCCCCCCCCCCCAGTACCGGGTGGTTTTTGAGCCAGTCTTAAGAGGAGAAAATACTTGGAAGAATTATGCATGATGTGGAGTGGATCACCCTTGTTATCAGTGGGGACTCCACTGTTCACAGGTGGGTGGAGGTGATGCCCATGTCTTTGGACATAATAGCTTTTGACAGACAGACCAAAATAACTCCTTTTTAGCCATGCCATTGTCTGTAAATCTGCCTAGTTGGTCATCCAAAGTGATGACATTTAAGATATAGTTGGTACACTGTTTATCTTAAAGAAACATTTTAAAATTAATTCTTCAGACCTGTGCAATATTTTATCTTTTCAGCTTAATAATATCCAAATGTGCTTTTGTGAAGCAAAAAACACATGTGTGTTGCTTCGTAAATCAGTCATTTAGCTTAGAAAATAAAGTGCATTTCAAGTATAGAGCAAAGGCCCTCAAAACACAATTATTAAAGCAACATGAGGAGTTGAGTTTGCTTCAGTTTTGGGTTTTTAATAGACTTCACTGTTACGTGGTGAAGATAGAAATGTGCCATAGAAATCTCTGGTTAAGAGCCAAGACTTTTTTCTTGAATTATTTTAGATCCTGTTATTTCCATTGGATGCTGAGAATGGAACATATACGTTCTATTGTTGACTAAAGTTGTTAGAAAATGTAAATATGCTGGCACATGGACTCAAACTTTCAAATAATAACTCTAAGGGATTTTTATTTACTTCTAATGAACGTACTATTATACTGTGTTCTTTGCTTGATTTATCATGAAATTATGTGAGACCTTTACATTGTGAAGATAAAACATGTAACTTGAAAGTTATTTAAAAATACACATCAAATCCATCACTTTGTTCTGTTAGTTTTGTCTCTAATTCTTACATTTCTTTGTTTATTTTCATTTCAACTCCTAGCACCCCAGCCTACATTACCATCACCTTTTTAGTGTCTGAACTACAGGGATAGAGTCTCCTCCCCAATGCCCTGGACAAAGGAAAACACTTTATGTAAATAAGCAGAAGTCCAAATTGAATATTCAAATCAATCGTGGTGGAAACACAACAAAATGTTAACAGTGATAGAACCAGGGGTGCTCCTTATGTTTCAATTTTATACTTTTTAATATTATTCCAATGTTTTTATAATAGGCATGAATTACTTTAAAAAGATTTAGTTAAAGGATAGTCTCACCTTAAAAATTTTAAGCAATACACAAAGTTTAAGATGAGGACAAACTTTATCACCTAAAATCCTACTACTTCAACATAATAAATCATCAAATCAGGTGAACATCGTGCTAAATCTCACAGACACACACACACACACACACACACCCACACCCCATACCACACCACACAGGACAAAGGGCAGTTAACCAACTAATTAGAGAGATAGGAAAAATAAAATTTTACAAATTCAGGATCAAACTATATGTGTGCTTTTTATAAAGGGTTAAAATGTATATTACTTTATACCTGAGGCCCGGAAACAAGCTGATGGACATTGCAGAACAAGCACTCTGGTGATTCGTATAAAAGAAAAGATCCTTAGAATGGTCTGTTATGCCTTCTCGATCTTTCCCACTTTGTTTGCTAGCTCCATGCTACTTCTGTTGCTTTCACTGACCTTGTTATGGTTCCTTGAACAAGCCACGCTCTTGTCTGACGCAGGGATTTTGTATGTGCCGAGTTCTCTGCCCAGGAAACTCTCCCGCCTGTGCTTTGCTTGGGTAACTCCCGCTCATCCTTCATATCTGGTAACATGTCACTCCTTGAGGACCTCTTCCATGATATTCCCCCTCCCTCCATCAGCCATCTGAATTAGGTCCCTTAGTTATATCTTCTAATGCAATTTCCCCCTTCCTAGTGTTTATCATGAACTATGACTAGCATATGTATGTTATTTGAATGATTATTTTCTTAATGTCTGTCTTCCCTACTAGACTGCATGCTCCATTAGGCAGCAACCATGTCTGTTTTACTCTCCTCTATTTTTCTAGCTACCAGCACATTGATGGCTATGCAATAAATATTGTTGCATGAACGAAAGCACATTTTTATACTTGTAATCAGATGGATGGACACAAAGAGAAAAATACCAGTTTTTCAAATTGTTTTTATTAGGGCCAGAGGGTTTTAGATGGATTATTTCAATCACTTTTATTGATGTAGCTATTTTGACAAGTTAATTGTTACCATCATGGTATTAAAAAAGCAACCACTCTTCATTCACTCAGCCACAATTAGTATTTTTCACCAGTTGCTTATATTAGGGACTGTTTAGTTACTTAAACTAAGTTGGTTCAATGCTCAGACTCAGTTCTCTGTTTATACCATGATAGCAGAAACACTGGAGTTGTTATAAAGCACATACTTCCTTAAAGAATTAATAGAAGCTTGTCATGGTATGCTTAATTATAGGTAATATTTAAGATCATCCAGGATTTTCTGGATAACAATTCTCAAAATTCTTTCTAGAATGTGGCTATGAGGTCCACACCGTGGAATTGCCCACCTGCCTTGGTTTGGCAGATTAATTCACCTTTTAAATCCTGTGTGTTTTCTTTGTACTTGTTTCCTGAGACAGTTAAATTATGGAGCACACAATTCTATAAATCAAAATATATCACAAATAAGGGTGGCACTAAGACCCGAGGGATTCTGAGAGAACACGAAGGAAGGTGTGTTCAGCCCCAGCTACTCCATTTACGAACAACCCCTGCTAGCCAGCCTCAGGTAGTAAGTCACCTTGGAACCCTGTTGAAGAAGGTAAGCAAACACATGGGATCACCACATTTGAAATTCCACTTGGCTAAAATGACTGACCCCTTGAACAATCCCTTAAGGAATTATTGTAGATGACCTTAAACTTGGGGACATATAGGTTTAATTGTGTTACATGTTTTCCGAATTCTGGGAATGTTATTAAGGTCAAAACACGCCTTGAGCAAAACTGACCATTGTTTTTAATGTAGAAATGGTGACAGTGGCTGGGTTGTTCCACGAAAATGCGCTATTGAAAGACAGTAAAGGTGGAGAACTACTTATGGCTGGTTTATGCCAGAAGTTTACTAATAGATGTGGTAGCTGTGTACCGGTATATGGTAGCAGGAAGTAGCAATTCAGAAGAACCCCTTTCAGGTAGGCAGGTGTGATTGTGTTGTGTTCTTTTCTCTCGAGATGTCCTTCTTGATGCAGGGGTCAGGTGAGATACAAGAACATGGAGTCCATGGCTGTGAGCCCATGTGTGACCTGCACATACATGCCTGGATCCCGCTCAGGGCCTCTGTTCCTCCAAGTCATGCTCCTCACTGCGTGGCTCTGGACCACTGCTCTCTTTGCTGTTGGTTGTGATGTGGAACTTAAGGATATAAACCCTCTCACAGCCCTTGTGATACCATTGCATGAAGGGGTGAGGAGAATTATAGATGAATACAGGGCAGGTCTCCAGAGTCCTGACTCTGTCACCACCATTCGAAGTTATATAAAAAAAAATCAAGGAAATTGCAGTGCCCTCATGAGATTTAAAAACCTTAGTTGGTTGGAGCATTACCCCATACACCAAAAGGTAGCAGCTTTAATTCCTGGTCGGGGCACATACCCAGATTGTAGGTTCAATCCCCTGTTGGTGCATGTGCAGGAGGCAAGCGATGGATGTTTCTCTCTCACATTGATGTTTCTCTCTCTCTCTCTCTCTCTCTCTCTCTCTCTCTCTCTCTCTCCTTCTTCTTTCTAAAATCAATAAAAAACCCATCTCCTAATTATTATTTCTTTTACATCCAAGAGAATAATGCCCAAGAAGTTAAATATGTGTGCTCCTCCTATCATCAGTCAAAATAGTCTATTAATAAAAAGTTGGCTAAGAGGACTTTCCAAGATCATGAGACATTACATTTATGAATTAAGTGTACTAAAAGTTTATTTCAAAATTCAATCTTAAAATAATTTTCTCCCAGAAGTAGGTTTTATAAAGTGTAGTTTCAGAAATTGGAAAAGGTATGTTTAAAAACATTTAAGTATGCCACTTTTATTCCTGAGGCCTGAAAATTAATATGACACTATCATGGCCAACGAAAATAAGAGCGGGCTAAGGGCATGGCACGGAGCCATAGTTCAAGTGATTTGAAATTACCTTGATATGATTTTCAGCTCATGGAATAGGAAGAGATTTGGAACTTAAGAATATATAAGGGTATATTAACCTTTCTCAGAGGTTATGTGGTAGATGAGAAGAGCTCTAAAAAGATGTCTGGCTCTAATGCAGTGTATTCAGGCAAATAGCACCTCCAGAGAAGGCTTCGGAATGAATAGATTGGCCAGGAAATTAAGGTTGAAAATGAACAGTACTGGAAGTGATGAGTTTGGAAAATGAATGTGTTGTCACTGAGCTGTGAAGTGGAAGAAAAAGGAAAAGGGGATATGATTTATGAAGATGGTGTGATCTGGTGATAAACAAGGTAGACTAGTAACAGTGATTCAACCTCCAGTTATGTACTGTCATAGCATGATTTACAGCTGGGGCTGTGGGAGTGGATACAAGGTGCCATTTGCATTGATTGTATAGTTGTATTTCATCAGCATTTATATCTTTAAAATGAATGGAAGGCGTTTGATAACATTTGTTTAGTAAATTGCTGAGGATTGATTATAAGTGATAAAATAAAAAGATGTTGACAAGGAACTGGTGAAAAAGATTAAAAAACTATAATTGCATGCGAAAGTAAAACTGTTTTCCTCGGCTCTGGATCTGGGCTCTATTTTTTTTATGGTGTGACAAGCAATTTAAACCACAGAATTAAACAATAAAGGATATAGCTTTAAACATAAATGAAGTTAAAGAGCCGCAATTTTATTTTTAATCTCAGAAGAAACCCCTACTCTGTATAACATGCTTCATTACTCCGATATTCCTTTTATTTAGCAAAAGCTTTTGTTTGCAGGAGTTTATAGGGAGTGACCAACATGGATTTATTGTAAGATTTTGCCACTGAAGGACAGCGTTAATGAATATTGGAAGATGTTATTTTTGACCTCAGACCTATCATCACGAAGTCGTATAAGTGATTGCCACTTCCAAACCTCCTCTGGGAATGTTTTTTGTACTAGTGTATTTTACTTGCATATTTCATAAGCACTAGCTGTTTCTCTTTTTTCTTTTTTTTAAAATATATTTTATTGATTTTTTACAGAGAGGAAGGGTGAGGGATAGAGAGTTAGAAACATCCATGAGAGAGAAACATTGGTCAGCTGCCTTCTGCATACCCCCTACTGGGGATGTGCCCGCAACCACGGTACATGCCCTTGACCGGAATCGAACCTGGGACCCTTGAGTCCGCAGGCCGATGCTCTATCCACTGAGCCAAACCGGAAAACAGCACTAGCTGTTTTTCTTGCCAGCATCCCCCTCCCAGGTGCAAATGAAAGATGGGTTTCCAGAGATTTTTCTCAATAATTACCCCAAAAACTTCCTAGATGCACGGGTCAGGAAGGTAGCTTTGTCCTAGACCTGAGAGTCAGGGTACCTTAGTGGGCAGGTAGCCTGCACACTTGCACAGGACCCCATGCTGCGAAGGGCCATGAACTTGACTTAAAGGTTTGCTGTCGAGGCCTTAGAAATCATAATAGTTTTTTAACCAGGGGCCCAGCATTATATGTAGCCAGTCTTGCTGATAGTAGTATAATGGCTGACATTTGTTGCATTCTTTAAATTTCTTATGTATATCAGCTCATTTAGTACTATTTATTACAACCCTCTGAGTGAGGTGTCCTGGTTCCTACTGCACAGAGGAGAAACTGAGCACAGAGAGGTGACATAGGCAAAACTAGGAAGCGTGGAGCAGAGATTCTGGCCCAAATTGCCTGCTTCTCGAGTGGACGCCCTACCTGCTAGCCTTGCTGCCTCTCCCCGCTCACTTTCTCGTCTCTTCCTCACAAGGCATTGTCACTGCCCCTGGTTGCTAAAATGGGCACCCCCTATCGAGCGCTGTGTAAGGTCTGCTTGCCAAGAATATATGTAGCAGAGGCACATATATGACCCGAAAAAGTCAAGTGTCACTTCTTAATCTCATCCCAATTAGCTGTTATCTTGGGCAGAGGGTTTTTTTTGTTTTTGTTTTTGTTGTTGTTTAAAAAAAGGCCAGAGCATGGGCTGCAGACATGCAGAGCCCTGGGGAGCCAGTGTGGGAAGAGTGAGGGGGAGGAGCTGGCCCGGTTGGCCGATCAAGGGAAATATAAGGGTGTACAATCCATGTTGCCTGGTTAGCCATTTGGTTGTGGCTGATGCTGGAGACAAATGCATATGGTTTTAGGTTGGTTGAGGGGGACTGAGTGAGAACATTTCTCTGGTTTGCAGGTGGCAGCTGATATAAGTGTTGGTGGGTGTGTGGCTGGCTAATGGTGGCCACATGCTGGGAAATGCTGCTGGGGCTGGGCATGGGGTTTGCAAGCGAAGTGGTTTCAGGCTGCCCAAGGAGGCCTTCTTGCTGCTCCTCGGGCCATACCGTGGAGGACATGGTTACCCAGTAGGCACTCAGTAATATGTGAGCAACGAATGCATGAATCTATTCCCGTTGTGCTGGTGTTTGAGGCAGGCTCAATAGCGAGCAGCTATTTTTCTGATTCACTGGTTGGATCTGTCAAGTTACCATTTGTCATACTTCTCTATCCCAGTCCTTCTCATCATTGTTGGTGCACAGAGCTGGGCAGGGGCCTTGCGCACGTATGTGTCGTGGGGGTTGCATTCCCATGGAACGTGCTAGGGGCTTGAATATCTTCTGAACACGTGATTGAATGTTGTTAATGTGGGATACAGATAAAAGTCAATGTGTTGAGTCTCAGGCTCCACATTTTCCCTCTTAGGCTAAAGAGGGTGACCCAGCTCGCTGCATTTGATACCCTGATGCAGTGGGTACCACGTTACCGACACGCTCAGACCAAGGCTGGTGAACTAGAGGGACCAATTTGCTTTGAAAGGGAGGCAGCTATGAGGAGGCTCTGAAGTGTCTACCTTCCAGACATTGTCCTCCTTGGAAGAGTATATACGTTTTCCTTTAATACCATCAGATGTAGAACCTCAAGAACTGGCAGCCATGCGCTCATCGTTAGCTACGTTGTATGTCTGTGACCTGCCTATAACGTATATTTCTGAGCTGGCCTCATGCTGTACATTGCCACACTCCTAAGTCTGTGTTTAACAAGGCTGCCTTAGATGTGTGCCTTCTTCCTGGAGACTTCACCATCTTTCCCTCCTTTTCACCGGGCTGTATTTCTGGTTAGAAAGGTTAAGGGCGATGGCTCCTGTCACCTCTGCTTATTTTTATAGCAGATTTCAGGGATAGTCTATCACGAGGATGCCTAGTGATGTAATATTTAGTGAGTCATCCTAAATTTTCTACCGTTTAGGATGGCCCACTACTCCTCGCTGGTGAAAAGTGTTCTTTTTTTTTTTTTTTAATTTATTTTATTGAGTTTTTACAGAGAGGAAAGGAGAGAGATAGAGAGTTAGAAACATCGATGAGAGAGAAACATCGACCAGCTGCCTCCTGCACACTCCCCACTGGGGATGTGCCCGCAACCCAGGTACATGCCCTTGACTGGAATCGAACCTGGGACCTTTCAGTCCACAGGGTGATGCTCTATCTGCTGAGCCAAACTGGTTTCGGCGAAAAGTGTTCTTTTAAGTTTCAGGTACTGATCTTAAAGGCATGCCACACTCAGTATAAGGAGGTAATAAAAAATATTCTTAAATGGTAAGTATTTTTGAATCTCCATTATATGAAAATCAAAGAAAGTGCACGTGGTTTCATTTGCTCACACACCTGGGCAGTTTGGAAAGTCAGACGTTTAGGCTCCGTGCTCCACAGCCATCTTGCTTGCAGCGCACACCCCCTGCCTAGCGCCGGCCTGGCCAGTTCTCGGAACTCAGCGTTTGTTGGCTGACTGCTCAGCGTTCTGAAATCATTTTTGTATAGAAAAGCTTTCATCTTGATTTTTGAAGAGAATAAAAAATTAAAATTGATAATTAAAAAACATATTTATTATTATTCACGTCCTCCTGTGTATATTTGAAGGAGTGAGGTGTTACTCTCCTAGACATGAGGAAAGGCAAGAGGATGGAAGTAAGAGGGTAAGAATCGCTATCACCACTCGTTCTCCCCGTTTCCATGTTGGGTAGGGAGCCGTGGCAGGACCAGGAGGGGCATTTTCAAGGGGGATCTGTAGGTGGACAGGGCACGTGCGGCTGAGGTGTGCATGGGCCTTGTCCACGTCCAGTTATTAATCTCCGGGGCCTCAGCTCCAGGGAATGCACGCTGCCTGCAAGCCCGTCTCAGGCTGTGCAAAGGCTGTGCATCCGGTCCAGGCGGGTGCTCTCTGCTAATTAGTTTGGTAGATGGGAGGGCTTTGGAAAACACAGAATCTGAGTCCTAGGGAATCATTGTTCTCTTTATGCAAGAACATCCAGGGGCTGTGTCCTCACCTACCTGGTCTTCAGTGGTAGCATTCTCAATGTTTAGTAAAGGGTTAAGGTGGTGTCCAGTACTGGGATCCAAGCACCCACGGCCCGTATCAGTGCTAATAGGCCCTCTCTGCGGGCAGCAAAGACGTCCATAAGCAGTCCTCACTCCCCCCAGCCCCCCCCCCCCACCACGGGAGGAAGGGAGAAATCCTTCAGAGAACCTCCACAGTTAGGGTGCGATTGAATTTGTGTTAAAAGTTGTTTCTGCTCACTCCTCGTTGCCCGCAAGCCCCAGACTTTGAAAAGAAACACATTTCACAAATTGGGCTTTCCCATCATTTCTTTCCGGGAAGCAGCTGTCCTATTTCCTCTAATAAGGCAATAAGCCAGAACATGCAATGTAAGCTCTCAGGGCATATGATTAGAGAGGCTTGCCGGCGTAGAAGACGCCTGGGAGCAAGGCGCTGGCCCTCCCTAAACCACACCGCTCCTTAGCCGTGGCAGAGAGGGCGGCTGGCCAACTGCTGTTATATTTACGTGGAGGGAAAGAACCAGGTAGATGGGTGTGAAGGATGCTGGCTTCCGAGATCAGAACCAGACTGCAGGAACCATTATAGAATCTGCAGGGATGGTGCACTGAAATACATGTTTCTGACTCCCCAGAGCAAATTCTAGAATGATGTGATAAAAAAGAACTCCAGCCCTGGCCAGTGAGCTCAGTGGTTAGAGTGCCAACCTGCACATCAAAGGGTCTCAGGTCGATTCCCGGTCAAGGGCACATACCTGGATTGCATGTTTGACTCCCTCGCTGAGTATGGGAGGCAACCCGTCGATGTGTCTCTCTCACACCAATGTTTCTCTCTTTCTTCCCACCCTCCCGCCTCCTTCCCTCTGTTCCACTCTCTCTAAAAATCAATGGAAAAAATATCTTTGGGTGAAGATGAACAAAAATAAAAGAATAATAAGAACTCTGTACTTGGAGACCAGATGGACGTATTGCTTCTGTCCATGGAGTGGGGAAGGAATTTGACCGGAGAGCCTCCGAAAGGAGCCAGGCTAAGGAAGGAGACGTGGCCCTGAGCAGAACCTGATGTTCCCAGGGCTCGGCTGGCGCAGGGCCAGAAGCCCCGCAGACCACAGGTGGCAGCTGGCGCTCCTCACGTGCACCCGGCAAACTCTGTCCACAGATAACCCAGGGCAGGAGGCCTTTCCCCACTGTTATTGCCAGGGAGCCTGATCTTTGGTCAGCGTGTATGGGGGAAAACAATTTGCACACGATAAGAATAACAACATTCAATTAGCAAGGGCTTGCTGCGTGTCCGGTGATGTCCAAGTGTTTGAGAAAGGGGGCATACCTCTTCTAGTGCTCACCTTTGCCATGCGAGGTGGGTGTCGTCACTTTCATTTTATACATGCGACAGGGCAGGCTCAGGGGGGTTAAGTGTCTGATCCAGGATCAAACAGCGAGCCGGTGGCAGAGCCGGGGTTCAAACTTAGTTCAGTCTCAGGCCACAGCTTTGCTTATAGCCACGGCCTCTAAGATTAAAATGAAAACGGGGAAGTGCCACATAATAGATGTACAGCGTAGTGGTTTCAATCCGAGGGAAAATATTCCTCAATGATTGTAATTCTTTCTTTTTTCCTGCCAGAACCCACTGAGAACTACTGGTATTACACGTTATAAAGTTAGAAAGGGCTTTCATTTTGCAAAGGTGCATTTTTTCTCATTCACAAATTGGGATTTTCCCTGTTTTTCTATCCGCCAAAACTATCTTATTTCCTCTAATGAGGGAGTAAGTTCTGAAATACAATGTAAACCGAATGGGAGATTAATTAGAGTAAGGTTGCCTGATAAAATACAGGGCACCTAGTTAAATTTTAATTTCAGGTAAATGACACATAATTTTTAAATGATCAGTATGTACCAAATATTGCATGGGATATATTTATACTAAAATATTATTTCTTGTGTTTTGGAATTCAAAGGTATCTAGGCATCTTGTATTTTTATTTGCTGTATTTGGCAGCCCCAAATTAAATCAGGCTGTGTACAAACCATGAACCTTGGGTTTGCTGTTTCACACCAATTTCTCAGCAGCCAAGGAAAAACTCAAATGAAATGGATCAAAGAGGAATCTTTGGGCAAATTATACTTGCCTCTGTCTGCCTTGTATAATTAGTATTTTCTATCAACTTTTGCTAATCTCAAACGATGTTTTCAGCCATTGATATTTGGGAAGTATGAAAATGGTTAGAAACTTTACAAGGGTAATTTTACCTTTATTGATCATTCAGCTGAAGCCCCACTGAGGCCGAGTCCTCAATGCAAACCTTGTTTTAATATGTTTTTTTAAAAAAATTGATTTCAGAGAGAGGAAGGGAGAGGGAGAGATGGGTAGAAACATCAATGATGAGAGAGAATCATCTATTGGATGCCTCCTGAACACTCCCTACTCGGGATCGAGCCTGTAAACTGGGCCTGTGCTCTGACTGGAAATCGAACCGTGACCTCTTGGTTCATGGGTCGACGCTCAATCACTGAGCCAGACTGGTGGGCACACACCTTTTAAAATATTTTCATGTTTTTACTTTTTTTTTTAAATACATTTTATTGATTTTCTACAGAGAGGAAGGGAGAGAGACAGAGAGTCAGAAACATCGATGAGAGAGAAACATCGACCAGCCGCCTCCTGCACATCCCCCACCGGGGATGTGCCCGCAGCCCAAGTATACGCCCCTGACCGGAATTGAACCTGGGACCCTTCAGTCCGCAGGCCAACGCTCTATCCACTGAGCCAAACCGGTTTCGGCCATGTTTTTACTTTTTATCTGAAAGTACTGCAGGTCCTTTGAGTTCTTCTGAAAAAAAGGCTTTCCATCAGCAGGAACATAAACTTATTCAATTGAGATCAGTGTTTCTGCTTTTGAAAGCTGGCACATGGATAGCTAAGGTTGTCCCTTCATCCACTGATCCCCTGTGGTTGACCAGCCACAGAAAACTGTAGTTAATCTCTAAATAGGGTTGACTCTGATTCAGAAAGGCTGCCTTTTTTTTTTCTTAATGGAATGCAATCAGTACTACTTCAGCAGTGCCTGGTTTTCTGGGCAAAGGAAACTTCTTTGGTAATATCTTAGCAGGAATTGAGTTGTTGTTGTTGTTGGAGATGGTGGTGGTGATGGTGGTGGTGGTGGTGATGTTGGTGTTGGTGGTGGTAGAGATGATGATGGTGATGGTAGTGATGATGATGGTGGTAGAGATGGTGGTGATGATGATGGTAGTTGTGGTGATCATGGTGGTGGTGGTGATGGTGATGGTGGAGGTGGTAGTGATGGTGGAGATGGTGGTGGTGCTGGTGGTGATCATGGTGGTAGTGGCAGAAATGGTGGTGGTGGAGATGGTGGTGATGATGATGGCAATGGTGGTGGTGGAATGTGTCTGGAGGGGTGGAGGAAATGGGAAGTGTGTTTCCTTTGTAGGGCGACTTTGACCCAAATAATACTTGGCTCTGGAACTTTACATAAAGAATATTTTAGAAATATATCTGTTTGTTGAGTACTGCATATTTTAAGCAACAAATCAGCTTGTAAAACTACATTGCAGCAACATTTATAAAAAATGTTGCACCTGGTATCGTAGCAAAACATTAGTGGGATTTTGTGAAATGAAAGAAATAAAGAAAAGCTTTATTTTCTGATAGTACTTCTAGGTTGTTAAGGCCCTGTTGCCATTACTTTCTGCGTTGCTATCTCTCTAATTAATGATGTGTCCCAGATTTGGTTGCTTCTCCCCACATGTTAATTTCAGATGTTTGTCACTGGGTGAATATGGATTGATAATATACAGGAGAGTAAAAACACACAGGAAAACTTGAATATATAATGAAAAGGAGTTCCGGCATAAGTGATCTGAGACCTGAGTCCTTTTACCCGGTCTCTGTTTAGTTTAATTCCCAGTATATTAAGACTTTGCTTCACGCAACGATTTCATGTTAATCATCTTTTGTTTTGTAGCCCCTTATTTTCCTGCTGGAATCAATATCCCATCAACTTCACCAACTGTCTACTCCCTGATCTATGAGATGGTGCTAGCACAGGTATGAATTTATATTAGAGCATTTTCCTTTAAATGTTACTAGAATTTTATCCAAAACATTGCTTCCAGTTTATTTTCATTATTTTACTACTTTTTGCAAAGTTGCTTCCCTGCTTTTAGAGAAAAGGGAGTGACAAATAAAATGTAAAATGCCTACATAGAGGACAGAGAAGTTGGACTTGAAAATACAAAACATTGAAGTCCATGAAAATAGTGGAGGAGAACACGAGAGGTGTGAGAGGTGTTGCCACTGTTTTGACACTCTGTGGCTGCAGCAACACCAACTTGGTGAATTCATGTCCACCTTGCTGGCCAAAGCGGTTCGTTTTGGTGAGAACACATTTTATTTTAAAAATATATTTGTATTGATTTCAGAGAGGAAGGGAGAGGGAGAGAGAGACAGAAACATCAATGATGAGAATCATTGATCAGCTGCTGCCTGCACGCCCCACACAGGGGATCGAGCCCGCTGTGATCCTGGTTTATACGTTGATGCTCAACCACTGAGCCATGTCGGCCAGGCAGTGAGAACACATGTTAAAGCAGTTTTGGATCCTGCTGGTCTATTCAGGTTGCCTTAGTTCCAGCAAGATCAATCAATTTGGCATCGTGTTGATAATCTCAGACCCCTGTCCTCCGTTATGCCTGCCTTCATTCGGCGGGATGGCAGCTGTCCTTTAGAACATTAGTAGAAATCCAAGTTGCACACCACAGGGGGCTCTGAGTCTTTGTGGAGATTAATTTAGAAATTAAAAGTCCATTATCCTCCTCTCAAAATACATTATCCAGATTGTAACATCAGCATGGTTAATACAATAAATGATCGTTACTTCACTTAATCTCATCACTAAAGGTAATTGTTGGTATCACTGAGCAGTGGGCAGTGTATTCTAAAATTTTGTGAGATTTTATTTTTATTAATTTTATTGGGGTGACATTGGTTAATAAAATTATATAAATTTCAGCTGTGTAATTCTATAATACATGATCTGTATATTATGTTGTATGTTCACCATCAAGTCGAGTCTCCTTCCACCACCATTTATCCCCCCTTTACCCTTTCTTTACCTCGCCCCACCCCCATGCCCTCTGCTAATCACCATATTGTCATAATGGTGATGATGACACTTTGTACTTTTCAATGATTATTATACTTATGATAAAAGATACTATATTTTTGATAGAATAATTTGCACTTCATGTGGTAGAAAGTCTAATTCCCAGTGTCCACATGAGGCAGTTCTGTTTTAATTTGTTCCAAGATGTCTTTTGCATTCTGTTTTGAGGGTATCATATTACATAGTGAAAAAGCAAACTCAGTATGTGTGCAAATTAATGGCTTAGGTTTGGTCCTTTAAAGGGAGTTTTAACATCAGCTCATTTTAGAGGCCTGATTCTAAGATTTGTAGTTTCAGCTTTCTCCTTTGTAAATTGGGTGTAGTAATTCCTGTCCTGGTGTCCTCTCAGGACCGCATGGGTAAAATGTGAAAAAGCTTTAAGAAAATAAAAGTAGTGCACAAAATCAGACTTTTAAAAAGAGGGTGGGATACACGAGGACTAAGCAATACAGAGCACATGGCAACATACAAAATGTCCAGTTATGTGGTTGCAAATTATTATAAGGATATGGTAATCATACTTTTACTGAGGTCTTCTAACTTCAAGCATACATATATATACTTTTTTTTTCTGTAACTCTTTTACATTAGGACTCTATATAAGAAATCCCTTTTATAGTTTCTATCCCCCTCTCAGCCCCAGAATTTTGAAATCATCTTTTACAGCTTGTTGTGTCTGGTGGTAACAAGCAGATGTTGCTTAAAGTAGGAGATGACATCAGATTTTTCCCGGAGTATCCGAGCGCTCTTGGTGGCCAGCACGACCATAGTGGGGGGTAGCTTTCCTCCACTGGCAGAGACGGATGCTCCATCTGAGGGGTTCATTCTTCCTTGGAGCCAGACCAGACCTGGCCTGCAGGGTCCGGCCACACTAATTCAGTTCTGACCTCGCACTGAGCCATGTCCTCAGATTCATACTGAGAATGGCTACCATCTGAATCTATTTGCTGAGAATTTTGTCCCTCACTAATAAAAAATGGAGAAATTTAGAGCTATTTATGAAGCAATAGTTTCTCAAAGGCAGTGCCATGCATTTATAGGAAAACTCTTATAACTATAAAGAAGTGGTTTACTCACAGTGGGGATAGATTTAATACAGATTAGAAACATCTTTTTCTCCTTTTCTGCCTTATCTTTTGTATTTTATTAGAGGTTAAGGCCAGATCTGAAGTATTACTAAAGAGTGTTTTCTTTTTACTGGCCAAAGGTAGTTTTAGCCATGTAATGAAATTGCACCATTTACTAATGATGTCTGCATTGAAGTATAGCTTCTTAATTGAAGGCAGAATTTCTAAATGTGAGTTTTTGACATGCTAATTTATAAGGACTGGCAGATGAGAAGGCCTGCGGGGAACAGATAAGACTGGCACTGGAACAATTAAAATGCGTAAGGGTGATCAATTGAAAGATCAGTTTTCAGGAAAGAATTGTAAAGAAATATATGTATTTTAATGTGAGTAAGTAGACCATGACTCTTCTTTAGGGCTTGTGGGTTCAGAATCCCAGGACCGCCAGAAAAATGAGGTCAAGGATCAGGCGATTTGGGGAGTTTGAACTGACCCTGATTCCATGGTGAACTCACAAGAGAAGCCCAGGGAACTGGGACTAGCAGGATGCCAGGCAGCAGTTGTGCAGTGGTAATCTCTGAGATGGTCCCCAACATCCCTCCTTTCTCTGCATGTGCTTGTTTTATTCTGGAGGCAGAACATAGATCTCCACTTTAGTCATCACTGCCCTATGACTGCTTGGACCCATAGAATGTGATACAAATATTATTCTGGGACTGCTAAACCCAGGCCTTAAGAGGCTCCTGCTTTCTTCCTCTTGGAATGGTTCCTCTTGAGAACTTCTCTCTAGGAAATATTCCGAGAAGCCCAAGTCGCATGGAGAGGTCACATGGTGGAGAATCAAAATGCTCCGCTAGACGCCCCTGATGAACTCAGAACCAATAGCTGGCACCCGGCCACCTGTATGAGTGAGCCATTTTGTATATTCCAGCCATGAACCCCAGATGACTCAGTCTCAGCTGCTGTCACATGGAGCAGAAGAACCACCCAACTGAACCCAAGGACTGACAGAATCCTAAATGGTGCTGTAGGATTGCTTCTACCTCAAGGGTGTCTTCTTCTGTCCCAGAAGGGCCCTTGGGCCTGGTTCTGAGTGTTAGGATAAATCAAGTTAGATGCTAGGTCACTAGATAAGGATCCTGTATATCCACAATTGACCTGCCCACAGGGAGCTTATGTCTCCATAGTCTTCACACTGTAGTAGAGTTTTGCATCTTAAATGGATGATTGACGTGTTCTGGGCTGGTGATTACCCACTGTCTATGAGGTGCCAGGAAGGCTCTCTCATGTAATAAGTTAGAAAATTGTCCCTTGTAGAGAGGTACTTCCTCAGTCCTTGGGGGGGTGATTTTGGTTGTGGAAGTGACGGGTGAACACTGACTTTTACCTGAAAAAGTGTCATGAGATTTTACCACAGACTTGTAACAGAACCTTGATCATTTAAGCAAGAGTATAGTGCTTTCATGTTCTAATCCATGTGGCAAAGAAATGCAAGCTTTGTCCAAGACCTATTTACCCATTTATGCTTTGTGTTAGTTTTTTTATTTTTATGTTATATTCCACCTTCTTTTCACATTCTAGTTTAGCTTTGTTTTTCAGATCAAGTAAGGGCTCCTGGTTTTATATGTAAATCTGTGGTTTGTTTCTCAAATATTGAATTTCCCCTTTAACTTCAATTTTTTTTTCTTGGTTTCTTGTTAAAATTTATTTAACAGCATTGTAAAATCTACCTTACTTATTCATGGTGTAGTCTTGAGTTTTTTCATAAAGTGTAGGTTGAAATAAAGCTGCCAAAGTAAGGGAATGAGAGGAGTCTTAAAATTTTTTTTATTGGAAAATAGTTTTAAATTTACAGAAATGTTAAGAGAATAAGAAGTGCATAGAACCCCTGTATATACTTTATCCAATTGTTAACATTTTTTTCCATTTGCTTTAGCATTTGATTGCTCTCTTTTCCTTTTTTCTTTGTCTGTGTATGTATGTGCATGTAATTTAAATCCTTTTTTAAAAAATCCTATGCCATTTGAGAGTAAATTACATTCATCATGGCCCTAAAGTCTTCAGTTGGTATTTCCAAAGAATTAGGGTATTTCCTCCCGATGGTTTCTCCTGGCCGCATTTAGGTTATGCATTTCAGGCCGGAAGCGTTGTGTGTCCTTTGGCAGCTCATAGCGTCCATCTGCCCCTTGTTGTTGATGTTAATTTTGGCCTTTCCAGTTTATCCCTGTACTGTTTTTCTCCCTTTTGCAACCAAGAAGCTCTCTGGAGAGACCATGCAAAATATTCTACTGCTCATGAAAAATTTCCCTGCGATTTGCTATCTACTAGTATTTGGGACTCATGTCTGAACTAAATTTTACTAGGATGGCTGCAAAATGATGATTTTCTAGGTTTACCACTCCCTCCACATTAACCAATCAACATTCAGCATTCTACTAAGCAAGAGCCCTCCTTCTTTCCTACTGATTTGTTTATCTATTTCTTATTTGTTTGGACCCATTACTCTGTGTCTTCAGTGGCCTATAATTCCTTATTGCCCTTAATTATGTGGGTGCTTAAATTCTCCCAGACTTGGCCACACAGGAACATCTCCCAACTGCCTCCTGTGTCCGTCCTTGTGAGGCCCCATCATTTTTTGAAGTACTTTCTTACTTTTTGTCATAACAAGGTGTTCTAGGTGCATCTAGTATGCACTCTACCCCAGCCCTTAGATGAGCCATTTCTTTAAGGAACCCTGGTTTCTTTTAGTGGGGAATGGCACTGAAGACAAAGATCTGGGCAGTAGGTCTACCAGGAGGACAATTTTTGTGGGATTAAACTGGATTTAGAATGCCTTTCACTCCAAATTTTACTTAAGTTGGCCAAAATGATGTGTATCTATTTTTATAAAAGAAAAATGATTAATTTTCTGCCTTACACCAAGATTATCCATAAATTCAGGTAACTGTATCAGAATGAGGTACATATTTGAGGATATAATCTGGGTAATTAACCTCCTAAATCTATTCTTAAGGATAAAATTTTATTCCTTTCTCTTTAATTTTATTCCTGTCTCTTATTCTTAGCACTTGGGGTAGAAAATGTAATCTATAATAATAAAAGGGTAATATGGTAATTAGACTGGACAGCTGAACGACCTTCTAGACATCCAGACATCCTTCCTGACAAAGCTGGGGCCTGAAGGAAGCTAGCCAGGGTCCTGGGTGCCTGCAGGTGGCTGGAGAAGGGAAGCGTGGGTCCCGGGTGCCAGAGGGAAGTTGGTGCCGGCAGGGTAAGGAAGGCCGACTCTTGCATGAATTTTCATGCATCGGACCTCTAGTATAATTAATAAATTTGCTATAGTCTAAGAACACACACTATACTGCTGAGTAGAGGTAAGATTTGACTATGTTCTTTATTGATATTTTAGAAATATTAAGGGGTTTGGCTATAAACTCCTGTAATTTTACTTCATGTCAACAATTGTTTGCATCTGCCCTAGTTGGTTTTGCTCAGTGGATAGAGTATTGGCCTGTGGATTGAAGAGTCCCAGGTTTGATTCCGGTCAAGGGCACATGGGCAGGTTTCGGACTCGATCCCCAGTAGGGGGCATGCAGGAGGCAGCCAAGCAATGATTCTCTCTCATCATTGATGTTTCTATCTCTCTCTCCCTCTCCCTTCCTCTCTGAGATCAATAACAATATATTTTAAAAAATTGTTTGCTTGTGTTTATGCTGTTCATTCAGAAAGTTCTGAGATTCAGAGCATTTGGTGTATTATGATAAAAGAAAGAGAAGGAAACCTTAAGGTCTGACACTAATGGGAATGTAACAATTCAGAATTAGAATGTAAAAAGTTTAGGACCTTATGAAATCAGAATTAGAATCAAATTAGGATGGAGTGTATGCCTGAGGGATGTCATGAAATTGGTTATTAGAGACACATGTCATAACCTAGTTATCAGTGGTACACTGACATTGGATGGAATGCATAATACGATCTCCCATTTCTGAAGAGCATTTGAACGAAGTGGCTGAGAGTAGTTGTGTGTGTGTGTGTGTGTGTGTGTGTGTGTGTGCATCTGCATATGTGAGGGCAGGGTGGGCTGTGTGAGAGAGGAAGGAATTTGTCAAGGTTCCCTGTGTGTGTGTGTGTGTGTGTGGATGAAGTAGATTGCTATCTCTTCCTTTGGAATCTTTCACTATCTTCCTGTGGTGGAGCTAATAGTTGGAAATCCATCACTATGCTTTTCTTTTTCATTCAGAGGAATTCATTTGCTTCAGCAAGCAATAAGATTATTATAGAAGCAATGTTCTGCTTCTGCTATCCAAAATAGGATTTCCGATTCTCCCACAAGCTGAAAAGCCGGGGTTTGGAGAGGTAGAAATGAGTTTTCTAAATTACTTGAGCTTCCGTGAAGGTATCTGTGCTCTGGCTTGAACATAGAGTTTTATTGTAAATCATGGGGTGAAGAGAATTGGAACAGGACATCAGAGAAGCCCTTTATCTCATAGCCTGGGAATCACCCACAGGGAAAGGAAGAGAGAGGCAGGGTAAACAAGAGGTGACGTGCAAGAAACACGTCTCTCCTTCTCCCCTTCCCCCAGCTGAGCTCCGAGGAAGGGTCATTAGTTAGGGGGACAGGAAAGCCAAAGGCAGAGGGGTGTTTCTCCTGCTTCCTCTTTTGAAGTCTGGTAGGGAGACCAAAGTGCAGGGCGACCTTTACCATCATGGGACTGCTATCAGAGGGTGGGCAGGGAGGGGGAGCTGGAGTCGGTGCCTGGATCCGCTGGCCATCTGGGGAAGGTAGGTGGTCACTAGCTCTGTTGATAGCCAGGGTCTTGCTTCCAGGGCTCACCATGGTAAGTGGCGGTGACCCTCCAGGAGATGGTCCTTCAGGAGACAGATGGGGGCCATGGATGATGAGACGGAGGGCGTGAGGAAAGGATCAGCAGCCCCATCAGGAACTGACCAGGACAAGAGAATAAGTCACAACCTCACCAGGCATATCTTAGCGGAAATCATGTCCAGGGACCTGGGAGCATGACAGGCTGGTGGCTCTGCAGCAGAGATCAGCAAAGATCTAAAGGACCCACTCGGATCCAAAGCGCCCTCCTTGCTCTGTTTGCGGCCGTCTCCACGGGCCACCAGTGTGGGTGCCTGAAAGACTGAACATTATCCGCCCAGAGACAGAGCCTGTTGCTAAGAGTTGCTAGTTGCTATTTGAAGTATAAAAGATTGAGACAAAGTTGAAAGTATTATTTTCCAGCTCTCCCTTGGTAACTGGGTATGATGGAGGTTTGAGAAAGGCTCAATTAGTCATAGAAGATGAGGATCCACATTTTCCCCACTTGAGTGGAAGTGTAGATGGCTTTTGATTCCATTGTACACTTTTGGCAGAGGGACGACAGAGACCAATTCTGAGCCCTGGCAGGCAGGCTTTCTCACTGGACACCCCCCACCCCCCCGCCCCCTGCTCTTAAGGTCATTGCCACTAATTTTGCAAGCCTGAACATCGGACTGCTGTGCTTGCTGTCCGTGCTGTGTTATGAGGCCCCGCAGAGAGCCCAGGTATACATATATTTGAGTTTCCCTGGGTAAGTTGTCTAGAGTATTCAGTTATGTGTGAAATAGATTTGGTCCCAAACCATTTGAACTCAGGAGAATTAACTATAATTGGTTCTGGGAGATATAATATGTTTCCCCAGGAGTTAATGATTTTGAAAGGGTAGTTTTTCTTCTGGGCCAGATAGACATGAATCATCGCATAGGTGTACAGTGCGATATCTTTGTTTCTGAGCATAGAATCCAGATGTAGGCCCTGGTTAGTGTCACCGGATAAGTAATAATTACTAACATTTGCCTGGGGCTTTAAAGCTTTCACAATGCCTTCAGGTGCATTTATCACAGTAGATGGCGCCCCTGGGAGTGACTGACTTGTGTCTTCACTTACTGGACGCGCACACCCTGGTATGGGGTTTTGTCCCTCTCTAAGGGTTTTTTCCTATGAATTGATTCAGTTACTCAAAGCTGTTTTAGAATAAGATGAGAATGAACAAATAGAGAGACCCATGGCCTTTCCCGCTCTAGAAGATCCGCGTTCCCTTGTTTGCGGTGATAGAAGATAAACTTTAGTTGGTACTGGGAGGTGTTTTTCCTCTAACTTTACCATCTAACTATGTTCTCTTTTGTGAAATAAAAATGAAGCCAATTATTATTGTCCTGGTTAAAGATATAAATGCACACAAACAAAGAAGAGGTTCAATGACATGTCTGAGGTCACTTTTCAAGACCGAGCCATTAAGAGTGAGCAGTTAAGCTCGCTTTCAAGTTGCTGGTGAGGATTTCTTGGAACGCCTTGTCATGCATCGATGTTCTTAGACGCTGGCCTGCATGGCCATAGGTGGCTCAAAATGGCCAGAACTGCGCGGAGCCCCAGTAATCAAACCTGTTTTCAGAAGGACTTTAGCATTTGGTTTTGCAAACTCGCATTTCATTCCTAGGAAAACCAGTGAGTGCTGTCAGGAAAATACGGCCAGGATTTACTGCTGCTTCAGGAGGCCCAGCATTAAGCCAGAGGGACGCCCAGCACCCCAAACCTACTCCTAGCTGCTGCCTCTGAAACTCGAACCTGTAATTTGGTAAGTGTTTTAAAAAATGCAACTCAATGGCTACCACATGGCGGAAAATTAGCAATCTGGGACTGCAGCTTTTGTGTGTTGTTAAATCGGCATCTGGAAAAAATTAAATCTCATCCTCAGTGCCCTCCATGTGTTCAGTTGTATTAAATGAAATGCTTAGAAAGTGTGACACTATTTAACTTTTATAAGGTTTGTCACGTCTAGTAAAACTTATACTGTTCTTTTGAAAAGCTTCATACAGGTGCCTCCTGAGCTCACATCAGTCTGGCTGTCCTGTGGTGTACGCATCATTTGTTAGTGGATGAAACACTAGGCAACCAGCGGTGGAACTCCAACCAGGGCAGCTTGATAGAGCGAAGAAGACACTAACTGGAAACGGGCAGTGCTATCGCGGGTGGGTCCTTAATAAACTTCTTTCCTATAGAAAGGATTTTATAAACACGCAGGGTGAACGATGTACCAGAAATTGTTTTGACAAAATTTGACTGTAAAATAAATGGCTTCCCATGTCTTAGATTTCCCTAAATTTAAATGGAGTGCCATCCGACCTTCACACTCTGCCTCTGGGAATGTGTCTGGGCTGCTGAGTAAATGTCAGAGTCCTACCGATGCCATTGATAATAGGATTCTTTAGGAAATTTGTCACCTTCACTCAGGTTACTCTGGCGCAAAAAGATATTTCCTGAATTTGAGAGCTAGTCGATCCTTTTATTAGAGACCGACTTGCATCTCAGGTGCTTAGAACCCAGGTGTTCCTGGGGTCCTGGAGCATCACGTCTCTGTTTCAACAGGTGTGTTTTATGGCCCCAGGTGTGAGAATCACGTGGAGGATTTGTTGAACCCAAGAGGCCTGGGCTTCATGGTCGGCAAACCGCAGCTCAGCAAACCGCGGCTCGCGAGCCACATGCAGCTCTTTGGCTCCTTCAGTGTGGCTCTTCCACAAAATACCGGCTCTTCCCCAAAATACCAACTTCTGTGCATGGGCCACGAAGTTCCAATCACACTGTACGTGTGTGCCCGTACAGTGGAAGAGCCACACTCAAGGGGCCAAAGAGCCGCATGTGACTTGAGAGCCGATGTTTGCCGACCGGGGTAGACCAGTGGTTCTCAAACTTGGCTGCACATTAGAATCACCTGGGAATCTTTTATAAATCCTGATTCCTGGGCCTCATCCTCCGAGGCCCAGCTACCCTCATCTGAGGATGAGGCCCAGAAATCAGGATTTTAAAAAGATTCCCAGGTGATTCTAATGTGCAGCCAAGGTTGAGAACCACTGTTCTAGACCTACTGCAACTTGCATGCATATCAAACTCTCCGGGTGATTCTTACTCATTGTAAAGTTTGAGACTGACAGTCCAAAGCCTTTGCTTAGAAGAAAACCAGGCTGACACGTTTACCAACAGCCTCAGCTACATACGGCTACCAGAGGCAGTGCACAAGGACGCGTTATTATCCAGCGACACCTGGCGTCTTCAAGTGTACAAGTGAGTTCCACGTAGAATTGGCTCCCGGGTGTAAGGTGAATTGTGTATTGGCTAACCTTCCATAACCACAGTCCACGTTAGAATGTCACTGAGGCGACTCATCCTTGAATCTCAGCCTGGCGGACAGTGTACAGGGGGACTCTTTTGCTGAGACTTGATACCCAGATGTTTCAAAATCTCCCCACAGTGTATGCAGTGCCCTGTGTTTCCTACAGTTAGATCCCAAGTCCTAGAGGTGTTTGTTTGTTTGTTTTACACTGTGGGCTCAAAGAGTTTTACCTGCTCATATTTGTAATAGGTCAAACCCCCAGACAGTTTAAAAGATGAATCGGGTTTTATATGGAGCATAGCAAAATGGATCGAACCCAGTTCTTCCCTGTAAAGAACGTGACAGAGTCCATCTTATTGCTTCATGCAACGGCGCCGGGCGACTGCTCCAGGTTCTGGCTGAGTGATCTCACAACACAAGAAATACTTGGGCTCAAGTGGCAGCTGAGACAAGCCGGAAAGAGCCAATGCCTGTGTCTAAAGAAAGCCAAATGTGGCGTTTTCAAGCAGAATTTTGAGTTTCTCAGGCACGCTGATCCCGGCCACCGTGTTCTGCTGCCCTCAGTGATAATGTCATCGTGGCATCTGTGACAATGTTTCTGGCTCCCTGGGTCGAGGTTTCCCCACGGAGCAGCAAACTGCTTGAGGCAGCTGCCTCTGCCACACGATCACATGCTCAAAGAGCTGCTAAAAATGTAACAATCTGTAAATGTCAATGTTTTTCACAGAAGAGTATTTTCTTTTAGTTCCAAATTTTGTGCTGTACGTTCATGTCACCCGGGAGCTGGCATAATGGTGTCTGATGGGTGCCCTCCTGCAGTTACTTGTCCTATATTTCTACTAGAGGCCCGGTGCACAAAATTCATGCATGGGTAGGGTCCCTAGGCCTAGCTGGAGATCAGGGCTGATCAGGTTCCCTGCCTCCCCGCCTCCCCACTTTCCCACTTCCTCCTTTCCTCACCACCAGTGAGCTGCCACCACAAGGTTCCCCCTCCTGCCCCCCCCCCTTTTTCTTGCTCCCTAAGCACCCCACCACTGCTGCTGGTCACCCGCTATGTTCCATGCCACCCTCTGGTGGTCAGTGCACGTCATAATGAGCAATTGAACTCCTGTTCTCCCCATCGAACTCCTGAGGGGACACTTTGCATATTAGCCATATATATATATATATATATATATATATATATATATATATATATATTATATACATAGATAGGGCTTCTTCACAAAGCAGGGGCAAAAGTCCAAGGGCAGTATAGTTTCACCCAATAAGTACCTCTTTTTTTTTTGTTACTGTCCAGACTATTTCTTCCTCTTGGGTCATCTATGAGGAGTGACTGTTAACTTTTCATGTCTACCTAATTGCCTTAGAAGTTCTAACAGAAGTACAGCATTGGGGGGCAACCCTTTCTTTCTAACACTGGTTCAGGCTGAGTTTTGTAGTCCAAAAGTATGGTTTGTCATGTTTTGCCCCTATTGACCAAAAAATGAGCATTTACCCACCAGCAGCCAAGAGTCAACAGTTCTCAAAGAGATTAGCAAAATGCACGATCCTTCTGTTTATTTATATTTCTGGTTGAGGGTACAGATGGATAACTCTTGGATTTTGGAGTCAACTGCATTTTTTAATGAAATGTGTGGTTCCAGTTGCCAGGAATGGGAGAGCCAACCATCCGGTTTTGAATGTTACAGTCTGCCCTTGATTGCTTTAAGTCAGTAACGGGGAGGTTACGGGTGTTTGGCCCGGTTGGAATGGCTGTGGCTTCCTTCCCCACAGCAGGAATCTGGCATGCGTGGCCTTGGCTGTCACTTGCCGGGGCAGTGAGTGAGCTGAGCAGAGGGGAGCTGTTGTATTAAAGGAAGCTTTGCCCCACAGTAGGGCTCCTTTTGCCTGGCTTAGGGCCGCATGGAAAGTCTTCCTGCTGTCTGGCTCCCGTGAGGTCTAACGAGGGGTGTTCTCTGCTTGAAACCCTCAGTTCAGAGCCCAGATGAGATCTGCACGGGCCACTAACAGCTTGTGACACTTGAATGGGAAGGAAATTCAGAAAACAGAGACCTGCTCCTCCACCAGTTTGGAGAATACTAATCAGGGGAATAGTAAACTATTTCAGAAGTAATCTTACCTGACGCGATGAGGGTTGATCATTTGTTGACTAATCAGCCAGTCAAAGTCATTTGAAGTGTAAATGGTATGTGGTTGTATCTATCTGTCTATCATCTACATATATATTTATGCATATAAATATATGTTATAGACACATGTTTGGACTGAGGAAGCACACACATATATTTGTTCGCCAATCCTTTGTTGTAGGTTTAAGACCTTTTCTTTAATTGTTGGTTAGCTGATTGGAATCCTGACTTATCTTTCAGAAAGTACCCCCATGAAGCTTTTTTTAGTTCCTCAGCACAGAGAGGTTCTGTTGTGTTTACCAGAAGGAAGCTGGTATCTGTCACCTATCTCTGTGATTGACCCAGAACTTAGAAAAGCAAAGGAAGGGTAGTGTGAATCTCTATGCTGTGACTTATGTCTCTTCCAGGGCCTCTGTTAGGGACACAAAAATTATTCTAGTTACTAGAGGCCCGATGCATGAAATTCATGCAAGAGTAGGCCTTCCTTCTCCTGGCTGCTGGTACTGGCTTCCCTCTGGTACCCGGGACCTGGGCTTCCCTCGCAGCCCCGGCTTCGTCGGGCAGGTCATCCGGAAGGACGTCCAGTCTAATTAGCATATTATGCTTTTATTATTGTAGATAACTCACTCACACCTGTACACTGTGAAAGCTGCTGAAATTTCTCTGAGAGACCTGAGGTTGGCCAGGCAGGAGAGCACTGGCGTGTGGGCCGGGTCAGGCTACCATCCTTGGACCTTGTCTTGCCCGAGTCTTGCTAGGAGAGTAGACTATATGCCATTGCCTTTCTATGTATGAGAAATATCGAGACTTGACAGCCACATTAAAAAAGGATGTTCGCTGAAGAACAGAGCTGAAGAACATCTGGTTTTGGTAAAGTCTGGCCTTCGTGCCCAATTTTACAGCTAAACTGACTGAAGTACCACAAGGTCATGACTTGTCTAGGGTCAGCTCATCGGTCAATAGCTCAGTTGCTATATGATCCCCAAACTCTCGTAACAGTCAGCCCTATATTTTAACTATTAAGCCACGTGGCCTGCTACGGAATATGCCACAGAACTTCCCAGATGTGCACCGAGAGAAATCCATCCGTGACCCGCTGACATCAAATCCCCCTGGGACACTCTGATTATTAAACGTTCTCGGAGACTTCTCCTCCGGTGTAAGCGCATTAACCCGAATGTGATGAGGATTTCCCCACATGACAGTGTTATCAGATTTTCTTATGAGGTCACTTCCTAGGAAGGCAGGGATTTAACAGCTGCCACCCGGGCAAGGAAGCAAGCTACATGTGGCTTTGCTTTCAGCCTGTCATTTTAAGCAATGAAGAATTTATATGGGTGAGATTTCTAATATGGCTGAGGGAGCTTTTTTGTTTGTTTGGGGCTTTGTCTTCACCTGGAAAACATCCTCTCTGAACATCAGACGTGTGCTTTATCCCTGAACGGTATACTAACGTCTAACGTTTCTGATGTCTAGTCGTGAGGATTTCAAAACCAATTGCAGATAGCAGGGAGGATTTTCAATTTTAGTGGTGCATCCAGGAGGCCCTGACTTTCCTATTTCTGTGCTACCTTCATCCCATTAACTAATATCAGCTCTGATAGAAACCAGCCCTTCTCCTTAAAGCCTTGTGGCTCTTTAAGAAAGTACTCAGATCGCTCAGATCGACAGCCTATGTTGACTGATGGTGTATATTCCCCCCAAACCATTACTCAACCCAATCTTTATCTCCATCGAGGTTGGCTGATGGCTTTTAGCTTGGGCCCCAACAGTGAGATTCACTATAGGGCATTTCTTCAGAAATGCCATGGAACTGTTATGGATAGTCTATCATTATTTAAAAGACCCCTGCAATTTGTTAAATTTTTTTTCCAGCAAGGTTTACTGAAGCTTTTTTAAAGAGCAGATTCACTTCCCCACTTTCCAGCTCTGTGCATGATGGTCTGAAACAAACTTGACTGAGTTTATTTAACAAAAGGCTGCCTAAACCAAACTCTTGCCCTACTTTTTTTTTGTTTTCGTTCTCCACATATATTTGCTAAATCTGTGTAATTTGGTATTTTGTTTCTGCAGACCACACGGCCAGCCTTCTGTAACCAGTAATCAGCATCTGTAGGCCCCTGGCACTGGGACAAGGGACTCTGCAGGGGGGTGCAGGACGCCAGGATGGAGAGTGGAACAGCCACCCCAACACCAGGCCTCAGAACCAAACTGAGCCACGTCCTTGCTGATGTGCTTTGCTTTTTTTCAAGGTGACTCTGAGGAAAGTCAGGCTGTCACAAATAGCACCTGTTTCCCAGTCTAACAGAGGATCCATCGTGGAGGCCTGGGGGAGCCAGGGCGTGTTTGAGATAGTATCTGTCCACTTCCTCTGTCATTCTGAGGCTTTGGAAAACTACTGCAGTTTCTGTTTCCAACTTGTCCTATGGGTTATTCTGGAAAAACGTGACATTAGCTGAAATGATAGAAGTCATATCTAAGTTTTTCATACAAATAGTATAAGAGGCAATTGTACCTATTTTAATTTATTTAAATTTTTTTATTGATTTCAGAGAGGAAGGGAGAGGGAGAGAGAGAGATAGAAACATCAATGCTGAGAGAGCATCATCAATTGGCTGCCTCCTGCACGCCCCACACTGGGGATCGAGCCCGCAACCTGGGCATGTGCCCTGCCCGGGAATTGATGCTCAAACACTGAGCCACGCCGGCCGGGCCAATTGTACCCATTTTAGTAAGAAATACATTTACTTCTTCCTTCTTCCTTCCCGCCCTTCATTCTTTCCTTAAGAAACATGGATAATTTTTTTATGTGCAAGGCAAAGACAGTGGGAAATAAGATATTAAGTATGTTATGTTACATGGTATAAATATTTCAACAGTGTATATAAATTAAACAGAGCAACTCAGTCATTAGCAATAATTATATTTAATTAAGTACTGCATCAAAGTATATAAAACATTAAAAGATTTCCATCAGTCATATCTTATTTTGATGGTAATGATTAAGATGGTAAAAGAACATTAGCAAATACTAACACAACTTAATCCTCAAAACATATTTATTGAATTGAATGATGGTTATGGGATTCAGAAAGGCTTATTTGGAGAGCTTTAAAAGAAAAATACCATCTATGATTTTTCTGACTACTGGGTATTATTTTTTATTGTAGAAAAATGAGGAAGAGAATGAAAATCATGCATAATTCTGTTACCCAGAGATAGCTAACACCATTAATATTTTGATTATTTCTTCAGGTCTTTGTGTGTGTGTGTATTTGTGTGTGTGTATATATACAAAGAAAATAGAAATATTATTATAGTATTTATATAAAACAAAGTCGAGATAACATTGTCTTATTGATTTTAAACTTGTTTTTAAAACTTAATGTATCATAATAAGCATTGCCCTTGGGTAATAAAGTGTTTTATAAAATATTATTTTTAATGGACTGCAGAATATTGTATTATATGAATATGCATAAATTGGACATGAAGGTTATTTAAAAATTTTAACTAGTATAAATAACTCTTGATTAAATATCTATACATATAACCTTTGTGAATATCTTTGATCATTTCTAGAATAAACTCCTAGAAGAAGAATTTCTGGAGTTATTGAGCCAAAAGAAATAATTATTTTTTAAGACTCCTAATTTCCCTCTACTATATTTCAATTACCAATAGATAAGAATAACTGCATCCTCACATATTTTTAAAGGTTGGTATAAAATTTTAAAATTATTGTTTTTGTGGGAATAAACAGAAACTGTATTCAGATTATGGAAATGTCAATTGATATGGTCTGAGAGAATGCATCTTGAAGTATTTTCAGTTAAATTTATATGTGCTATTCACACTATTAGTGGCAGTGGGTGGTTACACAAACTGGTCAGAGCAGCTTTGAGTTGTAGAGATTGACTTTGAAAGCCTTACAGCCAATCTTCTACCAAAATGGGACTCTCTCCTATAATACTTCTTACAGAGGATTATTTCGTTTCTGCTTGCACAGTTTCAGGGCCTAGGAGTCCACAATTTTACTAGGTAACCCTCAAACTCAGTCTTTTATTTATGGAGCTCAGGCTTGTATGTGTTCATCTACCTTTGGGTCCTTGCAGGTGATTCAAACAGACTTCATAGCCAATATAGCACTATTGGTGGTTTACATTTACCTTAAGTGTGTGTCATGCATATTATCTTCCTCTGATATTTTACAATTCACAATTAACTAGGGACAATCCTAAAAGAACCCCACAAAATAATGGCACTACAGGTAGGTCATTTCCAAGTGACCTATATATGGGGTTAACCACTACTATGCTGAACTTTGTGCCTCTACCTCCTAGAATGATGAATTTGCTGTTAAGGAGAACTCTTCTTGGACCATATAGAGCTCCTACAATATAATCCTGCAATATGACCACTGGGGATTGTATCACGGAAAGTTTCCTGGTATGTAGAATTCTTGGAAGAAATGGTGTATTTATGGGGCTAGCAAATATAATGACATCTTGTTTATTATTTAGTGTTACCATGATAATAGTAACTTTTATATAGTGCTTTTTATTTACAAATTATTGCTGAAACATTATTATCTTTTTTGAATTCCCAAATAATCCTGTGAGGTAAGTTTTATTGTTGTTGTTATCATTATTGGGTATAACTACATTTTCTCCATTTTATGGATGAAGAAGTCAAATGTCTTGCCAAAAGTCACACAGCTAGTTAACTTGAACTGAATCAGTGCTGAAATTTGAGAACAGGACATCTGATTCTACTCTTGTGCCCTATCCACCTCTTAATTTAATATAATACCTACACAGTCATTGTTTCTTAATACTTACTGATTTTGCATGGTTTTACTATGAAGCAAATACCTAAGACTCCTATATGGGTCTTAGGATGTCTTTAATTCAAGAATTGTGTTCAAACTACCCTCTGAACTTGTGTCAGATAGAGTCCTTATTTGTTACTAAGGGCCCAGTGCACAAATTTGTGCACCTTGAAAGGAACTGTGGGCCTTGAGGCTGTGGTGGGCACAGGGGCGAGTCTTGGCCCATCCTCCATGCCCCCTCCCGGCCCTTCCTGCTGCGGCCCTGCAGTCCCCTGTCTGCCAGCAGCCCTGCTCCTGCCACCGCTCTCATGCGCTGATGGTGCTGGCCCCACTCACACCCACTAATGATGCGGAGTGACTGGGGCTGACGCCAGCAGTGGGCACGAGCGGTGGCTGCTGCCCCGATTGCCCCTCAGGAACAGGGGGAGGTGGAGAAGCCCTCAGGGGCCATTGGGGCCAGCAGCTGCTGCTCACACCCGCTGATGGCACTGAGCAACCGGGGCTGGCACCGGGCACTGGCAGAAGGTGCAAGTGACAGCTCTGGTGCCGGCAGTGGGTGTGAGCATTGGGCAGGACCGCGGTAGGCAGGAGCAAAGCATTTTCAGTGACCATCAGAGGCTTGCCCCGATGACAGCAACAGGCACCCCAGCTTTTTTTGGCACCCCTGCTCCCCTGCTCCATCATCCTGTCACTGCTGACCCTCACCATGTTCCGCACGCGCCCCCTGGTGGTCGGTGCTCGTCATAGCGACCAGGTGTTTGGTTCGGTTGTTTGGTAGTTCCGCCGTTCAGTCTATTTGCATATTAGGGTTTTATATTTATAGAGTATTATTATTTTTATTTTTATGTACCATGTCCGCATGGCCCAAACCATTATTTTCAGGTTTGTACAAATTTTATCAGCAGGCGAGAACAAAGGTAGAAAACACTCCATGTTAGATTCGATTAATCTCCTGTCACTTATCGGAGAGGAGGTCTAAAACTAGAGAAACCTGTGACTGGCAAGTGGCAAGTGTGTGCTGACCATCGGGCCCCTTCACTGCTGCAGAAGAAAGAGAGGGTCAAGATGGAGAGGACTCTTTTTGTGTCTAATTCATATTTATTTATATACATCTGCTGCACATTCATCCACATGGGCATCGAGAGGGTGGAAGAAAAGGAAATATAGCTGCCTGAGCCAGGTATGACCTTTAGCTGCTTAAAAGAGAGATAAAGGTCACGTTGGAAGTGAAGTGTCCAGACTTTCATGAGTCCATGAATCAGAATTGTATTTCAACCTAACTCTTCATGCTAGCACTCTCGGGTGTCGTAAAACGGAGCTCTAATCAAAACAGCATAATGAAATATAATCTAAAAAGGAATAGGTTTATAGGCGAGCTTTCAAAAAAGACAGGTGTTTTGTCATTTTAAGAATAAAATTCTCTAACTGACAAGCTTTTTTGTTAGCTGAGCAGGGTCTCTAAGATGCATTTTTTCCCCACAGAACTTCAAGCAGCCTCATAGTAAGGCACTTAAAGGTCACCTAAATAGAACGAAAATGGGGCTTCAAAAATCTTTCAGGTTAGAAGCAGTGTAGGGCAGAGCTACTATTAACTTTCTTAGGCACCAATATACATGATTTTCTATGTGGATGAACTGATTCAACTCAACCTGTTTATTCATATGGCCAGTAAATATTTGAGTGCCGATTGAGTCAAGAACACTATTAGAACTTGTACCTTACCTGGTCTTTCACCGCTGCAAGTAGAAAGGAGGTTAGAAGGGAAAGAGAAATTGTGAATTGAAACAGAAGGATATCAGATGATTGCATTAAGCTATTTCCATGCCGTTTTCTCAGACACACTGCCTCCCAGAAAGTTTCAGCTAGGTTTTAGTTGTGGAAACTTAAGTCCTTCATTCAAGAATTAAAAATAAATTGGAGATTTAGATTCTATATTTCCTCATTGTTGCCTATGTGACTGTTAGCTTTTGAAAGCAAAGAACTATTGGCAGTTGTCACTATGTCAGTGAAAATTGAGTATAAAACTGGCACAGTTTTAATTCTGACAACAACGTTTATAAGATAAACAGCTTTTATTGATAAAATGCATTAAATGTAGACAATTTTAAAGAGTTACAATAGCATATGTTTATGCAAATGTATTTTGTATCTTGAAGTTTGAGTCTAAACCTTTATAACATTCAGACTCTAAGGTTTCTTCTGAATCATCGTTTTAGTGTCTGCAGTGATGCAAATACTATGATGATGCCCAGCTCTCTATAACTCACATTCTTTTTAAAAAGTACATATTTATTGACTTCAGAAAGGAAGGGAACAGGAGAGAGAGAGAGAGAAACATCAATGATGAGAATCATTGATCAGCTGCCTCTTGCACACCACCCATTAGGGAGTCAAGCCCACAGCCCGGGCATGTGCCCTGACCAGGAATCGAACAGTGACCACCTGGTCCATAGGTCGACACTCAACCACTGAGCCACACCAGCCAGGCTATAACCCACATTCTTGCTCTGGACCTTCTTAGCAATGGGAGATATACCTTTGAGACACATTGAAGAATACTATGTCTAAATTTTTTGTTGTACCGTCTCCTTTTTTCATTCACAAATTTCTGAAAGGGAAATAACTTGATGCTTCTGGGAGGTAATGGTGGAGCCTGAGGGACAATCCTTCGTGGACTCACAGTAACCTTTCCCAGCTCTGTAAATTCTATTGTCTACTCTGAGAGAGTTGGCTATGTTCATATGTGCATAGGCAATAACAAACTAGTTACAACATGAGTTACAACAGTCCCTTTGAGATGGCAAATTTCTCTTGACATATTGCAAAATTCACCTTTATTTCGGAGATGTTAAATATGAAAATATTCCATCAATGAAATAGAGCATTAAAACAGGTGCTCATGTTACTTCCTGCAAAGGTGGCTGGCTGGGCAAAGGAGCTGGTCAACCCAGTCATCGCTGCATGAGGTCTGATCACCTTTCAGTTGTATTTCAGCCTCTGAGGGTGTGTGTGTGTGTGTGTGTGTGACTGCTTTGACAGGTTCCATTTTGATTTCAAAATACCACAAGCCAAGAGTGACTAAACTAATTTTATTTTTGTTAACAAAAAACACAGGAAATAAATGTGGATCTAGCAAGAGAGTCAGATTTTTTTTAAAAAATATATTTTATTGATTTCCACAGAGAGGAAGGGAGAGAGACAGAGAGCCAGAAACATCGATGAGAGAGAAACATCGATCAGCTGCCTCCTGCACACCCCACAATGGGGATGTGCCCGCAACCAAGGTACATGCCCCCAACCAGAATCGAACCCGGGACCCCCCAGTCCGCAGGCCGACGCTCCATCCACTGAGCCAAACCAGTCAGGGCAGAGAGTCAGATTTTTAAAGAAATTAATATTTTCTGCTACCATCAATATTAAAAACAATAGCACTGAAACAAAACCAAAACACAATTCCTTCTCTTACCAAAAAAATTCAACACATATTTAGAAGTTTTAAAAACATGATGTTTAGTAAGTGTATATATATATCCAAATATAGCAAATATATAAAAAATCAAGAGGAGTTACATATTTCTGATACTTAGTACGAATACTGTGCACATAGAAGCAATGTGGCTGGCTACTTCTCCAGCAATGATTGATTGTCAGTGTCAAGGAAGAATTTATGTATAATCTCAGTTCTTATTACATTTATTCTGAAACTGACCGAAAAGTTTTAAGCTCAATACAAAGACCCTTTACCCTGATTCTCTTGAGAGCACATTACTGATGTGTTACCCTATTGCTTTGGAATAGTCTATGTTATGTTTCCTATAAATAAGAACATTTTTCTACATGTCCTCAATATAACCATCAAAATCAGAAAAATTAACATTGATACATATACTACTATATAATTTGTAGACATCAATCAAGGTTGGTAATTGTTCCAACAATATTATTCTTTTGAACAAAAAGATCCAGTTCAGAATCTCAGGTTATATTTAGCTGTCATGTCTTTTTTTGTTTCCTTCAGCCTAGAAAAGTTCCTCATTCTTTCTTTGACCTCATCATCTTGACACTTTTGAAGATTACAGGCCAATGATTTTATAGGAAGTCCATCATTTTAGATTTGTCTGATGTTTCCCCATGATTATATTCAAGATATGTGTCCTTGGCAGAAATATCAAAGGAGTGACCTGTTCTTCTCATTGTATCATATTAGGTAGTGCACCATTTCAATTTGTCCTATTATTGATAACTAGAGGCCTGGTGCACAAAATTTGTGCACGTGTGTGTGTGTGTGTGTGTGTGTATGTCCCGCAGCCCAGCCTACACCCTCTCCAATCTGGGACCCCACTGGGATCAGGCCTAAATGGGCAGTTGGACATCCCTCTCACAATCCAGGACTGCTAGCTCCCAACCGCTAGCCTACCTGCCTGCCTGATTGCCCCTAACTGCTTCTGCCTGCCAGCCTGATCACCCCCTAACCACTCCCCTGCCAACCTGATTGACGCCTAACTGCTTCCTTGCGAGCCCGATTGCCCCTAACTGCCCTCCCCTGCTGGCCTGGTCACCCCTAACTACCCTCCTCTGCTGGCTGGTTCCCCCCAACTGCCCTCCCCTGCAGGCCTGGTCACCCCTAACTGTCCTTCCCTGTAGGCCTGGTTGCCCCCAACTGCCCTTGCCTGTGGGCCCAGTCATCCCTAATTCCCTCCCTTGCCAGCCCGGTCAACCCTAACTGCCTTCCCCTGCTGGCCCAGTTGCCCCTAACTGTCCTCCCCTGCAGGCCTGGTCACTCCCAACTGCCCTCCCCTACAGGCCTGGTCCCCCACAACTTCCCTCCCCTGCTGGCCCGGTTGCCCCCAACTGCCCTTGCCTTCAGGGCTGGTCCCCCCCAACTGCCCTCCCCTGCAGGCCTGGGTCCCCCCCCCCCCCCGCAACTGTCCTCCCCTGTTGGCTTGGTTGCCCCCAACTGCTCTCCTCTGCCAGCCTGGCCACCCCTAACTGGCCTCCCCTTCAGGCCTGGTCCCTCCCAACTGCCCTCCCCTGCAGGTCTAATCACCCACAACTGCCCTCCCCCTGCAGGCCATCTTGTGGTGGCCATCTTGTGTGTTGGAGTGATGGTCAATTTGCATATTACTCTTTTATTAGATAGGAAGATGTTTAGTTTGATCATTTGATCATTTAGTATCTACCAGTCTTCTTCACTACAGTCACTCATTTTTCCTTCATAATTAACAAGTACTTTGTGGGGAATGTTTTTTGAGTCTGTGAAAATATTATATTCTTAAACTTCAGTTAATCCATATATTTATTCATATCAGTATGGATTTATGGTATTCTATTTTATTCATTGGATTATAATCTATCACTGTCCTTTGTCTGATGTTCCATTTTGCGCCCTAGCTTTTGCTAGGGGGCGCCCCTGTAAGCTGGCTTTTTGTCCTTTGCCACATCTCTATGTGGATGCTGTTCTTACTTCATTGAGATCTGACACCTGCATCAGGTCTCCCTCCTGCCCCACCTCCTGCTCTGATGCCCTGCTCTGGGCCATTTCAGCTGCATCCCCACCCCCTTTGTCAGTGGCACAAACTTCTTTCTTGCCCAGCCTCACCTAATAATGTTTTTTTTGGACTGAATTGTTCAGGAAGGGACGAGGAGGATGAAATTTGTTCTCAGTGTTGTCCTTCAGGACCTCTTCTAGATCTCTCCACGAACTCATTCAAAGGTGTTTTTGAGCTCCAATATTTTGCCGGGTACACTCTTGGTCTAGGAGACATAAAGATGAGTCACGCACGCAGTTGTCCCCTTTGGGAGGACAAATCTAACAGGGGACCTAAAATGTAAGTACAGCCATCTGAGATGAATGGTGCTAGTATTCTCATAGAGGACTGAGAGCAGAGATGCGAGGGTCATTCTGTCCGGGGTTGAGGGGACAATTTGCATATTAGCTTTTTATTATATAGGATGGGTCAAAACTGTGATTTTTATGGAGCAAGTCAAAGACCTACGCTGCACCAGGAGTAGCTGAGGCCACCAAGCACCTGACAGACAGCACAGAGGGATCCGATTCAGGAAGAGCAGGACTGAGGCCTGGTTCCTGTTGCCTAGAGAGGAGATGGCATGAGTGACAAGCTGTGCCCTTGAGGAAGGTTCCCATTGAGTAGGGTTGACTGTGATCAGGAGCAGGCAATGCTGCCCTGGAGGTGCTTACAGCTGTGTTCTGGTCAAGGACAGAGCCCTGGGAGGAGGCTGCTCCTGGGAGGGTTACAGGCGAGCTAAGCACTCAGATTCTCCTGCTGGTGTGTTGAGATGCCAGTCCCCTTATGCCCTCAGAGTGATTTTTTTGAACACGCACACTTTTCTTTCCACCATATACTTCTGAGACAGGAAGAGCTAACAGGTTGAATTTGGGGTGAGGAAAGAAAAAGAGCAAGTCACAAAGGTTAAAAATGAGCCCCTATTAGACACTGTTCTAAAATCTGTACACGCATTAACTCTTTCATCGTCACTCATTTTACAGACAAGGAGATTAAAGCTCAAGGAGATAAGTAACTTGTTAAAGTCACCTCGCTGGTGAGGGCACAGCATGAAATGGTGGTCTAATTCCCTTGCCCATGTTCCACAGAGGACCTGCTCTGCTACGCTGGGGAAAGGAAAAATGTGGATAACTCAAAATGTGACCCACTGGTATAAATTAGTCAGTTAATGCCTGGCGTATGATAGATGTGCAGTAAATATTTTTTGAATAAATAAATGGAAACTTCTCTCACAACACTTAGTTTTTTTTGAAATGAGTGTTTTATAGCGTTGTTCCTGTCTTGCTTTTTGATTTTGAGTATTTCAGAATGAAGGTGATCTTCGAGTGGTGCATTATATTTTCCCCCCAAAAAACAATTTGAGCTCCACCAGAATATACATTTCTTCATTTTTGAGACACTGTGCTAAATCTTTTGATCCTGAGCTCTTCTTTATCAATAGACTCAGTGACTTCAATTATTCATTCACAACAGCTCTTTCTCTCTTGACATTTTGCTGTGCATCAGTTGTGAGGCCGGCCTGGCTGCTGCTACGGAGGGTTTTGTGGAGGGACAGTCAGCGCCCAGGAGTCCGCCTGGGTCCGTGTGCAGTGCCCACATTTCCTGCCTGAAACAAGCTCTCTGGGGTCTGTCTCTACCTTCCTCCGAGCTTATTTGTATCAAGTCAGTCTGCTTTTCGGGAGAAGTGAAAACATGCATTGTTCCATCTCTGTGATGAGAGGCAGATCTTCCACTAAAAGGAAAACGGCCTTTTCAAAGGGTGACCGGGTTGGCATGTGAAAGGGAATTCCAGCGGGGAATGTAGGGTGCTGGGAAAGAGATCCAGCTTCAGAACGCTGTCTGGCACGGTGCCCACAACATTTTTGGCTGATTGTGAACTGGAGAGTTTTCATCACGTCAGGGACTGTGCTTTTCAGCATTGTGTTCTGACACAGGGGAACATGTGAGGATACCCAGGCTTGCCTGGTATCAGGGCTACCCTCATGAGCCTGATCAACTGGTCAATGCCTGTTGTATCAGAAGCAGAGATGGCCTCATGCATGTTGACATATTTGCAGTAAAAATCTGAACAAGAATTGAAGAATACTTTCTCTCATGTTTTTTTTTTAAATCCTTGCCTTTAATTTCCTTTCCTTTTCTATCTAAAAAGATATTCTGAAGATGTAGAGATCTTTAAGTAAAAGAAAACTTTAGAAAGTTGTTAATATCCTGTGTTAATATTCCCCCCCCCCAGTGGCTTGACACACACATTATTGATATGAATTCTCTGTGGATTCGGACCACTTTCTGGGCCAGCTGTCAACTCAGCAACTCACACTCTTGATCCATACAAGATTGCCATGTTCTTGTATGAAAAGGACAAAAATCTAAAGGCTTGTGTAGAGGTCTTCACAGCTTCAGCCTGAAGGTGGCACATATCACTTCTTCTATTTCCTTTGGCTATAAGTTTTTATGTGGCTCTGTGTAACTGTAGGAGTACTTATTTCTCCTTTACTTTTGGGAATAGAGCTTTGGGTTGACAGTCTTCTTTTCTTTTATCACTTTCAAGATACCACCTCATTGTATTCTGTGTTTTGTGTTTTCTGATGAGAAGTCTACCATAATCTTTCCATACTATAAAGAACTATAAAGGGTCTGGGATTTTTGTCTGCTTGCAAACAAAATGTAGCCTGCTATGGGTACATCAAAGGTGGCAGAAGACAAGAGACTTCTGAGTGAGAAACAAAGGACATTCTCACCATGGCACAGAAGCAGCATGAGCACCAGCATATTTGCACGTGTTTCTCTTGCTCCAAGTCCTACAAGGTAGAGATGTAAATGGTCCCAGATGGATTGCATTATAGGAGAGGGACCCTGAGCTCAGGGGACTCAAATCTTTTATAATGGGCAGTAATCATGTCTGCCATTGTTCTGGAGATCTTGAGACACTGTATCTTATAAGACTGCAAGCAAACCCACTATTTGCTTTGTGAAGAGTTCCATTTCTATTTGACAGAGCAGTTTTATACACGAACATCCTTGCATAGATAGCCTGGAATTATTCAATCAGCCTCACTTTGCGAGATGTTCAGAAACATGAGAGACCCATGTAGACCTGTCTCCCAACTGAAATCTCTCTCTTTTTTTCCTGGCTGCTTCAGGATTTCCTATTTATGTTGTGTTTTCAGCAGTTTGAATATGAAGTTCCTAGGTTTGTGTGTGTTCATGCATGCATGCGTGTGTGTGTGTGTGTGTGTGTGTGTGTGTTTTATTATTAACTAGAGGCCTGTTGCATGAAAAGATTCGTGCAATAGGCCTTCCCTTCCCCTGACTGCCGGCACCGGTTTTCCTCTGGCACCCGGCACCCAGGCCTTCGCTCCGGCCGGAGCCGCCTTCAGCACCTTTGCTGCTCCACTTCGCACCTATGTATGCAAATTAGCTGCCATCTTTGTGGGCGGTTAATTTGCATATCTCTCCGATTAGCCAATGGGAGGCGTAGTGAAGGTACGGTCAGTTACCCTGTTTGTCTATTATTAGATTAGATTCCTGCTTAGTGTTCTCTGAGCTACTTGGGTCTGAGGTTTGTGGGTCTATCAGTGGATTTTGTAACACTCTTGGCTTTCTTTCTTTCTTTCTTTTTTTAACAGAACCTGGCATTTGGCTATATTTCTTTGAATATTTCTCTCGCTCTCTTTTTTCTCTTCTCCTTCTGGATTCCAATGATACATATATTAGACCATTTGATATTACCTCAGAGTTTCTCTGAGTTTGGCTTTTTTAGATTTCACTTATAAGTGACATTATTCAGTGTTTGTCTTTCTCTGTAGGACTCATTTCATTTAGCACAATGCCCTCAAGCTCCATTGATGTTTCATAATACAGCACACACACACATACACATATGTCATATATATGTGTACATATTTCTGTGCACTTGAGAGGTGGAATTTGGTCTCACAATCTTTTGAACAATTTCTTTCACTATCCCAGAGACCAGAGATATTATATGTAAATACATTATGTACAATGGCATATGTAATTGCCTTTGGGCCTGTTATAGGTTGAATTGTGTCACCCCCCCAATAACTCATCTATTAAAGTCTTAACTTCTAGTACCTCAGCATGTGACAGGGTCTTTAAAGAGGTAATAAAAGTGAAAATAAGGTCATTAGAGTATGCCCTAACTCAATATGTCTAGTGTTCTCGCGTAAAGGGAAAATTGGGGCACAGACAGATAACAGTGGAAAAATAACCTGAAGACAGTCATCTATAAGCAAGGAGAGAGGCCTAGCACAGATCCTTCATGACATTAAGAAAGAACCAACCCTGCTGACACCTAGATCTTGGACTTCTTAGCCTCCAGAACTGTGAGACAATACATTTCTGTTGTTTAAACTATCCAGTTTGCGGCACTGTGTTAGAGCAGCCCTAGCAAACTAATATAGAGTCTATACCAATAGGCATAGACTTCTTTCAGTTACTAGTGTTGTGTAACAAATTACCTCCAAGCTTTGAGGCTTAAAATAACCATTTTACTATTTTCATTGATTCTTTGGGTGAAGCTCATGATATCTGGGTCTTCAGCTAGAAAGACTAAAACGACAGGTGGGCAGAATCATCTGCAGACTCATTCATTGACATGTCTGGCGCCTGGGCTAGGTCAATGCCAAGACTTGAGCTACAGACTGAGCACCTACATGTGGCCTTTCCATGTGGGTTGGTTTCCTCACAGCTCGATAGCTTTTGGATAGTTGTCCTTATGTGGTGGCTCTAATGTACAAACAGAAGTTGCATCACCTTTTTATGACTCACCTGGGGAGACACCCAGAGTAACTTCTACCATATTCTATTAGTCTAAGCAGTCACAAGCTCATCCAGACTCAAAATGGGGCAGGGAAGCAATGTTTAAAAACCTTCACCACTTCCCCAAGTTATTTCTTTGGTAGGACAGGCATGTTTGATCCAAAACATGTTACTGCTTAGTAGAAGTCTTTGTAGGCTTTGGTACAAATGAGGTTATAGGGTAAGTTCAGATTAAATAAGGCCTAAAAGCCAAGTGGGGAAAGTTAGGTATGGTTAAGTAAGAGCGTAAGGATTGGCTTAGGTTATTAGAGATGATGAGATGCAATGAATGGAACATTTTATTCCCTTTTTAAGATCAAGCACACCAGTCAAAGTTACCCTCCTAGAGCGTTAATGTTGAGAACTTTCAGATCAACATGTTAATCAAAGCCTCATGCCCTAATCCAAGCGGGAGTTTGCCTGAGCCAGAAGCTCACCTGACAAAATCAGAAACACTGAAACTCACATGTTAAAAATATGGTCACAACTTGCAATTTTATACAAAAGTCAGTGCCAGACAGATGCTGTCTCTTCTCCCTGAAGAGAAGAAATACATAATTTACCTGGGATGAAAAAGACCTTCTGATGTAGCTATAAGTGAACTCAACTCCTCGGCAAGGTGCTGTGCTAGGTGTTATGGGGGTTATGGGATGTGTTATGACATGGGCCCTCCTTTCAAGGCCGTTATAGTTTAGCTAGGGCAATCCCCATTACAAGCTAAAATAACCAAAGCACAGAAAGATTACATATCTTGGCTAAAAAAGACTAAAGCTAACTTCAGATTATTCTGTTTAGTCTGAGCAAGAGCCCTTCTATTCCCATCGGTGCCTCTTTAATGAGACATCAAATGTTACTTCTATTTTTGTTTGAAAAACGAGAATCTGTTTGATTATTGGCTTTCAATTCTGAAACCAGGAAGCAGGTCAAAGGAGGAAGAGTTTTCATGGCGGGCTGTCTCTCTAAAGCTGGAGTGTACTAAGCCTGATTTTGAGTTAATAAGTGTGAGAATTTCTGACCTTCTCAAAAATGATTCCAGGTATGCCAAAGACACTTAATGTTTTCTAAGTAGCCCTGTGCTCACGCCCATGTCACAGTTTCTGTACCAGTTAGGTTAGGCCCTGTCATTTGTACAGGTGAAGGCTGAAAGACCAAGTCTATTGTGTGGTTCTGGGCTGAAGCGCAGGTTGAGTTCTCCACGTTCACTCTTCCTGCCTTCACCATGGGGCCACGTGTTGAGATGTGAGAGTGTCCACCGCTTGGGTTCTTGGATAACTAGGTGGAGCTAAGCCCTCATTGACCAACATTGGGCTTGAGTGAGAAATACATCTTTATTGTGTTAAGCCCCTGAGATTTTTGAGGCTAATTTGCTATCACAGGAAAACATAGTTGATCATGACAAAATGTACCAAAGAATTTCATGAAAGGTCTGAGAAGCAAAACTAGGGTTGGGAATAAGTGGAGACCAATGACTCTACATATCCATCTCTAAGTAAAACAAAGAAATTTCAAATTATAGATTTCAAATTAAAATTGTAAGCAATTAGCAGCTCATCAGTATGATATAATACTATTATTTCAAAGAATTTTATTTTTATAGAGAACCCTCAGGAAAATGTCTGATTTTCATGCTTGAGCTCAGATTTCCTCTTCCCCACAAGGTGGAGATATTTGGGGCTCTTGCTGTATAACCAAGGAAGGCATAATCCCCACCTGGTGCTAGTCCCAGATTGCAGGAACACAGACAGGAGAGTCTAACCAGCCCCCAAAAGTGTGCCTTGTTAATTCAGCCTAATTGTAGAGAGAATAAAGTCACAATTTCAGAAAAACATTTAAAGATGATTTAGGCAGTTCTGATGCTTGGGAGTTTATTTCCTAGACTACTTCCATATTACTACTACAAATAAAAGTTTAATGGGTTTAAAATAAGTGAAGGGAAAAGGTCAGCTTTCCTTCCTACCAAAGGCTAGAAAAAATGTTTCCCCTGCCTTTCTAGCTTACCAAGGAGGATACAAGGTTTATGTGTGCTCCAATTTTGCACATTTGATATCCAGGGAATTGAAAGTACTTCCCAGGGACCCCCGTCCTGAGGACCCCGTTCTATTGGCAGGGCCTCCTCTGTAAGGTGGTCTTTGGAATGGATCTGGAGGACGATGGTGCATGGTGAGTCTCTTTTTCAAGAAGTCCTGGATGGACACACCTCTATTTTCCAATATTCATAGACGCTTGAAAACAAGTCTTTGTCTAATGCAGATGCATATACAAATGCATATGCCATGAAGTTTTAGGTCCTGCAGAAATGTCACCTGACTGTTTCTGAATGTCTCCAGCAGGAACGACTTCCGGTTTTACAATTTAAGGAGAGATATGTCTAACATACTGGTATACGTTAACTCAGGTAGATAAAAGAAAAGTTTACATTTGTGTTTATGTGTTGTTCTCTGTGGTGGAATATTTCTTCTTCTTATCATATGTTTGGTTAGTACTTGAAGATGGTGGGTTTGTGCAGCGGTATATCGACAAGTCAATGCTCCGACTAGTAAAAACTGTCATACATTCTATTACCGTTTCTTTAAAAAGCACATGCACTCAAGATGCTACCAAAGGATATTGTCAGTTTTTGAAAAGCAATTTATCTTCATTCATAATTATATGTATGGCACCAAAGACGTGATGGTAATAATTTCTGTTTTTCTAATGCAAATGCCTGGGGCTGCTGCCATGGCATTGGCAAGAGAAGGAATCAGCTTTAGCAAACCCAGTGTCACTCTCCAGGCAGGGATTCTACTAAGCTAATCACCAGAGAAAACAGACAAACTCACCACAAAGAGTACAAAGAAACCTGTGAAATCTGGGGACCTGTGTGTGTGTGTGTGTGTGTGTGTGTGTGATTTTGAGTATTTCAGAATGAAGGTGATCTTTGAGTGGTGCACTATATTTTCCCCCAAAAAAACAATTTGAGCTCCACCAGAATATACATTTCTTCGTTTTTGAAACACTGTGCTAAATCTTTTGATCCTGAGCTCTTCTTTATCAATAGATTCAATAACTTCAATTATTCATTCACAACAGCTCTTTCTCTCTTGACATTTTGCTGTGCATCAGTTGTGAGGCTGGCCTGGCTGCTGCTACTGAGGGTTTTGTCGGGGGACAGTCAGCGCTCGGGAGTCTGCCTTGATCCATGTGCTGTGCTCGCATTTCCTGCCTGAAACAGGAAATGGAGGAGAATTGACACAGGCTAGGTCATCCATTTTTAAACCTGGGAGACAGATCAAAGCTCCATTCCAGCCTAATTAGATCAAACAAGGTGCTATTTGTATTCATTTCTGAATGACAACTAAGTTCATAGTGAAATATCTTTGCAATCCATCCTGGGAGACAGGGTGCTGAGGACGCTGAATGTCAGCAAGGACTAAGTGGTGGTAATATTACATTATAGATCTTAGGCAGGGCTCTTTAATACTATAATGAATTCAGGGAAGGATAAAATGAGGTAGAAGGCAATTTACAATGTGACTATGTGAACAGTACTTCAATATTCCGAAGATAGGGGATGCGGGCCAAGGATGTGCCAAGAGATGGGGCATTGCTGTGGTTCAGCATCATCGCTGTCACCGTGGTGCCAAAGGCAATTCTTCTCTCCCCTCCAGACCTCGTGGCTTTATTTATTTAGTTAGTTTTACATTAATGTGCTCAGCAGCAGCTTTTGGTAATGGATTCACAGTCCCAACACAAAACATAAATCCTATAGATTAAAAAAAAAAATGCATGTAAGACTGTAGGCTTATTTCTACCATGATAAAAATCCCTCTTATGATGCTTGTCTGTAGGAGTTCCATCACCAGCTGAGGCCTCTGATTTTCATTCTGCCTTTTGGGATTTGAGGGGTGGCTCCCCTACCAACTCCATATTATAACAGTCTGTCCAGCAGCGGTTGCTTCAGGAAGCTTGGGCTATGGTTGGGTCGGAGCATCATTTTTATGTCTTTTGGTGCCCAGTGGGCTCCTTATCTTGGCTCTTTCTTGGGGTGAGTGGCTGGGCCAAGGTGTGTTAGACCTAAAGTAAGGTATAATGAGGTGCTCTTTAAGCTTCTTCTAACCCCTATAATCATAAGGGGATCATGGGAACTGCCTCTTACTTTCCGCTATTTCCTAGCACGTAGAAGAAATTTGCAGAATGACGGTGTTAGGAGTTCAGGATGGAAGGGGCCCTCAGAGGAACCCAGTCTCTTTGGCAGGTGGATGTAAACCCAGCAGCCAGATGAAGAACTGATCGCGGTTGAGGTAGCTGGGGAGAGAGAAACACACACACACAGTTGTGGAGCACTTACCATGGTGTAGGCTGATTTGAGCCTCGGAACAGCACTGAAGGCGGGCTGGCACTGTCCTGTTTGGCAGTGGAGATGCTGGGCTTGGGGTCGTGCATGGTTATGATCTGGAAAGAGGCAGAGCTTGGGTTGGTACCCAGTTGCATCTACTTCAAAGTCAGAGTTCCTTGCCCTAAACAGCCCCTTGGAAGAATACTAATTGACATAGTTCTTCGTGCCAAGAACCTGCTAGTAAAAACAGTTCATTTGGACGACCAAGTGTGAAAGGTGTGGGACTAACACTCCTCCCTGTGGATACTGAAGCTTGGAAAGGTTATGATTTGCCCCAAGTCATGGGTATGTCCATGGCAGCATCAAGGATGAAGCCCAAGATGTTTTCTCTTCCACTTTCCTTTCTCCACCAACTGGGAATTCATGCTGAGAGAGGTGTGTGTGTGTGTGTGTGTGGGGGGAGGGTGAAGGCCAGCAGCCCCCTCTGTCCCTGTGACTCGAGCCTCTTCCCTCAGTTGTCAGATATACCTGACAGTGTGCATCTCGCAGAGTTGTTATGTGGGCTAATGTTTGGGCAGAGAAGGGGCTCAGGAAATGTTGTTTCGCTCATCGTCCCAATGTACTGGGTTTGGACAAAAGCAAACATCAATGGCTTGTGTTTATAGCAACGTGATTACGACTGGACGTTGGACGCACTGGTTTTTCAACATTTTGAATATCACGAAGGCTTCCCCAGGGCTGTGTTCTGGGTGGCCAGGCCGCTGCCATTGCATGGTCACAGGCACAAAAAGCTTTCAAAGTAATTCAACCCCATTGAAACTGATGCATAAAGATAACATTCAAATCAAGTATTACTTCCAAAAGCAAAACCAAAACGAAAATCTATAAACAACAAACATATGTACGTGTCCTTAGTGCCAATGTTACTGACCTGTGATGCCGAAGTTAGTGCTGGGTCTCCCTCCCTTGACATACAGTGGTGGTAATTGTTTAATATTACAAGTAAATGTCAATAGGCATCTTTCAGATTGACAAAATTTTCCTCTTCAGTACATAAGAACTGCTCGAAAGGAACAATTACATATTTAAAAAGTTACTCCTTGATTTTACTAGCGATTCAGTTACATTTAGCTGAATGTGCACTGGAGTATTCAATCTGTCACAAGGGTCACGTCTACCTGTGTGCTCAAGATTGCTTGTTTTAAGTAAGGTGCCCTTAGCCACCTATGGCGCTCTCAAAAATCCTTTGGAGAGAATGCAGAAAGAGTCCTTAGCCTGGGTGTCCAGCAGAGGGCAGTAAAGCGCCAGTTTTCTTTCTTGACTTCCTTTCTGATGACTGCAGCTGTAAGGTGAGTGAGTGAGTGTTCTGAAGCTCCCGGGAGGTTGACACCTAATTGCAGACATTAAACATTTCTGAAGAGAATCATAAAATATATTGTGAGGTCAATGAAATTCTTTGTAAAGACTACCCTGCAGATTGGCTGACCCCTTTGCATGACAATACACCCAGCACTCACTGACTTGCAGTATCATGCATGTACTGACTTCCTCGGTCAAACATTTCTGTCTTGCTTCATTTTGTTTAAATAACACCAGCATTCTCTGAGGTTGTACTTGGGTACCATCTTATCTGGCTGCCCGTAAACGAATTATGTATATACTTTTCCTATGTTGTCCAATTGGTTTTGAGCTTCCACGTTTTCTTGAGCAACCGAGTGTTGGGATTTTTATGAGATAGAAGGAGGTGTATGTTCTTTCTCCCCAGCCCTCCAGGCCCCTTCCTGTTTCCAAACTTTCTTGGAAGTTGCCTGGCAGCCTGGCTTAAGTGGAAAACACAGATCGTGTTCTTTCTTCTAAGGGAAAGGGAAATGAATCCTCGAAGGGCAGGGAGGAAAATAGAGAACCATGGTGGAGTCTTTGGTGAGTTCTTTTGGTGGTTTGGGTGTTACTCCTTGATCTGGGTGGGTGGAAATAAGCTATTTACATGGTCAAAGTGGAATAAGATGCTATGGGCATGCATTGTTCATAACCACCAATTCCAATGTTTCTTTAGGGAAAATCATGAAGAATGTTGAGCAATAATAACAGATTTTCATTTATGCTCTGTAGCCACTGACTGTGGTCCATGCTGAAGCTGATTGGCGGATAGTCACAGTACAGAGCACATCAAAGACTTAATTTAAAAGAAAGAGAACAAAAACTACAAAGGACAAAATATCTATTCTTAGCTTAGAAATTCTTAAAATGACCTCCTGTGGACTGTGGCTCCAACTCGGTGATCCAGTGGACCTGTGACATTGGGATCCAGTGGACCTGTGTCATTGGGATCCAGTGGACATGTGTTATTGGGATCCAGTGGACATGTGTTATTGGGATCCAGTGGACCTGTGACATTGGAATCCAGTGGACATGTGTTATTGGGATCCAGTGGACCTGTGACATTGGGATCCAGTGGGCCTGTGACATTGGGATCCAGTGGGCCTGTGACGTTGGGATCCAGTGGGCCTGTGACGTTGGGATCCAGTGGGCCTGTGACATTGGGATCCAGTGGGCCTGTGACATTGGGATCCAGTGGGCCTGTGACGTTGGGATCCAGTGGGCCTGTGACATTGGTCTTAGGTTTTACACCACCGCAAGGAAAAACCGTGAGTCCAAACAGAGACCAGATTAAACAGGCTTTATTGGGAGCACACGGGCGGGTTCACCAGCTCAGAGAGGGGAGCAGGAGAAGCTGCGCCAAACCTGGGCAGGGGCAAGGTTTTATACTTTTCTGAGGCAATTGTTGCTGGCCGAAACTGGTGGCAGTCGGGGCTTTCCAGGGTCAGGTGAAACCTGCGGTCTGTCCTGTGGTTTGGCCATTGTCCGGGAGCCGTTTGTCCGGCAGGGATTTTTCACCGGGGTGGGGTGGTTTCCAGACGTCAGTGTGGACAGGTCAGGTTCTCACCGGCCCAAGAGAGGGAGGGGGTCCTTTCGCCCCGGGGCAGGGTGCCAGCGAATACCAGACAATTGGGATCCAGTAAGCCTGTGACATTGGGATCCAGTGGACATGTGATGTTGGGATCCAGTGGACCTGTGATGTTGGGATTCAGTGGACCTGTGACATTGGGATCCAGTGGACCTGTGACATTGCGAAACCCATGAAGGCCAAGGTTCAGGAATCTGTCCCTCCCAGAGAGTTCCTGGACCAGAGCTATTCAAAGGAATCTGGTTTTTCACTTCGTGAAGGAAATGCAGGCACTTAGACCACAGTAGGTGCTCAGTGCACAACTGTTTAATATATGATGAAAGGGATTATTATTTTTTTAAAAAATCAGGACCAAATCAATTGAAGATTCTTTTTATTAGACATATGTGATCTATATATTCTCATTACAAACTGAAAAGTTTTCCTATTAAAAATCTTTAGTCCATTTATTAAAAATTTCTATTACTCTTTTAGAAATGATTGAAACCTAATCTTTATGATTTGGGTACATTATACCATAGGCATAGATGAAATACAAATGTCTTTGATAATTACCCAGTATGCTGGGTATAATGAGTTAAGCAAAGAAACTGGGAGATAATAACCGTTGCCTGCAAGTGTATAATGTAATTGGGGAGATGAGGCCCACCTACATGAAAGCGCTAAGATTAGAATAATACAGTCTATCATTCACAGTTAGATTTCTTTATCGCAGATTAGGAGTATAATATAAATGAGGAGATATGGTTTAGGGAAACTTCATGGATGAGGTAGGACGTAAACCAGTTACTGAAAATGGAATGCCACGAAGCAGAGAAGGTAAAGGGTATTTAAGACCCTGAAACGGGGTTTGTCTGTAGCCTTGATAGAGCAGCAATCATACGCTGGCAATTTTTTACCTGGATGTCCTATCTCCCCCTTCAGAGGTCTAAGCTGTTGATGGGCAGGGTCCCTGTCTTATACACCTGGAAGTCCGCCACTTTGCCTGGCCCAGAGTAGGAAGTAAATAACTATTGACTGAATAAAGGGGTGGAGGCTGAGAGGTGAAATGAGCATGTGTGTGCAGGTGTAGGGTGAAGAGAAGACGGGGTACGGTGAGGACATCCCACGGGTTGGGGCAGAGAATGTGTCCTGAGAGGAGTAGAAACAAGTCTGAGGCAGTCGATGGCTATTATTATCCAGGCAATCAAGGAGGAATTGCAATGAGATATGGGAGCAGTAGAGAAACATTTAGGCAGGGATGTGAGGTGAAGGCAGTGTTACAGGAAATTAATCTGGCTGCAGTGCACAAACTATCAAAGCTGTAAAGCAATAGAATCTGACAGCACAGAGGCCCCTAAATTAGCCATTCTTTTTCTCTTACCTGAAATGATGGGCACACGGGAATAAGTTATTGGTCAACACAGTGTCACAGAGATGAGTTATTTTTCTATAGAACAGATGAAAAGATCATCTCTGAAATCGCGCCGTAAAACCAGAAGAGGTTCCAAACAGTGCGGAACTGATTTCTTCAACATGTTCCAAGCAGAATGTTACTACTTTGCGATTCCCAATTGTCGTAATAAACATGGGGGTCATAAATGACAGCCATTAACAAGGAATAGAGAGACCTGTGTGGAATATGGGGGAACGTCAGGGTGAAGCTAAGATGGTTAACAGGGAGCTATTGAAAAGCGCAGGGCAAAGTCCCTCCCATGGGAAAGCGGGTCCGGAGAACAACATTTTTACAGAGAGACGTGTTGTAAACAGGAAGTGTCAGACAGCGGCATTAGCAAATTAACCTTTGACTGGTGGCACGTGCCCAGGAGGGGGCTCCAAATGGGCAAAGCGGCCAGGACCACGGCTGAGGTGCTGAAGCAGGTCACCAGCTGGGCTGCACTTGCCGCCAACAGTTGGGGACGTCAGTGCAAAGACATGTGTCTGGTTGGCAAGGGTTTATTGGTTTAGCCTTTTCACCTCATTTGTAAATGTGGGAAGAAATTGTCATCCAAGGCATACTTGAGGCCTATGCGTTCTGTGAGGTCCCTTCAAACATCCCATCCCTGCTGGAGGTCTCTCTGCTCCCTCAGCCGCCCGCCTCTGTGCAAGCCTCTCATTTAGACTGATATTGTCCTTGCAGCACCTCACGTTTTAATGGCTATTTGAGTGCCTCTCTCCTCCCACTGAACTCTGACTTTCTTGAGAGGGGAATCCACACTTTGTTACCCCGGCTTTTGTGTCCTCAGGACAGTTGGTCTGTGCAGCACCGAGAGTTAACACCTGGTGGAAGACAGTGTGGTGTGCTGGCCAGAATGTAAGCTTTCCGCTCAGACAGATTTATGTTTGACTATCCGTCTAGACGGGAGTTGAGAACTCAGTGATTATTTCACTCTTCCGAGCCTTGTTTTTCTTCTCTGAAAACCGATAATGATACATACCTCACGGGGTTGGAAAAGGATTAGAAGAGAGACTGTGTGCCGCTGCAAGGACTGGGGCCACTCTTATGATCTCCAGCCTCATATAAGACCTCAGTGTAGCCCAGAAATCCTCTGTGTCCTTCAAAGTATCCATCTTCCACTCACTACAGCAGTCTTATCTATTCACTTGCCCCTGGTTATTCACAGGTAGATGCCATGTATACATCTAGGACTCCTTATCCTGCACCTCTTCTGCTTCTGTGCCCCCATGGCGGTCAGTGAAATCTCCAACCACTCTGGCCTCCCCATGGACTTGGCATTTGTTCCTGATTGCTTCCTCCTCCTTGCCTTCACACCTAATTAACCACTGAGCCTGTCCATCCAGCCACTCCCCACTATCCCAGCCCACACAGTCAACAGCCCTTGCCTTGTTCTCCCTAAACATCTATAACTGGTTTTCCTGTCTCCACGATCATGTGCCCCAGGAGTCAATTCATAGTTATAACTCACGGTGTGAAGATCTGCAGACCATCAATGTTTGGGCTGTGTGCTTCTGTCTAACCTTGTGTTTTCCCATCACAGAACTTATCACGATATATTAGGACCTGTGTTTGTTTCAAATTTTCCCTACCCTCTAAACTGTCTGAGGGAGGGGAACCATGTCGGCCTGGCTAGCACTGTCAACAAAGAGAGTAGGTGGGAGGCGTGCCACAAGTATTTACTGAAAGAAACAAACGAGAGAGGAGAACCAAGATGGCGGCATAGGTTAACACTGGAGTTTGCTGCCTTGAACAACTACTTCAAAAGTGAAACCAAAAAACGGAAGGCACATCACCCAGAACCACAGGAACGCTGGCTGAGTGGAAGTCCTACAACTAGGAGGAAAGAGAAACGCATACGGACACTCAGAGGAGGCGCAGTGCTGAAGTCAAATTCTGAGGTGCGGAGTGCATGGAGCGGGCTGGCGGCGGAGGGCGCGGTTGGCGTTTTCAATCGGGAGGGAGTCGCAGACTCTGAGCTCCAGATCCGGGCGAGTCTTTAGGGACCCAGACTCAAACGGGAGAAGCGGGACTGTCTGGCTTTGGTCAGAGCGAGTGCAGCTTTCTCTCCGAGCTTTGCAGCCATTGCTGGGACTCAGAGAGGCAGAGCCCCTGGGGACAGGACTGAGAGCCGCCATCACTGCTCTCTCCGGCCCACCCTATTGATACTGTGCGACCCGCCCCGCCCAAGCCCTGCACAGAGGCATTTGCCGGATAGCCTCAGGCAAAGGCTAGATTAGCACCTCCCTAGAGGACAGAAGTTCTCTCACTGCAGACACAGCTGATTCTCATAGCCACTTGGCCTGGAGGTCAAACCCTCCCTGGTATTAGCTACAACAATCAAGGTTTATAAGACTGCGCACAAAGACCACTAGGGGGTGCACCAAGGAAGCATAACAAAATGCGGAGACAAAGAAACAGGACAAAATTGTCAATGGAAGATATAGAGTTCAGAACCACACTTTTAAGGTCTCTCAAGAACTGTTTAGAAGCCGCCGATAAACTTAATGAGATCTACAAGAAAACTAATGAGACCCTCGATCGTATATTGGGGAACCACCTAGAAATTAAGCATACACGGACTGAAATAACGATTATACAGACTCCCGACAGCAGACCAGAGGAGCGCAAGAATCAAGTCAATGATTTGAAATGCGAGGAAGCAAAAAACACCCAACCGGAAAAGCAAAATGAAAAAAGAATCCAAAAATGCGAGGATAGTGTAAGGAGCCTCTGGGACAGCTTCAAGCGTACCAACATCAGAATTATAGGGGTGCCAGAAGATGAGAGAGAGCAAGATATTGAAAACCTATTTGAAGAAATAATGACAGAAAACTTCCCCCACCTGGTGAAAGAAATGGACTTACAGGTCCAAGAAGCGCGGAGAACCCCAAACAAAAGGAATCCAAAGAGGACCACACCAAGACACATCATAATTAAAATGCCAAGAGCAAAAGACAAAGAGAGAATCTTAAAAACAGCAAGAGAAAGAAACTCAGTTACCTACAAGGGAATACCCATACGACTGTCAGCTGATTTCTCAACAGAAACTTTGCAGGCCAGAAGGGAGTGGCAAGAAATATTCAAAGTGATGAATACCAAGAACCTACAACCAAGATTACTTTATCCAGCAAAGCTATCATTCAGAATTGAAGGTCAGATAAAGTGCTTCACAGATAAGGAAAAGCTAAAGGAGTTCATCACCACCAAACCAGGATTATATGAAATGCTGAAAGGTATCCTTTAAGAAGAGGAAGAGGAAGAAAAAGGTAAAAATACAAATTATGAACAACAAATATGCATCTATCAACAAGTGAATCTAAGAATCAAGTGAATAAATAATCTGATGAACAGAATGAACTGTTGATTATAATAGAATCAGGGACATAGAAAGGGAATGGACTGACTATTCTTGGGGGGGAAAGGGGTGTGGGAGATGCGGGAAGAGACTGGACAAAAATCGTGCACCTATGGATGAGGACAGTGGGTGGGGAGTGAGGGCGGAGGGTGGCGTGGGAACTGGGAGGAGGGGAGTTATGGGGGGGGGAAAAAGAGGAACAAATGTAATAATCTGAACAATAAAGATTTAATTAAAAGAAAAAAAAAAAAAAAAAAAAAAAAGAAACAAACGACAGCTTTGGAAGGAACAAAGCCACTAGCAGCGCTACCGGGACGTAGTAACTCTTCTCCTTTTCTTGCCCTTCTTTTCGCTCCTGCCTTTCCTTTTTCTCTCCATCTTATAGTTTTTGGTTATAATGGCTGTCATTGTTACCCCCATCATAATCATCATCACCGTCATTATTAGAATCATCATTAATCATCACCTGTTATCACCTCTGTGACAGGCAGGAATGGTTAGCAACAGCCAGACCCTGAAGGGATGGCCAGCAGGAGAGGCTGCAGGGGCATCAGGAAAAGCTATTCTGAAGATTTTCAGGGAAAGGAGGGCCTCCAGACCCCCCGAGTTAATTCACTTTTTTGGGGAAGTGGGGAGCTGCTTTTAGAGGAAAGTAGGATGTATTCTTCTCAAACTGATCTACTGGGGTATCAGCCTGAATGTTTCCACTGGAAGCAGGAATGTTAACTCCATCTCTGGGGACCTAGGTATTGGGCTCTATGGGATGCTCAGAAGGTCAGGGTTTTGAATGAATTACATGAACTCTATTCTTTAATTCTTTTACATTGATTCTCATTTTTTTTTTCTCTTTCAGTGTCTTCTTACTCTTTGTCCATAGGCATTTATATTCTCACTAGAGGCCTGGTGCACAAAAATTTGTGCACTCAGGGGGGTGGGGGGAGGGTGTTCCTCAGCCCAGCCTGTGCCCTCTCGCAGTCTGGGACCCCTTGGGAGATAATGACCTGCTGGCTTAGGCCTGCTCCCGGGTGGCAGAGGGCAGGCCCAATCCCTAGGTGCAGCCCCTGGTCGGGCTCAGAGCAGGGCCGATTGGGGAGTTGGGGCGCCGCCCCCTGTCATGCACAGAGCAGGGCGGATTGGGAGGTTGCGATGCCACCCTCAGTCACGCTCAGGGTAGGGCTGATTGGGGGGTTGGGGCACCGCCCCCTGTCACACTCAAGGCAGGGTCGATGGGGAGGTTGTGGCGCCACCCCCTGTCACGTACAGAGCAGGGCCAATCAGGGGGTTGGGGCGCTGCCCCCTGTCATGCAGAGAGCAGGGCCGATCAGGGGTTTGGGGAGCTCCCCACTGTCACTCACAGAGTAGGACCGATAGGGGAGTTGGCGCACCGCCCCCTGTCACCCACAGAGCAGGGCCAATCAGGGGGTTGGGGCGCCGCCACTCTCACACTCAGGGCAGGGCTGATGGGGAGGTTATGGCTCTACCCTGTCACACACAGAGCAGGGCCCGTGGGGTGAGGGGGTTGGGGTGCCACACCCTGTCATGCACAGAGCAGGGCCTGTGGGGTGAGGGGGTTGGGGCGCCACATCCTGTCACACACAGAGACGCAGGGCGATCAGGGGGTTGGGGAGCTCCCCTTTATCAGGCACAGAGCAGGGCCGATCAGGGGGTTGGGGCGCCTTCACCTGTCATGAACAGAGCAGGGCAGATAGGGAGGTTGTGGCCCCATCCCCTGTCACACACAGAGCCACAGGGCGATCAGGGGGTTTGGGCGCTGCCCCCTGTCACACTGATCCCGGTGCCGGGAGGCCTCTCAGCTCCTCTGATCCCAGTGCTGGGAGGCATATTACCCTTTTACTATATAGGATAGAGGCCTGGTGCATAGTGGGGGCTGGCTGGTTTGCCCTGAAGGGTGTCCTGGATCAGGGTGGGGGTCCCTACTGGGGTGCCTGGCCAGCCTGGATGAGGGGATGATGGCTGTTTGCAGCTGGTCACACACCCTTCAGGGTGGGGGTCCCCACTGGGGTGCCTGGCCAGTCTGGGTGAGGGGCTGAGGGCTGTTTTCAGGCTGGGACTGAAGCTCCCAACTGCTACTTTTTTTTATTTTTATTCTGGGCCAGCTTTAGCTCTGGCTCCCACTCTGAGGCCTCAGCTGCTGAAAAGGTATCTGGTTTGTTTGGGTTCTACAATCGAAACTCTGTATCAACTCCAGCTCTGAGATCCCAGCTCGCTGAAAGCTGGTTTCTGGAGTTTTGTTTAGCGTCTGTATTTGTTACAATGTTTGAAACTGCAGGCTCAGAGGCCGGCAAGGCAGGCGGGGAACGTTGGAGTCCCCCGTCACTGAAGCAAGCAAGCCTCATGTTAGTTTCAAGCTGCCTGGCTGCCGGCCGCCATCTTGGCTGACAGTTAATTTGCATATCGCCCTGATTAGCCAAATGGAAGGGTAGCGGTCATACGCCAATTACCATGTTTCTCTTTTATTAGATAGGATGCCTGGAGGTCTTTAAGATGACCACCAATATTATATAGAGAGTAAAAAAATAAAAATAAAATAAAAAAAAGACTAGGCAAATTGCTGAAAGCCACACCCACAAAACTACATTCACAAAACAGGGGCTAGAAATTGGGTTTTCTGAATTCCAGGCTAGAGTCTTTGCTACCATATTGATTTTGCCCAGTGAGGATTCACTGGCTGAAATGTATGAAACGAATGTGGAGAGGAGCAATGAGAGGCTGTGTATGTGTGTGTGTGTGTGTGTGTGTGTGTGTGTGTGTGTTTTGGAGGTGAGCAAATGCCTTTTGTTGCTTATTCCCTTCGTACTGCCCTCTGCCACCACCTTTACTCTCTTCATACTTTCCTCGTCCATTTTCCTCTTATCTTGCCCATTCACTTGTTTCATTCTCTGCCTGTTCTTCCCTCCCCATAAATCGTCCTTTGTTTAAAACCCTTTTCACTGCTTCCCAAATCTTTATCCCCTATTATCTCTTGCCTTCTAATTTCTCCTTCCCCTGACTCAGCTCCAAAGGTGTGGGCCCCTAAAAAATATAAAGTGCTGGATTTTTAAGGGACATTAAAGATAGGTAATTTTGATTAATTTACACCATAGTTAGTTTTATAAGGACGATTTGATGTCCAATGAGCCTTTGAAAAGTCTTAAAGCATTTTTTCTGAAATAGTAACATTCTTTCTTTTTTGAGTAAAACTAACTCAAGCACTTGAAGACCAAATTTTTCTTGAGAACTTTATTTCTTTGCTCACAGAACGGTGTGCATGCCCATCCTTGCAGTAATGGAAGCTGCATGACATGAACCCTCTGAATATTGTGAAGCTAGAGAAAACTCTATAGTATACACCCATATCCTGTCCTGGACGGGGCAGAGGGAGGTTGGGAGGACCAAGTTTGAGCACAGATGAAATTAAGTGAAGGTGGGGTCTGGCAGAGCAGGACTCAGTGGAGAATAATCGGGAAAGGAAAGATTGCTGGATGGAGGGAAGCTTAAAGCATGGCCCAGGGCCTGGGACCCTTGTGACCCATGAGCAGAGATCAAGGCCAGGGCAGCTGTCAGGCAGGCTCTGGTGCTGAGGTCAGAGTTCAGCTGCCAGGAAGGCTTCTCTCTCTGTGAGTGTCCTAGAGCTCTTGCTGCCCCATTAACATGGGCAGTTCACATGGCCCTCCGCCCCTCATTCTCTGAGGTGAAGCCTCCTAAAGGGCTAGTCTAATGAAGGCAGGCCTTCAACACCAGTGAATGTGTCCTAGGCTCTATTTGTGGAGGACCACATATTGTTTGGTCATTCTGGCTAGGAAGTTGATGCTCTAGGTCAGGGGTGGGCAAACTTTTTGACTCGAGGGCCACAATGGGTTCTTAAACTGGACCGGAGGGCCGGAACAAAAGCATGGATGGAGTGTTTGTGTGAACTAATATAAATTCAAAGTAAACATCATTACATAAAAGGGTACGGTCTTTTTTTTTTTAGTTTTATTCATTTCAAACGGGCCGGATCCGGCCCGCGGGCCGTAGTTTGCCCACGGCTGCTCTAGGTCCTCATGTTGTGTGTTAGCAATTCATTCATCCTGAGCATCCAGGTCTGGATGCTCTCTTCTGGCAATCCTTCTTTTTCTCTGGTCCACCACTTTCTGGAACCAGGAGAGGACAGTGACAGGAGGCTCTTACTTCTCCCTCTGTCTAGATTCCCTCTTGGCAGGAGATTAAGGTTTTGGGCTTGGTGGAATATCAGAACATCTGCATTAGATGACACCTGCTTGTGGGTAAACATTCTAGGTCTGCCTCATGCATCTCCAGGTCTAGACTGCAAGTTTTCCCATGGATTCCACTATACAGTGTAGGAGTTAAGGTCAGATTAGGGAGCCAGATTGCTCCACCACTTCCTCAGTGTGTGACCTTGGACATGTTATTTTACTCTTTGTGTCTTAGTTTCCTTAACTTTTAAATGGGGGTAATAGCCCTAGCTGGTTTGGCTCATTTGGATAGAGTGTCAGCCTGTGGACTGAAGGGTCCTGGGTTTGATTCTGGTCTAGGGCATGTACCTTGGTTGCAGGCACCTCCCCGGCCTGGGCCCTGGGCATGGCGTGTGCAGGGGGCAATCAATCGATTGTGTTTCTCTCAGATCAATATTTCTCTCTGTCTTTCCCTCTCTCTTCCACTCTCTAAGAATCAATAGAAAAATATTCCCAGGTGAGGATAAAAACATAAAATAAAATGGGGTTAATAGTAAAAGTAAGTGTATGCTGGTATCTTCTATTATATGTGTGTTTACAGCTGTGAGTGCAGTTCTGTGTCCAGGCTGGCATGAGAAAGTCCTTGTGGAGTAAGAGTATACTTTGAGGCTGCTGGGGAGGTAATGCTTTTAGGTCTGTGTGGTAAATTAGGTACATTAGATTAATGACCTAATCTGTGGTAAATTAAGGCTGAGCAAAATATATTGGGTATATATGCTTCTACTGCACCTTCCTATAATTCAGAGGTTGCATTCCTCAGACATCTTTCTGCCTGGGTTTCTAGATGCAAGTTGGCTTCACCAGTTAGATTCTCTCAAGTAAGTTTTAGAAGGCAGCAATGAGAAGGAGGTAGTCACTGATGGCAAGTTCAGTGGTGGAGAGGGAGGAGTTTTTGAAACAGTGTGAGAGTCTAGTCCAGGGGTGGGAACACTTTTTGATTTGAGGGCCACAATGGGTTCTTAAACTGGACTGGAGGGCCGGAACAAAAGCATGGATGGAGTGTTTGTGTGAACTAATATAAATTCAAAGTAAACATCATTACATAAAAGGGTACGGTCTTTTTTTTTTTTTAGTTTTATTCATTTCAAATGGGCCGGATCTGGCCCGTGGGCCATTGTTTGCCCACGGCTGGTAGTCACTAGCTTAGATGGGTGTCCAATGGCAGTTACTTCCTTGTTTCCCACCTTCCTGATTGGTCCACCCCATTGGATGACCAACTCTGCAGGGGTGTTGGCCAACTCTGGGAATTCTTCCTGGAGACTCAGCCTAGAGCTCACTACTCTTTTCAATGTTGTTAGCACCCAGTTTCCTGTATTACGCTCCTTTCTGCTGATTAATTGTAGTTTATGCTTTCTACGACTGCACCTTGATCTTACAGTCACACAAGTGATCATTTTAAGTCTTAAGAAGGCTAACGGAAGAGGCAATCGTGTCTGATTTTCCAGGTCTGGAAGAGCACAGCCACTAATGACATATTCTCATTTGATTCCATACCCACACGCACTTTCCTAGGATTCTTCATTTATCAGCATGAGCTATGAGGACTTTCTTCACTCTTGAAAGGTATGTTTAGGGGTCTTCCTGCATTTACTCAATATATTTTTCTCAACTTGGCTACAGACAGGAGATCTGACTATCAATCATGTTGTTGCTAAGACCTGTAATTATGTGATGGGACCTGGTTGTTATATAGTAAGTCACTTCAACAATGGGAAGATTAAGGTCCAATTGTTCTGCTGATACAATAGCTAGCATCCTATCTAATATTTTAGCATTGCCACATTTAGTGAATCGAGTGACATCGTAGTGTGGATAAAGAATGAATTATTTAGGCTGGCCCAATTTTGTTTTGCTTCATATGTTCATCAGATGTCAACTTAGATCTTGAAAGGTGTAGAAGGGATTCTGCCAGAAGGGTCAAGTGAATTGATGTCCACAGTTCAAAATCTGGCTGAGGATGAGCATACGAGATGAAATTTGAAAGGCAAATCCTGCTGTGGGGTTCCCATAAATAAGTGGAACAAGGTGGGCACAGCTGTGCTGATTCCTTGGGGGTGGGGTGGTAGGGGGAGGGAATTGTCCATGCTGCCTCTGAGGAGGGTTCTTTCTGCACAGTGTATGTGAGAGGTAGCTTCGAGTCGTACAAATGTTAAACAAATCTATAATAATAAAAGGGTAATATTCTAATTAGACCAGACATCATTCTGGATGTCATTCCGGATGAAGCCTGGGCTGGAGGGAAGCCCGGGTCCTGGGTGCCTGAGGGAAGCTGGTGCCAGCAGCCGGGGGAAGGAAGGCCTACTCTTGCACGAATTCCGTGCATCGGGCCTCTAGTAACATATATCTTTCTTTCCCCAAATCTAGGCTCAGTGGAAGTGCTTGCATAAAGTAAGGCCTCCCCAAATGTTAATAACTAGCCACTGGTCCAAGAGGTAGGGAAACACAGATACCGCAAACAGAAGCAAAGTAGCAGAAAAAGTCCCCACAATGACAGTACAGGGGATCCCAGGATAATAAAGCTGAGCTGGGGCGGGGCGGGGGCGGTGGGGAAGAGGTCGGGGAGGTGAAAGCAGAGCCCCGATTGGATCAGGTCTGAAGGTTCTGGAAAAGATTACTCAAGAAGATGGAAGTCTCAGAACACCTAACAGATGGGAACTTTTAGAGAAAAAAAAATGAATCAACTAGCAAGGAGTCTGAGGTACCAAATTCTGGGGGCATCTTCTCAAACCAAAGGTGGTGTAGAGTTCATGAGTATCTACAAGTGAAGGGGAGAATTAGGTGACCAATAATTTCAGTTGTGCAAACTGGGGTTGAGTGGGGACTTGCCAGGACCCTGCTTAGCTGAGCGATTTGGTTAGACAGAGGGCAGGGCAGACTTTTGAAAAACTGTAGCTATTGGCTTATTTAATTAGCCAGAGGGTTTCAGTAGGAGGAGGCCAGCAGAAGGAAGGGTCAGGCCCTGGCCAGCAGGGGCGGAGGAGGCTCCAAGCCAGGTTTCTGCTGTCTGGGCCCTGCCTTGTTTACATGAGCCAGTTCGATTTTTAAAAAACCAAATCTTTCTCCTTTCCTTTTTCTCTTCTTCCTTCCCTTCCTCATCTTCCTCTAGTTTTCCTTTTTTGTCAGTTACATGTAGTTTGAAGAATCAAATATTCCCCTACAATCTTTAATGAAAAATATTTTGCTACCCTCTTCTTCCTGTGACTTCTTTCCCAGAGGCAACAGCTTTTAACTTTTACTGCTCCCCCCTTTTTCTGCCATTATATTTAAAAATAGCATGTTTTTTTATTGCTACTTCTCAAATTTTCAGTAGTAGGCATTATTTATGGTCATTAAGGATTTTTCTTTCTTTCTCCTCCCCTCCCCATCCCCTCGCAAGCTTCCTTCCCATGAGGTTATACTTTTGGTTAGATCAGTAGTCATTGCTTCAAGGTAGTGCCTGTAACTGCCATTCACTGCTGAGCCTGTGGAAAATTATGGTTGCTTTTCTTTTCCCATGGGATTTGTTGTCTTTCTGAATTAATAACTTCATGTTTTGTTTGTTTACTTCTCCGTGTTTGTATTATTAATTCAACCTCAGACTCCTTGCTGGTTGATTCATTTTTTTTTCTCTAGAAGTTCCCATCCATTAGGTGTTCCAAGACTTCCATCTTCTTGGGTAATCTTTTCCAGAACCTTCAGACCTGATCCAATCAGGGCTCTGCTTTCACCCCACCCCCCACACCCTCCCAGCTCAGCTTTATTATCTTGGGATCCCCTGTATTGTCATTGTGGGGATTTTTTTCTGCTACTTTTCTTCTCTGTTTGCGATATCTGTGTTTCTCTTATTTAGATTCCTTCTGTATATTGGTGATGTGTGTCCTGTAGGAGCTTACTGATAAAGGATGCTTGGGAGATCTTTCCATCAGGATTCAGACAGCAAACAAATAGAAACCTCAAGGAGTGTTTAATAAATGTGCGAGGGGAGGGGAGAAGTGCCCTGAGGCTGGTAAAAGCAAGGCTCCTTTTCCACAGGAAGGTCTGCTGGGGAGGAAGCTGTTATAAGAATCTGTAGACAGAAAAGATATTTGAGGGATGCAAATAGTCTACACTGAGTTGGAGGGATTTTCTCTTTTTCCTCTTCCTGCAACTCCAGCAGTGGTCATCCTGGCCTGGTCTTTATTGTGTATCTTTTAGACACTGAAGGGTTCAGGACACGACACTGCAAATATACCACTTTGATATATTGACTGTTTTGAGCTGAAGGCACTTGAAAAACAGTAAATCCAGGGAGAGGCTTTCTGTGAACTCCCCTTATCTGCTTAAAGACGATCCTCCAAGAGAAACTCATAGACTCTTGTCACAGGAGAAGAGACTGGAAGTCGACACCACACTCAAATTTTGTCACAAACTCCCATACCCTCAACTATTCTTCTAAGGGCCCATGCATCTCGCCTAAAAACAATTTTCTCTCCCCTAAGAGGCTCACATCTCTCCTCTTCTTTCCAGATTAAGATGATGTTTAAGCCTGAATTCTAAACCACCTCAAGGAGTTACAAATTTTCCCCTGGGTATCTTTTATGTATACATAAGGTATACATGTTAATAACCTTATTTAAAAAAAATCTGTTTCTAATTCCAAGGGAAAATTATTTTTCTTACCCTACTCTAGCATACTGATGGCATGATGAAAATTCATATTTGATCTTAAAAGATTAAACTTCCATTTTCCTGCCTGAGTGGGGAATCTGAACATTTATTGGCTATTAAATTGGCTTCCAAACATTTGTCCACCTTCATCCCCATGTCCAAAGATATATGGTCCCTAGAACCTTCAGGGATCTTGTGGTTTCAATCAAATCAATCCATTGCCACATGTCTTTCTGCTCTGGTTTCTTCTAACCCGATCCTTATTAGTTAGTATAGGTCCTAAACAGTTTCTTTCATGATGTTTTAATGGAATTTCTTCAAGGAGTGAAATTAGATGGGTGCAATTCTTAGTCTCCTTCCTAAGGCAGTTTTCTAGTCCTGAAAGGAGAGGGCTATGGCCTCATGCTCTTATAAAGGCTTCCTTCTCTCCTGAAGGATGTGGGGTTCATCTGGGGATTTGGCTACCTATCACAATTGTGTTGTCTTCTGAAGTTCGGTATACCTACCAGGGACAAGACGAAGGACTCAACTTCAGGCCCCTGTCCTGAACCCTGAACCTTCTCTCTCTCTCTCTCTCTCTCTCTCTCTCTCTCTCTCTCTCTCTCTCTCTCTCTCGTATTCTACCCTCCATTTCTGTGACCACTCAAATGACCTAAGTTGAGTCCATGCCTCCCTGAGGTCTCCAGAGCTCATGCTCTGAAGGATTTCACTGGGGCTAGAACTCCTGGGACTTTTCCTATTAGTGTCCCTCCAGACTATGGGTTACCTGCTCTGCTAGGCATTTTTAAAGGTGTTTTTAAGGGACTAACAATGGCTTAATGTGTCATCCCTTAAGACCTTTTTGCTTTCAAGCCATAGCTCTCTTACATCTGTAGCTCAAGGGGTGATAAAAGTGAAATATTCAGGTATTAGTTTTGATTGAGAGGTTTTCCTCTAGCATCTGTTTATGTAAAGCCACTCCAGGGACAACATCTTTGTGACTTTGTTCTCATTGGGGAGCTAAACTAGCTAAGTTTATTGGGGGTAAGGCAAGGTAAACTTTAGGAGTGCAGTGTTTTTATGTTGCAAAGAAAAGATGCTGCTCTGATAATTTGTTTCTTCAGAGTTTTGCTGTACTGATATTCCAATCTTAAAAAAAAAAAAAGACTGGATTTCATGGAATTTGAAGTCAGTTGAAAGACAATCTGTTGGAATCATTTCATGAATACGAAACATTCGGAGAGAAAGTATTTGCTCAGCTACGGTGATTGAGAAGTTGAAGGTGGCTGGAGAGATGTGTCATGCTTGGTTATGCGCTGCTCTTGTGCCAGTTGGGAGTAAGAGCTGAACTTTGTTGTTGAAAGCCACCGTGGAAAGTGGAAACATTGATTGTGGATTGCTGAGTGGTGGAGTATTATTTACTTCTCCAGAAATAGAAGCATCCTTGCTTCAGCAGGCTGGGGAGACAGCGTCCATCCTCACTATTGCAACAGAGCCCCGTTGCCTTCTTTTCTTTCTTCTTTTAATTTTGAAAGAGTAAATATTTAAATAGGTAATATGGAAAAGTTATCACCAGTTTTCCTTTGTAGGCCCTGGCTGTGAGTTAAAAGAGAGAGTCAGGCACAATTCACATGCGGAAAAAAATGAAAGGAATTACATGTAATCTTTTCTAAAGCAAGAGCATTGGAATTGATTTGCAATTGGCCAAATTGAGTAAACTTTTCTCTGAAAAGCCATTTTAATGGAAGAAAATTATGAATTTTCTTAAGCCCCGTGATTAGAGCGTAATATGTATTTATGGTCCTTCCAGGTGCCACACAATAAAACTGGTTAAAGCCTTTAGTCCTTTTAGTAGTTCACGGTTTTATGGCCAAAGTTATTTTGTAGATTTTATGCTTAAAGCAAGGTCAGTGTATTACACTGTATAAATTATTCTAAGTAATTGCTCAGTTATTTTATGGCGTAGTCACAGGATTTTTTCATTATTAAACGTAGCCTTTCCTTTAAAGCGAGGATGAGAAGGGCAATATAAATCACGGGGCAGCTTGCCATTGGGGGTTTCAGCTTTACCTGTGATAAGGGCTTAATAACAATCTGGCCCAGATACCAGTTCCCTCTCAATTACCTTTCCACATGGGCATTAGTTCACACTGTTTATTAAAAACTCCCCTTGTAGTTTTTAAATGGAGTGTTTCAGATTAATGGCCCCCATGGAGTTTTACTTCATTGCACTTCATTAAAGCTAGATTGTACAAAAGGTTACTTCAATTAAATCCAGAACACGACCTTAAATCTGTAAAGATTTTTTTTTCCAGAAAACGTGATAAAATTGCACTGCCAATCCTTTGAGATTAACAAGGCAGCATCTCTTTCAGTCACCAAAGTGCAAAACTTTTGGGCCTGGTTTGGATTTTCGTATGGCTATATATTTGGATTTTACAAAATTAGGAGCCAATCCATGCAAACAGCCTGGAGTCATCAGTGGATCAAGTTACTAGAGAACAGACCTACCACGTGGGACTAGAGAGTTTGCGAAACCTTTTGTCACACTTGTGTGGATGCTGTAAATTTGGTACTTTAGAAAAAAATGGTTTTGTTTCCCATGCAACAACAGTATTTTTCAACATAGCCTGGTTTGTGTCACAGAAAGTGATATGAAAATTTCTGAGAGGTTTTCTTCCTTGGCTACTTCAATCTGCAAAGCATGGCTGTTGCTAACCATTGTTTCCTCTGAAAATTCATGATAATTGGAAGCATTAATTATCCATCCTACACCAGGAGAATGTGGCCTCATTATCTTGAGGCAATGTGTATACTGATGCTCATTAATACCATAACTCAGTAGTTCAATATTATCTTTCTGTGGGTTTCAAATGACTTAGTGAAATTAGCCCAAGCCCATTTTCTCCTCTTTTTGGATGGGTGAGATATCAAAATCGTATGTTCTCACAACCAATGCTTGTATCTTACTTATAATATAAGGCCTTTTATATTGTAGTTTTGGAATGCTATTGAGTTTTTTTTTAATCCTCACCTTAGGACATTTTTTTTTCCCATTGAATTTTAGAGAGAGTGGAAGGGAGGGGAGGGAGAAACATTGATGGGAGAGAAACACATTGATTGGTTGCCTCTCACATGGCCCCAACCAGGGCCTGGGATTAAGCCTGCAACTGAGGTATATGCTCTTGACTGGAATCAAACCTGGGACTCTTCAATCCATGGGCCAATGCTCTATCCACTGAGTCAAACCAGCCAGGGCATGCTATTGAGTTTTATTCCTAAAAATGGTTAAGTTGAAAATTGCTAAGTGTTAGGGAACTGATACTATAAATTGTTTGTCTCTGAATGTCAGAGCTGTAGCATTTCTTCCTCCATCTGAGTTTACATTTTTGTTGTCATTCTGATGACTGCTGGTATCTTTTGCTTTTTGCCTAGGTTTCATCTACTATATGTGACTGAAAGTGGCACTTAATAAGGGATGCAAAATATCTAAGCATCTGTTCAAATATCTCACATATATACCTGACAATATTCACTGCACACTTGCACACAAGGTCAGGCCTAAGCAAAGAGAGAAAAGGCTATGTAATCAGAGGAAAGTGACATAAAAGTCCTCCCATTGGATGCACTCACTTATAGGTAATTTATTTGGGTGGAGGCATTGAAGACTTGAGTTTAAATATGTTATTGAATGAAGGATGGCTAAGCCATTAAATGATTATTGCCCATTGACAATTTAGTTCATTAAATTGGCATGTTACCTGTTAGGATGCTCAGGGAATAATCAGAGAATGAATATGTTTTGATTGAAAGAAATTGGCAAGTTGAGAACAGGTGGTACTACAAAAAGAGCAGCCTTGAACTTGGTGTCCCAGTTGGATAAGGATTTCTGGGCAACCAAAAGGTAGCAAGAGCACCCCAGATACCCAGTATTTGAATGCCAGAGTAATGGCTAGGAATTAGAAGTGAGCTGAAGGCAAACTTTATCTATTTTAGAATTTGGGGTTGTGTTGTCCACATATACTGTAGGTCAGCTGTTCTCAAAGTGCAGTCTACAGAACCTTGGAAGTTACCCAGACCCTACATATGCATAAGAGACACATTCAAAGGGCAGACTCAGTGAGTACCAAAGCCTGTCCTTGCTTAGGCTAAAACAGGGGTGGGCAAACTTTTTGACTCGAGAGCCACAATGGGTTCTTAAACTGGACCGGAGGGCCGGAACAAAAGCATGGATGGAGTGTTTGTGTGAACTAATATAAATTCAAAGTAAACATCATTACATAAAAGGGTACGGTCTTTTTTTTTTTTTTTTTTTTTTTTTTTTTTTAGTTTTATTCATTTCAAATGGGCCGGATCCAGCCCGCGGGCCGTAGTTTGCCCACGGCTGGGCTAAAATCTCTCAAACAAGCTGCAGCTGGGTCAGGGAGCCCCAAACCTATCAACAAAAGGCCCAAGATCCAGCACCAGCACCTGCCTGCCTTGCTTCATAGCTGGGGCCTCATTTAGGCATTTCCAAATCCGATATAAAGAGGAGGAATCTTCAGATTTCTCTGTAACTCCTGCTGGGTGGTCCCAGGCTGTGTGTAACTTTGCACCTCCCTGGAGACCCAAGAGCCAGTGTACCCAGCGGTTAGTGTCAGACCATACCAGGTTACAGCTCTACACATCCATAAGTGGCACACTCAAGGGGCAGACTCAAATGAGCACCAAAGCCCCACTGAAGCAAGTCCTGTTCCATAGGGATGTCTCCTGCACAGCAGCTCTCCCACTGTAGTCACAGCTGGTCCTCCAAGCAAATTGGCCTGGAGGTCAATTCCTCCCAGTGACACCAAGAGCAATCAAGTCTCAAGTACAACAATACTGTGCTCATAGCCCACAAAAGGGTGCACCTAGAGTTTCCAGCTCAGGTGACTGGAAAGGTTGAGCCACTGGGCCCTCTAGGACACCTACTACACAAGGCCACTCTACCAACTCAAGGAGACATAGCAGCTCTACCCAATACATAGAAACAAGCACAGGGAAGCAGCCAAAATGTGGAGACAAAGAAACATGTCACAAATGAAAGAAATGGAAGAAAGCAAATTACTGGATATAGAGTTCAAAACTACACTTATAAGGTTACTCAAGAATCTTCTAGAAACCTCCAAAAAATGGAAAAGGATCAGTCAGAAATTAAGCAAATATTGACTGAAATAAATAATAATATACAGGGATTCAACAGTAGAGTAGAAGATTCTGAGAATCAAATCAATGATATGAAATATGAGGAAGCAAAAAACACCTAAAAGAGCAAAAAGAAAAAATAATTAAAAAATACGAAGATAGTGTAAGGAGCCTCTGGGACAACTTCAAGTGTACTAACATTTGAATTATGGGGGTGACAGAAGGAGAGAGAGCGCAAAATATTGAAAACATATTTGAAGAAATAATTACAGAAAACTTCCCCTACCTGGTGAAAGAAATAGACTTACAAGTCCAGGAAGCACAGAGAGTCCCAAGGTCAGCCACTGCCTGGGGCCACCCAGCAGGAGCCACAGAGAAATCTCCAGATTTCTCTGTAGATTTCTCTTCTTTGTATTGGGTTTGGAAGTACCCAAACGAGGCCCAGCTATGAAGCAAGGCAGGCTGGTGCTGATGCTGGGTCTTGGCCTTTAATTGATAGGTTTGGGGCTGCCTCACCCAGCTGCAGCCTGTTTGAGAGGACAGACCATTCATATGCAAAAGCTGTTGCACACAGCTTGGTTGGGGTTGTAAATTGGATGAGGCAGGGTCTTAAAGAATCACCAGGGTGGAGCAAACAGAAATGGCTGCCAGCAGCCCTGATGGGGGCAGTTGCAGCATAGGAACAATGATCCCTGCCAGCACCTCCATCTGGGAGAAAGCCACCTCCGAGTTCCTGCCCTGATGCCAGACAATCCAGTTCCTCCTCGTATGTGTCTGTGTCCTCCAAAGCCTCGCCCTGGTGCTGGAGCTCGAGCTCAGAAGAAGCAGGACCTTGTAAGTTCAGCTCATGCGCTGGCCTTTTAAGAGGAACAGTTGGGTCTCCAGCAGCCTCTGTCACTGAGCCCCAATCCACACTGGTTTTTACAGCCGGTAGTTATGGGGACTTTTCTTCTTAGCCCTGGGAGCATGGGCTGGGCTTCTGGTGTGAGGTTGGGACCCCTGCTCCTCCAGGCGGCCCCAATAGAGATGATCTCCCTCCCAAGTACAAAAGCAGCCCACGTGGGTGCCAGACCAGCCCATTTAGCTCCTCCGCCCCTCCTACCAGTCTCAATATGTTTTCTTCTCTAGTTGTAGGACTTCCATTCAGCCAGCTTTCTGGCAGTTCTGGATAATGGTTGTTCTGTATTTTAGTTGTAATTTTGATGTGGTTGTGGGAGGCGGCAAGAACAGCTGTTTACCTACACCGCCATCTTCTAAACAGCAAATATTAAGAAAAATGTGACTGGGAATATGGAAAGAAACAAGTAACAAATATGAGAACTAAAGGGAAGGAATTCGAGGGTGTCAAAAACTAGCTTACTCACCACTTTCCTTTGGTGTAATACTAATGAGAATATTTAGTCATTGAAAATATTTTAGAATGAAATATATTTTGTATCAGACTTTAAAATGGAAAAGAATATCTTTTATTATTATTATTCATTTATTTATTTTTGAAAAAGAGTATCTTGAAGTCTCAAATGAGCATGGATGAGCAGTTGCAAGTCGTGACCTGCGACTTGGGAACTGGAAATAATTGGGATTCGTTGCATTGGGATGAGGCATGAGTTGTATACTGATGTGCAGAGAGATAGGAGTGAACAGCAAATGGAGCAAAACCAGCTCATACAACAAATGATTAGAATTTAGCAACAGTATTGAGAAAAGTTTCTCATATGGTTAAGCTGCCCAGTTCAGATATGACTAGAAGGTGATTGGTCTCACTTTCAGGTTGGAATTGATTGAAAGCTCCCACGGAAAGACGTTGATTGCCTTGGTGGGGATCACATGTCAATGCTTGAGCAATGAGCAAACGCTGGGGATGGGGCATCCTTATATCAACTTGTACTGGAGGTACCGGTTGAAGAGGGAGGAGAAGTACTTCTCCAAGAGAAGGGATGCATCCTTCTCAGATGAAAGGAGAGGCAGTGGGCAGGAAAAAACCAAACAACCTTAGTCAAATCCTGCTAATAACTTTGCTACTGGATTCTTAAAATAACTTTCTCACTGGTCTTTTGCCCTGTAGTTATTCCCACCATTGACAGATTAATAATCTCTCTGAACCCATTAAGTCTTAACATTCTGGGCTCAAAAACATTCAGTTACTTTTATTACCTACGAGATAAACACCAAGCACCTTCTCTTGGCATTTAAGGTCCTCTTGAATTTAAGGCCCTCTTGAATTTGGCCTCATGCTGCCTTTCTAGTTTCATCTCTGACTCCCCATGTAAAATCAAAGCTTATCTAATCTTTGAATTTGGCGAGCTCATTCTCATGTCCATTTACTTGCCCATGACTTACCTTTTCCCTTGCCATGGTTCTCCTCTTACCCAAATTTTAACTCTTCCTAAATGTCAAGCTCAGGCGGAGAGGTGGAAAAAGTTGTCCATAAGAAATTAGTAGATCCTGAGGCTTCTGACTCAAAATGTTGGCTGCCTTTTCTGAATCTTCCCAGGCTAGTATCACCTTGGAGAATTTAGGGTTTGGCCCTCAGGCTGGTAGGTTCAAAAGTTAGATTTTGTCAACAAATCATCCTCAGTAGTGGGTACACAGAAGCCAAGCTTACAAAACTAATGTTAAAGTCACAATTTTTCCAAAGTGAACTACATTTGTCACATCAACAAAAATGCTCATCTGACTCCACTCTGTAGACATATCTGCCTTATAAATCAAAACAGGTGAGGCAAGAAAGATATTAAGTCTAGTATTTTCATCTCCATCATGCAGGTGATCTTGCTAATAATGGTATTGCAACGGTTGTACTAAAGTCCTTCAGGTAAGGCTCCATGGCACTGTTCAATGTTTGCATCTCTGACTTTTATTTTTGCTGTTTTTGATATTCTATTTTACTATTGCTACATTCTATGGTTATGTCTTTTAATGTGATGAATCAAATTATTGCTCATTTTTGCTGACCTGCTATTCATTCTGTCTTCTAAAGCTGATGTTACCTACTTTGGTTCTGATTCTTTGCATCTTGGTTTTATAATTTAATTCTTGGAAAGTGATTTTTTAAAAATTGATTTTTATTGATATATAATTGGCATATATCATTGGGCAAGTTTAAGGTGAATGACATGTTGATTTGATACATCTATATGTTGAAATATAATTACCACTGTAATATTAGCTAACACCTCTATTGCATTTACTTTTGTGGTGGGAAATATTAAGATCCAGTCTCTTAGCAACCTTGAAGTTTTTAATACAGTATCATTGACTATAACCACTGTTCTGTGCATTAGATCTCTGGTTGCAAGTTTGTACCATTAAACAACATTTCTCCAACTCCCCCAACTCCCAGCACCTGGTAACCACCATTCTACTCTCTGTTTTTATGAGTTCAACTTGGTTTTATTTCACTTAGAAGTGATATAATACTCTTGGAGAGTGATCTTAATTTTCTTGTTGCCACGTGCAACAAGAAATATTTATTATCTTCCTGGCAACAGTTATTATTTATCCTTCACAGCAACCCTGTTAGGCAGACAGGGCAGATGAATATCACCCCCAATAGATAATGAAAATGAAGCTCAAAGTGTTAAGAAATTTGCCTGAGTTCACACAGAGTCATTGGATAAACAAGCATTCACGTTGAGATATTCTTCCTACAGGCCCACCTGATGGAAGGCTATTTCTTTTTGTCAACTAGAACCCCTCGCAGAGCGCTGGCATCATTGCAGGTGCTTAATGCGTATTTATTAAGGATGAATGAGAAGCCCCCTATGGAAACAAAGTAAAACAAATTATTAGTACCACGGGGCACCATTAATTGTGAAAGTCTAGGGTACAGGCTCTTTGCTCCTCATTGGTAACTCTGGCAAGCTACTAAACTAATTTCTGTTTTGTGATTTGGAAAACGAGCATCATAATTCTCTGTGATGTGAATTCGTCAGGGTGTGACTGGACCATGAAGATTCAAGGCAGGTTATTGGAATGGCCATGAGTCAGAGTCATATGGGTGAGTTTAGGAAGATAAACAGCGGGAAGATTAGGATGAATGACAAAGGTCATAGAGTGGTAATGGAGGTTAGTGCCCTGCGTAGCAATTGTAATTGTGAGAAAACGTCCTTCCAGATGATCATGTATTTAGATTTAAGTATTTTCTCTGAACTTCAGGATCCCACTCTTTGAAGGGCTGGATGGGCGTTGGGGCCAGTCTTGGCCTTTATCTCTCTACCTCTTTCCACCCACCCAGCAGGCCACACCCACCTTGTAGCTAAAGTTCACTGGGTTTGGCAAGTGCCCAATGGTCACAACTTGGTGGGAATGCTCTGCTTGACTTTCTAGGTTCTGGTTGACTTGCATTTATAATTTTTAGGGCTTATTAGTTTCTTGCCAGCATATCAATGTATTTTTAGAAAATTTAAAAATACTGCATTTATTATTTTTCTTATTTCCAGTGTGCCCATCTAGTATATCTATAACCATCCATATAGAAGTAGAAGTTAAGACTAGTTCTTTGTCATTACTTCACTTTAGCATGCATATGGGGATAGTGAAGGAAGTAATCCCTGGAGGTGAGAGGAGGAGGGAATACATTTAAATAAATATGCTCTGATGGTGAATCAATAGAACCAAAGGCTGGTTAATCATTGCTCAGCAGACAGAGCCAAATGGAAGCATCATGACATAGTTTATTTGGATAATTTGTGACAAGGCTGGTAATGTTTAAATTTAAGTACTTCCTAATACAATAATATCTCAAGCACACACACTGGTGCAATAAAAGAGCCAGCCTATCAAAATCTGAATATAACAACCATATCACACCAATACTACGCGTTGGAGTTTAGTGCCATTTGCAGATCAGTTTCTAGCTGGGCTCTGAGCAGATCCTTGGGCTCTGCAGCCCAGGAGAACTCCCACAGGTGGCTCTGAATGGAGAGAGCCAGGCTGAGGCCAAGGTGAAAGTACTGAAGTTCACTGTCCTTCATGCCAAGTGCACGGTCCAGGGAAGACATTGTTTCTGCTCCTGGAAGTGGCAGAATTACATTTGGTTGCTTTTCACTAAATTTAAAAAAATCCACTTACCAGAGTGTATTGATGGGGTAAAACACAATTCAGTGAGTGGTGGGATTGTATGAGCCTGCCACTCCCATCCTGTAATTTTCCTGTTGCGTGTATCGATGTGAACTTGAACTTGCCATGCACACTTCCCGCGCCTCTGCTTCTCTTACCCTGTATTGTGGAACCTTGTCGTAAGACTACTAAAAATATTTATAAAACGTTTAGCTATTGTCCATAGTACAGTGAAGCTAATTGGTATCATACATTGATACTAATTTTTCATAATTCTGCCATTTTAGTGATATGATCAGTTTGAACATTATGGAAAATACCGTATTAATTCACACTTGAAAGTGCCAAAGGTCAAATAAATGCCTTTTCCACTGGAATATGTGCAATAATGTTTCATTTAACCAGCAATAAGGGAACTAGGTATTTCATATAAATGACTTTTTTTAGACAATTGAAGGTTACCCCTGAAAAAACTTTAGCTTTTTAAGATTTTAAGTTGCTTGAATGGAAAACATTAAAAAATGAATTGCCCACCTCCTGAATTTAGAAATAAAAGTACAGAAAAGTATAAAGACTAATCAAATCCATGTTTCCATACACAGGTTTCCCCTCTCTATAAATAGAGGAATATGGGAGTAATTTAATATTTGTAAAATAGCCCTGGGTTATTATTATAAACATTATTCTCACACCATGCTGTGTGATGAAATAGATGTAGAAGTGTGTGGAGTATGTGGATGTTTCAAAATTTTATTTTCCCACCTATGGAAAATACGAAAATGTAGAGAAGAAACAAAAAAGGCTATAAGCTCACCAGGCAGAGGTAATCATTGTTAACATTTTGACATTTTTGCAATTTCTTAGTAAAGCTAATATTATACTTTTCTAACTTTTTAATATCTTGTGACTGTTTTCTCATAGCCTTAAGTATCATGTACTTAACTATCTAATGGCTACATGATATTTCATTGTGTGGTAGCACCATTATTTTCTTAACCAGTCTCCCATTGGTGGGCATTTATATTTTCCAATATCTATTGTAAGCAATGCTGTAGTGAACACACTTGTACATAAATCTTGGTGGACATCTTAATATATTCAACAGGAGTTGATGGAGTGTTTACAATTTGTTGGGCAATATTCTAGGTGCTTGGGATATAAAAGTGAATAATCCTTGTTCTTGTAGAATTTATATTCTAATAGGTGAAGATTGAGAATAATCACAAATAAATTATATCGTATATTAGAAAGTAGTAAGTGCTATGGAATCTAGCAGTATTCCCTTAGGATAAATTTCCAGAAGACTCCTGATGCATATTTCTAAAGCATCTTTAGTAAAGTTGTACTAATTCATGTTTATACCAAGTGTTTGAATATCTCTTTTTCTGACCTTGAAAACAGGTGCTTCTATAGAAAAAAAAAGTTATTTTGTTAAATAAAATCTATCTTAATTTTTAAATGTGCATTTCTTGGAGATTAGTGGTTTTTTAAAAATATATTTTCATATGTTTACTGATTATTTGCATCATCTTTTGAAAACACTTGTTCATGTCTTTTGAATGGTATGAAGGGTTTGGGTGGCTGTATTAGTTTCCTAGGGCTGCGTATAAAGTGCCAGAAACTTGGGTGGCTCAGAAAAACAGAAATGTATTGTCTCATAGTACAAGACATCCAAACTCAAGGTGTGGGGAGGGCTGCACACCCTCTGAAACCTGTAGGGGGATCATTCCTTGCCTTTTCTAGATTCTGCTGGCTTCCTGGCAGTCTCGGTGCTCCTTGGCTTTTGGATGCACCACTCCAATCTTCATCTTCACATGGTGTTTGTTTTCTTCGTGTGTGCCTCTGTCTCCGTGCCTGCATTTGCCATTTCATAAGGGCAGAGTCACATTGGGTTAGGCTCACCCTAATTTAGACCTCATTTTAACTTGATCTAGCTAATAAAAGAGTAATATGCAAATTGACCATCACTCCAACACACAAGATGGCCACTCCCATGTGGTCAAAGATGGCCACTACAAGATGGGCTGCAGGGGAGGGCAGTTTTAGGGAGGGGAACCAGCCCTGCAGGGGAGGACAGTTAGGGGCGACCAGGCTGGCAGGAGAGGGCAATTAGGGGCAATTGGGCTGGCAGGGGAGCAGTTAGGCACCGATCAGGCTGGCAGGGGAGTGGTTAAGGGGTGATCAGGCTGGCAGGCAGAAGTGGTTAGGGGCAATCAGGCAGGCAGGCAGGTGAGCGGTTAGGAGCCAGCAGTCCTGGATTGTGAGAGGGATGTCTGACTGCCCTCGAGGGGTCCCAGATTGGAGAGGGTGCAAGCTGGGCTGAGGGACACCCCCCCCTCCCATGCACGAATTTTGTGCACTGGGCCTCTAGTATACCTATAAAGACCTTATTTCCAAATAAGGTCACCGTTACAGGTATTGGGGTAAGACTTCAGCTTATGTTGGGAGGACACAGTTCAATCCATGACAGCGCTGAAATCTCATTCCTTATTCCGCTTACCTCCAGGTCTTAAAAACAATCGATGACCAGTGGATTTGTTTTCTTAGTCTGTGTATGCACTCTGTGATTCCTTGAGACGGAAGTGGGGCTTGTGACTTTATCCTCCAGTCTTGGCAGGTATAGATAGGTCTGAGTTTATAGTGCAGGACTGTAATCTGTACTTGAACTCAAGGCCAAGGCCAAGAAGAAGATAGGACTGCTCTACACACCCATTCACAGGTGGAACAGAGAGAAAGGTTGGTAGAAGCAGAGTCTGCGTTCTTCCCAGTTGGACTTGCTGTGAGGGGACAGAAAGAACAGCACAGCCCGTGACGCCCCCTTGGGAAACAAATAAGTTGGCAAGAGAAAGGGCTCCATCTGCGTGTTGAAGAAAAGCAACTGGATGGCCTGGTTGTTGATTCTGAGGCCCAGTGACCCATCAACCAATCCCCCCGGCCTGACTGCTTTACACACCCGTTTCCCCTCTTGGGAAGGAATGCATAAAGGAGGAGAGAGAGAAAAATGCAATTGCTCTCCCTGACATCTTCTCTCCCCTCCCGGTGTGGAGTAAGGGTTGCAGTAGAAGTTTCCTCTTCTGTGGAAATGAGAAGAAAAGGGATAAGACTGGTTTTCGTAGTTCTTCTGTTTCCTACTTGTAAATCTTTTCTTCCCGCGCCACCATCAGGCTGTTGGCCATCACTTATTTCTGACAATGTCTGCTTCTAGAAATCTATTTTTGTTCTCCTGTGCAGAAGCCAAATAATCAAACTTGGTAATTTTACTCTTGGTAAGGCTTAAAGGTAGCACTATGATTCTGTGTAAAAGTTTTGAAAAGCTCTTTTCCAATAACTTTGTTGTTGTTGCTTGTCTAATTCTGGAAATAGAACTAGTTTTAGGATGGGGTGAGGTTGCTGGAGAGCCCACTGCCAGGTAGAGTAGAATATTCTCTCCCTCACCCTCTCTTTTTTCATATATAGTAAATATTATATAGCAATAACCTTACTGAGGAAACAAAACATAAACAGAAGAAAATTTCCCCTTAGGACAAAAGGGCAGCAACTGTTAAAAAAAACAAAAACAAGAAAAAAGAACACAAAACAAGTTGCTAAGAGTACCTTTAAAATAAATGCTGTCCAAACACTGAGGTTTGAAGTGACCCCAGGAAATTCATGTTGGAAGGAGTCATAAGGGAAATGGGAGTTTTCACAGGCAAATGATGATAAGAACCACGAACATGATTGGACAAAGGGACCAAATCTGCCGTTGAGTAATCCCAGCCAGGACGAAGGCTGTGGAGTAGCTTCTAAGAGACTCCCTGTCCCACAGTTGCTCTCTCAGTGCTCCTCTTGCAAGTGTTAATGTTGATGGCTCTTGAGGGAAGAATGAGCTGGTTATTCAAATTCCCCATGGCTCACTTTCTTTTGTAAAAGGACAATGTTTCCATAGTAATGATTTATCCAATGTATTCTGGAAACCTTGCTTTTCCATTATTATTTTTATATGCCTCACGGATTTGAATACGGATGGTGGAGCTTTTAGCGCCTCTTTGGTTCCATCTTCATTTGTCCTGTCTGTTTCTGTAGGAATAAGATTTCAAAATAAGCAGCTAATGAACCAAGTTCTCCAACAACTGTAAATCTTTTTTTTTTGGAAATCTAAGCTTTTCTCAGGAGAATGTATTATCTTCCTGGGCAAGAGCGGGACGGCATTCTATATCTCTACTATGTGAAATCCTGTAATTGGGGAGTTTCATTTGGAAGTCTGACTCTAAGGTGAGAATAGAAAGAGAAAAAGACCAGTGCATGTTCTCAGGAATTCTCTCCGCCCCGTGACAGCAATTCTTCAGTAATACTCCCTCTCTCCCCCCGATATTTAAAATTTCCAATAGCCTAAAAACAGCATCAGAAAATGTTTGCTGAAACAGGCAGCTTATTAAAAGAGAGAGCCACTGCTTTCGTTAAACAGGAACTGGATTTGAGCAAAATATTAAGATTTTGGAGGAAGAATATGTCATTTGTTTTGCACATCCATTCAGTCACCCAGCAGAGCAGGTTCCATCTCCTGTCCCTCTCTCAAAGACCTCCTTGCTCATCTTTCTCACCTGCTTTAGTAGAGGAGACTCTCATCTCATCTCACCTGGACCACAGCTAAAAACTCCAGCTGATCTTGGCTTCAGACTTGTTGCCTTCATTCATAGACACAACCTATACTTATCTCCTAAAATTTAAATATGATAATATCATCCCCTCCTTAAAATACTTCAGCCCAGCTGGTGTGGCTCAGTGGTTGAGTGTTGACCTATGAACCAGGAGGTCATGGTTCAATTCAGAAGCCTGGGTTGCAGGCTCGATCCCCAGTGTAGGGTGTGCAGCAGGCAGCCAATCAATGATTCTCTCTCATCATTAATGCTTCTCTCTCTCTTCCTCTCTGAAATCAATAAAAAAAATACTTCTTTTATCTTTATCTTTTTGCTTTCAAGGTAAAATCAAAACCCTGGCCAAGTACCTAATGCTTCCCATGACCTGGCTCCTGACAATACACCAAACCTCACCTTCCTGGCAGATAGCAAACACTCAATCAATTTTATGTAATAGATGACATCGATCAATACCAAGAGAGGTCTGAATGCCCACCGTTTGGCCCAGGCCCTTCAGTTTCAAGCTGAGATCCACAGTAACTTCTTCATGTTTTGGACCAGTGGTTCACAAACGTTTTGTGTTCAGAATTCCTTTACACACTTCATGATGGAGGGCGTCCAAGAGCTTTTATTTTTGTGAATTACATCATTTATATTTATTGTATTAGAAATTAAACTAAGAAATGTAAAAAAAAATTTGTTAACTCTTTTAAACGATAATACCAAGTCCAATACATTTAAACATCAATGAAATATTTTAATAAAAATAACTATAATTTCTAAAACAAAAAATAATTAGTAAAATATCAAAATTGTTTTTGTTTTTATAATTATTTTTAATGTTTGATTGATAGATGAAGGTTGTATTTTTATATCTGTTAGCATATTTAATCTATTGTGATAAGTTGCTTTCATTGAAGTATAGGGAGACTACTTGGCCTCTTATGGATATACTAGGGGCCCGGTGCACGAAATTCGTGCACTGGGTGTGTATGTGGGGGGAGTGTCCCTCAGCCCAGCCTGCCCCCTCTCACATAATGGGAGCCCTCAGGCGTTGACCCCCATCACCCTCCAATCGCAGGATCGGCCCCTTGCCCAGGCCTGATGCCTCTGACAGAGGCGTCAGGCCCGGGCAGGGGACCCTCATTTCCCCCCATCACTGGCTCTGCCCCTTTCCCAGGCCTGATGCCTTGGCCAGAGGCGTAGACCCCCATCACCCTCTGATCACCTGATCAGCCCCTTGCCCAGGGTTGGCGGCGTGAGTGGGGCGGACACCGCAGCCGCCCCGCTGTCTTGCGTCCAGGTCTGCCGGCCAGATCGGGTCCGGGCAACCACTGGCACTCACGCCCCCAACCCGCTCTCGCGGGTTGGCGGCGTGAGTGGGGCGGACACCACAGCCGCCCCGCCAGCCCGCGTCCGGGTCTGCCGGCCGGATCGGGTTCCGGGTGTGAGTGCGAGCAGACACCGCAGCTGCCCCGCTGGCTCACGTCTGGGTCTGCCGGCCGGATCGGGTCCGGGCAACTGCTGGCACTCTTGCCCCCAACCCGCTCTGGTTGGGGGTGTGAGTAGGGCGGACACCGCAGCCACCCCGCCCGCCTGTGTCCTGGTCAGCCAGTGGGATCTGGTCCCCGGGGACCGCCAGCACTCACGCCCCAAACGCTGGTTGGCTGCGTGAGTGCGGGCGACGCCGCAGCCGCCCCGCTGGCCCGCATCCGGATCTGCCGGCCGGATCGGATCCGGGCAACTGCTGGCACTCACGCCCCCTACCCGCTCTCTGATGGCGCAGTACCATCCTGCCTGCAATATGCAAATTAGCCGCCATCTTTTTTGGCGGTTAACTGCCAATCTTAGTTGGCAGTTAATTTGCATATCTCACTGATTAGCCAATGAAAAAGGTATCGTTCGTACGCCAGTTACCATTTTTCTCTTTTATTAGTATAGAATACTTAGAAAAAGTATTTTAATAAGTTTTTTACATAATTATAGATATTCTTCTTTGATAAGTCACCAAAATTGATGAGTGGACAGTTTCTTAAAAATTGTAATGTAGAGTCTGAATCTATATCAGTAAACTTTCATGTTATTACATTAAAATCCACTGTTCTAGCTTGAACTTTGACTGAATCTGTCATACATGCATGATTTTCTAACATTATACATTGGTCATTTTGAAAATATTGGTTTATGACTTATACAGGTCTTCCAAATATTGACCCATTTAGAAATGTACTTCAGAATCCCGTTCATTTCTATCAGCACCGACCCCATCAGAAAAGTCATGATGAGAAGACTGGGAAACTTTCAAGCTGGAGATGTAGCGTTGGCAATAAACATGTTCCTCGAAGTGACAGACTCACTTCATTCAGTTTTTGTGAAAATGTCTGCCAAATACCCACTTCTGCACAACTAGAGTTTATCTTTCATGCTTCAACTAAAAAAATCCAGTTTCCTTGGAAAAACTGGCTAGTCCAGCTCACAACTCAATCACTCAATGTTTTTTTTATCAAGGCAACTATCTTCATTCAATATGCAACTGAGTTGCTTTATGCATACTTCTATTTTATCACACAGAATACTTAAGTAACCTAAGAATTGAATTTGGTCAAACTGATATTATATGTCACCTTTTTAATGAGACCCCCAAAGTCTAATGGGCATGCTTTCCTGGTAGGAGTGCTGGGAGGTGAAGAATACGACGACTGCAGTAGAGTTCAGTGCCTCTGCCTGGTGTGTGCTGAGTTAGCCAGCAGTTTACCTGCCATTGCTATTGCACCATCAGTGTGAATATCCATACAGCTTGAAAGGCAAATATACCTTAGTACTGTATAGAAATAGTTCGGATCTTGCTTACCCCTGAGAGGGTCTTGGGGACCTGTACAGGTCAGCAGACCCCATGTTGAACAATGCTGTCTCGAAGAGCAGCACAGACCATCTCTCTTTCTCAAGGAAGGGTTGTTTTAAAGCTCAAGAGAAATAATGTTCAAGCATTTCTTTTAACTTTTGTAACTCTAACACTCAAAAAGAGTTTTTGATAATTATCTCTCTCAGAATTAAAAAAAAACACACACACAAAAATATGCAATGATGAATGCTTACAAGAAAAAGGTAGCAATAACATAATTTATTGAGTAATTACGAACTCCAGACACTGTTGTCAACTCTACATGCACTTCACTTAATACACACACCAACCTTAATAGGTAGGTACTATTTTGTTTCCAATTTAAGGAATTTAAGTAGCAACGGGTTTACATAACTTGCCCAAGGTTCTCACGGCTAGTAAGTGGCAAATCTGAGCATCCAACTCAGTTCTGTTAAACTCAACGATCCTCACTATGAATCACTAGCTAAAGTTGCTAATAACATATTTGCTATCCTAATTATCTAAATGAAAATTTTGTGTTCTTTCAGGCATATATTTTAGTTTAGCGTGGACTATAGTCACTCAAATGTTATCCCTTTGAGAAAGTGTTATTGTCCACTTGAGCTGATTTAAATTTCTCATTTTAGAGTTTTCATAGTTTCAATTACTTCATGTGTCACTATTTTTCATAATTTGTTATTCTTATTCCTCCCTTATTCCCACTTACTATAAGCTCTTTTAGGTCAAGCAGAACATCTTACTTGCATTTTGTAGTATATATTCCAAACTAACCACTGCTGAGAGCTCAGCTGTATGGGAGATTACAAATTGCCACAGTCCCATTGCAGTTCCTGTCATCAAGCGGGAGAGCATCTTTTGCTCCCCCTTGGATCTGGTTTGACCTTGTATTTGCTTTGGGCAACAGAATGCAGCAGAAATAATCTTGTGCAAATTCTAAGCCTAGGCCTCCAGAGGCTTTGCATACTTCTGTTCATTCTCTTGGAGACCTGCCCAGCTACTATGTGAATAAGCCCCATGTAGCCTGCTGAAGGAGGAGAGGCCATGTGGAACCCAGATCAGTCATCCCAGACCAGCCAGCCCCGCCAATCTAGCCGCTGACTCAGATGCATGAGTGATTAGCCCATGTCCCATATGTCTGGCCCAGATGATCAGAGCCCTTTCTTTCTTTTCTTCTTTTCCTTTTCCTTTTTCCTTTCCTTTCCCTTTTTCCTTTCCTTTCCTTTCCTTTCCTTTCCTTTCCTTTCCTTTCCTTTCCTTTCCTTTCCTTTCCTTTCCTTTCCTTTCCTTTCCTCTCCTCTCCTCTCCTCTCCTCTCCTCTCCTCTCCTCTCCTCTCCTCTCCTCTCCTCTCCTCTCCTCTCTTTCCTTTCCTTTCCTTTCCTTTCCTTTCCTTTCCTTTCCTTTCCTTTCCTTTTCTTTCCTCCCTCCCTCCCTCCCTCCCTCCCTTCCTTCCTTCCTTCCTTCCTTCCTTCCTTCCTTCCTTCCTTCCTTCCTTCCTTCTTTTTTTTTGGTTAATCCTCACCTGAGGATATTTGTTCCATGGATTTTTAAAGAGTGGAAGAGAGGAGGGGAGGTGAGAAAGAGAAGGGGGGGGGGGGAGAGAGAGAGAGAGAGAGAGAGAGAGAGAGAGAGAGAGAGAGAGAGAATAGGAAAGGCAGAGAAAATAAGAGAGGGAGAGGGAAAGGAAGAGAGAAAGATATATATTGATTTATTTTAAGGAATTCACTCATGTGATTGTGGGGCTGTAGGCTGGCAGGGTAAAGACCCAGGGAAGAGCTAATGCTGCAGCTTGGGCCCAAAGGTAGTGTGAAGGTAGAGTTTCCTCTTCCTCAGACCTCAGTCTTGTTTCAACTTTCAACTGATTGGATGATGCCCACTCATTGTATGGAGGGTAATCTGCTTTATTCAATGTCTACTGATTTAATGTTCATGTTAATGTTAGTCTTATTTAAAAATACCATCTCAGTGAAAATCAGACTGGCATTTGACCTAATATTGGGTCCATGGCCTGGTCAAGTTGACACCTAAAGTTACCATTGCAACCACCTGGTTTAGGATGGTTTGTTAGGGAACAAAAACTACCTGACTTATTTTGTAACCATCATCTCTTCTGACCTCTCAGCTGGGCGTCTTCAGAATTATTTAGCAAAGAGTTGCAATATTTACTAATTCCAAAAGGCAAAATAATTCTTTTCTTCATGAAATTTTAAGCTTTTAAAAATATATATTGACATGGCAAATAGTTAAAAATGTTGACAATAACTTTCTATAGACAAAATTCTTCCCTTTGTGAGTGTAGTTGGACGGTACACTATTCAAGAGCAGATCAAGATAAATAGTGTCTTTCCTGAAAAAAAAAAAAAGGATTGGGTTGCCATGTAGAAAATGCTTCAGTATCCTTCTACTGATCATCTGGTAAACACTGATTGATCCCCTTACCTATTACATGCTGGACCCTGGGCTAGACATCCCCGTCCAGCATTAATCTCTGTCCTCTCAGTACTGAGCTAAGCTAAGCATCTTCCCCCCCGCACCCCCCCAACCAGGAGTTCATTCTTTTCTTAAAGCAATTTGTTGTTTTTTTATGTCCTGTCTCTAGTCTGTGTGTGTAAGTACTTCCACTAGAATAATATGCATTGGCTGTTTTTGTGGAAGAAATGACTCCCTTTTCCCCCTCACTCCACAAACAGTGTAGCATTGAAGAGGTCTATCTCGCACAGGCCTTCCTGCCAGCTCTGTGTTTCCTCATTTCGTTCACAGACCTCTGGAGGCCAGGACTACAGGCAGCGCATTGTTTGTGTCTCTGCCTTTTGGCAGCAAAAAAGAGTTTAAAAGTACTCCAATGAGGGCATTTGCCGTGCCCTGAAATAAAAGCACAACTAGACGAAAGTGCCACCCACTTGAGATCCGCACAACTTCCCACGACAGCGAGATCTTGGCCTTTGACTCTTCTTCAATCTGAAACCAGGGAACCCGCCTTCCTCCCTGGAAATTGCTCATTTGGCTGTAAATGTTCTAAATGCATTCTGATATTTTTGAGGACAAAATTTCTGTTAGTAAGTACCCTCTACAGGAGATTTAATAGGTAGTTTCAGTGGCTAAACACGTTGCAAACATTATCTAATGTAACCCTTTTGGCAATCAAGTAAATTAGGCACTAGATTAAGGAAACTGAAGCAAAGAGATTTACCTAATAATATGTCTAAGGATATTCAGCTAGTAAGTGGCGTACTGGGCATGAACACCAGTGTCTGTGTGACACCAATGCTGATGGTGTTGGTCACTACATTAGATAGCGCCGTTTCAAAATACCTTCGCAGTGAAAATCAGACTGGTAGTTGACCTAATATCTGGGTCCGAGCCTAGCCAAGTTGATCTATAAAGACTAATAAACCAGAGCACCATTTGCAGCTGACGACCCAGTTCTGGCTCAGAGGTTAAGGGTGAAGGTCCTAGGCCATGGATTAATTCTTTGCTTCTTTATTTATTCGCTGTTATTTAATTGCCCTGGGTCTCAGTTCCTTCCTCTTTAAAAGGAGGAGGATCATTTTGCCTTCCTCTGGAGTTGCTATCGGGATCAAATTGGTTAATACATATGAAGTGCTTCGGACAACACTTGACACATCCCAAATGCTCGCTGAATGTTACTCACGCTCATAAAAATGTATGCAGCTCTTCCATCAGGATGTCAAGTTCTAAATTCCCTGTTCAGCTAAATCAATAACCTTACATGTATTTGCTAATGACTTTTAGATTAAGGTTGAGATTTCTACGTGATGCCAAAGGACAAAAAAAGTCAATTTGGAAAACAAGTCAAGCCAATTGCCAATTCAATGAAAATATTGGTCAGACTCATTATTTGATGTCCTGAGGAACAAAAGCAGCCACTCTTTTGGTAACAGTTTCATAAGAGACTTTCAATTGCTTGCACTTCAACTTATTAAGGAAAAGGAACACTGGTGGGAAGGTTAAGACTTTGTCAGTGTGGTTCCATACCATGTCCTCTCTCAGGGGAATTCGAAAGTCCTGGGGCAAAATGTGGAGTGGTCAAAATGACACGAGTCAAGGGTAGTCTTTTTCCAGGAGCCTCCGAGGGCATCTCCGGCAAACCATCAGTGATTTTATGGTTAGTTTTTTTTTTTTTGGTTGTAATTAGTGAATCAAAGTTTCTTACCTCTCACCTGAGAAGGTAAGCCTTGCAAATGGATTTAATATCTAAAGTAGAAACACAGTGCCAACTGGAATTTCAGCTTTTTAAGGAATGTTCCATATATTTACAAATGTTTCACATTATTATGTGTATATACTTTCAAAGGGTTGGTACAAAATCTTGACAAATTTTTATTGATTTCAGAGAGGAAGGGAGAGGGAGAGAGAGGTAAACATCGATGATGAGAGAGATTCATTCATTGGCTGCCTCCTGCACACCCTCTACTACGGGGGATGGACCCTGCAACCTGGGCAGGTGCCCTGACCAAGAATCGAACTGTTTCCTGGTTTATGGGTCGATGCTCAACCACTGAGGCATGCTGGCTGGGTGGTTGTTACAATTTTAATAACAAATTTTCTTAATATTCTAGAATATTGTGAATATACAGAGAAACATAAAGAATAAAATAAAAATCATGAGCAATCCCACCATACTATATTCGCTCATTTATCTTCAGTAAGAGCTTGCTGTTTTACAATGTTTGTATGTTCTGGTGATGTCTGAGGATGTAGAAGAAAATGAAAATTTGATATTTCATGTCAGCCACAACAATGGCATTATTTGGTACTTGATACAATTTATTTTATCCTAGCTTTAAAAAATATTTTAGTTTGAGCTGAAATAAAGTGGAAATTTATTAACCTGAAAGAATACCTCTGAGAGTTGTAAGTCAAAATAAGGCTGTTATTATCAAACAATTTAAGTAGTAATAATGTGATGATGAATTTCAATTATGCATCAAGATCATGATGGTGCTGCTTTTTGTCAGGCAGTTTTGTTGGAGGTGGGAATTTTTGAGGATTGACAACCATGTGAAAAATCAGGGGAATGAAGCTGAAAGATGGATCTAGGAGTTTAGGTGTCCCTGGGGCACGATCTCACAGCCCGTGGGGAAATGTCTAACCATCCCTTTGGAGTAACCCAGCCTTTTATGTAAAATAAAAGATGTGTTTCCTACTAATGGATGGAAATGTTGGAATTGGCTGTCTAAGTGGAAATAGCAGTGATGTCACAGCTGTCATCTGAAACCACACCTGCCCTGGTACCTGATTAATTCTCAATGAATTCTTCTCTTGGGCTAAACAAACCAGTATCATTGTGCTTAAAGTTAGGTTTCAGAAAAAGAATTCACTTCATATCTTTTTCCCACAGACTTAAAACTCTCCTGGAACTCCTTAGAGAAGCCTAACAACTAAGATTTAGAACAAGGCAAGGTGGTATCAAACATCCCCCTTTGGGGGAGTCTGTGATGAAGCCAATGATGCCAGCTGGCAGGTACACCTTATGCCTGCCTCCCCAGAGCAAGCCAAAACCTTTATTTACCACAGTGATAACAGACCAGCCTAGCCATTATGTTTCTAGGATATCCTGGGAGTTCAGGGCCGGTGTGTTCTTTGCAGCACACCTCATGTCTGTGATTTGGGATGGCTGAGGTAGTCACAGAGGCGAATAAATTACATTGTCAAGTTAATGGCCTGTACCTGAGGAGAATGAGCTGGAAGGTCAGGGCAACAGGTGTGAGCTATCATTGCATTCAATGGGTTATGCTTCCTTACACAGTGCCTTGAGACGGGAACATAAATTTCTGAATACTAGATGTGACAAAAGATAACTTACAGCTTTTTTTGTTTGTGGAAGGAGAGGAGAACTAGACCATGAACACATTTTTTTCTACGAGTGCCTCTAATTCTTCCAGTCATCCTGACACACGGAAAGAAGGAAGGGGGAAAGGCAGAGACTGTCAGCAAAGAAAGCATGGTCCTCTGTTCCAGTTGACTGCTCAGCCTGTGTCTTTAGCTACTTTTCTATTCACTGGATGAGCTACAGCGTCCTAGGAACTAGTTGGTAGCAAGTTCAAAGTAAAGAATATTAGCTCCGTGAGGCACCAGAGGTAATACCTGGTTTGACAGTTGACAAAGAGGCAGGTTCTGACCTACGGGCTAGTGACCTCAGAAGCAATGAGTGACTGTCTGAAGGACTGAGTCTCCTGACCTCCACACAACTGGCCTTTCTGTTATGTCCTCTCGTCTTTCGGGGATTCTGAGCAGGAATGGATTTATTTTTCAGTTCAGTTTTTGTTTCCTCCAGCTCTGTGACTTCTATTTGGGACTCTCTTATATTTTCTGTCTCTTTATTGGAGTTCTCACTGTATTATTCATCCATTCTTCTGTGAGCATCTTTATGACTGTCACTTTGAACTCCTTATCAGTAAATGACTTATGTCTGTTTTATTCATTTTTTTTCCTGAAGTTTTATCTCATTTTTTTTTCATTCTGAACATATTTTGTTTCTTCATTTGGTTTGAACCTTTGTGGTTTCTATGCATAAGATAACAGAGCCACCTCTCCCAGTCTTGAGGGTTGGACCAGGAGGTGAAACTTATTGTTTAACCCTGCCCTCGCTCTTGGTTGTCTCTCATACCACTGTGGTCGTCCAAGCAGCCTATGATATTTTTAAAAGCTCACAGTAGTACAGAGCGTGCCAGACCTGTCAGGTGCTCAAGGGGAAGATCTCAGCACCTAGGACCATGCTGATTGGAAGCCAGACCCTCAGGCAGCAGCTTTGAAAGCATGAAACTATATACACCAGCGTGAGCCCCTCTGGCCACTATAGCCAAGCGATCTGGAGATGGCACCTGGGTGGCAGTTACAAAAAGCAGGCCAGCATGGCTCAGTGGTTGAGTGTTGACCTATGAACCAGGAGGTCATGGTTCGATTCCCAGTCTATTCCCGGATTGTGGGCTCAGTCCCCAGAGTGGGGCGTGCAGGAGGCAGTTGATCAATGATTCTCATCATTGATGTTTCTATCTCTCTCTTTCTCTCCCTTTCTGAAATCAATAAGAATATATTTAAAAAAAAGCAGGGCTCCAGACGAGTGTATAAGCTCCTTTCTGGGAAACACCAGCAAGCTGTGGAGAGGCAAAGGGAAAGTGCAAGATGGTACCTCCCACCTGCGTTGCTGAGAGCACTGAGCCTCCAGGTGTGTGCCAGGCCTGAAGCCTGCCCTCAGGGTGAAGCTCCTGCACCAGCAAACTGGCCTCTTTCACAGAGGTGCTGGGCGGTTTCGCCTGCTCTGTGCAGTGCCCTGGGCGTGGTAGTCTGCCAAGAACTCTCTCTCTGATTGTCCTAATCCCCGGGGACCCAAGCACACCAGCTCCCCTTGCCTCCAGCACCAGGTGATTAGAGAGTGTCCCTTGAGCTGCAATCACAAAACCCGAGGCCCTGGATGTCTCCGCAGGGGCAGCAGGTAAATGTGAGAGCTCCCCTTGGGCGAGAGCGGAGTTTGGGGCTGTGCAGAGGGAGAGAGAGGACGGAGTCTGCTGGCTGGAATAAGCAGAGGGGGAGCCTATAGGTGTTGCCCGCTGGGAAACAGACAAAAAAAGGAGATGGCACCTGCCAGCTGGACCAAGGCAAAGGGGGAGCCTGTAGCTGGTGCTGCAGGAAAAAGGAGAAAAGAAAGGAAGATGGTGCCCCCCTACCAGCAGGCCTCTCGGAGGGTCTCCGTTAGATGCCTGCCCCTGATGCTTTAAGATCTGCAAATGAGCCTCTTCACACACAGTCTGGGCACCATGTGGGTCTCAGGGTCATGAGCACCGCTGGTTTCTAAAGCTAGATGTTTTGGGGCTCACCTTTAAGGTGCAGCTTTTAAAAGTTGGTCTGCCGGATGTGGAATTGAACCCTTAACTCGTGGGGAGAAGGTCCAGGTTTTGAGTTCTCTCCCGACTTGCGGGTCACTGCATGGGGTGGGCTTTCTGGTGAGATTGTGTCTCGGCCTTTCCCATCCGCTTCCATGTGGGCTCTCTCCCTCGTAGGCCAGATGTCGCTCAGACAGTTTGTAGGTTTATTCCAGGGGAAGTGGTTCCATCTGTAGCTGCAGACTCGGTGTGTCTGTGGGAGGCAGTGAGCCCAGGATTTTCCTGTTACCAGTGTGAACTGGAACCTACCAAGGTATAGGAATGGATTTATAACAAGTGTCCATTATTTTGTCCTCATCTATATAGTCAATTCAAAAACCTTGAAACTTAAGAAATTCACTATTCAAGAAATTTTTTTATGACATAGTCAAGGGAACTAGATAAACCTGAAAGTTTCAAGATTATGAAAGTCTGTATGTAGACATCTTATTGGGAGAATCATTTCATAATGAGTTAAAGGAATCTAGGATGTTCGGTGCCTGTCTCTAACCTTTTGTGATTGGTTTTATAGAAACAATTATATTTTATCCATTTTTGAACCATTTTCTGAGGGAGTAGCTTGCAAGTGGAGAGGATAAATTTGATTCTAGTTCTGCTTGCTTTTAATCATTAAAATTAATTATTTAAAATTGATTCTATGGGGCAGATAAAAAACAATACTGGTTTTCTGAAATCAACCCGTTTGTGTCCCAGATAGCAGTACTCTGCTGTGAGAGAAGTCTGCTCGCCACTGGGGGCTGGGGACATATGTTTCAAATGTCAGCAAGAAAAGAAGAGAGAGAACAAAAAGGAAAAAAAAATAGCTACTAATCTCTTGAGCAGTTTCCTTTCTGGGAAAAGTTAGCAGCTGCGTGAGTTTTATGGTCTCTAATTCTGCACGCTCAGGGCCTGACATTCCTGGTGTTCACCTGAATTTGCACGCTCCTGGTTCAGCGGAGCAATGCGACGCCGTCATTCCTGGCAAACATGGAAAAGCATCCTGCGCTCCCAGGGAAGTCCTTGTGGTATGCAGATTCCCAAGGTCTACAGACAATACTTTTTTTTTTTTAATATATTTTATTGATTTTTTTACAGAGAGCAAGGGAGAGGGATAGAGAGTTAGAAACACTGATGAGAGAGAATCATCGATCAGCTGCCTCCTGCACACCCCCTACTGGAGATGTGCCTGCAACCAAGGTACATGCCCTTGACCAGAATCGAACCTGGGACCCTTGAGTCTGCAGGCCGATGCTCTATCCACTGAGCCAAACCGGTTAGGGCGACAATACTTTTTTAAAAAAATTTATTTATTGATTAAGGTATTACATATGTGTCCTCATCCCCCCATTACCACCCCCCTCCCCCATGCCCTCACCCCCTTGTTGTCTGTTTGAGAATCTAACGTGCTGATTGGGAAACTGAAAGGCAGAGCTGCCTGCAAAACACGGAGATGCAGGCTTCTGGGAGGTGCTGAGTGTCAGCTCAGCGACGCCTCGCAGGCACCTTTCATTCATTTGGCTGCAGCACCTGGCGTATTTGTTTGTCCTTTATGAAGAATTTGCTGCCAAACATGGAGAGCAATTAACGGGGCTGGTGACAGTCCACATATGTGGAATTCGAGGACTTTTGCAGATTTTATAGATTTGGTACAGTTCCACAGCAAACTATAAAATTATTACTGCAGCCCAGAAGGCTGTAAAAGTTAAAACACAAATATCTGAATTACGGCACCTAGCGAAGCACACACGCAGCGGTGAAGTCATCATGTACAACGGCATCATTTAACATCCCAGTGGTTCATCCACGTAAATATTCTTATCAGCTCTTTGTGATAATAATGCCTCGAAATAGACTGATAATTTTATTTTATGAAAGAGAAGGAGAGCTGTACTTCTAAGATAAAGAAGTTGGCATAGTCGATGAGTTCTACCTCATAAGTTATATTACTTATTCTTTTTTGGCCCCTGTTTTATTTTTGAATTTGTGGTCTGTATATGTTGATAGCTGTGGGTTAGAAACAGCAGTTTCTGCCATATGTCTATATGTTTTCTGTACATTTGAGGCTCTTTTAGTTGGTATATTAAAGTTTATAAATGTCATTATTTTTATTAGCTCACCGATATAACATAATACAATGCTCTGTTTACTTAAAATGCTTTAAATACTCTGCTGCCTAAAGTAATATTGCCAAATCTGCTTCTTTTTGTGCAAGTCTGGTTAGTTAAAATGTACCTGGCCCTTAATTCATTGCCTTCCATTTTAGCTTTCTGTATGTTTCCAGTGAGAAGCATCTTATTGCGCTGTGGTGTTGTTGGATTTTTTTTTCCCTCAGCAAAGAAAGGGTTTATTTTTAGGAAGTGGTGCACTCCCAGAGACATAGCTGAGCTACTGCTCAAAGACCTGGCTACCCATTGGCTTCCAGTTTGGGGTTACACAGGAGAAAATGGATTTTGTTTTCATTCGACTTAAGATTCTACAAACATGGATAGAAAAATTCAGACCTTTACTGCCCAATGCCTGATTATTTTAAGCTGTGTAAACTCGTGATCCTCCATTGTCTCTCTTGCACTGTGGCTTTAGGAGTAGAAACCTGAGGGTGGTGCTAAGAGGTTGAGGAATGGAGCCAGTATATTTCTGAGCTCCACGTGCAGTGGTTCTCAACTTTCTGGCTCTTTAAATATAGTTCCTCATGTTGTGACCCAACATGAGGAACTATATTTAAAAAAATAAAATTATTTTCGTTGCTACTTCATAACTGTAGTGTTGCTACTGTTATGAATCGTAATGTAAATATCTGATATGCAGTATGGTCTTAGGCGACCCCTGTGAAAGGGTCGTTCGACGGCCACAGGTTGAGAACTGCTGATGTAGAGCCTTAATGGTGATTAGAAAGAAGCCAGGTTGTTTTGGCCCCTTGTTTTGTCAGCAAGATATCACACACCCTTCAAGTTCTTGAATGTTCACACTCTTGTGTGTTCACACTCACTTCACACCTTCTCATCTCACATATTGCCACATACTTAACGTTTTCTGTTCCCATAGCAATAAACACTTAGCATTTAAGGGTGACTTGATGCATTCTGTGTCACCTGCTGAGCCACATGTTAAGTGCCTGCAGGCAATCGAACCCCTCAAGGCCCCCAGGTTGGAGGGAAGTTGCGAGTGATTTTGGAGCTTATGTCTTGGAGAAGCTCATGCACATTTGCGTTTGTGACCTTGTCAGCAGAGACGTTGGTGCACGAATGAACCAAGAGCAAGATGAGCACCTATTTTGTCCCTCACTTACATCACTGGTAAGCAGTGCTTTATCATCTATTCCATGGATTAAAACATTTCATTTCTGGGTCATAAGCCCAACTCTGTACATTTTAGGTTATACATTTAAAAAATAGTATTTATAAACCTCGAGGGGGGATACCTGTTTGTCTCTACTGCTGAAAATAATTAGAGCAGCAATATCAGGGACCATTTATTGAGTTTCTTTAATGGTTTGACCATAGCCATATACTTAGGATACATATCAGTAATTCTGACAATATAAGACAGACTTTTTCTAGTTGATGATGAGGAAACTGAGGCTCATAAAGCTAATGAGCATCAGGACACATATTTGGCCCAGGGTTTGGCTCTGAAGTCTTCAGTCTTTGTGGCTCAAAGAGGGTCTCATTTGAGTCCCTCTCTGTCATGCACAAGGTTAGGGCATGGCATGGGCTAGGGAATCTCCCATACGGGGGAAGGCTGGCACTTATAAAGCCAGAGAGGAGAGAAGGCGGGGTCTCCCAGGCTCCCACTCCCCCATGGACACAGTCCGGGTCTCCCAGGCTCCCACTCCCCCATGGACACAGTCCGGGTCTCCCAGGCTTCCACTCCCCCATGGACACAGTCCGAGGGTCGAGGTGCTTTGCTGACAAGTGCCATGGATTTGCGCTCAGTCAGGGCACGCTGCCTTGCTCACAGGGCCAGCCTGAGAGCACACGTGTGGATGGGGAGTAGTCGGGCTCCTGAGCGGGAGGCAGCCTGGATGTGGTGTCAGCTGCTTGGGAGCGTGGCCTGGGAACATTAGCTGCACCTGGAGGTCTCTGGCCTGTGGGATGTAGCTTCAGGGATGGAGGGACTAGGCCGCTGCCGGAAGCTGAGCTGGGGTGGCCCCTGTCTCCAGGGAGAGGCGGAGAGGAGAGCGGCTCAGCAAGCACTTGTCCAGGCGAGTCAGCGCTGACAGCGAGGGCCACTGTGGGGGACTTTGCTCAGTGCTCCGCGCTCGTTTTACAACGCCTTGCTTTACAACACCGCACTGCTTTCATGCTGTTTGGTAAGTTGGTTTTTAAAGATCGCAGCAGGAGAATGTGCATTTTTGTGGAAGAAATGACCAACCAGTATCAAGCCCTCCATTTGTAATAACAACCTTGCCAGGTTGGAATTAATTGGCCTCCGGGGTAGGGTTATTTAGAATAAAACCAGACAAAGTGCTAAATAATATACTGTCCAGCATAATCTACTGCTCTCGAGGGAGAGAGCTGAATGATTCAGTGTGGGTTTTCCATCTTCTGTTTTAATATCCTGATGTCAAGATCAAACCACCGAGCTCGCACACTGCCTCAGGGCGCTCCCCACTGCTGTTGAGGTTCCTTTCCTGTGGTCCCCTTCCCTCCTGCGATGCCATCTCGAGGAGCTTAAAGTGCAGCCTGGAAGTCTGAAAGTCGTTCTGATAGTGTTGGGAAGCGAGGGGAAGAGGGACGCTCCAACGAAACGCTCCAATGAAATGAAATTGAATTTGGGCCACAGAGAGACCTGTGATTAGCACCCTGGCCTGAGCTTTAGGCGTTTGTTTTAATTGGGATCTTTCTCTACACGTACGACACATCATTCGTACCAGCGTGGCTCTCTGTGGGGTGGCGAGAAGGTAGAATAAATGAGTTTTTTAGTTCAACATTCTAGGTGTTTTCAAGATTTGTTATGTAATGAATGCCTTAATGGCCCTCCCCTCTTTTATGGAAGGAGTTCAATTTCAAGTGCACTGACCCCAGTGGTAGGCAAACTCATTAGTCAACAGAGCCAAATATCAATAGTACGATTGAAATTTCTTTTGAGAGCCAAATTTTTTAAACTTAAACTATATTGGTAGGTACATTGTTATTAACTTAATTAGGGTACTCCTAAGGCTTAGGAAGAGCCACACTCAAGGGGCCAAAGAGCCACATGTGGCTCGTGAGCTGCAGTTTGCCGACCATGGACTTAGGCATTCAAAATTTGGATGAAAACAGTGTCTCTGGTGATTTCCTAGGAGGGAAGAACTTGTACTTAGCCAAAGGTGGTGTGTGTGTGTGTGTGTGTGTGTGTGTGTGTTGGATTTCTGTGGGGCAGGATGCTATGTTCTGGCATGGAACTTGGGGGGAGGAAATGTATTTATCTCGCAGGTACTGGACACAAAACCAATTGATCTTTGGTCTAAGTGAGCAACTAGCTCCTCCTCCTCCTTGTCCTCCTCCTTCTCCTTTTTTGTGCCATAAATTTGGTGCTGATATGAGTAGATTGGGGCAGAGAGAGGGCAAGGATGGTAGCTGATTCACCATGTTTTCCAGCGGATGACCCTCACCAGTCGCACTCTGACAAGTTTAATAATTTACACCATTTTATTCTTTTTATCTGCTGTTTTAAGGAAATACTTGAATATGTATTTTGAAACACCTGGGGTATTACCGGATACTGGGATTGGGTTGGAGATGTTCAGACGCAGATAGACTTCCCCAGGCGCCAGTGTTCAGAAGGAAAGAAAGGTCACGGGATGATCCTCATTCATACTGGAAGGTCCTGGTGACCCTTACTCAGTGACCTGAGTGAAGGGCCTTCGCCCTTTGCCCTTCATTAGGAAAGTAGGACACAAAATCAGGCTCGCTTTCTGTGTGAAAGGACAGGTTTTCCAGCTTATTCCGCTTTTGCTGTCTGTGAGGCTCATTCTGATATGTGCTTAAGCACTGACACCCTTCTGTTAGCTTTTATAAATGGCTGATAACTGAATGATAGCGTTCCAGCTGCCCCAGGGTAGACTACTGAGCAAATTAAAAAATTAGTCTTCTGGTCTCATCTTCTGCGGGTAAAACCAAGTGCTTGTGAGAAAGTGCAATTACAGTGTGATCCAATTTTCTCTCTCTGATAATGTTTCACATCGATTACTTTTAGAACAGTTTTATATTTTATAGTTACAGGAATATTGTGAATTTAGAGTACAAAGTTCACATATACTCCTCTCTAGGGTCCCTATCAATAGCATTATACATTATTACATTAATTATTATGGTGCCTATATAACAGTTAGTGAACCAATATTGATACATTATTATTAAAGTTCATATATATATATTTTAAATTTACCTAGTTTTCACTGAATGTCATTTTTCTGTTTCAGGCTATGATCCAGGTGCTATATTCCATTCAATGGTCATGTCTTCTCAGGCTCCTCTTGGCTGTGACAATTTCTCAGGCGTTCTTTGCTATGGATGGCCTTGCTGGTTTTGAGGAGGACTGATTAGGTATGCTGTAGGGTGTCCCTATCCCGGAATTTTTCTGTTTTATTTTTGATTGGGCTGGAGTTCTAGGCTTTGGGGAGGAGAAGCTCAGAGGTAAAATGACTATGTCATTGTGTCACATCAAGGGTACAGTGCATACTAACAACATGACTTCGCTGTTGATGTTGACTTTGATCATCTGGCAAAGGTAGTATTTGTGGGATAAACTTAGTCTTTTTTCTTTCTTTCCAGAGTGCACTCTTTGAAAGATAGTTCCTTTGCACAGCCCAGGCTTAAGGAGTAAGGAGTTATGCTCCACCTCCTTCAGGGTAGAATATCTCCATAAATTATTTGGAAATTTTCTGCACAGGGAATTGTCTCATTTCCCATTTAATTATTTGTTCTGTCATTTATTTATATTGGCATGGACTCATTATTTTATATTTTGAGTTATAATTAAATATTATTTTATTGCTCAAGTTAACCTAGTTGTGAACATTGGGAATTCTTATGTCTTTGACATACCCATATCAGTTTTTATTTGAGCATTTCCTTAATCTCTTCTACTATAAGGTGATCATGGATCCCGCCCCAGCCCTAAAATCAACCACTTCTCCGAGAAGCCCCAATTCCTTCTATTGGAGAATGTTATTAGAGATCAAGATCTGAGTTCTGGGTATACTTATGACTACTCGGTTATCATTGCTTCTAGGTACTCTCAGCTGACAGTGCAAGGGAATCTACTATGTGTGTATGCAAAATCATGTATGATCACATATCTACATATAATCATCCATATCTATATTGAGCTAAATATAAGTTCATACTGATGCATCCAACTCTAATCCACTACTATATGAATTACTCTCTAGATTCTTCCCCATGCTTATCTATGAATTCCCACTCCAATAGTGAGAAACCTGGTTTCCACCATCCATGATTTATTTACTTAATGATTCAATTCCAATATACTTGCATAGTGTAATTAAAATTGTTAACCTGTACCCCTGTGGGACTGTGGGAAACAACACAACAGAATAGAATAGAATACAATGTTTTTGTGCTATTCCTTTTGCCTTTATTTGTATAAACTCCATTCATTTCCCAAAATACTTAGGTCAGCACCATTTCCCACCCCACCCCCATCCTCTTCAATAAGGTTGTTCCATTTATTTATATTGCACTTAGAGTCTTTTATCACAGTCTGAACTCTACTAAGGGATCTGCAAACCCCTAAATTATTTGAAATGTTTGCACACATTAAGGTTTGCTCTTTGTTCTGTAAAGTATTATGAGTTATGACAAATCAAAATATCATGTATCTACCATTAGGTCATCATGCAGAATAGTTTCATTGAGCTAAAAAAAATCCCCTGTGATTCACCTCTTTAACTCCCCTGGTAACTATTGATATTTTTACTGTTGCTATAATTTTGCTTTTTCCATATCTGAAAAAAGGACTTCTGTCTAAAATATACATTGTCATATAATTGAAATTATATAGTATGTAGCCTTTTTAGACTGGCTTTTTCCACTTAGCGATACACATTTAATGTTCATACATATCTTTGATGGTCTTGATCGCTCATTTGTTTTTATTATGGGATAACATTTCTTTGTATTGAAACTCCTTGTATAGACGCTTGCTTATCCATATTGAAGGATATCTCCATTGCTTCCAGGTTTGGGAAATGATGAATAAAACTCTATTAACATTTACATGCAGACTTTTGTGAGGACTTAAGTTTTCAAACCAGTTGGGTAAATACCCAGGACTGTGATTCCTGGATGATATTATGGTAAGACTAAGTTTGACTTTGTAAGAAACTGCCAAAGCTGCCTTCCAAAGTGGCTGTACCCTTTTGCGTTTCACCGGCAGTAAGTGAGAGTGCTTGTTGCTGCACATTCTCGCCAGCAATTGGTGTTGTCAGTTTATTGAAACCTAAGCCCATTCTAATAGGTAGGTAGTGGTAACTCACTGCTGTTTTAATTTGCAATTCTCTGAAGACAAGTTATGTTGACCATCTTTTTCACATTTATATTTGGCATTTGTATTCTTTTGGGGGGAGGTGTCTGTTCAAATCTTTTTCACATTTTAAAATTGGCTTGTTTATTTTCTTATTGCTGAATTTTAGGGGGCCTTTGTATATTTGAGATATAAGTCCTTTCCCAGATATGTTGTGCAAATATTTTCTCCCAGGTGGTAGCTTGTTTGTAATAGTTTTTTTCAATGTATTTTCACACTCCACTGGGACCCTTGAAGAGGAAAAACAATTAGTCAGCTATAAGAACTCAATAATGTCTCAACACCTCTCTCTAGAAATCCCCCTTTCATTTGTCTTCCGGAGGCACTGCTTTCTCCCCCCACGGTGTGAGAAGGATATTATGAGAAGCTATCAGTCCCCGAATAAGTAAAGAGAAAGTGCATTTAAAAAAGTTTTATTCTCACAATGATCCTGTGATGTAGGTAAGGCAGGCATTAGCACTCATATTTGATTATCAACTTTGATAGGAAAGTTTACAAATGAAGAAACTGGAGCTCAGGAAAGCTACATGAATTTCCTACAGTCCCACAGTCAGCAAGAGATGGAGGCATGACTAGACTCCTAGCTTCTATCTCCTGGCCCAAATTCTCACATCTGCATCACACCTATGAAATCATAGCAAGAAGACCTTTTGTGTTTTTGTTTGAAGTGCAAATGCAGTGATGATCCAGTCATTTAACCGTTTATTTGTCTGATGCATTTGAGCCTTGGTGTATTAAATAACTGACATGGAAAATGGGATGAGTTAAATTGCATGCATGTGCCTTCAACTCTGCCTTTGCTTTCTTGGTGTTTTGTAGTTACAATGGATCCTTCATATTCTATCATCTGATTCTTCTTTCTAGAAGAAAGAAGAATCCTTTCTTGTGCTCAACTTTTTTGTGGAGATAGTCCTTGGTATTTGCTAATATTTTCTTTAATAATTTTGGAGGAAAGTATCGGTTATTGAACCAATTTGAAAGTTGAAAGGCACTTTAGTGCAAGATTTCTCAATCATGGCAATGTTGAATTTGGTGCCAAATATTTCATGTGAAGGAGGCTGCTGGTGCATTGTAAGGTGTTTAGCATCTAGGACTCTGCCCATTAGATGCCAGTAGCATTCCTCCCAGTTGTCACCATGAAAGACGCCTCTAGATATTGTCAGAGGTCCCCTGGGGGCGGGGAACCACTCCTTGCCCGGCTGGTATGGCTCAGTGGTTGAGAGTTGATCTATGAACCTGGAGGTCAGGGTTCAATTCCTGGTCGGGGCACATGCCTGGGTTGCAGGCTTGATCCCAGGTCGGGGGGGGGGGGCATGCAGGAGGCAGCTCATCAATGATTCTCATCATTGATATTTTTATCTCTCTCTCCCTCTCCCTTCTTCTCTGAAATCAATGAAAAAAGGAGCACTTCTCTAGTGTTTAAATGGTTTGATGATAATGGTTTTAAGCAGCAGGTCATATTAGGTTAATGTCAAGAAGATAAAAACTTTATAAGTAAATAGAATTCATTTTTCTATAATTTTATTACCTTATTTGTATAGTAATTTGATACAGAAAAAGATACTTAACATTATATTTCAAAGTTGACAATAAAACGAAAGGAATAGGGCTGAACTATGGGAGAGGGAGAAAAGATGAAATAGAGATCAACTACATGTTAAATACATTTTTGGCAAAATGGAATAACTCTTTGATCCAAGGCAAAGTTCCTCACAGGACCATCATTTTTCTTTTGTGTTTTCATTGTAGCATCATGAAATTTTATGGTCTTTGAGCCCAGATAGATTATGTAGGTAGTGCTGGAAGAGAAAGAAGAGTGAAGCATTGTCGATGGATGCATGGTCCATTTAAACATGGTCTATGAGCCTGAGTACTATACTATATATGGCTAATGATAGAAAATCTATAGTTAATTATAGCATTAATTATAGCATAGAAGCAATCTAGGACTTACACATAATAACAAATGGAAATTGACTTTAAAAATTATCCCTTTGAGCTAGGACATGGATGATTATAAAGGCAGGGCTAGGAAAATTCATGATGAGCTTGGAGCATTTTGTGGTCCCAAAAAGTAAGGGAAAAAAGGAATGGGACATGTCAAAGGGGCACAGGAGCCTACTTGTAAGAGGCCAAAGCTAGAACAATTCAAGCAATTAAATAAATGATAAATACTACTGCATCACAACCCCTAAGATAAAAAAAATTTCCATGAGTTCATAGTGATATAAATAAATGATTGAGCCCTGGCTGGTTTGGCTCAATAGATAGAGCATCAGTCTGTGAACTGAAGGGTCCTGAGTTGGATTCCAGTCAAGGGCATATGCCTGGATTGTGGGCTCAATCCTCAGTGTGGGACGTGCAGAAGGCAGCCAATCAATGATTCTCTCTCTTTATTGATGTTTCTCTCTCTTCCTCTATGAAATTAATAAAAATATGAAAATAAATAAATAAATGAGCGAATGAATAAATAAATGGTAGAGAAGTGATACATTTTTCTAACAGAAGAATTCCAAATAGTAAATATGGAAAGAATGGGGACAATGGAAAAAGACCACTAAAACACCACAGTTATAACTACTGCAGGGGAGATTCATGGATGCATGCTAAATTTAGTAGCTGGAATACGAAGGAGCAACAGGATATTTGCTCAAATATTCTCCCCAAATGTTTATTCATTGCGGTAGTGAACTAAACACGTGTCTATAAATTCCTCATTACTGCTGAGGAGGAGGATCGCCCTGCCCGTGGGGTTGGCTCGGTTTAGTTACTGCTTGTAATGGGACTAGCATATGGGAAAGGAAAACTAGTGACCCTACAGCGAAGAGCCCTGGCGTATAGAAACTAACCAGGTGATAGGGTTGGCATCACCAGCAGTAAGTCATGTACATGTCATGTACCCTCTGCTATGATGCAATGAGAAGGGGAATTCATCTCTGTGGTATAATCCCTGCCTCTCCCCCCCGCCCCCCAATTCATTACAAGAAAACATCAGCAAACTCAAATTAAGGGACATTCTACAAAATATCTGATTACCTCTCTCCCCACAAGTCAAGGTTATGTATGAGTCACACAACACCGTTTTCTGTCCGTGCTGAGGGCTTGGATCCCCTTCACTCACCCGCAGGTTGGGCAGTCAGCCTTCCCATCATTCTGCCCTGACATGAGCCACAGGCCAAACGTGTCCGTTAGCTGTGGCAGGTCAGCAGCTCTCTGTGGTCAGTGGTGTGAACGACGTGGACTTGGAGAGGACGGTTGAAAGCAATCATGGGAAGTCTCTCAGTTCTTTCATGGAATGGCATCAGTCATATTTCTGGCTTTTAAAATGCTGGGGGTAAGGGAAACATTTTCCTTTGTTTCAAATACAACACATTTTCTGCAATTCAATTAGGGAAAGCTCTTCCACAATTCCCATTTTTATAAATGCATCCATTTGCTTTGCTGTGCTGAGAAGTTACATTATCCTTGTCTAGCAACGACTGTGGTTCTTAGCAACAACGTTAATGATATAGCTTTGCTAACAAGTCACTGGTTAATGCATTGTCTGAGCAGCCTTTTCTCTCTCCCTGCAGTGTAGTCTTTTTTTAAACCATTTTTGTAGAGGAGGGGCACAAGTTTTAGTGGAGTTGTGGGCATGCACATTTAGGGAGCAGTTGGCAGACCTGTGGGCTGGGTTTCACCTGGTAAGGATTCTGCTTCTGGGCCGCGGGGGCACTGAATACCTTTGAAAACCTGGGCTGAATCTGAGGGGATGTGGAGAGCCCCTGAAGGGGAGAGAGCAAATCTGCCCCCTCACAGCTTTGTCTAAATCCTCCTCCCCCTCCTCTCCACCTATATTACTTTTAAAAAAGTATTTCACCCTCTTTTTCTTTTTCAAAGCACAGCTGATGGGGATATAATTACATACCATACAGTTCATGCATTTGCAGAGTGCCTCAACAGATTTTACTGTTTTTACAGATATGTGCAACCACCACCTCTCCTAGCTTAGAACATCTTAATTGCCTCACATATAAACCTTGCAAAAATTAGCCTTTAGTGATCACCCCTTTACTCACGATCCTCGTGGCCCCAGACCTAAGCAGCACAGATCCACTTTCTGGGGTATAGTTTCTCTGTTCTGGACTTTTCTGTGAGTGGAGTCATATACTTGGTGGCCTTTTGTGACTGTTACTGTAACTTAGTACAATACTCTCCAGGCTGACCTATCTTCTAACACGCGTCAGTATTTCATCCTTCTTTTCTTGTGACCGAATGTTCCCATTATATAGACATGCCGTATGTTGTTTATCCATCATTCACCTGTTGACGAACATCTGGGTCATGGCCATCTTCTTGCTGTTGTGAATAATGCTGCTATGAGCATGGTGTGTGAGTATTTCCTTGAGATTTCTGCTGTTAGTTCTTTTGGAGACATGGGTAATCAGGACATTTTTATTTAAAAATTCTTAGTAGCCACATTAAAAAAGTCAACACAGAAACAGACGGAATTAATTTTATAATGATGTATCCAACAGAGTAACATTTCCCATGCAACCAATTAAAAATGTAAAGACATTTGCATTCTTTTTTCCCTTTGAGATCCAGGGTGTATTTTGCAGTCTTAGCGCATCTCATTTCGAACTAGCTCGTTCCAAGTGGGCAATGTCCACAAGGGCTTGAAGGCTACCCCACTGGTCAGCGCAAGTCTAATCACCGAGGAGCTTGGGATTCAGGAAGAGCTGACTGTATCATGACAGCTGCGTCTGATCTCCAGATTGTTCTCTTTCATTCCTTGAGAAGCACACGCACACACACACATGCACACACATACGCACATACAGCTCTTGGCAAAAACTCCAACTGCCAGATCCACCTGACCTGATTCTGTAAGAAGGGCCATGTGACCCGGTGCTTGATATTATGAACTAAGCTCAACTTGGTTTTCTCCTAAGAAACGTTTGCTTCTGAAATACAAAATGTGATCCAGCGACAATGCCTTTGCATGCTTGTGCTCAGTCGCTTTGAAAAGCGTCAAGGAATGATTGACACCTTGCTGTTACCACTTCTGTCAGCTCTAATGACTGTTTTATTTATAGCTGGTGACAATGCATTTTGTAGGATGGGCCGGTCCAGATGGGTGGGGGTTGATGTGAGAGGACTAGCATGACAATTCCAGCCCATGTTTTTATGGGGCATGGTGTGCATTTTGAATAAATGCCTGGAACCATATGCCATTGGGGAGATAGCAGAAGAAAAGAGAGCTTCTTCTAAGACAATTAATATACTATTAATGTGACAGTTATTAAGATATCATTGTTCATTTTCATGTGAATTATTTATTCAAGCACTCAGTTAAGAGAGGATGAGGCCATAATGAATGCTTTCATCTACAGCCATTCTGTGACCATATCTTGGAATGCATCTTGTGCTAGGAGGTCTTTTACAAACAGCCTTCTGGAACAACAGAGGATGGTAAACTCCTAGCTTTGAAGAGAATGTGGCTCAGGCAAGCTTGCTCAGACTCTCTGGGTCTCCATGTTCTCATCTACAACAAAAAGGGTTGAAGTGAGGTGAAATGTTTATGAAAGTATCTAGCACTGTGCAGACAGTAGGCTGATACTTGCCCCCCCCCCCGTCCCCCCCGCAACCCTGACCCCCCAGAAACCAAGGTGCTGGTGCACAGTTGTGTCCATCTCTGGTTAGAGGGAGGGGCATGGGGTCACGATGAACATTTTTAGTACAGCAAAGAAAATGCCACTGAGATAAAGACATCTTTACATTCTTTAATAGACCATTGGGGTCAACTGGACTTAAAATTCACTGGACAACACCTTGTGCACTATCTTAATTACCTTAACATTCTAAAAGCATGCAATCTGGTGCTTCCAACACTGGGACCATCAGGTTTTGTACACCGGTGACTTCCAGCTCACAGTCGTTCATTTGTTTCCCTGCAGACTGGCTATTACCATCAGCATTCTTCTGCCCCAAATGAAATCATTTTCCCTGACACTGGTACGGGGCAAGATGGCTTTGATTCTGAATCACTGCAAAAAACAACTTTTATGTGTTGAGTTGCATTGAAATTCTATTCACTGAATTTTATTTTATGGTTAAAAAGTAAATAACAAGGCAATTTAGCAGTGGAAAGAGACATATGAAAATGATAAATTTAGCTGTGTATCTCTCTGACCTAATATAATAACATTTCAGTTTCAAAAGCTTAATTATTTCTCAGAGAAACTTTTTACTTTGCTTATACAGCTCAGTTAAAAATTGAAATAGACCCTCGGGTATGCCCAAGATAGAGCAACATTATTAACCATTGTTTATGAATTGCTTTTTAGGTTTAAAAAAGTTTAACATTTTTAATAGTCATGAAAATAAAATAGAAGTTAACATTCACATACTAAATCACCTTTTTAAATTGTGGGACTTTTTTATACATGAGATAAGTTGTCTGCAGTTTTTGAAACATCTTTAAACAGAATTGCTTCAAGTTTGTTTTTCAAAAAATACTTTGCTGGCAAGTAAGGAATAAAGTTCACTTACTTGGGGATATGTATGAATACTGAATGTTAAATGTTTATTTTGGAAAGATAGAAATGGCATTAATGTGTGAACTGCTGTTCAGTTCAACATTTTAAACAAATTGTTAAAACAAATTATTCAAACATACTGTGATTTTCAACGTTATAGCAAAATTTTGTCTCGTCCATATAACTCTCCTTATAAAATATTGATATACAGATGGTATATATTATATAGTACTAGAGGCCTGGTGCATGAAATTTGTGCACTGGAGGGGGGAGCCCTCAGCCAGCCCTGTACCCTCTCACAGTCTGGGACCCCTCGTGTTTTACCGCCTGCCTGCTCGCTGCTCCATAGTGCTGCTGCAGAGGCGGGAAAGGCTCCCACCACAGCTACTGTGCTTGCCAGCCGTGAACCCAGCTTCTAGCTGAGCAGTGCTCCCCCTGTGGGAATGCACTGACCATCAGGGGGCAGCTCCTGCATTGAGTGTCTGCCCCTTGGTGGTTAGTGCACATCATAGCAACTGGTTGTTTGGTTGCTCCATCATATTGGTCACTTAGGCTTTTATTATATAGACTAGAGGTCTGGTGCACAAAAATTTTGTAAACTTGGGTGGGTCCCTCAGCCTGGCCTGTGCCCTCTCACAGTCTGGGACCCCTTGTGGGATGTCCACCTGCTGGCTTAGGCCTGCTCCCTGGGGGATCGGGCCTAAGCTGGCAGTCAGACATCCCTCTGGCAGCCCAGGAGCCCTCGGGGGATATCCACTTGCCAGTGGGGACCAGGCCTAAGCTGCAATTGGACATCCTTAGCGCTGATGAGGAGGCAGGAGAGGCTCCTGCCATCACTGCTGTGCTGGAAGCCATCAGCCTGGCTTGTGGCTGAGCAGAGCTCCCCCTGTGGGAGCGCACTGACCACCAGGGGGCAGCTCCTGAATTGAGCATCTACCCCTTGGTGGTCAGTGTGCGTCATAGTGACCAGTCATTCCCAGTCGTTCTGCTATTAGGGTCAATTTGCATGTTACCCTTTTATTATATGCCTGGTGCATGGGTGGGGGCTGGCTGGTTTGTCCTGAAGGGTGTCCTGGATCAGGGTGGTGGTCCCTGGCCAGCCTGGGTGAGGGGCTGATGGCTGTTTGCAGGCTGGCCACAGCCCCTTCAGGGTGGGGGTCCCCGCTGGGGTGCCTGGCCAGCTTGGATGAGGGGCTGATGGCTGTTTGCAGGCTGGCCATGGCCCCCATCCACCCAAGCTCCCAGTGGAGGCTGGGTGGAAGCAGGTATCTGGGATTTATTTATCTTCTACAATTGAAACTTTGTTGCCTTTAGCGGAGGCCACAGCCGGCCAGGGCAGGCAGGAAGCTTGGCTCTCCATGGCTGCCGGCCGCCATCTTGGTTGGGTTAATTTGCATATAGTCACTCTGATTGGCTGGTGGGTGTAGCGAAGGTACGGTCAAATTGCATGTTTCTCTTTTATTAGATTAGATGATATATGGTATATATTATGTAGTATTTTATATGTTAAATATACACATTAGTTTACAGGAACTGCTTTTTCAATCAGAATGCCATGTTTTGTTGAGATTTTATATAAACTCTACTTTTTGACTAACATTTACCTGTAAGAAATGAGACAGCACTTTGGACAAACAAACGTGGACAAAATTTTCCCTTTTGTTTTCCACCAAGCTGGTTTAGTTGCAAATATACAGTTTTTGAAACCAACATAGATATTTTAGCATAAATTTTTATTTTGATTTAGATCAAGTTGGGGTTTTCTCTGTTCTTTACATTGGAGTTGGGAATTAAGCCTCAGGAATGACCTTATCTAATTGGAAAAGTTATCATAGAGAATAAAATGTGTCAGCAAGAATAAAACACCATGAGGAAGTATTTGGGGAGGGTGCTTAATCAACTGTGCATTGCCACCTAGGAAACATCTGTATGGTGCGACCATGGGAGACCACAGCCTGGATCGCATCTAGTAATACATCGCCGCAATGAGTCAACAACCACAGTCATAAAGAGAGAGCACCAAGTACATTAGAGCGTCATGCTTTAATAGTATCTGCTACACCTACCTGGCTGGAACACGCTAGCATCTCAGTCACTGCACTTATAGGTAAATATCATAAGGGGATGCTGTCCCTGCCTCTTTCTTTCCTGCTTTGCTGGACCTGCCACCCACCCACTATCTTGCAGTGGTCTTCTAAGAGCCCATCCTGGGCACTAGGCTCTGTCTCTGGCATCTTCCCAGTTTGCCCTCCCACTTGCCTTCATGGTCTAATGCTTCTCTGGGCCATCTATTGCCTGGATTATAGTGTAGAGTTAAGAATACAGCCTTTAGGCCATAGCTTCCATTTGGGTAAGTTCCTTAGCCTCTCTCTGCCTCAGCTCCTTCATCTTGGAAACAGGTTCACTTATTATATTAACTCATCAGAACGCAGGGCCTTGATAAGAAAGCTTACAGAACATGGGTCTTTTTATTTGCAAGAGATGGGTAAGAGAAGAAAAAGCAGAGAAAATTTGAAGGTAATGGGATTAAAGGACTTTTTAGATGACAATTATGTTGTTTCATTTGAAATTATTCATTTTATTAATCGATTTTGCAAATGTTTACTATTTAACACCAGCTCTTTACCGGACACGGTGTTGGGCTCTGGGTGTACAAAAATACCCAGGTCCAGGGGCTACTATTTTCATGGGGTTGGAGGATGCGAGCAATATATGAACAACTAGGTATAAACTAAAGTGTTGTGAGTTATATATCAGGCAGGGAGGAGACACACGCAGTAGCAGAGTTCTGCCTGCCGCACAGCAAGTTGTCAGAGAGGGGGAGACAATTGAAAGGTGGATAAGTGTTCACTAGGTGAGCTAGTGGCAGGGACTTCTGGGCAGAGTCTTGGCATGTGTGGAACATAAGAGGTTTGAAAGGGTCTGGCCTCTTTGGGAATCAGCAGGGGGTTTGTTTGTATGGCTGGACAGCAAGGTGCACATGAAGGCCCTTTGGGATTCAATGGTGGGCATATAGACCAGGGCCTCGGAGTCAGCAGAGGATTTCAGACTTTATCCTGCAAGTACCAGGGATGATGGGATCATAGAAACCAACAATGAATACAGTTTTGCAAAGTTATCTATGTTGAAAAACAAAGCAAAGAAAGGAGAGATGAAAGCCTTTATAGGAATTTCCTGTCTGAGAATTGTGTGTGATGTTGGCAAGAGCAGAGTGAGTGGAGCAAGAAGGCAGATGGCAGGTCCTTGTGGGTTGGGCAGTGAGTTGGGAGGGAGACATTGGAACCATTGCATATAGACTCATGGCAAGAAGTTGAGCAGTCAAGTTTCAAGAGCGATGTCTAAAGTGAGGTTTCTCAACCCAGCCTTATTGACATATCGGGCCGTATAATTCCTGTCGGGGCTGTCCCGTGCGTTGTAGGATCTCCAGCAGCATCTCTGGCCTCTGCCCACTACGTGCCAGACGCAAGTTATCCCCTAGTCATGTCTCTAGACATTGGCAAGTACCCTCTTGCAAGGGAGCGGGGCGGCAAAGTCACCCTCCTTGATAACCACTGGCAAAGAGAGACACAGGGCTGAGAAAGGTAGTTTTCTATTTTAGTTTGGAGAGAGAGAATCATTCTTGAGAACTAAGAAGAAATGGTGGGGCGGGATGAAAAGAAAGGAAAGAGGTGGAGAGTGATGTATATGGGGTGTCAGTGAAGGAATCTTGTGTCCAGTGAACGGGTCATGGTCATCATGCTCTCAATTTGGTGGCTCTGCTTAAACCTCTGAGCACAGGATGTAGATAAGTAGGTGCTAAATTTCACCCTAGTCAGTGGTCGGCAAACTCATTAGTCAACAGAGCCAAATATCAACAGTACGACTGGAATTTCTTTTGAGAGCCAAATTTTTTAAACTTAAACTATATAGGTAGGTACACTGTTATTAACTTAATTAGGGTACTCCTAAGGCTTAGGAAGAGCCACACTCAAGGGGCCAAAGAGCTGCATGTGGCTCGCGAGCCGCAGTTTGCTGACCACGGTGCCTAGGTGGTCAGAAGTCTCATTTTTCAAAGTGTTTAAAGGCTAGCCAAGCCACCTTTGGTTTCTGCTATGACCTGGGCCCTGCAGAGGATCTGCAAACTTCTTTATCACGGTCACTGCCCTGACCTCAGGCAGGGTGACAATTGTACCTGACTGGACCTGGTGGCTGCTGGTGAAAGGCTCCTGTGAGAAGTGGGGCCCTATGGGCAAAGGGAAGGGGATGGAGATATCAGTGGGGAATAGGAATGGACACAGCAAGGAAGATGCTGAAAGGAGACTTGCCTCCGGCAGCATTTAGTGTTACACCAGTTTGGGCTGCAATAAGCTGTCCAATGAATGAAGATCTGTCCGTTGCTCCCCAGTACCTTGTGCTGTGCTAGCTGCTGGCAGAAACATTTTAATAACTGTAGCCTGAGAACAGCTTTTAGAATCAAGATTTAAAATCCGCTGTTATCCTTATGATGAGCAAAGTTGTGGCTTGTATTTTTGCTTGTGCTTGAAATGATAAGAAAGATGAAAGGCTTCTATGTGCTCTTGAGAACAGACGAGACAGGGAGGGTTAATTTTTCCCACTTAATATCGATATTCTCTTGCTATATGGAGTAAGCGAAAGCTTTTATTTGGACACTAATCATGCTTCATTCCTGTAGCATTTCATTTTTTCAAGCTGGCTAGATTGATCTCTAATCATTCCTTTGATGCATCAGATTTTAAAATAACTTTTTTTTTGTCTGTAAGTGATCTAAAATTGTTTTTGATTTATATTTAATATCGTATGGAAATGTTAAAAGAGGGCTTAAGAGGTTTATGTGGCTAGAGAGACATTTAAATTTTCCCCTTTAGTGTTTAAATGATGATTGTGTAGCTCCGGCCGCTGATGTTCCCACCAGGCATTCGCCGGGTGTGCAGACTGAGTAACATCCATTCTAAGGGTTAATAAGAACATGAAATAACTGGCATCTGGGAAATGTCGGTGTAACAGATAATTGCTTACTCACCTTCCTGCTGGACATGGGGAGTTTCTGTGCCACAAAATGAAACCAGATGAGCAAAGCAGGGGCCCGGGGTTACATAACTGATGTGTGCTAAGAGCAGCGGCAATAAAACCTGGAGGTTAGTAGAGAGCTGGAATCCTTCAATGAGCTGGGAAGTAATTGGTAACAAGGGGATGGAGGACATCTGCCATGGAAACCTCAGCAAATAGCAAGAATTGAGGGAAAAAGCATTTTACATAGTGAGAAGTCTAACCAGTCAAATAATCCGAGGATATGTAAAATGTCGACTGAGAGAGATTTCCATAGTAGGAGACCAATGCAAAAACATGTTTTTTGGTTTTGTATACAATTTTATTATTATTATTTAAAAAAAATCATTTGTATTGATTTTTTAGAGAGAGAGGAAGGGAGAGGGGGAGAGAGATAGAAACATCAATGAGAGAGAAATATCATTGATCGGCTGCCTCCGACCAGGAATCGAACCAGTGACCTCTTGGTTCCTGGGTTGACGCTCAACTGCTGAGCTGCACTGGTCAGGCTACCCAGTTTTATTTCAGCAGAAGGATCAGTCATGATTTTTCCAACCCTCCTTATCTCTTGTAAGTGCTCTACTGCTAATCAAAGTGGTATAAATAGGAAAGCCAGAATCCTGTAGATTTCCATCCCTACCAATATCCTTCGACTAAATTTAAAATAACTCAATGTTCTTTATTCCAGTCAGCTTTCTAAGTCACACTCCACTCCTGATTTCTTCACCTAATCTTTTATCTCATTCTTATTTACCAACTTTTCTGAATTTAGGTATCTAAATTTGTGTTTCCATATATTTGTCTGGATTTCCTTCATATCCTAATTTTCTTTAATTCTTGCATAAAATATATGAACTATAATTTCCCTGGTTTTTCAAGGGATACATGTGCCTAAGCAGAAATGTGGTGGTTCTCCTGGGAGCATTTCTTTTTAACTTGGCATGTTTGATCAGAAATGGTCACATGGAATTAGTTCCCAGGCCCCTCCCTTCCCTCCCTCTTTCCCACCCTCTTTCCTTTCTTGAGCTCTTACTGCACACCAGAGTCAGAGTGTCCAGTGCGAATTTTCTTCCTTTTTCTTTGGCAGGTTTTAGAATTTACCTTCCAAGGAGCCAATCTAATAAATGAGGGAACTTAATCAGGGCAATGTTAGGGAGAACAGCAGTATAATGGGAACACCCTCTCCCACCCCAAACAAAAACAACTAAGAGACAAACATTTGCTATCTTACTACTATGAATTTACAAGAGAATTAAGTCACTATATGGTAATGATCTCAAATTATATCTTTATTTCCACTATAACAGAATACAGAAATCAAATCAGGTCATTGGGATGGTAGAAAAATAAGAATCAAATACTACTTTTGCAGAGTTCTAAGAATTTTGTCTGTCTTGTTAACAGCTATAGCAGTAGCTCCTAGAACTTGGCCTGATGTAGAAGATGCTCAGTAAGTATTCATACTGAGTGGATGCAGGCCAGACAATGGGGAATGGTGATTCCTTTATATAATTTTCTTCCATTTTGCTTGGCTGCCTGGGAGGGGACCAGGTAAAGTGGACAAAAAGGGAGACCCCAGGTTAGAGACTGACAAAGAGTTAGGGAGATTTAAAAGGCAACACTGATTGTATTGATTTTCAGCACGCAGCACTGAGGCTCTTAGGGTACTGGAGGCAGTTTGAGAATGAGGTTCCGAACGGGAAGACCAGTTGGTAGCCCCTACCTTGCAAGTTAAACACACTTCAGCAAGTTACTAACCTCTCTCTATCTCATTACTAAAATTAGGGTACACTTAGCTCACCATGTGATTATTAAAATCAAACGAGATAATGAATTTGAAAGCACTTTGAAGACATCAAGGTAAAAATATTGTTATTCATAAAATCAACCGAAGGAGACACCTCCATTTGCTTTAGAAGAGTAATTTTAAACATGGACCCCAGTCACAAAATTAAGGGCTGCCCTTTTTAAAGAAGAAAAAAAGCTTTCATTTTTGTTTGAATCAGAATTAGCTCCAGGCAACCTTTCTTTCAAGCAGCTCAGCAGGGAGAACATCGGACAGAAAATATTTCTCATGAAAAAAGGCTGGGGTGAATTAATTAGCACAAATTTGGTGAGTTTTTTTGACAGTGTGGATTAGTCACAACAAAGCTAATGAATTGATTTACAGCTTATGTGAGAATATTCAATTTCTTATTAAAAATGTACACGAATAGCCAAAAGTAGGTTTACAGTTGTAAGTGAAACCCAGAGTCTATTCTTGTATTATTGTTTGTTAATTACTAGAGGCCTGGTGCATGAAATTCATGCACTCAGAGTGTGTGTGTGTGTGTGTGTGTGTGGGGGGGGGGGGGGGTCCTTCAGCCCAGCCTGCATCCTCTTGCAGTCCTAGAGCTCTCAGGGGATAACCGACTGCCGGCTTAGGTCGGACATCCTTAGCACTGCTGAAGAGGTGGGAGAGGCTCCCACCACTGCTGCTGCGCTCACCACCTGTGAGCCCAGCTTCTGGCTGAGCAGCGCTACCCCTGTGGGATTGCACTGACCACCAGGGGGAAGCTCCTACATTGAACATCTTCCCCCTAGTGGTCAGGGTGCATCATAGTGACAGGTCTTTCTGCAGGTCATTCCACTGTTTGGTCAATTTGCATATTAGGCTTTAGTTATATAGAATTGTATTATTTTCTATACAAACAACTGTAAACTTATTTTGCCCACTTCTGTATTTTACAGCCCAACGAATAAATACTGTTTCCCATGACAAACATCTTTTCTAATCTTTGTGGTTATCAGGGAGCCATATCTCACAGGGCCAAGCCTCATGGTTAAATGTTATTTGACTGCTTTTCTGAAAGATTAAAACAGAAACAGAAAGGAAAAGAAACAAAGCAACAATAAAACAAGCCGCACTCATTTCTTCTTCTTGAATGAGAGTAGTCATAGAGAAGAACTGTAATTATGAAAAAAAATTGAGCCTGTACAGTTTTAAGCTTAAAGCAATTCTTTTCTGGTTGATGTCTAACAGTTCATTGTCTTAAATCACCAGAATAGAGTTTCAACTTTCTCTCTTTTATCTTGCTGAGAAGGACTATGACCCAGACACCACTTGAATTTCCAAGTAATTATGGTCAGTACGTATAATGATTTTCTTTTTAGCTTTCCCATCAAATGTCATTGCGACACATCATCTTCTTTTCACTTAACCCCCAAAATATTCAAACTATTGAGGCTTCTAACTCTAATGCCACACTTGTTAGGTTTCTTTCACACCTTTACAATGAAAACTCTGGCAGTACCGTGAACATTTTGTATATCTACTATTGTTTAAAAAATCTGTTTAATGGAATGTGTAGTTAAATGGTGAAAGAAGAAATCTTGGTGGACTTGTTCCTTTTACTTTTTGAAAACATCAATTTACAGTATTTTTGGAGTTACTTTCCTTCTTATTCAATTTAATAATTAATATTAACCCCCCCAGAACAGTCAGGACTTCTTTTATAGGATTATAGAGGCCGGTAAAGATGTTTGAGACACAGCTCTCTACTCCAGCAGTCTTCAGACCAATCAGTGAAAAGAAGCTTTACATTTGAAAAAGGGCTAGACTTGGTACAGACTATAAAGTCTATGGAAACTCATAGTAGGGGTAAATTTAAAATCTATGACAATAGCTTGTGCCAAATTCATTGACACCTTGCCAGCATTCTGAAAAGACAATTAATTAAAGAGATATATAAGGATCAATGACAAAATTTTCCTTAGTAGATTAATACTTAAAGGAAATTTAAAATACAATAACCATGAATAAAATTTTTCAGTTAAAAAGATTCTTTGAGATTGTATAGTCCAATGCTTTAATTTGAAGACAAAAACAAAGGCACAGAGAAGATTCTAACCAAAGGTCACATGGAACATCAGAGGCTCTGAAGCAAAGCTCTTTAGTTTCCCCCTGGTGTCCAGAAAGGTATTAGTGATATTTCTCTAGAAATAAATGAGAAGGGTTGTTGGTGGTACTCTCTCTCCTCACCAAGGCAATAGAAAAATCCCCCAGCTTTTGCGGAGTTCAACTCTGGTGATGCTAAATTGATGTTTTCCTATCAAATATCATTTGTAACATGTAGTTTCTTTTTTATTAAACTCAAGGTACATTGAAAATCTTGAGATATTTTTGAGATTATGGGATATATATTATGGGGTACTAAATATAACATAAATAGCACAGATATGTTGATGTGGGGTAGTTGGCATGATAGAGAGAACCCTCCCATGATGTATGTATTCCTGCTTTTAAGTCACAACACTGGTGTCCTTAAGAATGCTTTAGCTCAGTTGAGTACAAATATTAATGGACCATCAACTATGCACAATGCATGTGACCAATCAGAGCCTCAGGGAAGTCAGGGACAATAAAGGATTGTTGTGGGCTCTTAGTAGATCACATTTGCCTTTCTCTGGATCAATGCAACTATCCGTTGCATTTTGGAGTAGAAGTAGGTAGATAGCCATAAGTGGGGACAGCGAGCCAGACATCTTTGAGTCTCTCTCATCTTCACCCACATTTTACAGGTGTAATCTGCAAATACCTTACCTCAGCTGCACCAGGGTAGTCCCCCTGCATGTCCTGGGGTTTCACTGAGCTAGGTTCTTGTGGGAACCTTCCTGGCACTCACACATGCACGCATCTGGAAGTACAAGGACATTATCCCTTGGGGCATTGGTTCTCAAGAATGACACATGAGAATCACTTGGGGATGATTGAAACATACAGATTCCTGGGTCCCCCCTGAAGATGTTCTAATTGCTCTGCTTTGTAGTCTGCATCTGGAGTTTCGAAAACACTCCATGTGATTCTGAAAAGCAGCCAAAGTTGAGAATCATTGCATAGTTAGGGCCACTTGACCAATGGTAGATAGAGCTGGGTGGAAAAGTCTCAGCACCTTCTACCCAAACAGCTTACAGTACACAAATGCCTCAGCGTCCCAGTGGGATTGAGCATTAGCTCCCCACAGTGCTTATCAGTTAGATAATGCACCTTTGAACTGATTTTTCCTTGTTCCCTATTTCACTCTTCTAAGACTCCACTAATATTCTCAGGGATTAATTAAAAAGTAAACTTTCTGTACCCAGGCCTCATCTCAGGCTCTACTTTTGAGAATGAATCCAAGGTAATGTAGGCAGAAAAGCATAGAGCTTGTGGCTCTTATGGGAGCAGATGGAAGAAGTAGGTGTTTGTTCTACATGGTGAGTAGATGCAGAAGAGCTCTCTTTGCCTTGCCTCATACTGTTTCTTCTAATCTATGTTTAAACACCTCAAAGGTAGGTATTCTGAGACAATCCTATATAATAAAAGCCTAATATGCTAAATGTCTGGTCGTCCGGTTGGCTGTTCAACCAATCAAAGCATAATATGCTAATGATATGCTAAGGCTGCTCAACTGCTCACTATGATGTGCACTGACCACCAGGGGGCAGACAGTCAACCAGTCGACCAATCGCTATGACATGCACTGACCACCAGGGGGTAGATGCTATGACCGGTAGGTTAGCTTGATGGTGGGGTCCGGCCGATCAGGACTGAGCAAGATGGGCTGGATATGCCTGGAACCCTCCAGTGGTCCCTCCCTGACTGGCCAACCTACCTGCGTTCCTCCCTGGCCCCAATTGTGCACCAATGGGGTCCCTTGGCCTGGCCTGTGCCCTCTCTCCATCCAGGACCCCTTGGGAGATGTCAGAGAGCCAGTTTCGGCCTGATCCCGCAGGCCAGGCCGAGGACCCCAGTGGTGCACGAATTCGTGCACTGGGTGTTGAGTCTATTAATAATGTGATAACCTCTAAAATTATTTTTTGTTGTTGAGTCCTAGTCCTTTTAGGTAATCTATAGTGCTCTCCTAAATATTCCCTTCATTGATGAACTCATTTTAATGTATTTGTAGATTATAATTGGGATAGAAGAATGCTTTGATATTAATTTTCCCTATTTTAAATGTGCCAATTCACACCTCTTCTTTCACATTATCATCCCCAATTATACCTTCCTGTAGTCTCTTCTTCTCTTTTCCAGTCCTTCTTCTTGGGATCCTTCTCCTCATTTAGCCTAGGACAGTGGTCGGCAAACTCATTAGTCAACAGAGCCAAATATCAACAGTACAACGATTGAAATTTCTTTTGAGAGCCAAATTTTTTAAACTTAAACTATATAGGTAGGTACATTGTTATTAACTTAATTACGGTACTCCTAAGGGTTAGGAAGAGCCACACTCAAGGGGCCAAAGAGTCACATGTGGCTCGCGAGCCGCAGTTTGCCGACCATGGGCCTAGGAGATATATACTTAAAAATTACTTACATTTCAATAAGGTCTTACTTAAAAAATAAAGTTAGAATGTCTATAGTGAGTAATGTTGAAACAGTATTTATTGGAACTAAGTATATTGCATAAGAGTTTACAAAGTTATGTAGAATTCTGAGATGCAAGTGCTTAGTTTTAAGTGCTTTTTTATGTCAACTTTACTGAGACATGATTTACATATATTAAAATATACCCATTTTAAAGGTATAGCTCAATGAGTTTTGATAAGTGCATATATCTGGATAACTGGCATGACATTCAAGGTATAGAACATTTCCTGTCCCTCTAAAAGTTTTCCATGTTCCTTTGGAATTAATCACCTTGTACCCAGCCCCAGACAACCACTGACTTGTTTTATGTCAGTGTCAAGTGCTTTTGCCTATTGTATAATTTAATATGTTTGGACTTCTACAATCTGTCTCTTTTGTGTTTGGCTTCTTTTACTCAGCATAAGCTTTTGAGATTCATCCAAGTTATTTATTTTATTTTATTGTTTCTTTTATTGCTGAGTAGCTGATGCACAATTCACCTGTTGATGGACATTTGGATTGTGTCCAGTTACTAGCTGTTTTGAATATAGCTAGCTGATCTGAACATTCTTATACTAATCTTTGTGTAGAGATGTTTTTATTTTCTCGGGTAAATGACTAAGGAAGGGAGTTGCTGGGTCATATGGTGTTTTTTTTTTTTTTTCAATTGAGGGGTTCTTTTATTTTATTTTTTAAAATTGTTTTATTGCTTAAAGTATACAAAGAGTATTATATATGTCTTCTTTTTTTTTTTCTCCCCTTGACCTTCCCCTACCCTCCCATACCCACTATATGGTGTTTTTAACTTAATGAGGAACTACCAAACTATGTTTCAAAGTAGTGCTGACGTTTTGCTCTGCCACCTGCAAAGTATGCATTTTCCAATTGTTCCATATCCTCACCCAAACTTAATATTTGTAGTCTTTTAATTTTAATTATTCTTGTCAGCGTGAAGTTGAATTTCCTCACAGTTTAAATATAAATTTCCCTAATGACTGATGATATGGAGAATCTTCCATGTGGTGATTGGCCATTTGTATATCCCTTTGGGTGTAGTGTCTGTTCAAGTCCTTTGGCCATGTTTTACTTATTGTCTTTAAGGAATTTGTATCATCTAAATAGTTGCATTTATTGTCATAAAGTTGTTCATAATATTCCTTATTAGCTCACTAAAGTCTATAACATCACTGATGATGTTCTATTTTTTAAAAAATCCTCACCCAAGGATATGTTTATTGATTTTAGAGAGAGAGAAAGGGAGAGAGAGATTGATCGGTTGCTTCCTGTACATGCACCAACTGTTGATGGAACCTACAACCTAGGTATGTGCCCTGACCGGGAATCCAACCATAACCTTTTGGTGTATGGGACTGCGTTCCAACCAACTGAGCCATCCAGCCAGGGCTGACATCCTTTTTTTTATTCCTGAGTTGATAACTTGTGCCTTCTTTCTGTTTTTTTTTTTCTTGATTGGTCTGACTAAAGGTTTGCAATTTTATTCATCTTTTAAAAGAAGCAGCTTTTGGTTTCATTGATTTTTCTCTATTCTTTTGTTTTCTATATCATTGTTGTTTTCCCCCCTATCTTTATTCTCCTTTCTTCTACTTACTTTGGGTTTAATTTGTTCCCTTTTTTCTAGTTTTCTTTTTAAAGATGATGACTTAGATAGTTGATTTTAGACCTTTGTCTTGTAATATAGGTATCTAAAAATGTACATATCACGTTAAGCACTGTTTTACCACATTCCACAAATTTTGAAATGTTCTGATTTTATTATTATAGGGCTAAGAATATTTTCTAGCTTATAATTTTTTTTTGCTCTGTCCCATAGGTTATTTAAAAATGTGTTGCTTATTTTTCAAATATTTAGAAAATTTTAAATAAATAAAAAAATTTTTAATTTAATTCCAGTCAGAGAACTAACTATATGATACCAATTATTTGTTGTTGTTAATCTTTACCTGAGGATATTTTCCCAATGATTTTTAAAGAAAGGGAGAGGCAGAGAGAGAGAAACATCCATTTGAGGAGACACATCGATTGGTTGCCTTCACATGCACCCCAACCAGGGCCAGGGATTGAGCTCACAACCAGGGTATGCGCCCTGGGTCAGAATCAAACCCAGGATAGTTCAGTCCTTGGGCCAACTCTCTATCCACTAAACCAAACCAGCTAGGGCATGATACCAATTCTTTAAAGTTTATTGATATTTAAGTGCCAGCATTTGGCTCATCTTTGTGAATGTACCATGTGTAGTTGAAAAAAATGTGTATTGTGCTGACGATTGGTCAAGTTATTTTATAGCATTGAATTTTCATTATTATTAATTTTCAGCCTACTTCTGTGAAAGAAGTGTTGAAATTTCTATTTCTCCTTTCAGTTCTATTAGTTTTTGCTTCATGTATTTTAAAGTTATTTTATTGTATACATATTTAGGATTGTTAATCTTCTTAATGAATTGATCCTTTGTCATGAAATTTCCTTTTTTTTTGTCTCAGATATTTCTTTTCCTAAAGTCAACTTTTCCTGATGTTAATAATATAATTCCTATTTTTTATTATTAGTGATTATATCATACATCTATTTTCATCCTTTTAATCTACTTCATATTTAAAGTGGTTTTTTTTGTAGATAGCATATCATAGGTTTTTGCATCTTTATCTAATCTGATCATCTCTAATTTTTAATTAGAGTTCATTATATTTAATATAAATTCAATAAAGTTGGCTCCAAGTCTACTGTTTGCTAGTTGTTTTCTGTTTCTCCATCTGTTCTTGGTTGTTTTGTTCCTCTTTTCCTTTTGAGTTGTTTTCATATTACATTTTATAACAACTATTGGCTTATTAGTTGTAACTTTTTTAGTGATTGTTGAAGGTTTACAATATGTACCTTTAAGTTTCATAGTTTACCCTCAAGTAATACTATACCACTTCACAAAGTAGGTAAAAATCTTAGAAAAGTATACAGGCATTCCTACTTTTTATGGTCCTGGTATACATGCATTTCAGTTATGGTTTAGTCAGATAATACCATTTCCCCAACAACACAGTTCAAATTTCACTTACCACAGTGTATTAACTCTGAATAATTGTATAAAGTACAAATTTGATGCTTGTCTTTAAAACACAAATCAGCACAATTAACAGATGTGCATCATGGCTTCTTTAGATGCGCACATTGTTTCTTTCAAAGTCTGTTGGTGATTAGCCACCATGCATCTGTTATTTCTTTCAAACACAAACAGCCAGTGTATAGTTATGTTGACTGCTCATCTCCCAGTTATAAGCTCATACAATTTAACTTTTAAAGTAGTGCTACTGTTGGGTAATGGTTCAGGTCACCTTTATGCATTTGGAAACTTCCAAGAAAATGTGATAATTTGCTTTTTACTAACATACACATAATCTTCAATCCGCCCAATGGTCCAAGGAATCATTTGGACTTTTAAAGCCTACTATCTTAGATTGACTTTTCCACAGGCTATTGATGCTACAATGGAAGATCATACCATTTTTTAAGCTGAGCATGGAAGAAATATTACTGAAAGAATGCAATTGATTCAGGCATCATGGGAGGAAGGAACAATGACTAGTATGTATGTAATGTGGCAGAAACTTTTATTGAACTGTGAAAATAACATGCAGAATTCAAATAGGATGTTAATGGAGTTATTGGAGCAATAGCTGACCATGGAATCGTTGACCCCACCATCTGGGAGAAACTTAGTGAAAGTGGGCTTATTGACATAATGAGGAAAAAAGACTCTCGCAAAAAGAAGATATGCCCAAAGAAGTGCTGTCAGCTAAAACTTTACATTAAAGGAAATCTTGACGATATTTCACAATAGTAAAAGCACAAAAATGGAAATGTTGGAAGCTGATGCAGACTTTATAAAAGAGTTTGACTGTTTTCCAATGCATTGAAAAGATGCTTGCTTCATATGGTAGGTTATACTTGGAGAAGAAGATGGAAGCACGGTTCAATCTACTCTTGAAGTTTTCTCTGCAAAGAAATGAATCACTTCAGTCCTTAATGTTTCTACTGGTTTAAATTATAGCGGACTACATAAATATTAGTTTCACCATTTTATTCATTTTCCTATACATCTAGGTAACTGACATTAAGAGAGGTATAACTGTTCTGACAGTGTTTTGAAAAGTCACGCAACACTTGTAATCGTTTTTGTTGATTAGCAAGGTCAGTTTGTGTGGTGTTAGCTTGCATGGTCATTTTAACAGTCTTTCATGACCATACAAAGTGAGGACTTCCTATGCTTCCAACTCTCCTATTTCTTTGTGCTGTCTTTGGCTGTTTTAATTGCTAAAACGAAATGACACAGACCAGGTAGATTACAAATAGCAGAAATTTATTGCTAACAGTTCTGAAGTCTGAGTTTAGGGTGCCAGCTTGGATGGGTGAGGGTCCTGTTTTGAGTTGCAGACTTCTCATTGTAGCCTCATAGGATGGAAGGGGCTAGGGAGCCATATGGGATCTCATACAAGAGCACCAAACCCATTCATAAGGGCTGTATCCTCATGACCCAATTACCTCCCCAACGTCCCAATTCCTAATATCATTATTTTTGAGTTAGGATTTCAACAGATGAATTTAGAAAGGAAACAAATATTTAGACCACAGCAATGCTATTATCCAACATTCTACATCAAAATATTAATTTTCATAATACATTGGTATTACTTTTGCCTAAAACATCCAATTATCTTTTGAATAAATTAAAAAATGTGAGAAAAATAGTCTCATACTTATCCGCACATTTACCAATTCTTTATTCCCTAGCATAGATTCAAGTTTCCATCTGGTATCATTTTCTTTCACCCTGAAGACATTCTATAATATTTCTTACAATTTAGGTCTTCTAGTGATGAATTTTCTCAAGCATTTTAGTTGTCTGAGAAAACTTTATTGAACCTTCATTTTGAATGTAAATTTTATTGTTTATAGAATTCTAATATGACAGTTTTCTTTAGCACAATGTTTTCTTTTACATATGTTGTTTTATTGTCTTTCACTGTTTCTGATGAAAAGACTGTAGTATATATTTATATTGGTATCTATATCTATATCTATATCTATATCTATATCTATATCTATATGGTTCCTTTGTGTACAATATATGTTTTTTTCTATGGTTGCTTTTAAGACTTTCTCATTATCACTGTTTTAATTAATGTGATCACAATGTGCATTTTTCAGATAAACTTTTTATTAGAGTATAGTATGCATACATAAAAATAAACAAGTCAAAACATACAGATTGATGAATTATCACCAAGTGAACATGTCCCTGTTACCACAATCCAGATCAAGATATAAAACTCACCTGCACTGTAGAGGTTCATTGAAGTCCCCTTCCAGTCACCGCTGCTGCGATCCACCTCAAAGAAAGTGCTCTCCTGGCTTCATGCACTGCTGGTTGGTTTTGCCAGAGTTTAAATTTTACAAAACTGAAATTATATTGCACATTTTACTTGTGGCTAGATTATTTTACTCTACATTATGTTTGTGAGATTTAATACATAAATATGTATTATTTTACATAATAAATATGTAAAAATAGTTTTTCATATTTATTACTGTTGTACAAATATCCTCACACATATTTATCATTAAATTGTTGATGGTTTTTTCAGTTGCTTCCATTTTTTACTTCAAATGGAATCCAATCAGGCTATTAAGATTCACGTACATGACTTTGGGTACACATATATATTAATTTCTGTTGTATATGTTCTCAGAATTGAAATTGCTGGACCATAAGGTATGAGAAGGTTTAATTTTAATATTGACAAAAAATATTGAAAATGGTTGCACCAATTTGGTTTTCTCCAGTAGTATATGACTATTCCAGTTGTTCCACACCCTTGCAAACACTTGGTATCTTCAGTAAGTTTTTGTTACGTTGTTGGGCGTACACTGTCATGCTAATGATTTTTTGGACTTCTCTGAAGACTGAGATTGAACCTCACTCTGCTCTAATGAGTGCACATGCTTTTCCTAACTTTGAACCTCTATTCTTCCTGGACTGTATCTGGTTTCATTTTAGCAACCTTGGGTCACTCCCGTAATATTTTAAGAAGTTTAAGCCAGATATTAATGTCTCAATCACTGTTCATAGCACTACACTTTCCCTCTCATCTTCCTTTCTATTTCTTGAAGGTTATTCCTAACTCCTCTATGACTTTGTATGTTTTCATGTCCAGGAAGGGCAGGCAGCAGGGAACGAGGGCAGTTTACTGATATGGGTGAGAGCATCCTGACAGTCAAGGGTGGTTGGGCAGCTGTTTCATTTTTATGCCACCAGAGACTCTGGAAGTGCAGGTAGGTAGCTCTGTGAGCCTCAGTGGACAGATTTCAGAGCCTTATAAAAGGTATAGCTCCGAGCTCCATCTCTCTTACCAGTAACAGGCAGTTCTATCTATCTATCCTCCATGAAAGTCCTATGGCCCTCACTGAAGCCCTTTGATGAGGGAGACTAATCTACCACTTGTGTCCCAGATGTCTTCCGGGGCTATTCTGGGCCCGCCAATGATCTGAGATTCTCTGACACACCAACCTTTACTCTTTGGGATCCAGGCGTGATCCAAATTTCAAAGACCTTTTGAGTGTGCTGGCCTTATACTCCCCACCTCTCGTACCATCACACAAATGAGATGAAAGGTCAGAGGGCTATTTTCCGGCTTTCTGAATGCTCTCTTTCAATCTCTCTTTGTCCCTTATATCTTTCTGTGGTGGGTGAACGTCTAAACCAATTCAGTCTGGCCCTGATATAGTGTGGGAGAGTCTGGCACTAGAAATATAGCTCTCTTTGAACTAGGCAGCTAAAAGATTATCTCTTCGATTTGAGCTGTCAGTCGTCTCCCTAATATTTCTCTTCCATAGCTCAGCCCTGAGCCTGGGGGTTGGGGGTCGGGGGACTAGGAGTTGCTCTGCACTCTGGTGTGAACTTTGGCTCACTTTTGGCCCTTCAAGGTCTCTTTCTATTGCATAATTTTCCCACTTCGACTCTATTGCCAAGTGCCTGATTTCTATATATTCCCCACTTATATTGCCAAGGAAGAACACCTCACTGGCTCATTTATGGCTGTTTGTGCAGAACTTTTAATATCAGGTTATCGCCCAGGCTGCTGGTGCCTCTGTGGATTGGCTGATGTTCTATTCTGTTGTGGCCGAAGTGAGGAGGGAGCCAGGTAGCCCACAAGGAAATTAGAGCCCATGAGTCCAGCTGGGTTTTTGTGTCCTGGGACTGCTCTGACCCGCCATCTATAGCATGTCTCCTGTGCAGTGTTTCCCGCGGCAGTGATGGGTTTGCATTGCCTTTTGCATCTTGTGACCAAGCGTATGAGGACTCAAAATCCGGGGGTTAGGAGTGCAGTGTGAGAGACTCTGGCTGGGTGTTTCTCCGCGTGAAACTAAGAAAAACACAGCCGAGGAGACGGCATGCCACTGCTTTTATTCTGTTTCCGCATAAGTCTGCCTGGGTGACCAGAACAGATGGGAAAGAGGCAAGGGGGTGCGCAGTAATTCTGCTCCTTGACCTCCTAGAGATTTGAGCCTTATAGCGAGAGAGCTATCATCTCACTACCTTTCCTCCCAGTTTCCTCATATGGTGAGGTCAGGTAGAGTTTACCAGATGGGTTCATGAGTATATTGTCTCTATATACATATTTTTAAAAATACATTTTTATTGATTTCCGAGGGAAGGGAGAGGGAGAGAGACAGAAACATCAATGATGAGAGAGAATCATTGATTGGCTGCCTCCTGCACAACCCCTACTGGGGATTGAGCCAGCAATCCAGGCATATGCCTTGACTGGAATTGAACCCAGGACCCTTCAGTCCACAGGTTAATGCTCTCTCCACTGAGCCAAACCAGCTGGGGCATATTACCTATATTTTTGAATAAGCTTATGTCCTGGCTGCAGACAAATTATAACTTTCAATTTTAGCAGCTGGTTAAGAATTTTTTTAATGAACTTGATAACACCAAACTCAATGTCTTTTCATAGCACTGTCAGAGATTACTTGTATTGCTTTTATCTTTTGATTATTTATGGGCATCCTAGATATTTAGCACCATGTTATGTGTTTTTTCCCCCTAGAATTGCTTGATAAGAATATTAAAGTTGACATTATTATGATCACAAGTATAAACAGATATATAAAGAAGTTGCCATGGATTATTGCAAAGTGGCTATTAGTCATGATGTGTAAGCTAATGAGGGTGCAATTAATACTTGTGTAAAGAAGTAGGATAATGTCAGCCCAGAAACTACAGTTTAGGAAGGTATTTGGATTATTGAAAGAAGTGAATTTTCGTGAGCAGAATGGTAAATCATTTTTGTGCATCTTGGTGGAAAAATTAGGCTACTTTTCAGCACGATCCAGTTCCTAGCATTATCCTCACAAGGTCTTTGAGATAACACAGCAGTCACAGTTGCTAATAGGCCTCATGTCTACTAAATTTGTTAGCAATTTATCTTGCTACACTGATAGAAAAAGCTTCAAGAATACTTAGCAAAGTGCATTAGCCTCCTGTGCTAGATTTAATTATTTATTAGACTTTGCAGTGGGCCCATACCCATATTAAAATTGAAATTAGGGGTCTAATCAGACTCCACATAGAGCTGACAAATGCCAATATTGGGGATGTTGGAGATGGTCCACTTCATTCAATTTGTAAAAAAGAAATGAGACTCAGGGAAAGGGAGTGCGTTAGTGAAGGTTATTCATCAGGTTTGAGGCAGAAATAATATAATAATCTCAGCTCTCCTGCTTCTCAGTTCTAGGATTTTCCCCACAACACTGGGCTATTTTGTTGCCAATTCCTTTATTTTGCTTTCTAGCCTATGCATTTTGCCATTGCAGTCTTATTAAGAGTCTGTCCTTCACCCCAAATGTTTAAATTTCTGACCATTATTGTCTCTGTAAATAAATCAATGCTACTTGTTTTTGGAAGAAGAACTACTTTGCTCATCCTGTGTGTTCCTCCTTTGGTCTCACATTACCGTCTCGCTCACAACCATTCTCTCACCAGATGTGTGGTCTTTCCTCCCACACCAAGCGATCCTGTGACACCAGCTACGTGTCCGTCTGCTCCCGTTTATTCCATTCTAACACTGTCTACCTGGAGATAGTGTCAAATCCCACAGGCTAAGGGCTCAGTCCCACAAGACTGACCGTTCCCAACCTTTTAGATGCCAATCGCCTGTCTGAATTGTTATCTTTGCTTCTGAGAACATCAGCTACAAATTGAGGTTCCTGTGATGGTCTCCTCAGATTCCATTATTTGCTAGAACAGCTCATGGAACTCAGGGGAACACTTATGATTATCAGTTCATTATATAACACAGGAGATGATAAATACACACAATCAGCTAGATGAAGAGGACGAGGTCTGGGAGAGTCCTGAGCCCAGGCACTCTGTCCCTGTGGAGTTGGGGTGTGTTATTCTCCTGGTACTTGGATGTGTTCACCAACCTGGAAGCTCCCCAGACCCCATGCTGTTGGGATTTTTATGGGAGTTTCCTCACATAGGCATGGCCAACTGTGAACCCTATTTCTAGCCACTCTCCAGTCTCAAGAGAGTTGTGGGGGGGGGGGGTAGCTAGAAATTTCAGTCTCTTTTCTAACCATGGCTTGGTCTTTCTGGTGGCCAGCCCTCATTCAGGAGGCCACCAAGAGTCACCTCATTAGAACAAAAGACACTGTTTTCACGCAGGAAATTGTAAGGAATGTAGGAGCTGTGTGTCAGGGATGGGGTAAAAGACCAAATATTGAACCAAAGGATGATCCCCGTGCTCTTATCACTGAGGAAATTGCTGGGGATTTAGGAGCTTTGTGCCTGTGCCAGGAACTGGCGGCAGAGACTTCATTTCACAGTTATAAATAATCATTCTATTATTTTGCATTGTCTTTTAGTTTAGTATGAAGTTAGCAATGAAAGTTATGGGCCTTCGGAACATAACTGTAGCTCGTCTTCTAGGGCACAGCGGAAGGATGCTAAATGATAGCTATACTGTGAGTGAACAGACGGTGACCCTCTGATGGACTGTTGCATAATATGACATTATTGAGCAGGTCCATCAACCCTCATTTCTTTTCTTTTTGAAAAGGATGGATGTTAGGTCTTACCATACTTATATTTTAAACTTTATTTTGAAATAATTAATAGGTTTATAAAAACTTGGCAATAAAAAATGTAAAGGGATGCTTTATGTATTTTTGATTCATTTTCTCCCAGAGCTGACAAATTACATAACTATAGAACAATATCAAAACCCAGAAAATGACATTGGTTCAATCTACAGAGCTTATTCAGATCTCAATGTGTGTGTGTGTGGTATAGTTCTATACCATTTTATCACATGTAGATTTGTGTCACCACCACTGAGTCCAAGTAAAGAACTATGCCATCACTGCGGGCTCCCGCATGCTATCCCTTGGTAGCCACATCTACTCCCTTCCCATGTAGCTCTTACCCTTGGCAATCACTCTCTGCTCTCTCCATCTCTAAAATTTTATTGCAAGAATTCATATAAAGAGAATCATACAGTATTTTATGTTCTTTAAATGGAAGGAACAAGTCACAGTGATTTTTGTTAGCTCTGCAAAATATTTTTGTTTCAAGTCCTGCCTTGAAAAATGTGCCTGGTTTCCCTCCTCCCCCCTCCCCCCGCCCCAACCTCCCTTTTTTGGTATCAGGAGAGAAAATCAGTAAGATGCAAAACAACATTCCATTTTTTTCTCCCTTGAAACATTTGTTGTTCCATTTTTCTCTTTCTCTCTGTTTTTCATCACACAGAAAGTACTGCTAAGAAAGCTTAGTCTTTAATAAAAACCCAGATTAACTTTTTTTAAAAAAATTATCTTATATGCATTCCTTTCTGGGACTTTATAATAGTTTATCAAAATGGAAATAGATATTCATAAAACAAAATACAAAATGAGCTTGCTCCACTCATGCATCATTTCTGAGAAAGTGCCCCCTCTTCCTAATGTCTGTGATTATACTTTATATTAACTTCCTTTTTATTCAAATTCTGCAATTTTTATGAGTTTCTGTAACTAGGGTAATGAAATGTGACACCAAGTGATTGGTCACCAATTTCAATGGATATGAATGATGACTACCAGGAAGTTACCTATATAGCTACTGTGCTATATTTAGGATCTTACTAGCTTTGCTGAGTTACAAAGGATTACCTAAGTACTAAATGTAAACTTATTGATGCATATAGGAAGCCATTTGCATTAATATAATTAAGAGACCCTACCTAACCTCGATGAAAGTAACAGAGGACAGAGTCCTTATTTTAAAGTAAATGAACTACTGGGAGTAATTACGATTAGTCAAACCATAATTGGATTTAATGAGACTGAATAGAAACCAATTAGACATAATTGGACGTTAAGCAAAAGTCAATTAAATCCTTATAATTTTAACTTTATAAAAGTTATTGAATTAAATTACCAGGATTAATTAGCAAAGGAAATAAAGCCATGAAGTATATTTCCAGGAAATTGGTATATTTTTGAGGGAAAGATATTGTTTCACTTAAAGATTAGAGTTCAGTGAAAATCCTTTTAGTCAATTTTGAAGCCTTAGTAGTTAAATAATTTCAAGTGAAGTAATTATGCCAATTTATAGTTTTATCTGAAGTTGTTTAAAGAATGAAGAAGTAGACTTATTTGATAGACTAAAATAGCATGTCCATAAATCTCAGTGAATTCAGGAGGTTTGGAATAAGGATATGGTTGCTTTGATTCAATGCTCACTTCAGGGCACGTTTCGTTGTGTGCGAATTACAGTTGACCTGTTGTAGAAATGGCGGGATTGAAAACACAGTCACCACTTTTCTCTTTAGAGACTCGCTCTGGGAAGCAGGCCTTATTCCTACCGCACTGCCATCACCCTCATCCCCCATCACACTACAGGCCCGCAGTCCACTTTTATTCCTAACGTAAGTGAGGTTCTGTGCAACTGGTCACCTGGGAACACAACACTAATAAACTGTGGTTACCAAAACAGTCTCCTCACAGCAGAGCCAAGGTCATCAGAGGGCTGTGATGGCTGCTTTCTCCATGATGCTTCAATGACCTTCAGAAGGGTCTCCGGACAGGTACTGACTTCACAATGTGATGGAATAAGATTGCAGTTTTGATTCAGTGCTGAATTAACTTTTTGTACTTTTGTAGGAAATTACCCATTTCATCCATGTTTTAAATTTTATTGCTGCAAAGTTATTTATCATATTATTACCTTATAAATCTCTGCTATATCTACAGATATATTTCCTGTTTCATTCCTATTATAGTTCATGTCTCCTCTCTTTTTCTTTTCTTAACTCAACTTTCAGAGGATTGATTATTTTATTAACCTTTTCAATGAAACAACATTGGGTTTTGTTGATCCTTTCCATTGAATCTTTTTCTCTTTTGATTAATTTTTGCTTTTTTTATTATTTTCCTCCTTCCCATTTCTTAGATTTCTTCTTTTCCCCCTCACTTCTTACCTGCGATGCTGCATTCTTTATTATATTTTTACTGAGGTAAAAAATGCATAACATAAAAATTATCATCTTAACCATTTTTAAGTATAGTAGTGGCAACTGTATGCACATTATTATACAACAGATCTCTAGGACTTCTTTTTCTTGCAAAACAAAGTTTACATCCATATAAGAAGCCTTTTCTTCCTCCCTCCAGTCCCTGACAACTATCATTCTACTTTCTGTTTCTCAGACTGTGACTACTAAAAAAAAAGGAGTGTGACTACTTTAGATTACATATCCCATACTGTCATTCATATAGTATGATCTTTTTGTGAATGACATTTCACTTAGCGTAATGTCATCAAGCTTCATCCACATTGTAGCATATGACAGGATATAATTATTTTTTAAGATTGAATAATTATCTCTTGTATATAGACACCAGATTTTTCCTATCCATTTATCTGTCGATATGTGTCTACCTTTTGGCTAGTGTGAATTCTGCTGTGATGAACATGCTTTAAGATCCTGATTTAAATTCCTTTGGGTATATACCTGAAGTGGGATTGCTGGATCATTAATTTTTAACTTTTAATTTTCTAATCTGAAATTTAATAGTTTAGTTTTCCGAGACATTCATTGCATTCCTAAATTTTGATATGTAGAATTTTTGTTATTTTTCTAAATATGTTATATTTTCATTATTATTTCTACTTTAACCCATTGGTAATTTTATTGTTTGACAATTTCCAAATGTACTTTATTATACAGAACCTGTTACTAATTTTTAATGTAATTGAATTTGGTTAAACTACATTTTTCTGCATGATATTGATTATTTGAAATTTATTGAGATTAACTTAATAAACTCTTTCATAATTTTATGCTTTACGATGCATGCATATGTCCATTTTCCTCTTTAATTCTGTCAAGTTTTGTTTCTATATTTGAAACTATACTTTTAGTTGCATATAAGTTTATAATTGTCATGTCTTTTTGGATAATTGGAACTTTTATAGTTAATTAGTGACCATTTTTATCGTTCATCATACTTTTACCTTTGAATCTATTTTATCAGATGTTAACATTGTTATATGTTTTCTTCTAGTTAATATTAATATTTTTGTGGTAACTTTCTATCTTTTAGTTTTAATCTTTATCATAATGTTTTCTTTAAAGACTTTTTTTTTTTGTTTTTATTACAGTTTTAGGTTTACAATAAAATTGAGGAGTTGGTAGAGAGATTACCCATACACTCCCTCCTGCTATGTATGCATAACCTCCCCCATTATCAACATCACTTATCAGAATGGTACTTTTTTCTTTTTTTACACCGAGGATGAACCTACAGAGTTACATCATAATTGTCCAAAATCTATAGTTTATTTTAGGACTTATTCTTGGTGTTATATGTCCTATGGGTTTGGACAAAAGCATAATGACATATCTATCATTATAATATCATACAAAATATTGGTCACTGCCCTAAAAATATTCTGTGCTTTGCCTACTCATTCCCTCCACCGCTTTTTCTTCCTAGCAACTACGGATTTTTTTTTATTGTCTCCATAGTCTTGCCTTTTCCAGAATGCCATAAAGCGGGAATTATATAATATATAGCCTATTTTTAGGTTGGCTTCTTTCACATAGAAATGTTCACTTAAGTTTCCTCCATACCTTTCCTTGGCTTGATAGTTCATTCCTTTTTTTGTGTGGATACCATTGTGTGGATGGACCACAGTCTGTTTATCCATCTACCCACTGAAGGGCAATTTGGTTGCTTCCAAGTTTTGGTAATTACGAATAAAGCTGTAATAAGCATCTGTGTGCAGATTTTTGCATGGGCATAAGTTGTCATTGCCTTTGGGAAAATACCAAGGAGTATGTTTGCATGGTAAGAGTATGTTTAGTTTTGTAAGAAACCACCAAACTCTCTTCCAAAGTGGCTGCATCATTTTGCTTTTCCACCAGTAATGTCTGGGAGTTATTGTTGCTCCACATCCTTGTCAGCATTTAGTGCTGTCTGTTCTGGATTTTTGCCATTCTAACAGTGTGTAGTAATATCTCATTGTTGTTTTAATTTGTATTTCCCTGATGACATATGATGTGGAGCATCTTTTCATGTGCTTATTGCCATTTGTATATCTTATTTGGTAAGGTGTCTGTTAAGGTCTTTGGTACGGTTCTTAATTAGGTTGCTTGTTTTGTTATTGTTGAATTTTAAGAATTTTTTTTAAAATATATTTTTATTGATTTTTTTACAGAGAGGAAGGGAGAGAGATAGCAAGTTAGAAACATCGATGAGAGAGAAACATCTATCAGCTGCCTCCTACACATCTCCCACTGGGGATGTGCCCGCAACCCAGGTACATGCCCTTGACCGGAATCGAACCCGGGACCTTTCGGTCCGCAGGCCGACGCTCCATCCACTGAGCCAAACCGGTTTCGGCAAGAATTTTTTGCTTAGATCATCATGTTTTAAGTTGGTTCTTTTAAATCATATGTAGCTGGATTTAGCTTTTGAGTATAGTCTCATTATTTGTGTTTAAATGACCGGGTTCAGCCATTTAGATTGATGGTGATTATTGACAGTTAGATTTATTATACTCTCTTATTTAGGTGCTTTCTTTTGCCTCAATGTTTTATGCTTCTCCATGCCCCCCACCTCTCCTGACTTCTATTGGACTGGTGGAATTAAAAAAAAAAATTCTTGATCTCTTTCTACTTCTATGTAAGGAAATAAGCTAACATGAGCCTGAGTTATCAGAACCAACAAATACGTTCTGTGTTGCAGTTCTGATTTGTGGATGCTTGCTCAGCTGTTCTGAATTGGTGAGAAGCCTGATGTCCCCGTTGTGAGTGTGTCACTCAAGAGAAGTTTTATATTTGTTTCAGCATGGTGTTCCCAAACATTCCCTATCAGGGATTTCTTCACCATTCTTTCCTGGCTTCGGTTTTCTCAGACCCTGCTGAGGTATAAATTCAAAATCTCAATCTGTTTCAGGGTAGGGTTCTGGTTTTTCATTCTCAAGAGGATTTTTTTCTTTCTTTAGGGTTCAGATTGAGGTGGACAAGCCCCCCTTCTAGCTCTCTACTGTCACCAGAAGCTTTTATTTCCTGATTCATGAGCTCTGCATCTATGCAGGAGTCTCACTTCCAATTGTCTATCTTGCAAGAGTCCAAAGCCTTGTCTTCTGTCCCCTGTGCAGCCTTGGGATCCCAGTTTCTAGAGTCTTGGCATTAACAAATGTTCCCAGAACAGTCATGGTTTCTGTGTTCATTGACCATCTGGGTTTTCTGCTTTGTCTTATGGTGGTTACCCCTTGGATATTTCTCTCACTCTCGTGGAAACACAACTATGCATTTAAATGGATGTTTGTTGTATTTTATCTGCTTTTCTATGTGTTTTGCAGTGAGGGCTTTATAAAATACCTAGCCAACTTACTGTTGAAAGAGGTTTGTTTTAATGTACCTTGGAAATACCCATTTCCATACAAATACTGTTTGTTTAAAAGCCATTCTTGCCTTTTAACACTGGGGGCTCTCAAGAGCTCCTGCTGAGCCACATGGTAATCTGTTCTAGGTGTACCATGTTCTCTTACACACCTGTACTTTGTTGAATGAGTTTTGTAGTTTTGATTGTTCCTTACGGAATATTGTCTTCTATTACCATCAGCACACATCAGTGTGACTCTTGCTGTCATTTATGTGACATTGGAATCAGCCTTAATTCCATGCTGTTATAAGGTAGGACATAAAGATGATGAGATCTTAATGGCCTTAATTAGGTAACATATCTAGTGTTCTAAAGCAATTCTACATGCTGTAGACAACTTCTGCATGACCCGAGGTGACCAAAAGGCTCAGGAGAGCAAAAGAAACAGTTTCCTATGGGTGATTTATTTGGTTCATTACTTCTCCTTATTTCTGTAGTTCAGTCCATTTATTCTTTTGCAGGAACAACTTCTCTTCCCTCACTCCAATCATAAATCTCTGACCCTTTAAGGATAGGCACATGAGTCAATATTGGCCAATGACAGAACGCCACATCCCTGGCCAAGGATATGTCTGAGAGTGAGTAGGTGATTCAGTTGGACCAAACACAGGAGGAAGCAAATTAAGAGAACCATTTCCTCTCAGCTTAGAAAGATGTTAGCAGAGAGCCTTTGGATTTATGTCTCCTGCTGTAGGGGAAGAAGTGGGTTTGAGGTTGAAGATGATAAAGCCAATATAACAAGAAAGGGGGAATGAAAGACCTAGAGATACGAAGTCCTAGCCCCCTTTCAGGCCCTGGCCCTAGCTCGAGGTCCAGCTTTGCCCACAATCTCCCTGGAGTTTGGTTAGGGGAGCTGCCAATTCCTTTTTTGAGATGGCTGATTTTGGCTCTCTGTCTCTTCCAATCAAGAGTCCTGATTCCTTATCTTCTTTATCAAAAAAGTATTTTCTAAGTACATCATTACTCATGGACATGGTTTTGGTGCCAAACAAAGTTATTTACAAAGATATTATCTCTGTATTTTCGTGGTTTACATTCTAGGAATTATGAGTTTGGCATCCTTTTTCTAGAACTGCAAAGCTCAATAAGTCTTTAAAACCTCACCTTTTAAGTACATAGTTTAAAATTAAATTAATAACGAAAGCCATCTATTTTTCCGGGAGGTTCAGACCTATTCCACTTGCGTGCTAGGCATTTGTGTGTGCATAGCTCTTGGTGTCAAGGTGAAATTGTTCTCTTCTCTAACACATAGGAAAATGTATGCATGAAAACTCTCAGCATAATTAGTTATCCTTCCAGGCCCCTGGGCATTGGAGATTGGTTATCTTTTCACTCAACTGACAATTGATCCATTGTTTGCACTAGATAATCTGGCTTTGTTCAAGCACAATGCTGTTTGTATTTTTAATTCCAAATCTTACTTCATTATGAACAACTTTTTACACTGTCCTCTGGGAAAATGCTAATGCTGCTTGTTTATATAGGAAGTAAAGTTAAAGAGTCAGTGTTGACATTTTGGTTTGCTTTCACAGGCCAAAAAAAAAAAAAAAAAAAAAAAAGTAGCACAGTATTTATATGTTGAAGTTTCTTTTACTTTTCTTCTCTTTTTCTTTCTTATTCTTTATTGATTAAAGTATTACATATGTCTCCTTTTTCCTCCATTGACCTCTCCCTGGCCATCCCCACTCCCCAGCTCATGCCCTCTCTCCTCCTTCCCCCGTCCCCACTGTCTGTGTCCATTGGTTATGCTTATATGCATGCATACAAGTCCTTTGGTTGATCTCTTACTCCCCCCCGCCCCCCCCAACCTCGGCCTTCCCTCTGAGGTTTGATGGTTTGTTCAATGTTTCTCTGACTCTATTTTTTTTTCATCACTTTATGTTGTTCATTATATTCCACAAATGAGAGATACCTATCTTTCTCTGACTGGCTTATTTTGTTTAGCATAATGCTTTCCATGTCCACCCATGCTGTTTCAAATGGTAAGATTTCTTTTTTACCGCAGCGTAGTATTCCATTGTGTAGATGTACCACATCATCTGCTGATGGGCACTTAGGCTGTTTCCAAATCTTAGCTATTGTAAATTGTGCTGCTATGAACATAGGGGTGCATATATCCTTTCTGATTGGTATTTCTGCAGCAGAAGCGGGAGAGGCTCCCACCACCGCCACTGCACTCGCCACTACTTGGCTTCTGGCTGAGCAGTTCTCCCCCTGTGGGAGAGCACTGACCACCAGAGAGCAGATCCTGCGTTGAGTGTCTGTCCCCTGGTGGTCACTGTGCGTCATAGCAACCAGACATTCCACCGTTCAGCTGATTTGCATATTAGCCTTTTATTATATAGGATTATTATTTTGCAATTGTTCCCCGTAGGTATATTTCTCTAGAAAGCTTTATAGGAAAGAGTAGAGACTGGGGCAGAGAGAATTACTTATTTGACCTATATAATCTTTATTTTCTTACCAGTGGCCTGGTGCACAAAATTTGTGAAAATTAAAAGGGAATTAATTAGAGGAAATATTTTAATATTGCTATTTGCCCTTTCTCTATAATACAAGTGTCAGAGATGAAAGAAAATTAGTAAAATGTATATGAAAATCTCCCTCCTGTCAGAGTCTGGGGCACGCCACGGGACCCAGGGTCAAGTTCCCGCCCACCTGCACGAGCCTCGAAATTGTGCCAGACTGAGACTCGGCTGGCCCCACTCCCATTGGGCGAGACCCAGATCCGGCTGGCCTCACCCCCGTCTAGGCCCCGCCAGGCAGGAGGCACACCCTCAGGTCCCCTGTCAAGCCCTGCCTGGGCGGGGGGCGTGGCCTCAGGTCCCCTGGCCCAGCACTGGGTGGGGGCACGGCCTCAGGTCCCCTGCCCCGGCCTGGTGCCACACAGCCTCAGGTCCCTGCTGATTGGTCATTAAAATTTGATTTATTTTCAGTAGGAAATTAGTGCACATGGTTTAATATTAAAAACAAACAAATATACATTGAAAACTTTTCCTCCTAACCTCATTTTTGCTCCCCATCCAGTTCCCCTGGCTGCCATCATTAGGCTATTAGTATTAGCTCCTTGTGCAACCTTCCAGATTTATGTATATCCTTAAGTTTTCACTTTTTTACATATGTTGTTTTAAACCGTGCCTTTTCTCTAAACAATATTCCATATAAGTCAGCACATAGAGTTTATGGACATTTTTATGACTACATAGCATTCCACTGAATAAATATACTATAGTTAATCAGTCCCCTACTGAAAAATACTAAGGTTAATTTCCGATCCTTTGCTAACAATGCTTTGATGAATACAGTTATATGTGCATCATTTGCACACATTTAAGTATTTATATCTGCATAAACTTACAGTGAGATTGCTTTGTCAAAGATCCTATGTATTTGTAACTTTGATAGGTGCTTTTGCCCTCCACAAAGATAGTAACATTTACATTTCAGAGCCCCATGATGGCATATATTATAAAACTGATTTTTTTACCAATCTAAAGGTGAAAGAAAAAAGGTATTTCAGGGAAATCTAATTTGCATTTCTCATTTTATAACTGGAATTTACATCTGTCAAAGAGTCATTTGAATTTTTCTGAAAACTTTCTGTTTATATTTTTGGACCCTTTTGTTTATTGTTGACCCTTACTGATTTCTAAAAATGTCCTCTAACAGAGAGATTAATTCTTTATCTGTGATATAGTTACAAATGTGGCTCTCCAATTTGGTTTATGTCTTTTAATTTTGCTTATTATTTTTTTTGCCATAAAGAAGTTTTCTGTCTTTATGTAGTAAATTGTTAAAATGTCATGGATTGTGGGTTTTCAGAAATAGAAAGACTTTACAACTTTCAGGTTTTAAAAATATTTCTTCACATTATTCTACGCTACATCGATGGTTTTATTTATTTTTTATTTTTTTTAAAATATATTTTATTGATTTTTTACAGAGAGGAAGGGAGAGGGATAGAGAGTTAGAAACATTGACGAGAGAGAAACATCGATCAGCTGCTTCTTGCACACCCCCTACTGGGGATGTGCCCGCAACCAAGGTACATGCCCTTGACCGGAATTGAACCTGGGGCCCTTGAGTCTGCAGGCTGACGCTCCATCCACTGAGCCAAACCGATTAGGGCTATGGTTTTATTTTTATTTATATTAAATTTTTCTTCTTATTTGGAACTTATTCTGGTATGTAGTGTCAGATATGAATCTTTATTTTTTTATGTATTAACTTAGTTGTCCAAACCCCATTTATTGACATATCCCTTCTTTTCCCCGCGATCTGAGATGCCATATTAATCTTCTTGACTTGGAGACTGGTGATTGGGAAGGGGGAGGTGCTGGCAACTTGCCTCTCTGGGGTGAAATCGGAGCTCCCGTTCCCTTGGCCTCAATGTGAGTAGACATTCTGTAATATCCGAGGACAGAGCAGGAGGAAGTTCTGGCTCAAAAGTCACAGACTCCCACTGTTCTTTTAGACATTAAGGAGATTTTCTTGAATAAATGCTTATTGATTTGCTTTATGCCCTTAGGTCAACTTCCAGAGATTTTAAATGTTTTAGTTTTGTAATTTTTACTAGTTAAGTGGTTGTTCCACTGGGAAGGGAAGGGTATCACGTTCCTCATACAGATGTATTGGAAGCCTGATAACATGCTCTCGTGTCCTTTGGCAATGTCTGAGTGATGTATTTATGTATACATTATATATGTAACTTTTGTTATATCACCTTTAAACTTATTGATATAATAGTTCTGCTTGGCCTTTCATCTGTCTTGTGTTAGATTTTATATGTTTACTAGGGGCCCGGTGCACGAAATTCGTGCACTGGGTGTGTGTGTGGGGGGAGAGTGTCCCTCAGCCCAGCCTGCCCTCTCTCACATACTGGGAGCCCTCAGGCGTTGACCCCCCATCACCCTCCCATCGCCTAATCGGCCCCTTGCCAGGCCTGACGCCTCCGCCAGAGGTGCCAGGCTTGGACAGGGGACCCCCATCTCCCCCCGATCACTGGCTCTGGCCCCCACCCAGGCCTGAGGCCTCTGGCCCAGGAATCATGCCTGGGCAGGGGACCCCCATCTCCCTCTGATCGCTTGCTCCACCCCCCGCCCAAGCCTGACGCCTCTGACCCAGGCTTCAGGCCTGGGCAAGGGGACCATCATGGCCCCCCAACCCCCGGCTCCGCCCCCCACCCAGGCCTGATGCCTCAGCCAGAGGAGTTGACCCTCATCACCCTCCGATCACCAATCACCGGATCGGCCCCTTGACCAGGCCTGAGGCCTCCGGCAGAGGTGTCAGGCCTGGGCAGGGGACCCCCAGCTCCCTGCGGTTGCAGGCTCCGCCCCTGCCCAGGCCTAACGCCTCTGGCCTAGGCTTCCGGCCCGGGCAGCGGGGACCTGCAGTGGCAGCGGGGGGCGCCGCGATCGTGGGCTTCGCTTTAGGCCCAGGCAAGGGACCCCTAGCTCCTGGGACTGCCAGCTTCGACCGTGCCCAGCTCCCATCGCTGGCTCCACCCCTACTTCCTGCTATCACTGGCCAGGGCGGCAAAGGCGCCTGATTCTCTGATCATGGCTGGGGGGCAGGGCAAAGGCGGCCCCACGGCCGCCTTTGCCCTGCCCCCCAGCTCTTAGCTCCCCTCTGGGTTTCTGATCACTGTCAGTGGCAGGGGGCTTCTTCCTGCTTTCCCTTTTGCCTCCCTGCATTGTGCCTACATATGCAAATTAGCCGCCATCTTGTTAGCAGTTAACTGCTAATCTTAGTTGGCAGTTAATTTGCATATAGCCCTGATTAGCCAATGAAAACGGTATCGCCGTACGCCAATTACCATTTTTCTCTTTTATTAGTGTAGATGAATTTTTAGAAGTTTTTACTGTGGTCTGATTTATCTGTTTGCAAACAAATTTTTTTTTCTTCTGATAGCTATGTTTGGATGATTGCTCAGCATTTACCTTTTAAATGATAACTTTACAAAATATTTTTAAATTATACCTTAGTTTACACAGTATTTTATTATTTTTCCTATTTTGCTCATTGTTAAAAAATTAGGCTCCCCCCCCCCCCCCCCCCGCTTCTTTAGCACTGGAATTTAAGCAATAACATCAATGTTTTAGTATTTTGTACTTGCCATTTTACTGTTAAATATGCTTATGTTTTTAAAACTTGATTTATTGCTTTAAATGTTATATTTTGACCACCACCTGTTACAGATAAACTAAGTGAGGTAAATCTTCCTGGGACTGTTGTCCATGTTTGTGTACATTGTGTCTACAGAGCTCTAGGGGTTGCCCTTCATCTCAGAGTCAAGATGATGATACCCCTCCCAACTGTGAGTTGTACAAACTGTATGGTTGTGTGCAGATGTCTTAATCTACTGCACTACATTTTTTTCAGTTTTTATTAGCTGTAATATTTGTATATTCCCAGAGCATATGACATTTACATTCATTTTATTACCCTGATTCCTATGTTTATTTTTGTCTTAGTAACAGTTATTTCTCCATAGTTCCCCTACTCAGCTCTTGGCTGACTGAAGTTTATACCCTAGTAGTTTTCCCAAGAAGAAAAATATTCCTTGAGTTATTATATATTTAAAACTGCCTGAAGTCTACATTGGAAGGCTGATTTGGCTGGGTATAAAAACTTTGGTTCTTAGTTTGTCTTTTAGAATATCTTATCATTGTTGTTCCACTGTATTTTGGCATTGAATATTGCTGTGAAAAAAGATGAGGCCAGCCAATTACATTCTTTTTTTATTTTTTAATATATTTTCTTATTGATTTCAGTGAGGAAGGGAGAGAGAGAGAGAGAGATAGAAACATCAGTAATGAGAGAGAATCATTGATTGGCTACCTCCTGCACTCTCACCACTGGGGACTGAGCCTGCAACTTGGGCATGTGCCCTTGCTGAAATCAAACCTGGGATTCTTCAGTATGCAGGCTGACACTCTATCCATTGAGCCAAACCAGCTAAGGCAGTGGTCGGCAAACTGTGGCTCGCGAGACACATGTGGCTCTTTGGCCCCTTGAGTGTGGCTCTTCCACAAAATACTACATGCGGGCGCGCACGTACATTGTGATTGAAACTTCGTGGCCCATGCGGAGAAGTTGGTATTTTGTGGAAGAGCCACACTCAAGGGGCCAAAGAGCCACATGTGGCTCGCGAGCTGCAGTTTGCCAACCACTGGGCTAGGGTGACAGTCTTTTTTTTTTTTTTTTTTTTTTTTTTTGAGAAACTTGATCATTTTTCCTGAAAGACTAAAATATTTTTATTTCAATATTTAAAAATTTTCTAGGGTATTTTTAGGGTTTCCCTTTTGGGGAATCTAATTTTATTTTTGAGAATTTTTTTTTTTTGAATTGGATCATAAAGTGATTATGCTACTACAGTGCTTTAATTTTATTTTTCCGGAACTCACTTTTTGAGGGGTATAGTTTAGATCAGGGGTCCTCAAACTACGGCCTGCGGGCCACATGTGGCCCACCGAAAACATTGTTTTTTTTTACTTCAAAATAAGATATGTGCAGTGTGCATAGCACTTTATGAAATCACCCACCATTGTGCCTAGTTACCATTCCCCCCACCCCTTTCCTTTCAAATGACTTGCTTATCTAAATGTTTTGACTCTCTACACAGACTTTTAGAATCTACAGTTTATCTCTGTTTTCTCCTAGTTTTGCCTAAAATGGAATTTATATTTTTAAAAAGTTCTTCTGGCTGCTTTTAGTGTTATTTCCAGAAAGAATGTTAAGAGATGCTGTTTATGTAACTATGGTCATATTATTGGCATGGCGCTTAGTAGTACTCTAGTCACACATCTCTAATGGAACTCTTAAATTTTTCTAAGGCTTGGAGATAATTTAATGTATTTGTCAATGCTCACTATGTTTTCTACTTTTACATATGTTTTATTTATGGTGTTTCAGTGGGAGACTCCAGTGTTTGGCAAAAGACTAGTTATCCCTTCAATTGTATAACACTTCCTTTCCCCTGCCTCCACCAGTTGCAATAGACATTTCTCCTACTGGAACAATTAATTTTGTTTAGAACCCTGTAGTCAGTGCTGTTTAGTAGCGTAATGGATCAGAGTGGGTGCTTAGGTGGATTCTGGAAACTGAGTTGTTAACAGACATTATTTGCTAGTATACTCTCAAATGATAGTTGGAAAAAAATCAGCAGGAGAACTACCAGAACCACAGGATTTGTGGATGACCTGGGATATCCCTATGTTCAACCTTCAGGAAAAATGTATAGAGGACTAAGCCGCTCTTATACTGAAAGTGGAGGTAATTTTGAGAAAAAAGGCATCAGATCATTTATTTATTTAACCTTTAGTATCATGTGCTATAAACATGGACTGATGTAAAGGAGAATACCAAAATGAAAAGTAGTGACTTAAGGAGGAAAACATTACTTCATTTGGGAGGATATCAGGAAAACTTCCCCAGAAGAAGTACTATTTGAAGTTGCATAGTATGTGTTGATTTCAAGGAAATCTGTGCGTTTTTCTTAAAGAAAGATTATTCAAAGAGAGATATGTTACTGGACCTTAATTGACAAGTTCTTCAGTCTCAATGTCATAGAAATGAGCACTGAACTCAGTACAATATCAGGCAGACAGAATTTATTGAAAAGAGCTTGTGCACAAAGGAGTCGACCAGAAAAGAGAAGTCGAGCTCCCCGAGGGTTTCTTGTGGGTGGCTTATATAGGGACATTGGGGTGGTTGTAGGGCTTGGGACTGAAGATGGGGTCAGTTGTCCCATAATTGTCATCTGGTGGTGGTTGATTCTGAGGTAGTCACAAGCTGTTTTCCACGGTGAGTGGACCACCCAAAGAGCCTGTAAGATAATGCTTGTGCAAACATTCTGGTTACCACTTAATTGACAAAACAACTATTTTGCAGAACATGATGTTAAGAAAGATGTTATCATCATACATTCTTTCCTTTAAGGATGTGGTTAGGTTCATTTTAACTATGGAATTTTACTGAAAGCAAGGAGTCATAGTCAGGCCTCTAAGATGGAGTTTTTTCGGTCAAGATGGAATCCAGATGTTACCCTTACACTGTCTCAAACAGTATAATATGCAGAACAGATAAAACGTAATCAATTACCCCATAGAATATCACCTTCCGCAGAGCATGAGAAAGTATCAACAAACATTCTAGGTTTAGCTTTTCTATTTAAAAAATTTATCAGAGTAGTATTTTCATTAGGTATCAGTATGTTAAGTTAATATTCATGCATACTACAACTTTGAAAAACTGGAATAAAAAATAGATTTAATGATCGCTATTCAACTAGATTGCCAATGTCAGGAAAAAGATGGAAATGAACAAGAGTATACATTACCAAGAAAAGACTTCAGGTTAGCACCTGGTCAGACTTTTAATTGCCAGGCACATATACCCACACACACGTCCACATGTACACAGGCACACACACACACACACACACACACACACACGGGATACTTAAGTAGAGCAGACTTGTGAATGATCATTTAGAGTAAACGAAATGAGTCTGGACTAATGATTTGCACGGTGATCACTCCATTTGTGTTGGGAGCCAATTAGGAAGATTCTTGGCATTTCCCTTGTGTCAGCCCGCAGTGCACACCCTGGAAGCACAAGGACTGAAAAGATCACATCTTTATGTTCTGAAAGTTTGAGCGGTTACAAAGCACATAGGTCCCACGCAGAAAGATCATTACTGCTACGTCCCTTGTTTTCAAAATTCTTAACTAGGTTATAAACAATAAGAATGCTTTTCCCTTTGGTTAGCAAACAATGAGGCATTTATAACAGTAAGTCACCCGAGAATAGCATCAGCCAACAATAATAAGTTAAAAGTACCACTGGGAGGAGAGGAGAACTGGCAGGACTGCTGCTTTGTTTACCCTGCCTGTTATTTTTTCTTCTTCTTCTAGGTTCATTTCTAGACAGTCAGTCTCTTTTCATTGCTTGCGTGCTCATCTGTGTAGATTTAAAATGCCTTAGTGGTGGCAGAGAGTAATTAGCCTGGAAACTCAACTTTTACATTTTATTAATGAGCTGAGTTCCCCTTTATCTTTTAACTGACCCCAAGAGCATTAATGAAAAGTATCTAAATATGAATACATGTGTAGTAATAAAGGAGAATTATCAGTCACCCTTACTTTAATTGGTGTCACCTTGGCTTTTAGTAAGGTAATAGGAGAGTACTGCCACCTGCAATCATTCAAGACTACTTTGCTCACTAATTAACTCACTTAAACAATTAAACACCCTCTCAAAAGTGAGTTAAATAGAACCTGGTAAGAACCGCTAAAATATATATTTGTGAAATATCATTGGCAGAATATTTCATCATAGAATTTCAGAGTTCTGGGGGACCTTAGTGGTGCATTTTATGCAACCTCTGCCCATGAATCTCTTGACACTCTGTTGGTGCAAAGACTTTTCTAAGACTCTGGTAACTGCAGGCTACTTCACTTTGTTTGATAGCCAAGGTCTTCCAGACAGTGCCATTAATTCTTAAAATCTCTGTAAGTGAAATACCCTGAAGAGCTAGGTGAAATTTATTCAACCAACATTCATTGTAGTTACATTGAACTCTATTATGACTACTTTTTGGCATGTAGAGAAATATAAAGAATGGTTTTGCTGTCCTTGAAGAGCTTGTATTCTGGGATCTAGGAAAAGACATCCAAAGAGCGACTTCATAAAAACATTGAGCCGAAACTGGTTTGGCTCAGTGGATAGAGCGTCGGCCTGTGGACTGAAAGGTCCCAGGTTCGATTCCAGTCAAGGGCATGTACCTGGGTTGCTGGCACATCCCCAGTAGGAGATGTGCAGGAGGCAGCTGATCAATGTTTCTCTCATCATCGATGTTTCTAACTATCTCTCTCCCTTCCTCTCTGTAAAAAAATCAATAAAATATATTTAAAAAAAAAACATTGAATATTGCATCATACATAAACACATTTGCTGAGAATTAAAAGTAACTGCATAATCAACAAGAGTAGATGTAACTTCAAGTCAAGCCAGTGGGCCTCTCTTGTTCCTTAAGAAAATTTTCTACATTAAAGAAGCCTTCAAAATGATATTTTTACTTAGGGGACACACAGATCATTTTTATTTAGGAGACATTCAGAGCAGTTCTCTGCCTTTATCATATATGTTCATTAAAGTGCTTTAACAATGCTTGCAATTTTGATAGTTATTTGTCATAGAGAAATAGGTCCAAGCCTTCATTTTAATGAGCGCGAAGCAAAATTTATTAGTATTCAGTGCCTCCTCCAAGCAGTAATCCACAGCATGTTTTCCCATAATGAAGGTGGCTCGCTCCTTCTCCTCTCACAGATAATACATCTCTAAATGAGGAGAGAGCTTGGTTAAGAGCCCAGGATGATGAGTTTACGTTTGGTACAACAGAGTTTTTTGAGCATTTTTCTAACATATACTTGAGATTTCCATAGCCATTTCACTAGGTTTGATGGTGAACATTATAACTGATATTTCCATGATTAGACCTGACCACTTACTAGCTCATATCATCTTGTTTCTCTGTATAAACTCTACTGCATCAAATAATAATAATAATAACTATTATAATTGCTTATATTAATTTATCTCTTATTATTTGTTAGGAAGTATGCTAAGAACTTTATATTCATTTATTTCATTTTATCTTTGCCACAACACTGCAAGTTCTATTCTTATTCCCATTTTATAAAGCAAATTGAGGCAGAGAGGTAAATTTCCTGATAGAAGGCAAAGGTGTGATTCAGGCTCAGATCTCTTGGACCCCAGAACCAAAGCTGTTGGTGGCATTTGCTCACCTGAAACATATCTAGTAATTTTCCATTTCGATATTTGCTTATGCAGCTTCCTCCACACTGAATGTGCTGCACTGCCCATTTAACTACACATCTTCAGATGCTGATTTGTGTGCCGATCCTACTTTGGCAAGTCAGTAGGAGCTATTCCAGAGTTACAGAAATGGAATGGTGCTATGAAGTATTAATAAGTGTCAAAGTCTAGTCCCTCTTTTTCATGTTTAGCATAGTCTTAAAAACTTAAAATTTTATATTGAAAGAGCACAGGGTGATTCTGGGAATATATTCTTAAAGAATCTCTGAAACAGGCCTCAGGTGAAGTCAAGCCTCAACCTACAAATGCTCTTTTCTTTTTGTTTGATGAGCTTAATTCCATCTGGAGAGCACTTTGGGACTCCTCAAATGCAAGGAACAGCAGCATCAAAAGATACATGTATTGGGATTTGGAGTCTATATATTCAAGTTGTTATCAAAATGAATTCATGGACATTGATTAGGGAGTAGGCACACTTTTTTTTATTTTTACATTGAGTGATTTTTTCATTTATAACGTGCTTCTGTAGGATTAATGCTAAAACAACACAGATCTATTCTTCCTTTAAACTAGAGTATTTTTGGTCTGAAATTTGTTGAGTGTGTATATTAGAATATATCTGATATCAGAACAATCTTTCATATTCCACTTAGTATCAGAGATACAGGTGCTTTAAAGAAAACGCTGTCGCTCTTCTGTTTGTGCCAAGGACGAAGGCCATGTCTGCTATGTGGCAATGTTGGACACATTTGCCAGCCAATTCCTGATTGATTGATTGACATTATTGAAGTATTGAGTTGGACTGGAAGTCTAGAGACCTGCTTAAACTCCTTCTCTGTTATCCGTTAGCTAAAGACCTGGGGGGAGCTATAGCCACAGTACTTTCCCCACCTATAAAAGCAATGAGCTGTGTGTGATGGTCTTTAAGCCATTTTCTGGCAGTTAAGTTTTAGAATTGCATGAGATCTCTTGTTCTTCTGTCCACTGGATTGTTTTATTTTAAATAAAATGGATCTGGATGGCCATTCTCATTTCCTATTGACCTTAAGGAGATTAGAATATGCCATCCCAAAATATGTCACTTTTGGTTTATTTTGAGCAGAAGGCAATTGAGGATCCATAGATGTAGAAAGGAAACTACTCAGAACTTCCTTTATCTGATTAAATGCAAAAAATTCTGAGAAGTGGTGCCAGTCATAAATCTCTTTCCTGGGGGAATTTTATAGCTATGAAGCAGATGAAAAGTTGGCACTAAGAGTCTGCAAAAATAATCCTATCTTCTATTAGTTTCTTAACAGGATAGTAAGAAGCTAGAAAAATTCTTGGGCAAGTGAAATAGGGAAACTGAGGCAAGAAAATTAAAGAAGGCCAAAAAATGTGGGCAGCTTGCAGCTAGCTTGTGAACCTAAAGACCTTTCTTCCCCAACCAAGGACACTTGAGAGCAAATGGTTAATATCTCCCCTCCCTAACCAGAAAATACATAGCTTAAGTCACCCTGGAACTACTAAGGCAGGAACGGGGAAGGGAGAAGGAAAAAAGGGGAGTTTTATCTCACTCACTGAACAAAGAAGTCAGCAGTCTTGGGACTTACCAGGTGTTCTCATAAATTTTGGGAAAGTCACAACAAAGTAAAAGGGGGACCTTGAAATCTTGTCTGTGCCCAAGATATCTGGCGGAAGAATCTTGAAATATGTAGACAGAAGGGTATAAAACCTTTTGACCCCACACCAGGCACATGCTCAGATTAGCTGACTGACCACTTGTGCTATCTGCCAAGTGTATAAATTTGCTTGCCTTACTTCCTTAATGAATTTGCTTGCTACAGTGCTGCTCTCTGTCACTCATTTGAATTCTTTTTCATGAGTATGACAAGGACTGAGGAAGGGACAGCCCTGTCCCTCTGACTTAGAGAGCTGTCCAATAACACATTTTCTGCTGTCTGATAACATCTTTACAGGTGCCTATATATTTTTCTGATGTATTTTTCTTCCCACAATTTACTGCCCCTAGAAGCCTAATACCCCCTTTCCTTTGTCTAGTCACTTCTCCATTATTTATCATCCTTTGTTAAAATAGTACATAAGCTTCTGAGTCTAGCCATTTCTTTAGGGTTTCACTTCTTTTCTGTGTAGTCTCTGTGCACATAAAGTTAAAATAGTCAATTAAACTTGTATGGCTTTTTCTTCTATAAATTTGTCTTGTGTCAGTTTAATTCACAGGCCCCAGACACAGAATAAAAAGTAGAGAAAAGTTCTTTTCTACTGCACAAAATGCTGAAGGTAAAAATATTTCTGTTTGATTACAATAATGTTGAATTTGATTATTTTGTTTCTTTCTTCTCTACTGCTTAAATTTGAGGGTTCTGTAGCTTAAAGAACTCCCAAGCTTATCAGCACCCTGACATATCGAGCCCTGGAATGCAGCCAGCACTTTAGGATTTGAATACTTGCACACTACTCATACTGTCATAAAGTAGGTAAGGTGGAAATTATATTGTCTCCTAACATGAATATAGATATAGCCTGGCATGGCTTGTTGCCAGTCTTATATCACATCTCTCTTCTGGGTTAATGTTTTATACACAAGGTCACACAGTCAATTCTAGACACATTAAAAACCAGCCTATATCTATATTACCAAATGATTCACAAGGAGCCATAGTCTTTTAACTCACTCTGGGACACTATCTTAGGCTTTCTGAGGACACAAAATTATTACTCTTACAGTGAAAATAATTTGGCTAGGAATCAGAAAATTTACATTTTAATTCAAGCTCTGGTATGAATTTGTGGTGTGAGTTTAGGAGGATCACTTATGTCTCTGAGCCACAATGTCCTGGGCTCCAAAACCACAACTTTGAAGGTTATGGTTTCTTAGGCCTATCCTGAATATAAAGTTTGCGCTATGCTCTAAGGCCTTGATTTAGTTGACTACTCTGGTAATTACATCCTTTCAGGCAGTAACTTAGAATAAAATTCAATTTTTTATAAAATCTTCAGTTAACTGGAGGAGAGAATGTTATTTCGGCATTGTTGTTCCTCAAATTGAAATATGTCTCAGGCCACATCATAAATCTTGAAGCATTATAAAATATAACGAGTCTAAAGTAATATGGTTAGCCAACAACAAAGACAGTAGTCCTGTCTCAGAATAAACTAGGTATCTATTTCTAGAACCAGGTAGAGATTTGCAAGCATTTCTGCAAGGTACCTGTGAAGGTAGAAATACAGTTTATGTAAAAACTATTCACTTAGTTCTGTCTCCACATGAATTTTGTAGATACATCTGAATTTTAGTTCATTCTTCAGTATGTGAAACACTCGGGGCTTACTTGTCCCTCCCTCTTGATTTAGAAAGAAGCCTTTATTTACTCAATATGAGGGAGCCTTAGGGGAGTCTCATCTCATCTATCAGATTCCGAGAGCTTTGTAATGCAAATCATACTGCTCCTTTCTTCCTACCAGCAACTTAATTTGAACCAGGATTGATTGACTAGAATGTTTGCTAATCAGTTTGAAACCAAACTAGGCTGGGGGCCAATGGAAGTTTGCCAGAACCTCCCTTCCAAAGACAAGGCCCACAGCTGGTCTCATTTTGGAACTGCTTTTGCCCATTATCTTATCATTTTGGTCCATTTTATATGGTCCATGTCTCAAATTACAATAGTTATTCTGAAGGCACTCTGAGAAAAGAAAAAAAAAAAAAGACACGACACACAACTTAGTGGCACTGATTTAACAATACTTTGAAAATTAGGTTGCCTTGTTGTAAATTTAAACCCTTCCCACTCACCCCTCTTCTTTTTGTAAGAGTTGCTATGTCTATTGACAGTTATGAATTACTGCTGAGCTCTAGTCTTTGGATGTAGCTAATGTGCCAACATTTGTTAGTGAAGGAGGGAAAACTTTTGATTTGGCCATCAGAACATGTGGATTCTTTGTGTCACTCTTCAAACTCTTCTTGGTATCATTCTCCAAAATTTAAAAATAAAGTTAAATAATTGTGCCCAAGCCAAAATGTTATGAAATCATCAAGTTTGCAGAATCATTGGACACATTTTTGCAGAGGTTGAAATTTCTAACCTTGTGGGGACTAGGAGGGTCATATGAATGTGTAAGTTAGACAAAAATATAGGACGATGGAGAATGGTGGGTATTGTGAAAGACTAAAAGTAAATCTTTCTCCTAATATTTTCAAGTTTAGAACTGAAAAAATCAATACAATTTCCACAAAACAATGATAACAAGAGCCCTGGTAGAAATGATCAGCTTTGAATAAATTAGAATTTGAAGAACTGTATTAGTTCTTTTTTTGTTGTTGCTGTTAATCTTTACCCCAGGATATTTTTTCCATTGATCTTTTAGAGAGAGTGGAAGAGGGAGAGAAAGACAGAGAGAAACATTGATGTGAGAGAAGCACATCATTTGGTTGCCTCCTGCATGCCCCCTAGTAGGCCTCAGGCTGTGGAGGAGCCTGCAATCAAGTTACCTGCCCTTGATCAGAATCGAACCCACAACACTTTGGTCCTCAGACCAATGCTCTATCCACTGAGCCAAACTGGCTAGGGCTTAATTTTTGTTTCAGAATTTTCCATTTAATTCACTGTCTTTTCCAACATAGGCAATAAGAACTGGAGAAGAGAGTCCTTATATTTATTGAGTGCCTAATAAATATCAGGCATGAATTGGGCACTTGAATAAACATGGTTGCATAAATCCTCACAATGACCATCTACAATAGGCACTATTAATCCCATTTCATTAATGACAAATTTCAATCTCAGAGAGTTTAGGTAACTTACAAAAAGTAAGTAGAAAAGAAAGGATTTAAATACAAAGCTCATGTTCATTCTTCCATTCTAACTGTATGAATGTAATCAAGCTACTAGTATTTAACTTTCCAGTGATTCATGTTTAAAAGGGCCATTTTAATACTTCCTTCACAGGAATAATTTAAGAATTTAAAAAGTTAATAGTTGTGAAAATGTCTCACAGAGTCATGATTTCTTAATACATTTGTTGAATATGAAAGCATGACAATGACTATTGAGCAACTATTTGGATTATTTCTGCTGTGCACCTTTGGACAAGATGCCTACATTCTTTTACCTGAATTGCATTGTGAGTTATATCCAATTAAGCTGGCTAGAATTTGGGGTGCTGGCTAGAATTTGCGTGTAGCTGTGCAATGACTGAGGGATGCTAACACATTATGATTTCTGCAATAATGAGAGTAATAACTATGAACCAAGGAATAGCAGTATATTATTCAGAGTTCTCCAGAAAAACAGGACCAACAAGGATGTGTGTGTGTGTGTGTGTGTGTGTGTGTGTGTGTGTGTGTGTGTATTATAAGAAATTGGCTCACTTGATTATGGAAGCTGACTAGTCCCAAGATCTGCAGTTAGCAAATTCAAGGTTCAAGAGAGCCAGTGGTGTAGATGGTATAGTTACCGTCTGAGATTCGGGAGAGCTGATGGTGTAAGTTATAGTCCAAAAACTGTAACTTACATTGTGCTTCCATCACTTCAAAGATACTACTCATTTCAAGAATACTAATAATTCCCATGTTATTACTAGTAAATCCAATCATCAATTCTTTATCTTCAGACTTAACCATGACAAGCATTTGCACAGCTGGCCATTTTCTCTCCCTTGAAACACTTTCTCACTTGCTTTTATGACACTTCACTCCTTCCTTGGTGGCTGCTCCTACTGTCTCTGCTTTGCTGGTATCTTCTCTTTGACCTGACCTCTACTCACTGCAACCTTAGGGCCCCCTCCTCTGACATCTCCTCTACCTTCACTTACCCTCTTAGGACTAATCACACAGTCGTATAGCTTTAAGCACTATTTACACAGTCACTTCCAGATTCAAATTTTTAGACCAGACACTGACCCTGAAATCCAGACTTGTAATCCCACCTATGTTGGAGTCAATCCTTGCCCTCTTCTTTCTCCCCTGCCCTATGTTCAATCCATCGGCAAATTCTGTGGTGCCAGCTTCCAAACGGATCCATATTCTGACCACCTCTCATTGACGGTGGAGGGCAAGGGGGGCCTGAACCCAGTAGCGAGGTCCAGGTCCTTGTCTCCACACAAGAAAGAATTCAAGGTGGAGACAGAAAGATTCAGCAAAACAGTGATTTTATTAAAGGAAAGTACACACTCAAGAAGGAAGCAAAGGCGAACCCCGAGAATGAGATACCCTGATGGAATCTGGATAGAAGGTTTTTATTAAAATGGGCAAGGGGAGGGCATAGAATGGTCCTCAGCTTCTGATGCCTGTGGGGAGACTGCTGGACAAGGCTCATCCTTGTCCCTCCTCTCAGGAGAGCAATTTCTCTTGTGATCCTTTCATGGTGACTGGGGAGGAGGGTGGTTCTAGAACTCCAATGTAAATTTATTATGATAACATTAAAATATGCTTTCTGGTCACTTGTAGGCCAATATGGCTACCAAATCTGATTGAGACCAGTTTTTGTTTGTCTCAACTACAGGAAATTGGGAGGAGGAAGCCAGGGAACAGGTGGTGAGCAAAAGTCAGGTCTGCAATATCCCAGCCGGATGGAAAAGGGGAAGGGTAGAGCTTGAGGCCTTTGTTGCTATGCGAACTTTCCTGCCTCATCATTACCCACCCTGCTACCCCCCTGGCGCAAGTCACCATCATTTTGCACTTGGATTGTTACAACAGCCTCTTAACTGGTTCTCTATTTGTACTTCTTGGCAGTCCATTCTTCATATAGGGGTCCTGTTAAAAGGCAGGTCTAGTAATATCAGTCCTTTGTACAAACCTTCAAAGGCTTCCCCCTGCACTTAGTAAAGGCCAAAGTCCAGCTGTGGGCAAACTACGGCCCGCTTGAAATGAATAAAACTAAAAAAAAAAAAAAAAAAGTCCGTACCCTTTTATGTAATGATGTTTACTTTGAATTTATATTAGTTCACACAAACACTCCATCCATGCTTTTGTTCCGGCCCTCCGGTCCAGTTTAAGAACCCATTGTGGCCCTCGAGTCAAAAAGTTTGCCCACCCCTGGCCAAAGTCCCTACAACAGCATTTAAGGCCCATACCATCTCGTTGCCCCTGCTCCACCTTTGCCACCTATATTCTCCCCTTGTTCACCTGCTCTATAGTCCTTGCTACTCTTTAAACTTGCTAGGTTGTGCTCCTTCCTATGGGCCTCTACCTGGAACATTATTTATCTAATAATAGAAGTGTGGATTGCCCCCTCACTTCTTTATGGCTTGCTGAAAGCAAGGCCTCCCCTGATCACCATGTTCAAAATGGCACACTGGCACTTTCTGTCTCCACACTACTTTATTTTTCTTTATGAACTCAGGCATTTCTGTTTATTTACTGCTTTATGCTCAGAGCCTAGAAGTGTTTGGCAATACTAGGCATTCAGTATAGATTTGTTAATTGGGTGACTAAATAGCACTTGTGAATCAAAATGAGAGGAATATATATCTCCAGGACTTGGTGATGAACAAATCCTGTTAACAACATCAACATTGTGTGGTTCTTGGAAACTTATTTTCGTACCTTTCCAAGGCGATTTCAGGTTATTAAAGGTATCCATTCAACTTAACAATGCACCGATTAGCACGCCAGGATGTGGCCAAATGGTATGAAAGAATGAAGACTGATGACATTGTGACTCCAATACTCAGGGTCCCTGTTGAATGTGACTGCATGAGCCAGCAGCCCCTGGACTCCATGGAATGCATGCTTGACATGAGCAGAGCATTTCTGCAGGAAGCTAGAGCAGCTCTGTCATACAACCAAGATGCTATTTGTGGTAAAGAAATAGCTTATATGCTCCACGCAATGCTTGAAAGAGCACCATGGGCTTTGGGGTAGAAAACCATCCACTTCTGTTCAGCAGAGCATGAAATCACCCTACTCCCTTTCCCAGGTTACTTACAGAAGGGGGTTGTGCCTATTAATAAAAATCATGCATCCTTTTTGCTCCAAGGGAAAAACTGTCACACCTACTTGTGTGGGGTGTTGCATTGTATTTAGCATGGGTTGGACTCGTTTGTCTGGATGACTATGGAGTTAGCATTCTTATACTGAGGCTTTATTCAATGTGTATATCACAGACTCTGTTCTCTGGCCACATCACATCTCACCTGGAGAAAAGGGAGTGCAGATACTTTCATATACATCACATTTGTCATACGTTAATTTTGCTGATATCATATATTATTTTCTTTGCTTTCCTGGGATAAGATTTGTTCTATTGATGCTTCATTTTTCTATCAGGTTATGCTTATCTCATGGCTGAGTCACATCCATTCAGTGATTTTATTGTAATTTCTGCCCTTCTGCTCAGTCAGTGAAAGCTTTCCAATACCCATTTAATTACCAGAAAATTTGAATGTCCCATTTAGTGTCAGACACTCACTTTTTTTTAACCCTTACTCTAGGAGTGAGGATTTCCCCCCCCCCATTATTTTTAGAGAGTGGAAGGGAGAGGGGAGGAGGAGAGAGACAGGAGGAGAGACAGAAACATTGATGTGAGAAAGACACATCCATTTGTTGCCTCCCACACACACCCCTCCTAGGGCTGGGGATCAAACCTGTAACCCAGGTATGTGCACTTGACCAGAATAAAATACGAGACCCTCTGGTGTGCAGGTCGATGCTCTAACCACTGAGAATCACTAGCTCACATTCAGTTTTTAAAGTGAGAATTTTGCCCAGGACTTCTAAAAAGCTGTTCACATAGACATTAATTACAATTAAAAAAGAGCAATCAGTTAGTGAGGTTGCCTTGACATAATACTCCAAAATGCCCCAATGGGTATATAAAATTCCTAAAAATACCATGAGGGTTTAAAACAGAGCACCATCCTACAAAGATTGGTTTTACTCAAACATGTGGGCCAAAATCCATATTTTTTTATTTTTCTGAACAGTGTAATATAGGCAGTCCTCATATGGTACATTCATGCAATGAAATATTGTACAGCATTTAACACTATGTTAAAAGGGTTTTTAATAGCATGTCAAATGCTTATTCTAAAACAGTAAGAGAAAATAATGGCACTGTAATTGTATTCACATATCACAACTACAGGGTGGCCCCCAAAATGTATACACACTTTGAATAATTATTAATTCCAAGAGATTAAATCTGAAAAGAAAGAAACATCAATGGAGCTAACAGCTGCTAAAGTGTGTATACATTTTTGGGGGGCACCCTGTATATGATAGTTGTGATAAGAAAAAAATGTTAGCATAAAATACATTAAAATGTTGATGTCCGTCCTTGTGTGGTAAGATTGGCTGATGTTTTACCCTTCAATTTATATTTTTGTTGATACATAGGAAATTCTAGTCATGGGTTAGAAGAGATTTAAGATTATCTTGAAGGTCAATGTCTCAGGGGTCAGCCAGGTGAGGCAGGTAACAGGTGAATGGGGCAGGTGAGATGGAAGTCAGGGAGCAAGGAGGCCTGTGAGAAGAGGGGAGTCCGTGCCCTGTGGAGAGGGACAGGGCAGTGCCAGCCAGCTATGGCAGCACAGGTCTTGGATAACTTGTCTTTCCAGTTGTTTTCAATTTTCAAGACAAACTGGAAATCCAGATTTTTACATAAAACTTTCTAAATGTAACTGTTGGCAATTCATTCTTTTTTGGTTTTGGAAAGCAATGGGTAGGCCAAACAAGATATGTCTCAAGGGCAAATCTATTTACAACATGTTCAGTAAACAAACACAGGTCAACTTTATATAACAAATATCCCCGAGTGTAGTCCCTGTATGTGAAATTTTAATAAGTGCAGCTGAGTATTGACTATGAACATGCTAGTTGTTGAATCAACAATTACAGTGCACATCCCTGCACATAGTTTATTAGGTTTCCTGTACTTCCTTTATCTCTTCTATCATTTCTTATTTCCTCCTTTCTTTATGTTCCCTCCTTCTCTTCCTTACTGGCCTCTTTGAATATGAAATACAGTTTTGATGGATGTTATGTGACTAAAAGATCCCCCAAAAGTATTAAACATGGACTGCACAGGACCAGCAGGATCCAAGGAAGAATTTCTAGCTGCAGTTTGTTAGGTAATTTTCAGGTTGCAAAGGGCCAGGCCATTCATATGCAAAAGCCTCTGAGCACAGCTTGGGTGGGGCGGGGTCTCTGGGGATCAACAGGGTGGAGCAAGCAGCTATGGCTGCTACTCAGTCCTACCCTAAGAGGCCCCGCTTCTCAGTGTCCCGGTAATTGCTGCAAGTACCTCTGAGAGAAAGCTGTCCTCGAGTTCCGACTGATGCCAGACATTCCAGTTTCTCCTGTATGAGTCTGGGTCCCCAGAGACTCGCCCGGAACTGGAGTTCAGAGCAGTCTGGAGCTTGAGACTCCTTCCCGATTGAAAAAGACAACCGCGTCCTCAGCTGCCAGCCCTTTCCATGTGCGCCTCTGTACCTCTGCACTTTACTTCCACACCGCACCTCCTCTGAGTCTCAGTGTGCTTTTCTCTTTCCTTCTAGTTGTAGAATTTCCACTCAGCCAGCCTTTCTGTGGTTCTGGATGATGTCCGTTTTGTGTTTTAGTTGTATTTTTGAAGTGGTTGTGTGAGGCAGCAATTTCCGGTGTTTACCTATGCCGCCATCTTGGTTTCTCTCTGTCTTTTACATTTTTTGCAAATGTCCTTAACGTGTGACTTAATAGCTGTCTGGAGTCTCCTGTTACTGCATTTGCTCTGTCGTGCTTCTCCTTGCCATCAAACCTCTGGAAAGCTCCACTCGTTGTTGAGAGCTCAAGAGTTAAAATGGCAAGTGACTTCTTAGGGTTATTATGAAAGTAGTTTTGACCTCATGTAAGCCCTGACCAACTCTCAGGGTCTCCCAGGAACTCCCTAGCCCACAGTGGAAGCCCTGATGGTCTAGGACTCTAGGTCCTTTCTGAGCTAATTTTAAAATATATTTTATTGATTTTTTACAGAGAGGAAGGGAGAGAGATAGAGAGTTAGAAACATCGATGGGAGAGAAACATTGATCAGCTGCCTCCTGCACATCTCCCACTGGGGATGTGCCCGCAACCCAGGTACATGCCCTTGACCGGAATCGAACCTGGGACCCCTCAGTCCGCAGGCCGACGCTCTATCCACTGAGCCAAACTGGTTTTGGCTCTGAGCTAATTTTATAATCTAGCCAGTGAGCAGCATGCGCTTGAGCATCTGACCCTCCCTGAAACCTTCACCTCTTCCATTAGCCTCCCCAAACCATTCATCCTTTTGAGTTAAGGCATGATTTTCTGTCAAAGTGAAAATACTAGTGGGAGAGATAACACATTAAGCTGTTAACAGCTATCAATTCCTCAGTTGGAACAAATTTAATTCATTTCAACTTGAGAGTCCATGAGGACAGAATGAAAAAGGAGAAGGCCCCGAACCGGGTCTGGAAACACCCCTCTCCTCAGTGGAGCATCAACTTTATCTGTTGGGCAGCAGAGCCTGGCCGGGGAGCCATCTGGTTTCGGGATCCAAGTCCCAGTTCACAGGTCACTGCTGTGAAAAGAAGCCATTCCCTCTGTTTTAATTGCGTATCCCCAAGAGCTACCTGAGTTACAGTCCCCCTGTGGCTACAAATGTCCGGTTTAGGACTTACTGATCTAAGGAATGTGAAGAGTTACAACTGCTAAGAAGCCAATTTAAACAAAACTCACTAATTTCTATGAAAAAGATAATCATGCAGGAAGCTCTTTATTAATCTGTCTTCATCTTATTTTATCTCTCAACTTCCTTTAAACCTCAAAATGCTTGTCTAAGCCCCTTTTACTTTTTCTTAAATAAGTTTTTGCTCTCATTATAATTTACTTATCCTTAGGGACATGCATTGCTATTTCTTCATTCCTAAGAAAATAACCACTCCATTTGAGCATCTGTGCAGAGATGTCTTTGGAAATTAAATTCTAGTCTTTGAAAATAGGGCAAAATGGAACTATAGTGTCAGGTAATGCATAAGAATTCAGCTTACTGGTATCTTTTGCAGATGGAATTACAAATATACTTAATTGGTAGGAAAAAAAGCACATGCAATAAACCTTAGCCACTGCATGTTCATGTGTTTGCATTGTAAGTGATGATTTCTTCCTGTGTGGAGGGAAGAGGTGATTTCTTCTTTGTGGGATGCATCTGAGGGTACTGCTGGACCTTTGAATTTTTTTTGAAAAATTCTTTATTGATGAAAGTATTACAAATATCCACTCCTCCCCTCCCCCCATTGACCCTCTTCACCTCACTCCCACCCCCTCCCCAGGCCTTCACCACACTATTGTCTGTGTCTATGGGTTATGTACATATGCATATAAATTCTTTGGTTAATCTCTTCCAGCCCCACCCCTCTCCTTCTGGAATCATGCCAGTCTGTTTTATGCTTCAATGTCTCTGGATCTATTTTGTTAGTCAGTTTGGCCTTTGAATTGTGAGCGATCGGCTGCAATCACTCTAGGGGTGAACTGAAATTATAGTTCTGGTGAAATGCCTGAGCTTAATCTGGAGAAGTAATTCATGCGGGGTGGGGGTGGGGGGGTAGGGGGGTGGGGGGCGGGCAATGCAAGAGGGCAAGAAGAGATTCAGAAATTAGGAGCAGGGAAGTTGGAGGCAAAATTACCTAGGATGCAGTTTCTGAATAAAGGTGAGAGTGAGGGTCAAGTGCAGACTAAGGAGACCTACGGTGGTAAAGGTCTGGACTGAAAGTGACCAAGGAAGGTGCTTGGCAAACAAACCTGGTGGTCTTTTGTGCCGTGGGAGAACCAACTGCTGTGGGTGGTGCAGTAGTTCTCAGTAAACAGCGCAACATATTTTCTACGTCACCTGTTCAAACAGATGTTTCTTTGCCAATGACTGTCATATCAACAATGTCATTTTTCATTTTTCAGTTATGAAACAAAAAATTTGTAAAAATGCCTCTTAGGCCATGGCTGGTTTGACTCAATGGATAGAGCATCAGCCCCAGCCAGAGGACTGAAGCATCCCAGGTTCAGTTCAGGTCAAGGGCACACACCTCTATTGCAGGCTTGATCCCTGGCCAGGTCGGGGGTGTGTGTGGGAGGCAACCAGTAGATGGGTCTCTCGCACATTGATGTTTCTCTCTCTGTCTCTCCCCCTTCCTTCCACTCTCTCTAAAAATCAATGGAGAAATATTCTCAGGTGAGGATTAACACACACACACACACACACACACACACACACACACACACAAAAGCCCATTAGCAAGGAATATAAGCCAAAGAAAGATACATGGCTTGTCAGGGAAAACAATACCAATGAAATTAGTTGACTGGTGTTTGTGTATGATTTTTAAGAGAAATCTACCAAGACATTGTTAGGTACTAATATTTACTTATCGGATAATCACTTGTGTACGTGGTTTCCCACCAGCATTAGAGGCAAGGCATTTCCTCCCAGCCTCATGAGCAGAAGCCCTGGTTCGCTTCATCAGCCTCCTCCTTCTAGGCGCTGCTGCTTTGGAGGACCCCCTGACCCCCGGGGTTCGAGCTGCTGCTGATAGAGACCCTGTTCTAGGCAACCCAGTGCTAAGGGCATAGTAGGTCTACTGGAGACCTTCTCTCTCATATGATGTTAAAGGAGTTTGTGAAGAAAATGCACAGCTGCCTAAACATATTGGAACAAGCACTAATGGCTTTTTGCAAAAATCTCTGCAGACTGCTTCCTGTCATTAGGGAGCGAGTCCTTTTCTATAATGCAGAGCCTGCCTCCTCGTGAGAATGTATTTTCCTCTCCATCTTTGCCTCCAGTCACACTCGTCCTCTTTTAGACAAGATCTGTCACCTCCTGCCAGAGGGGATGCCTGAACTGCCCCCTCTGCCAGGAATGTCTACCCGTCTGCTCATTCTGGGCCTCTCACTCACACACCCTTTCCTCCAGAGCCCTTCCCCGACACTGTAAAGGGTTCTTACTCCTGAAGTACTCTGTTCTTCCCAACATAGCACAGGGGGCTATGTCATGTGTTTTGGCTTATGTGATCATTTGTGTAATGTTTCCTGTCCACTAGACTGTGAACAGGGTCTGTTTTTGCTCAACGCTCCATCCTCAGTGTCTGCTACAATGTCTGACACATAGTGAGTGTTCAATAGACGCTAATGTATGAATGATCAAATGATCAAATGATCAAAACAAGCCTTTAGTGAGTGCCTACTATGTTCTAGAACAACAATTTTCATCTCATGGCACACATAAACTAATTACTAACATTATGTGGCGCACTGAATAATATAGTATATTTTTTGCCAATCTGACAAGAATTAGGTATAATTTTGATTGATTACAAAATAATAATAATAGTAATTACCTACCATTTTTTGCTCCAAAGCGACTTTAAAAAAAAATCAGGTGCCTGTGCTTATATATAAGGGTTTCTGCTACCAAGAATTAACCAAGCAGACCTTATTACGTAACACTAGAGGCCTGGTGCACAAAATTAGTATACTCGGGGGCGAGTAGGGGGCCGTCCCTCAGCCCAGACTGCATCCTTTCACAGTCCAGGAGCCCTTGGGGGATGTCCTACTGACGGCTTAGGGAAGTGGGCCTAAGCCGTCAGTCGGACATCCTTAGCACTGCTATGGAGGTGGGAGAGGCTTCCACCACCTCCACTGCGCTTGCCAGCCATGAGCCTGGCTCAGGGCTTCTGGCTGAGCGGTGCCCTTCCTGTGGGAGCGCACCAACCACCAAGGGGACAGCTCCTGTGTTAAGCGTCTGCCCCCTGCTGGTCAGTGCACATCATAGTGACTGGTCTTTCCACCATTCAGTCAATTTGCATATTATTAGCCGTTTATTATATAGGATGACCAATAAGGTGCAACTCTATTATATGACCTATATATGTATGGTTCAAGACAGGACATTCACACCAGACAGTTATTGTGGTTGGCTGTTGTCATTTTAATTTAATTTTATTAATTTTAGAGAGAGGGGAAGGAAGAGGCAGAGAGAGAGAGAAAAACATCACTGTGAGAGTGAAACATTGATTGGCCTCCTGCATGCCTCCTATCAGGGATCCAGCCTGCAACCTGGGCATGTGTCCTGACTGGGAATCAAATCAGCAATATTTTGGTGCCCGGGAGGACAGCCAACCAACTGAGCCACACCGGCCAGGGCATGTTGTCATTTTTTTTTTTAGCAATCTAAGGGAAAAGAGGTCAGTGCCCCTGACTAAATAGTCAGGTAGTACATGATTTAAAAATTCTTGTGGCACAGGGGTTGAAAATTGCTGTTGTACACGCTGTTCAGTGATGAGAATACACCAATAAGATGTTTCCTAGCTTCAAGGAGCTGGAACTCACATGAAAAAAGATAAACTACTCCACAGCACGGTAAGAACTGCTATAGAGATGTAAAAACCAAAAATGAAGATACCAACAAATATCACCACCAAACAGTCAAACAGAAACAGTGTGGGAACATAGAGTATGGAGCAACTAATGCTGTGAGTGGGTATGAGGGAGTGTGGGCAGGGGTGGGGTGAAAAGAGCCAGGCCTTGGTTAGGCAGATCTAAGCTCGGATCCTAGTTCTAGTACTTACTGAGCCTCTCTGATTCTGTTCCCCTTCTGTAAAATATGAGTAATGGCTCTAATACTTACTGGTCAGGGAATTCTGAGACTTACCTAAAACATACCTAATCTTGTCGCCAGTTGCAGTTACTCTGCCTGTAAGGCCTGGCTAAGAGTTGTGTCTTTCTCTGTTCTCCACAGTGCCAAGTCCAAAATCCTTCTCCAAATTTGTAGAGATTTGCATGGCCTTATGTTCTCATGATCACCTCCAACCCTGACTATTTCCTCCACTGAATTCTTGCTCTGCTGGCTCCTTGTTCTCTTAGGGTTGATCTTTCCTCTGCGCTGGTGCCCACTCAGACTTGGAGCTTATACCTTTCAACAAATTCCACACATAGGTGATCATTTAGGCATTTGGGTGGGCAGCAAACCTTGCCAGAGTTTTAAGAAAAGAGAGGAGCTAAATAGTGGAGCAACTCAAATAAATTAAGGTGGCTTGTTAGATATTCTTTATCTTGAATCTTAGTCTATTCTGTGATGCTCTGGATATATCTCCTGTCACCCTTCTTTGCTCTGTCCTTTTGGGAGCAAAAACAAACAAATACCCAACAGCGCCAAGAATAAAAACCTTCCCTTTTCTTTCCTTCTACCTCTTCCCTATCCTGTGACTTACTTGTAATCAATAGAATGCAGAGAAAGTGATGCTGAGTGACTTTGGAGGCCAGACCAGGGAGGGCGATGTAGCTTCTACTTCACTTGCTGAGAACTCTCTTTTGAAGCCCTGAGCCACCATATGAAAGATCTGAGTCAACTGAGACCCCTGGGCTATGAGGAAGCCCAGACCACAGGGAAAGGTCACATGAGGATTCTCAACTCAAAAGCCTCAGCTGAGATTCTAGGCAACACCCAGCATGAACTACTAAACAGGAGCATAATGATGTTGCTAGGTGATTCTACTTCTCAGCCATTGAGTCATTTTCAGCCTTCGAGTGTTTGCATCTGAAATCCCAGAATGAAGGAACAGAATAAGCCATTCCTGCTCCTTCCTGTCCAAGTTCCTGACCAACAGAATCCGTGGTGGATTTAAGCTTCAGAGTTTGGGGGTTATTTGTTATACAGCTATAGTAACTGTAACAATGGTTATGCAACATTTGACCTAGATCTTGAGAGATGAATGGAATATTTTGCCAGGCAGAACTTTGAAAAAGGCTTGACTTTTTAGGAGAAGACTAAGGAATTTAATGTGGTAAAAAAATAAGATTGTAGGAAAGAATCAGGAAGTCAGTGAGAAAATGTGCTATATGGTTTAGTGAAAACCATAATGTATTTGTTTGTTAATACAGGTAATTTTCTTCTAGATCAATGGCTTTGAAAAAAAGTATATATTCTTAAATTGAAAAAGCTTATGCCATAGAGTTTCTGAAGATTTCTGAAATTTCAAATGGACATAAAACATGACTTTTGAATGTTTTAAATTTCTTGCAATTCTTCACTAGTTAGCACCATTCTCCGAACTTAACTAAAATTTAACTTGGCATAAATTATAAGCTATGGTTTAATTGATGAGTAATTTTACTTTGATTGCTAGTTGGAAAAAAGCAAACCCACTGTAACTCCTCATGACTACTCACATCTAATTTTATTGCTTTTGTGTGTGTGTGTGTGTGTGTGTGTGTGTGTGTGTGTGTGTGTGTGTGGAGGGGATGGGGGTGAGAATAGAGTTGAGAAGTGTTCTTACCAGAGTCTCCTGGATTCTAATACATTTTGTATGTAATATTCCACAGGCGTAGTGATTTTAATCAACTTTTAAGATGTAGCATGACATTTATCAAAGCAGAAGACCCAAATATGCACTTTTTGTTGTTGTTAGTAGAAAACTGGCCAAAATGAATGAGCCAAAATATATTAGTTATCTATTAACCTCAACATGCAAGAAAGCACTAGCTCATTAGCGTGGCTGGTCATAAACTGGTGGTTATCTGCAAGGAAAGCTGAACCAGCAGAACCAGTGGCCTGTGAAGTCAGCAGTTGTGAGAAATGCCTGGCTGAGTGTGAAACAGCGGAATTATTAAATGAATGTAATATGATACATATGATGCACAGCATAATTATACCACTTGTGGCAGGAAAACATCACCGTTTGGTCCAATGGTGTACTGTGTACATCAGAATTCATGGTATCATCTATCCCAGGGATACTGTGTGACTTTTACAATTCTGAAAGGGTTGTAAGTCAAGTTTTGATTAATTTTGGTGGTTTTAGTTGGTTATTGAAGTGTAGCTTGATTGTGTGTGTGCATTTTCCCCCTTTTCTTTTCAGCTCTGACAATCTTGATTAAATTTCCCCTTGAGGAGTGGGAAGAAAACAGCAAAATACTTGTCACAACTTCTTTGAGATGAATGGCTTTAAGGAGTTTTTTGAACAGACCATCCCTGAGTAATGGCTCCGGAAGATTAGCAGAAGGCAGCAGCACTGTGAGGATCATGGTCCCTGCTAGCTGTAGATTTTTAAACAATAGATTGCAAGAGTTTCCACTGAAGGCTCAGAGGCAGGGTTTATTTCTGTTTTTCTCACACTGCTCCTTATCTCATAATCAAACAATTGTCATACCATTGGCGTAGCTGGATTCAGTGTGCAGTATTTAAATTGCATGGGTGAGGGGTTCAATTTTTTGATGCTGCTTGAAATTTCTACTACAAGACACTTAAACCAAGATCTGGATTAGATAAGGCTTTATGCAAGCAAGCATGGAGAAGAGAGCTGCTTATGGCTTATACCCATGTGGACTGCGATGAGTAGATTTTCACTCCTTATGGCTTGTACCCATGTTGTGGAATATGGCAAATAGAATTTTACTCACAATTGCCAAAGAGAAGTCTACATGGTCTTTGAATGACCAATTTACCTACACATCTTTTGCAAATTACTTGCCATCCTATGTTTTTACATTTGTGTTCTTTCTAATTACAAATTACAGCCTGGAGTTAGTTCTTAGAAGATGATTTATTGGATGAGCACTTGATTTATTTTATAAGTGGTCCATGAGCACCAATTATGTCCCAGGACTAATGCCGCACACTGGACTCAAGGAAGCATAAGACTTGCTCTCAAGGGTCTCACAGTCTAGTGAGGCAGAAACATGAGCATCCGGGAGCCACAGCAGGGAGGACACAGCAATGTGTAGGTCAAAAGGGATGACAAAGGACATAAAAGCCTGGTGTCTGAGAGCATGCTTCCTTGTCTTCATATATGAAAATTCTTCATGGAGCAATACAATCTTCAGGATTGAAAGACTTTTATTTTAGCAAATTGGCCACCTTTTTCCTTTGAGCTTACTAACATGATTGACTGGAAAGTTAGTGGGAAAATACTAGAAAAAATATAGAAGAGAGACCTTATTGTGTTAAAATGACCAAATGACATATAGAAAGATGCAAGGTAAAGTTTAATTTTTAGGTTCTATTTAAAATGTAAGTGAAGTAATTTATATAAAACCAAGGGGTGGAAAAGTCTTTTCCAGAAGATTTTTTTAATCTTTAGGTCAGAATAGAGAGCAAGAATGTGAAGCAGTGAAGGTGAATTACACTGAACTGCACTAATGTGTACTATTAGTCTGACAGGCACACCTCACAGACACACCACACAGACACACCACACAGACACACCACACAGACACACCACACAGACACACCACACAGGCACACCTCACAGACACACCACACAGACACACCTCACAGACACACCTCACAGACACATACACAGACACACCACACAGACACACCACACAGACACACCACACAGACACACCACACAGACACACCACACCGACACACCTCACAGACACACCACACAGACACACCACACAGACACACCACACAGACACACCACACCGACACACCACACCGACACACCTCACAGACACACCACACAGGCACACCACACCGACACACCACACAGGCACACCACACAGACACACCACACCGACACACCACACAGACACACCTCACAGGCACACCACACAGGCACACCACACAGGCACACCACACAGACACACCTCACAGACACACCACACAGACACACCTCACAGGCACACCACACAGACACACCACACAGGCACACCACACAGACACACCTCACAGACACACCACACAGACACACCACACAGACACACCACACCGACACACCACACAGATACACCACACCGACACACCACACAGACACACCACACCGACACACCACACAGACACACCACACCGACACACCACACAGACACACCTCACAGACACACCACACAGACACACCTCACAGGCACACCTCACAGACACACCTCACAGACACGCCACACAGACACACCACACAGACACGCCACACAGACACGCCACACAGACACGCCACACAGACACGCCACACAGACACGCCTCACAGACACGCCACACAGACACCCCACACAGACACCCCACACAGACACACCACACAGACACACCACACAGACACACCACACAGACACGGGTGTGTACGTATGCACACAGGCACACATATGGTTTCCCAGGGATGCAGTAACAAAGTACTATAAACTTGATGGCTTAAAACAACAGCAATTTATTCTCTCACAGTTCGGAAAGCTAGAAGTCTGCAATCCAGGTGTTAGTGGGGCCCTCCTCTCTACGAAGTCTCTAGGGACAAATCCTTCCTGGGCTCTTCCAGCTTCTGTGGCTCTAGAAATCCCTAGGTTGTGGCTGCATGACTCCAATTTCTGCCTCCATCTAGCTTTTGGTCTTACAACCATACTTCTAGGAATCCAGCTAATTAGCAGTGGGTAAATAGTTACAGCATTTCATTAAGTATGTTAATTATTTATATTATATAACATACATAATATAGTATACGAATAATTATTTTGATTAACACATTGATTACACTATTAATTATAATGGCTAAGCACACATACAAGCAAATATTATATTGCCATTCAAGTCATGTTTTGGGAGAATATTTGATGACCTTAATAAGGTTCATCATGTCCTGTTAACTTGAAATACACTACAAATACGAACTGGATGTGCAGTATGATCTCAATTTTGTAAAATAAATCCATATATTTAAAAATATATTCAAAGACTAAGAACATGCTAGCAAAATATTACCAGTAATAATCTCAAGGTGATAGAATTAGAGGTGATTTAAATTTTCTTTATTATTTACTGAACCTTCCAAATTATTTTTATAATAAATAAGTTCTTAAACAGAAAATAATTATTTGGTTGTTTAATCCTGTGGTGAAAAATGCAAACAGCTTCCTACAACTATCATATTTGAGTAAGTTACCTCTCTGAAGCATAGTCCACGTTTGATATAATTGTGAAATCGGTCAGAGGTGTTGAAGAAATAGAATTGAGGCTTTTTGCAGTTGGATGAGAGCCCTGCAAGTTCTGCTCCAACTTCTTCATTTACAGACAAGAAAAAAGAAAAGCACAGCTCACGAGAGGCATTTGTGCTGGAGTTCATGAAAAGCTGCCTGTATTAGTCATCTCCTGCTGTAGAACAATTACGACAACTTAATTGCTTGGAACAACACACATTTATCATCTCACAGTTTCTGTGGTCAGGAATCTGGCCACGGCTTGCCTGGGTCCTCTGCTTCCGTCTCTCATGAGGCTTCCGTCAAGGTGTTGACCAGGGCTGGGGTCTTATCGGAAGACCTTTTGGGGAAAGATATGTTTCCAATCTCCTATGGTTTTTGGCAGGACTCAGTTACTATAGGCTTTTGGAAGAGGGCCTCACTTTCTAGCTGACTATCGACTGGAGTCTGCTTTTAGTTCCTTGCCCTGTGGGCCTCTCCATTATGGCTTCTTGCTTCATCAAAGCCAGCAAGAGAAGTTAACTGGCAAGATGGAAGCCACAATCTTATGTAGCCTAACCACTGAAATGACATCTCACCACCTTTGACAGACACAGTCAATACGCCAGCCAACAATTAAGGGAAGGGATGAAACAGAAGTGTGGATGCCAGGAGATAGATGGGGAACATTGATAGCATCCGGAAGTCTGTCTACCACACTGGCTCACTAACAATCTTATAGAATTATGGCAAAAGGCCATGTTTGTTAGGAACATATCAATTATGAAATGAAAGCATGTGGTCCAGAATCTTACATTTATATCTTTGCATAATCATCGCTTAGTACATAGTATTAAAACTCAATATATGCTTGCTTGTTCAGTTTTTCATTAATTTAACAAATATTTAGCATATCAATTAACAGAACAAAGTCCTTCCCTTCGTGGAGCTTATAGTCTGAGGAGGGAGACAATATGCTACATCAACAAGTAAATATATAATCTATCTGATATGGAGAATGAACAAAGAAGAGAAAGGTGAATAAAAAGTGGAATAAAGTGAGTGAAGGGGTGAGGGTTGCTATTTAGATGGAGTGGTCAGTGAAGACCACACTAAGGGGAAATCTGAGCAGAAACTAAAGGACGTACGGAAACATCTAGGGAATGAGAGAGAGAGCCTGCGAGGGCCATGAGAACGCCCTCCTCATATCTTCGATGGCTGCTACAGGTGTAAATGACCAATACCCATCTGCTACTCCCGAGTCCATCACTGTTTGCCAGTGACTGAGTGTGGCAAGGCTACAGAGATGAAGGACCCATTGTAGGGGAACCTGGGCCGGAGGGCTCTACTGCAGACCCTGCCACATGTTTCTTAGCCCTGCACTGTGTTTCAAGGCTTGTCCTATCCAATCTTCCTTCCTTCTCTTCTTCACAGGGGTCAGACCTGCCGTGTAGTTTGGCAGCTCTCCCCGCCTCCTCCAGCCCCCTTCCTGTGTCCCCTCAGAGGCATTTCTCCCCACATACGCTCGCATGTCCAGCAGATCTCTTGCTGCCCCGGGACTCGGACTCCCATTGTTCCAGGCAGAGGCCACAGAAGTACAAAAGCCCTGAGGAGGTTGGCATTTTCGAGGAACATCAAGGAGGTGCGTGGCTTTCTTGAAGTGAAGAAGGGGAAAAGTGGTAGGAGGTGAGGTCAGAGATGCATCCGTAGTCCTCGCAGAAGAAAAGTAGTTGGCTTGGTTAATATAAAATTCTTTTTAAAGAAAGGCATAAAAAAATCTTACACAATGACATGTGTGTCAATGGCAGAATTTAAGGGAAGGGCATTACAAATCCAGCATCCGATACTCTTCTCATTAGCAGCACTCAACATCTGTCTGGGTAGTAACTGTAAGTGGCCAAGTTCTGGGCCATTAAAATTTTGATGTAAACCATTAAGGCACCTTATGGACCTTAGTTCAAAGGGTTCTGCCATTGTATCTGTGAGAGTAGCAGCAATGGAGTGTATATATGCAAATCTAATAGATTGGTAATGAATAATCCTGCCTAATAAGCTAGTTAGACCATTTGATCATTTACTCGAGAGTGATCATAAACGTCTTTTTCTAAAACTGTTTTAGAGTGCTAATCATTTAACTGTAACAGCACTTCATGCTAAGCACACAGCAAGCACTAAGCTTATTTTGTTATTGATGATGAGGATGAAGAACATGGTTCTTAAAGGTGTCAGTCAGCCACTCAAAGGAACTGCCAAATGCCGCTGAATGATCCAGATGAAAAAAACCACAACCCTGGAAACTTCTTTTCCGGAGGTGTGTGGCTGAAATCCTTGTTTCTTGAGGATATAAACTTGACCTAACCTTGACGTCACAGCACTTTTCATGGGGCATTCATACATTTTTACCTCCTCTCTTACCTCCATAACCCATAAGAGGGCCTCTGCTTAGCTTCTGAGAAGCAGAGATTGGAAAATCCTTTTAAATTTCAGAAACAGAGTAATGTTCAGTCAAGGGGTAAAAGCTTTGGAAATTAGCCTTGAATATTATCACCGTGTACTAATTGAAGTCAGATGAAGAGCTCTACATTTGTCCAAAGTTCTCTTTCATACTAATTAGATACTCTTCAAAGGTGTAATTACCATTTAAAAATTACTTTGGACTGCAGAATAGACAATAGATATTTAATGTATTTTAATGTCTTTCCGTGTTTCTCATATTTCATTGGCATTTTCCTATTTCATCAACGATTCATAGGACTTTCAAGGACTTCTACTCCCCACCCCCCAACAAGTTAAAATTCTCAACAGAAACTCAGTTCACATGAAAAACTAGACTCAATTACCAGGGACAGTCTATAATAATTAGACTTGATTGCATGGATTGTCAGTCTGCCCCATACTCCTCCTTCTGCTGCCACCTTGAGCAGAGAACTATTTCTGGCCCCAAAGTTGAAGCTGCCTTGCACACAGGGGAAGTAAAGCATGGAGCTTGGTAATGCACTGTTTGTCACACTTTGTGGCATAGCTGAGATTCAGACAACAGTTGGAGGCAGCCAGACCCTACTCTACATAATTATATGTCACTTATGTTCTAGACCCTGCCTCTGCCCTCTGCCCAAGAATTACCCGATCCTGATTTTCTCCAGCTGGGGAAATGTACACCAGCAGAGAGAGGATACATCTGAAGTGAAATCAACTGCTTTGGGAAAAGAGTGGGTTTCAAGAACAGTGAATGGAGATTTGAAGATATAATTCAGAAATAGGTTAAGATCCAGGTAGCCAAGTTAGAAACTTCATTGTTATCCCCATGGACTCTGGACTAGTTTCCCACACAGAGCTTAGGGAGCTTGCCTTACGTTGCAAATCTCTCCCATTGCATCAGCTTATATGTACCTGCCTTGTGTTACAACCATAGAGACCATAAAGGGGAAGGGTGACAAACTCAAATCCATCTCTCTGCTTATGTCTGTGAAGGGGGTTGAACTTGAATATTTCAGCAATGTTCTGCAGCAAGGTCATCCTAGTGAGGATAGGCTAGGTTTTACTATGGAATAAACAACCCTACTACCTTGATGCCTTAACCCCCAAACTATTTCCTACTCATGCTATATATCCAACATTGGTCAGCGGGATCTCTATTCAGGAATGCAGGTGGATGGAAACACCATCTCAACACACTTTCACGACACTGTGACTGGGGGAGAGGATGTGGTGATTCCTGCTCTGGCCCTTTGCCTGTAAGTGACACATGTCAGTTCTACTCATGATTCATGCCTAACTTGTTGCACAGACAACCTGGCTTCACAGGGGTGCATCTTTTAGTCAACTTTTTTGATTTTGTAATAGATTATTTGATATCCATTAACCATAGGGTCGAACTAATGACTAGAATTGCTTAAACTCCTCTGTAGTCTGGCTTTCGAGGGGGCTTGAAAATCAAATTATGAACCCACCAATCACAAACTTCAACATCTGTCTTTGGCTTTCCGATAGAGGGCATTCCCACCTAACAACTAGCCACCACTGTAGTCATAAAGGCTTTTGCCCATGCTTCCCTAACCCCGCCCAAATGACCATGTGGCCCGCATGGTGTGGCAGGCCCCCTGTTCTTGGGAACTGTAGGTAATCAACTCTTCTTTCAAAGATAGTTGTCTTTGTATGTGCCACCTTGCCATACTTGACAAAACAAATTTAGGTGCAAATCTTGAAACATGGAGAACGCAACCTTAATGCATGACTAGAAAGATAAATGGGATGTTTGTGCACCACCCAATGGCTAACACACTGGGTTAGCACCATATTCCAGGCACACTCACTGATCTTGCCTCACGTTTGCTTCAGTCCATGACTTCAGTTTGCCACACTGCATGATAAGGCTTATGGCTACGTTGGGAGAAGTGGCCCCTGGAGCACTCTGATATCTTGACCTTTTCTTGGTAACTGAAAGCACTATATTTATTACCATTGGGTGTTCTGTGAAATGGGGTAGGAGGCATGATATTATTTCTCAGTCTTTGTAAAAGGAAAAACTGAGACACAGAGATGACCCTGTTCTCCAATCCCATGGCTATCTAATGCCAGGTAGGTCTGCAAGACCCAGGTCACATGCTGGCATCTTCACAAAGCCATGGTGCCAGGAATGTAACTTTTCATTTTAATACAAAAGGAGAAATACTCAGACTCCCAGTGGCTGATGACCAGAAGTCCAAGGTTTTTTCTATATCGGTTGAGAAACACTGGCAAATATTGAATTTGTATTGAAGCAAAAATTCATGATGCAAGAGTGTGACATTTCTCTACGTTTTAAGCCAGAATGAGAAATCTGCACAACTGATTTTGAGTTTGGGGGGAATTGGGGGAAAATATTCAAAGGTTTATTCCAAAACCCTCACCACAGTAGAGATCACAGAACCCTTCAGGACACACGTTCCCGAAAGCAGAACAATGAGCGAGCCAGCTGTCTGTCCACAGAAGAGAGTGCTCTCAGATAGTTGGCAACGCGCCCTGTCTGTGCAGCTCCCTCTTCCTGGATGGGTTTGCACGTTGCACGGTGTGCATGCATCCTGACATTAAAGACACCACCAGGGGTGAGTTGGGCCATGCAATGCTTTCTCTTCCCAACTCCTGCAGCTTGGCTTATGCTGCTCTAGAGCCCCCCACAGCCCCGGCATCTGCTTTCCTTCTGGGAGGCATCTGCTCTGCTGCAAGAACAGGAGGCTGGGAAGGAATGGATAGAATTGGATCCAGAGAGCCCTTATTCTTAGGGGAAGAGCAACATGACCTTGGCCGGGGAGAGCTGCTCATGAGAGGCTGAAGTAGAGACCCCGTGGCTTTCTCTAAGAAGTTTGGACAAACTGTGATGATGCTGTTGGAAGAAAACCTTCTGAATGCTGTGAAAAGCCATATTGCAAACAAAAGAAGCCTTTTGTATGCTTTGTATGCCCCCTGCAAAGTGTACTCAATGAATAACTACATGCTGTTCTGCTCTCCCCAAATGAAATGGCTGGAGTTTTTAATGCCATTGCTGAGACTTCCTGTGAGAGGTGATGCACACTTTCTACTAAGTCCAAAAGCATCATTTTCCTCTGATTGTTTTCAATATTTCTTCATATTGTTAGTGTCTTTCAAAAGAGTATTGACAGCTTGCATTCCTGAGAGGGAACTGAAAAGAATAAAATTTCATGATTTATTCTTTAAAAAGATAAGAAAAAAGTCAAAACATCTTAATTCAGTGATTGCTTTTTCTAGTTAATACATGTTAAAATTAGTATCTAAATAATGTCCAGAAGTATGCTGTCTTATGTATACAAACCTGGATTATAAATCAAGAACTTTTTTTTTTTTTTAATTCTTGTTGCTGATGCTCTTAGAAACACTTGATATGGAATTTCTGGTCTTTAGAGCAGAGTTTCCAAATTATCCGAGAATCCAAAATGAGGGCTACCAATTTCTGGCACAGTTAAAATCTTCAGAGGAAGGACACAGCATGGCTAAGGAGGAAAATATAAGGATTTTGTGAGTGTGTTGGAAGCACTTGCCACTTACTGTGTGCCTTTAGATGGGGTCCTGTTATGGACTGACTGTTTGCATCCCTCCCAAAATTTCATATGTTGCAGCCCTGTCCCTCAGTGTGATGGCATTTGGAGATGGCAGCCTTTGGGAGGTAATTGACTTTGAATGAGGCCTTGAGGATGGTGCCCTCATCATGGGGTTGGTGCCCTTTTAAGAAGAGAGAGAGACAGGAGAGTTTTCTCTCTGCATAAGTGCACAAAGAAGAGATCATGTGAGCATACGGGTGTGGGGGCGAGGGCTGGCAGCTGTCCTCAGGCCAGGAAGAGGTCCCTCAGTAAGAACCAAATCTGCCAGCACCTTGATCTTGGACTTCCCAGCATCTAGAACTGTGGGAAATAAAAGTTTGTTGTTTGAGCCACACCGTCTATGATATTTAGTTATAGGAGTCTGAGCTCATTGAGAAAGATCCTAACCTAGAGACAGTTTCCACTGACTTCATTACAGCCCTTCTTCCGTAAGTGAAGTATGAGCTTCATCACCTCCTACAGAAAAAATACAGTGGGATCTGAAGCCTGGGACATCGCTCTCAAAGTCCTAAAGATTCCAGAAGCAGTCATCTGTTCTCTGCCTCTTAGCAGAGGAATGAAGTGTAGGAAAAAAAGCTCTTTAGACAGATAACTTTTCTCTGATGCCTCATTTCCAGCGTCCTTCTCACAGATGTGCCCACCTCCAGGTGGCTGCCCTTCTTAAGAAATAGCTGCTGCTAAAACTTTCCTGCTTCACTGGGGGGCTATGGCAGTCTCTCCATGCTTTCGGAGTCAAGCCCCCAGTCTGGTTTGCTGTATAGCTCTTCCCTGACCTTGCCAGGCGACCTTCTTCCCCTTTGTACTCCTGGTCTTCAAATCATGACCTATTCTTCTGGTTCCTCTGTTTCAAGCCAGGCAGCATACGATGGTGCAACATGGGTTGGTGTGGGAGGTAGGACAATTGGTTTCCTGTCTCAACTTAGAAAGATACCAGGGTGTATGGCTTTGGGAAGGTGACTGAAGCTCTTTGGGGGTAGGGGCTATTTCTAGCAATTACCATGAAGAGATTTCAGATCAGTCAACAAAAGCGATTGGGCGTGAACGCTAAGGGGGAACTGGAATCACAGGGCCTGTGAGCCTGTCTTTTCCCGGGAACTGTTGATGCCCCCTCAGGAAGGAAGTGTTATAGTCCTACAGTGTCTGGTGTGGCTGCTGGAGGCAGTGGTTGGTGGTGGCTGCTAGCTGGATTCTCTGTATGTGATCCAGATATCAACAGGGATTTCTCTGCTCCTATGCTCTAGATTAGAGAACTAACAAGCGTGCCACTTCCTGTAGATGCCTAGTTTGTGGTTTGTATCACTTTCTTATGTGTGCTCTGTTCCACATGGCATCAACCCAGGTATAAAATCCCACCTCTTCCTTGATTTCCACATAAAACCACACTCACCAAGGCAAGATGTATGCAATTGAAGGAGACCTAAGGACAGATTGCAGAAATGCAAACAACTTCTAGGTGAATATTACATGCTCTAGTCTTACATTCTCTTCCACCCAAGCCCACGCTCCCCAGGCTATATGTTCTATATCTCTGAGGCAACATGATAAAGGGGATACTTTTCTCCATGAATGGAACTCATAAAATGAAATTATGAAAACATTTCAGTATTGTTACCTCCTCCCCATTCCCATAAAACACACAAATGAAGGAATTCCCTAAATAACTGTGTTGAGTACTAATAGTAGCATGCTCCTTCTAGAGTGGGAAAGTAGCTAGTCAATGAAGACGGAGATTCAAACCACACAAAACGAATCCTAGAGTTTATAAGAATGTTCTCAAGCTCTGCAAGATTGGCTTCGGTTTTTCCAACAAGTCTTACTGAAGAAGGGGCCATACAAAGGAGCCTCCAAAACCCGAGAGAAAGCCCCTCTCTGCCAGTGAGACAGTTCTCAGGGGGATCCCAGCACCTGGACTATTGCTTGCAAATGTGACTTTTGGAACAGCCTAGACCAGTTAGTGACTAGAATATAAATAGGACACACACACACAATAACTGACTCCTTTAATCCATTTCCATGTTTGTCTACTTATTTAACAAACCCTTTACAATTCTGGGCACCAGTTCTCCCCTTCCTTCCCCTCTCTTCCAAGCAACGCTCAGACACCAGCTGGATCCTCCAATTTAACTCAATTGTGAGACTATCTCCCTGGGGGTCGCATTAAATTCCACAGTTAATTATCCTTCTAGAGTTCACTAGTGTTCCTGGTTTGTGAAGAGTCCATACTCTCTCCTATTCTAGCTGTTTTCTTATCTTCACCTTTGCTCCCTCTTGGAAATTCAGTGAAGAATTCTTCCCTCTTTAGCCCTGAGAGACCTTTCCATGTGCACCCTGCCATTCCCCATCAATCTTCTTTTTGGCCAATTTTTATTTCTTACTAGAGGCCCTATACATGAATATTCGTGCAAGAGTAGGCCTTCCTTTCCCCGGCTGCCGGCACCTGCTTCCCTCCGGCACCCAGGACCTGGGCTTCCCTCCTCTGGCCACCGGCAGGCACCTGGGACCCAGGCTGGCTTCCCTCCATCCTGGCTTCATCAGGAAGGACGTCCGAAAGACGTCCAGTCTAATTAGCATATTACTTTTTTATTATTATAGGTTGTTCTAGTCAATGCTCATTTGTTTTTATTTTGTTTCTCTCATTAGAAAATAAACAGTGAGAGAGCAGGTCTGGGTCTGGCTTATTCACTATTGTATCTCCAGCATCCTATCTGGAAGGCAATTAAAAATATGAATAAAAATATTAAATATTATGAATTACAATACATTTAGTTGTTTCCTTATGTAGTTATGTAGTTTTATCACAGAATTGGCATAGGGTGTGTGTGTGTGTGTGTGTGTGTGTGTGTGTGTGTGTGTGTGTGGTTTGCTTAGGTTACCTTTTCATAGCACTGTCCATGAGATGAATAATTTGGACAGGGCATTGCTCAGGGTTCTCGAGAGAAACAGAACCAAGAAGTTGTTTAGAGGGATTCTAGTAGTTAAAGCGATAGGGGAGTGGACAGGCTGGCCATGGCGCTGCAGATGAGTGTTCCCAGTGTGCTGCCTTGATCCGATACCTACGTGCCCCCTGAGAAATGAAGGCAAGCACGGGCAGTAACGGTGATGTTCCCAGCCACTGCTCAGGGCCCTCTCCACTTGGTTTCCAACCTGCCCTGGTTGTGCTCAGGTTCTACTGGTGCACAGCCTTGGATGCACCTGCCATTTGCGGCTTTGATGCAGCCTTAGGTCACCAGACATGACTTGGATGCAGCCACCCTGGTTTTTTCTACCCGAGACCACCATGAATAGAAGTCCCTGCTCTAGTTCTAATTCTTAGCTAGACTTGCTCAGTGTCCTCCACAACAGCCTGGGACAGCTCCTCTTTGGGTGTATGCGAGGGCATGTGCATCTACTAAATTCTTCTCACAGAGGAAGCTGAAAGGAAGGCTGAGTGAGACTCATTTGAATCTATGCTTTTCTAGGGCAAGTTGTTCTTCTTCCATATTGTGTTTACTATAGAGAAGGGAAGTGCTTATGTCGTGCCAGGCCCTGTGTTAAGTGCTTTATACAGATCCCTTAAGTTGTTTTCACTCTTCTGAGAGTAATAGTTGACTTTCATACCTACAAAGCCATTTCACAGTATGATACTAACCACCCATAGAGACAATATTTGGAGTCAGTGAGAAGAAAAGTGTTGCAAATGTCTTAGGAGATATATTAGCTACAGTGTGAGAGATCAATTTGCATTGTACTTCACTTGTGTGTGATAGGCTTTCTCTAACTTGATTTCATTGCGGTACTGAATTAGGAAATAAGCCGAAGGCACAAATTGCTGTTAAAAAGTTTTGTTTCCCTGAGTGTTTTGGAATTTGGTTGCTTAACAATAGTTTATAAAATTGCATGAAATTCCTTCCTTCCTTTCTTCCTTCCTTCCTCCCTCCCTTTCTTCCTCCCTCCCTTCCTTCCTCCCTCCCTCCCTCCCTCCCTCCCTCCCTCCCTCCCTCCCTTCCTTCCTTCCTTCCTTCCTTCCTTCCTTCCTTCCTTCCTTCCTTCCTTCCATCCTTCTTTCCTTCTTCTTCCTTTTTTTGCATTTTGTTTGCCTTGCTTAGCTTCTTCCTTTTTCCTTTGGTTTTATTTTCAACCCTGAAGTTCAGACCAGACCACCCAGCTCTGCCCTTAACTGGAATTTCCAGGAGCCAATGACCCCTTGAGAGAATTTTGTCTGTCCTGCCCTGAGGACACTAGTCTGTCCTGGCAACCCCACCAGGCAGAATGAGACTCCCTCCATGCCCACAATCCCCCCCTACCCCAGCCCTGGAGCTTGTTAAAAGTAAAGGGAATAAAGCAGACAGCCAGAGAGAGTGGAGAAACTGCAGGTCTGCACCCACCCGCACTGGACAACATCCAAGGAAGCTGGGTGGCATCGGGCGGGGATGGAAAGGGAGAACCTGAGAGTCTTCTGGGGTTGCACACAGCTCCAAGGATTGGAGTTTAGACCAAGCTGTGCACCTTTGAGCTAATTACGTAAACGGAAATATTCTGCTGGAGGAAAGGCCTGAGGACAAGTTTGGTTTTCTGCTTCTCAAGTAGATTTGGACCATCGCTATTCCTTCATCGGTAAACAGTTTTCATGGTTTCTTCAAAGGCTCATATTCACTTAGATTTTTAATTCTTATGTGTATTCAGAAAAGAAAGGGATAAGTAAATCCATGCACAAACAATTTTATCTCATTTAAATCTAGGTTAATTAGAAATTCTAAAAGGGATTGCAGTGTTTATTTCATTTATGTTCCTACTCTTTTTCAGGCGAATTGACCCTAAATTGAATTTAAGTGGCAGCTACTTCTAGAACCATCTCTTGCTTTCTACAGGACATATGGCTTCTTGCCTCAGCTCAGTTTGATTTTCCCCAAATTGAACTCATTGTTTTTCCCATTAAGTGCCCCCCTCCCCACTAACTAACATCTTTCAGTGATACCACTCTTCTGTACCTAGGTTATACAGTTCCCTCTGCCTGAATTGCCTTTCTTCCTCCTGCTCAATCCCATATTTTTCATGCAGCACGCCCCCTGCTCATTTGGGTCATTTGCTGTTTTATAACATGTATGACAGAGATTCACTATATGCTCTCTCATTGGTTTCTTCCTCTTAGAAACATGCAAACACTGCATTTCCAGCCTCCTGAAAGTCATGTAAGGAGCACATGGCTCTTTTCTGGCTTTGTAGGTAGAATTGATATATGCCACTTCCAGGGTTGACCATAAAATGCCCCTTTGCTTTTCCTTCTGTGGTGACCTGGGCAGTCATGTGTTTCAGATGCCATAGGTATAACATGGAAGCAGCTCAGATCTCGGAGTCACTACCTGGAAGAGAGCCACCGAAGAGACCATGACTTTGCAAGAAAAAGACGTACTTTTATTGTGATGAGTCACTGAGATTTTGGGGTGGTTTGTTACAGCAGCCAGCGAGCATTGCCCTGACTTTGCTACATTGTTTTTGACACTCACAAAGCATCATTGCTTACAAATTAGCAGCTGCTTCCCTGGTCTTGTTTTTCCACATGCCTGCTTTGATTGACATATGTGAGTCTTGATATCCCCATCCGGATTTTAGAGTGGAGGCTAGGGATGCCATTTATTTCTTCCCCTTTCTCCACATACCATTTCTTTCCTCTTTCCTTTCCCTTCCTACTTTTCTTCATCCCCATTTAATCTTAACTGAGACTCAACTAGGAGGTAGATTATGGAGATTACAAAGATTTAATAAAATCTGATTTGGCGTCTCAAGAAATAAACTATTTAGTAAAGCTCTTGACATCTAGTAGTTGCTTACAATTGAAGCCTTTTACTTCCCAATGAAACTTAACTCAGTTTTCTAGACATAACACATTCTTTTTTTTAAAAATTATTTATTGATTAAGTTATTACATATGTGTCCTTATCCCCACATTACCCCTCACCCCCCTTCTCATACCCTTACTCCCCTAGTGTCTGTGTCCATTGGTTAGGCCTATATGCTTGCATATAAGTCCTTAGTTTGATCTCTCCCCCTTACCTCCACCCTCCCCTACCTTCTCTCTGAGGTTTGACACATCCTTAGTGACTAGTTATTTTATGCCTGTAGCAACTTCACAGTTTCTCCAGACTGGTCTTGAATGACATTGTAGGGATGCTGAGTCAGGGACAAAATTTACTTTATGCTCAAATAGTCCCAGGAGGCCATTAGTTGGGCAATGTGGTTAAACTTCTTCAGCCCTACAGGCTACAACACAGAGAAATGACAGGTCATCTTGATTTAAGGAGTGAGCATGATGGGAATTGCACATTATTTGCACAGCAAGGGGCCATTTTGGGGTTCCTGACTTTGTGATCTGTGAACTCCTGATTTGCTGGCTATCAGTTGGTGTGTATTCGCCTGTTTTCATCAATTGCCAGTTGTATTTTTCCACAGCACCACGTGATTCTGCATTTGGCCACTATTTTATTTTGCAGACATTTGCTCTGGACTGATTTTCCATCATTATGATGTCAGCCTCCATTTCTGCACTGATGATACACTTATATCTGCCTTTGATTTTGGGCATCTTTTGTCTTTCTTGGTCTGGCAGGCATTAAATCATTAATGTTTCAAAATCACATACAGCTGAGACTTTGTAAAACAGAATTTCTAGTGACGAGCTCCTTAAAATTACAGACACAATCCACTTTTCTCTTCTTGTTTTGGCCTTTGCTGGCCTCCAATTTCACTTCAAACGGATATCAAGGGGGTTATCTTTGATTGATAATTGTTTTTCCCGATCTCCTCTGGATGGAAACCTGTCTTTTGTCATGGAAACCTTGCTAGAATGTGGGTATTCCACCCATTACTGAGGCTGGAAGCTTTTCAGTCATGATTTATATCTTTCCGATTAAATCACTGGGAAACACGGCCCTTTCTGAGGGCTGGGCATCTCCACAGCAGACACAGTCCTGGCTGGGGTACTTTCTGACACTCACCCTGCATCATTGTGCTGCTTGCTTGCTAATTAGCAGCGGCTTGCCTGCTCTTGTTTTTCCACTGTGGGGATTTTTGCACAACTTTCTTTCAAGTCAAGCTTCCATCTTACCTTACCAGGCTCCTAACTGCTGAAAGCGGTGTATCTTTCACAGAGGAGACCGCGCCAAACCCCCCCAGGAATATCAGAGTGACTCCTTTATTGCATTTAGGAGAGTCTAACCCCTGACAACATGGGAGAGCAGCTAGCCTTTGTGATTTCCATATATACTAGCAGACAGGCACACTGTGGTCCTTCGACGATCTCATTTAATCCTTATGGCAACTGTGAGAGCCAAAGTCAGATGGGAAAGTTGATTAATACGTAAGGAGCTAAGTAACTTGCTCAAGTCCACGCAGCTAAAAAGCAGTAGATCAGGATACAGACTCTGAAACCCGGGCTCCGGTCACAATAAGAAAATTCTAATGGAAATGCTGACATGAATTCTAATATGAACACAAATACTCATTGAAATGGTGGAAAGAACATTGGAAACAACTTATAATAAGGATAATGCAGATGTAACTTACGATGTGATATCAATGATTTGGGAAGCTGTTCCTGATAATATCTTATTTAGGTTGGGTGTAAGATTTGTATGACTAGAAGCACATTGTTACCTTATTTATTGTTACACAGAGCGTAATGCATAATGCAGTGGGCTTGGTTCTAATAAATCTGTGAGGATGTGCCCAGCCTGTGATTGGTGGTGGGTGGTCAGGGTGTGAACACAAGAGGGTGAGAGAGCGTGAGTGAGAGAAAGAGAGACAGAGAGGGAGAGAGAGAGCAGTTGGAGAGAAGGAGGAGGGGGAGGAGGAAGGGAAGTGGCTGTTTTTTTTTTTGTTTGTTTGTTTTTTTGCTCTCCTACCCTGCTGGTCCCCTGGAGCCATGCAGAACAGGGAAGTAGAGATGTCTTAAGAGAACAACAAGAATGAAAAGACACCCCCCCCCCACCCCCCCGCAGCTGATAGGTTTAAATAGCATCACAGTCGTACATGGGAAGTAACCCTTTATGATGGGAGTAGTTCCTTTTTTATGGATATTTTCATCCTTTTCCAATTTCGGAAATACATATAGCCTTTGAGTGACTTTCCCTTAGTGTTATCTGCCACTAAAATCTGTGGTGTCAGAGTACTTGTCACTATCCTTCCTGATGGCCACACTCCCCAGCCTCCCCACCTACTGCCAATTGGGATCCCTTGGTTACTAGTAAGTAATTGAAGTTTTTGCGTTTGTGCCTTTCTCCTGTTTTATAGGAATCCTATGTAAGGTCTGATATATGTAAAGTAATTATACTCAGACATATACAAATCATATTAAATATTAAAAGCACCTTGACTGTAGAAATGGAAAACACGTCACTAGAACACAAAGTTTCTCGCTTACAGAGTTCAGGTGCCTGTACAGTGTGGATGAATGTATTTTTTCCTGATTTCATCTTAAATCTCAGAACTGATCCTTTTTTAAAAAAACTATTTTTGATGGACATTTAAAAAATTACATTTCATAGTTTTCTACCTTAGTAAATAGCATAATCCAAACTTTTCCTGATATTTTAGGTTCACCATTATCATTCATTCTCCTGTACTTTATATTTTTTAATTTTCCTTTTTTTTAATTAAAAAATTTTAATGTTGACACTATTGCAGATGTCCCACATTCCTCCTCTCTGCTTTGGCCACCTCCACCCAGCCCTGCCTTCCCCTCCCTTGGTCTTCACCACACTATGATCCCTGTCCATGGGGTGTGCATATATGTTTTTTAGTTAATCCCTTCACACTTTTTACCCAGTCCCCCCACCCCTCCCCTCTGCATCTGGTCAGGATGTAGGTGGTCAGGATGTGAACGAGAGAGAGAGAGAGAGAGAGAGAGAGAGAGAGAGAGAGAGAGAGAAATTGAAGTAAGTAATTGAAGTAAGTAATTGAAGCATCTGCCAGTTTTCCAGTGTAGATGTAGCTTTTTGGCTGTGTCTGCTGTAACATGTTCCTTTGAGTAACTTGTGTATTAACTTCTTTTCATTTACCTCTTTCTCTTAAAGTAGAATTTAGAATGAGCAGCTGTGTGGCTTCCTGGGTATTTCAATAGGACTTTTGTAGCCACCACAATAACTATGGATTCAAAGGGTGAGGTAGTCATCTAAGTTGTCTCCTAGTGCTGAAGTCTGTAGTGTTTCTATCTTCATTCGTACCCATTGTGCCTGGGCAGTCTTCACAACCTTCTCTCGCTTCAGTGTTAGTACCAGCGCAGTGCTGTGCTCCTTGCCCCATTTCCCTATGACTTCTCCCTGGCTAATTTTCTATTCTCTGTATTATTTAAACACACGTTCTCTTCCTCATTTTGGTCCTCATGACTTCTCTCTTGAGCCCATATATACTCTTTTATTTTGTACTTTTATTTATGGACATCTTTGATAAAGAATTTCTTCTGGAGCCGTGATCAATATCATGGTCTTAGGTAGCGCGGTCTCTTTCTTCATTTATGGATAAAATGCTAGCCCACTGGAATCGCTTTTGGATCACCATCTGCCTGCAGGACACAGTTACCTAGCAGCTGACTTCAAGGATGGGAGTCAGAGAGGGTTTTTGATTTTCCTTGTTCTCACTGTCTTTTACAGTAGAGAGGGATTTTCTTTTTTGGTCCAAGAGTTTGAGAAGAGGACTTTCTCTCCCTCTCTCTTTTGTAGTATATGTAGGTCTTTTGTTTTCGTTTTTTACCCACAGTCCCTTCACTCTTTTCCAGGTTCACTGTGGCTAGAACCCCTGCCTAATTGAACGGAGTTGATGTAAGCTGTGTTAGTGGCTATGCGAGCATGTCACCTTAGATATTTCTATTATGGGAGCTTGGGAAGTAACCATTTCTCAAAGGCAAAGGCAGACCACTTGCCATGGGGGAGCTTTTGCAGTTTAAGCCTTAAGTTGCTGTGCTCCATTGGGGAGCAGTTAATTTAGCCATTAACAGAGGCGTGTCAGACTCACACTGCAGGTTCTGTATTACATCTGTTAGACTCGGACTGGATCATGAGGCTTTCCACAACTCGATGGTGTCACTCGTGATGCTCGAGCACATTTCTGAGCTGTGATATCTTTGTGCTCTATTCTACTCCTGTTTCCCTTGAGAAAGCCTTTCGGTGACTTTGTTCTCGGAGATGCCGAACCACAAAGAGTACTTTTCCCGCAGAGTAATTCACCACAGCGAGTCATTGCAGCGTCTCTAGAGGGAACTCTGTCTTTTTCCAAAATATCTTTTGATATTTTACAAAAGAAGTAGGTAGAGTCTCCCACCCCATTTTTTAAGTGATTGCAAAAGAAAGAGCCAAATGACAGAATGGACCATCAAACCCTCGCGTTGTTGCTTCCTTTCATTCTGTTCTTTACTGAATGTCTCTGTGCCCAGAGCATTCAGGGCTCCGGGGCGGATTAATGCAGCAAGGCGCTTACCGAGCTCACGGAGGCTGATTGTTTCCGCGTGTTCTCTCTGGTCGTGGGAAGCATCTCAGACGAAGTTTGAAAGGAAGCAGGGCCGGGTCTGTCTCCACCACCTGGCTTTCTCTGGACTAACACATATTGTTAGTGTTGAGATGACACATTTCAAACCTTCACTTTTATTTTCTGCTTCATTGTATTGCCAAGTCATTAAAATGTGTGTGTGTGTGTGTGTGTGTGTGTGTGTGTGTGTGTGTGTGTGTAGGAGGTTAGGGAGGAGAAGGGAGTCCAAACACCAAAGACACATACCTGGCTTTGAATTTAGGACTCAAAAGAATGTTTGGGGTAAGAAGTTCCTTTTTTTTGCCAAAGGAAATATTTGATTGTTTTAAGTTTTCTTCTTTTTAAATACTCTAGTTCTTCTTGTTTAAGCATCCAGTAAAGTTTGGCAGTTCTACTCAGCCAAGGAACATGAATCCAAACAGTCCATCTTATAGCTACACTAGAGCTTGGGGGAAGAAAAAATACGTATGAAAGAAGTTAACTGGAGTGTGCCTCTAATTGATTAGTAATACTTGATCAAAGTAAATATCAGATAAATTACCAATGTTGAAGATATTTTAATATGTCCCAAAAGTGATGGTGGTCAAAGGTATAGTTGATACCTTGTAAGTGCCAATCACTCTTTATATCATATTATTGGTTAGCCAGAGAATTGATTTTCATTGGCTTTATGGAACTAAAATCATTTCTCTGAGGAATGAAGGCACAATAAAGAGAGTATTTCTATGCAGGACTGGATAGAATTTTCTGGTTTGTCCAATAGACCACTTTCAGAGTGATGATATTTTCAGAACTTTGTTTCTAAGGCAAGCATTGAGTCTGATTATTTCCTTTAGTTTCCTTTGACTGTAGTTTGGCTAAGTTGCCATGGGTAAACAGTGGTACTTCGGTTCTTATTTGGTTCATATACGAAGGCATATTCTTTTAAGGTCTAAGTTGTAATCTCTGTACCAATGAAACACAGATATTCTTTCCATATTTCAAACTGAAAATATGGTTTTGTATCAAATTATTTAAACATGATAACCTCAATTGGTAATTAAAATCCTTCAAATTTGTAAATTTTAGAACTGGAAGAAAACTTTAAGATCTTATCTAAGATGCTAATTTTAAAGCTAAAAATAATATAGGTAACACTTGTGTGGTACTAAATATTCTGCTATCAGTGTTTTGCACAAAGGGTAAGGCAAAGTATTTTTACAGTTGTTTGTATGGAAAATAATACAATAATTAATGAATAATAAAACAAGAATAAACTGTTTCCTTACTCACAACTGTAAACCTCCTTTTGCCCCATCCTTTATAGTAACTCATTTATTTCCTATAACTTGATAAGTTATAAGGAATAAATGTTATCCCCATTTTTCAGATAGAAACTTAAGCCTGGAAAAGGTCATTTCTCTTCCATGTTCTAAGAGCTCGAAGATAGCAGAACCAGAATGCAGACAGACAGGTCGGCTTTGGAGGTCACGTTCTGAACCATTCTTGACTGCCTTGGAGGAACCCAGAATGCAGGGAAATGACAAGGCTTGCCAAGGCCACGCACTAGTTGTTGGCAGCAATTATATTATGTCAAAATGTATCAAGAGCAAAATAAACACACACACACACACACACACACACAGTCATATTGGATCTATTTTTCTTTTTGTTTTTTTTTTGAAAATCCTTTATTTTTTTTTAATATCTTGATCTTTTTAAAATTTTTATTTATATTTTATTTTTTTATTGCTTAAAGTATTACAAAGGGTATTACATATGTGTCCTTTTTTCCCCCCCGCCCTTGACAGTCCCCTAGCCTCCCCTACCCCCCAGTGTCTTATGTCCATTGGTTATGCTTGTATGCATGCATACAAGTCCTTCGGTTGGATCTATTTTTCTTAGGTAAAATTCTTACCATATTTGATTTTTACTCCAAAATGGATCTTGTGCACAGATTCCATTGGAAAAGTCCCTTATAATTAAACCAGATTAAAAAAATGTATTTTTATTGATTTTTTTTTTTTTTAGAAGGAGATAGAGAGAGGGAGGGAGAGGGAGAAAGAGAAATATCTGTATGAAAGAGGAACATTGATTGGCTGTCTCCTGCATGCCCCCCTACCAGGGATCGAGCCTGCAACTCAGGCATGTGTCCTGACCAGGAATCAAACCAGTAACCTTTAGGCGCACAGGACAATGCCCAACCAACTGAGCCACACTGGCCAGTGCTAAACAAGGTTTTTAAAAACTTACATTAAAATCCTTTCATATTTCTTTTAACTTTTAGAAAGAATTCTCCCTTGGTAGCTCTGCTAGTCTTTCTGGCTTTTTGTTAGCAACAAAATAACAGAGATAAGCTCTATCCTTCCGTTTGAAAGGACAGGAGAAGAAAGAATCCAGGGATCAAAGTTCTGTGGGCCTTGTGGACATCTGTGGTTGCTCCTCCAGACAGAAGGGGCTTCCGTCCCCCGAATTTCCTACATCCAAGAGATAGCTCTCCCATTCCCAGGAGGTGCTGCCCGTGACACTACTTTCAAGTAATTTACATAAAATTACTTTAAAATTCTTCTATAGCCAGCTATTTTGACGCTTCTGTTACAAATTATTTTTCAGAGATCTAATATTCCTCCAGAACTTTAATTTTAAAGAAGACCTTAACCTTTATTTTGGGTTATTACATTAATACATGTTGAATTATAGAGGAGTTGGAAAATATAAAACACAAGGGAAAAACTGTATTACTACCTTTAACATTTTGGTCTATTTCCTCTATAATGTTTTGTTTTGCATATTTTAAAACAGAATTGAAATCATAATATACATACAACTTGCATCTTTTTTACCTTAACATTGTAATGTGAAAAATTTTCCATGTTATTAAATATAGGGTGTTCCAAGACATGTATACCCACACTTTGAATAATTATAAAGGCAGTGTTTATTAAAATACATTTCATTTTCAAAATTGAGCTATCAGCTGTTAAAGTGTGTGTACATTTTTTTGGGGGGATACCCTGTATTCATCAAAATAAACATTTTAAATGACCACATTGTGTTCTATCATTGGATGGGCCAAAATTGATATGACCAGTCTTCTATTTCTCTTGAACATTTGTTCAAGTTGTTTTCAAATTTTGCTGTTATGAAAAGAAGGTGTCTTGGCCTGAGTTTGTTTAGATTAGATATATAAAAGGAAGGATATTGAGTCCAAGTTATATAGATTTTCAGGATCAAAATGTATTACCAAGGCTTTTCGTGGAATGGTTTTACCAAGATACATTGCTACCAGCAGTGTGTGAGGATGAGCATCTCACTACTCCACGGTCAATGCCGACTGCTATCATGAAAAAAAGTAATAAGTCACAACCACTCAATAATTTAATAAGCATTTCAAAATAGCTCTGAGTTTTTAAAAAATGGGTTGTAAGATTATTTTTTGTTTCTGTGAGTTTTTAGTTCAATCCCTTTGTTAATTTTTTGTGTGTCTCAAGTATCTTAAAAAAAAGCTGATGTGTTAGCAATGTTAATGCTGTGATAGTTACGTTCCACTTCGATTTGTGCTCTTTCAAAATGCTCTTCTCCTACTTCCCACTCCCTGGTTAGTGGTAGGGAGGCCACCGGCATGCTCCTTCCAGCTCCCCTTCCCTTCCTTCTGTCTTGCCCTCTAGAAAGGAGTGTAGGTCCATCCCCAGGATCAGCTGACAGCCTCAAGGAATCCTGAATCGGTAGAATGAAAGGCCAAACAGGTGGGAGGGAGGAACTTGTGTAAACACCCTCACATGGTGGTGGCCAAACATCCAGGTTGGGTTTTCTTTTCTCTCCTTTTGTTCTTATGTTGCTGTTCTAGTCTTCATAGAAAACTGGTACTTGGTGTACAAAAAATATTAGGTTGTGAAGTTTATGACCTCTACAAAACAGGAAATTATTTGCCTGTCATATGTGACTATATATGTATTTGTATCTCTCTCTCTCTCTCTCTCTCTCTCTCTCTCTATATATATATATATATATATATATATATATATACACACACACACACGCACAATTATATGTATGTAATACACATATATAAAAATATAAAAATATAAATAGCTATAATATCCTATATAATAAAAGGCTAATATGCAAATGACCTGAACATGGAACAACTGGTTGCTATGACACGCACTAACCACCAGGAGACAGATGCTCAATGCAGGAGCTGCACCCTGGTGGTCAGTGTGCACCCAGAGGGGGAGCTCTGCTCAGCCAGAAGCTGGACTCCTGGCTGGCGAGTGCAGCAGTGGTGGCAGGAGCCTCTCCCACCTACACGGCAGCACTAAGGACCCCTCAGGGGATTCCCGACAGTGAGAGGGTGCAGGCCAGGCTGAGGGACCAACCCTGTTGGTGCACGAATGTCATGCACTGGGCCTCTAGTATAATAGAAATATATATTTATCAACTTCAAAATATTAATTTTTAATATAGCTATATTGTGCATTATTTAATATAAGCTGTGTTAAATATATTAATTATAAACAATAAATATGTAAGAAAATTAATAAAATGTTGTATGTACTTATATAAATACATGCATAGTTTATGTGACATAAATGAATATTTAATAATCTCCATATTTCTGCATATATTGTGGTACACATGCATACACATTGCATGCACATAGGTGATATGCCATGACATATGTTACATATGAAAGGAATGGTACAGACAAGTGTCACAGTTCAGGGGAGTGCATTGAGGACTGTGGAGGATGGAGCCATTTAACCATGCACCTGGGGCTTAAACTTGACACTGAGGAATGAGAATTTCCCAATAGTGAAGAGCCCTGGAAGATGTTCCTTAATAAGAGGTTCAACCAAGTTGTTTGTGAGTACCTTTTTTTGTTCTCACCAAAAGTGTCTTCTCCAAGGGTCATGTAGAGTAAGGAACTCAGCATATACTAGAGAGAATAGGCTACTTTGGAATAGAGGGCTAATTTAGGCAAATAATGGCAAAGTTTTAGAGATACTTGTGTGTTATATTTGAAGTGTTGTAAGTTTTGACATTAAATACATGTTGATCTTCGGCAGAGGCGAGTCATTGAAAGGTTTTCTGTGGGAAAGTGACCACATAAATTGTTTGTGTGAGAGAATATTACATTAGAAACAGTTGGCCCAGTGAGGCAAAGCTTGAGGTGGGGAAGGCCTGCAGCACTGGTCTGGTTGAAAGGGATGGAGGTGTAAGGGGTGGTTGTGCGAAGCATTCCTGCAGAAGGATTGGGTAGCTGATTGGACCCTGGTATTTGGGTCTGGAAAGAGTCAGAGATTACAATGCTTTAAATAACGATGCAATTGGTAGAAATAACAGTTGAGAAGGAAAGTTGGTTTTGAGGAAAATGAATGACCTGTTTTGTGTGGGCAAAGGAGAGAATCAGGTGAAAAGCATAGCACTATATTTTAACTTGCTAATAACTGTTATACAGTCTGTCAGGGACAGGGATTTGAGATGGTGAGACACATCGTTATTACTGGGTTTCAGGTATCCATGTTCCTCCTTTCCCTATTAATGCTGACATATGGAGCGGCTGTGTTCAGATTTTCAGAGACGCATGAATTCTCTCAGGCCATTATTTAGAATCTGCAGCAGTATTTTTCCACTTGGAGCAAAGCGGTTCCTTCCTACTGTGTCTTTCCTTTTTTTCTTCTTCTTCCTTTTAAAAAATTGGTACTGATTAACATAATAGTGTCTAATTTATACCTAAACTATTCCATTTAGACTTCTCTTGATCTCCTAATATTGAAATCAGAACATACTTGAAAGGAGCATCTATATGCTACTCTGGTTCTGAGGTCCTAAGGGTTCATAATATTTGAACCTTATTATCATTAGTCAAAATAAGGGTTTGGGCCACTGAAGTTTCTAACACAGCTTTCCTCTTGTCTGTGTTGGCAACATGGATTGAGAGATTCTGGTGGTTTAGATTAATATAACAGCTTTTTATAATTGGGGAGGAGAAACCTACAGAATTTGCATCAGTAACGACATTGCTTCTAAAGGACTATGTGCTTTCTGGGGGTTCCGTGTAACGTTAGAGAGGCTCTGCCCAAGACCACTCAACATGCACTGTGGGTAGGAGAGTTCCTTCCTTCCTTCCTTCCTTCCTTCCTTCCTTCCTTCCTTCCTTCCTTCCTTCCTTCCTTCCTCCCTCCCTCCCTCCCTCCCTCCCTCCCTCTTCCTTCCTTCCTTCCTTCCTTCCTTCCTTCCTTCCTTCCTTCCTTCCTTCCTTCCTTCCTTCCTTCCTTCCTTCCTTTCTCTCTCTCTCTCTCTCTCTCTCTCTCTCTCTCTCTCTCTCTCTCTCTCTCTCTGTCTCTCTCCTCACCTGAGGGTATTTTCCCATTGATTTTTAAAGAGAGTGGAAGAGAGAGGAAAAGACAGAGAGCAATATTGACATGAGAGAGAAACATCGACTGGTTGTCTTCTGCACACGCCTCACCAGGGCCCGGGCTGGAGGAGCCTGCAACTGAGGTATGTGCCCTTGACTGGAATTGAACCTGGGACCCTTCAGTCCGCAGGCCGATGCTCTACCCACTGAGCAAAACAGGCTAGGGCTGCAGAGTTACTTGAGTTACTCCTGCTTGTGGCTGAATGAAGCGGGTCTAAATAATGATACCCATGCACCTGGTCTCATAGTTGATGATGAAGTCAGATCTAAAGATAGAATATTTGGGTTTTATTTGCTAGAATCAATCATCCAGTAATAGAAATGTAAAAGGGATTTACTTTAATTGCAGTAGCCCTCTTAATATGACAAGAAAATAATACAATTGAAAGAATATTTTCATTTCAAATTTGAGGTGAACACTATACAAAGTTGGAAAGTCATACTACTGAAAATTTCTAGGTCCATGTCCCCAAACCATATAGCAATGGCAAAGAGTCAACATTGGGGGCAGTGGTTTAGTTTAAATATTTTCCAACTTAATAGCCAGATTAAACAGCATATTGTGATTTTTTTTTTTTTACAGCCAGGGCTTATTGACATATAATTTATGGATGGTAAAAGTCACCTTTCTGAAGTGAGTAGGTTGATGAGTTTTGATAAATGTATAAAATACTTCACCACCATCTCCACAGCCAAGACATAGAACATTCTATCACCCCCCAAACCCCCCTTGTGTCTCTTGGCAATCAATCCCTTAGGATGCAGTCCTGGGCAGCCATTGATCTGCTTTCTGTTCTTAGTTTTGTCTTTTTCTGAATGGCGCGTAATTGGAATCACACCACAAATGAAAAATATTTAAATCATTTGAATGCCTTTAGTGCACAGAGGTAAAGTTTACATGACCATAGCAAAACAAAAGTTTAAGATATTTGTTCAGATAATATAGGCAAAATATCTGTTTCCATTTGAACCATTTAGATTTTCCTCTTTGCTTGGAGGAGAATTAATTGAAAAGAAAAACATTGTTCATTAGGGACGATATTAAAAAAAATTAGGGAGAGTCATGGGGCATTTTTGTTGTATTTTACATAACAGTTTGTAATTTGAGGGCAAATCTCTTGGATTTATGGATGCCCTGTAAGCTCTGTCTTCAACATAACCATTTTAATACTTATGTTTATGTGTAATAGCCAGGAAATAATATTCATCAGAATTATTGGCCAATAGGCATTATTCCAGGATAATATAACAATTCCATTTCATTTGATTCTGTGTAATTTATAGTGTACTAGGTGTATTTATCATAGGCCAAGATCTTTCCCTATGTAGTTTTTTTTTTAGATTATAATTTTATTGTTCCCACCCAAGGATATATTTTTTATTTATGAAAGAGAGAGAGAGAGAGAGAGAGAGAGAGAGAGAGAGAGAGAGAGATGAGAGAAACATTGATTGGTTGCCTCCATATGTGACCTGACCAGGGGTGGAATCTGCCATCACCAGAATCAAACCTACAACCTTTTGGTGTATGAGACAATGCACCAACCAACAGAACCACCCGGCCAGGGCCCTTCCCTATGTAGTTTTGAGTAGAATGCAGCATGAATATTTACTGTGGCGTTTAAAATTCCCTCCACCCCACGCCTTTATCTTCTGGCAATATGTGCTTTCAAGTTTTGCCAGAAGTTTGTCAGGTATTACTTTCAGATTCTTTTAAACTTAAGAGCCTTTATTTAGATGATTTATTTGCTTGCCTGTGCATTCTTGTTTGATTGTGGTTCCTAATTATTAAGAACTTGAATGGATTTTCAGGGACTTATTTTTCAAGCCCACTGACAATTAATTACCTTGGCGGGTTTCTCTCGTCTCTTCCTTAAATTTAGATGACATTTAGTGTTGGCTTATTTTGTACTCAATCATCCCATAGAAAAAACATTTGTTTTCCAGGTTAAATGTTTTTATTTATCATTGCTATGATTCTTTGTTTGCACTGCTTGCATGGAGGGATGAAATCCAGGAAAGAAACGAAATTATTCCAGTTTCACAGGCAGAATGATGGTCTTGCAACTACACATCTGAGGCCACAGTTGAGAAACTATGGGAAACATCTGAAGCATTAAGACTTAGACAACTGTAACGCTTTATCACTTATGATATTTCATTTGGTATTTACACGCTATACCCAAGGGGTCGCTCATCTGCTTGGCCATATGGAAGGTTTAGAAATGTTAGGATACAGAGCAAGAGCCAAATGGGAGCAAGAAATAATTCTAAGGTGGTTTAGGTACTCAGGGGCAGCAGCCTATTCTTTCGCAGAGAGAAATAGCTGTTGCTTTTGGGGGAGGTAAGCACAAATTAGTTCCTCCTTGTTCCTTTGGGGTCTGGTAAAAATATGAGAGAATAAACATCCCTACCAGCCATTCCATTTTCTGTCATTTCTAAAGGCGACACTATTCCATGCTAAAGAGTTAACTGACAGAATCAGTTATGTCAAAGCATTTAAGTGGAAGTTTTTTGTTTATTTCTTACTTAAAATAAAGGAAGAAGAAACTCGGGCATTCAGAAAACAATTTCAGAACCCAAGTTTATATTTCTCCTCTACCCAGTGAAGCTGACATCATACTGAAAACTACTTTTAAAAAAAGCAAATGAAGAACAAGGAATTTATATAAAAACTTAGAAAACTAAGTAACCCATACAAATCCATCTGAAAAGAATCAAAATATTGGGTTAACTGTGGGGAAAATATTTCATTTACAATTTAAGCTCAGTGAGAAAATGCTGCTGGTAACTCTAAATTTTTCACATTTTATTATTTTACAGCAGTTTCATTTTCACAATTAAATTAAAAGGAAAGTATAATGATTTTCCATATACCTCCTTCCTGATGCTCACATAGACTGCCCCATTAACATACCCTGTTATCAACATCACTCACCAGAATGGCGCATGTTTTTATTTGTTCTTTACCAAGAATGAATCTACATGACACATTAGAATCACCCAAATTCTATAGATTATCTTAGGATTCACTCTTGGTGTTGTTCATTATATAGATTTGAACAAATGTCTAATGACATATATCTGTCATATAAAGAGAAGTTTCACTACCATAAGCATCCCCATGTGCTATCTATTCATCTCTTTCCCCTCCCACTCCTGATAACCACTGATCTTTTTAGTCTCTTCATAGTTTTCCTCTTCTAGAATGTTATATAGTATGTAGTCTTCCAGCTTGGCTTCTTTCACTTTATAATATGCATTTAAGCCTCACCCATGTATTTTTCATGGCTTGATAGCTCATTTCTTCTTAGTGTTGTATAATGTTCCATAGTCTGAATGTACCACAATCATCAACTGAAGGACATGTTGGTTGTTTCCAAGTTCTGGCCATTTTCAGTAAAGCTGCTATAAATATCCATGTACAGGTTTTTGTGTGCACATAAATTTTCAACTCATTTGGGGAAATACCTAGGAGCACAATTGCTGGATTGCATAGTAAGAGTATGTTTAGTTTTGTAAGAAACTGTCAAACTGTCTTCCAAAATTTTGCATTTTCACCAGCTCTACATTCTCTCCAGCATTTGCTTTTGTCAGTGTTTTGGATTTTGGCCATTGTAATAGTTGTTTAATGGTATGTTGTTTTAATTTGCATTTCCTGATGGCATTGATGTGAGGTGTCTTTTATATGCTTATTTTCCATCTGTATATCTTCTTTGATGAGGTAGGTGTCTATTATTGGCCCAGTTTTTAATGGGCTGTTTCTTTCCTTGTTGAGTTTTAAGCATTATTTGTACATTTTGGAGAACAGTCATTTGTCATATTACTTTTTCTTTGGTTTATTTTATTACTGAAAAATGCAATATAGTTAAAACCATTTTCCCTTATTTATCTGACCTAGTATTTTGTCTTCTGTTTCTTGAGGTGTTAAAAGCGGAATACAATGTTGAAAATCTTGGTAGAGTGACTTATATTCCCACAGGGGTCCTGGAAAGAACTTCTATGGACTTGTTTGAAGGCAAACATCTAACCTCTGTGGGTTTCAAGGACCTCATGGTACATTTCAGTCTCTTCTGTCTTCAACGAGGTTTACAAAAGGCTCTGATTCCTCCATAAATAAGCGAATGTAAAGCCACAAATCCAAATCAAGATCTGTTGATTTTGTTTGATCAGTCAATAAAAAAGACTTTAAATGTGGAAATACATTTCTTTTGATCATGGGAGGAAGTGTTTTTCGGATACAGGCTTCCTGTTATCTTTATGTGAACAGAAGATGCACACACATTGTGTGTGTGAGTGTGTGTGTGTGTGTGTGTGTGTGTGTATGCATTTCTGCTTTTGACTAGGATTAGAAGAGCAAATTCTTACTGCTATCTTTTTGACCTCTGTTTACTTTTGATGTTCTTTTTTGTTGTTGATATGAGGCTTTGGAGGATAGTGTAATATAATCTAGAGTAGATTTTCAATTTTGTAGCTCTCTCTGGCTTTATACAAATTTCTAATCAACTGGGAACTCCACAAGGAAAGAGAAAAAAGAAAAAATATTAAGTGCTATTTGATCTTCTGCTATAAGTCAGTTTTATGGAATTATTTATCTTAAAATTATCATTTAAAATATGGCTCTAATTCTTAGTATATTATTTCAGCATATCTATGTTTATATTAATAGATAATGCCTGCTGTCTGGCTTTGATACTTTGTTCAAGTTCATACAATATTATTTTTCTCAGTGCATGCTGGTAGAATGTTCAGGAGGTAATTGGTTTATGAGAGACCATCTTTAGGGGCTTATCTACCATTAAGCCCTGCTGGCATTTTTCCTTACTAAAGTGGGGGGAATACCCCTCAGAAAGGGCACAGCAAACATGAAAATTTTATTACAAAGCTGCCAGCATTGACCTTAGAGCAGGTCCAATTGACAAAGGAGCTGCAGGATATGAAATATTCTTATTGCAATGTCATGGCAACATTACTGCAATTATTAACTATCCAAGTCGGATGATGGATGTTACAAGGTGCTGATGTCCTTGGCAGAACATATTGCTTAATTATCTTCTTTTAGTACAAGCATATAGTCACGTTCCTATGATCAAGTACTGTTCCAAATGAATATGAAATGAATTCATAAGGCGAGAATATTTTAAAGATCTCACCCAATAAAAGAGCAGATTAAATGTCAGATCTTCATTAGGGGTTGTTTAATCAAAGCTCCTTTTGTGGTTTTTATGACAAATCATTCCATTTTGGCACTTGAACCGAATACCCCTAAGTCTAAAAGGAACTGTTCTGTCACTTGAGCTAAAGGGTAATTTAATGATTTTTAAAGGTAGAATTTATGGTCTGGTGGGTAGGACTCATGAGTGGAATTTGAAGAATCTTTAATTTTAGTGCTGGAATTAGTGTCTCATTTCTGAATCTATGTGACTTAGTTTCCCCATATGTAAAGAGACAGAATACCATAAAGTAGTATGAATATTTATAATGTCATGGATAGTAACATGTATCAGGTACCATCAGGATTCTTAACAGTGTGTAGTGGACTTAAATAATTCTAAAAAAAATACAGTGCCTTCAAGCAAGTTACGTAATGTAATTGTTGCAATTAGTTAATATTTGAGAAATTTATAAGATGGAATGGATAATATGATATAATTTTATTCAGGCCTGTAGCAAAATAGACGTCAGTAGCACTTTATTTTTCCAGATGAGAAGTCTATTACATAGGAAGGAAGCATCAAGAACAGGGAGGGAGCTTCCATATTATCTTAAAAAGTATCAGATCTTAATATAGCACAGCTTTACCAGAGTGAGCTGATTCAGTAAAAGAATAAAGCTAAACTCTTTTTGGTGATAATGAAATTGAAAATAATTTTTTTTTTATCTATTTGCTTTTGTAAAATTGGTTGTGGGAATGTAGGAGTAAAATTGGTTAATCAAATAAATTGGTTATCAGAAATAAGTCAATTTCATACCTTAGAAAATTATATGCTTTCAAAGCTAAAGTCAAGTATTTGAGCCCTAACCGGTTTGGCTCAGTGGATAGAGCGTCGGCCTGCGGACTGAAAGGTCCCAGCTTCTATTCCAGTCAAGGGCATGTACCTTGGTTGTGGGCACATCCCCAGTGGGGGGTGTGCAGGAGGCAGCTGATTGATGTTTCTCTCTCATCGATGTTTCCAACTCTCTATCCCTCCCTCTCCCTTCCTCTCTGTAAAAAAATCAATAACATATATTAAAAAAAATAAAGTCAAGTATTTGACTTATCTGAAAAGCTTTTGTGTGAGAGATTGATTATAGCATTGAAACCATTTTACTGGGTTCAAATATGGGAGAAGTAGTCTCATAGAAAACTCCCTTTTTGTCTATTAATCGGTATTACTAAAATGATTAAAGAAGGCAATAAGTGATACAAATGAACTTTAACACGTTGTGAAGTAGTCAGTCTCCATTCAGAAAACTGAAAAATGGGGTGAGAAGCTTCTATAGGATAAAGAATAAAGAACAGGAAGAGAAAAATAGGAACTCTTTGATTGGCTGGGGCTACATAGCCAACCCTGCGTGGTGTGAGAAGTCCCAGGGTTGTCTTGGTGTTTGGGGATTGGCTGACTGGATAGACTGTGTTTCTGGTCCGGTGAAGGGTTTACTGGGACACAAAAGTTATATAAATTTCAGTTTGCTGACATGTATCCCTAGAGAGGAGCTGCTTCAACAATACTAACTTCAACTATATCAACTAGAACTCCTTGTAGATGGCCTAGCTATTGTATGGTTATCAGTGTTGGTATTGATTTTGACTTAAGACAGACAATATTAAGATAATTACTTAAGACAAAGTAATCAAAGTCTGGATTATCAAGGTCAATGATTTATGCTCAATTGAGTATGCTAATTAAATTTTAGTTCTTCTGAAACCAGTAATCCATAGATGATAAATATTTATTAATTAAAAGTTTTTGATGAATGAAGACATCCCGATTCTGGAAACTTGGTACACAGATTTGGTGCTTTTGAAGATCAAATGGAATAAAATAAATTGTTAATCTTGAAGAGATTATAAAATATAAAAATTTTATGAAACAAATATTATATAAGATCCTAAAATAGAAAGCAGTGATCAACTGTATCCCCTTTGAGTTTGAAGGAATCATTAAACCATTTAAAAATTATCTTTATTGTTGAAAGTATTACAGATGCCCCCCTTTCTTTCCCCATTGACCCCCTCCACCCTCTTCCCACCCCATCTCCAGGCCTTCACTGCACTATTGTATGTGCCCATGGGTGCCCATAGATTAAATATGGCAAATACGGCATCTGAGAAAGTTTCATATACTTTCCTTGTGAACTAGTTGTAGAAATAAGGGCTAGCAGATAATGCAATTTTAGAAGTTATGGCTCACTTGAACAGCTACATTCAGGATGTGTTGATGAATCAATATTTGTCTTAAGGTTGTTTCCGGTAGTATGACAAAAGGTTAAATCATTGATCAAGTTTTATTCAACGTATATATTTGTAGCAATGTGTTGAATCAACAAATGCCTTTACATAATGAGTAAAAAAGTAGATAATAGAATTCAGAATAATATTGTCAGCTTAGAATAAATAAGAGGGCAAGATGAACTGGGTAAAACTTTATAGGAATAGAAGCAAAGTTTTGATTATAGTTTTAAAAATATAATGTAAATATCAGGTAGTAGCTTTACAGAAGTTCCAGTGAATAAGATGTAGAGGTTTGAGGCAGTATGTGACTCAGCTGCTAAGTTATTAACTTATATGGACCATGACTTATTTGTATTTTAATCATTAGAAACTAGCCTGGTACTTAGGACACAAAGGACCCTCATCACAGTTTGTTGAATGTGGCAGATTATTTGCCAAGGATGATGACAACAGTGACTTTCATCCCCCCTGCTCTTCTGTAATGTGACCTCATCACCACATTGAAAATGGATTCTCTCTCTCCACCCCCTTCACAGTAGACAGGTTGGTGACTACTACAATAAATAAGACCTCTAAAATAAATATGGCCAAATGGACATTGTGCCAGCTCTTGGCCTAGCCCTTACATGCAGTCACAGCTTCTGCTTCCTACTTCTTAGAAGTTGGCTACCATGTTCGAAGTGTGACTACCTTGGTCCATCAAGTGATGAAGATTCCATGCTAAGTGGGAATTCCCTTAGAGACTGAGAAGGCAGGTGGAAAGAGGCGGGGGGAGGGGGGAAACAAGGATCAGTGAAGTGAATAAAGAAACCACATTGAATGCACATTCACTTGAGTCTTCAGGTCCCAGTTACTGTCTTACTTGCAACCACTTGGGAGACTATAATCAAGAACTTTAAATAAGGCAGGTCAAACCACAGCACTCTTAAATGAAAAAATAAACTGTTGCTTTAACTCACTGATGCTTGTGGCTGGTTTTTATGTAGGTACCAGCTACATAATTTTATGTAGAAGTAGATAAAATTCAGTAGAACACTGAATTATTGAAAAAATATATAATTAGATTCCAGATGGGCATTGATGACATCCAACTTTAATTTCTTGCTAGGAAAAGGGAAGAAAAATAGGGGAAAAAAGTGTGTGAATCATCTTCAACAGTAAAGGGCCCTTGGTGGGAGGTTGTGTAGACTTAGTTGGCTTTACATCATAGGTCAGAACTGAGAGCATGAATGAAATATGCTGGGAGGCATCTGCCCTTAAGAACATGGAGCATGGTAATGACTAGAATGATCACTAATGAAGCCAGCTGCTTTGCCAGGCTCTGAGTTACCTGTCAAAATGTTTTTATCTAGCAAATACTTAAAGTGTCAGCCTCCTTTAAGATGTGGAAGAAGGAAATACTGTATAAGGAGTTGGCAGGTGGTGGTGTGGGAAAATTGAGCCAAGGCATAAAGTTAATTCTAGAAAGAGTGTGTGTTCACATTTGAGTTTCCAAGAACATTGATGATCTCACCTCACGTGTGCTGGAATGTTGTCATTTAGATATGACATGTTCTATTACAAATATAGTTCAGCTATAAAGGAATGGTATGACCATCTTATGGAAACCATATTTCCTACCCATTCATTATTTATGTAAGGCCCAAATATTACAGTATTTTCTGAAGTGAAGAATTAAGGCAAATATCTGAAAAAATTCCGGCTTAAGTACATTTTCATTTTTCTACAGAGCATGTACTGTAGCACAGTTGCTTTCAGGCTTTGTTGCACATGGAATTACCCAAGGGGTTTTATAAAAAATCTAAATGTCCAGGTAGTACCCCTTGCTAATTAAATTAGGAACTCCTATATAGTAAGAAATAAAGGCCAACAAAGAGTATTGTTAAAATAATCCACAAAGCTTGAAAAGAAGGTCTTGAAGGAAGCAATTATGACCACATTAGAGAGATGAATTCATGAAAACAATGACCTACAGCTATTTTAATTCTTTGGAAATTTCTCTATTAAAAAGATTATGTCATTCAAAGAGTCTAGATTTCTTTGTAAGAAGAAACCAGGGGAGGCCAGGGCTACAATGAAAAGAATTAGACTAAATGCTTAGGTTTTCATCTGTTTTGCTTCTGTATTCTATTTTTCATATCTGCAAATGGAGACTATTGGTGTTACCACTGTGATACTATGAGGATCAATATTTTAAAGCCTTTCCACTGAATGAAGGTATTGGAACATGTAGGAACACATGCTCCATTAAGCAAGGTGGGAAACTCAGCCTGCTGAATTGTTTTTAAGAATCGCCATTCATATATTTTAAAGCATAATGGTTTCTAATGATTTTAGCATTAGCTATGTTATTCAATACTTTGTTTTTTTCTCCAATGCTAAAAATGGCTTTCCAAGATTGCTTTGTTTGTTGCATAAGTCATTAGCCAAATATTGTTCTGTTTTGTTGTTGTTGAAATAATCATTGCCACACATGCATAACTGCAGCCTCTTTAGCTGATAGCAATCCCTTTAACTTGTGTATAACTTTAAGAACTACACATACTTTCACAGTTATATATTAACATGTTAGAGGAGTTATTTACTTGAGACAATTTTTATAGCTGAGGTATAAAAAAGGTAAATGTTTTTAGGTGTAATTTTGCCTTGGCATTGGCTCTCTGTTCAATATTTTGAAGATTAAAATATGATAATTCATATTGCAGATTAAGAAAAACTAAACAAATTTACATAACAATGTAATTTAAAATAACTTATTTCAGTAATAAAACAAGTTTAATCTAGACTTTCTCTTCTATAATTTAGTCTTATCTGAGAACTCATCTTTTCTGCATTACTATATTGACTAGATGTGCCACTGATGAAAGAATTGGAAAATGTGTTTTGAAATCCACCACTAATTTTTTCCCATTTTTTTTGTTGCATCAACTTTCATTTCGTTCCAATAATTATATTACACGTCAAAGGTCAGATCTACAAAGATTCTTCAGTGAAAAGAGAATGTACCTGAACTTTTGATGTTGATGTTTAAATGCTTTTTAATCCCATTAATGCCACCATTATCTTAAACAGTGTTTGTTGGAGCCATGAATAGACTCAAATGTCTCTAATATCAATAAGATAGAAAGGAATAATAGATATTAGCCCAAATAACGTAAGAAAAATAAATAATTTTCTCAGAGATGAGATGCTTCTTGAGTGGGTTCAGTGTACTATTGATGTTTTCTCAGTTTGATTTGAAAACTATAGGTCTTTAGTAGGTTGCCAAGGTAACACACAAAGAATATTTAGTGTTACATTTGTATCTATAATTGTCACTAGTATACTTCCCTAGGGTAACATGATTCATGATTTTCCCATTGTTTTAATAGACATAGGACTAATCCTATCTAATAAAAGACAAAAAGGGTAATTAACCATACCTCTGCTATGCTTTCCATTGGCTAATCAGCGAGATATGCAAATTAACTGCCAACAAAGATGGCGGCCGGCAGCCATGCAGCTGAAGCAAGCAGGAGGTTTGCTTGCTCCAGTGATGGAGGAAGCCAAGGTTCCCTGCCTGCCTCAGCCCGGCTCTGAGCTCCAAAAGCAATAATGTTTCAATTATAGAAGCTAAACAAACCCCAGATACCTGCTTTCGGCCGGCTATGGTCTCAGAGCTGGGAGGGCCAGTGATGGCAACAATGTTTCAGTTATAGAAGGTAAATAAATCCCAGAATAAAAAAAAAAAGAAAAAAAGGAGAGGCTGGGAGCTTCAGTCGCTGGCCAGCCTGAAAACAGCCCTCAGCCCCTTACCCAGGCTGGCCAGGCAACCAGTGGGGACCCCCACCCTGGAGGGGGTGTGACCAGCTGCAAACACTCATCAGCCCCTCACCCAGGCTGGCCAGGCACCCAAGCGGGACCCCCACCCTGATCCGGGACACCCTTCAGAGCAAACCAGCCGGCCCCCTCCCGTTCACCAAACCTCTATCCTATATAGTAAAAGGGTAATATGCAAACTGACCCTAACAGCAGAAAGACCGGGAATGACTGGTCACTATGACACACACTGACCACCAGGGGGAAGACACTCAATGCAGAAGCTGCCCTCTGGTGGTCAGTGCGCTCTCACATGGGGAGCTCTGCTCAGCCACAAGCCAGGCTGATGGCTGCCAGTACAGCGGTGGTGGTGGGAGCCTCTCCTGCCTCCTAGCAGCGCTAAGGATGTCCAACTGCAGCTTAGGTCTGCTCCCTGCTGGCAAGTGGACAACCCCCAAGGGCTGCTGGGCTGCCAGAGGGATGTCTGATTGTCATCTTAGGCCCAATCCCCTGGGGAGCTGGCCTAAGCCAGCAGGTGGTCATCCCCTGAGGGGTCCTAGACTGCGAGAGGGCACAGGCCAGGCTGAGGGATTCCCTCCCCCCCCCCACCCTCCCGAGTACACAAATTTTTGTGCACCGGGCCTCTAGTATTAAACATAATTTCTAAAAATATTATAAGAATCAAGTGGTTAATTTTGTAAACTTTAACATTTTTTAGAAGAAAGTAGAATGAACTGAAATGGACTCACCCCTCTTCATTTAGTAACAAATACCTAACATACATCTTATTCTTTGATGTTTTGGACATCTTATTGCATTAACCTGCTAGCGTGTTGTGTTCCTAGCTCCTAGCATAGTGCTTGTCCATCTAACCATGTAGATAAATAATATTTGTATGTGGGATGAATGAGAAAAAAAAATTCACTGGCTATGCTATCCCATTAGATTATCTACAATACATCTGAATTGAAGCAAGGGATTATTCAGAAACTATAGGGCCAAAATTTGGTATGACAAGTAGAAAACTAGTGAAGTTTTATTTTAAACAAGCCCTTAGTCATCACAAACATTATATATTATAAAAGTGAAAATAAACAATGATAAGAAAATGGCAAACCAGCTCTCAGGAATATTGAAAGTCTCTTGCTATGATCCTGTGATATCATTCAAAAACTGTATTTTGTTGACATCTTCCTGAGTGATATTAGATACAGAGAGTTTCTGGCCAAACAACCATGACATACACTGTAGATTTGGAATGAATGCTATTAAGATAACATGCCTTTCATTCTCAAGGGGCAGCTGACCATGTGTATCATCTCCTCTACTTTATCATCGGGAATGACTGGGTGTGATGGGACCAACAATGTTGATGGGCATTGATCTTTTTCAGAAATGAATTAACACAGAGTTTCAAGGGCTGAGAAATGACTTTAGGTTTTGCCTTTAAAATATGATATCTCATTTTCTGAGTTCAGAGATGAGGAAAAAATGTGGGAATTGAGGGAAGCAAGGTACAAACTCAAATAATTTGAATCGGGTCTGAAGGAGAATTTTTGTCTTTTCTTATATGACACTTATCAGAAGATGATGATCCTACAATGAAAGCTTGTGGTTCCCAGCCAGTGAGTTAGGCTAAGAATATAGTTTGTTAATTTGGAAGGTGACTAGAAAATTACCCCTGTCACAATATTTTTCAATGATCCCCTGACCCCAAAAATAACTAAGGAAAATATTGCTTTCATGAAATACTATAGTGAACACAGCCCTGGAATTCTAGCCTTATAAGTACTTTCAGGTGGAGATATAAAAATGATATTTCAAAATGTTAAAAATAGTCAAAGTGAGTAAAAATTGGACTTTGAATATTTGACTGCAGTGTTATTACTTCCTCTTGGTGGTGTGTTTCCAATTTCAGGGGCTGTGGGGGAAAGAGAGGCTGCATATGCATGTAATCTCCCAATATTGACTCCATTTGTTTAGAAGATCTAATGGTTTTATTTTCAGGCTTAATGCCCAGGAGATTCCTTAATAACTTCAAATTCCATCAGAAATGCTCCTACCTTCCAAACCATGCCTAATGGATTCATTTCTTTTGATTTGTGGAGTGGCAGAGTAAATAAAATTAATATTTATCATAAATATTGTGAAACACCTTCATTAAACCAATTACTGAGAATGGTTTTAATGGATAACGTTTGGAGCACTCATCTATTTCCCCTATGGCCCTGCTGGAACTCAAGGGGCTGGCTGCACAAGGGCTTAGTTATGTCTCGGTTTTTAGTAAACAGATCCATGTAGCATGGGCTGTGGGTGGAGAGAAGGATGATGAATGATCAACATAGATGACCAAGAGGATGTTTAAATATAAAGATATGGGGCAATTATTATAAACACTGAAAGCTACTAAAAGCAATATATAATAAAAAAATGTTCCAGAGACATAGAAAAACACATTTAAAGGCAAATGAGGGGAACCAAAGTGATAAAATAGTGAGCAAACTTGCAAACCTTAAAACTTAGTTATGTTTGTGTGTCAATAAATCTCCATGTTGAAAAACATCTAAATGTCTATGTGTATCACATTATATTAGATTAAAAATTCTTAGAGTTTAGGGGCTAGTTTTTTTTAAAGCTATATACACTGACATATTTTAGCATTCACTTACTTTGCACATCTATTGTATTAAGTATATTGTGTTAAGCACCCATGACTCATGTACATTATCATAGATCGGATTAAACTCCCCAATAAAGTATTGTCTAATAAAAACGTTGCTTTTCTTTCTTTTCAATTTTACTCAGGAAGAAAATTTCAACAAGCCTGCTGACTACACCAGCTTCGTAGACCAAAACTTTCCTTGAAACAGTAAGTTACAGTTTTCCTTTTACAAGTTCCTTTCCTTCAGTTTCGCAGATAGCAGTGCTTCAGGGCCAAAGGCAGAGGCATCTGTCTGAACCAGGGACACTGCCAAAGTCAGGAGGGTGCAATAAGGATGGGTTTTCACTGAGTGCATTTGTCAGGTTCTTGAATGTTAAATCACAAGCTGAATCATTGTCCATTTCTTTTGTGTGTGTGTGTGTGCAAGTCAGGAAATAGCTCTGCGGAGATAAGTTCTGAATTACCCATTAATGGGTCACCGAAACCTGTCTCTTTTTACCTTTAGAAATGAAGCTCATCTTCATTAATGTGCTTTTTCTCTGAGGTACATGACATTGTCAAAATGTGACAAGAGGATATATGCCTTGGGTGACCCACGAAACATCATCAGTATGTAGCAGCATAACCCAATGTAATAGCTGCATCATAATAGTAGGGGGAGAGTGCATCTCATCTGTGACTCCTGGACTGTTAGGAGATTTGTGGCTCTATATACCAAGTTGTTAAAATAGACAGTAAACCTACATTTGTTTTTCCGCAGATCCTTCAGCAACTCTTTCCCCTGATACAGTTGAAAAGGTTAGGCCATAGTTTGATGTCACTGCACTTTAAACTTTATAACCTTCCTTAGCATGCTGGCTGTCCATTCGGATGCTGGCTGACTGATCTCTCAGTGAATCTCCCATTCAAACTGCGGGCGATTGCCAAACTGAACGCATCACCCTCTATGTGGTCTGTGGTATTATCCACATGAATCCACTGGTGATGCTTAGAGGTGTCATTTGAGCAGAGGGAAGGTAGCATATTGGCATGTACTTCCCATAGAAACATCTTAGGAGAGAAGTTGTGTTTTAAAACATTGTTTGCATCTTAGAGTGTGCCTTTTAATATATCTCACCCACCAAAACAATAACAACACAAAAACAATAAAGTAAAAAGACAGAGAGATCTGTAGCTTCCATCATGAAGCTACAATTAATTTCATTTAACAATTTGGTCCTGCAATAGGAAAGAGTTGTCAATTATAGTAGCCACAGTCCACATATTCCAGTGAACTAGAGATAAAAGCTAGAGGTATTTCAAGCAATGCAGTGCTCTTCTTGAGTGATCTGACCTCCGGTATTAAGAGAGCAGCTTTCTTGGAATTAGTTTGTTCTAAGTGGGTGTAGCTGAAGTAAGGCCACATACAGCTCATCTTGAGCTGCACTGTCTTGAGAGGGCAGATTCTCACCCTTCTGAAGTCTCTGTTTGGTACTGGCTGTCTCTTCTCAATAGAGTCCCCACTAGCCCTAACCTGTTCCCCAGGAGCCATTGTCAGTTTTGGTAACTTAACTTTTTCCAAAGACAAATAAACCAGTTGTGGTTCCCCAGAGCAACCCAACTTGCTTCTCAAATATCTCCAGAAATAAACAGTCTTCATCGGAGTCCTGGAGTACACTGGGTGGTGCCAGCAGATAGGACTACAGGGGCAAGTCTGGTGGTTTATTACTGCTCAGTTACAGACCCAACTGTGAGGTCCCCACAGTTTTCTTTGGCATATGTAGGGGCACCTACAGCATTTGAATTTTTTTCAAATCCAGAGCCTCAAGGAGGCTAAGTCACTCAGTAGGTAATAAACTGCAAAATGTAATTTGTGAACTAGTGATTAAGCATTCTCTCAGAAATACTGAGCTTTTGGAATGAGGGAGGAGAATGAATGAGTTACATCGCAGACATCGATGGCTCTGATCACTGACGATGGGTGTTCTGTAGTATCAAAGCAACCTTCTGGAAGGGAAGAATCAGCATCGTTCAGAGAGGAAGGAGGAGGTGGGAGTCCCAGTCTAGCCAAGATCACTTCTTGTGTCCTTAGCTTGTGCTAGTTGACTGGGCCTTCCTTGTGTTCAGTCCACATCGTCTTTCATCTTCCCACTGAATGGCTTCTTTTCTTTGTAGGTTGGAGTGGGTAACTGCAGGTGGCCTCCAAGTTATAAACGACTTCAGTCATTCTTTCCTACCACCTTTCTATTCCTTAGCCTGGAGGTTAACTTTGGAATTTGGCCTTAGACGCCTAGTAAGAATGGTTCACTGGGAGTCCATGCACCATTGATAGGTTCATGACTAGAACTGTACTTTCAGGTACTTGGCTCTCATTTAATTCTATATATTTTATTTAAAAACACTTTTAAACATTGTTCTAAGAAAGATTCAGTTGGCTTCACTAGACCACCAAAGGTATTCACGGTCCAGAAAAGATTGGCTCCCCCAGGCTTCAGTCACTCTGTGTCCTCCCATCTAGCCATCAGTTTTCATTCCTCAGTGTCTTTATCAACATGGGTCTGGGGCCTGAATTACATTTCCATTCTCCAAGGCAGAGCTCAGATGCTACCAAAATGCCCATTCTTTGATTTTGTTCTGATTTTGTTTTGACCACTTTTTATCTTCCTATTTTCAGCGACAGTATAAAGTCCTTGTGTCCAGGATGACATCTAATTCATCTTTATATTCTGGCCCTTGTTTGGCAGGGACTAAGTGCTCAGTCAAAACCTGATGAATATTTCAATGATGAATCATCTTGTAAAAATATAAGAACCTGCCTTTCCTTTGCTGCTGTCAGAGGATCAGCAGCCTTGTTGCTGCCACCTCCAGCTTGAGCCAAGTTGTCCTTCTGGGTGCCCCTGAGGGTTGCTGGAGAGCCCAAGTTAGATTAACAAGCTAGAGAAAGAAAAATGGAGAGGAGAAAGAAAAAGAAAATAAAAAGATAAAAAAATAAAAAAGAGAAGAAAAAAGAGAGAAGGAAGTTGTGGACTGGAGGAATGTCCTGCTCCTGCCTCAGAGACATGGATTAGCTGCCTCTACCAATTCATACACAGCTGTCTCTGATTCCTTCCCCTATTGTTTATACTTATCATATATTATTATTTTTTACTAGAGGCCTGGTGCACAAAAATTTGTGCACTCACTTGGGGGGGGGGGGCGTCCCTCAGCCTGGCCTGTGCCCTCTCTCAGTCTGGGACCCCTTGGGGGATGTCCACTTGCCAGCGGGGAGCAGGCCTAAGCTGCAGTAGAACATCCTTAGTGCTGCTGAGGAGGTGGGAGAGGCTCCTGCACCACTGTGCTGGCAGCCATCAGCCTGGCTTGTGGCTGAGCAGAGCTCCCCCATGTGGGAGCGCATTGACCACTAGGGGGCAGCTCCTGCATTGAGCATATGCCCCCTGGTGGTCAGTGTGTGTCATAGTGTCCAGTCATTCTAGTCTTTCTGCTGTTAGGGTCAGTTTGCATATTACCCTTTTACTATATAGGATAGAGGCCTGGTGCATGGGTGGGGGCCGGCTGGTTTGCCCTGAAGGGTGTCCTGGATCAGGGTGGGAGCCCCACTGGGGTGCCTGGCCAGCTTGGCTGAGGGGCTGATGGCCATTTTCAGACTGGCCATGCTCCCCGGTGACCCAAGCTCTCAGCCTCTCTGTTTTTTCTTTCTTTTTTTTTCTGGGATTTATTTATCTTCTAAAATTGAACTTTGTAGCCTTGAGCATAGCCCAGGGCTGGCCAGGGCAGGTGGGAAGCTTTGCTTCCTCCATTGCCGGGGGCTTGCTCCAGCTCTGTGGCCGCTGCCATCTTAGTTGGGTTAATTTGCATACTCACTCCTGATTGGATGGTGGGCATGGCTTGTGAGCGTGGCTTGAGCATAGCAGAGGGATGGTTAACACATTGTTTGCGGGTAGTTTTTATCTTGCGCTAACAGGTGGCGTGTGGGGCGGGCCATTTTTGCTAATTTTTTGCGCAAATGGCAATGTTCAGTAAAATTACAATAACTTTATTGTACGTATTTATACGTTACCCGCATTCTACCGCTAGACTATAAAAAACGTATTATGTGTCCCGCGCTCTACTTACTACCAGTCAACATAAAACGTATAAATACGTTTCCCGCATACAATGTGTTAATTTGCATTTTTCTCTTTTATTATATAGGAGGATTGATTTACTTTTAGGGAGAGAGAGATAGAAACACTGATGATGAGAGAAAAATATTGATCGACTGCCTCTTGCAACCTCCTACTGGGGATTAAGCCCACACCCTGGGCATGTGCCATGGCCAGGAATCAAACCAGAAACCTCTAGGTGCTCAACCACTGAGCAACACTGCCCTGGCTTCTCATCTATTCTTCAATAATGTTAAAAAATTAAAATCTCTGTGGACCTCTAAGAACCTCTGTAGAATGGCAGATAAAAGGATAAGATGTACTCTCCTATATGTAGAAAACCTCCAACACAAATGTTAACAGTATGATGTGGTTCATACCACCCTTTCTCTGTGTGATGCCCTTGCATGCCAATATAGAGGGATTGAAATACATTGTCAACTACATCTGGGATTAGTCTTACCTAGAGGCTGGATGGCTATGGCATAAGATGGACATTGACAAAAGCTGTTTTTCCTCTCCTAAATATTGATAGTCTTTATGCTAGTCTGTCAATTATAGTATATTTTGATTGTGATTCCCTTAGACCTCTCAGAGTCACTAGCTAATGCAAAACTACGCTTGTAAGATGTGAAATAATAGCCTTCATTGGCTGCTCTTGTCACACTTTCTAACACCTGAGGCCACTCAGACATGTCCTATGGAATATTTAGCTTTTGGTAGAGGCCCAGAGCATGGAGGATGCTGGAGAGGACTCTAAAAAACCAAGTGATACTCTATGTTATCAGAAGCGATAAGGGATAAGACATTGGCAAAGGTGGCAAAGCATGGAGGAAACATTATATCCAACTTCCCCTGACTTCCTGCACAAAATATGGGTAATGCTGAGATATATGACTTTGAAAACTGTACATATCACTTTTTAAGTTAAATTAGAAGGGAAATGGAAGACATTTTTCTTTTATGAGATAGTAGGGGGTGGTAGGAACTCAAAAGGCCTTCTGATTTTTATAAGGAAGTCGTTGCAGTTAATCTGAACTTGGTCTTACTGTAAACTCTGGACATGGAAAAAAACTGAGCTTGGAATTTCAGCTTCAGCCCAGTGCTTTCATGTTACAACTGTACACAACAGTTTGTGAATGTAGGTGTTAGAAAAAGGAAGTGGCATTTTGATAATCTCACTCCCTTATTTTCTAAAAGTCCCATTATTACCAGGAATACTTCCCCACATGTTCAGGTCTTCCTGTTCCATGAACCTCTATAGAAGACGATGAATTGTCCCTAAAGACTGTTCTACTTGATCATTTATCAATGTTTCCCAGTTCTGGGTTAGTATTTTCTTTCTCTTTCTCTACCCCAGGGTTCCTCAACCTTGGCTCTATTGATATTTTCTGGACTGAATGATTACTGGTTGTGGGGGACTTTCCTGTACATTGTAAGATGTTTTAGCAGCATCCCTAACCTCTACCTACCAGATGCCAATAGTAGTGATGACCAAAAATGTCTCCAGACCTTGACAAATACCCCATGCTGGGGGTGGTGATGGCGCACAGAATCATCCTCAGTTGAGACCCACAGATCTACTCTTTTCGTAGCAAATTAACATAGGAAAGTCTTTCTTCTGCTGTGTTTGCTGATCAGGTAATTAGAACTATTCATTTATGCATTTAAAACATATTTATTGCATGGCTACTTTACACATGCAAGTCAACAAATACTAGTCTAGCTGTATTTTAGACTCTACAGAATAGTCCATGATCTTTTTCAGTTTTATGGGCCATTTTCTCTGTAACAAAATTCTGGAATAGTTCATGTCCCTTAATTGTTCTGAAATCTGATTGATTAGAATAGTCATTAAAATAAGTGCATTTATTGGTTAGGGCTGGACTTAAAAAGAGTTTGGAGTTACCAAAGGTTCGGAGGAGAATTCTCCAAATCAATTGCATGTTCAATGGAGCTTACTCCCTCACTGAGACTATGAGTCCAATATGAAGTGATTAGAATAAAGACTCAAAAACTGCAGGTTATCTGCCATGACATTGCCTCCCAGTTGCTTAGAGATTAGCAAAATAACATTGCTTTTTGCTGCCATCTCAAATGTTGGTACACTCGGAGTCCATATGCAAAATGATTATGCATTTTTGTAATGAGCTGAGCCAGCTGAGACTTGGTGGGTGGATTGTTCCGAAGTGTGGCTGGATCCATTATCTGGGTGTTTCAATAGACTAGGCCCTAGGACATGGCATTGAAAAATGGCAGGCCCAGCAAGCACACGACACCTTTTAAACTGAAGCCTGTGGTGCAAAAATAAAAATAAGTCTTCTGGGGACTCACCTCCAAGTTGAAATTCATAGAAATGAGAGCAAGTAGCAAGTTTCTAAATTACTTTCTAACGCTTCATGCTGTTCTTTAGTCCATATTCTTAGTGCTTCCACCCATTAACTTCATTCTCTCTCCTGCTCTTTCTCATATATCTCCAACAACGTATTTTCAACAAGAATTCAATTACCTGGAGAGGCAGATATGCTAAATGGCAATTTGGGAATTATTATTTTTTCCCCAAGTTGATTTCAAAGCTGCCTCATGATCCCAGCTCAGGTGCTGTCAGGGGAGAATCACTGTCAACAAGCTGTTAAAAATGAAACCTAATAATGAGGGAGACTAGATGGAACATCAGTAAATCTCCTTGTTCTTACCAGTTGCCTCATTTAATTGGCACTGCTTTATTGAATTTTTAATAGAATGAAATGAGATTTTAATGTAATCTCATTGAGTTTAGACCTAATTCAATTTATTAATTTATTATGAATCTTTCCTCATTAATTTGTTTTGTATGAAGTTATGCAATGAAGTTTCCCAAATTTCCAGTTATTTGTAAACTTTCAAAATTCTTTTCTAAGTAGTTTTGTTATTTGTGATAATGCAAAAAGCACAGTGAAATCCTTTAATAGCATTTTGCTTGCAGTTGCCCTAATTAAGGTACTGTGAGTTGTGAAATAGTGCCTATTTATACTGCTAAATTTTCATGAACGTGGAGTGTGAACTTTAATTATATTAACCCTTTAAATTGCTGGAACAATGATAATAACTGTATAATCCTGCAATGTGCCCAACAATTAAAAGAAGTGAGTGGCAGGTTTTATTTAATAGTGTTGTCAGAAGTGGATCTTATTATAAGTCATATACTTAATTTGCGTCATACAACATAACCTTTTTAAAGGAGAAACCGTAGGTTTCCCTGAAAAAACATGTTGAAGATGCTTTTTCTATTAAGTATTTTCTGATTATTTTATTCCTATGTATTTAGGGAACTGGTATGAGACTTCTCAAACAGGGCACTTAATGAACTACAAATGTGAAAAGTCCTCACAGTTTAAACAAGGGGATAATAAAACCAGGAAAACATGTTGAGTTGCCCAGATGGCAAGTTACAGAAAAAATCAACTAATTTATTGGCATCAGTGAATAGAAGAGCTTATGGTAAAATTCACAATGGTTCATGCATCTAGAATTTTCTAAGGGGTTTATTTTTTAAAATTACATAAGTAATATGTATTTATTATTGAAACTAGAGGCCCGGTGCATGAAACTAGGTGCATGCACTGGTGGGGGGCGTGGCCTGCGGGGATCAGCCCATTGTGGGAGCACCGCTCATCCTGGTCATCTGAGTGGCTGTGGACCCGCCCTCTGAGTGGCTGCTCCCGCTGTGGGAGCATGGCTCATCCCAGTCAGCCAAGCGGCACTCCCACTGTGGGAGCACATTGACCACCAGGGGGCAGCTCCTGCATTGACCGTCTGCCCCCTGGTGGTCTGTGTGCATCATAGCAACTGGTTGACTGGTCTTTCTGGTCGTTCTGCCATTTGGTCGCTGGGCTTTTATTATATAGGATGTTATAAGCATAACAAAATAAATAAGAATCACTTATAATTTTAAATCCAGAGAATCACTGTTGATATTTGGTTATATAATCAGACATTTCTATTTGTGTGCTTCATATAAGATGGGGAAAAAAAGCTGTTCATAATATTTTGTAATGACTTTCGACTCAATAATATATTACTTGTTAACAATAGTATAACTAGAAACATCCTTTTTTGGTAGCTGCATAGAGTCTTATTGTGTAGTTTTACTAAAATGTATTAAATCAATCCTCAGTGATGGTTACTCAATTTATTTTCCATATCTTTGCTACTCTAAATAATATTGTGATGAACACTTTGCATATAAAATTTTGTGTATTTCATCACTCTGATCTTATGATAAATTTCTGGCATGAAAGAGAACTCATATTGCTGAAAAAATGACAGAGAACTTTGGAATCTCACAGATAACCTATTTCAACTCTTTCCATTGTGGTTCAGTCAATGAAATACTATTTCAATAGCTATTTAATAGAAGAGATACTTATTCTTTAGGTGGAGAGAAAAAAAGAAAAGAATGAAATATTCTTTTATTCCTGAATCCAGAACAGAGGCCTCTCATAGGTTGAGACATTTCCCTGAGGTGGATATTACTTGTGGAGGGTCTGGTATCACTGGTTGTGTTGAACCTTGGCTAGAGTGCATTGTCTTTGCTATCCCTGTTTATGGAAGAGAAAGAAAAATACTGTTGGTTTTAGTGCCTCATATTGGCACTGTGGCCTTTATACTCAGTTTATTTATAGGACTTACCCTACTGTTTTAATTTCTTTTGTGGCACCAGTTACCACTAACTTGATGGTTTGTAACAAGAGCAGATTATCCTCTCATAACTCTGGAGGCCAGAAGTCTGAAATCAAAGTGTTGGCAGGGCATTACTTCTTCTAAAGGCTCCAGAGAATTCTCCTTTTCCTCTTCCAGCTTCTGGTGGCTCCAGGAATTCCTTGGCTTGCGGCTGTATCACTCTAACTTCCAGCTCTGTGATCACATTGCTTCCCCTCTTCTTTGTGTATCTCTTATAAGGATACTGTGATTGGATTTAGAGCCATCCACATATTCCAGAATGATCTAACCTCAAGATCCTTAAAAATTACATCTGCAAAGACTTCCCCCCACCCCAATAAAGCTAAGGTTCACAGGCTTTGAGGATTAGGACATGGACATATCTCTTGGGGAATGCCATGGCATTGATTTCTCTCTCACTATGAAAAGTCCAAGATCACATCTTTCAAGATAAGGCTGTTTCATATACAATGAAAATCTGTTGTTTATTTAACCCCCTTCATTAATTATCTTAACCGGATATTATGGATAACTTGCTGCAGCTTCTACAACAGCACTTACTGCTTCACGTTGCACTTTTCCTTAAGCCTCATGAACCAGCCTCTGCTAGCGTCACATTTTTCTTCTGCAGCTTCCTCACCTCTCAATCTTCACAGAATTGAAGAGAGTTAGGGCCTTGCTGTGGATTGGGCTTTGGCTTAAGGGAATATTGTGTATGGTTTGATCTATCTAGACCACTAACACTTTCTCCACATCAACAGTAAGGCTGTTTAGCTTTCTTGTTATTTGTGTGTTCACTGGAGTAGCACTTTTAATTTCCTTCAAGAACTTTTCCTTTGAATTCAAAACTTGGCTAACTGGTGCCAGAGGCTTAGCTTTCAGTATTTTTGGGCTTTTGATATGCCATCTTACTAAGCTTAATCATTTCTAATTTTTTATTGAAGGTGAGAGACATGGAACTCTTCTTTCATTTGAACATTTAGAGGTTATTGTAGGGTTATTAATTGACATCATTTCCATATTTTTCTGCCTCAGGGAATAAGGAGGCCCACAGAGAGGGAAATGGGGGAATGGCTGCTCTGTGGAGCAGTCACAGTACAACATTTATCAATTAAGTTTGCAGTCTTATAAGTGTCCCGAACAATCACAATAGTAACATCGAAGATCACTGGTCACGGACCAGCGTAACAAATGTAACGATAATAAAAACATTTAAAATATTGTGAGAGTTGCCAAAATGTGACACAGAAATAAGAAATGAGCAAATGCTGTTGGAAAAATAGACTAACTAGTTTAACTCAGGGTTGCTACTGACCTTCAATTTGTAACAAATGCTATATCTGCAAAAGACAGCACAGCAAAGCACAATGAAATGGAGCGTGCCTACATATTGCGTTCTACCAGCTCTATAGAGTCACTCAATCAAAGAGCATCAGATGTGGTAGAAAGTGTAACTGGCTTCCTCAAGCTGAACCATCCCTTCTTCAAAGACCCCACACAGAGAAGTTTGCCTCTGGAAGCTCCAGTTCATGTTGAGGATTTGCATAATGAAAGTTTGCTAATCTTGTGTTGTAGATTGAACTTTTATCCCTTACTTATATTTGGAAGAAAGTTATAATTTTGAATAGTGGTAAAAAGCTTGAAAAACACACCATTGTGGTACTAATATATAATAGAGTGCATGACTTTTTTTTTAAGAGAAGAAAGAAGGGAGGGAGACACATTGACTGGTTGCCTCCTGTAAATTGGGATTGCACCCACAACCTAGGTATGATAAGAAATTGAACCCATGACCTTCTTGTGCACAGGATGATGCTCCAATCAACTGAGCCACATGGCCAGGGCAGAGTGCTTGCCTTTTATAATATCAAGAGAACGTTGCATGTGTATTTGAGAAGTTATGGCAGTCAGGAAGCATTTGGCTTCAAGTAATAGAATTCCTAATAAGATCAGTGTTAAATAATGAAAATGTCTAAGCTACATATCAAAGAAACGTATGTAGGCAGATCTTGGGTCAGCTAACTCAGCGGCTCATCCAGCACCAAGCTTTCTCCACTTTTTGACTCTGACAGTCTCAGAGCCCTTAAACTTGTCCCCTTACCCCTGCAAGATGGCTGTGGTTGCTTCAAGCTTCGCATCCTCACTCCACAGCCTCCAAATACCAGGGAAGAGGGCGCATCCCTTTCTGAGAGTGAATACAACTTTGTGGAAATTCCTTTGGAGACTACGCCTCACCATCCTCGGTAGAAGTGGATGAACATCTACCATTGCTTAAACCAGTCAAGGTACACGACTCTTTTTCTTTATGTTAATCTTCACCTGGGGATATTTTTTCCATTGATTTTTAGAGAGAATGGAAGGGAGGGGGAAAGACACAGAGAGAGAAACATCCCTGTGAGAGAGATACATCAATTGGTTGCCTCCCTCACATGCCTGACCAGAGCCAGAATCGAGCCTGCAACCTACATACGTGCCCTTGACTGGAATTGAACCTGTGATCCTTCAGTCTGTGGGCTGATACTCTATCCACTGAGCCAAACCAGCCAGGGCAATCTACACCACTCTTACGGGGGCAGGATGAAATCTTCCCTTCTGTGTGAGGTCTGCTGATCACTGTACTGCATCATTGAGAAACCAGTGTGAGCGTGTGCACTCTCATGTCGTGTTTGTGCGTGTTCTCTCTGTGTGTGTATGTATGTGATGTGGGGGCTTTAGGCAATGTTCTGTATGGAGGTTACCTTGCACATAGACTGGAGAAACTGAGTAACTCTGACTGGATAACACACATTGGTCATCCGGCGTCATCAGTGGCACTTTGTTAAAGACATGGCTGAGAACAATCCGGAACAGGGCTTCTCAACCTCAGCACTGTTGATATTTTGGGCTGGCAAATTCTCAGTTATGGGGACTGTTCTGTTCATTGTAAGATGTTTAGCAGCAACCCTGGCCTCTACCCACTAGATGCCAGTAGTATGTTGTGGCAGCTAAAATATCTTCAGACATTACGGAACGTCCCCTATAGGCAAAATTGCCTCCAGGTGAGAGCCACTGGCCTAAAGGGAGAGCTGGCTCAGTATGAAAGCTATGCAGTTGTTATGATGGTTTTGCTAGCATTTGAGGGCCAAGAAAGGGCCTGGTGTTTACTGTGATTTTTACTCAATGTCGATCTAATAATGGTCTATGCACAGCCAATGATTTCACATATTTCTGAATGTGGGTTTATGTCTCTTTTCTGGTTGATATGTGACAGATGGAGTCCTGCATCCTGTTTACTATCCAAGGCAGTGTTTTAAATGGTAGTTGAAACATTTGAAACTATTGATTTTCCATAACTGGGTTTGCTCTACTAGAAACTATGTATTGATCAATTCTTTTATCCCCAGGTATGTAAAGCAATTGGCTGACAATCTACAAATAGAGTAAACCCTTATGTTATTTTCTGGATGGGAACTAAACGCTAAAAATTAGAGAAAGGTTAGAAGAGAAAATATATTATAGATCTTGGTTAGGGGCTTGAAATGTTGATCAAGATATAAGTAGGATGAATGTTTTGCTGAATTTATTACTTTTATGACTTGATCAATTGTATGGAAATGTAATGATGGGGACAACACACACACACACACACACACACACACACACACACACACACACCCCTACGGGAATATGGATCTCATAGTTCCAACTAGAATAGAGACTTCTTCAGATAAGATTGCTATGAGAGATCATACTATGAACTCTTTACATCTGTGCCACTGGGGCCACCTTTTTAGTATCCAGTGTGTGCATAATGGGAAAGGCCTGGCTATGCTATGTCATAGGCATCTGCACCTGCTTTTCTTAGCTATACATCTTTGGGCTGGACTAGTGCTATTAAAAGAGTGGTCTAGAAATGGTTACCATGTAGTGAGTCCAGAAACTGAATATTTAGAAACTTGTAAATGAGTCTGATGTTGCAGTGGTGTATAAGGATATGAGCTGGGTTAGTAATTCATACTGTAGTTTCTATAAATGTGTTGGTCTACAAGGGATTAGGGAAAAAAAGCAAACACCAGCCAATGGTTTCTCAAATCTGCTTCTTTTTCCACAGGATAATTTGAGAAGTACAAGACTAGATTGCTTAAATCCTAAATGTGGCCTATTTCCATATTTAGAATGTAGCCTATTTTCTCTATATAAAATATATTTTCCTATTTCTGGCTCATATCACATGGAAGCTTCAAAGAGAGTGATGTAAAATTTCATGGTTCTTTTGAGGAAGGTGATAGAAATCAGAGCAGGCTGAGTGGCCGGCTGGCGTGAGTTGAGAGACACCACCCCCCCCCCGCCACCCCAACCCCCCCACCAACCTCCTGTGGAGGACCTTGAAACTCTTCTGCCCAGCTGGAGAGCCCTGCACTCGGGTTCCTTGTGACTATCCTGGATCTTCTGTGCTTCCCTCAGGGGAAAAGTGTGAGACTGGGATCTTCACATGGTTTTGGAGGATATGGCAACCAGGACTAGTACCTAACACAGTCACCTGTGCGCTCTGGAAAAGACTGATTTGTAGGATCCCATTGTGGAGCTCAAATCTCCTCGACTCTGAGATCTGTCCTACTGTAATCTCTAGGGTAAATGCTAGCAGGTACATTAAATATATTTTTCTTTTTTAAAAATATGTTTTTATTGTTTTGTAGAGAGAGAAAGGGAGAGGGATGGAGAGATAGAAACATGGATGAGAGAGAAACATTATTGATAAGCTGCCTCCTTCACACCCCCTACTGGGGATCGAGCCCACAACGGGGCATATGTCCTGACTAGGAATCAAACCAGCCACCTCTTGGTTCTTGGTTCGACACTCAACTGCTGAGCCACATTGACCTGACTAAACTAAATTTATTTTATTTTATTTTATTTTTTGCTTTATTTGCAAGGCTCTGAGACTCTACTTACAGCTCATAATTGTAAAGAAGTAAAAAAGAAAGGCATTTGCTCTATTCAATGTAAAAAACTCAAACAAATTTACATGTGCCTGCATGTCCTGTGCAAAGATGACATTGTTGTGAGCACTGTTTTTCTCAGTCACCTGAGGCAAAGTTCTCTCTGCATCTAACTTCTGTTCAACAGTGTTGTGAATGCTTACACCCCCAAAATTCATGTTTAAACCTAATGCCCAGTGTGGGGGTATTTGGAGATGGTGTAGCCTTTGGGACATCAGGGCTTTTGGGAGATGAATGGGATTAGTGTCCTTGTAAAAAAATCCCAGAGGGCTCCCTTATCCCTATTGTCAAGTCAAGACACTGTGAGAAGATGGCTGTCTATGAATTAGGACTCAGTCCCTCACCAGACACCAAATCTGCCATCACCCTGGGCTTGAACTTTCAGCCTCCAGAAGCATGAGAAAGAAATTTCTGTTGTTTATGGGCCACTCAGTCTGTGGTATTCTGTTATGTCAGTGTGAACAGACTTTGGCAAGTGTCACTCCCAATATCTGGGAATGTAGGGTGAAGGATAAGTATGATGGAGGCTCTGCTACACTGGATAGTGAATGCAAACCTGTTGGCCTTATCTAGCAAGTTAAGGTTGCCATAGAGAAGTCAGAACGAGTATTAGGCTAGTTAATGGCCTATTTCAAATTGAACTTCCTCTTAATATCATTTCAGATATTTTGAATGCATAGTAGAAAGAATGATATCATTTTTGATTAGTTCTATTTCAGTGGTTTCTTTTTCCATTAATTTAATATAAATACTATATTATATTTGTAATTCTTTTCTCCAAATGCAGATTTGATAAGAACTTTGTAGGAATTAATTGGAGAGAGGAAAAAGAGTGTTAATAACCCTAAAGTTAGTGTTATTCCGAGGGATAGTTCTTATACATTTATTTAAACTATGAAATATATTCATGCAATCTTGTTGCATCTCTAACACAACAGATTCATAGATCTTTTCTTTTTAGTATTGCCTCTCACTTTTTTAAAAATATATATTTTTATTGATTTCAGAGAGGAAGGAAGAGGGAGAGAGAGATAGAAATGTCAATGATGAGAGAGAATCATTGATCGGCTGCCTCCTGCGCACCTCCCACTGGGGATCGAGCCCGCAACCCAGGCCTGTGCCCTTGACCAGAATCGAACTTGGGACCCTTCAGTCCACAGGCCGAAACTCTATCCACTGAGCGAAACTGGCTAGGGCGACCTCTCACTTTTTTACCTTTTTCTTTTTTACCTCAAATTCTTCCCTTCACCTTTGACTATTTTTAAGATTACTGGTAGTGACACAAAATGCAAACTTTGGCTATTCTTATGTTATTCCTGTACTTTGTCATTGATGTGCAGTTTGTAATCAACTCCTATTGTTTCTTCCTTCTCATTTTCTGGTATATTTCTTTTTACTGATTCTCTATTCAAGTGTGTGGGAGATGAAGCAATGACTGGATTTCTGTCTTCTCTTCCTTGGTCTGTCCTTCACACAGCAAAGGGATCATTTCCTCCAGTTCTTTCCCTATGCTGTTCTCTATCACAAAACATTGGTGCTCATTTGGATCAAATTAATCTCAACTTAGGAACTTCAAGGTCCACTATGATTATTTTCTCTTGCCTCATTAGAGATGATCTAAATCAAGTAATTTCTGAATGAGTAAACAAAAACATCAAAAACCTGAAACTCACTTTTTGCTACAAATACTATTTCGATTTAGATTCTATTACTTATATTCATGTGAATATCTTCCAATAAGTTTGGTTACTTGGGCGTAGTCATAGCATGCTCATTGATGGGATGGTTGATGTGTGTGTGTGTGTGTGTGTGTGTGTGTGTGTGTGTGTGTGTTCTGCAGCTGTGCAGTAGGCCCTGACAGACTGTGTTGATAACCTGACCTCGCAGAGAAGTAGAGTCTTTGGCAAGTGACTGACTCTGAGCCCTGAGTTAGGTGGAGGTCCCGGGACTGAGGACAAGTGACAGGAGTAGAGTAGAGGAGGGAGCCACAGCGTGAGAGTGAAATGAGGGATAGCCAACAAGATGTGGTTAAAAGTGGACAAGGAGTCAGGAATCAAAGAAAAATATAAAAATCAAGCATCATAGCTCAAGAGGTGAGGTGCTGACTGGAAAATGAATTTGAAGCAGTGAGACTGTAACTAAAGATAGCTGGGCAGGGAGAGCAGGGTTGAGAGAGAAAGAAAATGAAAACTAGAGATTTCCTAACACGCTGGAACAGGTGCTAGGTAGGGATCGTTTTACAATGTAACTGAGTCTTGACAACACGCATAGAGAGAAAGGGCCCCACACCAGTTCAGAGGACTAATGAGTGGGAATTTTAGTGAGGATTTTGTGGTAATATTAGTAGCTGACTTAATGAATATATATGTGACAGGCCCTGGGCAAATAGTCATTAAAGGCCTTACTGATGTTGGGAAATATAATTAAGACACCACTGATTTCTTTAATGTAAATTTAATGTTTTTCTTTGTAGTAATTATAATACTAAAGGAAATATTAATATTTACTTAGCTCTCATTTTGTGCCAGCATATTCAGACTCTCATCCATTGCGGTAGACTGAAAAACATGGCCACAGGATCTTGCAGCTTTCCTAGCAAGAAGTGTAATATACGTTCCACCCCGTGACTAACAGAATGTGGCCAAGGAGCTCAAGCTTCAGGAGGCCTTGCAGCTTTTGCCTTCTCTGTTTTGGAATGTTGCTGCCTCCCGGTGAAGGAGCCAATCTATCCTGAGACTAATGGAGAGAAAGGCAGAGCTGTCCCAGCTGAGCCCAGCCTCAGCCAGCCCTGAAGCTCGGTTCCAACACAGTGTGAGCCCACAGAAGACCAACAAAAAATACCACTCAGCCAACCCAGAGAACTGTGAGAAATGCAAGTCACTAAAATTCGGGGTGCTTTGTTAGGCAGTGTTAGAGAGCTGAGAAACCTATAATTTGGGTAAGCCTGCACTTGGGCGTGTGTACTCACCCAACACATCGATACAAATGATAAGCAATTTGAGGTGTAGGACAATACTAAGTGCTATGCCATTAAACACCTCTTTCTAGGTCATTTGAGAATTTTTCAGTAATGTAACTGGACAAAATTGTGCTGTTGAAAAACAAAGATGGATGACCACTGCTATTTGAATTTAACATCCCGAAAATACTTAGGTTTTACCCAGACAGTAGGTCTCAGTCAGTAAGTGATTGCTGTAGAAAGAATTAGGACACACTGTTTACGCTTAGAGTCTCCAACTGGTGCACCTGAAGCAACTGGAGTTCATGTTTAAGATGCCAGTATCTAGGCAAACCATAAACAGTAATTACTATTAATTTTTTTAATTTTGAGAGTATAGGGGTATATGGGTATAATTTTGCTATGGACCTAAAACTGCTCTAAAAATAAAGTGATAAAATATATATATACGTTGCAAATGTTAAACACATTAAATACATTTGCACAATATATATTTTTCTATCTCTCCCCACCATCAATCTACAAAGCATCTCAACATTATCTTTCTACACAGGTCAGGGAAGAAATAATATGAAATCCAGAACATATTTATCCCAGATCATATTATTTGTGAGAATTGCAATGATGGATTGACTGGTTTTCTACGGAGTCTCTCTTCTTCCTGATGCTGGCAGACCTTGTGTAGTCAGCCTTCCATTCTCAGGCCCCGGAGAGACAGCACTGCCAACTGACCTGCCCCCTATCTATCAATGCTGCTCTAAGACTAACTCATTTCTCTCCAGGGATCTTTTTTTTTGTAGTCACAGAGGTTACCTTTCTGTGTTATTTAAAACATTTGTTGATATGATATGACCACCCACATTTATTCTGTATCTGTATAGTACAGCCTTTATCTATCCATAATTCTTTCTCCATTCACCACTCCCTAAAGGCATTACTTATGACTTGAATTGTCAGTAAATAATTAATCTCATTTATATGCTGAATTTGGTTATAGCCCTTCAACTCTAGTCTATGAATTCCCTGTATGCCCATTTACAGCAACTTGACAATGAGTCTTATACTGTAGAATCATTGGTATGGTTTTCTTTTAGGTAACCTAAAAGTTGCCACCTGACTTCTCTCTAGCAATTCACACTGTGTATTTATTTTTCTTTTTGACCACACAGTATCACAACACATATGTTTGTTGTCTTATTTTTGCTTCTTCCTTACACAAATGTAGCATACAGCATATGCTGTCTTGCACTTTTTTCCCGCCACTTGATAATATTTCCTGGAAATCATTCTGCTTTCTTTCACAAATATTTCCTGAGAGTGACATTGTGCTTTGTCTAAGCCCATCATTTGCTCTTTTCTTTTGCCATGAAGGCTTGTGGCATTGGGTGGGTAATGGGACCTCAGATATAATTATAGGTAATTTGAAGATCATGGTGATTGGTTTCTTAGTTGTGTCAAAGGTGTGGGTTATATATAGTTGTATTTGCTCTTCTTGTAGGTTTTATGATTTTTTTTAGTGGGAGATGACCGAGTCGTTGTGTAGGAGGTTGGTAATCAGGAAGCTGCTATTTCAAAAAAATTTAGGTCCAGAATTCAATTTCCATGTTTAAAATTTTTTTTTATTGATTTTGGAGAGGAAGGGGGGAGAGAGAGAGAGAGAGAGGAGAGAAACATCAATGATGAGAGAAAATCATTGATCAGCTGCATCCTGCACACCCCACACTGGGGATCGAGCCCGCAACCCAGGCATGTGCCTGACCAGGAATTGAACCATGATTTTCTGGTTCATAGGTCAATGCTCAACTGCTGAGCCACACCATCCAGACTCCATTTATTTTTTTATCTTAAGATGACTTTATGATAATGACAAGGCATTGTTGAATGGGTATTGAGAGAAGAGAAAGGAGAATTTGCGGGCTATTACTGGGGAAATAATTCTTCTCTAACGTCTTCTTCCTGCGGCCTATGAATCTCTGCTCGCCTAGGCTAGCTTGAATCCAGTATTGAAGTTCCAAGCATGTCCAGGTGCCTCAGCGCTCACAGCCTACTGAATCCATTTGTGTGCTTCCTAAATTCTATCTGAGAAAGAATGGTAGTATCATGTTATGGATATTTTCCCATGTTTACAACACAGGAGCAAATCACTCAAGCCTCAGTGGAAGGCCTACTGCTTATGTACATATTTCAAGCCATGTTTTAAAGTCTTTTGAATCAGCTTATTTCCGTAGAAACTTTTTTTAGGCATGCGCTGTCAATGTTGTCCAAGTTTTTGATGCTGCCATGTTCCGTATCTCTAACTTAACGAGGAGCTTTGGCTCTGTATCCTCCTTGGTTTCTGTATTTTGTTAGTCACCATGAGTATATTCTATTCCGTGGCGATTGAATTGGCATTTTAAATCCTGTTTGGCAGGAACATGGTTTGATGTTTAGGTCCAAAATGAAAAGGGCTCTCTCTATAGAGCAGCATGACATTTCCCCCATTTAACAACTAATGACCGGGTCCACTCCCCAGTCAATATTTTGGGGGCCACATGAAAACACAAATACAACAAAAAGGGAAAGATAATTGATTTTATTTCTTTATTTTTTTATATCACATGATGTTGACATCATTTTTTATGCATATCTATTCAGAACTATAAGCTCTTTGGGAGCCTACTCATTCTTTTTTATTAATGTATAAATATGTATTTATTTATTTTAATTTATCTTTATTGTTGGAAGTATGACAGACTAATTGCGCTCCAATTACGGCTTTAGCAGTAACTATCTCTCTGACCTTGGGCCACTCATTTAATCTCTCTGTGTCTCAGTTGCTTCATCTATAAATAAAGACAATTATTACACTTATCTGATAAAGTTGTTGGGAAGAATTATGCGAGTTAGTATTGGTACAGTGCTTGAAATGGTGCCTGCCACATGATAGCCCTATGTACGTGCTAGTTAGAAATAAACTATAATAACACAATGAAGTGAAATTAAATAAAATTAAAGATGCATAGCCAGTTGGATGAAAGGTAATAGGAGAGTGAAGCAAAGGTGAATGGCCACAGCTTCCTTCCATCTGTAGAGCTAGTTAGTGACATGACAAAGCAGCAACTGGTATTGACTACCACATGTCTCTAAAATTCCCACACCTGAGAAAAAGATATACAAAAATATCTGTTGCTGCTCAAATTGTGCATAAAGAAAACCATGATGAGAAGAAACTACTGTATCTTGGCTCATTGGATTATTACATTTTTATAATGGTTTTTTAAAATGTGGACATTAAACGACTAATTTCTTAATGTTATACCTGTGCAGAGACATCACTAAATATAATCTAAGCCTTTCTGGATAAACTTAAATGCCATGAGACAGCTGACCTCTAGAGGAAGATAGTGAGTCTATTTGCATTTGAAAATGATGCTGAACTTTCTGTCATTGGGATACTAGAGGGACCTTAATCTTGGTCACAGATGATTTCTAGGATCATGAAACAGAAGAAATGTCTTTGTACAAGTGCTTTCATGCATTTTTTTGCGGGGGGAGGAAAAGGTCTATCAGGTGATCAAGGGAGTCTGTGTCCCAGCAAAGATGAAGAATCACTGGCTCAGAAACGGATCATCTGGTTCTCTAGTTATAATTATGTGGAAGTATTGATTTTAAAAGAGATAATCTATTCACCATTTTAAGATGAGGTAGTCTAGCCCTGGCTAGTTTGGCTCAGTGGATAGAGCGTTAGCCTGTGGACTGCAGGGTCCCGGTTCAATTCCAGTCAAGGGCACATGCCCAAGTTGCAGATTCGATCCCCGGTTGGGGGCATGCAGGAGGCAGTCAATCAGTGATGCTCTCTCATCATTGATGTTCCTATCTCTCTCTCCCTCTCCCTTCCTCTCTGAAATCAATAAAAATATACTAAAAAAAGATGAGGTATTCTAAAAATAACCTATGTTATAGGAAAAAGAAAAATAATCAGGAAAATTAAATATATACTAATTATCCCTAAAATTTTATTTGCTTTTATTTCTTTTCCATATTATTAATATGGCATTATATTATTATTTTTTTAAATTTGGAAAGCACCTATGTTCACTGCCATATTACTAATGCTTGATTTTTTTTTTGATTTTCAATTAACTGAGAAGACAATAAATTTAAAGATTTTTAATAACAGGTATTCAGGTAGATTATATTACCTATGGGTTTTATTTCAGGATAACAAATGGGGTATCACATTTTTTACAAAAGGAGGGCTGGTCTAACAGGATGGAGAGCCATTCTGCTATGCTGTATGAAAAATACTTTAATTTGGGTCAAAGCTACTAGTAACACTTTGCAAACTGTCCCCCGAGACCTTCCAGATTTTAGAGCAGAAAAAAGTTCCATATAGAGTCTATGTTGGGGGGAGGGGTCACATCTAAGTTTAGAGAAAAAAACAAAGTTCTATCATAAAATAAGAAAAAGTAGAATCTGGGTCTCATTCTTTCTGTCTTAATCTCTGTCTCTCTCATCTTTCTGTCTCTATCTTTATCTTTCTCTGTGCATGTATTCATTCTATTATGTCTTATCTTTCTTTATGAGCAATACTTGCACAGAGCAGGCTCATAAAAATTTGTTAATTGATTCATATTCTACACAATCACCAGTTCTCTTGTCCTATCCCACCCATAACAGGTTCAAGAGTACTAACGATGGGAAGAATAATAAGTGAATCTAAATTTAATCTCCTTTTATTTAAACTAATCTCTGTCTCTAATTAAGGGCAGCTCATCCCATTATTGCTAATGAATCAGGAGACTGTTCTCTACATCTGTGCAGGAAGCCCTCTATTAAAGCATCAGCTGAAAATCAAAACGGGAGGAGAGTCCAGCTTCCCATGGTTCCCTGGGGGACGTTTTGCAATGAAAAGGGTGTCTGAAAGACAAAACCCGAATGCAGCCTTCTCCCTTCAGGACATACCTCTTAACTCTGGATTGCATCCTAGCTTTCCTCACACATTTTAACACCCAAATGTTCTAAGGGTTACAAACCTCAGAATAGTAGGTTACATAGAGGAAAGGGAAGGGTGGGGGTTTGGTAAAGGATGCAGTGAAGGGGGTGAAGTTACAAGGAAAGCTTTAAAAACATTCATGAGCCCTGGCCAGTGTTTTGTTCAGTGGTTAGAGTGCTGGCCCACATACTAAAGGGTCTCAGGTTCCATTCCAGGTCCAGGGCACATACCTGGTTGCAGGGTTGATATCTTTCTAATCAGTGTGTCTCTCTCACATCGATGTTTCTGTCTGTCTCTCCCCCTTCGCCCCTCTCCCTTTCCTTATCTCTAAAAATCAAAGGGAAATGATCCTTGGGTGAGGATTCACAATAAAAACAAACAAACAAAAAAACATTCATGAACCAACCCTCCCCGAGCATCTATCCCCACCTGCTTGAGATCTGGTTCAGTGAGCCTGAGCCTGGGTGTGGTGTGTGCACTCTGAGAAGCCCCTTCTGGGTGATTTCTGTGCCACCAGCCACATTCATCCTAACACACCACACACACACACACACACACACACAGTGAGGACCTGCCGCAGCAGTAAAAGTATGCTTTTTCTCGATAGGGCCTTGCTTTTTCTAAAAAAAAAAAAAAAAAAAAAAAAAAAAAAAAAAAAAAAAAGGTAATTGTTTATTCCTTTCAATTGTTTGGAACTTCACTGTTTAAAACTACCTTAAGTTAACTGAGGGCTTTGGACTCATGACAAAAAATATTAAGTGCTAATATGTCAGGTACTGAAACCTCCTGTGTGCCAGGAACTGTGCAGGGTGATGAAGGATGCAGAGTGGAGGACAAGTTCCCGCCTCCCAGAGACTCTCGGGCCAGGTACCCAGAGACACCTGTGTGTCACAGAACTCAGTAATTAAATGTTGAATTAAAGAGAAGTCTTGACATGTATCTGTCACATGTGTTGCTTAATTGAGACTTCCAGATGGCATTTTTAGTCACCTCCAGAAGAATCTAATGACATCTATTTCATGGAAACACTATCAGTCAAGCCTTACACCTGACACAGCATCAGTGCCTAGAGTAAGAAACCGGCGTGCTGGAGTACGCTCTGGGGTGTTAGTCTGTCCCATTGTTCCAAGCGTCACTGTATATCTGACTGTAGTCATACTATGCGTGAACATGTCTTTCTAGAGATATACACTTCAGATATATTGTTGAGTCTGGGGTTTTATGGTTGTGTGCATCCTAAATAAATATAATTACTTATTTTCCTCCATTGTGATTGTTAATATACATTTTCACTTTAAAAGCACTTATTAAATGCTTACTCTTTGCTATACTTGGAGTAATCATATATATATATATATATATATATATATATAAGCCTAAGCGACCGTCCAACCGTTTGACCATCTGACCAGTAGCTATGATGCGCACTGATCACCAGGGGGCAGATGCTCAACATAGGAGCTGCCAAGCTGCAGTGACTTGGCAGCTGCAGCTCTCAGGTGACGCACCCGGAACCAGAGAGGAGGGAGCCAGATTCTGGGGAGCGTCACCCGAGAACTGCCCTCTCCAATCTGGGACCCCTCGGCCAGGCCGAGAGGCACCACTGGTGCACGAATTTGTGCACTAGTCCTCCAGTAACCATAAAGTCAAGTAAAACAATGGATATGAAGGCTTTTCAGAGGAAGTTACCTGCAAAAGATTATTCAGAGATGAAAACCTAAAATCTAAAAAAAGAAGACATTTTCTAAGAAGGGAAGAACAAATAATCTTAAGTATTCATTTTGCTAGAAACAAACATGAACTACCTGGGAAATCCATGCGAGGGATTAAAGATAAAGAGCCATTGAAACTAACAATATGGATAACAAGAAAGCGTCTGACCCTGATAACCAAAAAGGACATTTTTTTTTGGGGGGGGGTCAGTTTGGCTCACCAAGAACGGATTACAAGGATGGCTACGGGCAGGTCTCACACTGCCACGTGTTACGAGACAAAGGTGAGATGATAAGGAGCAGTGGTCCCCACACCTGCCTCCCTCCTGTCTTCACGGTTCCCTGTGCTTTTCCTGTGAAGGCATTTATCATAATTAAACAAAAACACCATCTCCCTCCTATAGCTTCGCGGGGGCCGGGACATGTCTCATTTGACTGCGCATTTCTGTCTGCTATTACGGCTCCGTGCATGCTTAAGACATACAATATTTGTTGCATGAATAAGTCATCAGGATGCCTGGAGGAAGATTTAGGCAGAGAAATAAAATGTTTGTGGTAAGTCAGGGATCACAGGAGAAAGCTGCCGGAGGTCAGTGCTGACAGCCTGCACAGGCCAGAGGAGATGGGGCCATGACGGGGAGAAAACAGCACCTCCTCCTATGCTGGGCTTTCATTCCAAACGTTTTTACTGTATTTTATTTTTTTTATTTTTCGGTATAGGAATTTGAGGGGGTTTCCATGTATAATTACCCATAAAAATATTTTACATGCTATTTTTTTCTTGGCTTAATGGTTGAAACCACTTTGAATATGCTGATAACCGAAAGCATACTCAGTCCAGACCAAAGTGTGCCTGTGAAAAGGCCTGGGCCCTTTCACCCTTCCTCAGCCAGAGGGGCCTGTTCTTGACCATCACCCACAGTGAGGCCGCCGTGCAGAGAGCTGGGAGTCAGAGCCTGTCTGAGCTTGTGCTGTGGAAGGGGACAGAGGAAGCAGACAGGCCACGTGGTTCAGGATGTACAGGATTCTGGGCCGATATATCAGTTGTATAAAACATAGTCAGCCCATTTTTCTCTCCTGTTCTTGGTCCAGTAGCTCTATGCAGGGCGCAGCAGAAGCATCATTCTGACAGACAATGTAGAGTATGTTTGGAGTAAGAAATCGTCCCATTCGCAATCTGTTGTTTATTTCCTCAGTGATGTGGGCAAGCTACATCTCTCCGGCTGTCAGTCTCATCTCCCGTGTGATGGGGATGTTAGGAGTTCTTAGCGCATTCAGGTGTGATGAGTGCCTAAAACAAGTGATGCATGGGAACAAACAGCGTCATCCTTTAACACACTTGCTAGAAATACACAAAGCTCTTCCCACGTAGGGTCTTGGGATTTTCTCCGCCTCGGCCTGGAATTCTCTCTCCTCACCTCCAGACTGTCCAGCTCTGTGCGTGGCTGACTCTTTCTCTCCTTCAATTCTCCTCTCAAGAGTCTTCTCCTAAGAGAGGGTTTCCCAGCCACCCTGGCTAGGTTTGCAGTTACTGTCACATTACCTGTGCATCTTCTCCACAACGCTTCCATCACCTGAAATCATCTTGATTATGTAGAATGTAAGGTGCTTGAGGAAGACAGGTTTCTTATTTGTCATTCTCACCACCATATTCAGAAACCCTAGAAAACTATTGGGACATGGGAGGTACCCCATAAGTATTTTTTGAATGAATGAATAAATGAACCTAATTGAGAATTTTTCTTGTTTTAAAAAATATATTTTTATTGATTTCAGAGAGAAAGAGAGAGGGAGAGAGAGAGATAGAAACATCAGTGATGAGAATCATTGATTGGCTGCCTCCTGTGTGCCCCCTACTGGAGATCGAGTCTGCAACCCAGGCAAGTGCCCTGACCGGGAATTGAACCGTGACCTTCTGGTTCATAGTTCGACGTTCAACTACTGAGCCACATTGGCCAGGCAAGAATTTTTTCTTAACCACTCCGAATTTTTTACATTATTCCAAATTATATAATTACTCTTTTCTTTTTCTCCAACTTCAGAAAGAAAATGTAGCAGATAATATGCCCAATTTAGAATGCTTTGGACAAGAATAATAAACATTCCTCATCTCTATCTGTGGGTATTCCTTCAGTTTGAACAGAAAAGATACAGCCAAGAAGATTAAGGAGAAGAAACAAAAGAAAAGTCCATGTGTACTTAATATTTACCAGTGTAGTAACTTTTTCCAATAGAAAAATAAAAGACAAAGTTAGTCTAATTGGATCCATCTCTTTGAGTTCCCTTTCCCTATTTTTCTCTGAAGAAAAGAACATGGGAGAAGGGACCTAGCCAAATGATGATTTAAATTTAGTCAAATATTTTTTTTGGGGTGCCAAGCCAAGAGGTTGCTGAAGTTTATTTCTCTTTCTTCCACTGAGGCGACTTTCAAGCTCCGACTCATGAACTGGAATGATAGAGCAATCAGTTATAAAGGAAAATGTACATTTGGGGGCTGCCTCTGTCAGCTGGGGAAATAATTGAAAGCATGAGTGTTGCGTCGTTTCTCTAAAACTTCAAAAGTGAACACAATCACAGAAAGAAGAACGCCATCTGTTTGTTGTTAGGGTCATGTTTTATTTTCCTGCGTACACTCTCGATATATTCGGCAAACTTAGCCTTTTACAAAAAATTAATTATTATTTAGGCTAGGCTTAGGTTAGTGACGGATTTACTCATTTCCTCCTTCCCATTAGTAGTAGAATGGCGTTGGATAATAGATTAAAACCATTTGGCAATTAATCACAGTCCCCCACTCTTAGAAATTGCTCATTGGCCAAAATAATCAGTAGAAACACTACTCCGAAAGGAAAGATTCTGTCTTTTATATATCTAATAACACGTTGGCAGGTGTGCAAAGTTTGGTAACAATTACTTTCGTTGTAAGAGGTGCATTGTCAAAGAGAATTGATAGGCCATTTGCAATCAGCACCCATCTGCCTTAGCATCAGTGGAATCCCGCATGTTCAGCAGGAAAGGCACAGAGTGGACAATGCAGAACATCAGAACTTGAACCTTAGACCCTGGAAGTGCAGAGGTTTTCCCACTGCAACACAGCTACTTGGTGACAGAATTGGGCCTGGAACCCAGTTCTCCTGATTCTTAGCCCAGCGATGACTGGACAGCACCCTGTGTGTTCTGCATAGCCGGTGTCACTCTATGCTAGACTAGATGCAGCTCCTGTTAACCCATGTGTAGCTTCACGTGCCAAGCCCACAAACATGTATTTAGGGCAGACTACGTAGGCTGTTGCGTAAACTGTCCCATAGTTTCCACATAGTATTTATCCCATAGGTTACTCGGTTAGTTGTTTTACTATTTTGAAGTCATACCAAGCTCAGCCTACTAACTCCTCATCATTTGTGAACTTAATTAATGCCACTGTGTATCAATTGCTTATCATCTGAGCCTCCATGATCAGATACAAGGAGTACATAAGAAATGTAAGGCCTGGTCTTTAAAGAACCTGCAGAGGTGTGATACAAAAAGAATGGGCAAAATAATACTGATTAAAAAGCAACTGTCCTCTAGGATGCTGTCTTCCCCCTCTCCCACTTCATAGGCCATTCTTTCTCATTCTGCTACTTCTCTTCCCTCTGCTGGTTTCTTAAGTATTGGGGTTCCTAAGTCCTCTGCTCTACTACCTCCATGGGTTGTTTCACCCAATCCCGCAGCTTCTATTATCATTCAGAGCAGGGCTTCTAATCTAGGGTCCACAGAGAGACTTCAGGGGCCAGGGGCTTCCCTGAAATTATATGCAAAATTGCTATGGAGGTCCATGCTTTTTTCAGCTTTGCAAAGATGAGCCCAACTTCAATGCGCTGTGATATGGAGCCTCCCAGCTTTGTATCTTTCCTGAGCCTTAGACGCCAAATCTGACCTTATCCCAGGCACCATCACTTGGAGATCTTAGAAGGAGCAATGCTTATCACATTTTCTCATCCTCTCCCAAGACCTCCCACCTCTAAGTTTTGTTTCTCCTCTGAGTTTTCTGTCATCGTGAATGACATCATCATTCACCAGGTTGTCCAAGCCAGGTGTCAGGGACTTTCCAGCTCCTTCCCTCTCCCTCACTCCACACATCCAACCTAAGTCCTGAGGGTCCTTTCTCCTGAGCATCTCTTAAATGCTTCCCTTCTGTCTCCAATGTCACTGCCTCTCCCAGCTGTCATCATCCTTGATTTGGTGCAGCAGCTTCCTGGCAGGTCTCCTTCCAGTCTACCTTCAATATATTCTCCATATTGAGGCTAGAGTTGCGTTAAAAATATATATAGAGAGTGTCATCATTGCCTGACTTAAACCTGCTAGTGGTTCCCATGAGCTCCAGAGTTCAACACCACAATGATTACATAGCCTTGCACACATTGTTTCCCTCCCTCCCAGATCATCACTTGCTATAATCACTCATCTCTTTGTCATGTACATCCTACACCTCCTCAAACTGGCCATGCTCCCTCCCATCTCCTGTCCTTGAAATTTGCTTGCAAACCTCTTCTGCCAAAATTCCTCCAGCCCTTTCATGCCCTCTGCCTCCACCCCTCCCCTTTCTTCCACCCTTTTCATTCACCATGCTAACTGCTATTCATCCTTCAGTTCTCACTTCCTTGTTGAGGGCTGATCTAACCTTCTCGAATAGGTAAGCTCTCCCTGCTATATGCTCCCACAGCACCTTCCCTTTCATGATATCCAGCACTTACTTCCCTGTGGTGATTTTCCTGTCCCTTCTCCTCCAAGGACTTTAAGCCTAGTGAGGGTAAGGCTTACATATGTTATGTGTATTAGTATCTAGGGTAAGGATCAAAACTGTCATGAATTCATAGCAGCACAATTCACCATAGCTAAGATCTGGAAACAGCCTAAGTGCCCATCAGTAGATGAATGGATTAGAAAACTGTGGTACATCTACACGATGGAATACTATGCTGCTCTAAAAAGGAAGGAACTCTTACCATTTGCAATGGCATGGATGGAACTGGAGAGCATTATGCTAAGTGAAATAAGCCAGTCAATGAAGGAAAAATACCACATGATCTCACTCATTCATGGATAATAGAGACCATTATAAACTTTTGAACAATAATAGATACAGAGGCAGAGCTGCCTCAAACAGATTGTCAAACTGCAGCGGGAAGGCCGGGGAGGGTTGGGGGGCAGCAGGTAGGGGGGTAAGAGATCAACCAAAGGACTTGTATGCATGCATATAAGCATAACCAATGGACATAAGACACTGGGGGATAGGGGAGGCTAGGGGATTGTCTAGGGCGGGGGAAAAAAATGGACACATATGTAATACCCTTTGTAATACTTTAAGCAATAAATTAAAAAAAAACCTGTCATGAAAAGACAGTTTGTATAGAACAGATGGTGAAGTGCAGTTGGAGATCTGGGAGAAATTCTCACCATTAGTTACAATTGTTGCCCAATTGGTCCTAAAAGAAATAGCAGAAAACGAGGGATGGAAAATAGTATTAAATTTTGGGAAAAGTGTTAGTTGACTGAGAGATGAAAAGGCAAAGATGTGATCAGTGGGTAGAGGAGAGACCAGAGAGTCTGGCTCATGAGTAGTTTATGTCAAGTGTGGGCAGTGGTTGGCTAAAACTGTAGACATAGAGCAAGAACAGATAGTGAATAGTCATGATTGCTAGTGTGAAGAGGGAACCCACTGACGGAGTTTGAGCAGGGGAGCGACATGATGTAAGTGACATGAAATTTCAGTCATTAGTGAATACATTGGGATTTTTTCTCCTCTATTTGAACACCAGTTTTACTACATGCCACTTCATATTTTTTCTTTAAATGATTATTGTATTTAAATGGCTTATTTTAAAAGTAAATTATATCACTGCTGTGCATCTGTGCATGAAAAACAAATATCATTTGTTTTAAATAGCATTTGAGTTAAAATAAGGTCATTAGTTGAAATAAACATAAAAAATGAATACAATAGAAAAATGTTGAATTACAGGTAGATACTGTTTTCTGCTCAAGTTTCTAAGTCTGAAGTCTGTTTGTTCTCTGTTATAAACAGATGTAAACAAGTATTAAAAAAGCAATAAAGATCCCTTAGGAAAAAAACAATCTTCTCCTTTATGTAACCATAACAATAGAAAGAAAATTAAAAAGGGAATATATTTCTCACTCTATGATTAATTATTATTTGGCTTTATATCTGGATGCCACATAACATCCTCTTCTCTTCCATCAGTGTTACTGCCCTCACTGGGTAACAGTGGTAGGAATCAGGGTGTGCAACTTTTTTCTGTAACGATTTTAAGCTTTGCAGACCACACAGGCTCAGCTGTGAACAGTTGACTCATCTGTTATAGCATGAGAGCAGCCACAGACAAAAAATAATCAAATAGGTATGGCTGTGTCTTCATAAAACATCATTTCTAAAAGTAGGAGGGAGATTTGGCCTGTGGGATGTAATTTTCTGACCATTGGTCTATAGCAGGGGTGGGCAAACTTTTTGACTCGAGGGCCACAATGGGTTCTTAAACTGGACCGGAGGGCCGGAACAAAAGCATGGATGGAGTGTTTGTGTGAACTAATATAAATTCAAAGTAAACATCATTACATAAAAGGGTATGGTCTTTTTTTTTTTTTTTAGTTTTATTCATTTCAAACGGGCCAGATCGTAGTTTGCCCATGGCTGGTCTATAGCAATGGTTCACAAGTTTATACTATGATTAGGATTACTTGTGTTATGCATTGAATTGTGACCCCCCCCCCCAAAAAAAAACAAAAGGTATATTGAAGTCCTGACATCCAGTATCTCAGAATGTGACCTTATTTGCAAATAGAGTCTTTACAAAGGTAATTGAGTTAAAATAAGGTCATTAGGGTTGGCCTTAATATGACCAGTGTTCTTATGTAAAGGGGAAATTTGGACACAGAGACACCCACATGCAGAGGGAAGATGTCATGAAGACACAGGGAGAAGATGATCATCTACAAGCCAAGGAGTGCCTGAGGCTGCGAGAGGCTGGGTAGGAGGGTTGGAGTGGCTTTTCCTCTAGTGTCTTCTAGAGGGAGCAGGTCTCTACCAGCACCATGATTCCAGTCTTCTGGTCTCCAGAACAGAGAGAGGAAATTTCTGTTCCTTAAATCACCAGTTTGCGGCTCTAGAAACTAATACAACCCATGTGTGGGATTAAAATAAATTTGGGGGCCCCACCTAAGACCTAATAAAGAACAATATTTATGTATGGGGACCAGATATATGCTTTAAAATGAAAATAAAAGTGTGATAGGTACCACAGTTGATTCTGGAAACAACCTGTCTTCATGGTAGAGCAGAGCAGGGAGAGATTGGGCTCAGGCTGCTGTAGAGGAAGCAGCTATAGTAAACCATAGGTGGGGCAATGGGGACAGGATTGAGATTTGGGCAGCTGGAATAAAGAGGACGAGGCACTGAGTAAATGTTTGGGGAGTTGGGATTAGAGTGAAACAGATGCACATGTCCATACCAGAGGAAGTTCACTACAGGCAATGAAGCATGGGCATGAGATCTGGGTTAGAGACAGATATTTTAAGATTATGTCCATATGAAGATCAATGAGTGCTCAACAAAAAGATGACAGAGAGATGGCTAACGATTGTGGCTTCATGCCATAGTTAGGTGGTGAAGGGAGGAGAGAAAGCTAGTGAAGGAAACTGAGCAGGAATGGCCTTGTAAGAACATGGCCTTGTTAGAGCAAAGGTTTAAGAATGAATGCACAGTTAGAGTCAAATCTTATAGACAGATCCAAAGAAGGGAAGAAGGAAGCACCTAGAATTGGGATTCACGATGCCTTGCCAGTGTTGAGAGCCACTTTCAGTAGCATGTGGAGCAAAGTCAGATTGACAACCTCACAATTTTTCTTGTAAAAGGAAAGGGGAAATGTAAGGCAGACGATTGCCAAATACACATTTCTTTTCTACATGGGAAGTGTGTGCCTGTTTTAAGGTACAGAGTAAGAAACTGGTGAGGTCATTCTGAAAATACTAAGGACCTTCAGAGAGCGCATGGCCCTGTCAATACTCTAATCAGAGGTGGGGTCTCCTTCCCACAGGGGATGGAACGGGGAGGGATTCCATGGTTGTCAGTGTTGTTCCTTGTTTCCAATTTTTGTTTTTCTCACATAGATCAATTCTTTCTCCCTCCCTTCGTCTTTCCCTCCCTCCTTTCTTCCCATGTTTGTTTCCTTGCTTCCTGTCAGTGAGATCTGTTTATTAAATACTGTGGTTTGGTCTGCCCTTTCTTTAGAAAATCTAATCTTGACTGTTACAGTCAAGTCAATAAGAAGTCAGGGCTTGCATTTGTCTGAAAACATCTTTTAAAGTCTGTGATATATTTATGAATTATAACTTAGTGAAAATGATGTGAATATTAGTTGATCTCTGTCTCTATCAGTTTATCTTTCTACCTACCTAATACATATTTCATCTATTTGCAAAGAGCAACTTGAGGTGGCTGTTACATAATGATTGTGAACTATAAATGAAGAGTTATGCAGTTATATATTACTCAGAAGAGTCTAAAAATGACAAGTAGAGAATGATGAACACTTTGGTCATGAAAATGTGCAGCAAGAAATTCCAGCATAAAACCTATTTTGACAAGGGAGAGAATGACTTGAAGGCTTTTCTCTGGGCTGAGTGGATGAGAGCACCTAATTTTACCAGCCGAAGTTACGACAGCCATTTAAAGCTTATACCAGAAGAGACGAGGAATACTGTACAAGCCCATGCGCTTGATCATGACATTGATGACTAGCTCCAGACTTAAAATACATGGCCATGGAAGAAAATGGTCTTTGCCTAACTTTTTCTGCATCTATTCCAATATCAACCCAAAGCAAGACAGTAAATTTGAAGTTTACACTATTAATACAAAATAGATATGATCAAAGAGGACAGAGGAAGCAAAGAGCCTGAACATTAAGAACTCACCAGTGGCCTGCAGGGGGGCATGTGGAATTTAATGTCACTTCAGGGCAATAAAAATGAAATGTCCCACCATCTTAAAAAGGTTTGGGACTTCTAATAGAATAAGCATTTGATTAATGAAACAACATGTACTATAAAGAACAAGGGATCATAAAAAGCTGGTTTTTAACGGCCTAAGTACCTTTTGCAGCTTGAAGTCTTTTATCACCTTGTAAATCACCCCTGGGGAGAAATAACCAATGTGAGACAAGGCAGATTTCCATTACCAGCCTGTCTATCTTGGGACCTTGGCTGTAGTTCCTCAAACATATTATCTTTGCTAACACTTCATGGTACCTTGCCTTTATTATGGGGAAGGGAAGGGAAGGTGGGGTCATTACGGTGGACCTGCTTTTAGTAAATGTCTGAGAACAAAGATGCCTCAAGAGATCCCTTCCTTTACCTTGATGTCTCTATTCTGCAGTCAAGCATGTCTCCGTTGGTAGAAATGAACAACCATGGGCATTAGCCAGCGAGGCCCCTCCACGTCTATTGGCTTGTAACAACAAATAATAATTTCTTCCAGGTTGGTGTGTGGGTTGGCTGCAGGGAAGTCAGGTCTGTTCCATATCCCTTTTTTATTTCCAGGGCCCAGATGGAAGAGCAGCGGCCAGGCTTGCCCCTCGTACAGGGAAGGAGCACAGGAAAGTGAGTCCAACCACAATCACATATTTGGAGCCTCTGGGTAGATGTGGTATTAAGTCTGTTCACAGGCCATTGGCCAAAGCAAGTCACATGGCTAAGCTCCATGGAGGAAGTGGATTTACACACAGCAAATCCTGGCCTGATGGAGAGGTAAGGACGCATTGGGATCAGATCATCCCATTGATCACCCTGTGGATTATTCAGGTAGGTCAGTCACATGGGCACCTAACTTGAGAGCCTAGAGCCTAATTGATGATCCGAGATCAAAGTGGGTGTCTAGTCTGAGGAGATAGATGCTCTGCATGTGGTACAGCTCACTATAGGGTCAGGAAAAACAACCCTGACTTTCAGGACTTTGACTCACTTAGATTTACAGCCTTGGCCTCAACAAATTCTTGGCAAAATAGTGATTGACACTAGGAACTGCGAGTAGCAGGTTTACACGTGATTTCATTTAATTCACACAACAGTCATGGGAGGTGGTTGTTATTATGACTGTTTTGGGTGCAAAGGAACTGAAGCTGAGAGGCTGAGTTGCACCAAAGGGCCCCATGCTAGGAGATTCAGAGCTGGGATTTGAACCCCTGTCTGACTGATTACAATTTACTCTGCCATGTTGGGAGAAGGTCTCAGGCTTAGGCATGGTGAGAAACTGGCATACAAAATAAATCTGTACATTTTTGTCTCCTGTTCATATCTTTCCACTTTAAGAGATTTATCTTAAGGAAAATATAGTAGATATAAAAAAGATATTCAAAGAGTGAATATTAGTGCATTTATGAACTTTGAGTGATGATGATATATCAGTGTAGGTTCATGAATTGTACCAAGTGTACCACTGCGGTGTGGGATGCTGACAGTGGAGGTAGTGCACGTGTGGGGTCAGAGGACATACAGGACTCACTGTAATTTCCATTCAATTTTGCTGTGAACCTAAAGTGCTAAAAACATAAGGTTTGTTAATTAAAACAAAGTAGGAGAATGCTATTGTCTATAGAAGAAAAATATATTTGCATAAGGATGCTTATGGCAGTGCTATTTATAATGGTGAAAAATTAGAACTAATCTAAAGGATTAAGCATAAGGTGTTTGTTAAGTCATTTGACACATATAGGCAGCCATACAATTACTATTTAGAAGAATATTTAATGACATTGAAAGTGTGCACAGTGAGAAGAGAAGGCTATAAAACAGTAGGCACAATGAGAACTCAAATTTGTGGACAGAATACTCAAATATGAGTAGTGAATAATTCTGGGTAATATGCTTTTAGGTGATTCACCTTCACACATGCACTGAGTTTGTCACATGAACATAATTAAGTAGGGACTGTACCCTCACCAGCCCACACTCCCTCGTAATGGCCTGGCAGCAAGACTCAAGCTGGGGAAACTCACTTTTATCTGTGCCCTGTGGGTACTAGAGGGCAAACAGACCTTCGGCAAGACTGCCTTTTCTAGGCCCCAATTTGGGATCCAGGGGTAATAAGCAAAGAAGAGGCAAATGTTCTTGTGGGAATTGTCCTTGCACTAGAATGGTGGTTACAAACTGTGCTTTCTTCATAGATAAGACATACTTGATAACTGTTATTTTTTATTGACATAAAGCGCACATAACAAAACTTACTCTCTTAACCACTTATAAGTGCACAATTCAGTGGTACTAGTATTTACATTCATATTGTTGGGCAACCATCACCAAACACACTTTATTTTAAGCTTATTATTTGTATGGCTTATAGAAGTAGTACTTGCTCCTCATAGCAAATTTCGAAAACAAATTTTTAATGATAAAAAAGTGATATTCCCATCTCTTAGACATATGATATTTAAAAATTTATATTCTGTGTATATAGATATGTACATATACATAGCTCTCTATATACATACATATTTATGTACACACATGCAACACAGATGATGTAGTACATAGATTAATTACTATAACTGGATACCTTTATAGCATCTTCCACTCCCTTGCCCTTGTTTTGGATGATAATATAGAGGAGGTAATGCGAACGTAATTATACATTAGGATACTATGGTACTTAGCATAACACTTGTCATTGTTTTTGGTTTTAAATGAAAAAGGTCTTTCAAAGACAGATACTATGGCTTTAAGGAAAATACTGGTTTGGGGATTAAGTAGCTAGTGTGTATATTAAAAAATGGTAACAAAAAATAAACAAAACAAAACAAACAACAAGTACAGCCACAAAGTCCAGGACACTGTGCCTCATTTATGTTGGTGAGGAAAGGGAACATCCTTCTTAGAAGTGAGTTCTTCTCAAGGCAGAACAGACAAGAAACAAGAACTATGACTATTAAATATTTGTCAATGTTAAAAACTTCTCCAGCACGAAAACAGAGCCTCAGGCTCTGTAACGATAATTGTACTTAGGAGAGTTAACGTTCATTCAGTGTATACTGTGTGTATCAAGCATTTTCCTACCCATAGCATGTTCTGAGGCTATTTTGCAACAACTAACTTCTGCGTTTTGTTGATCTAATTTGTTCAAGTTGTTTGAAAACATTAGATGGTTTTACATCTGGTTTTTCTTTTTCTATTAAAAGAATATTTATAGCTTAATCTATTGGGCTTTTTTTTTTTAAACCCATGACCTATTGGATAATCCTAAAGTCATCTAGTCTTTATTATTATAATGTTTTCTTATGTAAGATGCTAATGCTGAGTTTATTTTTACTTCAGGATTCAAATTACTTTCAATGAGCAATTTAGGGCACCATTAGAGTGAAACAAGAATTTAACCTAGAGTGAGTAGATGATAACCAATCTTGAGAATGCTTGCTAATAGCTATTAACTTTTTACTGCAATGCTAAGAACTTCAGCCAACTAATAAGTCACTGAATTTATGTAAATATTCCAGGGATTGATCCATTACAAGTCTTGAGGATATAAAACCATCATTTTATTTAAATCTTTAAAATTTGGGGAAAATGTTGTCCTATTGTCCAAATTAGTATAGCTCTATGCTTATAAGGTACAGATAGAAGAGACCAAATGAACTTGACAAAGATTTTACAATGGGGTTCTAACTGTCACAGTTTATATTATACAAAATAGGAGCCATCAAATCCAAACAGATGATGCAATTTTGTTGCTCTTTTGCAACAACTTGAATAAAAATCAGAAAATGATCAACCAAGGAACCATGCGATTGAGAACAAGGATTGTCCTTAGTTTCCGGATGAGTCACCAGAGGGTCTGAGTGATGAAATGCTTTGTTAAAAGTCACACAATGCATGTTGGTCCATTGAATTTTGAATCTTAGCACATTGCCTTCATTTGAAGGAGAAAATTTGAGCTTTTTTGGAAAGCTCACTGCTTCCGAATACCCACCATTATTGAAAATGCCTTTATCTGGAGAATCTACATTAGCTTATGTGGAAATGAAACTGGGGACCTTTAGAGTTAATGTTTCATTAAGGAGTTAATTGCATCATGGTGCTCACCTTGCACAGGTCAGCCCTCTACAAGTAAACGAGGGGATGGATGAGGAGAGACAGTGTGAAGAACAAGAATTATTCTCAAGGGAAAGCGCAAGGATCTATTGCTCTTCTGTTAAGTAAAATGGATTTTATTAGCAACTCTATTCACAGCATGAAGAATAGCCTACGAAGAAAATAGCTTCATTTGCTGATGGATACTGGCTCTCGCTGACCCATATGGCCCCGAGTCTAACTGATTGTGTACCATGTAATCAATGTGCAATATCATCAGCCACCTCACTTTTTAAACTTAGAAGGAAAGTGAAAATCATGACTTCAGCCCTCATCACATCTCTCCTAATTTTTCTTGTCGTTGATAGTGAAAAAGTACGCAACTTCAGAGGAAGAAGTGTCCAAAGCGAGTGGTTGAAATCACTGAGTATTTTTCAGCGATCAGATTTCATCTTCTCGATAGAGAACACATGAGTGATACGGATGTGACTCATATATAAGGCCCTCTTTTTTTCCTGTTATGTAAACATTCCCCAAAGGGAAACAACATTAAAAATTGAACCCAGGAAAGGTACATCGTTATAAATGATGATTTAGCGGCTAAGTCACTGCAGGAGAAAGAGAACCCGTCTCTCTTACCCGGATGGTGCTTGCGATAAAATACAGGAGGATGTGGCACCACTCTCCTTGATAAATTGAGCACCAGAAAAGCCATGAATGTGAAATTACCCAGCACATGATAAATCGGCTGTATTAAATAAAAATCCAATAGTCAGAAGAAGTTAGGAACTGCGCGGAGTAAACTTTGCTTCAGACTCTGCCTCGCCAACTTGGGGCAGGGCCCCTGCTCTCTGAGGATAATTAGGTTCTTCAGTGCATGATGAGCCCTACTAAACCCCTTGCCTGGAAATGAAAAGTCATGGACCTTGTGTGTTTGACCTTTGGAAATATGCCCAAAATTTTTGTCCTGATAAATGAAGAGTGAGTTCAAATTTGTTGTTATTTTCAAATTAAGAGGGTGGTTCAGTCCTCCAGTTGATATTCTGAGCGGCTGCTATACATAGTAGACAAAAGATGAGTTTTTAATACACGCTTTCAACGTGCCTCCGCAAAACCTGCTTTGGCCCTCAGACAAAAAATGAATATAATATTTTAAAACAATTGTCAAAATGCTAGATAGCATCATCAGAAAACCCTAATTTACCCCTCCCATTTAAGAAACTTTTATGACAACAAGTGGAGAATTTAAATTCATTTTGCTTGATTTGGGGACAAACTTTAGGATGCAGAAGTTTGTTCAGCGTATTTTCTCATCGTTAAACGTAGCTCTCACTTTCCCCGCTCCAGGTCATTTTCTAATGACTACTTTCAAGTGCAAAGGTGTGATTCCTAAGATCAAGTTCACACTGAGAGCCATTGTTTTCTCTAAGTTTCAAGCGCAGATCCTGTTCCGGAAAAGCCACCCAATGGACCGATGTGCCAGTGTGTTTGTTTCCAAGGACACCACTCCTGCAGTTCTTCTCTCTGTGCTTTGAACAGGACAGGAGGGGTGGTCCAGGGCTTGCATGGTGGCTAGGAAGGCCTGCTTTCTCACTGGTGATCCGTGAAGAGAAGGTTGAACATGGACCTAGAGTGGTACGTGGGTACATCCCGGACTAGGCTGAGACAGGACTCTCAGTAATCATGTTGAGACCAACTCAGCTCTCTTCTATTATGGGGTTCCTTATTCGGCCACCCCGGTCAGTGGGCGGATGAGTGTACTGTTTCAACAGGAGCTACAAGACAGCTTCATTGGTATCCCCTGTGAGTTCACAGAGATATAGAGAAACGCGGATCATCCTAGAATCCGAGGGTCTCTGTAAACCAGCGTTTGCGTGCGCCATTGCAGAGATGGTATATCAACAAGAGGTGCGGAGTTTTCACTTTGGCGTTGAATGCAGCTCTTTCCTCCCAGGATGCCTCTGTGTAGGTGTCTGATCCTTTCCCTGTTAGAAGGGTCGTTCAGCTCACTATTCCCCAAGGAGACCCCATATGTAATAGGCTGAACCTCTATATGGCTAGCTGAGGGGGAGTAATCCCCCCCCCCCTCCACCAATCCCAATGTCTAATCATTTCTTGACTCATTATTCTCTATCCCTGCGTCTTCCACCTGGTTCTGAAGTCAAAAGACTTCTCAGTAGTCTCTTTATCACCGTATTCCTAACTCAGGTTTGGTCTTTTCCCCATGCACAGGCTTCTGTCCCTGCGCCTGAGTTAGAGTAGATATGGGCTCTTAAAGGTAGCATTTCGGTTTGGCTCTTTACTTCTTTTACTCAAAATTTCTCAACTAGGAGCCTCAGCTAGTTTTTCTCAACGTATGATCTGCAGATCACCTGCATTGTACTAAACCACAGGTGCCTGTTGCATACAAATTGGGAGGATCCCACTCCAGATCTTGTGATTCAAAATCTCTCGTCTAGTGGGAGTCCCTCGGATCTGCACTTTTAACGAACACCCTGATGCTTCTTTTGCACATTAAGGTTTGAGAGACCCCACCTTCTCATTGTCTCCACTCTAAAGTTTGTCCTTGACAGTGTCCCAGCCAGTGAGGCATCCTGGTTCAGAGCTGGCAGGTTTAGAATTCTACAGCATTATGGGGAATGGCCCTTAGATACTGCCCAGCCCAGGGGACCTTGTTAGTCTGGTAAATCCCTCTCTCAGAACAACATTTTAAACATCATAAGCTAACATATGTATGATTATGAAAGAAATGAATTATGTTCACTATATTTATCATAACACTTTTGAGAATGTTGTGATCCAGCAATATATGTGCATCTTTGCTAATGCAATAAATAAAAAATAGCTGTGAGTTTACTGTAAATTTAAAGCGCTGGTGATCATAAATATTTTAAGATACCAGTAACAACTGTACTAAATGTGAAAATATTTGTAGTTATTTTGGAACAAAATCATAAGCATTGCTAAGAGTGCTGTTTACCATCTATGCTCATCATTGGAGGAAGTGCTATAAGTTTGTTATTTTAGAGAAAATAAGGATGTCTTTCCCATTTATGATCATAGTCCCCCTAAATGAATTTTAAGAACCCCTCATCTAGTCTGATATCCGAATTTTACCAGGAAACAAAGGCCCTGGGTTGCAAAATGAATTAGCAATAGCATACAGTTCACTGTGGCCCATATGGGGTTCAACCTGGGATCCCCTTAATGCATTTCTCTTTTATCTGTGCGCCTCTGCTTCTGTGTGCTGCGCTGCAGGTGAGTCTGTAGTGGTGATTCTGCTTTATGATTCTCCCAGTTCTGTTTTGTTTGTGTTGTGTTTGATTCCAGCAATTTCATACAATTCTCCTTCTCTGAGGTGCTTTAATTTTGTCTGAATATTAGCGCTGAGAGAATGCAAATGGCAAATTCCCAAATATATTTTTCATTGTTATTCATTAAGGCACATGCTCTTATTTATTCAGAGGGAATTAAACATAATCATAACAACTGGTTGGTGCGAATAGTGTTTTTCTTTTGGACAGTGTGGATTTAGAGTTTACTAATTGTAGCTTACAATTTGAACAAGATAAGGCACTTAGAGACTAGAAGGGATTAAGCAAATTAATAAAGAGAAAGGGAATTGTCTTGTCTGACTTAGTCATTTGGAGACTAGAAGAGAAGTAGAATATACTTTGCATAATGGTAACGCGCACTTGAGAGGAATGTGGGCTGATATTTGAATACACCTCATAATTTGGTAGGCAGTAGCCCAGAATTCTACAAACAGAGGGGCTGATATTTGAATACACCTCATAATTTGGTAGGCGGTAGCCCAGAATTCTACAAACAGAGGGGCTGATATTTGAATACACCTCATAATTTGGTAGGCAGTAGCCCAGAATTCTACAAACAGAGGCTGTAATGACATCCAATTGTGCAAATAAGGATGGACTGTGAGTGGACAGTTCTTATCATTGTGTTTCTTGGACCAGAGTTCCTTTTCTTTGGTGCATGGGACTTAAAATACTGACCAGCTGATCACTGCCTGCCGGAAAGACTGCAAAACATCAACTGGGATTACTGCTGGAAAGATGCAGCTGCTACATATCATTCGATGCATAATAGCATCAATAAGTTCTTGTTGATTGATTAATATGATATTGACTTGAGAAGAGATAAGCAAATGCATTAATATCATGAAATGGTAACCACAATACTAGGACTGCCCTCCTGGCTTGCTTTAAGTTTTCACATTTGTTTTGGCAATTTATAATGGTCTTATCTTTGGATTATTTTGGTTTCAATATATTGGATGGAGTTCAATATATTGGGAGGATAAACTAACTGCATTTCATGCATTCTAAGCTATACAATTCATTTCTCACATTTTAGTTTTTCTGAAATTAGGATGCATCTTACAATTGATTATAGCATAATATTAATTGTAATGTTTTTAAAAAATGTTCCTCTGTGATGCATACAGTAATCATGTATCTTACTATGTTTGGTGTCCTAGCTTAGATAAAATGCAATTATATTGAACACTTCTACTGTGGCATACTGTGTGCTAGAGTCTATGCTAGGCACGATCTAGAACTCTCATTCTATCTTCACTCTAACTCCCCTATACAGATGAAAAAGAAAATGGAGGTGGAGAAAAGTGAAATAACCCACCGATTTTCATACATTTAGAAAATTGGAGAATCTAATTCTCTGATGGCAGATGCTGCATGTTAAATGTTTTCAGATGTCTGTGCTCTCCTGCCTCCTTATATTTGAACCAGATTCTCTTTATGCTCAAAACATGTTTTCACCCTCCTCCTCCACCTCCTATTCCTCTTTCAAATTTGGATAGATGCCACCTCCGTCAGGAATCCATCTACATATTTGAAATAGGGGCCTATTCTAAATGTTTCCACTGCACCCGAGTCTTATCTCTAAATTGCATTTCAATTTTTTATTTTTTTGAAATATATTTTTATTGCTTCAGAGAGGAAGGGATGGGGAGATAGGAACATCAATGATGAGAGAGAATCATTGATCGGTTGCCTCCTGCATACCCCCTATTGAGCCCACATCCGGGCATGTTCCCTGACCAGGAATCGCACTTAGACATCCTGGTTCATAGGTTGATGCTCAACTACTGAGACACCAGCAAGGCTCAATTTTTAATTTCCTCAGCCCCACTACAACATGAATACTCCTGCATGTCTTAACAACTGGTAGAAGGTTTTGTATGGATTAGACCTTCAATATATATTTGTTGGCTGATTTTAGGATTTAACAGTAGTTGACTATTATGGTTCACCCATCTCCCCACCCCCACCCCCATTTTTTTCCAGTTTCTAAGTATTTCATTCCCTGCTTCTATTGAGCCACTCTTTTGTTCAAATCCTCACCACACATGATGATCCACATTGAATTTTGCTCCTTTGTCCTCTGGCAATTTCGCTGTAAAGACCATGGATATTTCCACAGAAAAATCCCTTTATGTCTACATAATACACAACTCCATTTTTCAAAGACTCTATTGGTTTTTTGATATAATTAAAGACTACTTGGTAGAATCAAGACATATTAAACTACTTGGCCTCATATCTATTCATTAGCAGCTTCTTAGCAGAAAAGCAAAGCATTCTTTCAGGCAATTACCAAAACATAACATTCAAAAGTAAACTTATTCCAAAAGAAATATTTTAAAATTAACTTATATTTCTTAATAAAAAATAATGGAAAATATAGCCCCAAATAAGAATTGAGTTTTTAGAAATAGAAGATTATAGAAGAGAGATGGAAGAAGGAATGGGCAGTAAAACAGGTGCAGAAAGCAGTTGATGATGACAGTGAAGGCAAAGTCAAGTGTTAATTCTCTGAAGGCCTTGAATGAAAAATAGCTTCAGATATGTAGGTCCTAATACAAGGCTGGTTGACTCAGGGCAAAAACGCCATATGGAAAACCACTTAATTCTTGAGACTGTGTAAACATTTTTATTTGTTCTAATTTTAAGAGTGGGACTCTAAACCATAATTCAAGAACTACAATGGGCTAGACTTGAATTTTATATTATATGATGAAAAGAATGAAGAAAAAGAGCATAAGTGGAAAGAACAAAATAAATGGAGAAAAAGAGGAAAAAGGGAAATAATAGTAAAGAAGAAGTTAGGATAGATGAACACAGAGAGAGACACACACAAAGACAGAGGAAGAGAAAAAGAAAGAAAGGTGCTGGAAGAATGATGAGAAATTGGTGCAAGAATTGATTGAGTGGTCTGTATATAAAGTGTTAGAAAATGGCCTCAAGTATTGACTCAGTCCCTGGTCTTCATTCCATTACATATCTTTCCACTATGCTTTAAAATAACTCTTTGATCTGTATTCATAGATAATTCACTGCTCTTTATTTTTTAACTTTCGGCGATGCTGCACTGAATGGGATGTCATAAAAATCCCACAAAGTATGAATTACTCATGAGCAGCAGTGTCAGTGATGAGAGCAATATTAACTTGAGGTCTAACAGAAATTAAAGGAAGGTTAGATCTATCCATGTCTTCTCATTCTGACTCACAGTCTTTAGATTTGTAGTTCATTGATCATTTGGAAGAGAAGCCATCTATAAATTCAATACCTATCTGAAAAAGCATAAATGGAGTAGCATTCCTGCCAATAAAATGCTGAGTGAACATCGAAGGAATTAATGTTCCTTCAGAAGTGCACGGTACACCCTTCACTATCTTGACAATCAGATCTTCATAGGTTATTTCAGCTGTGTGAGTGCTGGTCATGTTACTTGAGTTATGGCTTGTTGCTAAGTCACTGTCCCTGCAGATTATTATGGAAGTAGACTTTGGAATGACAGGCTGACTTTAACCCATCTATCATGCTATTGGGCCCAATTTTTCTTTCTGATTTGCTTGGCAGACTTTGGGTTCCCTTAAGGAAAATGTGTGGCACTTGCTGTCCTTGGGAGATTACTAGAAGTGGATAATCAATCTAGTTATCCCTGAGATAGCTAAGGGTCTGTCATTTATGTGTTTGAAATTTTTTATTTTCTTGACCTCATGATTTGGTCGAGTAAGAATAAGGTAACATGAATTAGATGTACAGTGATAACTTTTTGTGTTGTTGTGTTTATTTTATGAACATTAGGTAAATAAATTCTAAAAATGTATACTTGCATATATCCCAAACATATATATTTATATATATTCTACACATACATATTTACTAAAGGTTCTGAAGGCTATGGAAAAGATTAGAAATATATATATGTGAAGGATTTAGAATAATAACTAGCACATAGGGAACATTCAATAGGGAGTAGTTTTCCTTAGAATAGTTGTTACCTTATTTTCCCCCAGAATATAGCTGGGGGGAAAACTTCCCAATGATTAAGTATATCACACAAAATTGATGGCTTAAAGCTATGAGGAGATTTTAGCCTCATTTATTCTCAATTCTAATAAATTTTCTTATCTAGTTTCTAGGTCCACTAATGAGAAACAGCAAATTAGGACAGAAAAGAGAATGTGTTACAAAAAAGGCTGGTGATAAATGTGAGAATTGATAGGTGAAAGCCTGAAGAAATAACATTGTAAAATTAGGCACATAAACTAAAGCATAACAGAACAAAATCAATCTATGGGGGCCATTTGGTTTAAGAGTAAAGTAGAATTATTAATTTGATAAGCCTTGAGGACCATCCTATATAATAAAAGCCTAATATGCTAAGTGTCCAGTCGTCTGATCATCCATTCAACCAATCAAAGCGTAATATGCTAATGCTGCTCACCTGCTCACTGTGATCTGCACTGGCCACCAGGGAGCAGAGAATCAACTGGTAGACCAGTTGCTATGATGTGCACTGACCACCAGGGGGCAGACACTCAATGCAGGAGCTGCCCCCTGGTGATCAGTACGCTCCCACAAGGGGAGTGCCGCTCAGCCAGAAGCCAGGCTCACAGCTGGCAAGCACAGCAGTGGTGGCAGGAGCCTCTCCTGCCTCCGCAGCAGCGCTAAGGATGCCCAACAGCCAGCTTAGGTCCGCTCCCCAATGTGAATTGATCAATCATCTATGATGTTTCTTGTAATGTGCTATGCTGCTAATAAATTACTTCTGCTTTTGTATGTGTGCAAAACTGTATTTTGCCTCCATTTCTAAAATATGTTTTCATTGGATAGAGAATTTTAGGTTGATTTTTTCCTTTCAGTACTTTTAGAGATTTTACTCCAATGTCTTTTCACTTGCAGTTTCCAGTGAGAGACTGTCACCCTTATCTTTATTTCTCTGTACCTTGTGGATAGTTTTTATAGCCCTGCTTGCAAGTTTACTAACATTTTCTTCTGCAATATCTAATTATGTTAGAAAATTACAGTCTTCATTTCTAGAAGTTCATTTGGGGCCTCCTTAATCTCTTTAAACTTTTAAACATATGGAATACAATGATAATTAACTGTGTTAATGTTCTTTTCTGGTAATTCTAATATCTGTATAACTTCTGGGTCAGTTTCAATTGATTAATTTTTCTATTCATTTCAAGATATATTTTTCTGCTTCTTTTCCTGCTGGTGAATTTTGATTGAATAGCATGTGAGAATGTTTCTGGATGATATTAACATTTGAATCAGTAGACTCAGTAAAGCAGATTGTCCCAGACTTCTGGTGGGCCTCATCTAATCAGTTGAAGGCCTAAATAAAACAAAAAGGCTTACCCTCCCCTGAGTAAGAGAAGAATTCTTACCACCTGACCACCTTTGAATTGGAACACCAGCTATTCCTGGTTCTTGAGCCTCCCAGCATTTGGACTAGAACTATACTAAGTATTGGTTTTTCTGGTTTTCAGTCCTTTGACTTGGGCTGAAACTGTAGCATTAGCTCTCCTGGGCCTCAAGCGGCTGAATACAGATCTTGGAACTTGTCAGCCTCAATAATCATGTAAACTAATTCCTTATAATAAATCTATGTAGGTATGTATGTATGATTTCCTATTGGTGCTGTCCCTCTGGAGAACACTGACTAATACAGAGGAATTCTCTCTCTTTGATTCTCTGTCCTCCTGCACTTTAGACACCTTTGTCTCTTTACACTTTAAGTTCCATCCATGCTTTCAACTCAGGGAGTCTGTTGAGCTCCATTGTGCTCTGCCTCCCTGCATCACACCCTGTAAACTCTCTATGTCAGTAAGATGAGCAATTGCAGGGTTCACCTCATTTGTTTCTCATTTCTCAGGGATTTTTATACTTTGTTAGCTGACTCAGTGCCCTGAACATGATTGTTTTATGCATTTTCCCATGTTTTGGAGGTTTCAGGTGGAAAGAAAAATCTACTTTAACTTATCTAAAAGGAGACATCTTTGGTCAATGATCTAAATTATGATTCGGGTTCATCAACAAAAGTCTAAAGTACTTCCTATCAAATACAATATGTATAAATGAAAAACTACAAGAAGGCTGGTGCATAAAATTCGTGCACTTGGAGGGGGGTGTTGCTCAGCCCAACCTGTGCCATCTCGCAGTCCAGGGAGCCCTTGGGGGATGTCCAACTGATGGCTTAGGCCCATTCCCCACTGCGCTCACCAGCCATGAGCCTGGCTTCTTGCTGAGCGATGCTCCTCCTGTGGGAGCACACTGACCACTGGGGGGAAGCTCCTGTATTGAGCATCTGCCTCCTGGTGGTCAATGTGCATCATAGTGACCAGTTGTTCTGCCATTCAGTTGATTTGCATATTAGCCTTTTATTATATAGGATGTAGTACAATTTACAAAAGTTTACTATCTTTGTTAAACAAAAAACACCTCAAAGTGTTAGCACATAAAATGGTAAAATCTCAAATATCTGGAAATCTTTGGTCTATAGCAGTGGTTCTCAACCTGTGGGTCGCAACCCTTTTGGGGGTCAAACGACCCTTTCACAGGGGTCACCTAAGACCATCAGAAAACACATATTGAATATATAATTACGTATTGTTTTTGTGATTAATCACTATGCTTTATGTTCAATTTGTAACAATGAAAATACATCCTGCATATCAGATATTTACATTACAATTCATAACAGTAGCAAAATTACAGTTATGAAGTAGCAACAAAAAGAATTTTATGGTTGGGGGTCACCACAACATGAGGAACTGTATTAAAGGGTCACGGCATTAGGAAGGTTGAGAACCACTGGTCTATAGAATAACTTACTCTGAAAAAGTTTTGGAAGCAGAGATTGACTATGGCCAAAATACAAATACAGTATTTAGGAAGTTATATGTAGGTGCCTTTTGAGGAAATGCTTTCTGCTGAAAGGAAAGAAATACAAAACAGAATTCAGTAAGATGGCTGGGGGCAAGGAAATATGGCCAGTACATATATCACATGGGTGGTCCCAAGCTCTGTCAATATGTGTACGCTGTTCTCCAACCTTTAACTCCTAGGGCAGAAAACTCTAGGGAGATTCATTCATAGGCATTTGCTTCTTGAAGCATATACATAGCTACTATGTAGCTTAGAATTTTTTATTTTTCACTGTTTAAAATGAAGCCTTTAGAATAACTGCTGTTGACTTGCACTCCGTGACCTTCGCAGATTCCAGAATGGTTTCATCTGTGCCCTTTCTCCCACAGTTTATGTGGAGATGATTAGCACATGTGTATGTGTAACTAAGGTCAGACATACTCTCGTTCTTTCTTGAATCCAGTTAATGGAGAAACCAGTCTCCATAATCAGGTGGAAGAAGAGGAAATGATTTTCATCTCTAAGAGTCATCTTCAGGCGTTATGGAGAAATGCTTCCATGGCATATTTTGGGCATTGCGAGCCCCACAACAGAATTGTTCACTATTTAGCTGGTAAAGGCTATCAGTCAGCTAAATAGCGAACAGTTCTGTTGTGTTGTATGATGTAAAGTCCCTGATATTAACTGATTTTTAGACATAGTCCTAATCTCCTTGTTTCTAGAACAATAGGCACAAGGTTTCTGTTATTATCTAAACAAATTAATATGAAATTATGGTTATATACTCTATTCATGAAGACTACTCTTGGGGACTATTTTGTGCATGCTATCCTACGTAGAGATAATTAATTCTCCCAATGGATTTGAAATCTGTGAGACTAGGGACTGAATCTTTAATCCTTTCTGTAATCCAGTGATTGAAAATAAATATATATGTACAATAGTCCCCCCTTATCTATGGAAATTATGTTTCAAGACTTTCAGCAGACTGAAGCCATGGATAGAACCAAACCATATCTATATATCTATATCTATATCTATATCTATATCTATATCTATATCTATATCTATATCTATATCTATATCTATATCTATATCATCATCTATATCATCTATATCATCTATATCATCTATATCATCTATATCTATATCTATATCTATATCTATATCTATATCTATATCTATTATCTATATCTATCTATATCATCTATATCTATCTATCTGCTATTTTTTCTATACATACACACATACCTACGATAAAGTCTTAATTTATAAATTAGTTACAATAAGAGATTAACTACAACAATAATAAATAGAATATTTATAACAATATACTGTAATAAAAGTTATACGAATGTGGTGTCTTTCTCTTTCTCTCCCTCTCTCAAAGGATAACGAATCTGATAACCAAGATGGCTACTAGGTGGCTACGGGGCAGGTAGTGTATAGTGTGGGTAAGCTGGACAAAGAAATGATTCACGTCTGGGTGGGATGGTGCTAGATGGTGTGAGATTTCAGCACACTATTCAAAATGGCATGCAATTTGAAACTTATAACTTGTTTATTTCTGGAATTTCCCATTTACTTGTTTTGACTGCAGTTGGCTGCAGGTAGCTGAAGTGAAAAGCAAAACTATGCATGAGGGAGGGAGTACAGTAAACAAATACATTAATGGACGATGGGCACACCGAAGCAGTGTGCTAATGCTTGCCATGTTTGTTGTAAGAAAATCACACCTAAATATTATTAAGAGTAGGAATAGGCACACACTTTGCAGGGCAGAGTGAAAAGTTAAGTCATTGTTCAAAAATTCTTAAGAATTTCAAGACAGTGACAGTAGAGCATTGAACCAAATGCTGAGCTCTGTATGACTCTACTTACCACACAGCATGAAGCCAGCCCTGTTAAGGACAATAGGAAGTAAAACCCATCTTCAAGTGCCAAGAACAAACCACACAGGTTTGTAAGTTGTCCAGAATTGGAGAATCTAGTATTTTTTCCAAAGAATAATAGGTTGATTTGAAAAGAGTGAGTACTATATGTTATACTAGAGGCCTGATGCACAAAGATTCATGCAAGAATAGGCCTTCCTTCTGCTAGCTGCTGTCACCAGTTTCCCTCTGGCACCCAGGACCCGGGCTGCTTTGCTCCAACCGCCGCCAGGCATCTGGGACCGGGGATGCTTTGCTCTGGCTGCTGCCACCACCCACTGGGGGTGTGCTCTGAGTCGTGCCGTGCAGCTGCTTGGAATACGCCCCCACCCCTGGTGTGCGTGTCTCAGCTTGGAGCACACTCCTACCCCTAGTGTGTGTGTGTGTCCACTGGGGCTGGGGCGGCATGTACTCCCCTCCTGCCCATCTGCATGGGAAGCTCCTCCTGAGAATCATGATGTAGCCCCTTGAGCCGGTCATGACACCCAGCTAATTGGCATATTATTTGTATATGTGTGTGTATATATATATATATATATATATATATATATATATATATACCATTGGTCTAATTAAATGTTTTATACTTAACTAGAGGCCCAGTGCATGAAAATTCATGCACTGGAAGGGGAGTTCTTCAGCCCGGCCTGCCCCCTCTCACAATCCAGGAGCCCTCAGGGGCGGGGGTCGACCTGGCCATTAGGGGAAAGCAACACATCATCACACCTCTGCTGCTGCCACTGCCGGCAGCGTAAGCCTCAGCCGGCCCTGGTTATCTGAGCTTCAGGCGGCCCTGGGCAGCTGGGCAGTCACCATCAGAGGCTTGCCTGTGCCTCGGCCAACCCTGGACAGCTGGGGGGCTGAAGGGACTGGGGGACTCTGGAGGCAGGCACGCAGGGCGGCCGGGCCCGCCTGGGGGCATGCCTGCCTTGCTGCGTGCCTGCCAACCCAGGAGGCTGAGGGGACTGGATGCTGCCATCTTGTGGCTGTGGGCGCTGCCATCTTTGAGGGTGGGGCAGTCAATTAGCATATTCTCTCCTTATTGGCTGTGGGCGCTACCATCTTTGGGGACAGGGCAGTCAATTAGCATATTCCCTCCTTATTAGACAGGATGCCGTCATTATGGAAAGTTAGTAGCTGAAATCTTAGACTTTTAAAATAAAAAAATAAATGTGGGTATTGCTATGACAACTATTGAGCTTTATATTTGGAGAAATGCAGAAGTGATATTTTCATGCTGATTGAATATGCCATGGATATTTGAGTATCTTGAATTGGTCGCATTACTTCTATATTTCTGTCTTGTATACTATCAAAGTGAATGCAAAACATAAAACCTTAAGCTTAAAATAATACTGAGGCTCACACTACTAACTTGAACATATAAAACGAGGCTCCTTAAAATATCCCACATAAAAGATATTTGCTTTGGGGAAGCTGAAAAATACTCTGGGAACACATCTTTTCTTAGTTTAATTTATTTGGTTCAAAAAGAGCACTCATATTATTGATTATTGTGCTGTAAAATTTTAATTTAAAAATCACTAAAAACCAGAGTAAGACGATCTACAAAGTTGTCAAGATGCATTCTTGGCTGTCCTCCTCCTTCCATTTTATTTCATTTTTTCTTTTCTTCAAAGGATTTAAAATGCAGTTGGGATGATAAAAATCACATTAAGATTAAAAGATTGTAGGCTAAGCTTCACCTGGGTGCTTGTTAAAAATGCAGTTTCTGAGGTTTCATTCCAGGTCTACTCCGTGAGACTCTGCAGGTGGGTGCCTAGAATCTGCATTTTATGCTTTCCAGATGTTTCTTATGCACACTGAAGTTTAGAAACCACAGCCTTCGAGTTTTAACTGTCATTGGAAAGGACTTTTAATGGCTACAGCCATAATATCATAACATTATTAGTTAATAGAATCTGCTTTTAATATGTAATTGCTAAAAGACAGAGTTGCATGGACTGAAATATACAGATGTGTTGCCTTGCCAACAAGAGAGAAGGAACGTCAAACCTCCGCCTGAATCATGTCCCAAGTGCAGCTGTAAACGTGATGACTTTTTTTTAAAAATGTTTTTATTGATTTCAGAGAGGAAGCGAGAGGAAGAGAGATAGAAACACCAATGATGAAAGAGAATCATTGATTGGTTGCCTCCTGCAAGCCCCCTATTGGGGATTGAGCTCTCAACCAGGGCATGTGCCCGGGATCAGAATGGAACTCTAACCCCCTCAGTCCACAGGCCGAGGCTCTAGCCACTGAGCCAAACCGACCAGGGCTGATGACTTTTAGCTGAATGTAAATGCCAGACCAAATGTGGGTCTGTGTTTCCCTCCCCTCCCCTCCCCGCTGATGCCAGTTCACCTAGGCTGATCTTTATGCAGGAGCAGCTGATCACTATTCCCTGGATGTCCATGGAGAGACAAGGGTTGCAGGGACAAGAGCAGCCTCCTCCTCCCAGCTCCTCATCCCAGCAGCCAGGGACACAGAGCTGGATCAGGCCGAGCCGGCCACCGATTCACTTTCTGTTTCCAGAGAGGATTACAAAACATTGTTCTCACCTCAGTTAGAAGGTTGCCGCTTCGTTTCGATACGTCCGAGGCTTTTCGTTTTCCCGGAGCCAGTGTAGGGTAGCAGGGGCAGGGACAAGGCAAGATTTGCATTATCGTCCTTCGCTGGCACATTCATCAGCCATGTCAGGGAGGAAGAGGTGATTTAAAGGAAAACTTGCAGAAGGGCTCTTGGTCCACGCTCTAGAGGATTAAGAATGAGCTAAAAACTCCCAAAGGCATGAGGAAAGCCTATGCTATACCTGTGTTGCCCTTCAGTTTGTGATTTTTTGTATATCAGTGGGGATGCCACCACTGTGCCTTGAAATTGCAGGCCTCCGTGAGGAAGGGGGCTTCGTTGAGCGGTCGGAAGATACCTAACTTAAAGAGGACTTAATGCTGCCCAGCCGGTGTGGCTCAGTGGTTGATCGTCAACCTATGATCCAGGAGGTCACCGTTCACTTCCAATTCTCAGTGTGGGGCATGCAGGGCACAGCCGATCAATGACTCTCATCTTTGTTGTTTCTATCTTCTTCTCTCTCTCCCTTCCTCTCTGAAATCGACAACAAGTATATTTTAAAAATTTTAAAAAGTTGACTTAATGCTGATCATATTATGTTTATGAAAATACTTTGTTCTTGTGGAAGTGTTTGCAGAAACATCGCTTTATTGAATTCTTGCCAAAATCCTGTTAATATGCAAAGCAGGTATTATTGTCTCCACTTCATGGATGAGGAAATAAGCTAACAATTAGTGAAGCCAGCATTGGGTTCCACATTTTTGAACTTTAAGATAAAAAGAATCTTATCTCTGGAAAGAAAATAGTTGTATGTTGTATGTCTGGTTTTAAAAAAAAAAGAAAAGTGATCTTTTTATGTTGCCTGTATCACCACCAGGGTGCTGTCAGCTTTGTGTAGCTCTGAAAAAAAGCTGGCGTCACTGCTTCCCAGTCAGAGGCCATGGGGTGTTCTCCCAGAAATTAAAACATGTTTTGGTTATGAGTGTGTCCTGGGGTGCAACATTTCTTGTTCTCATTTGTTACAGAATATGTGATCAGACCAGATTTAAGTAGCCGTTATATGCTAAGATGCAAAATGGAAAGGACTCGTTGATTTTAGAGAATCCCATCAACTGATCTGATTGGCTAACATTCCAAGCCTTCTCTGTGTCCAGCTCTGTGTCCAGTGGGATTTGAAGTGAGGCCTGAGTACTTCCCCTGTCCAGAGCATTAAGCAGTGGCAGCGTAGGATCCTGCGGTCAGAATTTATTTGGCATTAAAATTCCAACACCTCATGCTTGAGACTAAGATGATAATAGAAGTTGAAAATGCCACAGTATGAATCTCTTCTGATGACAGAGATGGTAATGAGGATGGGAAAAGCTGCAGAGGGAACCCATTCTCATTATGTTCTGAAGTTACATTTTCTTCCTTCAGCATGGATTGTATTGCCTGGGCTCTTTAATCAAGAATGTGCCCTTTGAAGGAATATCATAACTAGAGAAAACAAAAATTCCCCTTCTAAGCACCATCTAGTAGGAGAATCCGTTTCCTCATTCCATTAACCAAATTGGAATAAAAACAAAACAAAACACTATTTTAGAAGCCTCATTGTAGAAGATAAATGTGTGTGTGTGTGTGTGTGTGTGTGTGTGTATGGTGATTGTTGCTAATTAAAAATTAACTGATTGAAGGGACTTGAAGCAAAAAAACAGCAGCCCCCATTGCCTTCCCCTTATTACATTATTTACAAAGGGCCTGGGCTAGGTGCTCTCTGCCCAAATTATTTTGCTGTATGGTCATAATGCTCCCATTATGGGAGGAGTGTAGTAAGTATGAGACAAAGATATTTTCTTAGCTTTGTTGTTGTTGTTAAGACTGCTTTAGGCATTTTAGGTGTGTGTTGTTGTTTTGGTTCTTTCTTGAAAAGGGTTTACTACTATTAATGATGCCCCTCATTGCTCCCAGTAAGAAATAGATAAGCATATTACCTTATTTATCTTCTTCTCCTTGTCATTTGAGAAAGTAGACTGGTCATATGTGATTGTATGTGAGTTGGTGTCCTTTTGAAGCTACCAGCATGGCTACATTTTCCAATTTCGAATGTGATCAAGTGTGAGAAAGCAGCTCATGAAACCCAACACACAATGGCAGACCAAAGGTAATTCTGTCTGTCCCGCAACCTCAGGAGCTGGCTCTTTGCCACGCTTTTCTGGGAAGATAATGCAATTCAGAGCACAGCGTTCTTTGAAGTCCTGTTGGATATGCTGATAATGAAGGATTGCAAAGTGAGATCATTGGTATTTCAGATACTGTAGATACTGATGCTGTGAGAGGAATATTTAGTCCACGCATGGCTAAGAAAACGAAACCTTAATCAGCAGTTTGGCAAGTCCCATCCTGTGCATGTTGCCTTTTCTGACATGTTTTCCAAAACTGGAATATTTCTACTGACCAATACCCATGGCGTTCTCTTCTCAAGCTCTTCTCCAAGGAAGGTGCACTCCTGGTGTATCTTTACTAAAAAGTCAATGTATGTGTTTGTTCATGGAACATCCAGCTGTCTGGGTAACTTCCGTGTCATTACTTACTGAGGATTATAGGCATAGGGAAGGCAGAAGAGCACGGAAAACAGAACCGGTCAGGCTTAAGTGAGAGAGCACTAGAGAGAGGACTAGGGCGTTGCACAGAGGCTGAATGAGGCAGCGAGTGTGTGCTTAGGGAGAAGTGGGAACAGGGTGGGAGGAGAGGGCTGTGCATTTGCATAAATTGCAGAGGAGCAGGGAGGGTGATGATAGGAGGTGGGAAGAGTGTGATGTTTGGGTGGAAATTAACAACTTAGAACTGACTCATTCCCTATCCACAGAGGAGGGTACTCCCTTAGACACATCAGTGAGAATTCATTGGATACATGGTTCTTGAGCAAAACTGTTCATATAGTGTGGTTTTGTGAGTTCTCCTGATGACTCATCTGTAGAGCTCTAAAAGCCAAAAGAGACTGAGTCTCAGTGGAATCAATATTTCTATTACAGATAAACTCTCAGAAGGAGGGCCTCCATAGATTAGTCTGAGTTCAATCTATCCTAGGTTTAAGGATCTTTTAAAGATAATACTGGGATTATGTCTCAAATTTTACTTTAAGGTGCTTAAAAAAAATTCCACTTGCCCTTCTATTTACTCTCTCCTATTTTATCTTTTCTGCAAATGAAATTGGACAATAATATGTTATAAATGTAGAATCAAGAAATATTAATAAATCTTAATCTTTTCAACTGCTATAGTTCAGAGTGAAATGAAATGACTACATGATTATTTTGTTAATTACTGGCAAAAATTGTTTTAAAGCCCCAAATCCTGTAAATTATTAGCAAACCCACACCCTGATTATTAATGATTGTCACTCCACACCCTGTCCATTGAGTCCTATAAATATCTAATTTTTGTTCAATAGGGGAAGACAAAGAGAAAAAAAAAGGCTGTTAGGCTGAGAGGAAAGAAATAGGGGAACAATAGTCACTGCAATAAATTCACTTTTTCCCATTCCATATGTCACCTGAATTAGTAGGGGACTAGTAGTATACTAATATGGCTGTGATAACATGGCATCCTGCACTATAATCCAAACTTAATTATACATGCTTTTCTATTGTCACTAATTAAAACTCATTCAAGACAGAAAGGCTGGAGCTCAGCAACTTTCTGTGGTTTTTAAATCTTGGGAGTTGTTATCATTCTGATTTAATGTAACATCCTTAATTCATCTTTGGTGTTGTTACTCAACCAGTGGAAAAACAAGTATTCATCTGGAAAGCTGAGGAAAGATAACATTTGAGAGAGGTCTAGGCTTTTATTGAAATGGAAAGATTAGAAAAGTTATTGTCTACATTAATAAGTTTATACTTAATCCATACTGATTAATATTAACGTAATAGAAGAGTAATAAATTGATTAATTCTAGTAGGATTAATAAATCTTGCCTCTCTATTTATTCAGTTTCCAGTCCTAGTGTGAGAGTAGGCAGAGCATTTTCTTCCCCCTTTTTAATATTTGAGTACAGTAGCTTTCAAGGTCCTAAGTTTATTGGCATAATTTAATGGAAAAATGTATGCTTCAAAGCATTCATTTTTCTTCCCAAGCCTGGTGGTTTTCAATTTCTCAACTACTGGGCGGCTTTTAGTTTACATGCAGAACAGAATCTTCGCAACTTTTTGATTCCTTAATAAAATATTCTATGGAAAACTAAGTCAATGTTTGAGTGAACCAAGAATATGATCGCATCCTCATTCTTGTTCCTGTGGTTGTTGAAATGCAGTCATATTTATAAGTATGTAAGTCATAATCTCAAACATATTTTTAACTAATGTGTTTAAAAGTGATTGAGCCCACGTAATAAAGTAATATTTAAAACAACAAAGGTTTCTGAACACAACAGCACTAATGCCATTGTAATATCTCAAAACTGAATTATATACTTTCTCCCTCCACCCTTCCCCATCCCTCCACTCCTCATCACGGAAAAGTAGTCTAGGAAAACAGTTATTAGCTTAAATGTTGTTCACTTTATACCAACATATATATCCAAATAGGTATTTCTGAATTGACTTGAAAGACTGTTAATGGATTTAAATGCAAAATTCTATATTCTATTGGTGTGAAAACTGTTGGGGTGTGTATAGGATTGTAAAGCAATTTTAGAGTTAACCTCCAGGGGCTGGACTAGGCCACAGTTTGGTTTCTGGAGGCTGCCCCCACAGAACATCTGTTCTTAGCTCCAGGTAAGAACCCATCTCCTCAGAGAACCCCCTGAAAGGCTGGGAGGTCCAGGATCACCACTCCTAGTGTCTCTCTTCTGTGACTGTCCTAAGCTGCACTGTAGAACTCGGTGCATCAGAGCTGCCCCTCAATCAGATGGTAATTCTTAGGAGCTGAGAATTTTCTTGTTAGGTAGTCACAGGGAAGACAATAGTTCATAGGTTTGGTGGTGGCCACTGCAAGTCACTAAGCTTGTCTCTGTCCAGGGCACCTCCCTAACATGAATTCCAGCATCCTCCATCTTCCCCTCCAGGAACAAACTTCATGGCATTGGGCCATGTGTAACCTAGCTGACTCACTATGGAACTTAACCGAAAATTAGGTAGTAGTCAACGACACAGTTTGTTGTGTGAATTAGCATTAGGTACTGATGAAGTGAAAGACAGAATGTGAATTTGGGAAGGCGTCTGGTTGATGTTTCATGGCATGGTATGCTTTTAAGCTGGAAGTATCCTTATATTTTTCACATTTTACCTTAAAGATGTGAGAGTGGAGGCCCAGGAATATTAGGTGGCTCACACAGCAATTTTGTGGCAGAGTGAGTGTTGAAACCCAATTCAAGTTATCCGATGTCCTGTGCCAGATAAAAAATTGTTTTGAACTCAAAAATTATAAAGACTCTAGTTGGAGCCCTAACCGGTTTGGCTCAGTGGATGGAGAGTCGGCCTGCGGACTCAAGGGTCCCAGGTTTGATTCTGGTCAAGGGCATGTACCTTGGTTGCGGGCACATCCCCAGTAGGGGGTGAGCAGGAGGCAGCTGGTCGATGTTTCTCTCTCATCGATGTTTCTAACTCTCTATCCCTCTCCCTTCCTCTCTTTAAAAAATCAATAAAATATATTTTAAAAAGACTCTAGTTGCAATGAAGATTAGGCCTCCATTTTGAAATATGGAGCACGTTAGCAGGGGATGCTCTAAAGGAGTTTCCCATCCTCTGTCTGTCAATGTCACCTTTGAGTCAAGTGGATTGTGTTCAAAATAGCTACATTTCTCCCAGAAGCCAATTTGTTGGGGGCATAATATAGGCCATGGGTCCAGCCAGTTTGAAGCATGCTGATTGTAAGTAGCTATATTTATTAGAACAGTTGAAGGAGAATGCCATAAAAGTAAAAGTCTCTTACAAGTAGAACACTATTTCATTGGACTTAGAATTGTGGAAGCTGAAAACAAAAATAACTGAAAGCTTCCTCTAATGTTTCTTTACAAAAGTCCTAGCGAAGAAAAAGAATTTTCTTCAGTGGCTTCTAAGTAATAACTCTCTATATGGTTGCAATTTTGGAGCATCTATAACTACTCCAAGTGTAATGTCCATCTTTCTGGCCAGTGTCACATCATATTTCTTTTACTCTTTGTCCTTTCCCCATTACAGTGAGTGAAAAGCGGCTCTGTTCTATTTCATGCTGTACCAAGATAGATGCACCTTTTAATTTTCTTGTTCCAAGACAGTGTGTTGTTATGTAGGAACATTCAGAAAGTAGAAAGAAAGTTCCATCCTTGTTCCTTTGTTGCTGCTTTTGACTCTCGTGAGAAGCGAAGTCATTCTCACATTTTCCTGTTCAGAAGAATGGTCTGAGACTTGTTCAAAGCATCGTCCTGGAACTGGTTCTCAAGATGTGTTTCTTCTGGACCTGCCCTGGAAGATCGTGGCCATGGCCCCTGGCCAGGTGGAGAGCACCGAGCGTGTGAGTGTCCTCCCACAGGTGGTGTTATAATCTGCCCTTCCCCACCCATAGTGCCTTCAGGGACTCACATTTCATATTTCTCTGTTTGTTTTTTTCTGATATTAAATCCTTGTGGAATCCTTCAAAGCTGACTGGAAAAAATGCAAATATATCGAGCAGCCACATGTCCAAGGAGAAGCTTCCTTGGCAACTCAGGGGAGAACCAGACTGGAAAAACTTGGTTTTTCCATCCGTTCTGTTAACTGCGGAGGATGCACAGTGCTGCAGGAGGTGAAGACAGGTTCTCCCTTCCTTCTGCTCTCCAATCTCTTGCTTGAGCCCAGTCAGAAGCCAGAAGTTTCTGAGCCACCTGAGCCCAGAAAACACAGTCACCAGGTGTCACCTGCTGGGATACAGAGCAGAACAGGGAAGGGGGAGGCACAAATGGGATCTGAGGGCAAACAGGCCAGGACTTGGGGAGTAATATTGGCCTGGTGGGGAATTAGGGCAAGCAGATTGTCTAGGGGAGTGTTTGGGCAGGAAAAACAAACCTGACGGGATCCATTCAGAGTAGTAGAGTCAGAGCACTGTTCTGAGAGTTAGAGCTGAAGACCGTCAGGCCGCTTTCTGCTGAGGGAGTCCAGGTCCATCAGAAGGAAAGGATCTTACTCACGAGGTGGCCTTTTCATTTCACCTTAGCAGCCAGACAGGTGTTTTTAGTAGAAATACCTCAGCTTACTTATCAGAGAGTCAATACCTCAATAGAGCATCCCACCCTTCTCTGCCCCCAGTTTTTGTCTGGGGTCTGTTTGCAATGTCTGATCTCGCACACTGCCAATGTGATCAGCATGCAGCAGAACGCTGTGCCTGGATCCTGTGGGCAAGTACAGAAAATAAGCAACCAGCAATTATATTAACTGTGTAAGAATAAAAAATTAGAGCAGATGTTCCTTGGTGAATGTTTATTTCCTATGGAGAAATAAACTCCGTGCACATTTTCAGACTGCCCTCTGGACAATAAGATGGTGAATTTGGAGTCAGGTAATGACTGAGGAATTTAGATTATTTCTTTCAAAGTACAAAACTCTTTAAGGGCCAGCGTATAATGGAATTTGTGATGTTTGCATAAAATAAACTCTTATAAAAGTCATAGTCGGCAGGCGACTCCATGAATTCACACCGCGGAAAGTTGTCTAAAGGGATTTGCACTACTCCTTCAACATGGACTTGGGAGGCTCCTCACCTGGAGCCAATCCAGAGACCCCAGAACAAGAAGACAGGCCGTGTGCCACAACCACCTGGCCACTCACCTTTCCAGGAACCCTGAGGCCTTTTGAAGTGGTGATGAAGAAGTGACCCATATAACATTTTCTTACAGTGAGCTTGGTTTTAACTTCATTTCTTGCTTAACAAGTTCTTGTGTTTCCGACAGATGTAACCTTTTCCTTTTGCTTCCTGACTGAGGACACTGATGTGTTCTAGCTAACGTTTGTAGATCCGTCAGTGGTATTTTCGCCAGCTTTGTTTTAAAAAAAAAATCTACATATTGCCTTCTCCATTCAATCCATCATTTTACACTTGAAAAGGTCATGGTTCTCTCATCAAGAACTTTGGAGAAATCCTTGACTGTGATTTATCTTATGTTACATGCCCTGATAGAGATTCTCGGGAAGCGAGGCCTATTAGTTCCTTGTAAGGTCATTCCCCTGATGACTAGAGCAAAATGAGTACCAATTGTGCGTGCTTACATTTGAAGCGTTTTCCTGGGTGATTTAAAGGGAGTCAATGGCATGACTGGCTTCTATGCGATGATTCATGAGAGTTCCACAGGTGATGTACAAAAGTCTTCCCTTGTGGGTGCTAGAATGTTAATAATAGCACTTACGCTCAAATCTGCTCCTCCAGTATTCAGTATAAAGACAAGTCTGTGCCCAAATATTTAATATTTGATTATTTTATTATATTCATAATCTGTGGTTGTTTAAAAATCCTTTGATGTGTTATAAGTGTTTCCCTTTTAAACTTCTCGGGGATATTAATTATTACTGACATAAGGAATTAAAAGCCTAGGTATTATCCTTTTTTTTTTTAAATCAGAGTATTTGAAAATACTGTTCAGTGAAGTTCAGAGCAATTTTATCTACAGTCTTTAGTACTGGACTATGTTCAGTAGATGGCCAGGCAGTTTTCAGGAAAAAGCAGTACTATGAAGTAAAATAATTTGTTTCCACATCTGGGAAGACACTTTGAGGGAGACCAGTTTTGGTTATTTGATTTCTCAGTAATAAAGACAAAGTTAGGTATTATATAAGAAGAATTTATACTACCCATGCATTTGTAAAATTTCATTACACTCCCATTTTATAATCTCAACTACCTAAAATATGTCAGTATATGTTTTCTGTTCTTTCTAAATTTATTCTCCCCTCAAAGATTAATTTCAACCACAATCTTTTGTTCAAGAAGCACTTCTTTTATTTTTCCTATGTAAACTGTCCCATGTGGATTGCTGGGAATGTAACACTGAACAAGATAGAAAGTCCTACCTCAGAGTTCCCAAGCAGAGCGAGTCTCCTAAGTTCTGCTAATAGGATGGAAACAGCTGATTGTAGAGGAGAAGCTTGCTAAGAGGTAGAAGGTAACTGTATTAAATAAAGTTCAGAGGTGAGACCATTCTTGCTCTGTGTCCTGGATGGTGTTTCCAGTTGTATAGCTAAATTTGTCTGGTTTCCTACACACTCTGTGCCCAAGGCCCTCTTTAAGCAAGGCACGAGGTTGCAAGGCTGTTTAGCACTTGACTCTATCTCAAGACTATCATAAGGGCACCAACACAAGGACTGAAACTAGAACCTGGGTCTTACTCTCAGGCCTCAAACAATCAGTGTTAATGAGCCCCCAAAATTACCCAGAAGGACTAGAGAAAGAAATGGAAGAAAATCAGATTACCACCTGACTTGATGGGCTGATGGCCTCTTGTGTTCAATGTCTTTGGGAGGTTTATGGGGCCCTCACTCATGATTAGGAGCATGGTTGTTCCTCTTTACTATGGAAACCAGAGCCTATATTCCATTAGTCATTATCTTTCCTATTTGCAGTTTCTGGGTTAGTGTTGCTGTCTTAGCCATGACAATGACTGAGGTGAAGATCAGAACTTGTTCCTAAATGATGCTTAGAGGTCACATTTTCAAAATATTTTTAGAAATTAACTAATTATAAGGACATTTTCCTAGAAAGTTTACAGATTAGGCTTCACATCAGAAATGTGGCCCTATGAATTATAGGAGAGAAATTTGTTCTTAGCTGTTCCCAGATAATAAATATCTGTTGTTATGTTTGGTGAAGTAAATATAAGGGAAGATATTTTGTATTGTCTAATAATTTAAATAATTTGAATTGCATTTTTTGAGTAAGATTTTGAAGTAGCTTCAGGGGTATTGCCTTTGTTGGTTTATTGATAATCTTCAAAACTAATATTCTGACTACCCTCCTCTGAAGGAAAGAATTTGACTTTTTTTCTTTCTCATTTCCCTTCTCCCTTGAAAGTAACATGGTGTAATAGAATTAGGATTGGACTAGTGTTTGGAAGCTTGCATTTAGTTTGGCCTCCATAATTTACTTATAGAAAATCTCCAAAGCTCTTTGATTTCAATTTCCCCATCAGTAAGATGATGCTAATAATACAAACTCATGCAACTCAGAGTCTCCACTGGGAGAATTGATATAAATGGATTTTTAGAACTGCAAAGTATGATATAAATGTAAGGAATTATAATTACTAGTCTCTGGTCTAATACAAGGTCATACATGCATGTGCAAAAAGGTGCACCATGTAAGTCACCTCTACCCACTGTTTCCCAGTTCTCCAATTTTCTCTTTTCACTGCCCAGAGGCAACCACTGTTCCTGTTGAGTGTTAGACACCTTCTGAGGACACTGATATATCCAGAGAATTTACCAAGCACATGTACGAGACCCAGGTCCTCCTTTGTGGGAGAATACATGTTTATTTTTAGTGGGATATAGTTCTCAGTGTGTGATATAGCTCAAGATTTAAGGAATGCAGCTTAATCATTTTCTTTTTTAAAATGTATTTTATTGATTTCAGAGAGGAAGAGAGAGAGAGAGAGAGAGAGAGAGAGAGAGAGAGAGAGAGAGAGAGAAATGTTAATGGTGAGAGAGCATTATTGATCGGCTACCTTCTGCATGCTTCCCACTGGGGATGGAGCCTGCATCCTGGGCATGTGCCCTGACTGGAAATCAAACCATGACCTCCTGGTTCATAGGTCGACGCTCAACCCCTGGGCCATGCAGGTTGGGCTCATTTTCTTATTTCAAATAGAAAAAGAGTAGAAATCTGCATGCTATTAGTTTGCTGAACCAGTGGGGTTTTGTTTTTTTTCAGATAGAAGTTGAAGTTCATGGAGCGTCAACGGAAAGAATGAGGAATATGGCCTTTCAGTCCCAGAAACAATTTCACACCACACAGTATGATTTCTTGTAAAAGCTTTTGCTCTCCTTTCTCATTTCTAGATCACTGGATGACAGGTCTGGCAGAAACAAAGAGCAGGTGGGATGACATGTATTTGTGGGTTTTAGGTTATAGTTTGGTTTTCACATATCGCTGTGTCTCATTTCCCAGACTTGCCTTCCTTTCATAGGTCCAACACCTCTATTTAACATAATGATTAGATTCAAGGCCTGCAACTCAGTCAAGATGTAGCCCAGGTCAGCGAGCTTCTATTATCACAGCTGGGGCTGCAATCCCATTGCCTGTACCAGAACAGCGAGCGCATTCATCTCGGCCGTGCCATCCTGGGCAACGTCAAACAGTCCTCACATTCTTTTCCAAGGAGCTGGTCTCCTACATTTCTTTGTTTTTTTATTAGTTTAGGGCCCATGAGGGATGTATCAAATACCTTCCAGATCTCTTACCCTTTAATTTGTCCACATTTGCCTTAGAGGTCATTTCTAACTGGATATGATCCTAACAGCTAAAAAAATAGTCAGAATAGGAAGGGGCCAGGATAAGGGATACGAAAAGGGGAAATTTGAAAGGGCAACATAACCAGCTAGTTTTCACCTGCCCATAGGTAAAAGTTAATCATATTCATCATACTACTCATTAAATTCTATCTTTAAAATGGAGAAAGCATCTCTTTAAAACTTTTATGCCTCCTAAGGCTGACATATACACTTGCTATGGGTTTTGGCCATTAACAACTAGCTCAACCTGGCAGGAGGGAGGGGACCTTTCTGATTAGTAGTCAAAGAGAGTGAGAATAGGCCCATTATTTCAACATAAATATTGAGGAATTAAAGACACTGTAGAGACTCAAGTGGACTTAGAAATCTTAGGGTTGTAGATATTGACTCAAGATATTATTTTGCTAAAGTATTATATCCCCTTTCTTGAGGGTGGTTCTGAAATAAAATCATATAGTAAAAGAATTCCCAGCAGAGAAATTTGTATTATGAGGACAAAATATAATTGAAAGACTAAGGTCTTGAGTGAAGCAATGAATAAGTTTTCTTTCTATAAAAATAAATGAGTGCAGTGAAGGCCTGGGGAGGGGGGTGAGACTGGCATAGAGAGGGTCAATGGGGAAAAAGAGGGGACATCTGTAATACTTTCAATAATAAAGATAAATTTTAAAAAATCAGTGAGATAGCACAGTGATTACAGAAACAGTTTACATATCTTAATGTAATAGTACAGTATGATTTACTTCCATTTATTTTCCAAAACTCACCAGAAAAATTTTAAACTCTATTCCTGCATTTTCAAAAATATGACTTAAATTAATTTTGCTTAGACACAGATATGTACAGAATCCAATGTTTTTCTCACTAGTCAGGTATTTAAATGTTCATCCTCATTGTTACTTCACGACTATGAGACGATGACTCCTCTCCTCTCCACTGGTCTGGGACCATGTTGGAGTCAGAAACAAAGGACAACTCAGACTCGCGAGATGTATAATTTTGGTTGGGATGAGTAGATATTTCTCAACCCTCTTCTCTAATAGATCAGGTTATGTTGCTTTTGTTCTACTATCAGGACATCAGGCTCTCCTGCACACAGACACTGGGGTGCTGTTTTAAGGAAGAAGATGGCTATACTTTAGCATTACTTACCCCTTTTCCAAACTCTATTCCAAATACCCCTACTCATGTTCATCCTCATCCATTCAATGCTACTTTCCTTTTTCCTTCCCAACTCCCACCTGGTTTCTTTGTCTTAAATTTATCTCAATCAGAGTAACTAAATTGTGCTCACACTTCAAATGATACTGTTGCTGATACATAAAATATTTAGAAAAGCATATTCAAGCTTATTAGAGATTTGTGGAAAGCAAATAAAAATGATGGTGATAAATATAACTTATTTAGGGCTCACCCTCTGCCAGGCACACCGTATCCCCTTCAATTTTTTTCAACTATCCAGTATGGTAGGTTTTAAAGAGGGACTGGGTGACTTATCAGGGCTGCACTGATAATAAGTGGATGGCTTGGACCCAACAGCACATACTTTAGCCACAGGCTATATTGTACTTACTGACTTATATGTTGAGGGGTGTCAAATTGTGGGGGTCTGAAGATAGAGTTTTAATCTGTAAATAACTGCTGTCAGCTGTGCTAGGTTGAATGCCCCTGCACTTAACAGTTCAATAAGATTAAATTATATATATATATATTCTAATAAAAGACAAATAGGGTAATTAACCGTACCTCTGACACGCTTCCCATTTGCTAATCAGGGTGATATGCAAATTAACTGCCAACCAAGATGGCGGCCGGCAGCCAGGCAGCTGAAGCAAACAGGAGGCTTGGTTGCCCCGGTGATGGAGGAAGCCAAGGTTCCCCGCCTGCCGCTGCTGGGCTCTGAGCTGCACTCTAAGAAACAATGTTGGATTATAGAAGCTAAACAAACCTCAGATACCTGCTTTCAGCAGCCAAGGCCTCAAGCTGGAGCTGGCCTCAGAGCTAAAGCCAGCTCTCACTTCCAGTGACAGCCATAGAAGTTAAATAAATCCCAGAATAAAAAAGAAAAAAGAAAAAAAGGAGAGGTTGGGAACTTCAGTCGCCCACCAGCCTGAAAACGGCCCTCAGCCCCTCACCCAGACTGGCCAGGCACCCCAGTGGGGATGCCCACCCTGAAGGGGGTGCGACCAGCTGCAAACAGCCATCATCCCCTCATCCAGGCTGGCCAGGCACCCAAGCGGGACCCCCACCCTGATCCGGGACACCTTTCAGGGCAAACCAGCCAGCCCCCACCTGTGCACCAGGCCTCTATCCTATATAGCAAAAGGGTAATATGAAAACTGACCCTAACAGCAGAAAGACTGGGAATGACTGGTCACTATGACACACACTGACCACCAGGGGGAAGACGCTCAATGCAGGAGCTTCCCTCTGGTGGTCAGGGCGCTCTCACATGGGAGGAGCTCTGCTCAGCCACAAGCCAGGCTGATGGCTGCCAGTACAGCGGTGGTGGTGGGAGCCTCTCCTGTCTCCTCAGCAGTGCTAAAGATGTCCAACTGCAGCTTAGGTCTGCTCCCTGCTGGCAAGTAGACATCCCCCAAGGGCTGCCGGGCTGCCAGAGGGATGTCTGATTGTCATCTTAGGCCCAATACCCCGGGGAGCAGGCCTAAGCCAGCAAGTGGTCATCCCCTGAGGGGTTCCAGACTGCGAGAGGGCACAGGCCAGGCTGAGGGACACCCCCCTCCAGTGCACAAATTTTGTGCACCGGGCCTCTAGTATATATATATAAAAGGCTAAGCGACTGTTCAACCATCTGACTGGCCCATAGGTATGATCCATACTGACCACCAGGGGACAGATGCTCAACACAGGAGCTGCCCAGCTGCAGTGACTTGGCAGCTGTGGTTCTTGGGTGATGCACCCTGGAACCAGAAAGGAGGGAGCCCAATTACGGGGTGCGTAACCTGAGAACTGCCCTCTTGCAATCCGGGACCCCTTGGGAAGATGTTGGAGAGTCGGTTTTGGCCTGATCCCTGCAGGCCAGGCCGAGGGACCCCACCTGCTGGAGGGACCCCGCTCACTCTGCAGAAGCCCTTTGAGCTGTGTACCACCCCAGGTGTGGAGGGACTGCAGGAGTTTGGCTCCAGGGCGTATCCAGCCCATCTCACCCAGTCTCACCCTGCGGCCATCTTCTAATTAATTTCCTTTCAATGTGCATGAATCTGTGCACTGGGGCACTAGTTTATAATAATAAAAGAGTAATATGCTAATTAGACCAGACAGCTGAACAACCTTCCAGATGTCCTTCTGACATCCTTCCAGACAATCTTCTGGGTGAACCTGGGGCTGCAAAGGCCGAGCCTCTTGCACATATTTTGTGCATCAGGCCTCCAGTATTTTAATAATTTGTTTACAATTGTCTTATTAATTTAAAGCTCAATTCTGATTATTTTCTTATTGAGGTATAATATACATGCAGAAAAGTGCATAGAATGGCAGCCCAATAACTTTTTAAAATATACACAAAATAAGTAACCACCATCTAGATAAAATATAGAACATTTTCAGCACCATTATTAGGTCCATTCCCAGTCAATAGCTCTCCCTCCAACGTAATTACTGTTCTGAATTCAATAATCAGCAGTTAGTTTTGCCAGATCTTGAACATCACGTAAGAGAAATCATAGAGTATATGTTCTGTAGTGCCTGGCTTCTTCTGTTTTCACAGGCAACATAAAGCCTGTGAATCATTTGTGTTGTGTGCAACAGTAGTTAATTCTTTTATATATTACTTTTGGAGGATACAATTACTGATGTATTCATTCTCCTGTCAACAGACATTTTTGTTCACTTGGTTTTTGACTATTATGAATCAAGCTGCTATAAACATTTTTGATGTTTTCTGGTGGATGTACACATTCATTTTTCATGGTTATTTATCCAGGACTGTAATTCCTGGGGGTCATGGTGTGGTGTATGTTAGTTTTAGTAGATATTGCCAACAATTTTCCAAAATGGTCAAACCAATTATATATTCATAGGGACCAATTAGACTTTCTATTGTTTCACATTTGTAACTGCACTTGGCATTAACAGTCCTTTTCCTTTTAGGTATTCTGGTGGGAATGTAGTGATACCTCACTGAAGCTTGAATTTGCATTTCCCTTATGATTAATAAAGGTGACTTTCTTGGTATATTTACTTATTATTTTAATATCTGATTTGCTTAAGCAGATATTAAATACTTAAGTTCTCTGCACATTTAAAAAGTGGCTTCTTTGTTTTTCTTACTGATTTGTAATAGTTCTTTATATATTCTAGATATGAGTTCTTTTTCAGGTATATGTATTGTGAATATCTTCTTCAAGTCTGTGGCTAGCCTTTTCGCTCTTTCAGCGTCTTATGTGAATAGAAGTTCCTAATTTTAATGCAACTAAATTTATTAAATTTTTAATGTGTAGTGGGGTTTTTGTTCCTCTTTAAGAAACTTTGGACTACCCAAGGTCATGAATGTTATTCTCCCCATAATTTCTTTAAAACAGAGATTACCAAACTTTCTTGGTTTATAGAGCCTTTAGTATGTTAGCATTTTTTCCCCCAGAGAGCTGCTAAGCCAAAATGAATACTTATAAATTATGTTTATTAATTATGTAGGTTCAAACAACTTAATTTTTCCTGAGTACAACTAGAATGGAAATGTTAAGAGTGCATTTATCTGAAAAGCGGCTCAAACAGATGACTATTGATGTATCATTTTTGTTTTATTATACAAAAGAAAGCATATTAAACCTTGAAAGTCTGAGATGATTGAACGTCAACCAAATGCGATTTTTTTATTGAATGCTGTAGAGACTACTAAAAGATTATCATTATGAGGTTAGCAGTAGACCAGTAATTTACTTTTATGTTCCCAAAGGAACTTGTTTCTTTGATGTAGAGAAACAATGAGAGCTAGTATTAGAGGTAAATGGGGGAAAAAGACAAAACAAAAACATTAAGTTAACTTTATTTAGCTATTGACTTCCAAATTCAGGAGAAATGTCCAAAAATGTGTATTTGTTATGATTTGATTGTGTTAAAACTTGCTGGTATTTGGAAGAATCTGGCAATATAAACAAATTTCAGAGTCAAAGAAACAAATCATTGTTTCCTTAGATGTCCAGAAAAGTACAAAGCAATTTCTGCCTTCAAATGAAGTTCTTTTTCTTTTATCTTTATTTTCTTTCTTTTATCTTTTTAGAGCAACACCCAAGAATTTTATTAGATGTACCAGTGATTCTTCTCAGATTGTTTGGTACTTTTAAAATATTTTGATTTATTATTTATTTATTGGTATCCAATTGTAACTTAACGATTATGTCACAGGTTGGCATATACTTTATTCTGTTGGAGAATCTTATTAGAATTTGTACTTCTTTTGTTTTAATTTCATATATGTTATAAAAAAACACCTGACCAGAATATGGTTTAAACTATAATCATTTGAAGGCTACATTTTCTTCATTAAGATGCTGGAAAATTTGAATTTTTATTTATCTCAATGTATAATTAATTGGTTTTGCTCTTTGATGCAAATATGAGCAGTGTTTTATTCGTATGGCAAAGACATATAAATATATCTATACCTTTTTTTATCACATAGAGCAGATGGCCCATATAAAAATTTACAAGGTAAGTCAAAGCCTTTTTTTCAGATACTAAACTAAAGTTGATGAAGAATTTTCCCCCTGGAATTAGAGAGAAAAGTGTAAATTACAACCAAATGAAGTTTTCTGTAACTTTTGTTGTATTTTAATTTGATGACTTAATGCTAAACTACACAGATTGTAGACTTTTCTATGTTTCTAAATACATTAACTTAACTACATTATAAGTTAAATAGAATGCTTACCTGCCTTTACTTCAGATTATTTGGGTCAGTCTGGTAAATAGCCGTGATAATTAGAACCGTTGTATATGAAGGCTTTCGAATGGGTACTTTTACTTCAAACTTTAAGTTAGAAAGTGCTTTAGAGTTTCATATATGGGAGGCCCTTATCACTTTTATAGAAGATTTTTTAACTCTAAAGGACTAATTTAAATGATTTAGAAATTATGTGTAGAGAGGAATCATTGCTTTTAATGACTGAATATTAGGACTTCAATTGAAGAACTGTTGAAAGTATTCATTAGAAGTTCAAATGCAAAGCTGTCTTATAGAGCTTTGGTTTTACTTCCACAGTGAAAGACAAAGAAAGCCTCATCCTACGCAGAAACACAGATTTGTGAATCGATATGTGTATCCATGAAATTATTTCTTCTTTTCCACTTAATCCATGACTTTAATTAAATTTTCTTCGGCTTTGTTGAGATACAATTGACACGTGTAAATTAAAATGTACATTGTGATGATTTCATATACATATCTATTGTGAACTGATTACTGCAATATGGTTAATGCATGATCACCTCACATAATTACCACTTTGGGATTAGCACTTTTAATATAACTCTTTTTGAAACTTTCAAATACACAATACATATAATGATTGTATAGTTAACCATTTATGCTGTGTATTAGGTATATGTTCTGTGTATCAGAACTTATTCATCTTGTAGCTGGAAATGTACACCTTTGGACCACCTATTCCCCTTCCCATGCCTGGCAACCAACAACCTACTCTCTGTTTCTATGAGTTTGATGATTTTAGATTCCATATATTAGTGAGATTATACAGTACTTATCTTTCTACTTCTCACTTATTTCACTTAGCATAGTACCCTTAAGTTTCATTCATGCTATTACAAATGGCAGGATTGCCTTCTTTTTATGCCTGAATACTATTCCTTTGAATGTATATACCACCTCTTTATCCATTCATCTGTTGATGGACTCTTGGGTTGTTTCCATGTCTTGACTATTGCAAATAATGGTGCAATGAACATGGTGTACAAATATCTCTCTATCTAGTGATTTTATTTCATTATTTATCAAAGGTGTTTGGGTATTATTTGTATTTTTGCAGCATTTCTTTTTTTTAAGTACAAAATAATTTATTGGCTCATGTAGCTAAGTCCAGGCATAAAGTTAAATATGACTTCAGGAAAAATAGCCTTGGTAATCTTTCTCTCTCTTCTGATTCTGATTGCCTCTGAGTGGATTTCATTATGCATTACGTTCACCAAAGAGTAGATGACAGTAAGGTTCTTGTAGCATTTCTTTAAGTTTGAAATTATTTTCAACGACAATAACAAAAAATAAGTTTCTAAATTAGAACTCTAAGGGTTTATTAAAGTACAGATTACTTTAATCAGGAAAGAAAAGCAGCGGTAAAAGAGATAGGAAGGGCATGAAGTTCATGGTAGAAAGTTCAGGTCACTGAACATGAAATGGGTTTTGTTTAACCTTGACACAGTTCTGACCTTCGGCAAGCAAAAATTCAACCACAAGTCTGAACCCAAAGCTACAGAACATGAAGCTTTTCATTTGGTAGGCAAGCTTTCATAAATAAAGGATTAGCCTACAATCTTTGAGGACATGAGTTATTTGCAATTTCAAAAAAAATAAAGCTTTTCTTTCCATTTGCGTTTGTGGGATTTGCATCACAATTTAGTTGTGTGCCATCTAGGTTATTCCTTAAGCAGAAGAAAACAAACAAAAATCCTTTAATATTTATCCATAGTGATATTCATATCCTTATGCATATAAAAACAATAACCTTCACTGTTATCTCTCTTTTTTTGGTGAGCTGGTATTTTCTTGTAAGCTGCTTATGAGTGGCAAACAGATCAGAATTCTATATACAGACATTGCAGGTCCAGTTCCACACCACCACAATAAAGCAAAAAATCCAATAGAACAACTCACAGAAAGTGTTTGGTTTCCCAGTGCATACAGCAGATATGTTTACACTATACTGTAGCCTATTAAGTGTACAATAGCATTATGTCTTAAAATACAATGTACATACCTTAATTAAAAATATTGTATTGCCCCCCAAATGCTAGCCATGGTCTGAGCCTTCATTGAATTGCAATCTTTTTGCTGGTGGAGGGTTTTGCCTTAATATTGGTGACTATTGACTGATCGAGGTGATGGTCACTAAAGTTTGGGGTGCAATGGCAATTTCTTAAAATAAAACAACAATATTTGCTGAATGGGTTGACTCACAAACAATTTCTCTGTAGCATGTGATGCTATTTGATGACATTTTACCCACAGCAGAACTTCTCTCAAAACTAGACTCAAGTCCTCTCATCCCTGCTGCTGTTTTATCAACTATTCAGTAAACCATGTTGTACACAGATGTACTATTATCCAGGCTTTGTTGTTCCATTTACAGAGCACAGGCAGAATAGGTTTAGCATAATTTATAAGGGGCTTAGGATTTCCAGGATGGTAAATGAGCATTGGCCTGACTTAAAGTCAGCAGCTGCACTAGCCTCCTACCAAGAGAGTCAGCCTGTTCTTTGAAACTTTGACATAAGGCATTGACGTATCTTCTCTAGGTGTGAAATGCTGGATTACATCTTCCAGTAAAAGGCTATTTTTTCTACATTGAAAATCTGTTGTTTAGTGTAGCCGCCTTCATTAATTATATAGGCTTTCTGAATAACATGCTGCAGCTTCCACATCAGTACTTGCTGTTCACCTTGTACTTTCATGTTATGGAGACAGCTTCTTTCCTTAAACCTAATGAACCAACCTTTGCTAGCTTCAAACTTTTCTTCTGTAGCTCCTTCATCTCCCGCAGACTTCATGAATTGAAGAGAGGGCCTTGCTCTGGATTAGGTTTTGATATAAGGCTGGCTTGATCTTCTATCTAGACCACTAAAACTTTCTCCACATCAGCAATAATACTGCTTCTCTTTCTCATCATTCATGTGTTCACTGGAGTAGCACTTTTAATTTCCTTCAAGAACTTTTCATTTACAACTTGGTTAACTGTTTGGTGCAAGAGGCTTATCTTTTACCCAAACTTGACTTTCAACATGCCTTCCTCACTGGCTTAACTATGTCTAGCTTTTGATTTGAAATAAGAAACATGAGACTCTTTCTTTCACTTGAATACTTAGAGGCAATTATAGTATTCTTAATTGGCCTAATGTTAATAATGTTGTATCTCAGGGAATAGGGAGGCCTGAGGATTGGGAGAGAGATGGGGAAACAGCTGGTGGGTTGAGCAGTCAGGACACACAATATACAGATCAATTAAGTTTGCCATCTTTATGGGTATGGTTCATGTTGTTACAAACAAAAAATCAGTGATCACAGAGCAACCATAACAAATATAATCATAACAAAAAATGTGAAATATTTTGGAGAGTTATCACAATATCGCACAGGGAGGAAGTGAGTGAATGCTGTTGGAAAAATAGTGTCAATTCAGACTTGCTCAATGTAGGGTTGCCACACACCTTCCATTTGTAAAAAATGCAGTGTGTGAAGAGTGAAATAAAATGAGTTGCCATGAAATGAAATGACTATAATCCCCTGAAAATCTAGATAACTCTTTGCTCCCCCTCATCCTTGCATTTGTCATTCACATCTCACTTAGCTTTCAAAGATCATTCAATAATTCTACTTGACTAGTAAAATTTGACAAACTGCATAATACTTTTTATAATTTTCTTAATGTTAAGCTTTGAGAACAAAGATGTCCACATGTGGTTTATAGACTCCCTTGGAAAGCAAAGCAAGGAAGAAGAAACTAGGAAAGAGTCAGAGTACATGGAAATTTTTCCTGCTCTGAACCTGATGTTGATTATTTCGGCACTTTACAACCTGGCATTGTGGTTTCCTAGGTGTTAAATACTAGGAAGTACAGCTACTCTAGAGATCATCTGGACCTATAGCTTCAGAAAATGAAGAAATTAGGAACTAGGTGGAAAATTAAGAACCAGTCGACTGGAGTCACACCACGTCTGATAGGAAGAGGGAACATTGAACGCTTACTCTGCATCACATGCTACATTACTGGAAGTTGAAGTGTGAGGAATTTCCATTACATCACGTCTGCTTTCTTTTCTTTTCTTTTTACCTTGCCCAAGTGATAGAGACACAGAGGAAAGGGCAGAGCTAGTTTGCTAGAACTCAAGTTGCAGAGAGAGAACACATCTTTTCTGGCTGAGAGAACCTGTCAAATCAAATAACGGTGGAGTTAGAAAAAACCTTAGAGTGCACCTATCCCCACCCTGCATTTTTGGGTTAGAAGTCACCCCCACCAACAAATAACTGAGGTCCGGACATTTTACTTGGTTGGATCAAAATCCCATAGCAAAATGGCTGTGGATAAATCACTTACCCACTCAGAGTCTCAGATTGCTCATTTGTTAAAAAGATACATGGGGCTATTGGGGAAAAAAGTAAGATGATGTTTAAGAAATACCTTATATCATATTTGACCTACGTGAAGCTCCTAATGACTGTGGGGTTGCATTCTTCTTCTTAAAATTGTGCCTTAAGTTTTCATCTGATTAATAGTAATCATATTTATCATCAGCCCAGCTGAAAGCAGAACCAGGTCTTCTAACTCCAGGTTCAGTTTTTTTCCTACCTGCTTTGCACACCCCTAGCACCCCGCAGTCCCCTTCGAGCTGCATGATGAAAGTAGGGTTTTCCATAACTAGAAAGGTGGGATTCAAAGAGAAAGGGAAGCATGGCTGGTACCAGCCTGAACTCTCAGCAGAAAGCTGGATCCAGAGCCTTGTCACACGTGTGCGCTCTCGTCTCATTTGAAGTCATGATCAAAGTTCTGCCTGGTTCATGCTGAGAGGCGGTCTCTTTTCTTGTGTTTCCTCCCATGTGCCCCTTGCTTTCGTTTTGCTCAGCTTTCAAACATTTGTTCTATTTACATGAATGTATTCAACAGGCAGATTGCTCCTTGTCTGAGAGGTCTGGCCATGAATGCAAATCACATTTCTTAATCTCTCACAGCTGGTTCAAGAAGTGTGCCTGATGAATCACCTAGAAGAGATTAAAAAAAAGGATAAAGAGAAGAAAAACAAATGCAGAACATTATACAACCCTTGAGCAGCCCGTTAGTTATTTAACTTATGCAAAGGATGCTCCCCTGAAGAACTGTTCCAGACAGACACCACAGGGCTTTCTTTGCCTTGGGCCATGGAGAGACAAGGTCAGAGCTTCGATGCTTCAAAATGCAGAAAGGTTAGGACCAGTTGAGTTTTCCATGCCAATCTTGTGAAACAAACTTGGCCCCCCCCCCCAAAAAAAATCCATCTTATTAAAACCATTTATACCCTCCCCCTGCTGGAGAGGGAAGGTATTTTTTTTTCAAGATATAGGGACTTAAGTCCATTTTCTTTTGGTCCTTCTTAATGCTTTTTTTTTGGGGGGGGGGGGGGCGCTGGGGTGGGGAATTTGGTACGTATAAAGACTGCTTGCAAGCCTCAATTTTATTGACCAATAAAAATAGCTCCTTGTGATTAGGTTTGTTGCTTTTTCTCTCAGAGAGGCGCTAGGAAATTGCTGGAGGCTGTAAGCACACCTGTGAGCAGGCACAGGAGGTTACATTTGACACTTCAGCTGGGTTTGCAGAGCGAGGTAACGTATTTGCACACAGAACTGAAGTAAAGAAGATGCACATCTGTTCCCATGGAATTTTCCTTCCAGTATACAACCATTCCCGTGGCTAGGGAGGAGTCCAGCAGCGGGGGGTAAGCAAATTGCAAAATAGCTTTTTTATCAAATGCAAAAGTTAGCAAGCAGTTCTGTGTGTCTCCACATCTTTCAAAGGGTACCTCCGTGATGGCACATGGCTCTCCTCTCCCCGTGAGGTCTGAATGTGGAAAGAAGTGGGTTTTCTGGGAGAGCGCAGGGTTGGTTTTCATACTGTCTAAAGCGACAATGAGGTTGGTATTACTGAGAAGAGGAAGTGGGAAACAGACAGGACACAGAGTCACAGATCACACCTGAAGCTGTCGGGTTAGGAGGAGGTAATGCCACCCACTAATTCATCTCTTCATTCATTTAGCAAATATTTATCCTAATTTGGTTCCTCCCCTGAGAAGTAGCTTTCAGGGTTCTTCTTTTTATACCATATAGCAGTGATGGCGAACCTATGACACACGTGTCAGAGGTGACATGCGAACTCATTTTTTTAGTTGATTTTTCTTTGTTAAATGGCATGTAAATATATAAAATAAATATCAAAAATATATAAGTCTTTGTTTAATATGGTTGCAAATATCAAAAAATTTCTATATGTGACACGGCATCAGAGTTAAGTTAGGGTTTTTCAAAATGCGGACACACTGAGCTCAAAAGGTTCGCCATCAGAGCCCCAGAGTGTAAAACAAATTTCTCTTCTAGATTCTCATGGCTCCCATGATATGGTCCCTGCCTCCTCCCTCAACTTCATCTAATGCCATCTCTCCTCTAGTTCTACTGCTCAGGCACGCTGTTTTCCTTCCTGAACCAAACTTTCCACCCTTATGGAATTGCTCCATCCTCCCCCTCCCCTTCCAATAGCTGGAAGCATCTTGTCTTTCTGGTCTCAGTTTAAATCTCAACTACTCAGAGAGTCGCCACCCACTCTGACCACTTATCTAAAGCAGTTAATATTTGTCTCTATTTCAGAGCTCTATTCAGTCATTCATAGCTCTTGTCACCACGGGTATCTGTTTTGTTTGCTGGTGTCTTCATTGTGTACTTCTACCTCTAGACCACACACTCCCAGAGAGCTGTCTGCCCATCTTGCTCCTTGTTTTATCAGCTGCTCTTCTCACCGTGCCTGGCACTGACTAGGTGCTCAGTGATGAATGGACGATTGAAGGATGTAGAGACTGGGTAGGTGAATGACGGTGGAAGAGGCTAATCCAGGAAATCTACTTATTAGCAAAAGCAACCTATGGCTTTTCTTCCTAAACTTCTTCAGGGGCAGAGTCCTCAGGGGGAGCAGCATCTAGCAGCTGGAGGGACGGAGGCCTGGAGTCGGGAGAGCAGGGTCCCTAAACCCTAGGAGAAGGTTGCTGGCAGAACCTGATCTGAACGCCTTAGTATTTAGGAGAACACATTTTGCCAATATGGGTTCTATTACGTGTGGCCTATTAGTCTAAGGCCTTTGCAGATGGTCCTCTCTGTGCAGGAAGAAAGGCAGACAGTGCTGGTGCTGTTCGACATGCAAATATGTCCAAGTGTGAAGTTTCTGGACCCGGTCCGGTCTCTGGCATCTCACTGAGCTGAGGCTGGTGCCTGGGTCATCATCAGTGCCCCGCTGGAGGGCCGTCCTAGCAGTGTGCCCTCAGAGCTCGCAAGTATCCTGACTTCAGTGATTGGCTCTTCCAAGGATCTATCTACAGCCCCTTGGGCTGCATTAGGGCGCCAAGTGTGCTGAGGACCCGGCTGCTCTTCTCATGCTCTCCGATGGAGCCCACTCCCCTCAGCAGGGGTTCTGCTCCTGCTCCTCTGTCTCCCACATCCTAGACCAGTGGTTCTCAAACTGTGGGTCTCGACCCCTTTGGGGGTCGGAAGACCCTTTCACAGGGGTCGCCTAAGACCATCAGAAAACACATATATAATTACATATTGTTTTTGTGATTAATCACTATGCTTTAATTATGTTCAATTTGTAACAATGAAATTGGGGGTCACCACAACATGAGGAACTGTATTAAAGGGTCGCGGCATTAGGAAGGTTGAGAGCCACTGTCCTAGACCATTCCCTGGCTGAGCCTCTGACATTCAGCTAATAGTGTGCAAGCTCAGGGCTCTAAAGAACTTGGCAGTGCTCCTCATTTCTTCCAGAGCCCAAGAACACATATGCAAACCAGTTCCTAAGATTCTCATGGTTCCCAAGGTAGTCATGCAAAGTAGACTCGGATAGTGATTGCCTGGGCTTTTCCTTTTTTGTAGATTAGTGTGAATTGAGAAAAGGACTTGGGGGTAGACTCCTGTGGTGATTGCCATCTAGGTTCCCTCTGCTGTTTCCTAATTTCTTCCATTCCTCATTTAGAGATGGGACCAGAGTTGAACTTTATAAACTCCAAGGCAACACACTGAGCTCAGAAGATACGTGCTGGATGAACTTGATAGAAAGTAGTGTCCTCGCAGTAAACCTACCTTGGAACAAAGAAGGAGTGGCTGCCTCGAGAAGGAGGGGCCTCTGCTCTCCGAGGCATGTCCTGCGGGCTTGGGACTCTGCTCCTTTGTAAAGAAGCCAGTGTGTTGGCAAAAAAGGACGGGTGGCTCCGCTGTGCTGCGTTCTGTGCAAATGAATCTGCAGGAAGAGGCTCCAATAGACGCCTCTTCCCTGGGGTTGCCTGAAAACTGTGCGATGCGCCAGAGGGATCTAAAGCGCTGACTTTTAAAAGCTGAACATTCAAAAGAATTCCTCTCTTTCATGCAGAATTAACAGTCTTTCCCACCTGGACATGCTCCCACAACAGGGAGAATTGGTTTTCTGTTGGAACATGAAAGCCAGCAGGAGACGAGCACATCACAGAGATGAAGACACCGCATACCGTGCCTGGCTATTTATAACACACCTCAAACTAGTTTTGCACCAGAGTCATAATTTCTATAAAATGCATGTCTACTTATGAGGTAGGGCCTAATAAGCCTAAGGTCATGCAGGCATGTTCACTGTTTAAATAGCTGTGGAAACAGGTGTTCCACGGTGTTCTCAGTAACTCATTTCCACCCACCTATTAAAACAGTTGTTGATCAAGGGAGTCTCCAGGTACTGAAGTAATAAAGGACACATTCAGATGCTAATTAGGCATCATAGAAGGAAGCCCTGAAGTTTTAGCGCTGCCTGAAATATATAAGTGCTTACTAAATGTTAAATAGTTACTATTGGTAGTGGTGTTTTTGTTAGAAGGTTTGTTAGCAGTCCACCTGAGGCCATATCTTCTCTCTGAGGTGGGTTTCTCCTGGCTGTTCTTCTTGCAAGAGGTGGAGTCTTTCTCCCTGGGCTGTCATGGGGGGAGTGCTGGGTGCCCTTAATGTGCCCTTTTCAGGCCGGTGTCTCACATGAGCCTTTCCTTCTTCCTCCTCAGTCCTCCGGGATGGGTGGCTTGGGAAGAGAGAGCTGTATCAGCATCTTACATGCCATTGAAACAAATTGATTTAAAAAAAATATTGTCTGGAGTAACAATGCTTGATGTCTCAAGACTAATTATGGATACGTTTCTATTGGCATTTTATAAACTTGAACAAAATAAATTAGATTAGTTTCACTTAATTGAATTAACCTTTACTAATATGCAAATTTATATTGACATTTGACTAATTCATCTTTGATCAGGACTTGAACTTTGAAGAATGTCTCTGGGAAGGCAGGGTTAAGTAAATTTCTTAATTCCACGTTGTTGATAAATAGCTGAGCAAAGCTCCGAGCCCAGGCAGGCTGACACCAGAGACCATGCTCTCTCAACCCTGCATTCAGGTTCTGAAGGACAGAATCTCCAATTGGATACCCTTTAAGAAAGGGTGTCTTCCTTGTTAATGTAATTATATTTCCTTTGATAGATGATTGGAACAGCTGCTCCAAATTCACGTTTCCCCCGTTGTGGAGGACTGAGAGCATTCTGGTATACCCATTTCCCATTGGTGAGGTGATCAAGAGGAGGAATACCTCCTTCTTAATTGTGATTGGCGTTGTGCAGTGTGTCTATACAAACCTAATTCAGTTTAGGAAATGAGCAAGTGGGAGGATGACCTTGTTTGTTTCTTGCTGACTCACCTCTGAATGACCTGAGTAGGGGAAGACTCACTTCTGAATGACCTGAGTAGGGGAAGACTCACTTCTGAATGACCTGAGTAGGGACCAATACACATGAAATGTTAGCAGATGGATTCGGGAGCTCTTTCTCACTAGCCATATACCACCTTGTTTAGGTGGGTAAAAGTAGGCACACACAGGAAGCATCTATGGCTGGGAAATACCTATTTTAAAATCAGGTTTGCATTTCTCTAAGTTGTTAAGATTGTAGCAGCTTTTTTCTTTCCTTGGTCATTAAATGTGAGTCCAAAGTTACAATGATCAGAGTTTATAATTTGGTCATTAATTTTTAATTTGTAGAAGTTCGATATTATTCTTGTATGTTTATATATAAATTATCTTATAAGGTTACTGTGAGACCTGCTTTTTGTGACAGTCCCAGTTTGCCTGAGGCATCTGGTTTATGCCTCTTGTCCAGGTGTACCATGAATAGCACTTTCTTCACTTTCAAAAGTGCCCTGGTTTGGACAATAAATCTTGTAGTCACAGTATTTATCCATCATTAGTAGATAAAATTCTAAAACTCTATTCATACGAGCAATGACTTCAAAACAGTACTTAGAGAGTGATGAGGAGGAACCTAGTTTGAATACCTTTAAGGTGAGTCTGGGAGTGGGGGGTGGAAGGGTACCGAAAGACCAGTTTATCTGCTTTGGGTGATATGAGCTATGAAGTAGAAGCAATTGGATTAACTAGGGTTCAACCATGAATCTGAACTAGTTCAAAGTCATGGCGGGTCTACATCGGTACAGTAAGAAATGGGGAGTTATTGGAGCTTTCTGAGCAGATATGTAGCTGATTAAACATCACTATGAGACAGTTGCTCTGGCAACAGTATGTGGAAAAGGTTGGAGTGGTAAATGATACCACTCCTAGACCAGAACTGCAAACAGTGGAGCCCACTAGCTACTCTCAAAGGAAGTCTTAGAGCAATAAACAATCATAATAGCTGGTACATCATCCAAAGAAGTCATCACTCTGAAAGGACTGGGCAGGGGTAGATAATGGCTGCAAAAGTGGTAATAATTCTACAATAATATAGAACCTGAGCAGGAAGGAGATGGGAACGTGAGGCTTGGATAACCTGGTAATTCAATGGGCCTTCTAGCATATAGCTTCTGTGGCCTTTTATGGTTCTTGTGGCTATAGATAAGCTTGTGCCTTGAGCGTTTAAGCCAGGCTCTAAATAAATGATCCCTTCCCATATCCTTATTGGTTATATAGAGCCATATTTGAGACATATTGGCATTTAAGTGTTAAAGGAGTTGTGACTACTTTAAGGTTAAAATCAAATTGAATTTTACTTCATGAAGGGGTTAAGTATCTATGGAATTAAGAAAAAATTAAACAAAATTATTAATGAGATTATATGGCATTATTAAAGGTTCATTTAATATGCTCAGGAGAAAACTTAATCTTTCGAGCTCAGCATCACGGAACACTACAATGACGTGCTTGCACAGTCATACCATAACGTCTTTGATAGAGGCAGTATACCAGATCAACATTACTTTGTTCTTAGCCAGGACTGATTGCTTATATTAAGAAATTATCTGCTACTTGTGCAACAAGCCAAAAACCAGGGATGGTAAGGACAGTTTCCCAGATATTACTTCATCTATTTTAAATTGGTATGTAGATCAATTTTTATAATTCTCCAATATCTTTATCAATCATTTCTTTCTTCTTTAAGTATCTCATCTTTTGCCTTTACCACCTTAGAGCTAAGCTGTAGTAAACCTTTTGGAAAGTGCAAATCAAAAAATATACTGAAGGGGAGAGAAGAAAGTGACCACTTCCATGTGGTTCATATAAACATCTAAAAATCCCAGCTGACATTTCAAGAATTTGTGATATATGTAGGCAACAAAGGTGAGGGGCAAATACATCAGAATTACTGAAGGATAATGTGTCCAATGTAGATAAAAAAATCTTACTTAATATATTAAGTTATTAGTTATACAATCATAAATGAATTCATTGTCTTTTATTTATCATCAGATAAAATAGTCTTGGTAAAGCATTCAGCCAATATTTATAAATAGTTATTCAAATTCCTAGAAATTAATAAAAATTATATGTAATTATGTAATTTTTAATCAAAAGAAGATAATATTCCCAAACAAAATCTCATTTTTCTTATAATAGCTTAATAAATTACAAACTTTATTTTTTTTTAATCTCTCAGAAGATTCTATTTGGAAGCAATTTATGTGCAAAATCATGGTGTCACAGTTGGTGAACTGAGAAATCTACAGAAAAATTATTTAAATGTTTATACCCCAAATTAATCTTATATTAACTGTTGCAGAACCTTCAATATAGTGGACTGAAGACCTCAAGTTACCATCTGGTATCTTTCATTTTAATATAAAAGCAATGAAAATGGTGGCAAAAATAGTTAACATCAGCTTTTTCAGAAACCTGGAAATCAACCAAAGGCTTGCAATAATGTGAAGTGTGTTTACTCAAGGAACACTGTAGAAGTTTTGTGAGAATAGCAAATTTTGTGGCATTGTATCCTGCTCGCACCTTCTTCTCCCCAGCTCTGTCGTCACCCTGGCCTGGCTATAAGTGGGAGGGTCACACTGGGTTTGGAGCTCCCCAAAAAGCCCCATTTCCAAAGGATTGCCACTATTTAACCTGTCTAGCATCTCCCTGAAAAGCTCCATTTGCAGGCTGCTCTCATTATTTGACCTGACTCTGAGTTCCCTTAGTGGGAAAAGACTTACCCACAAGGCACTTGTTAAAAACAATCAGTAGAATTGCTTAACTTGCAGCTGCGGAGTCTGTGATAGCACTTGGCACAAACCAGAGCCTGGTCAAAATCTTTAAAAAAAATATCTGGGGATTGAGATGCCCACAGGGACCTTTGTAAAGCTCTGTTATACGCCTAGGAATCTAGAAGGCCAGGGACATGGACAGAGCTGTGTGCATGACAAGGAGACCTGCGAGGGCCCACATCTCTTGCCTCTGGCTGACCTTGAGGCTTTGTACAAGCAAAATGTATACCCTAAGGGATAGCTGTAACTGCCTGAATGTTGAATGCATGTTCCAGCACAAACGTAGAGACTTCTGAAAAGTCTGGGAGACTCACTGGTTCAAGAAAGTCTCTTCAAAATAATTAGCTCATCCAGCAGGTGTAACAGGGCTAACAGAATCAGCCCTGGAAGGTCACTGAACAAACAGCAGCAGCAATACATCTGGGCAGAGGTATCTGATTTATATATTTGGCACTTTATATCTGCTAAAATATCCAGTTTCAAACAACAACAACATCAAAATAATTACAAGCCATAAAAAAAGAAAGTAAGGCCATACACAGGGGAAAAAAACCAATGGACACTGTTCCTGAAAAGGCATAATGTTGGACTCTCAGGATGAAGACTTTATACAGCTATTATAAATATGTTTTAAAAATTAAAGAAAACCCTGTTTAAGGATTAACTGTACGATAACTATGTCTCAAGGAGGAAGTAATATTAATAAAGAGATAGAAATTATTTAAAAGATAGAAATTCTGGAGTTGAAAAGCACGATAATTGAAATGAAAAATTTATTAGAGTTGCTTAACTGCTGATATGCAATAGCAGCAGAAAGAAGAATTGGAAAATAGCTTAATTGAAAATATCTGGTCTGAGGAACAGAAAGAAAAAAAGAATAGAGAAAAACAAACAGAACTTCAGAGACCTGTGGGACTTCATCAAACATAGTGGATGTCCCAGAAGAAGAGGAGGAAGAAAAAGGAACAGAACCAATATTTGAGGTATTAAAACCCAAAAACTTGAAAAATATAATGAAAAAAAGAGTAATCTGTATATTCAAATAGGTATGGACTCTGAGTAGGATAAACCTAGGAATTCCATACATAAACATATTGTAGTTAAACTATAGAAAGCCAAAAATAAAGAAAAAATTTAAAAACATCAAGAAAAGAGTGATTCACGGTGTGCAAATGATCTTTAATAAGTGTAATACCTGATTTCTCTTCAGGAACCATGACGAATAGAAAATGATAGGATGGCATACTCAAAATGCTGAAAGAAAAAACAACTGCCAACCAAGACTTCTATATTCAGAAAACAATTGTTAAAAAGTGAAGGAGAACTTAAGACGTTCCCAGATAAACAAAAACTGAGAATTCATTGATAGCAGACTTGTCTGACAAGATATAATACGGGAATTATTTCAGACTGAAATGAAAGGACACTAGACGGTAACCTGAATCCACACAAAGAAATATTGAACAACAACAACAAAAAAGAAACTTAACAAAATCAGGAATGTAAGCGGGGATATCATTACCAACCTTACAGAAATACAAATGTTTATAAGGGCATACTGTGAACAACTTTATGCCAACATATTATGTGACTTAGAAAAAAAATAAAACACATTCTAGAAAGACGTAAGCTACAGAAATTAACTCAAGAAGAAATGAAAAAATCAAAATAGGTACATCATACGTAAAGTGATTTTGTTAAATAACTTGTCAAGAAGAAAAGCTCAGGCCCAGCTGTCTTTGATGAAGTTTAGAAGACATTTAAAAGAATTACTAATCTAACCTTTATAAGCTCCTCCACTAAAAAGAAGAAGAGGGAGACTTCCTATCTCATTTTATTAGACGAGGATTATCCTGATACTAAAACCAGGCATATATCACGCAAAAAGAAAGCCATCGACCTTTTGAATTAAGGTGCAAAAACTTCAACAAAATAGTAGCAAACCAAATCTACACCATACATAATGAATTTTACACTCTGATCAAAGGCAGTTTATCCCAGGACTTCTAGGCTGCTTTAATTTTCTTTGTTTTGTTTTAAAAGATTTAATTTTTTTAGAGAAGTTTTAGGTTCACAGTAAAATTGAGAGGAAGATGCAGAGATTTCCCATATACTGCCTGTCCCACACATGCATGACCTCTCTCAATATCAACATCCCCTACCCAAAAGCCAAAGCAATCTTTAAAAAGAAAAAAAAAATATAGCATGGTATTGGCCTAAAGAAATAGTGGAATAGATAGACTAGACTAACTAGACTAGACTAGACTAGAATAGAACAGAATAGAAACTATGGAAATAATTCTTTACATTAGTGGTGAATTGACTTTTGATGAGGTTTTAAGAAATTTGGAAAAGAGTAATCATTTTAACAAATGGCGCTGGAGCAACTAGTGATTCATATGCAAACAAGTAAAACTGAACCCTTAACTCACACCAGACAAAAAGGAAAAAAATTGGAGACTTAAATTTAAGAGCTAAATCTATGAAGTTCTTAGAAAAAAACAGAGGAATATATATATATATATATATATATATATATATATATATATATATATTTGAGTTAGGCAGTAATTTCTTACCTATGACACCAAGAGCACAAGCAAGAAGTGAAAGGTTACATAAATTGGACATTAATTTGGCACTTGGTAATTTAGTAATCAAACAAATAATTCAATTAAAATGATCAAATACTTAATAAATGTTTTCAAAGAAAGAACACAAGCCACAAATAAGTATATGAAAAGATTCTCGGTATGACTAGCCATTAGTGAAATGCAAATTAAAATTACAATCAGATACCACTTCATACCTATAGGCATTTTGAAAAGCAGTTGAACAGTTTCTCAAAATGTTAAGCACAGTTACCATGTGATTCAGCAATTCTATTCCTAAGAGTAGCTACAGCATACATACACATAAGGACTTGTACTTGACTAATCATAGAATCATTACTCATAATTGTTAGAAAGTAGAAATAACTCAAATGTCTACTAACTGATGAATGGATTAAAAAAAGTGTTATATCCATGCAATGAAATATTATTTGTCAATATAAAAGAATAATACATTGATATATGCTATAATATCTGTATGAACCCTGAAAACATTATACAAAAGGAAAGAAACAAGACACAAAAGTCTACATATTCTACGATTGCATTTATATAAAATGTCCAGAATGGGCAAATTCAGAGAAACAGGAAGTATATTAGTGGTTGCCTGGAGCCCCAGGTAGAAGGTGGGGAGTTGGGGAAAATAGTGACTGCTGATGGGTATGGCTTTCTTTTGGGGGGGTGGTGGTGATAAAAGTCTTCTAGAATGATTGTGGTGACTATACTGGTACAACTCGGTGAATATATTAAAACCACTGAATTGTATGTTTTTCTACTGCTGCTTAGAGGTAAGCTCCCAAACCCAGGGACAAGGACTTGGGGACATGGGCCACTCACTGCTGGTGCCAAAGGAAAACTAGGCTGTCCTCTCCTCAGGGAGATATGGCGGAGTTGAGGTGGAACACTGGCCAGAGGAAAGCATGACTATGTCCTGTATAGATATCTCAGATAGACCATCAGCATCAGTTCCAGATCAAACCAAAGATTGAAATGAGTCAGTTTGATGGTATGTGAAGCATATCTCATTAATTTCATTTTAAAAACTATACTGACCTTTTGGTTTGCAAAGCTTTCACTTGCTTCCTAACCTCGGGGCACTGCTGCTCTGCATGAATATAGACCATTCGAAAGGTAGCAATGAAGTAAGTTTAAAAGATAATAGAAGGTATAACACTAGGAGTTTCAGTGTTCTTGATTCTCATCATCTATATATATATAAAAGCCTAAGTGGCCATTACAACCAATCGACTGAATGACTGGTCAACTGGTTGCTATGATGCACACTGACCACCAGGGGACAGGCGCTCAATGCAGGAGCTGACCCCTGGTGGTCAGTGCGTTCCCACAGCCAACCTCCCATGGCCAGCCAACCTCCCGCAGTCCCTCCCCTGGGCCGCTGGCCCTGTTTGGCCCCAATCACTGGCCAGGCTGAGGGACCTCATCTGTGCACAAATTCATGCACTGGGACTTTAGTTGGACTATAAAATAAAATGATTGGTTTTCAGTTAATATTTTCCAAAAGCCCATATTAAATATGCAGCCCCCCCTCCCCCACATACAACATAATCAAGTGTATGATCACTTTTGCTCATTGAAATTAAAATTTAATTGAAGTTCATTTAGAGCATGAATCTCACACTCACACAGGAGTTAAATTCCTCCCTCTTGCAACTGAAGCTTTGATCTCCCTTGCAGCTTCTTCAGCTGTGCAGGTATCAAGCCTAAGAGTGACATCTCACATTCCCATTCTAGCCACTCCCTCATCTCCAGTCTCTCCTCCAGACTAAGAATTAGAATGCTGCTCTCCCAAGGAGAACAGTACATAAAGTAACCCCTGTTAGTCACCTTTTGTAGCCTGGGGAGAGTGTGGCAGGGTGAGAGTCAAAGGTAGGACCTCTAGTTCTGCTGCTTCCTTATAAGCCCTGCCAGGAGGCACCAGGAGGCACCAGGCTATCAGGCACTCCTCTTTAGAGTAGGGGTTCATTAGTGCCTTGGTTTTATTTTGGGGCCTTAGCTGCATCTCCAGGAACCAGGAAGATCCCCACTCAGCACCTTGTTATGTAGGGTAGTTGTGCTTACAATAGTTTATAATGTATGTTCATTATGCCATCATCTGAAAGTCAACCCTGAAAACATCAAAGGCCGATTATATAATTTCTTAGAGTCATCTTAGAAGAAAGAGAAAGGAGCAGTGACAATACTAGTTTATGTTTCTGACATTAGCTGATGAAAGTTTCCCTACAGTAAAGGTCCCCCCAAATAAATTATTAGATTTAAACAGTTATGATGATTATCTCTGATTTTCATTTATATGTTTTAGTTCCAGGTGAACCATCAGGTCTCATATTCTTGTATTATATTGTTAATCTTTTTATGTCTTGTCTTCCCAACTATTTATGAGCTATTTGAAAATCCAAGTATTATGATTCATTGGAGCTCCTATAATGCTGTGCACATAGTAAGTGCTCAGTATACATTTTTTTTTTTTTACTTATCATTTCCTTCTTACTTCTGAATTAAAAGTATGGTACCAATTCCCTTCCATATGGTTTTCAACGTGTTTTATATAATTACAAAGAAATAATAATTATTCAGACTATTAAAATACTGATATTAGACTATAGCAAAAAAAACTTCTTTTAGTTATAAAGGCTAAAATAAAACCTCATAGCACCTGCCAACAATCCACATTGGCTTCAGTCTGTTACCCGAACTTTCCCACCACTTTAGACACATGAGCTTGGTTTATGTGGGTGAGATTAAATAAATTACCCAGTTGTATGGGAATGTAGATACAGAGAAATTTCCTCTGGCCCAAGCTTCCAGTTACAACTGTCTACATGCTGTATGAGTAAATGAGTTGGACAGAGGAGGATGAAAAATTACGAAGTCACTGCAAATAATTTAATTATAAAGAGAGTTTTATGAGAGGTGTTAATGTGTGCTACCTCAGCTAACCTGACAATAAAGGTTTCACAAGCTACAATGACATCTGGAAACAAATCACATGTAGAAATTATGCAGCGGCAATAAAAGCCACTTAATTAGCATTGCAAATAATGTTCCAGCATTTATGAGATGTCTTCAAATTTGCATACAGATACGTAATTACATAATTTGCAGCTGTGTGTTTGTTCCTTAAGACCTTGTCACTTTGTTAGCAGAATATGTAAATCAGGTATTACTTCTCTTTACCTTTCTCATTCTCAGCTTTCTAAAGGTGTGCAGTGCATTGCGGTGATTTGATGCAACTCTTTATCTAGACTTCATCACCTTGTCTTAGATTGGTTTCAGAGAAAAACATATCTCCTGACTTATTTAGCAAGAGAGATATTTTGAATGGCTTGTAAATACCACTTGCTAATGAATGAATATTATTTATTAGCTAACTTTGGCTTTTCCTATTCATCTTTGAAATCCTTCACTTGTTCTGTCACCCTAGGAATGTGGCCTACTTATGTCTTTCTGGTTTAAAGAGGTTAATTATATATCTACTCTTATCTGTATCTTTCAGAGAGTAGCAACTATTTCATATTTTAAATTAATATAGTCCACTGAAATGCAAGAATCTAATCAAAATGGAATAGCACCCTGTAAGAAAAGTATTAGATACACAAAGCTAAGCAGATCTGGCAGCTACATCCAGAATTGAAAAAGATGTACCCACTTTATTGTCAGTCCTTCTGATGTAAAGGCTAGTTGAACTAATTGAACAAATTGCATGAGTATAATTTCATGTAGTAGGACCATAAAAAATTTTCTATTTCAGATCTAGAAGTTGTGAAGAAAGAAGTTTTATTATGGGGTTATGATTTATTATCAGCTAATTAGATGAAAACAGGCCTGAGTGTGTTGCGATGACTTGAGATGGTCTGAGCTTAGGCAGGGTATGTACAAGATGTACCTCAGAGAAGTCTAGGGTAACTTTTGAGAGACAGGGCACTTCTGTTTCACATCCTTGGTTTCGGAGCAAAAATTAATTCAGGACATCAGATTAGACATGGATATTAATAGTCTCTGAGAAAAATTGCTTGGGTAGGATGAGATTTGAAAATACAGACTTCACTGTTCATTCATCTATTTATTTATTTAACATTTATTGAAATAGGTGCTAAGGAACAGGCAGACTTGAGCTAGGTAATTCAACTGGAGGCTGAGCGTCAGGATGACTAATAGGTTAAGTCTGATCTTTAAGTCTCACGAGTTAATTTTAGTCACAGTCAAATATGTTTTCTGAATGCCCAGCTTTATGAAGTGCTGGGTTGGCTATAGTCCAACTTTAATAAAATAGATATTGTCTTAGCCTTATAGGAATTTTAATCAAAGGTAAAACACATGTTTTAAAAATAGATAGCTCATTTAATATAAATATATGAGTCTACGGACATGTATATTTTTATGGTTTATTGGATGGGGACTTCATATTTAAACAGAGTTAAGGGATGAAAAATCTCCATATACTTTGATAGTAGGTTTCCTGAAATTCCTTCTATCTTCATGATAATAGCCATTCAGTTAATGTCTTTAATCATTTAGGAGAGCAAATATCTTGCAAGTGGTTGAACTCACTAAGAACCTAAGAAACTCTCTCTAGCTTCTCTTTTCTCTATCCTACTCAACCTTTTAGAAAATGCAGCAATATAAGATGGGGAAAAAGTAGTTTTACAGTTGTTCATATGGAAAATAATACAATAATCTATACTAATAAAGGGTAATATGCTAATTAGACCGGGTGACCGGACATCTTCTGGACGTCTGACTTCCTTTCGGACAAAGCCGTGGTGGTGGGGCTGAGGCAGAGGCGGTTAGGGGTGATCCGGCCAACACAGGAGGGCAGTTGGGGGACATCAGGCTGGCAGGGGAGGGCAGTTGGGGGCCATCAGGGGAGTGGTTAGGCGGTGATCAGGCAATCAGGCCATCAGGTAGGCAAGAAGTTAGGAGCCAGCAGTCCCGGATTGTGAGAGGGATGTCCGACTGCCGGTTTAGGGACCATCCATGCAGGGCCTAAACTGGCAGTGGGACATCCCCCAAGGGGTCCCAGATTGGAGAAGGTGCAGGGGCTGGGCTGAGGGACCCCCCTCCCATGCACAAATTTCATGCACTGGGCCTCTAGTTTATAAATAATAATTCAAGGATAAACTGTGTTTTGTGGGCTCACAACTATAAACTTACTTTTGCCCCACCCTGTATGGTCAGTTTCAAGAACTCCCTCAGTTCCAGATGCTGTGTCTGTGCTCATGAACGGGATTGCTCAGGTCAGCTTTCACTCACCAGCTGCACATGGGCTGGAGATTGGTACCATAGCACCTGAGCCTTGTTAACTTCGGAACAGTAATTATATAAAGAGAAAAGATGAAATATTGTTTACATATGACTTTTATGTAGAAAGGGATCTCATAAATGGAAAGTTGTTTGCTTTTTGGGGTTAGCTCTTTTATTCTCTCTCTATTGGATATTTTTTTTTCTTTCACAGATTAGCCATGATGGTGAGCATCTACCAGTAGTTGTTAACATTCTCTTTTAAAACTACCTTTGTGAAGAATATACAGTTTGGTTGATAATGGAGTAAATAAAATAGAAAGGATCCTGCCTCAAGCTTGCCCTAAATTTTTGATCACTAGACTCTGTAGTGACCCCCAAACTCAATAACATTTATCAGGAAAAAATCTCCCTCTGGAAACTTGATCTGGTTGCCCAGTGTAGATTCTGAAGGTTGCTGCAGTGGTTCTAGTAGTGTTGCAATGATGGTACTTTCACAATGACTGTTCTTTGAAGTGGAAAATGTGACCTCGCACAGATGGTGGAATTTTTCCATCATGTGCTTGTGTGATTAGCTTTCTTCCCTTCTTTCTGAACTTATCTCAAGATAATTTTTAGAGTTTTACAAATTATGACATCGCACACAAAACTAGTCACAAGACATCATTCATTCGTTTTCTCAGAATGGAACCCCGGACATTTTCAGGGAGCTAGCTGTGACAGTTTCAAGGCTGTTGCACCCATGGCAGGTCAGCATCCTTTTTCTCATTGTCTCCATTTCTGGAATCCCATGGATTCAACTTCAGAAATGAAATACAGGATATTCCAGTCTCTGCCTCATTCCTGTTGTGCCAACTTTGTTCTTTAAGTTGTTCTTGCTACGTTCATTGAAAAGCTGAATGATTATTATAACTGGGTCTGATACTCACGCAGGCAGGAGGATGAAGTAGGGAGGCAGGTCAGAATTTTTCTTAGCTAGACACCTCCACTCTCCCTTCCCCCAGGTCTGCTCTGGCAGCAGCTATTCTAGAGGCCAAAGACCCACCCTCTGGTTCTATTGTGTGCATGGGTCATGTCTTTCTCTGTGTGGAAGGTACTGCACTTGTTGGAATTGGGTAGAGTGATTTATTTGGTCTATAGCTTTCAAGGTGCTTATGAAATAATAAACCACTGCTTTTTTTCTTAAATATCAGAAATGGTAATTAATATAAACATTTTCCTAATAGAAAGGTGAGAAAAATGTAGAAATGCTTAAAGGATAATTTGGCAATTTTCAGCTTAGGTAATGGAAATGAGTTAAACTTATGCCTAAAATTACAAAGATGATAACATGACATTAACTAAAAATTTTCACTGTAGCCTTAATCAAGTGACTGAGCAATTCTCTCCTGGATCCAACAGTACTTCCTAGAAAGAGATGAAGAAGTGTTTCTTTTATGCCAGAGCCCTCTTTAACTTCTTTCTTCTCACCTATTACAAAAGAACCAGTTCTTGAATTTTATGGCTTCTATTAAGTTTCACAATGAAGAATTCAGGTCCAAAACTTGTAAAGTTCAATTTACCCCAAGAAAACAAGTATATTATTAATTCATTTGCTTTTGTGATAGCAAGAATAGCATATTAGCAAGTTCTAATAATATTTGTATAATATTTCAGAGATATTTAACATTTAATCTCAGGTACTTTCATTGGAAGTAGTAAAAAATAACTCTAGCTTATAAAAATAAAGTCTTAAAAACATACTATTGGACTAAAAATGACCAGTTTTCTTGTTAAAATGTGTAGTGTAATATAAAGAGGAAAAAAGTGTATCGGTCAGAGTTCTGTTTGAAAAACAGAAAACACTCTAGGTTTTCCAACCAGGATGGCACTCCATCCAGGGAATTAAATGCTTGGAGTCTTTATGAGGTGCTGGGACAGTGACGGACAGGGCTAACCATGTGAACCTTCAGGTGCATTGTAAGCTTTTCGAGAATCAAAGGGTCACAGACCCATCAAGCAGATGCCAGTGATCGTATTTTCCTCCGACATTTAGGAAGGCCATTTTCAGGAGAATGCTTATGTTAACCACAAAAACCTCATGGACATAAGACACTGGGGGGTAGGGAAGGCCAGGGGATTGTCAAGGGCAGGGGGGAAAAAAGGAGACATATGTAATACTCTTTGTAATACTTTAAGCAATAAAAAAAACAAAAACAAAAACAAAAAAACCTCACGTATGCCACACGCATGGGGATGCTGGTGAGTATAGTTTCTAGGCTTCCAAACTGATGCTGGGCAGCGGCTGAGGGTCAGGGCAGTGCTGGGTAGTCACACGAGAAGCCATAGCATGGTTTACTAGGAGTACCCTTGAGTCTTCTAATAAGGTCAGGTATCTCTCAGTTTGAGGCTTTGGCATTGCTTACAGAAGGCAATGGCATAATTAAAGAAAGCAATAACCTTAAACCCTGCATGGCACCACGTTCCTAGTGTAATTTAGTCAGAATGGGAAGGCTCACCTACCATTTTCCCTTTGGTGGCTCTCATCTACATTTCTCATTACCCCTAGAACACCGTGTTCTGTGCAGCTGCTTGTCACTGAATCCTCCCCACTCTCCTTCACCTTCCCATCTCGTTTATTGCACTTATGATACAGGTATAAACTTTCTGTTCTGTTTCCTAATAATTTATTCTTTCCCTTCCCCCCCACCCCCCTTCCACCTGCTATTTTTCTTATTTGTATCACTTCTCGCCATGGGAATTGGCTTAACAGCATGGTGATGGTTAAGATCTTTATATCCAGAAAAGACCTGGGAAATCATATTTAATCCATCACTGGACTGAGATAGGTTATTATAATTGAACAATTGGAGAGTTTAGCACTTTTCCTTCAAGTTGTAGGTTGTTCCTATCTCAGCCAACTTTATGGAAGAGTGAAGATTAAGGTGGGATATGACATATTTTCCTATGAATTTTCATTTCACTCTGAAGAATCACACACAACATCTATCTTATGATTCTTTGAAATCCTCTGCTTATACACTGGACTCTGCTGTCACCTGGAATAGCTTAATATCTGAAATGTGTTCTGACATATTTCCCACTGACTTTTATTGCCTGTATTCCGCTCCTTACTGACTTGTTCTCTGGTCTCAGCTGGACCTTCAGTGTCCTCACCCCTCCTTATCTTCCAATGTATTATTTACTTCCCTCCTAATACTTCACAAATGCCACTGCACCGACATCATGGATTATCTTAACTTAAAATTCCACCATATAATGTTAACTGCTAAAGAAGAACTAAGTAGAAGACTATGGATGGTTATTTTTTATATGTTGAAATCCCTAATGTCTAGATTAGAAATTGACACTTAAGAGAAACTCAATGTTTAAATGAATAAATGAAACTCACTCCTTGTTTTCTCTACTTTTATTCCTGGGATGATGGAGAAATAATCATATCACTCTACTTACTGACTAAATATAAATTACAATTTCTATCTTCAACAAAGGCCCTTAATGAACTGTTAATCTATTTTATTATTCCTAGTTGGATAGTGTCTCTGCCCAGGTTCCCTAGAAAATAGTGTTTTGTGGCAACTCTTAGGGGCTACACTTTGTTATGAGTGTAATCTGAGGAATGCAATTATTATTGTTGTTTTAGTAGTTTTCAAAATTTAATTCACTCCTGTAGTTGAAAATATATTATTTTTATATTAGTCTAAACTCCATCCACTGGCTCAGTGTGAGTTTAGATAGAACAGGTTGGAGAAAATTATTACTTATCTTCATGCATTTGTGATTTTCATCATCACACAACTCAGATCGTTTAAAAACACTGGTAAGACTACGTTGTCTCTGCTCCAAATCACCCAGTGGAAGCACATCTTCCACTGGCCAAGTCCAGGTTTTTACAGTGGCTCTCAACCAGCATGGCCAGGTTGCTTGCTAGTTATCTGATCTCATCCTGTTGTACTCCCCTTACCGCGCTCTCATCCAGCCTCACAGGCCTTCTCCCCTGCTCCCCAAACATTCCAGGCTCCCTTCTGCACAGAGGCTTTTCTTTAGCTGTTCCCTGTGCCTGGAACTCTTCCCTTCCAAGTGATGCCTGGCTCACTCCCTCCAATGCTACCATCCATGTTCACCCTGTGAAAATTTACATGCACATTCTCTCTCTCTCTCTCTCTCTCTCTCTCTCTCTCTCTCTCTCTCTCACACACACACACACACACACACTCACACTCACACAAACTCCTCAGGCTCTGTTACTTCTTCTCCAGCGCACATATAACCATTAGACATACTTTCCTGGTATAGATGTGCTTTACTTATTGGTTAAATGGCTGTCCCTTCTTCTGAAATGGAGTCTCCATGAGTTAGAAGAACGTGATTTATTACATATTCTGGGATACTTGAGAAGTCCAAGGTAAATTTTGAGAGATAGGAGACTTCTGTTTTACATCCTTGGTATTGAAGCAAAAATCATTTCAGGACATCAAATTAGACATAGAAATAAAAAAATCTTTGGACAGGATGGGATTTGATAATATAGACTTCACTGTTAATTCATCCATTAACCTATTTATTTAAAATTTATTAAAATATGTGCTAAAGAAGAGGAAGGCTTGAGCTAGGTAATTCAACTTGGGGCTGAGGATAAGGGTGACTAATATGAGTGAAGCAGGGATGGAGAAACTAAAAATACACTGGAGTTGTTACTGAGAAGCCATAAGAAGGTACTGCCTCTTCAAACAGCCCATCCAGAGAGTGGAAGGTACCAGAATTTACCTGCTAGTAACGGTCTTTCATTGGTCAAATTTCACCCCATGGGATCTCATGTCCCTCATATTTTTGTGTGCCACATATATGATATGGATATTGATAAAAGCTTGTGGCATCTTGCACTTTAGCATCAACAAAAACTCTGGTGAAGGAGGAAAGAGGTGCATGACATAGGTGTCACATGGGTGCCATCAGGGGCAGTTCATGAGCGATATAAGGGGCCTGGTACAGCCTCACAGGAGGCCCCTCAGTCTCATTTCAGCAGAAGCAATCTGGCTCCAGGATCAAGAAACCAGCACAAGCTCTTACCCAGGATTCTTTGGCCAGAACACAAGCCAAGTTCATATATCTGGATTGGCACATGAATTAGTCTGTCACTTTTCATTCCTCATGGAAGTTGTTTCAAGTTATTACTATTATCAGTTCAGAGTGAAGTCTGGTTTATATGCTTGTATGAGTGGCATATTCATAATGTTTTGTTATTGAGATTTTTATTATTTTCAAGGGCAGAATATTTTATACTTACATTTTACACTAGAGGCCCGGTGCATGAAATTTGTGTGCTCAGGGGGTCCCTCAGCCCAGCCTGCGTCCTTTCACAGTTCAGGACAGTCAGACATCCTGTGCCCTTTCACAGTTCAGGACAGTCAGAAACGCCGGCAGTCAGACATCCTTAGTGCTGCTGGGAGGTGGGAGAGGCTCCCACCACCGCCGTTGCGCTTGCCAGCCATGAACCCAGCTTCTGGCTGAGTGGCACTCCCCCTGTGGGAGCGCACTGACCACCAGGGGGAAGCTCCTGCATTGAGTGTCTGCCCCCTGGTGGTCAGTGCACGTCATAGTGACCAGTCATTTCACTGTTCAGTCGATTTGCATAGTAGCCTTTTATTATATAGGATTGTACTTCCATGTAAATGTAAGTTATGTCAAAGCAACCCAACGAATAGGTTTGGTCAGTGTTATTATATTAATTTTGATATCAACTCAGAAACTCTGAAAAGTTGAAAGACTTAATAAAAGTCATGAAACTAGAGTGTCTTGGTAAATCAAAAGACCTGACTATTAATTTTAGCACCATTTCTTACTTTTATGTTATCATTGTTTTTTAACCCGAGGGCACCAATATCCAGACCAACCAAGCCCTTTGATTTTTGCAGGGGGCTTATAGTAAATGTCCCACCAACATGTTATGGAAGTCTGTGTGTCTGCACAGATAAGATTAGGAGAGAAAGAAAGTGAAGAAAAATGTGGATTACTTAGCTTATGACTTTTTTGAGTTAGAGGCAAAGGCCAGCCATTTTTTCTCTATTTATTTTGAAAATGTTCACTGGTTAAAATGAAAGGGAATCTGGTTCCCAGTAAAACAAACCAAACCAAACCAAACCAAAGCACATAAAGCAAGTTCTTTCCCTCTCTCATCTTCTCTCTTTTGACTGTGAAAACCATTTTGGTTTTTAAGCTGCAATTGTTCATGGTAGTGAAGATATTGTTTTATAAACACAAATGCTATTGAATACTTTGAAGTTGAAATGTGCAAATTAAGTTTAAAGTCAAAGTTTCTTTCCCCTTCAGGAATGTGATTTATGAAAAACTTCAAAAATAAATAAGCTCTCATAAAATTAGAAAGAACTGTAATCAGAAGAAGCAGGATCTGGTAACCTAGTCTGCAATTGCAAGCACTTCTGGTCTTAATGATGGACAAGCGCAAAGAAATAAATGAATGGAGCAACACAACAGTGTTAGCCTCTTTCTGTCGCCAGGGAATGATGTAGTCTTTATATCTTACAAATATAGAGGTTGCTCCTTCCCGGTGCAAATAGTCATCTCATATCAGAGCTATCTCTGCGTGTCCACAATAGATGGGAGTAGCTGTCATTGCTCAAGTTAGATACTGCAAACATGCATCCTGTTTGTCCTTTGGTATCCTCTCCAAGTCTCTGAATTGACATGGGCATTACAACTTAACCGGTGGTGATCTTCCACAATCAATAATATATATTAGTTGCTTTAAACACTTCTTAATAATAATTTTTCCAGAATACTTTTACTGTCTAGCAAAAAGAAAAAAAGAAAAAAAGAAAAAGTAATACAAAACAACCCAGGCTTCTTGCCAACATCAAATGTGGGTGTAAATTAAACTGTGTAGTTAGAAGCTGATTCAATATTCTTTTTCTTGATCAAGAAGCGATAAATAGCACATCTACAAAAAGCATGTAATTTTTATTATCTGTGAAGACCGCTAGAATGAACACATCATTACCTGCACAAATAAGGAAGTCGAGTGCCACAGTTCATTTCCTGAACTGCTATGAGTGGCGAAGAAAAGCAATTCAACTTTATCTTTTTCCTTATAATTAGTATTGCTGAAGCAACTTTAAAGGCAGGACCAAAAGCAGATAAAAATGTAGACAGGTAACAAGTTGGGAAGAGTTTATTATAAAAGAGGCCTGTAATTATTTAAAGAACATATTGAATGGAAGACCAGGGCTTTGAAAGTGTGGAACATTGAGCCATAGGAGGTTTCAGGACTACTGATGCTGTAGTAATAAGTAAGAGAAGGAATATAAAAAAGAAATTAGGCTGCCTTAGAAAAACTGAGCTGCAGAAAAGGAATATATTAACAATTTGACAAGGAAATGTGCAAAATGCATCTTTACATTGCTGATAAAGTTTGCAAGGCTGACCTCCATAACTGAGCCGAAATCAGGACCATTGGAATATAATCTTTGATCTTGTGCTATTGTTTATATTCATAACGAATCTTGGTTGTGTCAGACGTAAGATTATAACGAAGTCCATGGCATTCTCTAGTTTGCCAGTGGGCTATGCTCCAATATAGTTTGGGTCCTAAAATCTCATTAAAAGGGAGATACAGTGTTTCTCTGGTTTTGTTCTGACTTGGGGTGCCACGAACACAGATGTGCCCCCTTCCTACATATCAAATGGTGCTCATGGCCAGAGGCAGGAGCATCTGCAGTGTGTCCAGGTGAGTGGAGATGGACACTCCTGGAAGTTAGGGACTGAGCATTATGGGCAATTTGGAATTTCTTCCAAAATACTCTCAGGGCTATTTCTCAGCCGTGGGTCAACTCCCTGGTTTTGTCTTAGCCCTAAAGATTCATGGGACTGGCTTTCCTGCTCCTATTTTAAACGCTTCCATCTGTAGCTTCCAGCCATGACCTCTCTACTCCTTGACAAGCTGGAGGAAAGGAGGCCGTGAGTCACCTGTCCTCTTCTGTTCCTGAAGAGCCCTAAGGCTCTTTCGAGGTTTAATCATGAGCAACATGGATTACTTGAATGAGCATTTTTTGAAGACTTGTTATGTTTTAGGCACATGCTTGGACACTAGCAACATAAAGCTAAACAAGGCATGGTTCTCTCCCTTGGAAGGAAGTTAGTGCCAGGCAACAGATAATTAAAGTAATGCGACAACACACACAAGAAAATTAAAATGTTGATGAGGGTGCTACTGGTGGTAATGTAAAATGGTGCATTCATTTATATAGTAGTTCCTCAAAAAATTAAAAATAGGATTGTCACATGATGACACATTTCACTTCTGGATATGTAGCCAAGAGAATTGAAAGCAGGTCCTCGGAAGGTATAACCTCTTGTTCACAGCAGCATTACACAATAGCCAAAAGGTGGAAGCAAACTAATGGGTGAATGTATAAACAAAAGGAATTTTATGCACTCAGTCGAATGTTATTCAGCCTTAAAAAGGAATGACATTCTGACACATGCTGCAACATGGATGGACCTTAAGGTATTATGCTGACTGAATAAGCCAGTCAGAAAAAGACAAATAATGTATTATTCCACTCATAGGAAGTATCTATAGTAATCACATTCAAAGAAACAGAATGTTGAATGATGTTTGCTCAGGGCTATGGAGAGAGGAAGATGGGAGAGTTATTGTTCAATGGGAACAGAGTTTCAGGTTTTCAAGATGAAAAAGTTCTAGAGAGTGATTGCACAACAATGTGAATGTAGTTAACACTACTGAAATTAAAACCGGCCAAGATGGTCATGTTTGTATTGTGTACTTTACTGGAATTAAACATAAAAGTAACACGTGACAAGCTCTATCATAAAAGCATGTTGCGGACCATGAGGTTGTAGAGAGAAGGCCCACAACCGGGGGGGGCGGGGAGCAGGGGCAAGGCAGCATGTGGGAGGAGCTGCCTTTTGCACAGTGGGCAGGTGCTCTCCAGAGAATGGGCACAAAGGCATCTGGGCCCAGGAACAAGCAGGTACAGGCCGACTGTCACAGTGCGCAAGGACAGGCCCTGAGGTGGCTGGGATGGAAACCAAGGGGAGAAAAAAGAATTGAGAGAGGAAGTAGAGACTGTCAAGTCACTTGAAATAAATATTTTCATATAACACAGTTTGTTCGTATAGTACATTCACCCATCAATGAACACTTGAGTTGTGCCCACCTGTTGACTATTGTGTAATGCTGCCAGGAACCCAACACTACAATTGCAGGTGAATTTCAGTCTCCCTGAACATCTCATGAGCTCTGTAACCATGTCCTCATCTTTACTACTAAGGGTTACTGGGATACCTCGGATTGAATGGGATAGTCTGGCAGATCTGCAGAGCAAAGGGTGAAGATCAGAAAATGGAAATCAATGAAAATGCATCACTCAGTCAAAAATTACATTTCAGGCCCAGTAAGGAGACAGGAACTACCCATAAAACACATAAGATTAATAAAAAAATTTGTGATGTGAAGTGTTTGCAAGAAATAGATGCTTTTGTGAATGCGAAGTCTTGTTCTTATGAAAGAAGAAAGTAGACTAAAAATGTCTTTTTGAGATACAAAAATCAATAAGAAATGTGGCAAGAGCGTTCAGCTATACAAAACTGAAGGCTATCACGTGACTTGTTCTTTACACAGTTCTCCAAGCATTTTGGGCCTGATGGCAGCTTTTTCCTTCCACTGCTGTGCCAGGCGCCTGCGTGTAAGTTTGTTCTCATACTTGTCTTCATGAGAAGATCTAGACCAGGTGTGGGCAAACTACGGCCCGCGGGCCGGATCCGGCCCGTTTGAAATGAATAAAACTATTCAAAAAAAGACCGTACCCTTTTATGTAATGATGTTTACTTTGAATTTATATTAGTTCACACAAACACTCCATCCATGCTTTTGTTCCGGCCCTCCGGTCCAGTTTAAGAACCCATTGTGGCCCTCGAGTAAAAAAGTTTGCCCACCCCTGATCTAGACCCTTCTGGTGGCTTCCGTGTGGAGCACACACAATGCCACATTGAAATGGAGTCAAGGTCAGCTTTTTCACGATGGACAAGACCAAGGTTATTTCATTAACACGAGTTTTCAGGGAAATCACAGTAATCTATTTACCTTAACATTTTAATTAAAAATATTCCATTTTAATGATTACAGAAAACACAAGCTATTGTACTTTATAAAAAAACAAACAAAGACATACAAGAATACAACCCTTAAGTCTAAAGAAGCTTCATTCAAAGGTCCTTAGATTTCTCATTGGTCCCTTAGAGGATATCGGTTGAAATTCTCTGATGGGCTTCCTAGTTCTGAAGTTACGTGAGTCCACATTTCTTGTCTGAAATTACTTATTGGTAAAATACTTAGCCTGCCAAGACCTGAGGTTTCTGTTTCTCAGTTGACATGGTGTGAAAACAGGATGTTAATTGATTAGCAGCTTAAGTAAAGTGGAAGTCTAAAGGCGTGTCCTGTATTGCAGTGATCAGTTTCATTCTAACTTATGAGAAGTGTCCCTCACGCCCAGCCCTATGGACACCAGATTTCACTTATTCCGTGTAGTTTGATCTTCTTCACTCTCCTATGACACCCTTCCCAGGAAACTCCACTGTTGAGGACCCCCTGATTCCCATCAGCTCCCAGGCAAGCCAGGAGCGGTGGCATGCCTCCTCCTCCTCCCTGCCTACCCTGGTGCAGAGCTGTGGCATTCCCTACAATCTAATGGGCCCAGAGTTTCAAACAAGCAGAGGGCTTCCTTTTTAGAAAAGAATTGGAGGAGAGAACATCATCTGGGTCTAGACTGAGAAGATGAAATATGGGGAATTAATTCAGTGTTTCAAGGAGAGAGCCGAGCATGCTGAGCAGAATTGAAATTCTTCTGGTGGTGAAAGATCTTAGATCCAGCCACCAATTTGGGTAGCAGTGACTAATCCACGAGTGCTCCCCAGGGCTTCCCAGCTCAGATCTCTTCCCCCACTGGCAAGGGGGGTGGCTAAGCCAGGTGAGGGGGAAGCAAGCACCGGGTTTTTATTTTGCTGGATTGGTACTTTACGAGTACTTGTAGTGATATATTCTATACTATATATAAATATTTATACTCAAGCTCAAACACTGGTTTTTCTGTGGGGAGTGAGGAAGTACAGGGAGTGAGAAACTGTGATATTGTCCTAATAAAGCAGAAAAAAACCAAACTGACTATGACTATATTTAAAAAATTTTGTGGGTGCTTATTATAATAATTAGCATTATTGTTATTACATAACAGCATGAGCCTTAATAGCTAGAAAACCAGAATTTTAAAATCCGTATTCTGTCCTTATTAGCTGTGAGCCTTCAAATAACCTTCCTGAGACTCAGTTTTTTCATTTGTAAAATGGAGTTAATAGCTGCCACTTTAAGGCAGGTTGTAAAATTAAATTGATATGATAAGATATTATATCATTTTAAGTACCACATTGGTAGGCACTTAAAAGTTGCAATTATTATTGTTGTTGTTTTAGTAGGTTTCAAAATTTAATCCGTTCCTGTAGTTGAAAATGTATTATTTTTATATTACTCTAAACTACCTTCCACTGGCTCCCAGTGTGAGCTTAAATAGAACAGGTTGGAGAAAGTTATTATTTATTTTCATGCATTTGTGACTTTAATCATCACACATATCAGAGAGATCATTTAAAAACACTAGTAAGACCACATTGTCTCTGCTGTAAATCACCCAGTGGGAGCACATCTTCCACTGGCCAAGTCCAGGATTTTACAGTGACTCTCAATCAGAATGGGTGGGGTCTGGTAAGAGGACTATCCTTTCTCTTGCTCTCATTCCAGACACACTAAAAAAGACTTTGGGGTTCAAACAGAAACTTCTCAGTAAAATTGAGATCATGAAATAGATGAGACTATCCTGTATAATAAAACCCTAATATGCAAATCGAACAAGCAGTGGAACAATCATCGGAAAGACTGTTTGCTATGATGTACACTGACCACCAGGGGGCAGATGCTCAATGCAGGACCAGTCGGGGGCAGCTCCTGCTTTGAGCGTCTGCATCCTGAGAGGGAGGTGACTGGTGGTGATCCGAGGGTAGGATCGGCCAGTGGGCGGGCCAGGCCGCCAGCCAAGGTGGGTGCCAGTGGGGGCCCGCCAATCACCCCGCCCACCAGTTGCCCCACAGATAGGCCCTGATTGTTGTCCAGGCCTAGGGACCCTACCCTATATATTGGGAACAGTCTCTCAGATTTAAAAAATAAAACCTGGCAAGGCTACTCTAACACTGAAAAAACAGGATGATGCAGCGATGACTTGCATGGACTCTGGCTTGCGTATTTTGTGGTCAGCCCTGATTCTGACAATTATAACTGTGTGACAAAGCCAATTGCTTAACTTCTCTCTGATTCAGTTTTTCCACCCATAAATTGGGGAAAATGGTACTACTGCCTCAGAAGGATCATGTTATGTACTACTTTTTTATAATCAGGGCATAAAAATATAGCTGCCTATACAACAGCAAGATGCCTTTCACTGGTATGAAAAGTATGGTCACTGGTGCATGCAGTGTCCTGGATTGCAAGAGGGATGTCTGACTGCTGGTTTAGGCTGGACCAGGCCTAACCTGGCAGTTGGACATCCCCTAAGGGTGCAGGCCGGGCTGAGGGACACCCTTCCCGCCCCACCCCCCTGTGCATGAATTTCGTGCACAGGGCCTCTAGTTAAGTATAATACAGCATGCCGAAATTGTGATCATAAATAAACCAACAGCTTAGCTTATAAACCCTGTGAACTTAGTTTTGGGAAGTCCCTTTTTGTAACATTTGTCATGTAATTTTATGTTGTTATTTTTCCAATTTCTGGACTTACAAAGCTGAGGACTAAATCATAGACCATCCTCCAGTCACTAAGAAGATGATGTTGCTCAAATTACATGGGTAGGATAAAAATTAAGACATCTCGTATTTCAATGATATCAAGCATCTCTAACTAATTGCCATGTCTCTCCAAAGACTTAAGAGAACAACTGTTGCCAACCCATGGATGTGAAAAGGGGTTCAGAGACATTAAGCAAGCTCTCCAGTACACCCACTAGGTGCAGTATACAGGGCACAGACACAGGGCCTCGGAGTCTACAGGAAAAGACCAACCTTAACATTCCTGGAGAATTCTTCTGGGCCTCCATTTTCCCTGTCTATCTGCTTTCCTTTCAACTCTTGGTGAAATCTTTTCTTCTAATGATCATAGAAGAACCAAATTAAATGGCAATCAGGGAGGAAATCAGTGCAACCAGTGACTTTAATGTTGAGAAAGTTTAACTCTGCAGCTTGACAACAATCCCACTGAGGTCACTGTAACCCTGGAGCACTTAGGGGACTTGCAGTGGCCCCGCAAGCAGCATGCTTGAACCAGGGATTGGGCCTCCAGTTTGCTTAGCTTGTTGGTCACTTAGGATTTTATGAATGGAGACCATTTTCTGCCATCAAAATAATACAGTTTTTAAAGTATGGTAATATATCTAAACATATACAAATGGTATATTTAATTATATTCTAGTTCTTGTTACATGTTATTATAGAAGCAAAATTAATATATATGTTTCATTTTACTACATAATTACCTATCATTTAGGTTATTCAGTGATAGCATTTAAGGACATTGAATTTCCAAGTTTGTTAATAGAGCAGAGAGAGGAATCCTATATAATAAAGAGGTAATATGCAAATTGACCATCACACCCTCACACAAGATGGCTGCCCCCATATGGTCAAAAGATGGCTGCCCCCATGTGGTCACAAGATGGCCACCTAAAGATGGCCAGCAGGGGAGGGCAGTTGTAGTCGATCAGGCCAGCAGGGGAGGGAAGTTGGGGGGGACCAGGCATGCAGGGGAGGGCAGTTAGGGGAGATCAGTCTGGCAGCGAGGGCAGTTAGGAGCAACCGGGCTGGCAGGGGAGGGCAATTGGGGGCGACCGGGTCGGCAGGGGAGGGCAGTTGGGGGCAATTGGGCCAGCAGGGGAGCAGTTAGGCGTCGATCAGGCTGGCAGGGGCGTGGTTAGTGGCAATCAGGCAGGCAGACAGGCAAGTGGTTGGGAGCCAGCAGTCCCAGATTGTGAGAGGGATATCCGATTGCTGGTTTAGGCCCGATCCCTGTGGGACATCCCCTGAGGGGTCTCAGATTGGAGAGGGTGCAGACTGGGCTGAGGAACACCCCCCCTCCCCAGTGCATGAATTTTGTGCACCAGGCCTCTAGTATTTTCATAAATTAGAAAGCTGCTACAGTTATAGTTCTGAATATTTGTTTTGGCAATAGTAGCTCAATCTTTAATATCCTAAATCATGATAAATATATTAGAGCAAGCCTGCACTATCAGAATCAGATATGAAAGCTCTTTGTGGTTTCTGCCAGCAACTAAACTAGAAAGCTTATTACTCACTATAAATGTCATATGTTTAGGCAGGGGGTCACTTGTCATTCTCAGGTAAGTGTTCTTTGACTTTGCCTCCTTGTTAGTGGGGGACACCCAGAACACTGAGGTTGCCAGGACAATTTCTCTCCTCACATTGCTGGTGTGGACTTTCCCTGTCTGGAGATTTAGTTCTGTGCTTCCTATGTGGAGGTAACAGCATGTCTGAGAGTATATTCATTTAGTTCACAAATATTTGTTAAGGATCTAGTATGTGCCAGGACTGATTCTAGTCACTAGGGACCCAGTGGTAAAGATGAGAGACCAAGTTTCTGCTTTCATGGGGCTTTTGTACGTTGGAGACAATGGGCAGGTCAATAGATACATGTGGGGATTTCAGGTAGAAACATGTGCTAAGGACACTTATAGTGCTGTCATGTGGGAGAGACTCGTCAGGAGGGGACCCTTTGAAGGGCTTTTTATGAAGGAGACATAAGAGCTGAGATTGACAAGAGTCAGTTTTGTAAAAAAAAAATAAAATAAAAAACAACAAAACCTGTGTTGAAGCATTCCAGGAAACAGTGATTGCAACTTTACAACTACAGAAACCTGCCAGTTGCCATTGTACTAGGATTGTGTATTAGGTAGTGTTTCAGGAAAAACACACAAAATATTGCTCATTTGTATGCAAGGCTAGATTTCACCACTGTGAGATACTGCCAGGCACATGTATCTGGGGCAGGATTTACAGACTGGTGCAGGAAGAACATTCTGTTTTAGAGAAACGATCCCTCACTTTTATATGGCACTTTAGAGTTTATAAAGATCATTTACATTTGCGATGATATGTTTTGGTAGATTTCGCTTTTAGGCCTAAGATGATTGGATTGCAAATGAAAGAAAATCCAGCTCAAATAAATGGAAATTTATGTAATTATATAAGTATCTTAGAGTTCCTCATTTCAGACAGAGGTGGATTCAGAGGCTAAATAATACCACCAGGATATAGCCTCTCTCTCTCTTTTTCTTGCTTCTGTTTTCTCTTCCCTGCATTTATTCTCAGTTATGCACTCCATGTGGTAGCAAGCATGGTAACCCACTCTCTCACTTGGCAAACCTAGCTTGGAGATGGAAAGAAAACACTTCTCTGAGGGCTGCAGCAAAGGTCCAAGGTGTGACTCATTAGTCCCTGTGGCCGGGGGCATGATGAACTCCTGTTGGTCAGGTGTGAAGGTCAGCCCCCAACCTACAAAGACTCAAAGTGGGAGAAGCTCGACTCGGAAGAGAGAGCGAGGGGTGCTGAGCAGGCAATGTGATAGATGTCCTCCGTCAAATTATAACTACCTTTTTCAGATATGAGGTTAGGAAGCTTGTCAATGTTGCACAGAAGGCTTACGTGTCAGCTGGTGCAAACAGGGTTCTTCCCACCCAAATGTTTCCTATCTTCTACATAAAACAAAGGAGAGATTCCCAAGAGAGTTCAGTAAAAGAGCGGAAACAGCGCATGCTGACTCAGATTTTTAGTGGGCATCCGCTGTACCAAGGGGACTTCATTTGGGCTGAGACAGAAAGCCACGCGGTGCTCTCTGCCTGGCTTGCTGATGGGATGTCAGCAGTAGTTTGACAGCTTTTTTCACGTAGGCATGGCGTCGTTTTCCCTGACACATGGTGGTGAGGTTATGTTTTTGAGCACGGGTGCTGTTGGCTGAGGAGTTGAAAGCCAGGAGAACCTTACGCTACATGGAGGATTGTGATGGTATGAGGTAAAAGGAACCAAATCCTTTTGTTTCTCTTAATGATTGTCCACTCCACCAGATCCATCAGATTTTCTTCCTTTATAAAGATGAATAATTCATACAACAGATTATGAGGGAAATCTCAATGTACATGAAGATGCAGCATCAAATGTTTTGTGAAAGTGGCAAGTATGCATACCACATAGAGATGATTCCATTTGGGATATATATGGCCATGTATAGATTTCAAGGCAACCTGGTAGTAACACAGAGAAAAATGCAAATATAGTGATACATATGCATGGAGAAATGAGACCCAATGTATGTTTTCTCCGTAATTGTAAATTAATTTTCCTAGTTGTTAACTCTATTATGTTTTAAGGACCCTTAGAAAATAAACAAAAAGTACAACTCAAAGTCTTTGTTTTTACCACCCAGATGTTGGATCAGATTTTATCTTCCCTCTGTTTGAGTGTTTCTATTGGGTTGCAAGGACTCAACAGCCTTTCCTAAAGTTTGTTCTCATTTCTCCTAGGAAATACCATTGACACGAAAAAAGGATCAAAGGCCCTGCTCTGAAATACCAAAATTTCTGAGATGGTTAACTCACCTCCGGAAAGCTCTCATTGTAGAGGGAGAGTTTCATAGATTTGAATGTACCTCTTCTAGAAATTTCAGTAGGGGGAATGGATATGTTCTGATGCAGGTAGATGAAAACATATCCTTTTACCAGAAAATAAGATTAAGGGCAAATTTAAGCTTGCAGAAAATCCAGATCACTGCCTAAACCCTGCTGCGTTCTGGAGAAAAAAAAAAAGTACTAACTTGTATATCTAATCTGGAAGATGTGTCCACTCATAAACCTTTTTTTCAAGTCCTACACTTTGTCTGGTAAATGCTCCTCACCTACCTTTGCTAACCTTCAGATCAGGGGACCGAGTCACATGACTGTGTAAAAGCTTGCAGAGAGAGAAGCGGATCTTCTGCTCTGTTTCCCGCCGGTCCAGGAGAGCTGGCGTCCCCGGTGTGAAGCAGCAGTAGTTCTGCTTGGCCATATGGTGCCACCAGGCAAATAGCTTGTGTTCAGAGAGAAATGCCTGCATCGAACATTCCCTGTCTGCGCGTGTGCAGAGCTGTAGTCCTTGTCTGCTTTCTCCCGGCCAGCTTCTCCATCTATCACTGTGGGCCTGTGCTCTTCCGCTCCAGCACCCAGATGCAGACTGCAGAGCTTCCCCATTTCCTCCCCTGACCTGATCTGCTAACCTGAATGCTGAAGGCCAGCTTTTCTGTCCTCACTCACTGTTTCCCATAATTACCACATAGAAGTACAAACCAACGTGAATCGGACAACCCAGAGCCGATTCGTACCATCTCAGTGTTTGTAACCCTCCTGGAGCCCAGGATTCGTACCATCTCAGTGTTTGTAACCCTCCTGGAGCCCAGGGACTCGTGGGAGAAGTCTTCCATGTGCCAGTCCTTCACATGGGGGAACTGGGGAAGGTCTGTCCTGCAAACCATTTCTCAGAATCAGAGCTGCTGCAGATGTTCCCTGGTGCAGCCTGTTGTCAGTAAATCTAATTTATCTACCTATCTATTATCTATATTTCATCTATCATCTATCTATCTATCATCTATCATCTATCTACCTATATCTAACTATCAGTCACCTATCATCTCTCTATCATCTATCCATCTTCTGTCTGTCCTGTCCATCTGCCTATCATCTATGTATGGATATGATTTATCACTGGCATCATGTATGGATTTGGGGGAGTTACGCTTTTAAAACCTTAACCTATAACTCTGAGTTCTTTCTGGTGCTGTTGGAAATGAAAACATTTGATCATTTTTAGGGCAGCATCCAGGACATTATTATGGTTTCTTAGCTTTTTAGGCTGAGATATTTTTTATTTTGTATCTTTCATCATAATTCACCATTAAAAAAATGTTAGTAAATTCTACTTCCAAATTGAAGCTTCCAGACACCTACCGAGTCTAATATGCTTGAGGAGAACTTTTCAGAAAAAAATGATGATGAAATGAATCAAGAGGTTAAAAAAGAAAGCATTAAATTAGTTTTGAAAGGAATGAAACCCACTGAGCTGTTTAGTTGTTGGAATATATTCTTCTTGATGATGATTACATATTAGGATTTAAAAATTAATTTCATTATAGCAATTTATGTTGTCACAGTAAAACATAAAAGGCTCAATAGGTCTGGGAAGCAAATAGCATGCATTTTAAAATTACTCAAGTAAACCAATTACGCAAAAGGAGTACATATATATGTCAATGTATGTTTTAAAGTATCCACAAGTATAATTTGCACTCCAGGTAGTAACCATGCTCCAGGGACTTTGATTTCCTTTATTCTTAGGTTCTCATTCCCAGAAATAACTGTTTCTGAAACTGCTTAGAGTTCCCCAAATAAGAATTCAGATAAAATATTAAAAAGCTAAAGAAAGGAAGATTAAAATGTTTACTCACAGAAAGCAATGAAAGAAACCCACCCATTTTTAGATTTGAGCCCTTCAAATTCTCAGACTGAATTCATGAAGGGAGGCTGGGCATGGTGGTTGCTTTCCACCTCCTGTGTCATGGAATGAGCATTTGGGCTTGAATTCCAGAGTTCTGGTTTGTATTTTCTGCTTATTCTTTGCTGTCTAGTTCAGAGTTGTATCCTAAACCCTGGGGTCATGGTTTCCACTGATGTTCAGAAAGGCCTTCTAGAATCTCATAGGAGCAATGGAATTTGATCCAGCATTTTGTATGCTAATGGCTCTATAGGCATATGGTATTTCTCACCAACCTGGGGGAAAAATGTTCCCTGAGGATAGGGCTTTGCAGGCAGCCTGGGTAGTTAGTAAGTTAATCTGGTTTTCTAATCCCAACACTTACACTGGATTTCCAACCTGAGCAGGTGGATTAAATTCTCAGTGCTGTAATCAGGCAGAACTTAAACATGGGCTAAGCCTAAATAAATCATTTTTGTCCTGTAGTCTTAATTAATACCTGTCAAGAGTCTTGGAAAAGATTTGCTCCTGAACATAAGGAATTATTTGAACATAAATTCGTATTTTAATTTCAAACACATTTTCCCCCGGTGAAAAATATGGAAGCTAAGGCCTGCCTCAAACAATGACGAGCCAAATGATCTACCTCATTGTTATAATTACCATTAATAAAGCAATTCCTTTTCTTTAAGTCTGGGGGAGAGGTTCACTTTAGATATATTATGAATTTAATATTTTTACTAATGAAATCATGTCTTTATTTTCATAATATTAGGTAACATTTATTTAACTCCTCTAGTTCCCAGGAATTATCTTAGTACATATATATTGCCCAAGGGGTCACCCACTTAGTAAGTGGAAGAAAGAGTTGAGATTCAAACCCAGTTGGTGTTTTGACATTCTAAAACATCATAATTTAAGATAGCCTTAGTTATTTAAATACTAGAAATCAGCTATTAGGGATTACTATGTAATAGACATTACCTAAGACATTCTTCTTATATTAAGCACTTAATCCTTGAAGCAAGCCTATAAAGTATCTATTCTTGTTGTCATTTTACAGGTAAGGAAAGAGTAACTTTCTCGAGGTTGCACAGGTGGTAAGTAGGTGATCCAGGATTTCAACCCAGGCAGTTTAGCTGCAGAATCTCTGTTCTTAACTGATATTATACCGGCTTATTGTTAGGAGTACTATGAAAGTAGTACTGATACCTTAATTATTAAAATGGTAGCATAATGTATCCATCAACTACATGTGCCAGGCTCCAAATTCAGTTTTTAGCAAACTTTATCCCACTTAATTAATTTTAAAACCACCAAAGTAGGTATTTGAAGCCCATTTTGGAGACAAGGAAGAAGAAATTAGGGAGATGAAATCTTCCCAATGTCTCAAAGCTAATTCATGAAAAACTGGAATTCATTCTGTTCTCTCTGATTCTCAGGCCTCTGTCCTTGCCCACATCCCACAGTGCCTCTCGAGTTTCAGTCCGCACATGCTCTGTTCCAGTAACCTATTGTGGGCTCTGGATAGAGAATAATGTATTGGGGATGTTAATACTCAAAAAACATAGTAATCCATTGATCTACAAAGGGGCAAAACTAAACTAACAGTTTTAAGAAGGGAAGCTATAAAGCACTAAAATTTGACTCCATTGAATGACATCAAGAAAAACAAAAATCAACCGGGCAACTAAATTATCAAAAAATAAGCCAGAAACTAAATACTTAAAAATTATAATTGACACCACCAATTTTATTATCATGAAGCTATTTTCAAATTAAGCACATTTACTTATGCTTTTTTATTTCATAAATATTTTGATACACATTCAAAATTTGTCATTGATAAATGGCTTCTCTAATTAATTTTCACTTTAAATGACATTAACCAGACTCATACCTTGCTGGTTAAAACCTTACTTGTAACAGAATTTTTTCTGCTTTGTGATATAATAGTCTTTTTTTTTTTTTTTACTTAATAACATCCATAGGACATTAGTTATTTTTTTTAACACATGTTATTAGTTGCTCACATGTGTATGTGTGACTGTGCATACATATGAGAAAGGTGGTACTGCTACTTATCTCAAGGGATAACATGAGATTTACCAGTGGCTTAAATGAGTGTCACCGCTTCATCAATCATCTTTTATTTTTCCAGCTGCCTCATCACGAAAGCCGCTGAATCAAATATTTTCAAATGCTGTTGTTTTGAACTTGGAGGTCTTTTAAAAATAACTAAAGCAGTTGGTGATATATAATGACTAGAAGTCATATAATTCATGAGAACTTGAGGAAAATGAGATACAATTTGGGCATTTTTTTTTAAATGGCAGTCTTTAAATAAAGACTCAAAAAAGAATGCATATGGGACCGTCATAACTTCCTCTATATTATTTATTAATTTCAATAGACTCTGTATCAAAGGCCATGTTGCTTTTATCAGCACTTGCTGACCATTAGATTTCTGAGCTCAGATGCATAAATCCTGTCTTTTGAGGTTTTGTACATGTTCTTAGGAATAAAATGTAATTGGCTTATGTAAATTCCTAAATACAGTCTCTTTCAATATGTGGCCTTAGTTTATATTAACTATTGACTTTATTTGAAAACTTTTAATAAGTGTGTATAATTTACTTTAAGAGAAATAGGTTTGCTATTTAAGTATTTACTTCTTATGTCTATGAATAAATCATTAACTTTTACTATCACTACTACCTTTGCTGCTGTCATTATCTCTCTCCCGGTGGTATCTTGCAGAAAACAATAGCACCATATTTTGCAATGAGAGGTTGTCTTAAAGCAACATTTTTCTAAAGGAACTTTCCCTTCTGAAGTCCATCTCTTATGATTATTACTATTTAAAAACTGATGATCAAATGTAACTTGTTGGCAGAATGATTGTCATAGTAAAGTAACTGTTAAAACAAAACTTTATTCCAAATTGAAAAAGACAGTAATCTTGGTTTGGGTGATATTTACATTGTCCTTAGATTTTTTCATGTTTATGCAGGGAAATTTCAAGGCAAGAAGGAAAACATTTCTCTCTGAGAAAAGATCGTATGAGGTGACACAGTATCGTAAGAAAATGATATGAGAAAGATGTCTGTGAAAACGTGTGATCTGATAACTGACACATACCATAACATGCTTTAGTATATTTTACAGGAATCAAAACCTTAGTTCTGTGACCCAGTAAGAGTTAAGGTTTCAGCTTGTTAGTATCTTGAGTTTTGATGACTAATCTCCACTATCCAGCTTTTCAGTAATCTGACAACACTAAAAGCACAATTTAATTCTAAATCTTACCAAAAAATCATATGCTGCCATAATGTATGCTTTTAATTCTTCACATACTGCCTTTCAGACTCACTATACTTTATATTTCAACGACACAACATTGATTAACCAGTTTGTGGATTTTCCAGGCTTTGCATCGGACTTGGTATCCTTACATTTTGCCTTTTTTCTGCCCTTGCCGGTGTTGCTCAGTTGGTTGAGCATAGGCCCATGTACTGAAGGGTCACTGGTTTGATTCCTGGTCAGGGCACATACCCAGGTTACATACTCAGGGATGGGAGTTTCACTCTCACATGGATCTTTCTCTCTCTCTAATGAATAAAACTATTAAAAATCATTAAAAATCAGTCTCTTTCATGTTGTAGATCCTACATTAAAAAGCACTGAGGAATAGAGGGGCAGCAGAAACTAAAATAAGTTACTTTTATAATAATTTTCAATAGTTCAAGATTATGTGTGAAATGTTTAATTAGGTAGGAGTAAAAATATAGTGTGTCCTTGTTATCCATTGCAAACCACCCCACAACTTTGTGGCCCAAAACTATAATGATCAATTCTACTGTTTATTAATTTACAGTCTGAGTAGGGCTTGATAGAGGTAATTTGTCTTTGTTCCGAGTGTCATCTCTTGTGATAGCTTGCCTGGGAACTGGAGGATCCTCTCCCAAGATGGCTCAACTTACTAGTACATGGCTGGCAAGCTGGGCTTTCTCTAACTGCATGGTGGCTGGGTTCTGAGACTGATTTTTTCTAGAAGCAGGAAATGGAAGCTGTGCATTCCTTATGTCCTGGATCATCATTTGTACACTATTCTATTAACCAAGCGATCGTATAGCTTAGATTCCAGGGAATGAAGTGGAATGCATACCTTGAAGGGAGAAAATTATCAAACAGAAAAATGCAGTTTGGGCAAAGTAAGAAGATATAGTAGTTTTGCATAGTCTAATTATGGAACTCATTACTCAGGATAAGATATCCTAGTACATTCATATGGGAAGGGTACAGTAATAGATATCATGCCTATAAAGAACGTTGGATGTGATTGAGGGTATATCTCCGAGTGTTCTTGGGGACATTGAAGTATTCCTTCCCCCACTGAATACTGGGGATGGAGTCCTTATTATATCTCAAGGGAAAGAATTTCCTGAGACTCACTTGGGAAAATGAGTGACTTTTATTTGTGTGTAGGTACTTCCCTGTTTTCAAAGTCCCATTTCCCTTAGTCCTGTTATAGAAGAAGTGCAGAGCTAGAAGCAAAGCCCGTAGTCCAGAGTTTTTGTCCCATTTTTCAGCCAGGTCCAGTTCCGTCTCAGGCTGGTTGCAGTCCATTGGTCCACTGTGTGTGGGGTCTGAATGGGCCGTGTGGGCAAATGCAGGGCAGCCAAGAGAGCGTGTGCCCCTATAACAAGTATCCCAAGAGAGCCAAGAGGAGCCAAGAGCACAAGAGCACACGAGAGGGAGTTTCTTTGTTCAGGGGATTAAATATCCCAAATCTTCCCATGCTTGCAGTGGCCACACCCATTCTGGCCAGTGATCTGTACCCAGGTGTGACTGACAGCAAGCACCCTCACTAGTCTCTCCAACTTGACTGGGCATGCATCTATCTCCCCTCTGTTGGACCCTGGGGGAGTGTAAAGTTGTTGCTTCCTGATGAAGTTGCCCAAATGACATGCCTATAATATTTAGCCTTCCCTTTGCCTCTTTCCTGTTATTAATTAATAACTAGGTTAATTACAGCAGCATCACAAGCTTTTGAGAAAGATGTAATGCAGGAAACAATTCTATCTATGTATTACATTAGATCCCGTAGTGACATTTGTTAGTATATAAACTGGAATGACCATGGACCTGAAGGCATTTATACTAACTTAGACTAAGCGCATTCTTAAGTTTGGGGGACATTTTATTGTGCACAAACCATTGTGTGTTATTTATTGTCATCTTGGTTTTCACTTATGTGACTTTTCTCTAAGCACTCAAGCTTTGAAATTAATAATCAGGTCCTCAATTGTCAAATTTGTTTTGTATAATGAATTGCTTATACTATACATTATAATGTGGATATACAATTTAGTTCCTAAATTAGAACATTCTGGGAAATCTTTAAAAAGGCACTATATTTTAAAGTTTTCTGGCCTTCTGAAATCTTTTATGAGCTTCATTTCAGCAAAAAGGACCACTTAAACCTTGGACCCATCACGGATGTATTCTTTGAAAATGTTCCCAAAGTCTATATCAATATATTATGTGTACATTTGAAATGAGGTTACACACTTCATAACCCTATGTTCTGTATTAAACTTCATCTGGAGAAGTCTGTATCAGTTTTCTAGGGTGTAAAGTGATGGAAAAAATGAATCTTGTTTGAATTGATGTTAGCTTGCTTATGAAATGGCCTCTTGAGGGATGCAGGAGAGTGGCTGGAAATTTGTGTTTGCAAAGTAGGCTGGAATCTGTTTAAAATTACCTCCAGATAAGAGGAATGAGCTGGGTAATGAAATGATTTCAATAGTATGAAACATTTGTTTTTAATGTAGAAGTCGTTGGACATGAGAATTGTCTGCCTCTGGTTTTGTTTTTTTTTTCTTCTCTGATGAGGGATTTCCTGCTCTTAAAATATCCTTTCTAAATTTCAATTGAATTGCTTGCCAGTGCAATCCAGAAATCTTGTTAGTTTAAGGCGAGAAAATCGGCATTAACTGTCCTAGTGCTAACATTTCCACTATTGGTCTAGGATTAAAAAGCCAAAAGGGGTTCAATCTTGGAAATAAACTTAAAAATGACTGGCACCCGTGTCCAGAGGAAGAGCTCCTTTAGTAAATGCTAGGAACAACTTTCCAGCTAGAGTTTGGGCACATGATTTGATTATCATCGTAAGCACCCTAGTTTTCTTTTTCATTCTAATTTTAAAATATGTGATATTGTCATTTCATACCAAACACAGGTAATACTGTTAGCTCACTGTAAATGTATTTTTCTTTCCAGCATGTACATTAAGGAAACCACCATACACTGAAAAAACTTAGGGGCTGGTAAAATAGGTGAAGAGATTAACGACAACAGCAACAACAATGGTAGACACAGATAACAGTATAGTGATTACCAGAGGGAAAGAGGGTGGGGGCAGGTAGGAGGGAGTAAAGGAGGGACAAATGATGATGTAAGGAGACTTGACTTTGGGTGGAACACACAATACAATATACAGATGATGTATTATAGAACTGTACACCTGAAACCTATATAATTTTATTTAACCAACATCACCCCAATAAATTCAATAAAAATTCAAAAACCCAATAGATTGATTTTTAAGAGCCATAACTTTCTGGGTCTTTCCTCTATGCTATTTCCTGATGCTTCTCTGTAACGTGGCCTCTATTGTGTTCAGAATCTGGTAAATTAGATAGAAAAAAAATCGTATGTCTCTGTCATCGTAGGAATATTTAAAAGATATATTCTAAGTGTAACTGGCAGCTTCATTTGCAATCACTTTTCCTTTTTCTTTCCTCTGAATAATAAATTTAGAAGTTGAATAATAAAGAACACTGTTTCTTCTTGAATACTATTTGCATATAATATTTCCTAATGTTCATGGTGACTTTGTGTTGAAAAAAACGTCACTAAAGGAAAAACAGTTAAACTTCCAACACTAGAGTTTGTAAATCTTCCTGTTTGTGACTTGGGTTCCTTCCCAGAAGAATTGGAATGGCATGATCTGATGTTGCAGACGCTGTGCTCAGGTGGGCTTGCCCAGGAACAAAGCTTTATTCTGCTTTCTTAAGTTGGAGTGCTATTATCCTAGATGCAATTCAAGCGCACCCTGAGGGATCTTGCCAGAAATGACAACTCTCAGCCAAAAGCTTACCATTAACATGACCTTTCCACACCAATATGGGTGGTTTTGGTCCTATTTTATTTTTAGAGAGACGGTGGGGAGAGAGAGAGAGATTAATATGAAGAAGCAGGAGAAGGACGAAGAGGGAGATGGGAAAAAAGAAAGTGGAAAGGAAAAGAAGAAGAAGAAGACAGGAGAGAAGAGAAAAAAGAGAAGTGGAAAGAAAGGGAAAGGAAGAAAAGAATATGTCTGAGTTGAAAAGAATATAAGAACAACCAGCATTTTGACATTTTTTAAAAAAGGACCACCAGAAGTAAAAGAAATGAAGGCCAAACAAAGGGGACAAATAGAGCAGTTAGTCTTTAAATATTAAATTCTTCAAATTGGAGCTTAGAAACCTTTCCTTTGTCAGTGTGGATTTCTGGGACAAGGGCAGATTTTCAGGCTGATTCTTGCAAACCTCCCTGGCACTCTGAGCACTCAAAGCAAATACAGTTAGTTAGGGCGTTGCTTTCATCATTTCGCTTGTATTGCTCCTTGGTGTTTCTTTAGGTTTCAGAACTCTAATTTTCAGAACTCTAATAAAAATAAATATTTTCATTGCTTTCAGAGAGGAAGAGAGAGGGAGAGAGTGATAGAAACATCAATGCTGAGAGAGAATCACTGATGGGGTGCCTCCTGCACACCCCTTACTGGGGATTGAGCCCACAACCTGGGCATGTGCCCTGATCAGGAATCAAACTTTGACCTCCTGGTTCATAGTCAAAGCTCAACCACTGAGCCACACCAGCCGGGCTACTTTTGTAATCTGTGGCAGAAAATTTCCCATATTATAATTTTGTAAATACACTTGATTTAGTAATTTGACTTGTGGAATGAATTCCATAATACTACTATTAGTGATGTTTTTGTCTTAAACCCTATTTTTTTTTTTTACTGTGGAATTAAAAGCTTCATCTTTACTAAATATAACTGACATACAGTATTTAGCTAGCAGGTAGGAAAAATATAGGGGCAGGGAGAGAAAAAGATTCCAAGTTCTTTAATCCCTGACCTCCCAGCATCTTAACAGCTACATACTGAACCCTATGTAAAACGAGCATGTGAATATTTTTACCATTGACTGCTAAGAATATTTTACAGGTTTCAGAAATGTTTCCTGTGACTATAAATATGAATGATAGTATCTGTGACTCATTGTCGAAGAGCATTCGTCAATATTCGAAGCAACCTGTTGGATAATTAAAAAAAAATTAAATGGGGTGCTATTCTTAGTTACTACAGAAGGGTTTTGACCAAGAATTATTTTCTTATTAATCAATACATTAATTGATTTTCATAGATATTTGTCTCGTATCTACTCTATTGTAGGCACTATACTAATTTTTATATCTTGGTTAAGCCAAAATAGAAAAACATGGTTATTTCATCAATATTTTAGTAGCTGGTAAACTCTTTCCATCCCCATTCGTACTACTTACTACTTATATTTGGAATAGTTCACAGTTAAGAATATATAACAACATATTCATTTAACTCTCACAAAAAAATCTAAATTGAGGGCTATCAGATCAGATAAGGCACCCAGGATGCTATTGACATGGGATAGATTTCAGAAACTTTTACTGAGAGGGCTACTGAGGCTCAAAGATACTGAGCGACTTCTCTCAGATGATATGTTGCTTAACTTTGATTAACAACCTATGATCTGATGTTAATGACATCACCAGCCTTGGAGATAATCAGTTTTTTGTTTTTGACATTTCTAACTTGTAGCAATACTTTCTTTATTCTTAGACACTCTCCTACTTTCACATTTTCTCACACACTGGAGGGGTTTGATGTGTTTTGTGAGTGAACGCACTCCACGCAGATGTTTTGACCAATGGCTGGTCTCCTGGAGTCTGTTGTCTGTCACTGTCACTTAAGGAATCCCTGTGCAGACTCAGGTTCCTGGAACAGAGAGCCCTGGGACCCCTGGGGTCAAGCAGGACTTTACAGATCACTGTCAGATCCTGAATAGTTGATCCAAGAAATAAAAGTTGGAAAAGAGAGAGAGAATAAAGGAAGGAAGGAAGGAAGGAAGGAAGGAAGGAAGGAAGGAAGGAAGGAAGGGAGGGAGGGAGGGAGGGAGGGAGGGAGGGAGGAAGGAAAGAAGACGAAGAAAGAAAGAAAAGAAGAAAGGAAGAAAGAAGAGGCATTGAGAGAAGAAGGCATTCAGCATTTAGAGGTTGGTCTTAAATAGAACGTGTGATTTGGTACTAGTTTTTGAACCTAGAGTTTACTTAGGGAGCAAAAGTTACCTCTAACCACAGTTAGAGGCATGGATTGGGTCATGGAACTTAAGTCATTCAATTCTCATTTTCTAGCATATTTTTACCATGTTAACCTCCTTTGAACACCGAGGAGAAATCAGTGTAGGTGTGATGGTGAGGTAAATGGAATTTTGTTTCCTTAATGAACACCTACCTCTTTTCAAAGTGGCTATTTCCTAGAATGTAATCAACCACACTTTTATGCAACTGGATTTAAATAGGACTCATAAAATAGAAATATACCTCTTATAAAGTTTATAGGAATTGAATTATTTTGTTGCAAGGAACTATTTTGCAGCATATTTCTTGAAAGAAATTGGTAGATGGTGGTAGTTGATGTAGCTACAATATATAACTCTTTAGATAACTAGCAATCTCTCTCTATAAAAAGCTAATATGTGAAGTGTTCCCCTCAGGAGTTCGACCGGGAGACGGAGTTCGATCGCTCGCTATGACGTCAGTTGACCAGCAGGGGATGGTGCAGAACAAAGGGATGCCCCAGCCAGCAGCTGAAAGGCCCTGATCGGCCCTGATAGCCGGCCAGGCCTAGAGAGCCTACCTGTGCACTAATTTCATGCACTGGGCCTCTAGTACTTTTATATTAAGCTTGCAAACATAATATTAACAAAATACCATTCTTTACATTTTTACATTATTTGCAGCTTATAAATAGATCCTTAGAGTATTTTAAAGTAATTCTCAAAATCTCTGTAATGTGTATGATATTTTGGTAGTGAGGAATTTGAGATCTTGGAGATTAAGGAACATCCCTAACGCCACACAGCTTGTAAGGACAGAGCCTAGACATGGATCTGGCTGGTCAGCCTTTCCGGCCTGCGTGTGTCCTACTCTCCTGTGCATTCTTGAATTAATGCTGACCAGTGGGAGGGTTGTCTCGAGAAAGGGGTCGTCAGGCAAGGTGTAATTTAGTGAATAAAACTTGCCAAAAGGTTTCTCTGGAGTGTTATCAATCAGCCTTGGTTTAATATACTAATAAGAAATTAGCCAAGCCTTTTAATTAAATCCTAAAAAATAAGGAAATGAAAAGTAAAGCACAGAACTCAAAGATGCGACTAATATCTAACACACCATTTGCAATATATATGTCTGAATGGCAATTTGAGAGCTTCCCCAGTTTAGAAAATGATTTAACACATGGCTCCTTTAGATAGAATGAAGAATTTGAAATGTGTTTTGATTTTTACAAAACTATTCAGGCACAGACTAATTGGACCATACAATATATATCTGTAAACACAGGTAAAACCAGGTTAATTACGTAGAAACCATGATCTGACATTCTCAAGAGAACATAATATAAATACAGATGCGTTCTTTTTATTTCTGTACTCACAGTTAGGAATTCTGATGCTTAGGTCTTATTTCACTCTAGTTACCAGAGACATGTATTTGTACTGCAAGCCCTCTGCTTGGTCTGAGAATGAACTAGGCAGACTGCCTAATTCTAAATAAATCATGGATGAGTCCTGCACAGTGGTGTGTGTGTGTGTGTGTGTGTGTGTGTGTGTGTGTGTGTGTGTGTGTAAGCAACTACCAAATATACTTAGTCTGGCTTGCAAACAAGGAATGATGCAAAGTCACTCTGATAATAAAACATATTACCATGGATCTCAATATTTAGTCCAATCAGAAAAGATTTTAAAACTGGCAAAGAGTAAAAAGGCAAATCCCAATTTGCTGTAGTGACATTTAGTGTATATAAGGCGGGTGGTGATGGTACAATCTGGAGCATTTTTGGATGGAGAGAGATGCAGGAGGTTTGCTCCCGTCTCTCATCCCATGGAGATCCACATTTCAAAAGGGCAACCTTTTATGCAACTTTTCTCCAACAAGATAGAGTGCAAGGATTGTTTCACTTATGTAGTGATAAAGTATCTTTTTCCTTTCTCTTTTCAAATTCAGTGGAGAGTGGGGAAAAAAATCCAAACTTGTTCATTTGCTCATGTCACCCACCAAGGAAAAGCTATTTTCATGAGTAAAGCACAATTTAAATATGATGGAGGCTTTCACTTTCAGCTATGATAGAGTAGCAAATAACGTACCAATGGTCCTTCTGAGAACAACTATAAAAGCTGAATAAATTACAAAAATCCATCTCTTTGAGGGCACCAAAGTGCCTCTGAGACAGCCAGGCTTCGGAACAGGATCCAGACAAAAGAGGGCTCTTTGAGCACGAATCCAACATTCTGTGGGCTTCCCTTCATAGGCCATTTGCTGAGCAGAGTGGGAAAGGGGTGGGGAGGTAGGGAGCGAGACATTTCCTGAACAGCATGGCTGCTGAGAGGTAGAGAAGTTGGACACTTGCTTTTTCTATTGAGGCATTTGCTGAATTCTTAACCTGTGTAGGGCAGGAAAAGAACAAGCCAATAATAAAGCAGCTTAAGGTGGCACAGAGTGCTTGTATTATCAAGGCGTTGAGGAAACTAAAATCTGAATTCAGGAACTTCCAAGGAAGAACAGCTTGGTTGACGACAAGTGGATAGTCATGTCTTCTCTTTCTTACCCCTTCTCATAGATGCCTTTTCTATATAGTTTCTTCTCTAGGAACCTGTCCTCCATCCCATTCATTCTTTTTTCTTAAATATACTTTTTATTGTTGATAGTATTACAGATATCTTCCCTCTCCCCCCTTTACTACCCTATTGCCTATGTCCATGGGCTATGCCTCTAATCATATAAGTTCTTTGGTTTATCTCCCCATTCATCCTTTCTAGTCAGTTGTATTTCCCACCTCTGGTTCCTTCTGAGGGTGGTGAGCACCAGGGATCAACTAGCACTTGTGCCTATGGGGGTTGGGTTGGAGCTGCATGAGGACAAACTCAGCCTCTCCAACAAATACATACTTTTTATTATGTCAGTGTAGATTGTGTGGGCTGTATGAATAAATCATCTGGCTCTGTAGTCCCTGCTTCCAGTTTATGACGCTCATTAAGATTGAAAAAGTTATCTTTTTATAGGGATTAATCTGGTTTAAATGTGTGGTCAGTAACGGAAACCACATGACAAATAGCAAAATGCTTGGAGATAAAGTCCTTTGTATTTGAAACGACCCAGGAATTATAATTAAACAAACAAGTAGAAAATAATGCCACCCCAGGAGAAAAAGAATAATTTTTCAAGGTCAGTCAGAACTTGCTTGAATTTATTCAGTAGGATTAATAGAAATACTAACTAATGGGATATTCCCTCTACTGAATTAACTTATTTGTTCTCTATGTAGAGAACCGTAACTTATGGTCAGAAAGTGTAATCATAATGTCAAACAATAAACGTGGACGGGCATGGGCTGTACATCTTGAGTTTGTACACAGAGATCTGATGTGCCACTGACTCCCTAGCGCTTGGAGGTCTCCTTCGGTGCTCTCATAGGATGCTTCTCAGAGGCAAGTCGGAGTGGAAGCAGATAGGATGTGTGGTCCACTCTGGTAGCAAACATGAGGAGTAATGTTGGCCTTCTCTGTTCCTTGGGGTCATGTTGAATACAGTCAAGAAGTGTCCTGCCCACGTGGATAAGGGGCCTGTAGAGGCGTTGGAGAAGATTGTGTTTGAGAACCTTAAGGAACTCATGGCATATCCCAAGGGCCATTCTTTTTGGTGTGGAGGGACTGGTGCACTTTAAGGATGAAGCACTATATCACTGTCTTTGCATGAATCAGATAATGGCATGTGTTTGTGTGACTACTCTCACAGTGCATGCATATTCTATAATTCAAAGTAACTATGTGTTAATTTAAATACTTTATATGAAAAGATTGGACTCTATTGGCATTAGATAGTTGTTTTCACTATCACATTGCTTTCTATAGGATTAATACATGTTATTGCTATTATTTTTATTCACATACTAGCGGCCCAGTGCACAAAATTCATGCATGGGGGGTGTCCCTCAGCCCAGCCTGCACCCTCTCCAATCTAGGACCCCTCGAGGGATGTCAAATGGGCAGTCGGACATCCCTCTCACAATCCAGGACTGCTGACTCCCAACTGCTTGCCTGCCTGCCCGCCTGATTGCCCCTAACCGCTTCTGCCTGCCAGCCTGATTACCCCCTAACCACTCCCCTGCCAGCCTGATCGATGCCTAACTGCTCCCCTGCCATCCTGGTTGCCCCAACTGCCCTCCCCTGCAGGCCTGCCCCCCCCCCCCAAACTGTCCTCCCATCCAGGCCTGGTTGCCCCCAACTGCCCTCCCCTGCTGACCTGATCGCTCACTACTGCCCTCCCCTGCTGGCCATTTTGTGTCCACATGGGGGCGGCCATCTTGTGTGTTGGAGTGATGGTCAATTTGCTTATTACCTCTGTATTATATAGGATTAGCTTAGTAAGAATACTTTAAAAATATATATATTCTTTTATTTTTTAGAGAGAGAGGAAGGGAGAGGGAGAGAGAGAAACATTGATGTGAAAGCAAAACATCAATCGGCTGCCTCTTGCATGCTCCACACCAGGGATCAAGCCCACAACCTGGTCATGGGCCCTAACTAGAATCGAAATGGAAACCTTTTGGTGCACAGGATGTTCCCCAACCATCTGAGCCACACCGGCCAGGGCAAGAATACATTTTACATAATATTTTATTGGCTGCCTTTAACATCATGACATGTATTATAACTACTTAGATTCTAATGTTAATTATTGCTTTTACCACTCCATTGATAGTGATAGAAACTTAAAAGTTATTTCCATTTAAATATTTTGCTCTTAATTTTCTGCTTTAAAACTCACAAGACATATGATTATTGTTTTTTTGCAGTCAATGTTAATTTGTATCCATCTATATATTTACTCTTTTCATTCTTTTTTCTCCCTTCTGGAATTTTAGTGTTTTCCTTTGGGCTCATTTTTAAAAAAAATTCTTTATTGCTTAAAGTATCACATATGTCTCCTTCCCCTCCCCCCCCCCCATTGACCTCCCCTTGGCCACTCCCACGCCCCCAGCACATGCCTGCATCCCCCTAATGCAGTGATGGCGAACCTATGACATGTGTGTCAGAGGTAACACGCGAACTCATTTTTTTGGTTGATTTTTCTTTGTTAAATGGCATTTAAATATATAAAATAAATATCAAAACTATAAGTCTTTGTTTTACTATGGTTGCAAATATAAAAAAATTTCTATATGTGACATGGCACCAGAGTTAAGTTAGGGTTTTTCAAAATGCTGACACGCTGAGCTCAAAAGGTTCACCATCACTGCCCTAGTGCCATTGTACAGTGCTTATGTTCATGCATACAAGTCCTTTGGTCCATCTCTTACCTTGTCCCTCCCCTCCTCCCTGGGCTCACTTTTCTTTAGCTTGAACTGTTCACTTAGATGATTATTATTATTAGCCACAGATGACTTTCTTCAAATATATGTACACTAGAGGCCTGGTGCACGAATTCGTGCATGGGTGGGGTCCCTTGACCTGGCTGGCAGGGCTATCTCACCCAGTCCCAGATCTGGTCCAATGGGGGCTGGCCAGTCGGGGAGGGACTGTGGGAGGGTTCCAGGGCATGTCTGACCCTCTCACCCAGTCCCTCATTGGCTGGACCCCAGCAGCAAGCTAACCTACCAGTCAGAGCATCTGCCCCCTGGTGGTCAGTGCATGTCATAGCGACTGGTCGATGATCGATCAGACACTTAGCATATTATACTTTTATTATATACTAGAGGCCTGGTACACAAAATTTGTGCATGGGAGGGGTATCCCTCAGCCCAGCCTGCACCCTTTCCAATCCGGGACCCCTTGAAGGATGTCTGACTGCCAATTTAGGCCTGATCCCACAGGGATGTCAGACATCCGGCACTCAGACATCCTTTGTGGGATTGGGCCTAAACCGGCAGTTGGACATCCCTCTTGCAATCATGACCACTCACCTGCCTGCCTGCCTGATCACCTCTAACCCCTCTGCCTGCCTGCCTGATGCCCCTAACCGGTCTCCCCAGCCAGCCGGATCACCCCTAACCACCTCTGCCTTGGCCCCGCCACTGTGGCTTTGTCCAGAAGGACGTCTGGCCTATCGGGTCTAATTAGCATATTACTCTTTTATTAGTATAGATATACATATACATATTTGTCTGAGAGCATCTTTATCTCACTTTCTCTTTTAAGGGATATTTATACTGGACACTGAATACTAATTAGGCAGTTATTCTTTTTACAAAGCATTTCAAAGATTCTATTTTCTTTGGACTCCCATTAACTTCTATTGTGAAGGCAGCTCCAGTATTAAGTTTCTCTCCATTGAGAGTAATACATCTTTTCTCTTTTGCTGTTTAAAATCCTCTCTCCTCCCTCTCTTTTTAGCCATTTTCATGTGATCTGTCTAGGTGTTTCTTTTGAATTTATCCTGCTTGTTCTTGAATTTGTGAGTTATCTTTTTTTCAGTTTGAAAAATTCTTGTCTCCTTAAATATTAACCTTTTTTCCTCATTCTTTTTCTCCTCCTTGGGAAATTTTTGATAGTTTTTTATCTGTCTCTTACTCTTGGTTTCATATTTTTCATTTCTTTTTTTTTAATGTGTGTTTTTGTTTAGTTTCTAATGAACCGTGTTCCAGCTTTCTAATTCAGTCTTCTACATCAAATGTACAAACGCATTTATTAAGGTTTTCAAGTTAGAGTATCTTTTAATTCTAGAATTCATATTGTATTCTTATTCCCCACAGTCAGAAGCAATTCTTCATCTTTTCATTTATTTCTGTCATTTCCTCCCCTCTATTTTCTGGAGATAGTAATCACAATTATTTTAGATTTCTCACTTTCTGAGCTCAATATCTGATGAACCTGTAGGTCTGTTTCTATTGTCTGTTTTCTTTATTGTATTTTTAGTTAAAAAAAGCCTGTTTCTTGTCTTTCCTAGTATATATTTTTTTAATTTGAATACCACTTGCTGTGCATAAAATAATTGTAGTGGATCCATATGATGTTCTCTTCCTTCAGGGATGATTTCTCTTCCCCCTGCCAGGTGAAGTGGGCTAAGGTAGTGATCAGATTGATTCAGATGCCTTCTAGCCCTAGAATCAGCAGGACTTGATGATGATGGGATAGTGTTGGGGAACAAGAGGATGCAAGGCACCAAAGTTGATGGCCAAGATTCTGGCTCTGACTGCTGGGTAGTGTCTGCAGAGTTGTTGCCTGAGCTGGGAAGCACTGACAAAAAACTTGTTTGAAAGGTGGTATGATCAAAAATTCACTTTTGTATATGTGAATTTAAGGTGTCCTTGTGCTACCCAAGCAGAGGCAATTTTATATGGTGTTTTCTATATGAGACTGCCTTGAGCTGTATTTAGCTTTTCAGAGTCTCTTAATTCTTACAATCTTGATTCCAAGAGAGGGTAAACAGTGCAACAATTAAAAAAGTTACTGTGTTTTACCAAGTATGTTTTCTTCAGTTAGTGCAATCTGGATTCATGCCCTCATTTGCACAATTATGGAGAAATGTTAACTACTACCATCTGCACACTCAACAGGAGGACTGCTAACTGCTGTTTGACTTAAAATGGGGGTCTTATTGTCCACATCTACTTTCTTAGTTTGCAGTTCTTAAATTTGCCTTACCTGATGTTGAAAGCTACGTCTGTGTGTAGCAAGCTTGGTACAGCTGTCCGTGGTGCAGCATGATCACTCTGGGGCATAGGGTTTCGTTGACGTACGAGCTTGCATTACAATCATGTATTACAGCCCTTGCAGCCTCTAGGAAACTTGAGGGCTTTCTCTTTGACAGTTTTTCTCTGCAGGAATAACAATTAAAAACACTCCCCGGGTGTCGGCAAACAACATGTTATTGCATAGCTCTTCACCTCACGCTGACTACTGTGTGTTGATAGACTATTGCTTATTGTTTTAGAAACTTTATTGAAGAAAATAGAGCTCAACTCATTAAAATTATTAATACTGAATATGTTTCAAATATTAAAATTCTCAGTGTTCAGCCCAATCTGAAACTGGTCTTTTTGTAGGTAGTATTTGGATTAAGGCTATTTACTTCTTGGAAAATGTACAGTGGAGTTTTAGTTTTCTGAAAAAGCTACTGTTTCTATTTCTTTTTTGGCTTTTTTTTTTTTTTCACAAGAGAAGAAATCCCGCCTCTTCTTATTTTCAAGCTAACTTTTATGTCTGCCTGGAAAACCTAACCTTGTCAGAAATTTTAAAAAGCTTAAGTACTATGTCCATAAAATCAGTTCTTGAAGGCACACTGAGTTGGAAAGTCAAGCCTCCTTTTTCTGTATTATTGTATCCCCAGCCCATAGAAGTGACTAATACATACGAGGCATTCAATTTTGGAATCAATGGGTGAGTGGATACATGAATCCAGTAGCCTCTGATTGCTTGCTAACGAGGGACAACGGTGTACTCAGATAGACCTCCAAGATCTGGGCCACCCAGCTCCACCAGCTCAAGCTCAGGCTATTTTTTTAAAAATCACTTACAATAGACAGGAGATCAGTCTTTCTTCATGTTTAGAGTGGAAAGGTTATGTTGCATAAAGATAGCGACTCAGAAGGTCACAGGCTAATTCACGGTAGCAGTATCCTGATTATTTTTTATTGCACGTATGATCTACTCAAGGGAAAGAAACACCCATGAGCCATTGTCTGTATGGAAATATGTTTTTGAAGCCCACTCTTGTCAGGTCCCAGGCTTTTCTGGGATCAACCAGAATCTCTGGGGTAGGGAATCCTTTTGGGCAGCTAGGGTGAACATTTTTCCGTCAACTTCATTTCATATGTATTAAATTCTCAGTGAACTGTCAGCTGAGAATTATTGCTCAGGATCAAAGGTGTGTGATTTAAAAAAAAAAATGTCTAAAATGTGGCCCAGTGCCCTTGACTGGGTTAATGGTCCAGACTCTCTATTCTTGTCAGGGAATGTGCTCATGGAGATCAGCAGAAACTGTAATAGCAAATCTGACAAGGTATGAAGGCCATGGTCAAAGTGAACACGGAACAGCTTAGAAGAGAAATTACATTACTGCTAAGCAGAGAAACCTGGGCCCTGGGAAAGGCCAGAAACAAATGTATTTTGAAAAACAGGGTATTTTGATTTAAGTTTCTTGCTGTGGTTTGTAAATGATGCCTCCTTGATCACATTATTAAAGGAAATAATGGCTAAGAACAAAGGTTCCAACATGATCATGGTCCTGTTTGAGCCCAAGTGGTGTGGCTCAGTGGTTGAGCATTGACCGATGAACCAGGAGGTCATGGTTCGATTCCTGTCAGGCCACATGCGCGGGTTGTGGGCTCCATCCCCATTATGGGGCATGCAGGAGGCAGCCGATTGATCATTATCTCTCATCATTGATGTTTATAGTTTCCTCTCTGAAAAAAAAAAATTCAGAGAAACTTTAAATCCTTTAAGTGTTCCAGCAAGTTAGTTAACTTAATATTTTTTACAACATGCAACTCTAAATGATGGCTTCTCTTCCATATTAACTACAATTGGATATAGGCAAAGCGAAGTTTTTCTCTTTTGTTCCTTCTCTAGTTAAGCAGGAGGCATGGTAAATCTAATATGTACTAACAATATTACTGATGCCTTATGTACTAAGGACTTAATAATATGCGACAGGCACTATTCTCAGGTCATTACCTTCATGAACTAACTGATCTTCAAAGTAACCCATGAGGTAGGCACTATTATTTTGGCCATTTTACAGATGAGAAAACAGAGGCAGAGAGAGCCAGTCATTTGTCTAAGGACCTAGAGCTGTGCAAGCAGAGTAGCAATTCCAATCTAACTTACCTGATTGTGGAGCCCAAGCCCTCACCGAGCTAGCTATACCTCTGTGGCATCCATCTTATCTTTCAGGTCAGTGGCGGGATGGGGAGTTGGAGGGGTTTAGCTTAAAATAACTATTGTGAGTCCCAGATAAATACAAATACATTTGAAAAGTTTTATCATCAATCCAAAGACATGCTGCTATCTTTGTTGGGAAAAATGGCCCCATAGCCAACATACTATCAGTGAATGGGATAGAGAGCTTTACAGTGCTAGGATTTCTGCTTGTTTCTAGAACATGCACCTGAGAGATGTAAAGTCTACTATTAACTAGGGTCTATAAAAGATTCATTAATTTTGCCATTGTTGACACTTCAGGGCTCAGCCTAAAGGATTGTTTATGGAACTGCAGGGTCTTTTTTACTAGGTCGTTAATGGGCAATATGTGTTTATTTGTACCTGAAGCTAATTATAATTGTCAGCTATCCTGAATCCTTTTCTGAGAGATACAGATTTAGGCTTTAAATAACTAGTTTCTTAATCCTTACCCAATGGAATATTTTTATTGATTTTAGAGAGAGAGGAAGGGGTGGGGATAGAGAGAGAGACAATGAGAGATTTGTTGTTCTACTTATTTATGCATCCATGATTGAGTCTTCCATGTGCCCTGACCTTGGCATATTGGGATGATGCTCTAACCATCTGAGCTACCTGGCCAGGGCTGTATGAATCTTTCTATTAAGCTTTTTCGAAAATTCCACATTTAGGATGTCGGGCATTGTTTACGAGAGTATCTTGAAGTGGTGTGGATGTGGCTATTCAGCAAAAGTTTCAATCTAGAAATTAGAAGAGGCTTCAGTCTTAGTTTTAGATAATGAAAACCTCCCAAAAGTTGACTTCAAGAATTAAGTACCTGGAGTTAAGTACCAGCAATACAGAGCTGCCAGAAAGAAAGGAAAGCTGAATTCAAACACTCAGGGTAGTTCATCACTAATGCGAGTCTGGCAAATAGAACAAAATGTTCTTAGGTTTAATATCCTAGTTCAATGACTATTATTCATTGACTTATTTTCCTAGTCAGTAATTTTTATATTTGTAGGAAATATTTCTTTAATGCCATAAATCGTTGTGATTTGAAACAGGTTGATGTTTTTGTTATTACATAACCACGATGTTTAAAAATGACAGTCTAATTAGCTCATTTAGAAAGCGTCTATAAACATGTCCATAGAGAAAACACGAGAATTTAGAATTTCCTTTGGGGATTGGTTTGAGAATGAACTGGAATTCTGTTCAGCTGATTTTGGTTTTTTGCCTTTTTATTTTTTTAACAAGATGTCATTCACAATCATTCAACTTTCAGGGCACCACATACTCCCACAAAGGTTGATCAGATTCAAAGTGCTGGATTAAGTGATGTTTAAAAAATTTCAATAACCCTGTATTAGTACCCTAAGTCATAGTACATGTCTTCAAGAAACTTACCTAATTAAGGGAGTTTATTGTACACATGAAGGTATTAGCTGCTTGTATGAGCTTGTTAAAAACTCCTTCAACTTTCTCATCCTCAGATTCCTCCTATGAGAAATGGGAGGGTTGAACCACATGACAGCCAAGGTTTGCTTTGGCTCTATGATTCAGAGTTGAGAATAATTTTGGAGCAAATGGAAAATAATTAGAAGGCAAGTTGTACATTTACATGCTAAGGCTATGAAGGGTTGTGTTGATCTGAATCTTGCAGACAAGAAATAAGGGCTCACAGTTAGGTGGCCTTCCAAATTGTGCTTTGACGGTTTCAGCCATTTATCTGTTGATTCTCTGAGCATTTACATACCTTTTCCAACCCAAAGAGGCCAGTGGCTCTCCGTTATCTACAGACTGAGTTTCAGCTTTACAGAATGGTTACCACACATGCATTCTGACTCAGAAACCCAGGACACTAAATTTCTTATGCTTTGTCAGCTCAGGCACCTACTTCCACATTATTTGCCATTTGCCGTTTCCCACTATTCCCTCTTTCTCACTATACCTTGTGCCTCTTGCATATCTCAACATGTATGAAACAATTTGTGCTTTTAGGCACTTGATATTTCCTTGGGAGACCTTCATGAGCTCAGATAAAAGCCATCATTGGCGTGTGTAAGAGTTGAGAGAGAGAATGCTTCTCCTCCTGCCCCTACTTTTCTTAGTTCATAAAGGACTGTCTGCTGTGATCTTGAGTCTGTAGTTCAGTGGTTCTCAATCTTCTGGCCCTTTAAATACAGTTCCTCTTGTGACCCAACCATAAAATTATTTTCGTTGCTACTTCATAACTGTCATGTTGCTACTGCTATGAATTGTAATGTAAATATCTGATATGCAGGATGGTCTTAGGCGATCCCTGTGAAAGGGTCGTTCAATCGCCAAAGGGGTCGCGGCCCACAGGTTGAGAACCGCTGCTGTAGTGGCAGCATGGAGAAGGTGCTCCTTATCACCTTGCTACCATTTCTTCCCAGAGGCATTGCTGGCTCATCGGGCTCGGCAATTCCTCATTGCCCAGGGCTGTGCTTCTCATTTCAGGAGAATTTAACATCCATCCCTGTGAGGGTGTGAACCCAAACCCCCTTCATTTCAGCCCTTACTTTCCCTCAGTGGTCTCCGACCCCCTGGAGAACCACTGAGTCTGTAACGTGTGCCTCTCTTCTTGGGAGATGTACTGATGAACAGGTGAGGTTGCTAATAGCCTGGCATTCATTGACCAAGGTTCTCTAATGGACAGGACTGATGTGAGATAATCTACATTGTATTTTTTAAGAAAATAAAAACGTCATTGTTTGAGAGTAGTTTAAGGTTCACAGCAAATACAAAGAAGGTACAGAGATTTTCCTATACCCCGACACATGCATAGCTTTCCTCATCAACATCCCTTATCAGAGTGGTACATTTTTACAACTGATGAACCTACACTAGCACATCATTATCACCCAAAGTCCATAGTGTACATTAGAGTTCACTCTTAGTGTTGTGCAGTCTATGCATTTGGACAAGTGTATAATCATATATGTACACTACAATAATATCATATCATAGATATCATAGAGTAATTTCACTGCCCTGAAAATTCTGTGTTCTCTCTATTCATTCTTCCCTTACCCCTCAACTGCTGGCAACCTCTGATATTTTTTAACTTTCTTTATAAAAGTTTTGCCATTTCAGAATGTCATATAGTATGTAGCTTTATTTCACTTACTGATATGCATTTAAGTTCCTTCATGTTTTTCCCATGGCTGCATAGCTCATTTCTTTTTGGTGCAGGATAATATTTCATTGTCTGGATGGACCACAGTTTGTTTTTCTACTCACCTACTGAGGGCCTTTTGGTTCCCTCCAAGTTTGGGCAGCTATGAATAAAGCTGCTATAAACAGCGGTATGCAGGTCTTTGTGTGGACATAGATGAACTCTTTTGGGTAAATCCCAAAGACTTGGAGTGTGATTGGTAGAACGCACGGTAAGAGTGCATTTGGTTTTGTAAGAAACCAGCAGGCTGTCTTCCTAAGTGACGGTTCCGCTTTGCATCCTCAGCAGCTATAACTACTCACTTTCCAGGCAGGACTTACTTGCTCTTCTTTCTTGCGCTGTGCTTTGGTGCAGCTGGCCAGCAACTCCTCTGCCTGGACGCCTGCGGATCCTGCGGTCAGGCTTGTGAAGGGCAGAGAGCGCTCTCCCATTCAATGTCTAGTGTATTGGAGAGTCCACAGCCTGGGAGCAAGTGGACACTTGCCTCCCATTATTCATGAGGTGGACACAGAATTACACTTAGCAGCTTGCCTCTATTCTCTTTTCACGAGCTCCAAGTTGACTGGGAGATATCTTAGGTATCAGGGTCTCCATAAGACTTAGAAACTCTATTTACGCTATATGAGCACTTGAAGTTAAGTTCTTACACGGGTCCTTATCTAAGGCTACAGTAAATTTCTTGTGGGCTAGGATTCTACGGCACACTAAAATATATATTTTTGGCCAATATTAAAAAAAGATATAATTTTGATTCATTCACACCAGATGACTACTGTTATGTTGGCTGTTGTCATTTTTAAAAAAATATATTTTATTATTTTTTTACAGAGAGGAAGGGAGAGGGATAGTTAGAAACATTGATGAGAGAGAAACATTGATCAGCTGCCTCCTGCACACCTCCTACTGGGTATGTGCCGGCAACCAAGGTATGTGCCCTTGACCGGAATCGAACCTGGGACCCTTCAGTCCGCCGGCTGATGCTCTATCCACTGAGCCAAACCAGTCAGGGCTGTTGTCATTTTTTAAAATTTGACAATCTAAGGGAGACGAGGTCAGTGCCCCGGACTCAGGAGTCAGGTATTGCATGTTTTAAAAATTCTTGCGGCACAGGGGTTGAGCATCGCTGGCACAGAATACAGCAAAAGCAAAGTTCAGGAAGGGTTTTCCAAGGAAGGCAGTTACAATGCCAGCTATCAGCAGGGATGGTGTGTTTTGTGTTGGCTGCACATCGCAGATTTGCTTTATCTTCCATCCCTTAAGTGCTCAAGCCATAAAATCAGGTTGTGTCCTTGCTTGTTCCTTCAGCTTCCATAGATCAGAACTTATATTCACGTATTTTCTTTGCGTCCTCGACCACTTCAGGGTCCTTCTCCCTTCCTGTGCTTTGTTTTGGTGTCGCTGGGGCACCTTCAGTAGAAAACCCGTAACATTCAGTGTATTATATTTACCACTTTTATTTCTGTGATGTGGTTGATGTAATGTGGGAGTAATGGCATCCTTAAGGTTTTTAATTCAGAGGCTCACAACAAATAAAAGGTGCCAAAATTTCAAGGTCAAACAAGTAATTACCCAGATGCCTTGAGAGAATTATAAGGCAAAGTGTAGAGAAAGGAGGCAGCATTTAATAGCTGGGTAGATTTAATTTCAGAACAAATATGATTTCAGAACAGATTTTTGTTTTACTTCAATAGGCTGAAAAATATCTAAAAAGGATAGGGAGTAAACTTCTTAAGGTTTAGAAACAAGATGAAAATCCGCAAGCAGATGTGAATGTACACTATTCTCAGTAATAGCTAACCCTCAAATGTTTGTAGTATTTGTTTAATGTTTGTTAACTGCAAATCATCATAAAATGGGTTTGAAAGCTATATTTACCTTTAAATTTCCAGTTCAAATCCACTTGGCTTTGGAAAACAAATTAAACATAGATTGTTGCCTCTGCTCTGAGATGTAAAGAAATGTCTTAAATAAGCACCTAACCAGTTAATTAAAGAGGATTATTCTTGGAAGAAAAACTTGAAGAGCTACTTGAAGAATTATATTTTAAAATTTCATATTCTAATTCTACAGTAATTTATATTTTTAAGTTGACACCATGTTTACAGTAAATTTTAGCAAGTTATAATAAGCAATGCATTCATAGTTTCAAGCTATAGGAACTATTCTTTTTCCGTTTCAATAGTTGATTGGTTAATAAATAAATAAATAACACAGCCTCATTGGGAGTAGGAGTTTGGGTTGACACATTATAACCAGCAAAAGTAAAATAATAATTATTTTACATAATTCTTCAATGGCCTGCAAGATTGAAATTGAGTTTGGTTGGAAGCAAAAGATAAACAGGGATAATTGGTTAAAATGATATTCAATGTCCACCTCTCTGGATCCTGAGTTATGACTAAAGGTGGACACAACCAATTTTTCTACTTTCAAATTAGCCAACATCAAAAGATTATTAGTAACTGAGAAAAAAAGGTCATTTCTATTTCTATCTATCCTTACGATGAATAATTTCCAAGCCATCTGTCCTTCGGTATATTTATGTGAAGGGAATGGAGAACTCTGAGACTTATGCAGAAATCTTAAATTCCACCCAGAGCTCACCCATAAGCCTTCAAAGTACATCACACAGACATCAGCTACCCTGGGGCAAAGGTGGACCTGAAACACCCAGGAAGGAAGTGCTCTGGTTGGTATACCTTCCATGCCTGCCTGCCTTTGTTCTTCTGTATCTAATCCTTGATATTTTCTTGAGTAGGAAATTCTTGACTATCATAAGTTAGCAGGCAGAATGGCATTATTAATGACAACACAGGTAGAATTTTAATCCCAAATGAAAGCAAACCAATCTAGAGAATATAGACTCCAGAAAAGTATTAAAACATGAGGTAAGATGAAGTTTCCTACTTTTCCTAAGGGCCCCCCCCCCAAAAAAAAAAAAAACCCAAAAAACAAAACAAACAAACAAACAAAAAACAACAACATCCAGGACTAGGAAAGTTCAGACAAATGAAATTTCTCTTCTGGAGCTCATTGTTGGTCATTATCTGTTTCATGGTCAGCAGTTCAGACTGGGGATTGACAAACACACCACTTACCCCAAAGCAGCCACTGTGTCAGCAAGAGCAGAGGTGGCTGGGAGAGCTCTGATTTGGTTATGCTCTGAGTCCACATTTGGCCAATGTTGAGATGCCAGAGGCAGGGGCATTGTGAGCAAGCTCAATTCTGCTGGTGCTCCTGGCAAACTCAGTAAGCTCTGTTTTCATGGCAGGGCTTGCATTTAATTTTTGTTTGTTTGACAAAATCTGATCGTTAATGGAAGAGCAAATCGGTCCATTTGACCCCCTTTGGCCTCAGCAAGGGGATTGACAGTTTTAGCAGGCTTCAGTAAGGAGCGGTCTCATGTCAAATGTGCAGCATTTGGGGATAAAGGACCTGAAGGCCCATGTTTTATGCTTAACCAGGGAATATACTTGTTACTCAAGGTGAATTCTCAGCTTCCGCTTGATCATGTGTTGGTGGGAAAGGGAAGGGGTCTATTGAATATACATACAAATGAGTTTGGGTTCTTCATAAGATGTCCCAAATCTAGAAATTACTCATATCCATCACATCTTCCATCTGCAAATCTTAGTGTCATGTGGCCTTAAGAAAGAGTATTGTCAGCTTTTGGACAGGGATAGTAACATATAAATTTATCTTATGAGATGTTTTACCAGAAAGTATGCAGATATAGGAAATGTAAATTGTAGGTGGATGGTTTTTAATTTTGGAAGTGAGTTTGAGGACTCAGCTTATCTGTTGGTCCCTACTCATTTTCTCATAGTGTCTGTTGAGTTGTGCAGTGCAGCTTCTCAGCATTCTCACAATGGGCAGGAGAAGAAATGCACCATTTGAACAAGTGACGTACCATAGGTATTGACTGGCCTTGAACTGGCATGACTGTGCTCATGCAGAGATCATAAAAAGGAATGGTGTTCACCAGCAGCTCAAGATCCATGATCTGTGAAATAAACGAAACTAAAATCAAAACAAGAATAACCTTATTCTCACTTTCTTTCACCCCTAATAAAACTTTCTAGCTATTCTGTATATATATAATATCAAGGTGTAAATTATTCACGGTTAATGTCCCTTCCCATGTGATCTACTGCTTTGCCCCTTTCAAAGTTCCACATGTCAGAGGTGAGTTGTTTCTGAAAGCTGTAAAATGAGATAGTAAAAACAGCCAGCTGATCTAACTGAAGAAGGTCCAGAATGTCAGAGGCCTATGCACTTCGGCCAGATATCAAGGCGGCTCTTCTTGTGATGAGGATTGTGGTGATAAAATGGGGTGACTGGGATGGTGCCACTTTCCTGTGCCAGCCGTGGCCACAGGCTGAGAGAGAGCCAGAGTTTCTTTCACTCTCACTGGACTGGTTTCAGCCCGCATCTTCTCTGGTGTTTCAATCAGAGGATTCTAACACAGAACATAATTTAAAGATCATTCCTGTTGTTAAAATGCTTCGGGAAGAGGCCAGTGGTTAGAAGGTTTCAGGCACAATTTATAACCTTCCTCCATTTTTCAGTTTTGCTTGTTTTTGCTTTTAAATCACACCAAGAGGCGCAGTGCTGTGAACTGGGGTCTTGAACAAAGATGTTTCAAAGAAGATACTTGATGCTTTACTTGTTGTTTGTAAGCAACTATTTCCAGATGCTTAGTAACATGTTGATAGTAGAGCCTCAGAACACTTGCAGGTAAGAGCAGATTAAAAACTGTATTCTCGGAAAGAACAAAGTAGCTGGCAGACCCAAGAGGCGTCATAAGAATCATGGGGATAAACAGCTGAAATGGGCCTTGGAAAAGATACTTCAGCTGATAAACCAGAGGCTCGGAGAGGTGCAATGAATTGTCTAAAATCAGACAGATAAAATGCAGAAGTGATCTTTTTATCCTCGCCCAGTTCTATTAACAAGTCTCCAGGTGAGTGGTGTGAGGGTGGTGGAGCAGAAGTGTAGCATGCTAGTGAATGCCTCATAGTGGTTAGACAATTATATACTTTACAAAGTGTATAAAATTTTTAAAAAGAAGTATAACTTTTATGCTAGGAGAGGAGATAAAATAGAATCATATAAAAAGGTCAATTAAGATGAGAGAAGGCCAGAAAAAAAAGGAAACAAATGAAGAGGAACAAATACCAGGAATAGAACAGTCATAAACATGCTAGACATTAATCCAATTCTATAAATAATCACTTTAAATCTGAATGTCTTTTTGAACGAATAAAGAGACTATCATGGTGAGTAAAAAACATGAGACACAACTATATGTTGAATTACATTTTAAAGACTCAGGTAGGTTAAAACTAAAAAAAAGGCAGAAAAATGTACTAGGCCAACACGTGCTATATCTATGGCAGAAGTAAAAGCAGTGAAGATTTATATGCTATTGCTTTTATCATCTGAAAATTCAAGGAGAATCAGCATTCATCAACATGGTTAGGCTGGAAGGAGTAGAATAAATGCCGGTTTCAGCATTTTGAACAGTGTGGGGGATAGTCATTTCTCAATTGCACTTAAAGACCAAACATCAAAATACATTACAGTAATTCTTCAGAGAGTTTCCGACAATCCATGTTCAGGAATATTTGTTCTGATCACATTGTCTTAAAGGGAAGAATAAAATAAGACTAATGTGCCAACAAGAGAAAAAAACCCTAAAGCTGACTGCTTAATTTTCTCCTTCTTTACTCTTTTCAAGGTGGCCACCTTCGTTGTGAGGCCTTGCCCTGTGGCATGAATGACTTCTTTGGGTGTGAACAGTAAAGTCATTCTAGAGCAGCGGTTCTCAACCTGTGCGTCGCAACCCCTTTGGGGGTCGAATGACCCTTTCACAGGGGTCGCCTAAATACATCCTGCATTTCAGATATTTACATTACGGTTCATAACAGTAGCAAAATCACAGTTATGAAGTAGCAACGAAAATAATTTTATGGCTGGGGGTCACCACCACATGAGGAACTGTATGAAAGGGTCGCGGCATTAGGAAGGTTGAGAACCACTGCTCTAGAGCATAAGTAATCACAGAGACGGTGATTCTGACTCTCAGAGAAGCTGGGGAGCCTTCTAACAGCCAACGTGCTCTTTTTTTCTGATGACCCTCTAACTATTACTTCTGAGTGCCACCCACAGACTACTCTTCTCTTTGTCTTGTCAAGATATGATGTTAAAAATATAACGGGTTGCTAAGTGCTTTTGTGGAAAGAACAAGGCAAAGCACACCGTTTAAAAAATCTTCCATGAGAAAACCAAAAAACAAAAGAGCCCCTTTATAATCTTGCCATGCACAGCTTGCTAAAGTATCTTTTATTACAATGACTCCTTTTAGAGGAAGGAACACACAGTTTGCACTTCGGCTTTAATGCATCGTTCCCTTGAAGGGCCATTTTAAGGACTTGGAAGATTCGTTATGTGCCAGACTACATGGTGGAAAACCGCCTGGTTAATCGGGCTCTAAGTACACTGGGTCATGTCAATGCAGCTTGAGTTTAGAGGGTGGTGGGCTCCTTCTACCTGTTTATAAATTTGTAATTGGGATTGACCTTGTATGTTCTGTAGAACATTAAAGAACGTTTTAGATTTACGCCATACTTTGTGAATTTTTGTACATGTATTGCTAACCCAAGCGATTCAGAAGACATTCTGAACCCTTGTGCTCCGTAAATAAGTAACTATGATTGCACCAACACATTCAGCCTGTCTTACTGCAGCTTTCTCATCCCCGAAGTGGAGATAATATAATAAATACTTTCCTTGCCCTTCTGGCAGAAATATTTGGTGATGAAATAAGCAAATAGGCACAGAAATACACACACATATTGGTATTGGTGGGTGTGTATGTTTTGAAAATAGTAGAACACCTTATGTTATTGAAGTTCTCCTTATTGCTGTAGAATACCTAATTCTGTCATCTTTTAGTGTGCTGTTGACCAAGCAGTGCTAGGTAAATGTAGCCTGCCTTCTACACATCCAACACAAATCAGAGAAATTTCTTTTCACGTCCCTCTTCTGGGGAAAATAGAAGCAAACACACAAGCTGGAATCCTGAGTGGTGCTTGCTCTTTATTCCAAAAGTGTCCTCGCGGACTTTGTTTCACCCCGTGTCTGGGAGACCCTGTAAAATTTCCTAGGGTCTCAAGTGCCAAAACTAGTATATGAAAATTATGTATTATTCAATTGGTGGTTTTATGTGAGAGCAGCATCTGTACATTTACACACACCCGACAAAGGTTAAAAACAAACGAGGAGGGAGTTCCACGTCCACAGGCAATCAGGGTGTGCATCAAGAGGGAACTGGCAATCTCAGCTGAGGTCCTGTTGGAGTCAAAGGTTGCTAACTCTATTATGTGGCTTCAGTGTTACTGTCCTGCCTTCTGCTTGAGGCAGGGACGCTGTAGCTGTACGAAAGGCAGTTGCTTATCTCACATAACTCTTTAGCTTCCCTGTTTGTTTAATCACCCCTTTATGAAGCCGAGACACTGCTTTTCCTTAGCAAGAGTCTAAGAGGCAGTGGTAGGACAGTGTCTATTTTCATTCCACAGAAGCGCAACACGAGTTTGAGCATATTTTATATTTCATCTGGCTTTAATAATAATAAGCTAAAAATGCAAGATAAGCCTTGGACATCTTGTAGTACCAGAATGTAAAGAAGTTTTCAAAAGCAAAACAAAACAAAACAAAAAAATGGGGGCATGTTCAAGGGACACAGGAGCCAGTCTGACCCAATGGCCAAAGTTGGAACAAATTAAGTGAAAAAATGGATAATTACAACCTAAAGTATAAAATGAATAAACACGTGTGTATACTGATATAAATGAATGATTAAAAATAAATAAATGGGGGAGAAGTTATAGAACTCCAAGTAATATATGTAGTTATTTTGCTTTATAGAAAGTAAAGCTTAATCCCCCCAACCCGCACTCCCATAGGCTGAACGTTGTGCCTGGATTCCAGAGAACCGAGTAGGGAAACGAAAGCAATAGTGATGCTAGAGTGGGGAGACCTAGCAAAAACTGCCTAAACAAGAGATGGAAGTTCACAGCCCTCCATGACATTGTATGGATACCATGCTCCCCTGATACAATGTGAGGAGAAAAGCACTTCTTCCCTGTGATATTCTTTCTCCTGTACCCATAAACCCAATGTGATCATAAGGAAGACATCAAACAAAGCCAGACTGGGGAGTTTTCTATGGGATAGCTAGCTGGCCAAGTACACCCCAAGATTCTCTATGATAAATAAGGAAAATTTGGGGAACTGTCACAGACAAGAGGAAATAGGAGGTAGGACAACTAAATGCATTGTGCTGCCCTGGATTGGGTCCTGGAATGAAAGATGACATTGATGGGAAGACTATTTGGAGTTTAATTAATAATAATAAAATGTGGAGGGTTGAATGGTTATAACCATGTTTTAATCCCTAGAATTTGTGAATATTACATTACTTGGGGAAAAACATACCTTTGTAAATGTAATTAAGTTAAGGATCTTGCGATAAGATCATTCTTGATTATCTAGGGTGTTCTAAATCCAATGACAAGTGTCCTTACAGGAGAAACACAGGTAGACACATGAGAAGCGGAGGCAGTGTGATCACAGGGGCAGAGAGTGGAGGTTGGAGCCATAAACCAAGAAATTCCAGCCACCACCAGAAGCTGGAAGAGGCAAAGCATAGGATCCCCCTAAAATCTTTAGAAGGAGTATGGCCATGGGACACCTTAATTTTAGACTGTTAGCCCCCCAAACTGTGAGAGAATAAATGTGTATTGTTTTAACCCTTTGAGTGCCAACCAATATCCTAGGAACTATGCTAAAATTGCTAAGGCATTTTTGCTGATTTTACAGCAGTTTAGGAAAAAAATTATGAATTCCAAGTAAATGAAGTTACATATTCAAAAACTTAAGGAAACCTTTACTACATTTGTTTCCATCTTTGACATATATTGTTTGCTGATTGTATTATAAAATACTAGTAGAAAAAAATTTTGAACAAAACATATAATGTTAAAATAGAGGGACAACCTTCTCCAATATCTTCCACAAAATCATCATCTTCACAGCAAGAATTGACATATTTAGCAATATCATCATCACTAATAAAAGCAGACTTAGAACTGGACGCCATTTCAAAGCTGTAGGGCTACAAAATCTGAGGAAACTTCATAAAATCGTTGTGCCTGTAAAAAATTAGGCAGATAAATTCCAGTGGTCAATTTTAGAACTACAAACATTCGGCATCATAAGTAATCTGCACTTAGGTGCCATCTGTCAATAAAGAGTGAACTACTAGCATTTAATAGTGACTCTGCAGGAGGAGCGTGATAGCGCTCCTGGCACTTTTGGGGAAAGACAGGAGGAGGGCGATCGCGTTCCCCGGCACTCTAGGGGTTAAGCCAGACAAGTTGTGGTAATTTGCTATAGCAACCTTAGGAAACTAGTAAATGTACCACCTTCTTGTTTTGGATAATGTGCCGCGGTAATGCAAAATGTTAATAATAGGGGAAAACAGATGAGGGATATACAGGATCTCTCTGTACTATCTTTGCAACTTTTCTGGAAATTTAAAATGATTCCACAATAAAAAGTTTAGTAACTAAAAAGAACACAATTCAACTCAAAGAAAGCTGTAGGTTTTACTTCTGCTTTGCTATGAGTCAGACTTACTGTTTCTGTGAAAAATGTGACTACTATGCCATTAACTATCTGAACAATAAAAAGAAACTTTTCTAGAAAAGACATCTTTCAAATGGGAAACATTGGCATGGCAAATGATGGTTTGAAATAAATTCACATGTGTGGGTTTCACTGTGCTTCAGAGCCAGGTACTTTTCCTGTGGTGTGTAGTTGAGGTGTATTGTCCTAACCAGTGATGGCTGTGATGCTTATACAAAGTATCGCTTGGCCTTCAGTCAGATATAAATGTACATTATCTTGTCTCCCTAATTCTAAGCTGAACTCATTGACAACCAGTCAGGATTTAACCACTGATCCAGAACAATGAGCTTTTCTTATGCCTTCCTTATTGTACTTTTACGTGACTCAAAGTTTGCAAGGAACACACTACACTTTGTAGATGTTTATTTTAATTAAAAAAAATGTGGACATGCTCATCATAATTTTTTTTATATGGCTCAGCCCAAAGAAGAACCATTTAGGTTTTATGAACCAGCCTGTGGAAGGTCCTGTAAAATTAAGATTTGTCTTAAAGTGTATGAATAACTCAGGGCAGAATTTGCAGATAATAGTATTTGGTAAGGAAGTGATGGGTAGTTTAAAGTACAGCCAGCAATCAGTCCATAAGCAAAATCAATCATTCAATTTTTCTGTGAGTGAAAGTTATAGGACTGTGGAGATAAAGGGGTCCGTTAAATACTTAGAAGCAAGTGTGTGATACTCAGGGAAAAAAAGAGAATCTATTTTTTGACAGCATATTTATAACCATAAAGCAGCACTGATAGCCTTGCAGCTGTTTTTGGAGATATCATTGGTACTTCATTGATTACTTTGTAAAACCTCTGTGGGTTTCATGCTCTCGGCTCTGCTTACTGCTTCGATCAGGATGAGTTATGAAAGACTATACAGAAAGTGCAACAGTTTTTGTGGATGTTGTTTTTTTTTTTGGTTTTTTTTTACCAGTGGAAGAACTTTGGTTACCTAACATAATAAATTGGTAGCTACTAAAAATGGCCAGGCCAGAAATTGCTTTGAGAAATTTCTTATGTGTGAAATTAAGACAGTCAAGGCTATAATATTTTAGAATAATAAATACACTTCTTTTTAATTTAAGTATTTATAAAGCAATGCTATTACTGGGGAAAGCCAAATAAATAACCCCATGAGTCATGCTCTTAGTAATTTTTAAAAATGTTTTCTTAGTTGATAATACTTAAACTGAGTCCTTTTAAGAATGTGCACTTAATTTATTATTTGCAAGAATCCTAGTTTTTATACCTATGGAATGTCTGGATTTTATGTAGGTAATTTAGTCAAATTACCCTTATTTTCAAAGATAAAGCCCCTAATTTAGCTTTAAGGCAACAATAGACTCTCAGGTTGATGAAAAAAACAACAACAACAACTAAAAACACAACAACAACCCACTATAAAGTGATTTAGGCTGAGAGGGGGAAAAAAATAAGCCATGTCTGTTATTTTAACAGTAAACGTTTGAAGTGTATATGCTAAACCCATGGCCAAAAAAAAATGTTCTCCAATGAAATATTATGAAACTAAGTAAAGTTTACTGGTGATCTTTCTTTTCTTACTTTCCCACTCATAGAGCACCCTTATTGTCCACCAGTGGCATTTATTGTGTGCCCACTATTTCCTGAGTATTTCTATTGAAACTATGTTGGAATGACCTAAAGCGAATATACCAAAAATTTTGCCTTCCGGTGTCTAAATTACATATTTTTTCTTCTTTTTTCTATAGGTTCCATTATTCATGTAATGCCTATTCCAATGTCTTCTTGATATTTCTGGAAATTAAGAACAAGCTTTCTTAACTTTAGTACTATTGACATTTTGGGCTGGATAATTCTTTGTTTGGGGAACTGTCTTATGCATTGTTGGACGAGGAAGTGTGATGGTTAATTTTGTGTGTCTATTCAGGTGGATCATGGTGCCCAGATATTTGGTCAAATATTATTCTGGATGTTTCAATGAATGTGTTTTATAGATACGTTTAACATTTAAATCAGTGGACTTAAAGTAAGACAGATTGCTCTTCGTATTGTGGATGGGCCTCAACCAATCAGCTGAAGGCCTAAATAGAATAAAGAATCATCTCCCTGAGCAAAAAGGATGTTTTCCATCAAATTGCCCTTGGGATTGAACTGCAACTCTTCTCTGAGTCTCCTGCTAGCCTATTCCATCAGATTTTGAATTTACCAAGCCTCCACATTGTGTGAACCAATTTCTCAAAGTAAATCCCTCTTACTCGATACATATATACCTAGGCTTTTGGTTCTGTTTCTATGGAGAACACTGAGAAATACAGAATTTGATATCAAGAAGTGAAGTGCTACTGTAACAAATACCTAAAACTTTAGAACTGACTATGGAAGTGGCTAGGAGAGTTTTGAAGTACATGTTAGAAAACATAGATTGTATCTAAAAGATTGTTGGGAGAAATATGGACAGTAAGGTGTTTCTGGTGAGACCTCAGAAGGAAATGAGGAGCATGTTATTTGACATTGGAGGAAAGGTGACCCTGTTATAAGGTGGCAAAGAACCTGGCTGAATCACCTTCTAATGTTTGGTGGAAGGTTGAATTTGTGAATGGTGAACTAAGATATTTAGCTGAGACTATTTGTAAGTAAAGCATTGAAAATGTGATTTGATAGTCCTTGAGCCTTATAGTCTAATGGAATTCTCCCTGATATGTTTTGGTCTTGATTGGGACCCCAGAGCCCTATCTTCTTTCTTATTTCTCCCTTTGGAGTGAGAATGTCTATCCTATGCTTGTACCACCATCATATTTTGCAAGCACATTACTTGTCTGGTTTCACAAGATCACAGCTGGAGAGGAATTTCTGCCTCAGGATGATTCGTCTTTTGAGTCTGACTCACCCTTGATTTAGATGATATTTGCATGATATTTGGGATTTAGAGCTGATGCTATAATGGGCTAAGATTTTGAGGCTTTTGATATAGGGATGAATATATATTGATTGTGAGAAAGACATGGGTTTTGGGGGTACAGAGGGTAAAGTGTTGTGGACTGAATTGTGTCCCCTGTAAATTCATGTTGAAGCCCTACCTCTGAATGTGATTATATTTGGAGATAGAGCCTTTAAGGAGATAATTAAGCTGAGATCATTTGGGTGGGCCCTAATCCAATCTGACTGGTGTCCTTATAAGAAAAGGAGATTAGGACACGGAAAGAACTGGGAGTGTGTATGCACAGAGAAGAGGCCCCTTGAGAACACAGCAAGAAAGCAGCCCTCTGTAGGCCAAGGAGAGAGGCCACAGGGGAAACCAAATCCTGGTGGCACTTTGATCTTGGACTTACAGCCTCTAGAACAGGAGAAAATAAATTTCTGCGCATTAAGCCACACAGTGGGTGGTATTCTGTTATGGCAGTTCCAGGAAATGAATACAGCCACCATCTCTGGCACTTTCCCACAAATTCCAGAAGCATCTCTCTCCCTGCACCCTATCTCCACCTCCTAGTCATGACAAACAAAAATGTCTTCAGATATTGCAAAATATTTTTTTGGGAGACAAAATCATCCTGGGTGAGAACCGCTGCTGAACCATACACACAATAAAAATGATAACATAGCTTCCTCCTTTTTGAAACCATGATTTGGCACTGGTGACACTATCTTTTTCAGGTCTCTTCCAAACCCTCCTCCTGCTCCTTGAAATGGTTAAATGTAGGTACCCCCGAAGGGTCTCTCTGCTGCCTTCTTTCCTGTTTAATCTATAGTTTTGTCCATTATGTCTTCATGTTTAAAGGGCTGCTTCCAAATACATCGCAGAAGTTTGCAGATAATCTCTCTTATCCTGACCTCTTTCCTGATCCCCAAATGTGAATTCCCACTGGCCAGACTTTCAAACAGTTCTCAAAATCTCCACCTGAATATTCTACCACTGTTACAAACTCAATATATCTAAGACCGAATACAGGACTTCCTCCAGACTGTCCCTTCTGTGTTCCCAATTCAATTACACAGTCCACTTCACTTCGCCTCCAGAACTACTTTTGGGTAACTCAGGATATTATGGTTTAGCATAGAGTCAATTCATTCAAACAGATTTAATGGAATATGATAAGCACAATGATAAAAATATGCAGAGTCCTCTATGGGATTTCAGGGGAGGAAACTTTTATGCAGCCTTGGATGTCAGGGAAAAGTTCCCTAGAGGAGGTGAGGTATGAGCTGAATCTGAAAGGGGAAGCCCAAGTTAGGTAAGGAGAGAAGACACAAAGGTATTTCAGGCTGGTAATATAGTATATATAGTAACACTATGTGGAGAGGAATAACAGAAAATACCTAGTTTGATTTTTGCTAATTTAAGTCAGGCAAAGGTGAATATGTCCTAAATATCATGAGTTTGGAACAATATTAATTAATAATAGTTGGACGTAAGGAAATTTTATCAGCATCAAACTCTACTAGTTATTTCAACCAATTTCAGCTCCAAGAAGATTCAATCTTCATCTTAAGGGAGTTCCTGCAGCTCACCATCATTTTAGAAGGCCCATTTCCCCTGAAAGTCTTAAGGGAGCTTTTATTAAGTTGGGTTTTTTTTCTTTTTAAAAATGGCCAATAGACATATGAAAATAATCTCTGCAAATTAAACCACAATGAGATAGCATACCTGTCAGAATGACTATCATTAATAAATCAACAGATAATAAGTGTGGGTGAGGATGTAGAGAAAAGGGAACTCTCATGTATTGTTGGTAGGAATGTAAATTGGTACAGCTACTGTGAAAAATAATATAGAGGTTCCTCAAAAAATTAAAAATATAACTACTTTAAGAACTAGAGGTTCCACTTCTGGATATTTATCTGAAGAAATTTAAACACTAATTCAAAAAGATATATGCACCCTTTGTTTTATTGCAGCATTTTTTTTTACAATAGCCAAGGTATAGAAGTAACTCAAGTGTCCATCGATAGATGAGTGAATAACAAGTTAGTGGTATCTATCTATATGAATATTTTTCAGTCTCAAAAAAAAGAATTAAATCTTATCATTTCTGACAATGTAGATGGACATAGAGGGTATTACGCTAAGTGAAATAAGTCAGACAGAGAAAGACAAATACCATATTATTTTACTTATATGTGGAATCTAAAGAACAAACAAAACCGAAACAAGACTCATAGATATAGAGAAGAAACTGATGGTTGCCAGGTGGAAGGAGGATTGGAGGTTGAGAAGTTCAAGTTGGCAGTTACAAAATAGTCATGGAAATGTAAAGTACAGCATGGGGAATATAGTCAATAATATTGCAATAACTATGTATGGTACAAGGTGGGTACTGGAAATATTGGTGGGTCACCAATTATATAAATGTCTAACCATGATATTGTACACCTGAAACTAATATAAAAAATATGGAATGTCAGCTGTAATTAAAAAAAAATAAAATAAAAATATATAAAAAATAATTTGAGCACCACCTTAGAAACTGGGAGGCAGAGATCCCATTATTTCCCATTTCTTCCTTCTTCAGGAGAAAAGGGGACTGAAGATCAAACTTCCTATTGGGGTAGGTGTGGTATGAGGGCGAGAGTTGGATACCTGGATTTTTGTAGACTATTTGAGTACTGGTGGAAACATGATTTTTTTCACTGGTGTTTCTGAAGTGAAGAACTTTTTATTGGTAGGAAAAAAAATAATCTAAAGCAAGCATTTTCATAAATGCCATCTTTAATTTTTTTATTAATGTGCATTTCAATTATTTTTAAGAGTAGACATTAGCTCATAACGGAAAGTACAGAGAAGAGTGGGTCAATTCTCAAGTCATGAATCGTGACAAGTGAAATTATATGGAGAAAGGAAATCAATCTCACCAAATGGAAAAGGGCAAAGGAGGAGTTGAAGTAAATGAATCATTATCCAGAAGAATTCAATTTCTCCACATTTGTGAGCTAAAATCTGAAAAAGTCCTTGATGCACTATTGGTAATGAAATATTATCAATAGATTTCTAACCAACTTCAGAGACAATGACCCGTTACTGCTTTGCTTTGCTGGGAGAGAAGAATTGAAAGGTTCCAAGGGAGGATCTCTTTATATAATTTTATTTTTCCTCTCATTTATGGCCATGAAACTCTGAAATCGGGTAGAGTTCGATGAGTCTGTAAATTTTATTTAGATGTCTCAAACATCAAACTGTGCAAAGTTTAGCCCAACTCTGATTTGAATTAGGAGATTGCATTTGAGTCTGAGCATTAGCGCTGATGAGCTGCACTATCTTGGGAGACATATTCATCTTCTTGGAGACCCGTCCTCTTCCAAACACTGAGGCTGTACATCAGCTTCTTTTTAAGTTTGTTTTTCTAAAAATTCTATGAGGTAGGAAGTTACACTGTTCATTTCTCTATTGACTCCATGGATGAATATTCACATTTCCTTAAACAAGGTAATATCTTATTTTTAAATGATTATCTATTAGAAATTGGAAGTAAAAAATAAAGAGGAGGATCCAGAAACCTTACCAAAGCAGACTATCAGGGTAAAAATTACTCCATCTTTTGGAAATCTAAATAGAATTCAAAGATTTGTGTTTTGAATTCTATTTGTGATAACTTCAGAACTTTATCTGTATTAATCAGGCTTCCTCAGAGAAACTGACCCAACAGGATATACATCTATAAAATAAGAAATGGGCTCACGTGTTCTACAATCTCCTGGGCAAGTCATTGAGCCGGAGACCCAGGAGAGCCAACGGTGAGGAAGGCTGGAGAGCTGGAGACCCAGGAAGACATGATGCTGTAGTAAACGCCCTAATCAGGAAAAAGCTGATGTCCTAATTGAAGGCCATTAGGCAGCAGAATTCTCTTTTACTCAAGTGAATATCAGCCTTTATTTCTATCCAGGCCTTCAAATGATTGGACGAAACCCACCCACATTATGGTGAGCAGTCTGCTTTACTAAGTCTACCAATTCAAGCGTTAATTAGGTTCAAAAGCACCCTCACAGAAACAGGCAGAATAATGTTAAACCAAATATCTGGGCTCCCCAAGGCCTGTTAACACAAAAAATTAGCCATCACACTATCTAAAGAGTCATAGCTGTTGTATTCTGTATTCTCATTTTATTTTACAGTATATGTGGTTCATATTAGACAGAGAGTTTAATAGGCTATTTCTCAGATTATTCTGGAATCCAGGGTTGGCACCTTACCATCTAAAATGCCTGATGCTGTTATGCGTGTGTTCTCAGTTAAGTTAGTTAATGAGATCCCATTTTCTTGGAAGTATTTATATTCCTTGGAGGAATGAAATATGCTCTCTGAGAATTTTTTTGCTTATCCTAGGATTGCACTCATTATTATAATCATTATAAAGGAAGAACTGTAAAAATTGAATAGTAGAGTTGTGTCTCAACAACAGCAAATAAAAGGGTCCATGAGCCCAGCGATGAGAGGCCCTTCATTGCAGATCTTTAAGTGACTATTTCAATTCAGAATAGAAGTGAGGGAGGACTGTTCTAGTACCAGAATGAATGAGTTAAGATGGTAAGGAAATAGGAAAGGAGTAGGAAAAAAGAGGGAAGATCAAAAAAGTTAGCTTCTACTTGTCTGTGTAAATTTTTGCGACATTTTTCTTTAAAGTACAGCACTGCTCTGCATTGAGGAATAGTAGGTGCTCTGGTCACCTGAAGCCTGACCCCTGAGGGGAAAGGTGATTTTCCTGAATGGTCTTTTCTCCTCTTCATCTGCCCACTTCTAGATAGTAGTAAATGGGCTGTGTTTTGAAGTGCTAAAGTTCATTGAGACACCTAAGAGGTGATTTCAGATTGGGCATATAGGTCTACAGTTAACAAGTAGTCTAAACTGGAGACATGAATTAGTGAGCTATTGGCTTTTAGGAATTGAAACTGTGAGTGTATAACAGATGTTGTGGAGGGTGGGAAGATTGGATAAAGAAAAGAAGACCCAGGGGCTTGAATTATACTACTTAAATTCTGGTAAAGTCCCCTTTACCAGACCTTTACTAGGTCTGAACAGGGGACAGATAAAGAGTGGCCAGACAATTGGAGGAAAAGCAGATATATATATATTTACACTCAGAAGCAAAGGAAAGAGCTTGCTTCAGAATGAAAGAATGGTCAATAGCATATAATCTCTCTGAAAGGACAAGGGGGATGAGAACTGATATATCTAAACCATATTTGTTAAAGTGATTGTCCCTAAAGCCAGCTGTGCTCTGCGTCGATGAGTGAGTGGGAAGGAAATAGAGATTAATAATGAAAACTCTCCATATTATTTAGCTGTGAAGAAAAAAAGAGTAAGGCTATTGGTTGGAAGGGAACAAATGGTTGAGTGAGGATCTTTCAATTAAATAATTAATTAAAAATAAAAGTGACCTTAGTATCATAATTAAGAGCAATGGCTAAATATCTAGTTACAAGAATAGGCTGGAGAGAGAGAGAGAGAGAGAGAGAGAGAGAGAGAGAGAGAGGGGGGGAGGGAGAGAAAATAATCTGTAGTCTATAGCAGAGCTCAGTAAACTTTTTTCTGGGAATATTTTAGGCTTTACAGGCTGTACTAGTATGTTCTCTGCCATAATTATTAGCTCAGTTACTGTAGACAATGCATACATGAATGAACATGGCTATTTTTCAATAAAACATACATATATAAAAACACAAATTTGAATTTTATGTAATTTTCAAATGTTATGAAATACCATTCTTTTTTCTTAATTTTTTTTTCTAATCATGTAAAAATATAAAAACAATTCTTATCTCTGGAACTTACAAAACCAGGTAAGGCCCTAAGCCTGGTCTATAAGATTCCTGAGGAATCTGGGGCTGAGATTTTCAAGGAAGAGGTAGAGGGCATGAGTCTTAAATTGAGGAGAAAGGTTCAAATTCTGGCTTTTCTATTTAGTAGGTCTGTTTCCTTAGCTATTCTGAGCCAGGGTTTCTCATGTGGATAATAAAGTAGCTACCTTGCCCTGACTGGTTTGGCTCAGTGGATAGAGTGTCTGCCTGCAGACAGAAGGGTCCCAGGTTCGATTCTAGTCAAGCGCAGGTACCTTGGTTGCAGGCACATCCCCAGAAGGGAGTGTGCAGGAGGTAGCTGAATCGATGTTTCTAACTCTCTATCCCTCTCCCTTCCTCTCTGTAAAAAAATCAATAAAATATATTTTAAAAAATAAAGTAGCTATCTCACAGCATGATAATGAGAAATAATGGGAATAATATGTGTAAGGCCTGACATATCATTTAGCATCATATAGTTGGATGATCTTTTCTTAAATATAAATACAATAACAAATATGTATAAACTTTGATACATTTAATAAACTGTAAATCTTTCATAGTAAAATCAAAGGCAATCTATTTTCCTGATTGATTATTAGCTGTTGAGTTAAAAGTAAGAGAAGAGAGTTTTATTTAAAAGTATAATAAATGAATTTCAAGCAATGAACATGAAGATTTTATGAGAAGAAAATATATAAGTATGTTTATAGTAATTATATATTCATAGAGGAAATATAAATTGAATATATTCTACTTACACAGTTAGTCATGTAGAGGAGGGATCAAACAGGAATGTTGGCTTATTTTTATACCTATAGACTAAGAATGATTTTTTCATAACAAAATGTGATGCTTGCATTCAGGATGTATATATATATATATCATCTTATTCTAATTTTCCCAAAACACATGTACAAAGTGAATATGTGTCTCTAACTCTGAATGTCAGGAAATTTCTGACACATATTCCGGCAGGGAAGGGCATTGTGGTAGAACCAAGATGACTGCAAATTCCTGTTGAAAGATGGAGTTTGTTTTCCTCCCCTGAACTGGGGTTGGCCCTATGACTTGCTTTGAGCATTAGTCAGAAGAAGTAATGCTGTGTAACTTCCATGGTTGGGACTCAGAAGACCTGGAGCTCCTTTTGTAGTTTCAGAGCCTTGTCTCTTCTAACCAAGCCATCATATTGTAAGAAGCACAAGTCACGTGGAGGGAGCCCCTGGAGGGAAAGCCCAGACCCAGCCTGCACTGGCTGCCGGCAGGAGAAGGAGCCATTGCAGGGTTTCCCACTTCATTGGGCCTCTCAAGGACTATGTGCCTACCTGACACCATGTTTAGAAGAAGACCTACCCCACTGAGCCCAGTCCACCCACAGAACCAGAAAAGACAATAAATGTCTTTATTGTTTTAAGCCACTAAGTTTTGATACCAATACTCAGCAATGTGTACTGTATCTAAATCAAGCATTTTAAGAAGATAAAGCAAATACAAAGGAACCAAGGTGGGACCGTGTTTGGCACATTTCCGGAATAGCAGGCAGACCATTGATTAGAGAGGAGTTCTTAAGAGGGAGAATATTCGCACTGGGAGCCAAAAGCCAGATAATATATGTTTGTATACACCAGGGGTCAGAAAACGATGGCCCACAGGTCTAATCTTGTCTACTGCTATTTTTGGAAATAATGTTTTTATTAGAACACAGACACCCATTTATTTATACATTATTGATGGCAGTTTTCATGCTACAATAGCAAATGTAAGTCGCTGCATCAGCAATCGTGTGGCACACCAAGACTAAGTAATTTACTACTTGCATTGCAATGCTTGAGCAGAAATAGAAATGGCTTATGTTTTACCAATACCCTACTGGCTGCTGTGTGGAGAATCAACTAAAGGGGGAAAGACAGGAGCAGGAAGACTACTGAAAAGGCAACAGTCAAAAGAAGGCTAAGAAGGCTAGAAGTCATGAGAGCTGGTCAAATGCAAGATGTATTTTGAAGGTGGAGTTCACTGGGTTTTAGATTGCTAAGATGTGAGAAAGTTCAAATAGGACTCCAAATATTTTTTGGCTTTAGCAACTGATAAAATCAGTCAATAAATCATTGTTTATTAAATTATTGTCAGGGCAGTGACTGGGAGAAATGAATGGTTTTGGTATACTGTATAGCTCTATTTTACGTATTTAGTAAAGAGTAATGAGTGTATGAACCAGTATTTCCATAGAAGGTCTGAGCAAAGCAACATCACTTTATTTTATGTTATTAGAGAAACACATTTTGCGGTCACTATTGTTGAGTATTTACTGGCTGGAACTGAGTATTCATTTGTTGACGCATTCACTGAAAACGGTCCAACACGTATCCGGACGAGCTACCATTAGAGTTTCTTGTCAGCACTCAGCCTTCTTGGAAGTGTCCCTAGGTCTGGTGGCCTGTTGTCATGTTAGTAGATGGAAAGCCATGAATAATTTAGTCTGATGTCTTTCTTGGGAGTGATTTATCAATTCCTAACCCTAGATGGCTGCTTAATCACTCTAAGGAATCTTCTCCTTTGTACAGTAATCATCTCTTATATTCAGAGGGAATCGGGGGAGGGAGGATCGTCTAAAAACAACTGCAAATGGAGGCTGAACAAGGGAGGAGCCGCCTGGGAACACTGGCGATGACCCATATCAGCACCACAGAAGAACACCAGCAGCGGGCTCTCTGTGTCTGTCTCTCCTGCAGTCCAGATGCGGAAAAAGGCGATGTGGAAAAAGAAAACTCATCGAGCAAGCCACCGTTTCCTACCGAAAAGCACCTTCCTGGGGATGTGAGCTGTAGCCGTCACTTCCAAATCCGGTGACTTACTAGTTTGAACACCAAAACGTGTGGCCTGGCTCCTCTCGGGAAACGGGAACCTGTGAACAGGGAGAGACTCCACCGTGATCAGTTGAAGCAACTTGTTCCTGTTCACAGTGAACCCTCCACAGTTCCCGGCAGACAGCTTCCCTGTCCTCCTTTATTTTTTATTTATTTTTAATATATTTTATTGATTCTTTACAGAGAGGAAGGGAGAGGGATAGAGAGTTAGAAACATCGATGAGAGAGAAACACCGACCAGCTGCCTCCTGCACAGCCCGCACTGGGGATGTGCCCGCAACCCAGGTACATTTCCTTGACTGGAATCAAACCTGGGACCCTTCAGTCGGCAGGCCATCGCTCTATCCACTGAGCCAAACCGGTCAGGGCTTCCCTGTCCTCCTTTAAAAAGAAAATTGGCTCACAAATGTTGTTCCAGTTGAATCCCACGAAAGCAACAAGATGCTGTTGAAAAGTGTCCACTCAGCACCCTCCTCTCTGATAGAGGAGTTCTCATTTCTCTCCTGTCAGGGTTGTGTGAGAATTTTCCCTTTATTTATTTATTTTTTGTCAAGGGCTTATTTAGGGAAGAGCAGAGGTACAGACAAGACCTGGACAGACAGGGACAACATTTTCTGGGGATGATGCGTAAGGAGAAGGACTGTGGGAGGAGAAAGGAGGAGGCACATGCAGGCCGCCTGGAGGATACGGGGCTTGGGGTGCAGTGTGTAGCCCCGAGGCCTATGGTTTTCATTAAGTGCATTTGTTGCCGGTGAAATTTGTCACCAAAAGCGTGCAATAAGCAGGGAGTCTAGTTTTTTTTTGGTGGCACGGCTGGTGAAACAAATAGCTCAAAGAACTGCTTATCCTCCGGATGGCTGGGCGCGCACCCCAAACTGCTGACCTGTGTGGGGAGCAGGGGGCTCCTGCCCCCGAGTGCTGGGGTGAGAGCCACCCTGCATCGCAGCCCTGAGTGAGAACTGACCTCCCGAGGCGAGGCTGAAGCCCTAAGCGATCTCAGAGGCAGTGATGAAGCGCTGACAATGGCTCAGGCTGGGGAGCGGCTTCCCTTTGCAGCTGCCTGGCAGGCGCCTGTATTTACGAGCGCTGGGCGAGGGCCGCGACAGGTTTATTATTTGTTGGTTTTCTCCAGCGTGCACAGTCAAAATTGTTTGAAGGGAGTATTCAGAAGTGGAGCTGGCTGTCACGGCGGCCAACCGCATCCACCCACCGGTCTATTTCACTCGCTTGACGGATACCTGGCTGCACGGTTTGGCATTTCAGAAAGAGAACAAGTCTCAGAGGTCATTCATCCTTCCCCTCCCCTGGCCTCCCCGGCCAGCTGCTGGGCCCTGAGACACCCTTTCTGCTGCCGATCTCAGCAGCCCCAGACGTGGGTTTGCCACCAGGTGCCCCAACACTCAGTGTGGTCTCTCCTCCCAAGAGCTGCCTCCACCTCCACGCAGGCGCCAGAGAGGCCAAACCTTCCTCACAGCCCCGCGTGGGGACAGTCCCTCGGATCACAGCTTTTGCAAAGGACGCTTCCTGACAGCTTTCCACACTCAAATGAGGAGCAGAGGGACGGTCTAGGAGCCTCCTTCCTGCTGGAGACACAGGAGAGTGTCAAGTTTGAAGGGGGCGTTCCCCGGCACAGCCCGTGAATCCCTCTCCAGGGCCCTTGGAGATAATGAGCCTTGATGTCCCCCCATTACGCTGTGAGTCAGGGCGGAGGAGAGCCGTAACTGTGCCTCGATTTGACAGCATCAGATAAAACCTTCTTTGCTGTCAGGGAGAGAGGCTATTCTTTCTCACTGCCGTGAAAATGCTCAGAATGTGCAAGATGGAATGTCAAGAGTCGTTACACCAAATCAGCCCCCAAAGGAAGAGCAGCCAGGATCACGGAACCTGGTACCTCTCATTCATCAGAACATGGAACTTGGGGGGTTGGGGCTAGGGGTGCGTTTGGGGTGGATGCCTGGTAGGCTCCTTGGGGCCCTGTCCTGCTCTGCCTCATTTCAAAGGGAAAACTGGAGCTCCAGATGGGTTCAGCCTCCCCGGGTCTCAGCTCCTGCCGAGGACTCAGGATGGAATGTTCCTGTCACTTGCCAGGAACCTGGGGGTATTTCTCTGCTGAGGGAAGTGCTAACTTTTGCAGAACATTGAAATGAAACACAAATATCCTCCCATCTGTCCTCTGTGGCCTAAGCTCTCTATTCAATCTTTTTTTTTCACTCCCATAAAGTGTTGCTTTTCTCAATTGGAGTGTAAGCATTCGAACCCCCTCAAATTGCTTTCATTTCTATTGAGTGCTACTGTGTCTATAGCATTAGCACCAAACTAATTTTTTTCCTAGGGAATTCGTTGGTAATCTACTTTTTGATAATGTGAACAATCTTCCTTGTTAACTTTTTGGCTTCACCTTCATGGTTTCATCTCAATTACTTTGTGTTTATACACTCTACTAAAAAGTATTGAGAAAACAGGAAAATGGTAAATAATACTTTATTTGGTAACAGTAAATGCTTACTATAGGTTTTCCCACATTCTAGAGTCTGGATTTTAACTTAATTGTCTGTGACCTTAAATTGTAAGGTATGAGTGCATTATATTGTTTGATTTTGATTTGGGCAAAGTTATATGCATATTGGTGGTACATTCTTTAAAAATCCATTATTATTTTAAAGTCTACTCTGATATTAGCATCTAATAGAGTTCTACTGAATCAGTAATGAGTAGATGGAGGAGAGCCTCAAGTGGATGAAATATTCTTAAAGTCATAGCTTGAGCAAGGACTTCATTTTTTTTAACTGTTGAGTTAATCCTTAGCACCTTGACCCACTCTGGAATAGCAGGCATTCAATATATATTCAATAAATATCATGATAAATGAACCAATTGCTATCATTTGCCTGAAATGATTATACATTTTAAACTTTGATTTAGGAACTTTAAAATGCTAGGTTCTTTCTCCTTTTTTTTTGATATTTTGAACTAAGAGAGTAAGACTATAGAAGGAAAATTGCTTTTGGCTTGGATCCTATACTTTTTTCTTTATAACGTAAAATTGCTGTGTGCATTCAAATTAATATATGGAAAGTACTTATTTTGAGTACCTGGGGCATGATAGGGTTTTAATAAATGGTAGCTCTTATTATTAAAAGGTTGAAAAAGGCAATAAAACACTAAGGATATTCTCATGTGAAGTACTATGGATCAGGGAAGCACTACATTTTATTTCACGTGGCAGATTGAATCGACCCCACTGCACCTGGCTAGACGGCTGTACTTTTGTCTTCAAGAAGCTCTAATAATATCACCCAAAGTGTACATATCATAAAATGTCAAAACTCCCTTTCTGTTCTGACAAATCTTGCTCAGGGAAGCCATGTGGGCCTTTGTTTACCCAACCCTACCCAATAGGCACTGAATCCCATCTCTTCTATTTAGGGACAGTGGGGATCTGTTATTCTCAAACTCTTGCTTTTCTAAAAGATCACTTTATCAGCATTCACACCAAATAAATAAATAAGAAAAACAAACAAACAAACAAAAACTCATAGACACAGACAACAGTCTAGTGTTACCAGAGGGGGGGAGTGGGTAGTAAAGGGCATCAAATCTATGGTGATGGAGGATCACATGACTTTGGGTGGTGGGCACACAATGTAATATACAGACCATGTATCATGGAAATGTACACTTGAAACTTATATAATCTTATTAACCAATGTCACTCCAATAAATTTAATAATAATAATTTTAAAAAGTATTTCAGACTCTCTATTGTTTTTGCAAATATCCTTCCTCTACTCGATAAGCTCCTCTAAAAATGGTCCTAATCCTCTTATAGCCACATTTCTTAAATTGTCTAATCTTTTACATATGATACCTCCATTTTTTGCCTATTTCCTCCTTATCCAACATTAACATGATCCCCATCACGCCACTAACTTGCTACTACTGATGTCTGTCACAGTATTAAACCCAAAGGCCCCTCTCTGTCTTTGTTTTAGTAGATCGCAGCCAGCAGCATTCAATACAGTTAACCACCTTCTCCTGGAAACATTTTCTTCTCTCAGCTTTCAGGATATGCCACTATCATTTCTTTGCTGCTAATTCAACAGTTTCATTTAAGGTCCTTTGCCAGCTGCTCTTTCTTTATTTAATTCCTAAATATTGGAGATCTTTAGGGCTCAGCACAGAGATTCCTGTACACTTTATGCTCACTGTGTAAGACAGTAGTTCTGTATACATGTATAAAGATGCTTAGAGTGATAACAGAATGTCCTCTTCTTCACTGAGAGTTTGAAAGTGAATTTAAACTCCTCCACCCTGCGTACCTTAGTCAACTTGATTTTCTGCTTCTGTTAGAATGAAAATTTCCACATTAATACAAACGGATTTGCTTTCAGGAGAACAAGAATGAATACCTAGTTGGATCTAAATGTTTAGGCCTAGATCTCCATTATCTTATACTTGTGCATTTGATTTTTGTGATCCCAAATGGGAGACAGCCTATTTATTCATGTGGCATTTGGTCATAGTTCAGCCTTCTAGTGTATGGAGATTATTTTGAATCTTGAGTGTGTTATTCAACAGATTTCTTACCTCTCTCTGGCCAGCGAAGTGTAAATTTGAAAAGCATGACTGTGGCTCTGTTGGAATTAAGGGGAAAGTGATAATGGAGAAGGCGAGGAGAGAGTACTTGGTGCGTCACCAAAGGTTCCACATTAGTTGATAAGAGGTTTGAAATCCTCCTCAGAAATGGAAATTCAGGATGATAATTAAAAACAGGACTCATTATGTTGCCATGACTACTCTATGGCCAGCAAATAATAAACATTTATAGTATAAGGTAGTTGTTATCCTGCAGGCACTTTTCTAAGTGATTTTATATGCACTAACTCACTTATTCCTCACATATACATAGGTATTTTCCCATTTTACAGATAAAAAACCTGAAGTATAGAGATATTAAGTAACTGGCTGAATTGGGATTCAACCCCAAGCAGTCTGCCTCCAGACTTCATATCTGTAACTAACATGTTCCATTGCATAGTGGCCACACACAATGCAGAGGTTACTTATTTTTTATTTTGAAAAATAACAACTATATATTATTCTCTGGGGATAAATCACATTGTCTATTCAACTGGGGTAATTAAATTAAATCTCTAGGTAATTTAAGAAACTTTGTGAAAAAAATTACTATTTGGAAGAAGATATGCCTTCAAAGGCCACCAAGCATATTTAAACACCTATATTCATTTTCACAGTGAAACTACGTTCTGAATGAGTAATTTTGAAGCCTTTCTTAAATGTAAAGTTTCTCTGAAATTTGGCTTTTTTCCTGGTACATTATTTACCTCGGATCTCAATGGACAGGTTGTAAATTTGCTTTGCACCCTGAGGTGCTCTGCTCTGAGGACACTGGTGTCTCGGGATGGAAGGGAAGTTGTTCAGGGAAGATGTTTTATAATCCATTCATTTTCTGTTGACACTACTTAATATGCCAGGCTGCTCTGGAAACTACATTAACTCTTTCAGAGACGAGGTACTATGTAGTGTCTGGTACTGGAGCTTCCTAAGTAGTCCTCTTGAACCCTGGAGAAGTGAATTCTACTTCCAGATGTGCCCTATTTCTGAAAAGAGGTTTGGATCCCTAGAGGAGTGACTTAATGAATGTTAATTGATGATGATGATGATGATGATAATGGTACCCAACTGTTATCCTTATAAATAGTATAAATGACTTTGCATTCCTAACCCCACTAAAGTATCTTCAATATTTGACTGATTCTGAATAATTATAAATTGTGTATTTTTATTAATTTTACTATATTCTAGTTTTCTCTACTTGTCTTGGTTTTAAATGTTTATTAGTATGCATGATATAAGTAAACTAAGTTTTACATTATAAAATGTGTTTTCAAAAGTAGGTCTTCATATATATATATATATATATATATATATATATATATGGATATAATTTTATCTATTACATTTTAGCTGAAAAAAAACCCTTTTTTTTTCTAAGTAAAACCAAGAATACATTTACAAAAAAGCTAGAAAATACAGATTTAAAAAACTCTGTACCACCACTCAGAGCTAATTCTATTAGCCTTTTAGTATATATATCCTTCTAGTTTTTCCTATCAATTATCTCTTATTTTTATATTTTATAAAACATGGATCACATGAATTTTTTATAACAGCAGCTAAACTTTTTAATAGATCATGAATCTATGCAGTACATATTATAAAATATTATTTTTAATTAATGCATATATATTATTGCCAAAATTTATTTAATTATCACTTTATCAGCAGTCATTCGATTCTTTCAGTTTATATTGTGCTGGTGTCACAATAAATAGCTTCCCAGAAAATATATTTGAATATACTTGGTTCCAAAAGGAAAGTTGTTAGTTCAAACTTTCTGATAAAGTTTAAAGTTTTGCCAAATTGCCTGATAGAAGACTTAATCAATTTACACTTTAGGCCACAGTGTATGAGTAATGCTTGGACTGACTTTTACAATTTCTAGTTCACACCTAAAAAGACAGAACTGTATCTAAGACGTTCCAGGAAGAACAGGCTATGGGGTTAACCGAATTTCCTGACATTGGTTATGCTTTTGATGACCAGGCTTGTCATCATGAGTTTGCAGTAATACTCTAATGACAGGCTCCACAATGCAGCAGGAAACAAACCCAACAGAGCAACATTATTGCTTTCTTTTCAAAAAGACAATAAAAATGCTTTCACAATGATGAATAGATTTCACATAGCATCATTTTCTATTTTTCATATTTGACAAGCACTGCTGACAAAATTAATAATAATAATATTTATTGGTCACTTATTATATGCCAGGTACTACCCTAAATGCATTACATATTTCATCTCATAGTCTGGAGGCTAATTTGATATGGATTCATTGAAACATCCGGCTCATGTTTTAAATTAACTAGACCACAATAATCAAATGGACTTTGTCTGGTTTGCTAAGACTCAGCAACGCTTGCCCTTACATCCCAGAAATGCTGGATTTTCCTTTTGAAAAGTATGAAAGCCATGGAGGCTTACTACTCTTACCGTTTTCTACTCTTATTCAACTAAATCAATTTTGCTTAGATTATTTTTTAAAAGATAAAATAATTAGTACAATCTCTTCACTCCCTCTCCCTCTCAGCAGCTTCTCCCAGCTCTTGGGAGAAATCTAAACTGAGAAAGCAATCACGCAAGACCTGGACACAGCATACCCTCTGATCTCATCTGGCAGCAGCTCTCTCCCTCCCCTCACTGTCTGTGACAATGAACTCCTCTGTTCCTCACAGCGATAAGCTTGTTTCTCCCTTGGAGTCTTTTCATTAGACACTTTCATTGCCTGGAGTGCTATTGTCTCTGGTCTCTTCTGATCTCTGCTTGTCCATCACCTAAACAAGAAGCCATTTCCGACCACCAGTCTATAAGAACCAATGGGTGAACTTAAGTTTTTATCCTATTTATTTTTTTATTTTTTGACTTTTAATTTCTTTATTGATTAATGTATTACATATGTGTCCTTATCCCCCCCATCACCCCCACCACTTATGCCCTCACCCCCCTGTTGTCTGTGTCCATTGGTTAGGCTTATATGAATGAATAGAAGTCCTTTGGTTGATCTCTCCCTCTTACCCCCACCCTCCCCTACCTTTCCTCTGAGGTTTGTCATTCTGATCAGTGCTTCTCTGTCTCTGGATCTGTTTTTGTTAATCAGTTTATGTTGCTCATTATATTTCATAAATGAGTGAGATCAGGTGATATTTATCTTTCTCTGACTGGCCTATTTCAGTGAGCATAATGCTCTCCAGTTCCATCCATGCTGTTGCAAATGGTCAGAACTCCTTTTTTACTGCAGTGTAGTATTCCATAGTGTAGATGTACCACAGTTATTTTAATCCATTCATCTGCTGATGGGTACTTAGCCTGTTTCCAAATATTAGCTATGGTGAATTGTGCTGCTATGAACATAGGGGTGCATATATCCTTTCTGATTGTTGTTTCTAGTTTCTTGGGATATATTCCTAGCAGTGGGATCAATGGGTCCATTGGGAGTTCCATTTTTAGTTTTTTGAGGGAACTCCATACTGTTCTCCACAGTGGCTGCACCAGTCTGCATTCCCACCAGCAGTGCACGAGGGTTCCTTTTTCTCCACCAGCAATTGTCCTTTGTTGATTTGTTGATGATAGCCATTCTGACAGGTGTGAGATGTTACCTCATTGTCGTTTTGATTTTCATCTCTTGGATGATTAGTGACTTTGAGCATGTTTTCATATGTCTCTTGGCCTTTCTTCTGTCTTCTTTTGAAAAGTGTCCATTTAGGTCCTTTGCCCATTTTTTGATTGGGTTGTTTATCTTCCTTTTGTTAAGTTGTATGAGTTCCCTATACATGTTGAAGATTAAACCCTTATCGGTGATAACATTGGCAAATATGTTCTCCCATGCAGTGGGCTTTCTTGTTGTTTTGTTGATGGTTTCTTTTGCTGTGCAAAAGCTTTTTATTTTGATGTAGTCCCATTTGTTTATTTCCTCTTTAGTTTCCATTGCCCTAGGAGCAGTATCAGTGAAGAAATTGCTTCAGCATATGTCTGAGATTTTGCTGCCTGTGGATTCCTCTAGTATTTTTATGTTTTCCTGTCTTATTTTTAAGTCCTTTATCCATTTTGAGTTTATTTTTGTGTATGGTGTAAGTTGGTGGTCTAGTTGCATTTTTTTTGCATGTATCTGTCCAGTTTTCCCAACACCATTTATTGAAGAGCCTGTCTTGTCTCCATTGTATGTTCATGCCTCCTTTGTCGAATATTGAGTATAGTGGTTTGGGTCGATGTTACAATAATGTTATGGTCATAAGGAAACGCCTCTAATATGTGGAAATAATTATTGTGTGAAATGATTTATGTGTGAAATGTTTGCTGTGTGAAGACCCCAATACTCTGTAACTTCCAAAATGTAGTGAATGCCCCATGATCTTGATGTGAACGCCCCGAGCCCTTAAAGTGTAAACACCTGTCTCCTAGCAAAGGCACACCGTCTGGCCCACACTGATAAGACACAAGTTGTTTACCACTGGCTATATAAGCACCAGATTTTCTCCAGTGCATGTCTCCTGCCTGATGAGAGGCGGACTCCACGTCGCTTCATGAGACAAGCCCCTGATTGACTGCTCCGCTGTGTGAGCCTGAACCTACTGTGGCCGCCTGTCTGTCTCCATCTTCATCGTCTGTCTTTCGGTGTGCATCGCCAGGTGGCCTTTGCTGGAGCCTAGGACCCACTAGAAATAGGTAAATAAACCTTGTGTGATTGCGTACTAATTCTGTCTTGTGTATTCCTGTGTTCCGGTTCAGCTCAGCTGTCTAGACATTGAAGTACCAGGGGCTAGGCTGTTATTGCTGGCTCCTGGTCACCTGCATTTGTCCCACTAAGTCTGGACAGGTAATTAATTAATTGGGGCATAATTGGGACAGTTGATTTCTGGGTTCTCTATTCTGTTCCAGTGGTCTATATGTCTGTTCTTATGCCAGTACCAGGCTGTTTTGAGAGCAGTGGCTTTGCAATACAACTTGATATCTGGTATTGAGATCCCACCTACTTTGTTCTTCTTTCGCAGAATTGCTGAAGCTATTCAGGGTCTTTTTTAATTCCAGATGTATTTTTGGAAAGTTCATTCTGGGTCTGTGAAATATGCCATTGGTATTTTAATGGGGAGTGCATTGAATCTATAGATTGCTTTGGGTAGTATGGACATTTTGATGATGTTGATTCTATCAATCCATGAACACAGTATGTTGTTCCATCTGTTTATGTCTTCCTCTATCTCTTTTTTCAGGGTCCAGTAGTTTCCCGCATATAGGTCTTTTACCTCCTTAGTTAAGTTTATTCTTAAGTTTCCCCCAAGAACAGGAACAAGACATGGATGCCCACTCTCACCACTCCTGTCCGACATAGTACTGGAAGTACTAACCATTGTGATCAGACAAGAAGAAGAAATAAAAGGCATCCAAATTGCAAAAGAAGAAGTAAAACTGCCCTTATTCGCAGATGATATGATACTGTACATAGAAAACCCTAAAGACTCCATCAAATAATTATTAGACTTAATAAATGAATTCAGCAATGAAGCAGGATACAAAATTAACGCCAAGAAATCTATGGCATTTCTATACACTAATAATGAACTTACAGAAAGAGAGACTAAAAAAGCAATACCATTTACCATCACACCAAAAAAATTCATCCTATTTTAATTATCTGAATAGCTCCTTCCACTAGCTGATATTTTCCACATTTAATTTATTTGAGCTATCTCAATTATTTTTATTGATTTTAACCCAAAAAGTCAGAATATGTCTTAAATCGCTTTTGAGTAATTGTCCAATTAGCACTTTATTTTTATTTAGCATATTATATTAAATAATGGTAAAATCTCAAAATCGATACATCTTTACTTCAATGCTTAGGCTATTTATGTAATTATTATTGATTTATGATAGCAACTCTAATTCTACAAAGGTAGGCATCTTGTCTGGCTGATTGTGTCAGCAGCAACTGGAACAAATTCTGTGCTGAATGAAGATTTTTTTGATTCAATATGTGAAAGAAACCTACAGTAAGACATTAATGCAGTTAATTTAAATTCAGTAATTAGATAAAAATACCTGTAAGCATCATTATATATAACAGCAGTCTGGAGATCCTAAGAAATATGATAAAAAATTTAAAGATTAGGAAGATTGAATTTATATTATTTGCAGAAAATATGACTGTCTTTCTAAAAGAGAGAAACAAATATTAGTATTGTGTCTAACAGGAGGATAAAATAGCTTGTTGACTATGTGAATAATACACTTAAATAAAATTTTAGAAACTGATTGACGTTTGAAAACTAAATGGTTGAAGATTACTGTATAACAGCAATGGAAGTAGAAATCCTAACAAATTAGCTGAACTAAAAATGTGTAAGCTATAAATCCATAAAATATCGTGGAGAGAAATATTACTTCACTAAATAGAGCAAAAGAAAGTTCATTATGACCAAGATATTGTTGTTTTCCTAAATTATTTAATAAGAATCTTACAAATGTAATAAAAATTTTGTATTTTTAATGTAATTGCTTCAAAAAATAAAAATAAATGAAAGTTTAGAGATAGGCCCAATATATAGAAAAAAATTAAGTATTAATTTTCCTTTTTTCTCCTTTCTATGGTTTTAACTGAGCATTTAGTTTGATTATATTTTTCTTTTGTAACATATCAGTTCTATTTTTTTAAAATAATTTAGTGGTTTCCCCAGAGTTACAATATACATTTTAACTACTCTAAGTTCACCTTCAGAAATCCTGTGCCACCTCCCATGTACTAGTAGTGCCTATACCTTATAACATTATGCTCCTTTTTTACCCTACTCCCATTTCTTGTGACATTGCTGTCATTCATTTCACTTATCTATACAGTATAACCCAAGGCACTGATACTGTTATTGTTTTAGACAAACTGATTTCTTTTAGATTAAGAATATGAAAACTGAAAGATTATATTTTACTTTCATTTATTCTTTTTTTGATGCTTTTCTTTCATTATGAAGATTAAAATTTCTGACGTATAACTGACCTTCTTTCTGAAAAACCTCTTTTAACATTTCTTGCTGGCAGCCTACTGGCGATGAATCCCTCAGGTTTATTTTTATTTTTATATTTTTTAACATGTCTTTTAGAAAGTGTTTCCTGGCCTCAGAATAGATAAGGTTCCACTTTCCCCCCCCCCTTTTATTGAATTTATTAGGGTTACTCTGGTTAATAAGATTATACAAGTTTTAGGTGCACAATTCTACAACACTTCATCTCTATACTCTATTGTGTGTTCACCACCCCAAGTCAAGTCTTTGACCATCACCATTTATCCCCTCTATAACCTCTTCCACCTTTCCCCATCTGTTCCTCCCCTCCAGGCAATCACCCACTGTTGTCCCTGTCCATGAGTTTTTTCTTCTTTTGTTCTAATCCTTCATCCTAGTCCATCCAGTCCCCCTCCCCCATCCTGAAAACTTGCTTTCTATTGTCTGAGAAAGTCTTCGTTTTCCATTCACTTTTGAAGAATTATTACAATGGATATAGAATTCTAAGTTGGCGGTGTTTTTCTTTAACATTAAAATATTTAATTCTACTGTATTCTTTCACTTTTTCTGGTAGGAAGTCTGCTGTAATTATTTTTCCTTGTACCTCAACAGTTAAGGTTTTTTTTTAAAAAAAATATTTTTATTGATTTCAGAGAAGAAGGGAGAGGGATAGAGAAATAGAAACATTAATGATGAGAGAAAATCATTGATTGGCTGCCTCTGGCATGCTCCCTACAAGTGACTGAGCCAGCAACCCAGGCATGTACCCTGACCAGGAATTGAACTGTGACCTCCTGGTTCATAGGTCAATGCTCAACCACTGAGCAACACCAGCCAAGTGGATAAAATCCAATTTTTATCATATTTACTTTTCCATCTCATATTCTACTTTTCAGTCCCCAGTTGCTCCACTTTAGACTCTTAGATTCCCAGTTAATTTACATTGATTTGCACACCCATGGTTTGCAATGAAAAAGACAGTATTATTTTCTTCTTTTTGAAAGAATTTTTCCTTCTCGACCCCTTGAGAAATACTTATTCATCCTTCAAAACTAAGATTTGATGGCAATTGCTCTGAGAACACTTTCCCTGCCCACTCACGTTCTCTTGTACCTTTCTACCTTATGCAGACTGCTAGTTCCTAAGCTTTCACACTGCGCTGCATTTCTGCCTTTTATATCGATCTGTCTTTCTAGACTCTGAGCTACTTACACATAGGGTCCTGATAGTAAGCCCTCAACAAATCTTTAGAGAATAGAATTGCATATGAGATTGGGCCTTTGGAACACTTTCTTAATGGGCATTGGTGGCTGAGTGGTACAGACTGAAGATGTCAGCAGAAGCAAAGGGCTTATTAAGCAGTTTTCATGAGACCTTACTTGATTAGATCTGTGGGCAAAAGAGAAGCTTTAAGCACAGAGTCACAGGGACCACCTATTAATATCCATGGGAAACTGTCGTAGAAAGGCGGCCATGTTCTCTCCAGGCATTTGAGCTAGGAGATCTACGGAAGCTTACATATTTTTGTGTTAAAGTTCTTTTTGTTGTCATTTTGGATTTAGGTGTGGAGAGGAGTGTGAGAAAATTAGAAATGTGAAGAATAGAAACATAACCTTTCCCCCCTTTATTCTTGTCTTTAATTGATGTCTTATGTTTTATTGTAATATACAGTGTTTGAGGTCATCTTGCTGATAAGTTAATAAAGCAAAATAGTCTGTGATGAATAATGTTAGTGATATTGACTCATCGGTAGAGAGCCCTGTCAACTGTTCCTTTGAGCAGTGCCTCAAATTGCTAACACGGTGTTTCTAATGACAACATTAGAGCAGATGAGACTTTCCACAGATACATTCAAGTAAGAAATAAGGTGATCCTAGCACACATGAAACAGCTTTTTTATAACTGATGAAAGATGAACACACATTGCCGTGAAAATGTCTACTCGTTTGCTCCATCCTCTAGTTTTATACACGCTTGCAGAGTGTGGGATTCTCTTGTTTCCTCTTCCTCCAGTTTTCTGTGTTTGTAGACACTTCTAGATAATCTCAGCTCCAAGGGACCCTGGTGATATGGTGATAAAAAGGCAGACACCCAAACTACCTGTGTAACCATTTTCAATCCCGACTAGCATTTAACTCCACTAAATTGAACTATGACAAGGTTTCTGAAATAGACACTAGATTTGAAGAGACTGTAGAAGAAAGAACTAAAGAAATGGCAGAACAGGTTATATGGAACCATCGATTTCTTCAGCATCATGGCATAGATTGACGCAGTCTGTTTAATCAGAGTCCGAAGAGAAAATGCTACCGTGGACTGATCTCTCCCTTTCCCTCTCCTACACACAGACATACTCAACATTTCTGAACAACTTCTCTAAACTGTAACTAGCATGCACTGGGGCAATGGCATGAGCCCAGTTAAAAGATAAAGCATGAAGCTGGCCTTTGTTAAATGTTTTTTTTTTTTCCTCTAATTCTAGCATAGTACCTGGGACATGGTAAGGAAATAGTATATTTTTAAGTAAATAAATCTGTTTTACATTTCTGTAATTTTCAACAGCAGTTTTAGCCTTTGACCCACATGAATGAACTTGAGGCCTAGATAGCTATAGATTGCTGACTTCATGATCCATTTGAACTGGCCATTAAGTAGCATTTAGGCTTTTTTTGGAGGGAAAAAACCACCCACAAAAAATGGAAGCCAGTACTGATTCTATCTTTTATACTGATAACAATTCAATTCCTTTCAAAGGAAGAGATTTTACAAGAGAATTTCAATCAGGTTTTATGTTGATTTGAGTGGGTTGAATTATGGAAAAGACTTGCCTTTGGCAATTGAATCACAATAAAAGGTACAAAGAAGTATGGCATCGTATGGGATGGGATGCAAATAGGACCAGTAATTGAATAAAGAAGAGGTCATACGAAAGCAGGAACATCAATGACATGTCTGTTAACATGTTTTGAGATAGAAATTAAATATCTTATATCTGATTATGCAATAAGAATTTTCGATTAGAGATAATATGGTTCTTTGTAAATTGTACTGAGTATGGGTAAGTAGTTCATTATAGTTACCTGTTAAATATATGTGATAATATGCTTATATATCTTTAAGCATACACCTATTATGGGTCTGAATAAGAGATCAAGAAAATAGGGATGTTTTTTGTAGGCATAAGAAAGATCGAGGAGGGAATTTTGGGTTTTCCTATCTTGATCAGTACAAACTTGATAGTTATATAAAAAAATCAGGAGGTATTAAAAATGAGACAAGAACGATTTCACAATGTCAATTGGCCAGTTGAAAAGATAATAAAAATAATAAGCGCTAGCATGAGCTGATTAATTGCCAACACTAATTGAGACTAACTATGTTCCAGGTAATATTTCAAGTGCTTTACATGAATTATTCCCTTTGTTGATGAGTAATGATAATGAAATGAGGGAATTAAGATCATGAGGATCAAGTTTGAGGAGACCAGTGGGAGGCTCCACAAAGATTCATTATTATTTCAAACTCAATGTGTCTAAAACTCACTGTCTTCCCTCTCAAACATGCCTTCCTTTATATTTACTCAATTTCATAGTGACTTGATCCAGTTCCTCCTCCATTACCCACCCCTTAGAGTTATTTTTGACCTCTCTCTTTTGTTCCTCTTTCAGCATCTAACTCATTTAATCAGTCTGTTAATTTCACCTTTGTAAGATTCATATTTGCAAATTACAATAGAAATTTAAAAAGCAATACAGGTACTGTTTCCAGGAACTGTTTTATGTTTGAGAGGGGAAGGAGAAAATGCACAGTGGTGACTTTCTGCCATAGGACAGTCATGCTCTGTGCAATACTTCCTTCCTTTCAATAGTCGTAATAATCACCTGAAACATGAATAAATCTGTGCTCATCAAGGTTATTAAGTTGGTCAAGGTCACACAGCTCTTACATGACAGATAGATCCAGGATTCACTCCAGGGTCTGTGTAATTCCTACTGAATAATATTGCCTTATCAATATTATACACTATCAAATGATTGATTGCATAGTGATATAATTAGATTCATTAATATGCCTCAAATTACTAATTCAATAATGCCACAAATCTATTTTCACAACAAAGTTTTAAAATTTACTGACCTGTGCTATACTAGATTTGCCAGATAAAATACAGGGCACCCTGTCATTTGGATTTCAGCTAAGCAATGGATGTGCTTTTAGAATAAGTATATCCCATGCAATATTCGGGATATACTTATAGTAAAAAACGTATTGCTTATTTATCTGAAATTCAGTTAAAGTATGTCCCAAATATTGCATAACTTGTATTAAAAATCCATTAGTCATTTATCAGAAATACAAATTTAAATGGGTTTCTTGTGTTTTTAACTGCAAAATTTGGTAAATTTATACCAGGCACACATATCTAATCTTGTAGGAATAGATTCAAGTAGGAGGCAGAATTTAGTAATTATCACTGTCTCAGTGTCATCAGCATCTCATCTCATACCCATAGAGTAGTATTTTAAACATTTTATTTGCTCCTTACCATAATCTTATGAGGTACTTACTATTGATAGCTCTACATGACTGATAATGAAAGTGAGGTGATATCATACTCATTAAAAAAAATAAAACAATAATTTAGGATTTGATGGGTCTTAAATCATATATGGATATTCAGGAGCCAGAGATATGATCCTACACCTGGGATAGATGCATGAAAAGTACACCTTTGTAATATCATTCATATATTTTTAAATGTATTCACAGTGTGTATAACAGCTGGCATCATGCTATGATTAGCATTCATGAAACTATGAGATATTTTGTTAGCCGAAAATTTAAGAAAGGCCTTAGGTGAAAATTATTAATATATATATTAATTTTATTATTTTATATACATATAAAATAATAAAAGCATAATATGCTAATTAGACCAGACATCCTTCCAGATGTCCTTCTGTCCTTCTGGATGACGCTAGGGCTGCGAAGGAAGCCTGGGTCCCGGATGCCAGAGGGAAGCTGGTGCCAGCAGCTGGGGCAGCAGTTCTCAACCTGTGGGGCGTGACCCCTTTGGAGGTTGAACGACCCTTTCACAGGGGTCGCCTAAGACCATCCTCCATATCAGATATTTACATTACAATTCATAACAGTAGCAAAATTACAGTTATGAAGTAGCAACGAAAATAATTTTATGGTTGGAGTCACAACCTGAGGAACTGGCCAGAAGGTTGAGAACCACTGAGCTGGGGGAAGGAAGGCCTACTATTGCACAAATTTTGTGCATCGGGCCTCTAGTGTGTATATATATATTCAGCTGTGTTTTATTTATTTCTTTGCAATGCAGAAGTAAGCTTCTTATCATTACATTTAAGCTACATCTGAAGGCTGCTTTTGACATGGTTAAGACATTTACACTTACAAGTTATAATTAATAATTTTGAATGGACTCTCTTCTTGTAGTTCTAAAGCATCCTCTCCTTTTGACTTTATAACCCATAAACTTTAATCTTGAAGGTTTTGATGATGTTTTATAGGATTCAGGAATATTCCAGTATTGTTAGATGATAAACATGTATATCTCTGGTTTCAAATTCTTAAAAATTTTCCTTTTAACTTGATCTTACTTTCCCTTTAATTTTTATAATTTGCAGGTTTTGGTTTTTACTTCTTTCCTGAAGTAAAATACAGTAATTTATTAACTGCAATGTTTTCATACTTAAGTGTTTTAATTTCTCCAGCAATAAAGTTGTGTTTATTGCATATCTTAAAGACTAAAATTCTGTTATGCTGTTGCATTTAAACTATGTTGCTAAGTGTTACTTGCAAAAATATTGCTTCTCTTTACTAAAAGTTATTTTAATGGTTAACACACTCCCTTAATTTTGTCCCATGGACATTTGTTTTCCTGTAGGTATGCACCCTTCAGTGTTTTTTTAATGCAGATAAATGGAATAATAGGCTTAATAGGCAGAAATTTGCAAGCAAGTTTTTAAGGGATGTATTTATTTGCATATTAAATATGGCTGAGTAGGCAGTTGGCTTTTTTTCATGACAGTTGACTTTCAAGGCCCCTTTCAGAAGGTCACTCTCTGTTCAGGTCCTTTTATAGCTCCATGATTCTGTGATAGCTTGCATTGCAAGCTAAGTGTTTTAGTGTGTCTAACAAAAAAACAAAACAAACAAACAAACAAAGGAACATCGACTAAACAACTTTGCCCGGATACCCACTTGACAAGATGGTCTGACTTCAGTGTATGTAAAGGTTCCAGGATTCATTTTATTCCAAGCCAACTCATTTTTTCTCTAGTTTACCTTTGTTTAGGAAGCCCAGAGTGTGATTTTTCTCCCTGCTTTACGACCTCACATTTTTCAGTAACTTGGAGTAATTACTCCAGTGAAGTAAACAGATCTTTTTGCTGGTGAAAATTGGAGGGTTGCTCCTTTTTCTAGTGATGTAGTCTACTAAATCTGAATGAAATGCTTTTTTTCCTCCTGTAAGAGGGGAAGATGGTTTCTTCTAATACTCGGGGATGAGGGCAAGCTGTGACTTACTTTTCATTATATTCAAATATCTAAAGAAATCAGAGAGAAGAATAAATTTTCAAATGAAAACTTGGTTTGGTTATTTGAGCAGGAGAGAAGAACTGATACTAGGGAAACATCATTCTGTGAGAAATAAATCGGTCTGTAGTTAGATAAGAATTTAGTGCCTACTACAGTTAACTAGGTAGAATACTGGTTCAGCCAATCTTCGATGATAAAAATGTTCACAATTTCAAATGAACAGTGATCTTTAGAATGCTGAATAGAGATTGTACGGAAGATAATAATGAGTTTAAAGCAACATAATATTGCATATTGTGTGAGAAATACCTTCCACAGTAGTTAATATCTTGGGCTCTGGGATGAAGCATTATTGAGTTCCAATCTTGACTTCATCTCTTATCAGCCTTTGGCAAACTGCTTCAGTTTTCTAAACCTCAGCTTTGTTTAATGTATGAATGATAACATGTAAAATATAGATCTAGTGCAAGAAAGGGTGCCCTCAGTGGAAATGTTGTAAAACACAAAGCATGCCTGGAATATAGAGAACGGAGAGGACTGAATTGACATAAGAAAACAAAATAGCTCTGAAAAAAAAAAAAAAGAGGAACTACATGAGAACACTGTTTCACATGCATAAAAATAAGAGCATATTCATAATATCATTAAACCTTGAGTGAAAAATAAAGACCTGTGGGGAGACATCAGATAAGGGAGTTGAAGAAGGGCAGTCAGATCACCTGGGCTAGTGTGGACATGCGGACAGGGGCTCCCTCCACTGCGCACTAACCTGTAGGGATAACTGGGATGCTCCACAGATTTTATTTTATTTTTTTGTTAATCTTTATCCAAGGATATGTTTCCATTGATAAATACATATATACTAGAGGCCCGGTGCACAAAAATTTGTGCACTCGGGGGGGGGGGGGATGGGGGTCCCTCAGCCTGGCCTGTGCCCTCTCGCAGCCTGGGACCCCTCAGGGGATGACCACCTGCTGGCTTAGGCCTGCTCCCTAGGGGATTGGGCCTAAGATGGCAATCAGACATCCCTCTGGCAGCCTGGCAGCCCTCGGGGGATGTCCACTTGCCAGCGGGGAGCAGACCTAAGCTGCTGTCGGACATCCTTAGTGCTGCTGAGGAGGCAGGAGGGGCTCCTACCACCACCGCTGTACTGGCAGCCATCAGCCTGGCTTGTGGCTGAGCAGAGCTCCTCCCATGTGAGAGTGACCTGACCACCAGAGGGCAGCTCCTGCATTGAGAGTCTGCCCCCTGGTGGTCAGTGTGTGCCATAGTGACCAGTCATTCCCAGTCTTTCTGCTGTTAGGGTCAGTTTTCATATTACCCTTTTACTATATAGGATAGAGGCCTGGTGCAGGGGTGGGGGCTGGCTGGTTTGCCCTGAAGGGTGTCCCGGATCAGGGTGGGGTCCTGCTGGGGTGCCTGTCCAGTCTGGATGAGGGGATGATGGCTGTTTGCAGCTGGTCACACCCCCTTCAGGGTGGGCATCCCCACTGGGGTGCCTGGCCAGTCTGGGTGAGGGGCTGAGGGCCGTTTTCAGGTTGGCGGGTTACTGAAGCTCCCAACCTCTCCTTTTTTTATTTTTTATTTTTTATTCTAGGATTTATTTACCTTTTATGGCTGTCACTGGAGCTGAGAGCCGGCTTTAGCTCTGAGGCTCGGCTCCAGCTCTGAGACCTCAGCTGCTGAAAGCAGGTATCTGGGTTTGTTTGGCTTCTATAATTGTAACACTGTTGCGGTCCTGCTTGCTCCAGCTCTGAAGGCTGAAAGCAGGTTTCTGGGGTTTGTTTAGCTTCTATAATTGCAACATTGTTTCTTAGAGTGCAGCTCAGAGGCCGGCAGCGGCAGGCAGGGAACCTTGGCTTCCTCCATCACTGGAGCAAGCAAGCCTCCTATTCACTTCAGCTGCCTGGCTGCTGGCTGCCATCTTGGTTGGCAGTTAATTTGCATATCTTGCTGATTAGCCAATGGGAAGGGTAGCGAAGTTACAGTTAATTACCATGTTTCTCTATTATTAGATAGGATATATATATATAATATATATATATATATATATATAGAGAGAGAGAGAGAGAGAGAGAGAAAGAGAGAGAGAGAGAGAGAGAGTAAAGGAGAGGGTGAGACAGAGAGAGAAACATCGATGTGCATGTGTGGGATCAAACCTGCAACCAAGGTATGTGCCCTTGACTGGATTTGAACTAGGGACCCTTCAGTCCACAGGCCAGCACTCTCCCCACTGAACCAAACCAGCTCGGGCTCTCCACAGATTTTAAACTGAGTGCAGCCCTGGAAAACAAGGGAACTGTCTGCCTAGAGAGAGCTCCTACAGGAAGGTTGGGGAACAGCGAGAGAAGCAGAGCCTACTGAGTCCAGGATAAAAGGTGTACGAGGGAGGAATGTAAAAAGGGAACAAAGGGCGGAGGATCTCTGTTCTGGAGAACAGCATGCTCAGTGTCCTCCACCTCAGGCTCCTGTCCGCCACTTCACAGTCATCTACTCTAAGGATACTCTTTATGATGGGAAAATAAGACATTTTTGGGGGGCTATCAATCTGAATCTGTGCCATAACCTAATGTGCATCCTTGATAGCCTATAACTAAGTCACTGCCCCTTTCTCCACAATCTGTTCTAGCAAGACCTGTTTTCCTAATTCCTCCCAATTTACAAAGGAGCCATAAACAAAGCATGTACCAGCTTGGCTCCAGGGGAGGTCACTGACACCACCCAGATGGGCATTTAGACCCAGTCTAACTGCCCCATTCTGACTGACTCGGGAGGGGCTGTGGAAGCCACCACAAAAGCCTGGTAGTTAGGAAGCAGATAGAAAACAAACCGAAGGGTATAAAGCGAAAGCTTCCTCCATAGACACTCACCCAGGATTTGGAGAAGGACCCCCTGAGTCACTGTACTGGTACGTGTGAAACATCTGAAAATAAATGGGTTGATCCTGGACCTCTGAGTACTCCTGTGAATCGTTCGGTTGCCTGGTAAATTCTGTAACATTTAAACATGATCAACCAAGAAACAGAAGTCTGAGCAGACCATTTGGTTGTGCCGATTAGAGGACTCAGTCACATGTGTAGTTTGTTCACCTTTTAAATGGCTTTTTTTCCCTTTGGAGCATTCTCACTTCTCTACTCCTCCTGGTCACCCCAGTAAAACCCAATTCCCCAGCCTTCCTGCTCAAGCATGACTTAATTTCCACCCTGGTCCTAAACCAACATGAAACGTGGATTGGGAAGAGAGAAAGGCAAGGAAAGTCTCTGAATGGTAGAGGACAGGGGGAGAGATAAAGAGCTTTCCAAGACAAGAGTCAGACATGGCAGCATCAGACACCAGTGACTAAGGGCTGGGGATTAACTGTAAACTAAGCTGGCAGGTCAGCTTGGGAATGGTCCTACGTGGATGACTTTTAGCTGATTCTTAGGCCCTTCTGGGAATGACGTGTAGTAATTTCAATGTTTAAATAAATTCATTTTCGAAATAAAGCAAAACATGCATTCTGTTGCTTCCATCAGAGAACCCTCCGTGGCACAGTAGTTGATCTCCGGAAACTGGGGACTGGTTTCCTGCTGTGGATAGGACTCTGGCCGTCGGGAACACCCAGTGGCAAACTGAGCCCCTGGAGTCATGCATAAATGCATGAAGCATGCCAGGAACATATATGGGGCGTGCCGGATGTGTTTAACTAGAAATAAATTAGCGAAGTTAACTCTTCAAGATCTCAGTGTGAAGTACAGAGTCTTGAAAAAAGCACAGCGCCCTTGTTACCATTCTATAATATCCTTTGCAGAGAAGAGTGGAAATAAAAAAAAAAATCAAAGCCAGATTATTGACCAGGAAAGGATGGGGAGCTGATGGCGAGAATGGGACACTTGGGAAGATCCAAATGTCTCCAAATGGCCCGAATTCTGGAGCCTGGCCACGCCTCCTTGATCGGCAGAAGCAGTCTCGCCTTCTCTATGTGACAAAACTTTGGAATGCCCCGCGACAATCCGGCCGGAGGAAGCCACGCTGCAAAAGAAGCAATTTCTTCTAATGTGCTATTCAGCCACACTTCATTGCCTCCGTACGCTAGCGTGCCCCAAGGAGTCCATTACAGAGGCCGGCCTGGGAAACGGCTGGTGTAACAGAAGGAAGGCGAAGATGGTGCTGGTCTCTTCTATCAAAATTCTGGGAAATGTATGTGGGAGTGTTTCTTAGGATGCGCACCCTCCTTAGATCAGGGGAAAGAGAAGCCTAGCTTTTGGCTGGACTGGACTTATCACAAGGCCGCCCTCACCAGAGAGTCTATGTTCCATTCAGCCGCTCAGGCAGCGGGGAGTGCTATCGCTTGTGTGGACTGTGCTGCCTCCTAGAAGCTATAGATGCCTGTGGCAAATGAAGTCGAGGTGCTATTTCTGCCTTGGTAAAATAGGAGGATTTGACAGTGAAGAATTATATAGCAATGTGGGAGTGAATTCATCGTGTGTGACGCACGCATCAGTTCCTTCTCTGTGTCCCCAGCAGCATCCGGTAGTCAAGCAGTGGATGAAGCATCGGTGCTGGATGATGACAGACTGATAGGAATTCACTGTAGAACAGGCATCATCGTGGGAATGAAGACCCAGGAACGGATCTGTCCAGGAGGACGGGGGCCGTTCTTCAACACAGATTTTGAGGTTCAAGCCTTGTGTAGCTCCTTCCTTTCCTCTAGAATGTTCCCATCATTTTTGTCAACCTGAAATTCTGTTCTCTGAAGCTTGAAGTAAAAAATGTAGCTTTCTGCCATCCTGATCTGTCTAGTTTGGAGAGTGGCAAAAAGATGCAGATCTCACCACTTGTAATTGTGTGCTAAGCGTGGCCTTATTTCTTGTTTTGGCTTAATTTTGATTGCCAACCAGTGCCTTCAAATAATTGTGTTTTTTAAAAAATATTTTATTTTATGTTGTCATTGATTTTTAGAGAGAGAAGAAGGGAGAGGGAGAGAGAGAAAGAAACATTGATGTGAAACAACCCTAGGTTGCCTTCTATATGCCCCCTACCAGGGATCAATCCTGCAATCCAAGCATAGGTCCTGACTGGGAACCAAACTGACAACTCTTTGGCACATGGTCCTATGCCCAACCAGCTGAACCACCCCAACCAGGGCTCAGATAATTGTTTTTTAAAAATATGTTACTGCCCTGGCCGGGGAGCTCAGTTGATTAGAGCAATTCAATATGACACTACTAGTTAGTACACTTAGACAAGATCCCTGTAGATAACAATCATAAAACCTATGTAACATACCATTTATTAGATAGTATTAAAGAGTCTCAGGTGGGTACTGGATCAATATAGACTCTAAGAACTACTTTGAAGTAATTTAATTTATTTAAAACAAAAAGATGGCATGAATAATTAAATAAAAATATGACCCTTATTTTTAATTATACACAGATATAAAACATATAATAAATATTTTCTGAAAATAACCCAACTTTTAAAATAAATATTCTTCTTTGAAATTTTAAAGCAAAATTTACTTTACCATAAACTTGTAGTTATCGCATCATATTGAAAACCAAATCCAAACAAAAGAAAATAGAACGAAAACCACACACACACAAAAAACAATAACAATCTGAAAATGTTTTGGTTACCACTTCTTATTTATTTTGGAAAAACTTTAAATTAAAGGTAATGAATTACTTCAATTCAAGAGTGATGCTGTGTTGCACAAGATTTAGTCTGTGGCATTTACTCAGTATAAATATTTTATTTTCTGCTTTCTCAGACATAGATTAGAATGTTATTAAATACTGGGAGGATGTGTTAATGACTTGTAAACCACCTTGCAAATATCAAACAATAAAAATGATATTCATTTTTATGTTTTTGAGAAAAATAAATTGTCTTACTCCCATTATCAGGAGTTAACCAAATAGATGTATTAAGCAAACAAATCCTTGTTTAATTGTGAGAGCAACTCTCCCTTTCAGAGAAAGATTTGTTAGTCATGTTCTGACAAATGATGAACTTGTTATATATATGAGAGAACTGACTCTAATACCTAATGTTAAGGCAAAAATAAAAAAAAAAGGAACCTGAACTTTTTTTTTATAAAAAGAAATACTGTTCTTAAGTTTTTCTCTAAGTGAGAGATAGCCTATTTCCCACCAAAGAAACGTAGTTTTTCTTTTATACTTTGAATCTCTGTGACATAATATTCAGAAATACTTTAGTGTGATTTGGGCGAATGCATAACAATGAGGAACATTTTATTTTTCACCACTTATCCTGAAGATATGTCTGATGAGTTCCTTCTGCTTCTCATAAGTAGGGAAATAGCACTGCAGGGCTTGCTGTGAAGGGATGACAAGTGATTCACTGCAAGCCTGTTTGTGCAAAATGATGGCTGCGGGCCCCGTAGGAGTTGCTTAGCTGGGAAGATAAAAATATGTTCCAACATAGAAAGCTGGTGGTTCCTGGTGATCATAGCGCAGCCTACGGCGTAACTTGCATGCCTGCATTAGGCTACCTGCTAATTTCTCTTTTATCCCGGACCTTGGAGTCTTTATGATGGGAGTTTGGGAGAGTGCATGAGCAAGAAAGTGTGTTTGTGTGTGTGTGTGTACTCTATCTGTGACCATTGTAATCATTTACTTTAAACTGATGCATTTCTGTCTTCTAAAATATGTTGTCTCTAGCTTATTCTTATAGCAAAGATGCTGGTGAATGGAATGGCATGCATGATTTGGGGATGTGGATCGCCTGATAATGCATAATTCAACCAGAGAATGACAATCTGAGCTCCCACAGCAGCACTGCCATTCAGACTCTAAGTTCCAGTGGCTCTCAACCTTCCTAATGCCGTGACCCTTTACTACGGTTCCTCATATTGTGGTGACCCCCAATTTCATTGTTACAAATTGAACATAATTAATGATTAATCACAAAAGCAATATGTAATTATATATGTGTTTTCCGATGGTCTTAGGCAACACCTGTGAAAGGGTCATTCGACCCCCAAAGGGGTCGCGACCCACAGGTTGAGAACCGCTGCTCTAAGTAATCAGTTGTCCTTATAACAATCCCAATGATTTCTCTGCATCTTTTTCTTTCTTTCTTTTTGGTTATGTTAGAGCAGAAAAGTTGATTCTGTAAAAGAAAAAATAAATATGACATAGATAGAAATTTAAAACAAGAATAAAGAACAGATGTACATATTTGTGACTAATGAACCCTTCCAGACCCTGTAGCATAGGCAGACAGGTCAACATGATACAGGACACAACATTCTAAATTCGTGCCCTCCACCAAAATAAAATAAATCAATAAATAAAATAAAAAATAAAAATAGGCAACTACACAAATCCCCAATTAACTTATGTAATGCTCCAACTCTGTCGATGAAACTTCCTCTCACTCCCCTTTAAAAATATTCCTACACAAAGAATCCTGGATTTAGCATTAGAATCTTAGTGGGTAAGTTTGTAGCCAAAATGAAAAAGCACAAGAAATATTTTCTGTATATTAGATCCTGAAGGGACCCAATTTTAATCCCAGACTCCTAATAAAACCTGTAATAGAAAAACTGAGCTATACCATAAATTTCGTGTAGAATTCATCATCCAAATAATATTTTTTTCTGCTTTTGCTTCATTTCTGTGCTGAATGTCTTGGTTCAGAGAGAGAGTGTGTGTCTACTGTGAAAGATTTATAGCAGAGTAATATGAATCGATGTTCTAGTGATGTCAGTTATCTTTGATTTTAGATTTATGTGTTAGTTCCAATTTTTTACAGTAATTTTTCCTCTCCTATGAGACATACGATCATTGCTAAACCATCATAGATGTCTAGAGACACCAATGAACTCCCATAATGAACAGCAAGGGGCTCCAGATTCCAGATGAAATGCTCTTTTCTGTGAAGAAGTTATAGCCACAGGCTAGAGTCAAATCTTTAGTTTTTCAGCCTAGATTTCTGCTACTGAGAGAAAGTAGAATTCACAGAGAGTCTGTTTCTAATAACTAAAGGGGGTAATGAGTCTGTTGCTAATCAGCTTGGTTCTAGAATGAAGCCAGAGCCAAATAAGATGCCAACTGAAATTATATATATATATAATATATATATATATAATATATATATAATCTCTCTCTCTCTCTCTCTCTCTCTCTCTCTCTATATATATATATATATATATATATATATATATATATATATAATCTCCTTCTAAAAAGAAGATGGAGATTGGGTCATTTTTAAAGCAAGCTTCGGACACATGAAAGTTTTAAAACTGCCCAAATTCCACCACAGAGATTTGAACTCCTCCAACAGTCATGTTTGACTTGCGGCCTGGCAGCTTTGAACCCAAAGGTGTGCTACCTTTCAGGTGCGAGCTGCAAATTAAAATGACAGTTTGAGAAAGAAGAGGTGCATTTAAACAGGTGCTCCTGTTCTGTAGGAGACTTGCTGGGGACTCTGTTGTGACCATGCTGACGCTCTGACATTATGAAGTGGAGCTTGTCACTCTTCCATCTGGTCTGGACAACTGCTGGAGGCGGAAGCGCTTCAGAAAGTGGCACACGCCCTGCAGCTGCTCTTCCATGTCTCATAAATAAACACCCAATCATGGCCTCATTCTGCTCATTGAACCCATTTAGGAGCCCTGGGTCATTGTCCTCTTAGGCAATTGTCCACCCACTATGGCTTTTAAGGAACTTGTTTTTGACTAGGATCCTTTAAAGATTAACTCAGTGTTAACAGGAAAATTGTGACGAGCACATTGGGTTTTTATTTGTTTGATTGTATTTTATCTAAATGACTACATTTTATAAACAGCCCTTCCCTGGGAAGTGTAATGCTATTTGTCTCAGTGGAGCTCGCTGACTTGCTTTAATCTCCCCTTGCACTTATTTATCCTCGAGTTTTTATTTCTAAGCAATTTTGGTAGAATGATCTGTGCTTTGCGTACATCATTCAACTAATTTACTTATTCCTGTATTACTTTGTGATTCATAGATAAAAGAGGACCATTAAAAGCAAGGTACTGTTTACTAGAATTCTTTGTTTTTCCCAGTAGGGAGTTTGATGCTTCATCAAATGAGATAGTAAAAAGAAAGAATGTATCCTTTTTTGAACATATCAAAAGTATTTTATTTAACTTTTAGTAGTTTGCAAACCGGGACAGTGTGTTGCTCTGAATCAAACATCTTGCGATAATGAGCTTGGTGGGTGAGGATTTTTAAATTTATTTTTTGCCTGAGGTCTGGATTATGTTCAAATCATTGTATAGATTAAATGACATTTAGTTCATGTGATTTGTCTGTGAAATCCTTAATGTTAAGAAATTTTGACTTTTCTTGGCAGAACGTTCTCATCTGTCATGATGTCACTGGCTGATAAAACACATAAAACCACCAAGTTTAATCATCTCTGTGGTTTTCCAATATATTTGGTAGCGAAAGGATTCCATTCCCTGTGCACTTTCAACGCTCACAGTTTGCAGCAGGCAAAGGCCGCTACATCCTTCACTGGGAAAACACCAAGAAATCCTTGAAGCATGCTGGCGTCGAGCTTGCCCAGAAACTAAATAGTGTCTGCTCTCTTGAGTAGTCTTCAAAGGGCATCCACAATTCTTTCCCCTCATTCCCACCATAGATAACTGTCAAAATGCAAATGCGGGCTTAGGAAAGACACGCGCTTTAGTGTAGACAAATGTCTGAAATTTTCCAGAAATTATGAGCCCGTAAAACTTATTATCAAACAAGTTAAACTAGTATATTCAACTTAATACAGCAGGACAAAATATTTAACAGTGTCCCGGCCTCTGATTTCTGAGTAGAATGAATAAGCCGTATGTGTGAGATACTATATTTGAAAATGGAAAGATCTTTTGGAGTTGAGGTGAACACGGGTACACAGGACTTCAAAGGGCTGACATTTCATCATCTGCTCTTGAACAATGGAGAGAGAGAAGCCAGTCTTCAGTAGACTGCGTTTAGGAAGGGTGATCTTGGCTTCATTGTTCTCTGCAGCCAAGTTGCTGAAATTGGCATTATATCCTACCTCCCAGAATTAGTGTCTTCCCATGTTTAATAGTTTCATGATTTAATCTAAGTAGCAGGCAAATCTCTAAAAAGATTTTTAAGAATTCAAATACATTAGCACAACTACTGCATTTCTATGTCATGATAGTCTAGCAGTTCTGAGAAATTACTAAACGTGATGCTTTCTGCTATTTTTAATGTGTTTACATGATGCTCCCTCATCTGCTTTGACTATTCTCTACATTTTTAAAGTTTGAAATGAGAACTAAAGAATTTGGGGAAATAAGTGGTTTTCTAATCTCTTTTCAAGTTTAAGCTTCAGATAGAGATCGTAATGTAGCAACTATGACATAGATGTCAAATACAAAAATTTGTCTATTTGGAAATGAATTTTGATTTCTTATAAAACGATAGATTTGTGGCTAGAGTTGGAGATACATTCTACTGTGAAGAATTCACTTTGTAGCAACTTACACCTGCTGTATAGAAAGGGAAACAATTGATAAGACAGTGACAGTAATTTTCAGGAGGAAACTGCAGACAATTTCGTTTCCGAACATATAAGGAACCATTCAATATTAACAAAAGAAAGTCATCATGATATATTAGGTAACGCTAATATGTGTTAAGATGAAAGTCATGAAGATATGTCAACAGAAGAATATAATCATGTTTCCCCCCAAGAATCTGATCTAAAAGAGCAGGTGGGGGGTGGGGGGGTGAGAGAGGGTGGGCAGATACAAATACATACAGAACCACGATGGGCAGGTTCTGACTGAGAGATGGCGATGAGAGAAGCTGAAGTGGCATTGTTGTGAGATCATTCTAGAACAGTGGTTCTCCACCTTCCTGATGCCACGACCCTTCAATACAGTTCCTCACGTTGTGGTGACCCCCAATGTCACTGTTACAAATTGAACATCATTAACGCATAGTGATCAATCACAAAAACGATATGTAATTATATATGTGTTTTCTGATGGTCTTAGGTGACCCCTGTGAAAGGGCCGTTTGACCCCCAAAGGGGTCGCGACCCACAGGTTGAGAACCGATGTTCTAGAGATTGCCTAGCAAGATGGAGGAGAAGCTCAAAGCTTTCCTAACACAGTTTACAAAACAGAGAATATTGTGCTGATGGCCAACTGCAGACATTCAGACATCTCCTGGAAATCTTATTCTGCTAAAACTGAGCACATAAGTGATATTTGCCCTCCTTTGTTGACAATTTTATTCTTTGGGTAGTGGAAACAACGAAGGGCGCTTTTCTTCCATACTTAATTTATGCTAACGTCGCCTGTTCAGGTGGGCTTCTTTCACTGACTAGTATATATTTCAGGTGCCTTAATATTTTTACATGACTTGATAGCTCATTTATTTTTAGTGCTGAGTAATATTCCAATGTCTGGATGGAGCACCGTTTATTTATTCAAATACCTACAGAAGGCCATCTTGTTTGCTTCCAAGTTTTAGCAATTATGAATAAAGCTGCTATAAATATCCATGAGCAGATTTTTGTGCATATATAGGTTTTCAACTCACTAGGTCAATGCCAATGAGCACCATTGCTCGATCATATGGTAAGAGCATCTTTACTTTTTTTAGGAGACTGTCACACTGATTTCCAAAGTGGGTTCGCCATTTTGCATTTCTAAGGCTAATGAATGAGAGTTCCTGATGCTCCATGACCTCACCAGCGTTTTGTGTTCTCCGCGTTCTGGATTTTGATGATTCTACTAGTTGTAGGTAGTTGTGCATAGTTTTTTGTACTCACTAACAAATTTGGGGCATAATACTCATTTGAAGGTTATTTGCATGCTCAGGAGATGTCCTCTCTTTTAAGATCAGTATTAATTGGCTTCCCCACCTGGGGTTTGTAGGGTAAGACAGCAGTGTTCTTTAACGTGCCTCTTCTCCCACCACGAACAGTCTGATCTTCCTCAAACTCTAGTACTGATGCCGACTCACCCACACTCACCAGCACTCTGGCAGGTGGGGGATTTCCTGCCATCTATGTTGGGAGTCCATTTGTGCTGTTTCCTTTGTTTTTTTTCATTTATTTTATTATTTTTTGGTGCTTTGAAGCCTTTTTAAAATTTTTGGTTCTAAAAAGAGTTTCAGAGAGATTGAAAACCTTCATTGTTGTCATGATGTGGTTAGAATTTCTAACAATGACTATTTAAATTATTTTATGGCATACGAAGGTGGTTCTTTATGTCAAATGCTTTATAGTGGTTATTTGAAAGTATGCTCTGTATTCAGAACTACATATCATTTTTCCAGGGGAAAATGCATTTTCCATTTTTTTTTTGGGGGGGGGTGTGCTTTTCCAATGGCAGGTCAGTCAGGAATCTGAATATATTTAGTTACCCTCAAGGATCCAATCCATACTATCTCTTCTCATTGGTAATTTGGGAGTTGTATTGTCATTTGTGTCTGGACTCTCTAAGCTAGATTTCTAAGTACTCTGTTTATAATCTTGGAATTTTTCATTTTAAAAGTTTTATAAATAAGTAGGAAAACATTTTAAATAGTAGACAGAACCTTTCAATGGTATTTTAATTTCCTGGCAATTTTGAGATTGTACTTGCTTGGGGAAATACAGGTTTGTTGCTACTGGTGAAAACTCCACAGATAAATTAGTAAAGTCTTTTCTAGTTGTTAAGATACTGTTGCACTGTAAAGGCACAGCATACATCACACTTGTGAGGATTGTATTCTGAAGGGTTAAAAGGCAGCAATAGGTTTCCATTAGATAACATTTTTCTTCTAATTTTTATTTAACATACATATGTTTGCATTTTTATTAAAATATAGTTGACATACAATATTAGTTTCAGATGTAGAACATACTGATTTGACATTGACATACCTTACAAAGTGATCACCATGTTAAGTCTAGTAGCCATTTGTCACTGCACAAAATATTAACTATATTCCCTATGCTGGGCATAAATTTGAAAAAATTTTTTCATGATGCATTTGGACATTAGAGCTCTTTAATTTTGCCTAAAAATTTTAAGTACTAAACTGTCATTGTTTATTTTTTGAATTTAGGAGCTGTGAGTGTTACTAAACTCATTACTAAAGTTTGAGTTTACTAATAGCTTGTAAATTAACTAAAACAGTCTCACATTGTGATTTCTTGGGGAGTCGTTAGTGTGTCTTATTCTTATCCAATTATATTTAGTATAATATGTGGCCATTTAGAGCTGCTCGTAGCTCTTCTCTCTTCTTGCATTTGTTCCCACTCACCATCTCCTGAGCCCCTTAAGAAAAGCTGCTTTGAACTGATCTAGTCTAGTCTACTGAGGACATTGAAGCATAGTTTCAATGATGTGAATGTTAGAAGTGTATTTGACTCTGTTGGTTTGATTGCTCTCTTTTCTTTTGATTTTACCCTTTGGTTTCCTTTTCCTCCCCTTTATAGTAGTAGATGTGGAGCTACACTGTCCAGTAAGGGAGCCAGTAGCCACAGGTGGCTATTGAGTATTTGAAATGTGACTCGTCCAAATCAATATGTGTTGTAAATGTAAAATACACACTGGATTTCAAAGACAGTATGAAGAAATAATGTTAAAACATCTCACGAAAGTGACTATTAGTTGAAAAGAGAATATTGGGACATGCTGGGTTACATGAAATGGTAATTAAATTTCACGTGTTACTTTTTAATTTTTTAATGTAGCTATTAGAAAAGTTTAAATCACACAAGTGGCTCACATTATATTTTAATTGGGCAGTGCTGATCCGGAGGGGCTAGAAAGGCGATATAGATTTTTTGCACCTAAACAAAAAAACTCCCTCCTGGTTTCAGTTCCCTCAGCCTGGCTCATTGTGAGATCATAAAGGTTATACACCAAGTAAATTACCCAAATATTTCCCCTTTCTATATTTGTATTGAATATCTGTGGCACTTTTAGGGTTGATAGAGGATAATGAGATCTGGAACCCCAGCCAAATATAGCCTCATCATGTTATCATGAATGCGTGAAAAGACTTACAACAATATTAAAAATGACCTTTCTACTTAATGGACAGAAATTGAAATGAGAATTGATCGATTTAGAGACTGCAAACTCAGTCAGAGCATAATATGTGTTGTTAAATTTGAACTTTTACTCAGTGTCAGTAACTCTTTCACATTATTAAATACTTTATTATTAAGAACAAAGTCACTTTTTGTAATCATCCAAGTCTCCATGCTATCTCACAATTTGAATAATAGAGCTTCCCCAAGCTAATAAAGGATGGTCGCATAGAAAATGAATATTAATAGAATTGCAAACCCATAGTTCTATTTACACTCAATTTGTAAAGTGACAACAATCTCAGGGGTGTGAGGAAACATAACAAGCAACAAAAGAAGTAATTTTTCTTTCTTCTGCAATCAGCAAAATTGAATGTCCAGAGGTGAGGGAGTCTTTGTTGCATGAGAAGACAACTGCAATGCGATAACAAAAGCATTCAGTTTAATGTCATTTATTCAGACCCTCGATTCATGCATTAAACCTCAGGATCTAGCTTTTCTTAAGAACACTTTAATTTGTGAACAGGATTTGATATAAAGAAGCTCAAATATTATTTATAAACTAGAGGCCCAATGCGCAAAATTAGTGCAAGTGGCTTGGCTCCCACCGTGGTGGTGGTTGCCTCTTCTTTGGCCCTCGCAGCCCCAGCTTTGTCAGGAAGGTCGTCTGGAAGGACATCTGGTCTAATTAACATATTACACTTTTATTATATAGGACTAGAGGCCCGATGCACGAAATTTGTGCAAGGGGCTTGGCCCTCACAGCCATGGTAGTTTGCCTCGGCCCTTGCAGCCTGGCTTTATCTGGAAGGTCATCTGGAAGGATGTCTAGAGGGTTGTCTGGAAGGACAGCCAGAAGGTCATTTGGCTGTCCGGTCTCATTAGCATATAACTCTCTTATTATTATAGATGGTATAAAACATCTTCTACACTGAAAGTTAGGCATATCACTTGAAGATGCTAACTTTTGTTACAATAAACTAATAAATAGTGATTGGAATCCCTGTCTCTCCTTAGAGAGTTATTATCAGTTGTGTTCAGTAAACATTAGATTTTTTTGGTTTTTTTTTTACCTTTTTAGGTTTCTTGACTAATACGGAAGCTTGCTTGAGATAACTAATGGGAATGTCCTTGCCTTCTCACCAATATACATAAACACAAAAGATATGTTTACAAGAGCATGATAAACCAAGCTCATTAGTCTATGATCTGCTAGACTTCAGGAAAAATTTAAACTAAGGAAAATATCCAAAGGGAACTTGGTCAGAAACAGTGGCTCCAAGCAGTGTTTTCAAACATTACTCACTGCCCCTCTCTGATTTATTTAGAAATGTGTGGGATGTGGTGGGGAGGGTTGTTTGGGCTACTACAATGACTAGAGGATGCTACTGATACTTAGTGCTTGGAGGTCAGGGACCTTGCACATCCTGCAGCATGTGGGACAGTCCTCCACCATAATTTCAACAATGCTGCCACTGAGACACACTGTGCTTGGCGATGTCAGCCCACACCTTGGGTTGGCTTTCACGTTACCTCCAAACTCTGCTCACACCGCTCTTGACAGCGCTGAGCTCATTTAGAATTCTCCTCTCAGTCAGCTTCATTCAGTTCTTCTTTTAAAAAATCTAAAGATAATGCAACATTAGAACCTTAATATATTACTTATGCAGAAATTATAAATTGTCATATTTGGGGTCCAAGTGCACAAAACTGGGGATTGCTAACAGATTTTTAATGGTAATATTTTCACATGTATAATTTTAAAGTGTTCCTCTATTCCTTTTTCTTCCTCTTCTTCCTCTCTTGCTTCCTTCAGCATTCCTCTTGCTACATAAGAGTCACTAAGATGAACCCACATTTTAGTTACCCACATATGAAGGGACCATTTTCTGTAATAATAAATTTGTGTTATAAATAAAAATAGGTGCCTAATTATCCAACACTGATGTCAGCCCCAGCCTTCTAGAAGACTGTCTTAGAAAACAGACAGTATATTGTAAGGTATGGTGCGTTTCCTGATATTTACAGAAATATTGGACTTACAGACATGCTCCTCCTCCTTTCTTAGAAGTAGAGTAGAAATGGGAGGACACGTGTTTTCTTTTTTTCGATTTTCATCTAGAATCTTGCCATAACTTCTATTTCTACTGCTGGTTGCTACCATTCATAGGTCTAAATTCTCGTAGACTCCCTTGAAGTACTGTAGTATAAGAACTAAAGATTCCTGTGCTACGTTGATATCTTTGGGCCTCAGAGGGCCCCAAGGCCTAGTGTAAGTTTATCTGCCCTCATCAGAAGTCCCCAGCACTCAGTGGGAAGACTCCCTCTGGCTAGTGCCTTTCAGCTGGACCAGCTGGACTCACCCAATGGGCTTCCAGGTGAGGAATTAGACAAGTAAACATCCTCTTGTTGGGAACATGGATATCTTGTCACTACAAAGCCTGCCTCCCACAACCCCAGCTATTCCCGAGTGACACCCCTGTGTGGCCCTGCACGACATATGATGTCCTCCTTCCTGGGCTGTGACCGTATGTGACCATTTCATCTGTCCAGTGTCAGGCGTCATGTATGGCCATGTCTAGGGTCCGAGGCCAGGACTTCCTCACTCACCAAGCGGGTGAGGAGTTGATGAACAAAACAAATGGTGTCATGAACAGAATGGCCCCACCACAATGGGGGACCCTGGGCAGCTTTAACTGACTGCTTCTGTCTAACTAACTGGCTCCTGTTACGGGGAAGGCTTCCTGGGACAAAACCCAATTGCTAGAGGGCCTGTCGCTCACACAGCATTCTGTTCTCTCTCAGGTGCTGCCATCTCGTTCCATTCTAAAGTGTCGCTCTTGCCTCCAAGGTGAGAACTATTATTAATGGACTATAACCTGGCACAAGGTGCTGTTGAGAGAGGTCTGTTTCTACAAGGTAGTCTCTGAGAATCCCACCACCACACCTGAGGCCTATGTCAAGCCTACATAGGGGTGATGTGAGGCTGCTGTGTCAATAGGGGCTGGGGGAAGTGACAACAGTGTCTGAACAGGCGGGCTGTGAGTCCTGGGGGCAAGTGGTCTGAGTAGAGATCTCAAGGGTACAGATCCAGTATGCTGCGTCTTGCTGGTGACTGGAGATTGATGACAGGCACATATTTCATAGGGCAGTGCTTCTCCCACTGAACGTTCCTGGGAATCACCTGGGAATCTTATTAAATTGCAAACCCATGGACTACACTTAGACCTTCAAGGATAGGGGGTCAGAGCACTGAAATGAGTGTCTAGATCAGTGGTTCCCAACCTTCCTAATGCCGTGACCTTTTAATACAGTTCCTTATGTTGTGGTGACCCCCAACCATAAAATTATTTTCGTTGCTACTTCATAACTGTAATTTTGCTACTGTTATGAATCGTCATGTAAATATCTGATATGCAGGATGTGTTTTCATTGTTACAAATTGAACATAATTAAAGCATAGTGATAATCACAAAAAACAATATGTAATTATATATGTGTTTTCCGATGGTCTTAGGGGACCCCTGTGAAAGGGTTGTTCGACCCCCAAAGGGGTCACGACCCACAGGTTGAGAACCGCTGGTCTAGAGGATGGTGCTGACATTCTATTGAGATTTGGGCACTGGCTCACCCCACGTGAATCAAGATTTGGGACTTCTTGCTGGAAAAGAAACATACATCAACTATGAAAGTTGTATAGATGTCTGTTGTGTTCTGGACATTGACTAGACACTTGGATATGAAGTAAAATATTCACTGTCTCTTCCCTACAGGGGCTTTGTGCCCAGTGGAACGCAGCATATCCTTCCTCTCCTGACCAGGCTGGTGAGTGTTTTCCCAGTGTTGTGAACTGAATATTGCCCTGTGAGAGTGACAAGGACAGAGCTGATCATGTTCCCACTTACCTATGGCAACAGCATATCCAGGAGATACAAATCCCCTCTCTTGTCAAAACCACTTCCTAGCATTATATATATCCTCTGTGACTATAAACATTTGTTCTTCTACCCAAATGTTCCTAAATTTTGCAAAGATACAAACATAAACAACATTCTTGAGATATTAATTATGTGTTCTTGGTTAATAAAAGTGTCATTACTTTTCACACATTTAAATGTTTTCCAATTTATAGAATATATGATTAAGATAAGAATGAATTTGAATTATATATATTTGCTACATGTGTCAGGATATTCTCTGTAAGCTATTTTAATACTTAATGTGCCGTTATAAAATTCATATTCTGGGCACATGTTGGCTACCACTCTTCCTTCTAACTTACCTTAATTAGACTACAAACAGTGGTGAATAAGGCAGCTAGTGGATCAAGACTACTAACATCATATGAAGTAGAATAATAAATCAGTAACTATCAGAATGAATACAACTTTATAAATAATTTAAGTGATGCCTATCTGCTTTACGTACAAATGAGAATAAAATATTTACATGTGACAGGCAGCTTCATAATGCCAACAGCAAAATCAATTGTCCATAAGTGCTGGAAAAAAATCTATGGCATCATGTGGTTCAAAACTGATATCAAATCATAAATATAATAATCAACTCAAAAAGTGAAAACAGCTTGGGAGAAACTATAGCATATGTGAACTAAAGTTAATGATTAATCTTATGGAGCTATTTATTTATTATTCACTTATTTATTCATTCACTCACTCATTCATTTATTTTTGTTCATGGGAAAATTCAAATCAACGTACACAATCACCCCATAAGAATTTCAAGTAAGGAAGTAAAGGTATAGATATTTCAATATGTTTTTACAAATTTCCACACAACCTTTCATACTCTAATATCCAGCAGTATATTCTTCACATAGTTAGATTGGACTTTCTATCTTATAGGCCCACTGTCACTATTTTCAAAATTAGATCCACAATAAATAACGGCTAAATTGAATTATGATATCTCTGACTGGCATCTCATTCAAGCCACAGTCATACTTTACATTAGACCTCGTCAAAGAAAGCATTGTTCTAGGGAAGCCTAACATATTTACCCACCTCTGAGCTTCTTCTATAATGTTAGACTTTGTGCATGTGTGTGGAGGTATGTGCTTTTTGCGGCCTCTTGCCCATTTTCTGTGGTACCTGAAGCTGGCACAAGTTCAAAATAAATAACATCTAACAATGTTAGAAGGCTTGACTATTTTGGGCCCATCAGGTAATAGAAGATGGATGTTATTGTAGAGAAAAGTTTCATTACAGGAAAGTTGCATACTGTTTGACAGGCAATTCATTTTATGTATTTCACACAGAGACTATATCCCAAGAGTTATGTTTCAAAGACATCAAGAATGGGTTATGCATTTTATATTTTTAACTGCAAATAAACACAGTGATTAGCTCATCATTGGGGGGATGTGATAAAGAATATTAATGACTGTTACAACTCATTAAAAACACATGACTTTCAATAATTTAAAATATATATTATTCATGTGAATTAGTATAGAAGTATAGATACATTTGATAAATGCAATTTAAAATTAGAATGCTTTGGAAAATCATTCAAACATATGCATGTTGAAAAGATTAAATTTATCTGTCTTAAATATGATAATTACCTTTCAATTCTTTATAAAACAAATGTAGATTTTATGGAATAAAATTCTTCAATCATTACAAATTGTAATAATATATATGCTTCAGCAGGGAAATCTTGTGAGTATAGAGTAAAGAATTCGATTTATACCTCCTAGTCAGAGACTATGAGGATTACCACCCCCCCTTTAAATATTTTAGAGAAAATAGGTGGAAATAACTCAAATTTCCCTTTAAAGTTAGTATTGACAGTTCTATATAACAAGCCAGACACCAAAAAATCTTAGAGATACTTAACAATGAAAGTGAAGTTTCTTTTTTTTTTTTAAATATATTTTATTGATTTTTTACAGAGAGGAAGGGAGAGAGATAGTTAGAAACATCGATGAGAGAGAATCATCGATCAGCTGCCTCCTGCACATCTCCCACTGGGGATGTGCCCTCAACCCAGGTACATGCTCTTGACCGGAATCGAACCTGGGACCTCTCAGTCCGCAGGCCGACACTCTATCCGCTGAGCCAAACCGGTTTCGGCGAAAGTGAAGTTTCTTAAGTAAATTTCATAAAGGGAAAGTTTTCCCAAAATATCTTTTTGACCTGAGTTAGACTCCCTTTCATCTACCCCAGTGAATACTTTGCACTAAAATAAGAAAGATTTAACTTAAAAAAAATATTTTTTTATTGATTTCAGAGAGGAAAGGAGAAGGAGAGAGAGATAAAAACACATTAATGATGAGAGAGAATAATTGATTGGCTGCCTCCTTTATCCCCCTATTGGGGATCAATCCAGCAACCTGGGCATGTGCCCTTGACCAGAATTGAACCTGGGACCCTTCAGTCTGCAGGCCAATGCTCTATCCACTGAGCCAAACCAGCTAGGGCAAAGTTTGACTTTTAAAAATGTTAAGTAATTTACACAATTTAAGTGAGTTTTGATTTTCAGTGTTACCAGTGAATTTTGGTTATATATGCATGTTTATATATGTTTTCTTGGCTCATTCAAATATCAATAGAGTATTTTTGCTATCGTGTTTTTTAAAAGCTGAGTTTATTATAGTACTACTAGAGGCCCGGTGCACGAAATTCATGCATTGGAGGGGGGGTGTCTCTCAGCCTGGCCTGCACCCTCTCACAATCTGGAACCCCTTGGATAGGGTCTCTAGTCCTGGCGGGTGATCAGGACCTATAAGGGCTTTCCTTCCCCCAGTTGCTGGCAGCTAGCCCTACCCCTGCTGCTGCCACTGCTTTCCATCTGTGTGGTGCTGTCCTCCCCTCCCACACCACTGGTCACCTCCCTCTGCTTGCAACAGGCATGGGGTGCGACTGCTTCGCTGGCCTGGGTCTCCCTCTGTAGGATGATCAATCGTGAGGCTCTGAGATCGATTGCCCAGCAGAGGGAGGCCCGACCCACGTGCCACAGCACCACCAGCTGGGTAGACTGGGCCTCCCCCTTTGGGGTGATCAATCGCAGAGCCCCTCCATTGATTGCTCTGCAGAGGGTGGCCTGGGCCTCCCTCTGCGGGGCAATGGTGGAGCACCCCAACCAATCTCATTTCACCTGCCTTGGCTGGCCTGGCACCAGTGTGTGTCATAGGTGGTTGTCCTGAAGATCATCCACATGGTTGTTCTGCTCTTCGGTCAATTTGCATATTGTGCTTTTATCTATCCTATATAATAAAAGGCCAGAGGTGTCACAGCCAGAACGACCAGAGACCAGACCACCATAGCCCCTCACAGGGTAGGCTCTACCCCCCAGCAAGCAGTTAGGTGCAATCAGGCAGGCAGGCAGAGAGGTTAGGGGTGATCAGGTAGGAAGACCAGCGGTTAGGGGAGATCAGGTAGGCAATAGAGTGGTTAGGGGTGATCAGGAAGGCAGGCAGAGTGGTTAGGGGCAATTAGGTAGGCAGGCCAGTGCTTAGGGATGATCAGGTAGGCAGACAGCCCCTCTCAGGGCTGGCCCTACCTCCCAGCAAAGAAAGAGGGAGTCCCAGGACAGCCAAGCCATTTCACTCCAGCCTGTTGCCTGCAGAGGGAGGTCACTGGTGGCAGGGGAGCGGGGGTAGTGCTGCACAGATGGCAAGCATTGGCAGCGGCAGGAGTGGGCCAGTTGCCTGCAGCTAGGGGAATGAAAGCCCTGATTGGCCCTGATCTCAGGCCAGGCCTAGGGACCCTACCTGACGGGTCCCATATTGTGAGAGTGCAGGCCGGGCTGAGGGAACCCCCCTAAGTGCACGGATTTTCGTGCACTGTCTCTAGTCCTATCTAATAAAAGAGAAACATGGTAATTAGTGTACGACCACTACCCTTCCCATTGGCTAATCAGGGCAATATGCAAATTAACTGCCAGCCAAGATGGCGGCCGGCAGCCAGGCAGCTTGAAACTAACATGAGGCTTGCTTGCTTCAGTGACGGAGGACTCCAACGTTCCCCACCTGCCGCTGTAGGCCTCTGAGCTGCAACTCTAAGCAACTACGTAACAAATATAGAAGCTAAACAAAACCCCAGAAACCTGCTTTAGTCCGCCGGGCTTCAGCCAGCAGGATCGCAACATTGTAAACAAAGGCCAGAAACCTACTTTCAGCAGCGGAGGCCTAAGAGCTGGAGCAAAGCCTCAAAGCTAAAGCTGGCCCAGAATGAAATAAAAAAATAAATAAAAAAAGGAGCGGTTGGGAGCTTCAGTCACCCCCAGCCTGAAAACATCCCTCAGCCCCTCACCCAGACTGGCCAGGCACCCTAGTGGGGACCCCCACCCTGAAGGATGTGTGACCAGCTGCAAACATCCCTCAGCCCCTCACCCAGACTGGCCAGGCACCCTAGTGGGGACCCCCACCCTGAAGGATGTGTGACCAGCTGCAAACAGCCATCATCCCCTCACCCAGGCTGGCCAGGCACCCCAGTGGGGACCCCCACCCTGATCCAGGACACCCTTCAGGGCAAACCAGCCAGCACCCACCCGTGCACCAGGCCTCTATCCTATATAGTAAAAGGGTAATATGACTCCCAGCACTGGGATCAGCGGAGCCCGTGAGGCCTCCGGGCACTGGGATCAGCGTGAGAGGGGGCAGCGCCCAAACCCCCTGATCGCCCTGCGGCTCTGTGTGTGACAGGGGGCGGAGCCACAACCTCCCTATCCACCCTGCTCTCTTCGTGACAGGGGAAGGCGCCCCAACCCCTGATCAGCCCTGCTCTGTGCCTGATAGGGGGGAGCTCCCCAACCCCCTGATCATCCCTGTTCTGTGTGTGACAGGGTGCGGCGCCCCAAACCCTCCCCCCCTCCACGGGCCCTGCTCTGTGTGTGACGGGGTAGAGCCATAACCTCCCCATCGGCCCTGCCCTGAGTGTGAGAGTGGCGGTGCCCCAACCCCCTGATCGGCCCTGCTCTGTGGGTGATAGAGGGTGGCGCCCCAACCCCCTGATGGGCCCTGCTCTGTGCGTGACAGGGGGTGGCGCCGCAACCTCCCCATCAACCCTGCCTTGAGTGTGACAGGGGACGGTGCCCCAACCCCCAATCGGCCCTACCCTGAGCGTGACTGAGGGTGGCATCACAACCTCCTGATCGCCCTGCTCTGTGCATGACAGGGGGCGGCGCCCCAACTCCCCAATTGGCCCTGTTCTGAGCTCGACCAGAGGCTCTGCCACCCAGGAGCAGGCCTAAACTATCAGGTCGTTATCTCCTGAGGAGTCCCAGACTGCGAGAGGGCACAGACCAGGCTGAGGGACCCCCCCTACCCTCCGAGTGCACAAATTTTTGTGCACTGGGCCTCTAGTACTATAATAAAAGGGTAATATGCTAATTAGACCAGACATCTTCCGGATATCCTTCTGGACAAAGCCACAGTGGCAGGGGCCGAGGCAGAGGCAGTTAGGGATGATCAGGCCGGCAGGGGAGGGCAGTTGAGGGCGATCAGGCCAGCAGAAGAGCAGTTAGGGAGCGATCAGGCTGGCAGGGGAGGGCAGTTGGGGGTGATCTGGCCAGCAGGGGAGCAGTTAGGGGGCAAGCAAGCCAGCAGGCAGAAGCAGTTAGGAGCAATCAGGCATGCAGGCTGGTGAACCGTTAGGAGCTAGCAGTCCCAGATAGCGAGAGGAATGTCCCCTGAAGGGTCCTGGATTGGAGAGGTTGCAGAACGGGCTGAGGTTCCCCTCCCCCTGTGCACAAATTTTGTGCACTGGGCCTCTAGTTATTATATATGTGTGTTCGTGTGTGTGTGTGTGTGTGTGTGTGTGTGTTTCTGCTTGTCCTGGCATATCAGTATCATTCTTTCAGATCAGCTTTCTCTACGTATCTAGACAGAAAGTGACACTTTCTGTAACAACTGTTCCTGTTTGTATTTGAGACATTCCAGGGAGGATTCCTTAGCCCTGGCTTAGCTAACACCATTTGATTGCTGGTCAGTTTTCAGGTGTTTGGGCTACCTTGGCTGAGGTTCCCACCCCTGCATCAATCAATATTTCTAAAGGAGTAGTGCTATGTCTTTACTGTAAAAGCGCTGTAATACCAAATTGTGTGCTGTAATACCAAATAAAATAATGAACGTTTTATTTTACTTTATACATGTTTATATGGATAATATAACTTTGTGTAATGTATTTGTTATAATTTTTTTCAGTTTGTCTTTTGCTTTTTATATAGTGTTTTTTACATTTTATATCGTTTATCATACTTTGTATATGGTTTCTCTTTAACATTATAATTTTAAAAGATGTCTCCTTTCTAGGTAAGAAAACACCACCACCCACTAGATCTAATTTTTCTTTCTTGTATAATTTTTTAATATTGTATATTGGAATTAATTTCAACATAAGGCATGAGACTGTGATTTAACTCTATCTTTTTTTTTTCTAATCATGAGCAAATATCCTAACCCCATAAATAGAACAATTGTTCAGGTTTTAGTGATTTGAAATGTCATCTGTTATTCCAGTAAATTCTTACATCTGGGTCTGTCTCTGTTGCTTCCTATTCGCTCCCATTTGCACGTTTATTCGAGTGTCATTTCAGATTTGTTTAATTTCTAATAGTCATCATGATTTCAAATATCTCACAGTTTAATTTTATAATATTGGTTCTTATTGTATATTCTTTCACCACATAATTTAGAATAATTTCTCATGTTATAAAATATCCTTGCTGGAAATTCTATTTGAATTTAAGCATATTTATAAATTGACTTAGAGCAAATTAAAGCATTAATAGAATTGACTTTCTTATCAATAATGTGATGTGAAAATTCTTTTATTCAAATTTTCATGATGTTTAAGCAAAATTAATATATTTGGCTTCACTTTTATGTTGTATCATTTTCTTTATTTCATTTATTTTTGTTGTTTTTTTGTATTTTGTTATATTGATTATGTATTTGTCTCTTATTTAGTGATTTGGAAAATATACAGGCCATTGCAATTTAAAATTTGTAAAAGTACTTAACAAATTAATATACCTTTTTAAGAATAGTATTAGGTTCTCAGCTAAATTGAGCAAGAAGTACAGAGAGTTCCCATACACCCCGTGTCTCCATATAAGCACATCCTCCTCCATTACTGACATCTCACAGTGAAGCGTTTGTTACAATTGATGAACTTACATTAACACATCATTTTCACCCAAAGTCATTAGGGTTCATTCTTGGTGTTGTACATTTTTATGGGTTTTGACAAATGGTCCATGACAATGAAATGTTATTAAGATAGACACTATCAAGCCATGAAAAAAAAAACATAGAGAAAACTTTAATGCATAATATTAAATGAAAGAAGACAATCCGACAAAGCTACATACTGTATAATTCCAATTATATGACATTCTCTGGAAAAGGCAAAACTATGGAGATAGTACAAAGTTTAGACAGTACAAGTTTACCAGAGGTCAGGGAGGGGGCAGATATGACTAGGCAGAGCACAGAGGATTTTTAGGGCAGTGAATCTCTGTATGATACTGCAATGATAGATATATGTCATTGCACATTAGTCAAAACCCATTATAGTTTTTTTGTTTGCTTGTTTGTTTTTTACATTGAAAATTTAATAGCTGTTTTTTATGGCTTTTCTTCTTCTTCTTCTTCTTTTAATTCTTTATTGCTTAAAATATCACATATAGTATTACATATGTTTCCTTCCCCTTCCCCGCATTGACCTCTCGCAGCCAGCCCCACTGCCCAGCACGTGCCCTCACCCCTCTATTGTCTGTATCCATTGGTTATGCCTGTATGTATGCATACAAGTCCTTTGGTTGATCTCTTACCCGCCTCCCCTCCCCTGTCTTCCCTTTGAAGTTTAATGGTCTGTTTGATGCTTTTCTGTCTCTGGATCTATTTTTGTTCATTAGTTTATGTTGTTCATTATATTCCACAAATGAGTGAGATCATGTGATATTTATCTTTCTCTGACTGGCTTATTACACTTAGCATAATGTTCTCTATGTCCATCTATGCTGTTGTGAATGGTAAGAGTTCTTTCATTTTTACAGCAGTGTAGTATTCCATTGTGTAGATGTACCACAGTTATTTAATACACTCATCTGCTGATGGGCACTTAGGCTGTCTCCAAATCATAGCTATGGTAAATTGTGCTGCTATGAACATAGGAGTGCATATGTCCTTTTTGATTGGCGTTTCTGATTTGCTGGAATATATTCCTAGAAGTAGGATTACTGGGTCAGATGGGAATTACATTTTTAATTTTTTTTTTTTTTTGAGGAAACTTCATACTGTTTTCCACCATGGCTGCACCAGTTTGCATTCCCACCAGCAGTGTACTAGGGTTCCTTTTTCTCTGCATCCTTGCCAGCACTTGTTGTTTGTTGATTTGTTGATGATAGCCATTCTGACAGGTGTGAGATGGTACCTCATTGTCATTTTGATTTGCATCTCTCAGGTGATTAGTGACTTTGAGAATTAAGATACCTAGGAATAAACTTAACTAAGGAGGTAAAAGACATGTACTTGGAAAACTACAGGACATTGGAAAAAGAGATAGAGGAAGACATAAACAAATGGAAGAATATACTGTCTTCATGGATTGGTAGACTCAACATCATTAAAATGTCCATACTACGCAAAACAATCTATAAATTCAATGCAATCACCATTAAAATACCAATGGCATATTTCACAGACCTAGAAAAAAACTCTCCAAAAATTAATCTGGAACAAAAAAAGACCCTGAATAGCTGCTGCGATCTTGAGAAAGAAGACCAAAGTTGGAGGGATCACAATACCAGATACCAAACTATATTACAAAGCCACTATTCTCAAAACTGCCTGGTACTGGCACAAGAACAGACATATAGACCAATGGAACAGAACAGAGAACCCAGAAATCGACCCAAGCCATTATGCTCAATTAATATTTGACAAAGAAGGCAAGAGCATACAATGGAGTCAAGACAATCTCTTCAATAAATGATCTTAGGAAAATTGGACAGATACATGCAAAAAAATGAAACTAGACCACCAACTTACACCATACACAAAAATAAACTCAAAATGAATAAAGGACTTAAACGTAAGATGGGAAATCATAAAAACCTTAGAAGAATCCATAGGCAGCAAAATATCAGAAATATGTTGTAGCAATATCTTTTCCGAGATAGCTCCTAGGGCCGTGGTCGGCAAACTGCGGCTCACAGCCACATGTGGCTCTTTGGCCCCTTAAGTGTGGCTCTTCCTAAGCCTTAGGAGTACCCTAATTAAGTTAATAACAATGTACCTACCTATATAGTTAAAGTTTAAAAAATTTGGCTCTCAGAATAAATTTCAATCATTGTACTGTTGATATTTGTCTCTGTTGACTAATGAGCTTGCCGACCACTGTCCTAGGGCAATAGAAACTGAGGAGAAAATAAACAAATGGGACTACATCAAAATAAAAAGTTTCTGCGCAGCCAAAGAAACCATCAACAAAACAACAAGATAGCCCACTGGATGGGAGAACATATTTGCCAATGTTATCTGCGATAAGGGCCTAATGTCCAAAATTTATAGGGAACTCATACATTTTAACAAAAGGAAGATAAAAAATCCAATCAAAAAATAGGCAAAGGACTTACTATTAAACAGACACTTTTCAAAAGTGGACATACAGAAGGCCATTATAGTTTTTAATTGTGTTTTACTAGTATATACAATTAAAAAGTACTTGAAAATAGCTAGTGATCTCCCATCAGATGTATTTGGGCTCAGCTATTAATTGGTTTCATTCAGTAGCTCCAAGATGAACTCAGTAACTATTCTCCTAATAGCAGACAAGTCTAATCTCTAACAAAAATCTGTTCTCTATAGCAAATCAGGGTACAAAGGCCTAATCAGCTCAAACAGGTCTTTTAGTATAAATGGCTCAATTTTAAATGACTTTGTGAGTCCCAGTTGAGGCCGTATTAAAAACTAACATCCAAAATATTCTCTTGCTGCTTATTGCATAAAGAAACGTCAAAGACTTAATTGTTCTAATAAAATCATACGATGGTCTGTATGACTGAATCATTATACAAAACATCAATTTTTAACTCTGCCCCTCTTTTTTTGCTCCATCAATCGAATACTCATCCTAGAATATTTTAAGGAGTGTTATTTTCCATGCCATTGTATCACCACCGCTGTACACTGTATGCATCTAACAGTTTGGTAGGCATGGAAGAAATACATTTTACACTGAGTATTATGGTGAACATTAAACTTAAAGTGTAACTGGGAATTGTAGCTTGGCTCAAAGACCTCATATGAAGATTTCCAAATAAAATCCAGATTTCAATTGGAGACTTCCTGCCCCTTAAATACTTAGGTATAAATGATTCACAATTCAAATCTCTGATTTCAGAGCTTACTTTACCAAGTTTTATTCTTTTATTTGATTCTGCAACCATATGCACCCTCTGTGTCTACCACAAGGCCAGCATGGGCACAGCATTCTGCATCCTTGGCTTCTGTTTCAGCTCTAACAAGAATTTTGTGGGTTTTTTTTCCTCCTGAAAATTTAGGGGTTTCTGGAGAGTCAAGTCCACCATACATGGCTTTGGGACAGCTTGTAAAATTTCCCCTCCTTCTACCCTTGGTCTCAGAGCTGACCTAACCTGCCCATCATCCTTCCCGACACCTTATTGTCACCGGCCTCCCAATGCACAGCTCCAGGGGAGGGTGGTTGAGTCACCCTTCCGGCTATTGCTTTCCTGGGAGAGTAACCCTACCAGCTTTGTCTATTTTTCAAAGTCCTTTAAAGAGTTATCATGACTTCTTGGGTCAATGTTTTCCACTTGATATAGAAGCGATCAATTTAAAAATATGTAATTTGTTTTCATTTATGAAGTAAAATATTTCATTGCATAGTCATACAGTTTGCTGCAGTGCTAAGACTTTCCTATCAGCAACTGAACATATGACTTTGATCCCTGAAATTAAGATCGAAGAGTTACTATTTTTCATTCTTGGGGTAAAAATTTATTAATATTAGCTACTGAATTCTATACCAACAACATAATGTAAGCTTTTGTTTCACACAGTATTAAGGTGCTCATGGCATGCGTCATTTCTTTGAAAGTTTTGTTTAATTACACATTTAAATAATTAATTTAACAAGTAGTTGTCTATCTGATGTAAGACTTACGAAGTAGACTATAAAAGTCAGAATAAAATAGGAGTACATTTTAATGAAAAATCGTTTTGAATCGAATTTCATGGTGATGCTCTGCAATGCACCCCTTGGCCTGATTCTAGAGCAGATCTATGTGTAGACAGCAGCTGTCAGGAGACAGGAGTTATGATTGCCCCCTAAATGTTATTTTACTATAAACATAAACCCGAGACAAATTTTATAAGCTATTTTGCCAATTGGCTTTCAGTATGCATTCTGAAAATAACATGACTATTTTAAAGTCTATAAAGGAGTGAAAAGATAGATTTACATCTCCCGAATGTGGCTTGTCATCTAGATCCTCCCAGTTTAGAAATGGACTCTAGTGTTCAAGAAAATGAATTTATTCTAGATCATTTTTTTATTGCTATCTACATCTGGCATTCAATTTTGTTTTTCATTTAGATTTTCTGCTTAGTAGCACCTACTATGTGCTGGTACATAATAGAGACGATGTCTGGAAACTAACCTTTAGGGAACTTCAACATCTTAATATATAAAAACCCTAGGTCCATAATGACCCTTACTAATGGGAGGCAGACCAAACTGAAGTTCTATAGTCAGAGTTGGGGTTGCCAAGGCGACCCAGCACTGCTGGCTGCAGGGAAGTGACCCAATACTTACTGCTGAGGGGGCTGGGAATCAGGCCCAGAGAGAGGCCTGAAAAGAGAAGCCGGGTCTGATCAGGAGCCTCTGTGGCAGCTGTAGATCAGCACTTGCCTCTCTCTTTCTATCTGTGCTTGGCCAGCATCACACCTCCATTTCTATCCAGGACTACACCAGGGCTGCTGATCAGCCCCACCTTTCTGATCAGGCCCTGTTGATAGACCCAGAGATTCTGACTGGCATAGGAACGGACCAATAAGAACATAATCTGGGTGCTATGAGGAGCAAATGGCTGCCTGAAGAACCCATGGGTGCTGTGAAGAACCCATGGCTGTCTAGGAGGCAGAGCTTTTGACGCTGACTGGCATAGAAACTGACCAATCAAACCCAAATTGGTCAGCAGAATAGGGAAGTTGGGGCAACTGGGCCTTCAGGGGAGGGCAGTTGGGGACAAGATCAGGCAGGCAGGAGAGAGCAGTTAGGGGCAATCAGGCAGGCAGGCAGGAGGGTTAGGGGCAATCAGACAGGCAGGCAGGTGAGCAGTTAGCCAGCAGTCACAGATTGCGAGAGAAATGTCCAACTGCTGGTCCGACCGGCAGTCGGACATCCCCCAAGGGTTCTCCAATTGGAGAGGGTGCAGGCTGGGCTGGGGGAACCTCCCCTCCATGCACAAATTTTGTGCAGTAGGCCACTAGTTTAGAGATAAGAATAATCAGGGTAAGCAGCCAGTTAGGTGAACACAGAATTGAGATAGGGTGCTTTTTCAGAAGCTTCTTGAATGAGTGTTTTGAAAACGAGATAGTGACCAGCCCTGTCAATACTGCTGGTGGACTGAGAATTGGCCATTAGGTTTTGCAAACCAAAGACCAATGATCACTGTGAAAGATAATTATTTGGTGGAGTGATTAGAGGAAAATATAATTAGAAGTTACGGAGAGAGTCAAGTTAGCAATAGTGAGTATAGTTAAAAGGTTAGCTATGGAAGGGGGCCAAGACAATAGATAAGAGTGCATAAGTAGAAGTAGCTTTAGATCAGACATTTGGGGTTGAATGATTGAAGACAAATGTATTATTTTAAGTGATATTTTAAATTTTTAAAATAAGGTTAATATAAAATCTCAGCCCAGGGAAAAATCATAGTCAAATAATCATCATGTAACACTGACTCCTTATACATTTTTGAAAGAGAATTGAAGGAAGATTATTTCAGATAAAGAAGAACAGACAGATGGCGGGAGAAGTATATTCAAGTAATATCATTTCTCTTAGGGGTTTCACCCTGTAGTTGTCATTTAATTTGTGTGAGCCACAGTTTGGATCAAATGTGATAAGAATATATACTAGGTCAGTATTTCCTCAGTCAACTCAGTCTATGTCTGTAAACTTCTTAAATTCTCAGGGTTATTGGAGAAGAACAAAAAGGACAGACTAAGATTCAGTGGCTAAGCCTTTTACTGAGGATAGGGAACTGAGCGCAAGGCAGCCAGAAGGTGATACAAGAGAAGAGATGCTCTCTGATATTTTTGTGTGTGGGGGTGGGGTGGGGGTGGGGTGGGGCGGGGAGAAGTAGGCTCCAGTTTCTTGCAGGTTAAATGTATGCCTATCGATGATAACATTTAAGGGGGAAGGTCTGATGTGATTTTTCTCTCCTTGCTGAAGGTCTGATGTGATTTTTCTCTCCTTGCTGCAATGCAAAAACCAAACCAAAGCACTTAGTGACTGACTTCTCTTCTCTGACACTCCAGGCAAATGATCATAAATTTTGTTGCACATGCCTTCAAAATGAACCCAAACCTGTTCGTTCATCATTCACGCCACCTTGACAAATCTGATCTAAGCGATCATTCCTTTTCACCTGAATAACTGCAACAGATTCTTAAATACTGCCCCTTCGTGAGCATTCATGTTCTAATAACTTAGTAGCCACATAAAACAAGAATATTGAAAATACGTTGTTTTACTTTTTCATTCTGAAACAGAATTATGGATTAATGGGATGCGTGTGCCTTCCGGACACTGCACAACTCCTCATGCTTGAACTCACATCCTGTTTCATACCAAAGTTCTTGCAGTACTTGCCTTGTATCACAGAAACCTCTGAAAACCCGGCTTCCAGAAGGTAAGACCCATTGAAAAGCATGAAGCATAATCTAGCTGAAACTATGAACAAGTTCAAGTAGATCCTGTGATTTTTCAAAGAAATGGAGGGTTACTGTTTCCTTTGGCTTCTTTAGTTCCCACAACCATTGTCTTTTCTGTGTTATACAGTAACCTCATTCTGATTTTTAAAATTATAATCTTATCCTTTAATTCTTGTTTCATACCACGGTAAGAGTTTTCCTTCTAAAAGCAGGCTCTGTTGTCTCTCCTTTGTCTCTGATCTTCCAAAATTTCTCTCATGAGTATGTTCTCGTTCCTTACCTTCCATGGTTTGGTTTCTGCTTGCCCTCCAGGCTCATGTCTTATGGGGGCCCACCTCCATCCCTTTTGTAGGATTCTGCAGCATATTGTGTTTCCTTCAGTTTTTCAGATGCTCCAAATTCTGGTCTTTCTCACCTTCTTTCTTTCTCTCTGAAACATATTTTTCTTACTTTTTTTTTTTTACCTGGCTTAAAGCTTCTTCTTTTTTATGTTTTTGCTAAGCTATTTCTTTCTCAAGAGAGGATTTTCAGATCACAGAAGGTTCAGCTAAAAACTGTTCCTAAGTGAGTCCTTTATTTATCTCATTGTAGAACTTACTGTTAACATTGTGATTAAATATTTAGTTGCATGTACATCTTATTTTGCCTTGACTACACTGCAAGCTCTTTGAAAGCCATGATTATCTTACCATTATCTCTGTCTTCCCTTTCAATAGCATCATGGTGGGGTCATAGTAAGCGATGAAAAAGTATTTATTACATGAATGAATAAAAGTGCTCATAAAAACATGGTCATAATATGCTTTGTCAAGTGATCATAATGTTCATAGTAATAGTATTAATGATTGTAATAATTCTTGTCCTCACTGATAGAATTACTTAATATTTACTCCAGGAAACCTGTCTGTATTATAGCAAAACTAGGTGACTATCATTCAGTAAAGTTTTGAAAGCTATCCTACACAATCTCTCCCTTAGATTTTTACTATTTGGCTTTTCTGTTATGGAAAATCTAATATGAGTCAAATTCAAATTTATACCAGACTACCTTAATTATATATTATTCTTAAAATACTTAACTTATCAGAGTATGTACAATTTAACTGCTCATTTAGAAAACATTTGCTCAGTTTTTATAATGAAAATAAACCAAGTTTTGAAGGTACATCCATCTTAGTGTTTATTTTTTTTAAAGCTGGGCTCAGTTTTATTTTAAAATCGTTGATATATAGCCTGCAGCATTCAGTGACTTTCCGTGACATTTATCTGGTGTCTCTTAGTGATCTGGCGGGGGGCGGGGGTGCGGGGAGTGATAGAGAGGCTACATTAATAGAGAGAACATTCCAGGTGACGAATTCCCTTACCTCTTACTAGAAAGTGAGAGCTGGAGAATGAAATGTGCTGGGCTCCCACAGGGGAAGTATATGACGTTTCCCCAGGCAAAAGCCTGCGGAAGGCTCTCTTCAGCAAAGGGCAAGGAAGCCTTCAGTGCTCAGGGCGGTCCTTTCCTAAAAGGCCAGGAAATAGCTCCTCGTTTCCCTCTACTGCCTGCCTTAGTCACTCCATACCTGAAAAGGTGACATAAAAGTTGACGTGTTTATGTGAGGGCCAGGCCCAAGTGCTTCTGGCCTGATTGCCGTCCTGCTTTACTGCCTCATAAGCCATTTTCCTAGTGCTTGCTCTAAGCCTCTGCACTGCCTCTGCCCCGGGGACACCTAGAATGGACTGGGGATCTTTAAAAACATATTTTTGTCTTTTATTTCATTTTCATTTTTCCCAGCTTCATTGAGGTGTGCTTGAGAAATAATAATTATATATATATATGTATATACACATACTAGAGGCCCAATTCACGAAGATTTATGCATGAATAGACCTTCCTTCCCCTGGCTTCTGGCACCGGTTTCCCTCCGGCACCCAGGACCCAGGCCTTCACTCTGGCCGCCACCTCCCGCCTTCGCTCCAGGCTGGCTGCCACCATCTTGTGGCATTAATTTGCATATTCCCTCCTTATTGGTTGTGGGTGCCACCATCTTTGTCACAAAGTGATGGTCAATTTGCATATTCCATCTTTATTAGATAGGATAATTTATCTTTATTGTTGAAAGTATTACAGTACTCCCTTTTGTTTTTGTTTTTTTCTCCCATTGACCCCCTCCTCCCTGTACCCGCCCTTCCCAAGCCATTGCCACACTATTGTCTGTGTCCATGGGCTATGATATATGCATGTAAGTTCCCTGGTTCATCTCTCTCCCCTCACCCCCACCTTCCTTCTGAAATGTACCAGTCTGCTCATGGTTCTATGCCTCTGTATATATTTAATGTGTACAATGTGATGCTTTGATATACATTGTGAAATGAGTATCACAAACTAATTTACATATTCATCACCTCCCATAGTGATTGATTGATTGATAGATTTTGTGGTGAGAACACTCAAGATGAGAACTGGGCCTCTCTTATGACCCTTTTTCTTCAGCGGAAGTGCTTCTGAATGTCCTTTCACCCCTAAATGGGAAGGGAAGGTGCTCTGTGTACATTTGATCTGTCACACAGGCTTGTTAGTGAAAGAGAACGTTGGTGTATTGGTTTTCATGACCAGGAGATCCATTGTGCCTTTCACACAGCAGAGAAGAATCTGAGCCCTCCTTTTTAAAGGCCCATCACACTGAACCCTCCTTCCTAATGGCCCATCACGCATAGTTTCCTGTGCTTGCAGAGCTTATCTTCTGAGGAGGTGTTTCAGCTTTTGAGAAGTTTGAAGCAAGCACAGGCTGAGAGGTTAGGCAGTGAGTACGGAAAAATCTGCCAGCTCTTTTATAAAGGAATCCACACTGTCAGCTCCAGGATGGGCAGTTGTTCTTGTCTTTTTTAACTGCTGATTCTGCAGCACCTAGAACATGGCCCAGGACAGTAAGTACTCGATACTTACTCTTGGAATGAATGAGTAAAACTTAACCCAGATACGCTTTGGCTGCCACCAGAGGGAACATTTGTACACAGAGATATAAAATGAGGTCAGCTCAGCTGTCCCCCTTTGACAATTCTCCTTACATTTGATGAACAAACAAGTGGGTGGTTTACTGGTGGAGAGAATGGGCCCAGCTGGTTAGAGTCGTAACCTTACTTCTGGCAATGAATATAGCTTTGCATGGGTAATTGAAAGTTACATGTTGTTACTTAAACCCATTATTTAGCTTGCATTTTTTTTTTCTTATTCGCTTTGGTTGAGAGAAATGATACTTACCCCCCTCCCCAACACACTCACACACACACACACACACGCACACACACACCCCTTACATGCAAGTGTTACTGTTTAAAATCTGGCCTTTCTCCACAAAATAATATATTTAGTATTTGACCATTATTTCTGCACATAGCAGTTCTATTACTTCTGGATGAAAATTGTTACTAGCTTCCAAACATCCCATGCATCATTTTGGTTTAATGTGAAATCATTTGAAATACTGCAATAGGTCTAGCACCAAAAGATGGTAATGGAGAAAGAATTTCTAAATTGCCACTTAAAGCGGAAACAGATGCTGGGCAAGGAATGAAGTCAAAGTCTTGCTTTTGAAACTCTATTCTAATTGTTTTCTTTTCTCTTAAAGATAAAGGAGTGTGCATCTATGTATAGGGGTTATTAGTTTCAGAAATAAAGGCCATGAACTTCAGGAACTGCACAAAGCCTTACGAATGTAAAAGCAGTGTTGTTTCCTAAACAGCATAAGTAATCTCTATTAAAATTCATGATGGCCATACTGAGTTACACACAACTTACCTCCAATAGTAATAACCGTAGGTGGATGATAAGAAAGTCAAGCCAGCCCTAGCTTGTTTGGCTCAGTGGATAGAGAATAAGCCTGTGGACTGAAGGGTCCCAGGTTTGATTCTGGTCAAGAGCACATGCATGGGTTGTGGGTTCAATCTCCAATAGGGGGTGTGCAGGAGGCAACCAATCATTGATTCTTTCATCAATGAAGTTTCTATCTCTCCCTCTCCCTTCCTCTCTGAAATCAATAAAAATATATTTTAAAAAAGATAGTCAAGCTAAAGAAACAAATGCATTATTGTAGTGAAAATATTTACATGAATACTTTCATGTATATCTACACATATAAATTCCACAGATAAATTACAAATAATTAAAGAAAATAGTTCTTTTGAATGTGCCTGTTAATATTTCTGCATTTATGAAATTTTTATTTCTATGACTTTAAAATTGATTCCAAATGTGAGGAATAAAGCAAATGCATGTAATTCATGATGGTATGATGAATCTGGCTGCACCTTAAATATGCACCTGTTTAATTTACCATCTATTCAACCACCCTAATGGTGCAAGCAAATCATAAGAATTTTTTTACTACTGAACTGGAAATTTAAATAATGTAAATATTTATTGATCCCTTCCAATCCCAGACTTGGCAAAGTTGATGCAAAACTGATTGAACATAGCAAAAAAAAAAAAAAAAAAATTAGAAAGCAGTGTATTTAGAATAGGAAGTTGGACTAGTCTTCGGTATTTTCAGATAATACCCAGCTTAATGTTACAACTGATTTGTCTGCTTTATAGTTTCTAAATATCAATTTTCATATACAAAATATATTAATTTTGTGCCAATTTTAGCATAAAATTCATTATTTTTGTTGATTTTTCCTATCAAGGACCTCATATTTCATGAGAAAGTTAGGCTTCTAGCCAATTGAGATTATAGTAATTTTAATGATCCTATATAATAAAAGGCTAATATGCAAATCCACCAAACGGCAGAACAACTGGTTGATATGACACACACTGACCACCAGGGGGCATATGCTCAACACAGGAGCTGCCCCTTGGTGGTAAGTGTGCTTCCACAGGGGGAGTGCCACTCAGCCAGAAGCCCTGAGCCCGGCTCACTGCTGGTGAGCACAGTGGCAGTGACGGGAGCTTCTCCTGCCTCTGTGGTAGCGCTAAAGATGTCTGATATCCCCCGAGGGCTTATGGACTGTGAGAGGGTGCAGGCCAGTCTGAGGGACCCCCCAAGTGCACTAATTTCATGAATCGGGCCTCTAGTGTTATAATAGTGCTGATATTTTATTTGTATAGTATAACTTTTAATATCTAAAGGGCTATCATATATGTACTTCATTTATTCAGCACTATAGATTTTTACATAGAAAGGGCAAGTAGCGATATTTTTAAGCCAATAAAGTTTCATACATATATCCAATATCACTATTAACAGAGAAATGTTGTTTGATCAGATTAAGAAAAAAGGAGCATGTATTGAGCAATCCTATATGTTCTACCCTCTACTGTGATGCTCTGAAGATGGGATGGTTCTCTCTGTTAAGATTTTACCTGGTTGAGTGATAGAACTGGGATTTAAATAAATATGTTTATATATGCATTTCTCTGGTTTTCTTTCTAGGAAATATTTTCTCTTCTTCTTGTTAAAATTGTCATGGATGAACTGGGGTTATAACGTGGTGCACTCTTGCCATGCAAAGGAGTGGACTCCTAGGAATTGGGTTGGAGTGTCTGAACGTTTGCTCAGAATGCCCTGAAAAAGTATAGTTTAAGATACCAAAAAAAAAATAATTTGGAGGTGGCTTTTTCAACCCTTTTGAATACATTATACTCACATAAAACCCACATTTACATTTCAACATTATTTTTAAAATTATTGAATTTATTGGGGTGACATTGGTCATTGATTTCCAAAGAAGTATTTATTTTATTTTTTTTAAGAATTCCTCACTCTCATCCCATTTCTAATTCTCACCTTTGCACTGATTTTACAACTTTGAATCTTGCCACATCCTTCAGAGTCAGGGATAGAAAAGCTACAGGGATCCTGGGATGATTCAGATGGTTTTAGTCTGTCTGCCTGGTGCATATAGCTGCTGTGGGTGCACATTTCATAGTTCACAAACTTTGGTGTAGAAGAAAATGCAGGTTTGTTTTTCTATAACTGAATTTGATTTATAATATGAGGTATTTAATTCTGGTGGCTAAAATGTAATCTCATGTAATTCTAATAAGCCCAGTTCATCCCACTTCTTGGGATTGCATTTAAGGTTGGAGAGTATCATTAGAAATCTCTATGTTTGGAGAAATGAAAATTTGCCCGACTCAGCTGTTGGCTCTCCATGGGGGCATAAGATATGTTACACATTTTCTTAGCCTGGTCCTTGGTTTCTTTTGTTAACCAGTCTGGCATATCCTACCAGGTTCCAAGTTCAATAACTCTCACAAGACAACCCACAGCAGGGATTTAAGAACTTTGTCTAACCCTGTGGATTTATGACTTTTCCTCCATTCTCATTATGGAGGATCTTCATTTCCTTTTGGGGCAGAAAAGTGACTCTTACTATGTCATGCATTCTTCCTAATCTATTATTTATAAATGAACTTTGTTTCTTTGATTCCCCCATGGTTCTAGTATTTTGTTCTCACAAAGACTTAAAAACCCTTGCCTCCCACATGTGATGACTTTACAATGAGTTTTGAAAGCTTATTTGGAAAAAAAGCCAAGATTAGTCTTCCTGTAACTACCCTCATCAGAGGTAAATAATAAGTGCTGCCTATAGGTAAAAGGTGAAAAGAATAAAAATAAGTTATGTAGAGAAAATAAATTAGCTACAGTGTTTAGTAGAGAGTCTAAAAGAGTGATGATTTGCTTTAGGTTATAACATGTTTGCTCATGGATGAATCAAAGTGGCTATGGTAGAGCACATTTTTAAAAGGATTATAAGGAACATTTTAAAGGAATGCAATTCTTCTTTCACAATTGATAGAATACTAATGCAGAAAATCAGCAAGGATATTAAAAAACTCTACCAATCAACTGGATATAATTAGTGTTTAGAGCACACTACATCACAATGACTTCCTTTCACGTTCCCAGCAAATATACCCCAAATAAACCATGTCCTTGTCCATGAAACAGACCTCAACAAATTGGGCTCAATTGTGTAATGATGAATGGGAGGTAGACTTTTGGTAGTGAGCATGATATAGCATATACAGATGTCTATGAATAATGTTGCTCACCTGAGACTTATCCTATATAATAAAAGGCCAATATGCAAATTGTCCCCTTGACTGGGATTTCGACCAGGGGGTGGCACTGGTTGGCCAACCATCCATGGCCCTTCCCTGCAGCCAGCCCTGCCCCTGATCCCTCCCCTCACCGGCCCCACCCCTGATTGGCCCCCACACCTTGGGGTGGGGACAGCGGCCAACCACCCACAGCCTCTCCCCCCAGTCTGACCCTCTCCCCATCCAGTCCAGTCCCACGCCTGATTGCCCCCCCCCCCAATCCTGATTGGGGTTGGGGCCAGCCATCCAACTGCCCATGGTCCTTCCTGCTGGCCAGCCCGGCCTGAGCAGCCCCAATTAGGGTGGGCTGACCAGACCCCAACTGTGCACGAATTTGTGCACCAAGCTCTTGTATAATGTTATAAAGTACTGTTACCTCAATAAAAATAAATTAAAAATAAAATAAATAAAATTAAAAATTGAAATTATACATAGTATCTTCTCTGACCATAAGTGAATAAAACTAGAAATCAATAAAAACAAGAAGGAAACTGTCAAAGAGTTGAAACCTAAACAACACACTTATTCATAAATTAAAAGAATGTCACCACAAAAGAAAAAAACACACTGAACTAATTGAAAATGAAAGTACTTAAAATTTGTCTTGAAATTGAATAATAGTATATTGCCATAGTAATCAAGCCTGCATGATTCTGGTGGGAGGATAGACAAATCAATCAACAGGACAGGATGGAGAACCCTTTAATAGACCCATACAATAAGTCTCACTGGTCTGTGACAAAGGCATAAAAGTAATTTGATGGATGAAACATATTGTTTTTTCCATATATGGTGCTGGGGCAATTGAATATCTACAGGCAAAGAAAAACTAATCTCAACTAAAACTTCACTCCTATATAAAAATTAGCTCAAATTTGACCATACATTTAAATGTAAAACCATGAAACATTTAGAAGTTCACCTAAGAGAAAACCTATGGAACCTAGGGCTTGGTGAGGAATTTGTAGACATGACAAGAAAAAAATGATTAATTAAATTTTATCCAAATAAAAAACTTTTATGAAGTACTTTGTTACTCGGATGAAAATATAAGCTTTAGACTTGGAGAAAATATCTGTGAAACACATATCTGACAAAGGACTCATATCTAGGGTCATATAGAGGACTCACAAAACTCAGCACTAAATTAAACAAAGAATCGGAATGGATACCAAGGAACATGTCATAAAAGAGAATATACGGTTGGCAAACATGCACATGAAAATATTCAATATCATAGCCAGTAGGACCATGCGTATTTATACCACAATATTTGTATGCATCTATTAGCATAGAGAAAAGTAAAAATAGTGACGATACCAAAAGACAATGAGGATGCAAAGGCACTGGTTCTCTCATACACTGATTGCTAGGGTATATTTAAATATTATGCCCACTCTGGAAATCAGTTTGGAAGTTTCTGTTTAAAAAAAAAAAATGATAAGTTTATTACCATATGACCCAGCGATTGCACTCCTGGGCATTTATCCCAGAGAAAGTAGGTTTGGCAGTGCAATATTGTGATTTATAAGAATTATATTTCTTACATATATTTGATCTTTATCCAGGGTTCCTGGCTCACAGCTCCCACACCCCTTGGTATTTCCTAAGTGATGAGAGCAACAATGGTGTCTCTTGTTATGTTAATGAGATGACTTTTGGATCCCACCAGAGGTTGGGGGATAATTGCCAAAGGGAGCCCACCATGTGGTAGGAGGAGGAGAATTTTCAGTCCTGCCCCCTGATTTCCTGGGAGGAGAAAGGAACCTGAGGTTGAATCCATTGCCAGAGACTTAGTCATCTAGGCAATGTAATTCAGCCGCCATAAAACTCAGAAGGAAGGCTCGTAGTCCTCCCTCCCCCTTTATTTTTCTGAGAGCTTCCAGTTGGAGAATGTTTTCACTGCCCCAAGTGCCGCTGAAACAGGAATTTTGGGGTGAAAAATAGAGGTTTGGGGAAATTTTGGAAATTTTGGAAATTAAGGGGATCATGGAGGAAGCACAGGGCTGCAGAACAGCAAAAGGTATATTGCCATAGAATAGGGGAGCTGAAAAAAGCTGCAACAGGTACATTTCCATAGAATGAAGGAGCTGGGAACAGCAAAAGGTCTATATTTACAAAATAAAGGGAAGGAAGCCCTTCATCCAGAAGGAGAAGCAGAAAGCCCAAAAGGAATCCTATATAATAAAAGGCTAATATGCAATTCGACTGAACAGAAGAATGACCAGTTAATATGATGCACACTGACCACCAGGGGGCAGACCCTCAATGCAGGAGCTGCCCCCTGGTGGTCAGTGTGCTCCCACCCGGGGAGCGCCGCTCAGCCAGAAGCGGGGTTCACGGCTGGCAAGTGCAACAGTGGTGGCGGGAGCCTCTCCTACCTCCGTGGCAGTCAGATATCCCCTGAGGGCTCCCAGACTGTGAGAGGGCACAGGCCAGGCTGAGGGGGACCCTCCCCTCCCTCCCAAGTACATGAATTTTGTGCACCGGGCCTCTAGTAGGAAAATAATAAGGAAGGAGGGGGTGCCACAATGATAGAACCAATGGCAGAACCTCTTATGTTTAAGACCTCATCCTAGCCTGGCGGGTGTGGCTCAGTGGTTGAGCACTGGCCTATGAACCAGGAGGTCATGGTTTGATTCCAGGTCAGGGCATATGTCCAGGTTGTGGGCAACGATTCTCCCTCTCCCTTCCTCTCTGAAATCAATAAAAATATATTTAAAAAAAATAAGGCCTCACCCTTTATATCATTTTATCTGTGTTTTTACTTATATTCTTTAACATCCTTTATAATATATCACCAGTCTTGTAAATAAACCAATTTTTTGAGTTCTGTGAGCTATTCTAGCATATTCATGAACTTTAGGAGGGGTCATGGGAACCTCCAATTTATGGCCTGTTGGTCAGAAGTACATGTAACAACGCAGGCTTTTACTAGTATCACAAGAAAAGGGCAGTTTATGGGACTGAGCCCTTTACCTATTCAATCTGATACTGTCTCGGGTTTGGTAGTGTCAGAATCGAGTTGAATTTTCGAACAGCCTGTGGCGTCCCAGAAATGTTTGTTATTGTGGGAAGCACACGTTACTGGGAACACCAATTCAGATAGTCAACAGGTAGCAGCTTTCATATGTCAGCTCCTTTGCTCAGCACATCTTTCTTAGGCAGGATACATTAATTGAAACGTCTGAGGAATTTTTAGCAGGTATAAGGGGCATCTTACCTTTTCACTTTTGCCTTTGAAGCTATGGGCAAGAATAGGGAGCTATAGGAAGTCGTTGCACCTGAATGGCCAGAAACGGGGGGGAACCATGACCAGCTTCCCAGCTGGCTCAGGCAGCAGTTGCTGCTGTCGAGCTGGAAAAGACAGAGCACAGCCAGCACAGAGAACTCCCATCTCCTGAAGGCTGTCCACAGGCACTATTGCTGCTGGAAGAAAACAGGCTTCCTTCTCCCTCCATAGTACAAAGCGCGGGTTAATGCACCTGAATGTTAGAGCCAAAGTGTATCCGGATCCCTGGTGACAGAGGGTCTGCAAATGCATTACTCACTTCTGGCCACTGAAATAGAGGCTCTTCAGTGCCATGGGTTGGAGATGGGCTCCAACAATCCACAGGAGTTAACTACTCAGTCCATCCCTTTACTATTCAGCCTTCACACACTCCTTTTATTGATATTTAATTTTATAAACAATACAAATAAAAGCCTCATCATGATTCTGCATTAAAAAGCAGCCATACCATCCCACAGAGGAAGAATATTCAGTTATTACACTCAGGATTTCTGGGTGATGTCTTTGTTATAGAATTTACCAGACGACTGAAAAATATGCAGGAGTACTGGAGACACAGGAAAAACCCATTTATTTTCAGATGTTTTGCATGTACTAGTACAGGACTCAGGGGAGACTGTTTCTCTCCAAATCCTGAGCAAACCAATAGGGAGCAAGTTTTCCCTTTATACCCTTTTGGTTTCTTTGTCCTCCAAATATGGATGGCACTTCCGGACCTTTCATGGGCTTTGCAAAAAGCCCTGTGTGTTGGTTGGGATGGGGGCCATGAGACAACACCTAAAGGCCTGGCCTCTTGCCAGCACTGATAACCCCATCGGGGGGTTGTGTATTGTTCATGGTTTATGGCCTCTGTAAAATGGGAGTAATACTTAGGTAAACAGGTCTTACAAGATCAGATAATTAAGGAAAGGGCAGTGACTAGACCAGGGGTGGGCAAACTTTTTGACTCGAGGGCCACAGTGGGTTCTTAAACTGGACCGGAGGGCCGGGACAAAAGCATGGGTGGAGTGTTTGTGTGAACTAATATAAATTCAAAGTAAACATCATTACATAAAAGGGTACGGTCTTTTTTTTCAATAGTTTTATTCATTTCAAACGGGCCGGATCCGGCCCGCGGGCCGTAGTGTGCCCACGGCTGGACTAGACTATAGGTTAACAGGAATGTGCATTAGGTTACTGGCACAGAGTCAGATTTCTAGCCCCTCCACAATGTCTCATTTTCCCCATCAATATAGCACTCCAGATTTAGGATTTGGTAACCTATAAAATGAAAGGCAAAGTACGGCTCATGACCTATCCCTGACGCAGGAGAGCAGAAAGTGCAGGAACATTCTCACTTGGAGAAAGGAAGGATGGCCGATACATGGTCCAATCATAAAATTCTGCCAGGCAGAAATTGTGAAGGTCTTCCCTGGCACCAGGGGATGTTTCTTGATCAACTCTGGTTCTACTTTACAGGAGGAAAACACTCTAGTGTTCTACATGCTCCTGTTTGCTCTCAGGGGGTTCTTCCTTATCCATTAGTTTTTTCTGGAACATCTAATATGCACATTGAGCAGGTACAATTTTCTGGTCTCTATACTTCTTGTTGGTTCAAGTTTGGTAGTCCAAGTTTGGGGGCTTAAGAATGTTGTGAAGCTCATAAAGTTCCAGACTTTCTCAGGCTCCACCGGCGGGTCTCATTTGCAATACATTTCTTTCCCCTCAAACTCACGAGGCTCATAATGTATTTGTTTTTGGTCCGTTACTTGTGAGTAATGGACAGCACAGCGAGGCTGCCTGTGTCTGTGGTACTGTCTCAGCATGGAGTACCCCACCCTGTGCAAGCATCTGTAGGCCTTTGCTTGAGGACTTGTTCTTGGCCTTGTGTGTGAAACAGATTTTAAAAATGCCAGTTAATGACCTTCAGAGCAGATGGGACCGAGCTTACGTAACCCAGCTTCCTGTCCCTCCAGTTGGATCACTCTGAGGTGTGCTTACACCATTGCCCAAAGCTCCCCAGCAGACTGAGCCCCGAGCCTAATGCCCACAGCTACAACCTGCTTGGGAATGCCCACTTTTCTGACTTCTTTAATTTTTCTCTTTCTCTTACTTCTTCTTTCTGAATCTCCCTGTATTCCCTCTCTCTTTTTTTTTCTCTCAAACCTCATAGTCTGTTCTGGAGGATGTAATTTACGGTACATATTTTTCAATCTTTTTATATCTCTTTGCTTCCCTGATGCAAACAAATACCTTTGAGCTAAATAGAAACTGTGTGGAGGACATCAGAAACCATACGCTTGGATGGAAAAGCAATATGATTATTGCGTAGGGTAGTCCTTCTGTTTGGCTAATTCTTAATGGGCCTTTATTTTGTAATTTTTTTCAGATAAATCTCCTACTCTTTAGGGTACAGAAGTAATTGGTTCGTCTTCTAAGAGTTAATTTTTGAACTCTCACCATTTCTGATTGCAAAACAGCTGTTTTCCATGAATTCAATTATATCTTTAAAAAGAATTCAGCATTAGTCTCTACTACTAATATTCTTACTCTTTCTAACTAAAAATTCTAAAAATACAAGCTGTCTTGGAAGCAAATAAGATCCTTTCTAATTTAGACCACATAACTGATTTATCAAAAAATCTGTCATGGCCTGGAAAGGGTTATCAGATTTTTAGTTATTCACTTACCATCTGTTTCCAAACTGCTAAGCAAATACCATATATTTGGATTTTGGTAGCACCAGACTTGTGACCTCTATATTAGTTAGGGTGGCTAAGCTCCTATAGTATAAGAACTAATAGTAATTTAGTGATTTAAATAAAATGAAAGGTTCCTTTAGGAAGGGAGAGGGAGAGAGAGAGAGAAACATCGATGTGAGAGGGAAACAACAATTAACTGCCTCCCATACTTGGCCCTACTGGGGATTGAACCCACAACCTGGGTGTGTGCCCTGAGTAGGAATGGAACCCACCACCTTTTTGTGTACAGTCCAATGCTCCAACAAACTGAGCCACACTGGCCAGGGCCAAAAAGGTTTAATTAATAAAATTATTTAAAAGATTATTTTTAACAATGTTTTTTATATTGGATGTTAGATTTTAGAAATATAGATTAAAGCATAATTTTGAAACATAATAATATTTATGAGAGTAATGAATTCTTTAATTCTTAATTCTTTCCTATCATATTTACTTGACCAAGTATGTTTGCTATGAATGCTCAAATTGATATCTTTATTTTTATGTGGTTTCAGAACTATTGATAAAAAGTCAAAGAAAATAATTTTTCCAGAGTTACTCTCTTTGTATGGATGTACATTTATTTTATGTATGTTCATGCATTTCCAATGTTTACATGGTTCAATAAATAGCAATCTCTGAATAAATGCAAAAGGAAATTAAGGCCATTAGAAGAACTTTGCATAAACAAAACAAAACCAGGAAAAGATCACATACATATGATTATAGTAACCCATTTACAAAAAAAATGGGATTGTGTTGCTTTGATAAAATGTATATGGGTGTATTTATTATGTGGTGTCATTTAGTATGGTAACTTTCTCTGCTGAAGACAGGCCATTATCTGTTTGCCTGCAGCATTGCGAATGCTAATGCTGGGGAGTCAGATGATGATGCATCTGAATGTGACAAGGTTTATCTGCAACTAAAACTAGAATAAAGTCAGAAACTAGGAGACTTTACTGTCTCAAACAGTTTTAGGTTTTCATTTAACATCACAAAATTAAGCCACGTTATTTAAAAATGTCCGTTAGATAAGTAACACATCTTACTTGCAGAGCAAGTGGAAAACTGCTAGTTCACTGAGGCAGTGTCATTCTGGGTGAAGCATTATTTTAGCGCATCATAAAAACATTTTCTCTCAGCATATGCTTTCCTAGAGCATTTGAGTGGAACAATGCATCCAGTGAATTAAGTGGAAAACTTTGAGTTGTAATTGTTATTCTGCAATCAGTATGGGGTTCTTTAAGAGATTTGCACACGTGCTTGTTCTAAGACAGATTTGAGCATTTTAATTAACTGCATCCCAATTTCTATTTAAAGGTAGAGGGCTCCTAGGTGGAAACAAGAGGTTCTTGCCATTACATAACATCAAATAAATAATTTGTTTCTTAGAACCGCTTGGAAAATCAGGAAAAGTCTGCTCTCCTATGTTTCTGTCCTGGGCCAATCTGATTATTGTCTCTAAGATAACCCCATTATTTACAGCAATTTTGCTCTATGTTATATTTAGCTAACAATATGACACACAGCCAGGATTTAGGAAAACTGTCGGCCCAAAATAGCATAAATCTAATTAAAATTCTAAGTGGCGTCTTGCGAATTTCCTTTTGATGCCACGTTACTTCAGGAGGACAGTGGCTCTGAGAACATTTATTTTTAAATAGAATTTTTAATTTTTAGGTCCTATTTTTGCCTCTTAGCAGAATTATTATTTTAGTTGCTAAAAAAAAACACCCTTTTTTTTCTCATTAAAAAAGGAAATTTAGTTAAGATCTTGTTATAGAGTTTCAATTCTCTTTGCTTTTGTTATTTAATTGATTTTCCTATTAGTTTATAACTATTTGATGTTGAGAAAAAAATTTCTTTTTTCCATAACCAAGACATTCCTTCTAAATGGGCGGGGAATAATTGCCTAACTTCTCCGCTTATGCTCATACTTTTTTAACTCATTTAATGCAGGGACTCTGCTCTTTCTAAAGTCTCTATGATGACTTGTGCAGTACATTGCACATCACAGGGTCTTAAACGTTTGTAGGAGTATTTTGAGACAAACATTTGACGGGGTTTTTTATCTGAATAAAATACAGAATTACACACATTTCCTCCTTTATACACACGGCACATTTTCGAAGACAATAAGTTAACAAGAAAGATCTCTTTATAGCTGAGTGAAAACCATGATATGATTACATTTTAAATTTCTTGAGAACAGATACAACGCTTTGATCATAGTCACATTCTTAGAGAATGTAGCATAGTATTCTAATGAAAATTGGTGTTAAGCAAATATTTCCTCTTGAATTAATGAAAACAAAAAGAATATTATAGAGAAGTTGCCCAGTTTATATTAACTCTCTTTTCTGAGGTTCAATATTTAGGGTTTAAAATTGTTATAGCAAATCGACCCCAAAATGCCAATGGTTTATTAACAGATGCTTTTTAGTGCCCAAGATTGAGCCCAGTTTGGGCATTTATACCCCTAGATATCTATCTGCCTCACAGTGATTCTGGAAGCTGGGTTACTTCCTTTTGGAAGCTTTGGCACTTCCTAGGGCCTCCACCATCTCTGCACCCGTCAGCAGAAGATAGAATGTGGGGAAGTCACACCACTTCTCAATCGCCTATCACAGCCAGATGCTCCTCATGACTAGTGCTACTGACCGGGACTAATCCATGGCCATACCTCCATGCAAGGGAGAGAGAGAGGTAGAAGGGGAATTTTCAGCAGAAGAAATTAAAATCAAAGCAAGAAGGAGCAATAGTATCTGGGGTAGCCCAAGAATGGGGATTAGTCTACCATGTCTTCACTATCACGTGATAGAAAGTGTGTAATAGGAACAGGAACGGAAAGATAAGGTAAAACTAAAGTGGGAAGAATCTTGAAAAGGGGGTGGAGGGATGTTTCTGGATCTACATTTTAAAAGAAAATATTTACGTGTAGCCCTGTGGGGGATTGGGATCATGAGTATGGATGAGCTTTAGGGAACTAGGCAGTTAAGATGTAAAGTTTGTGTACTTTACACAAGTAGTTCCTCATGTTCGTCAAAAATATTTTTATTGATTTTGAAGAGGAAGGGAGAGGGAGTGAGAGATAGAAAAATCAATGATGAGAGAAAATCATTGATCGACTGCCTCCTGCACACCCCCCACACAGGGGATGGAGCCTGCAACCCGGGCATGTGCCCTGACTGGGAATCGAACCCTGACCTCCTGGTTCAGAGGTTGATGATCAACCACTGAGCCACACCGGCTGGGCTCCTCATGTATTTTGTAAATGGTGGAAGGAGGAGGCGGGCATGTCCTTGTGTCTGAAAGCGAGGCTTAGTGTAGCATAAACACACCCAGCTGGGAGAACAGAGGTATCAGAAGAACATGACTGTCCCAAGCTAAACTGGACATTTTATTATTGTTATCAGGGTCCTGTTTAGATCTTTGTAGCTACATGATAATCTAAAGAAGTTGGGTTCATCTATAAGCTAAAGCATCACTAGAATGTACCTTTTTTATAAAGTAGAAAATTTATGCCAAATAAATGCAGTTATAACTATTAATATGAAGCATTTATTACTCCTAGTATGGTTTTGCCATTAAAAGTTAACGATGGTCATAAAGGCACTCTTTTATAGAGTTCTGGTTCTCTTTAGGGAAAAGGTATAAAAATAGTGAGAATGAAGCTGCACACTAGACATAAAAGAATTTGACCGCCGGGTACTATCTAGAATATAATGGTCCCTGTTCACAAAAATATAATTAACAGTACTTCATTTTCTAGCAGGACCTAATATTGAATACTACCTTTACTTTGTTGTTTGGATAATTGGGTAATCAATATTAGTGATAGCAATAAGTAATCTGAGTTGATTTTTTATTTATTTTGTGAGCAACATAACGTAGTGGCAAGAAAAAGTGGAAGCTTGCTTTCTGCAGGTACACAGCATTGAGAATGCCAGCTCAGAACAGTCCTTTGCAGCGGAGTAGCACAAGTACCCCCGTGGGGGGGAAATGCATAGTGAAATAGTTTTCCTTTTGATTTGGGATTTTCATGGACGATAAAAGTGCTCTCAAGGAATGGCCAGAAAAGCTACATAAATTGAATTACAATGACAAAGTAAAATACCAAATTAATCAGAAAATCTAGATAAAATCCCATTGTTCCATGAAAAGAGACACATCATCATGTTTTTCCATTTCTTGGTTAATTGCAATGGATGGCATACTCACTGTCGAATCTTAGGAGACTGACAATTAATTTAGAAGAGAATCAGACTCATTTTATTTATGAGTGAAAGAAGCATTTGTACGCTTAATTTGGAACAATATGGCTCTTCTGCAGCACACGCAACCATATCGTGTGCCGTTTTGCGGTGGAAACGAATTAGTGCTCCTCAGTTCCCAGTGACAGGTAAGGTTTGCTTTATCCCTCTTCCCTTTGGAGAGCTCACAGAAAGACTCCGCTCTCTCCCTTGTTGGCAAATGAGCCGGCGCTGGAATGCCTGTTATTGCTACTTTAAAAGTTGTTCTGCAAATTGAGTACACTAAAGAGCTATTTCCAAATAATAGAACATTTCCCAAACTATAAAATGGAGAACAAGTTTTTATTCCTCCAGTAATGCTTGTTAATTTGCTATAGTTAGAGAAAACTTTTAGGCCTGCATATTATTTTTCACAAAAACAAAAACCTTTGAAAACATTCTGTGCTGGCACACTGCTGCCTGGTCGGTAGGGGTGCAAATTAATAAAACCTGTTCAGGGGTGACTTTACTAAGAGCTAAGAAACGTGTCGCGGTGTTTGCTCTTCTCAGCAGCCCCTTTTCTCTAAGTATAGCTGATTCACCTCTAAAAACACGTGCAAGTTTTTAGTGTGACAGTAATTATAAACATAAAAGATTGGAAATAAAATGAATGTCCGTCAATGTAGGGGACATCGCCAAATGTAAACACACACACACACACACACACACACACACACACACTTAAGGAATGAAAAAGATTTCTATTGTAGCAATCTGATTGCCATGATAATTTGTAAGTGATCAAAGAAGGGGGTATAGGATATTGTATATATTGTGTAAAAAAGGAGAAATCAGAATACATACAAAGCTAGATGTTTACCTGGGTATCATAAACAAGGAATTGATTAAAATGATGGGTAGGGACAGAGTAGATGAGTTTGGAATGAAATTGAGACTTCTCTAAATATGCTTTTAAATAATGGTTTTGACCTTTGGATCATGCAAATGATTTTACTTATCCAGAAATTAAGCCAAAGGCAACAACAACGAAAACAACTGCCAACACTGAAAACGTTAACAACAAAATTAGTACAACATTTTCCGAGTCTGAGGTAGTATGCCCATATTGAACATCAGAGGGGCAGTGGAATTGCTAATCCTTATTTAGAATTTATTCCTACCACCTTGATATTGAAGCCCTCCATAGGCATTCTTTCTTCACATAAAATTACACATGATCGTTCTCCTGGAACTGAGTTGGCAGGTGATAGTTCTGCCTTTTCTGTGAAGTCCTTAAAAGATGTTTGATCAGTTTGGTTTTTATTATGAAATGCCTGTGAAGAGAGTTTACCGTGCCCACTGATGTGTTCATCAGCTGTGATGAGCTCAAGTGACTAAATGTATGTTCTGATTGCTTTATTCATAATACACAGAACTTGCCAAAGAGGTCACTGAACAGAAGATAAATAGAAACTGATTACAGCACAAACCAGGTGTGCAAATAAACATGATAATCTCATTCTAATGCCCCAGTGCCATGGCTAGGTATCATCTTATCCCTCTTCCGTAGGCAGTTCAGCAATCATCAGTCATCCCAAGCAGGTCACCAACAGATCCTCTGCCTATGGATGCCTTCAGCAAGCCTCTTCTACACTCTAAGACCGCAAATTCAAAAATATCTGGACTGGCATCCCAAGCTTCTTGATGTTCTCATTGTGCATACCTCTCCAACTCACTGAATGATCCCATCCTCAGGCCTGTCATACTTTCTCTCCCCTGAGTGTCATGCTCATCTTTCCCCCCATGCTCTCCCATTCTACTTTTCCACACGAAAAAATCTATTCTTTCTTCTTTCTTTTGATCTTAATAAAACGACCTCATTACTTTCTAGCAATTAACTTGTTCCTTTCTCTAAACCATTGTGGTATGTAATTCAGTTTATAATGTTAAAATATCTTGAAGTATTTTTAAGGTGATGAATATATTTCAAATTCATCTCCTAAAAAGAGATAGCACTCCCTTTTCTATTCTCTAAAATGTTTCACATTTTGAAGAATTAAATGTTATTGAATTAATGAACCACTAGGATAGAGTAAAACATATCCATTTTAAAAAACATTTTAGGCTGTTTAGATCTCCATTAATAAGATTAAAACTCCGTGCATATTGAGAAAATGACACAAAAGATTATATAATAAATATAGAAGAGTTCAAATGCAATTAAATTGAGGAAAAATATATGACATTGAGAAAAACGTTATTAGTCAGTGAAAAATTAATGTGAATCAGCTCAGTCCCTGAAGGAAATATTTGGCTTGGAGTAAATATGTAGTCATTTTATTGGGTAGGAGGAAGTACAAATCCAAGATGAGAAATGGGACAGGAAATCAAAAACTCCCATAAGTAAAGACAAATGGAAAATTACCCATATTTTGTTGCTATAGTCTGGATGCTTGTGTCTCCCCCCTCCAATTTATATGTTGGATTCCTAACCCACAAGATGTTGGTATTAGAGCTGGCCCTTTGGGAGATGATCAGGTCATGAGAGCTTGCTAGCTCATTTTCTTTTAGTGTCGAATGAATAATATTCCTTTGTCTAGAATGAACCACAGTTTATTTATCCATTCATCTACTGAAGGGCATCTAGTTGCTTCCAAGTTTTGGCAATTATTAATAAAGCTGCTATAAATATCCATATGCAGATTTCTATGTAAAACCTAAGACATTACCTCCCTTATGTAACTCCCGAGGAAAGTGATTGCTGGATGACATGGTAAGAGTATGTTTAGTTTTATATGAAACCACCAAAATGTCTTCCAATATCACTGCACCATTTTGCACGCTCACAGTGTTGAATGGGATTTCCTGTTGCCCCACATTCTTGACAGCATCTAGTGTTGTCACTGTTTTGGATTTTGACTGTTCTAAAAAGTGGATAGCGGCCCTAGCTAGTTTGGCTCAGTGAATAGAGCATCAGCCTGTGGACCTAAGTGTCCCGGGTTAGATTCTGGTCAAGGGTATGTACCTAGGTTGCAGGTTCCTTCCCGGCCCGTGCCCTGGGGCACTTGTAGGAGGCAACCAATTGATGTGTCCTCTCACATAGATATTTCTCTCTCTTTCCCTCTCTCTTCCACTCTCTCTAAATCAATGGAAAAATATCCTCTGGTGAGGATTTAAAAAGAGTGTATAGTGAAAGTCATTGTAGTTTTAATTGGCATTTTCATCATAACATTTGATGTGGCACATTTTTTCATATGCTTATTTGCTGTCTGTGTGTATTTTGATAAGGTGTCTATTAAGGTATTTGGCCCATTTTTATTCAAGTTTTTTTTCTTATTGTTGAGTTTTGATACCTTTTCTTTTGTATATTTTGGAAAGCAGTCCTTCATCAGATGTGCCTTTTGCAAATATTTTCTCCCAGTCTATGGCTTGCCTTTGAATTCTATTGACATATTTATTTTTTTTTTACAGAGCAGAAATGCTTAATTTTAAAGTCCAGCTAAGCAATGATGCTTTTCATGTATCATGTCTGTGGTGTTGTATTTAAAAAGACATCATCATGCACCATCATCATCATACCCACTTAGATTTTCTCCTATGCTATCTTCTAAGGATTTTATAGTTTTGTGTTTACATTTATGTCTATCATTCAGTTTGGATTAAATTTGGTGAAAGATTTAAGGTCTGTGTCTAGATTCATTTCTCCCCACATTGATGTTTGGTTATTCCATATCATTTATTAAAGGGAGTATCTCTGAGTTTCCTACATCTGTAGTTTGGTATTGAACATTAATTTGGGGAAATTCTCCTCATTATTGTTTCAGATATTTCTTCTGTACCTTTCTTCTTTTTTTCCTGGTAATACTATTATGCAAATATTACACCTTTTGTAGTTGTGTCATGGTCCTTGGATAGCCGGTTCTGTTTTATAAAATCATTATTCTCTTTGCTTTTTGATTTTCAAGGATTCTATAGATATATTCTCTAGCTCAGTGATTCTTCCTCCAGCACCGTACAATCTACCAATCTTCTTGTTGGATATCTGAGTCTTTACTGCAATAGATCATTTGTATACATTGTTTTATTCTAGCAACAAAAGTAATCATGTGTTAATGGGAAGAAAAGAGCAGGTTATTACCTGTCACTAGAACAAAAGTATCACTTCTGGCTGCCATAATATTTCATACTGTGACTTTTTAAAAATCCCTCCAACCAAAGAGTGTCTTCAGAACACTTTATCATATGTCATTAAGATACAGGATGCTCTGTAATGGATTAGATTTATGAGATATGGCTTTTGATTACATTTTATCATAAACCAGTAGCTGAATTTTGCATTCCAAATATTTCTAAAAGTTTAATGTATTTTTCAAAAATAAAAGGTTTGAAAGGTTTGAGACCCTTTATTATTTTCATGTATTTAATTCTTCTCTATTAAGCAGGCTTTACTGTGTTTTAATTGTAGAGTCTACCCAGTCTAGCTTCAAATTCCATCAAAAAAAGTAGGTGTTTGAAACTCAGTAAAGGCGTGAGTCCTCTAAGTTATATTTCCTCACATGGAAAACAGAGTATAAGATGGTTGTGATGATTATAAAGCACATATACCAGTGATGGCGAACCTATGACACGCGTGTCAGAGGTGACACGCGAACTCATTTTTTTTGGTTGATTTTTTTTTGTTAAATGACATTTAAGAATATAAAATAAACATCAAAAATATAAATCTCTGTTTTACTATGGTTGCAAATATCAAAAAAATTTCTATATGTGACACGGCACCAGAGTTAAGTTAGGGTTTTTCAAAATGCTGACATGCCGAGCTCAAAAAGTTCGCCATGTCTGACATATACGCTTACCACATTGCCGCTTAATACGTTATATTATTATTGACATACGTTGTATTTACAGTACCTCAACAAGTGGCTGGCTCAGCTTGGACATTCAACAAGTACTTATTAAATGAATAAACACACCACCTCCTTTGCCTGCAAAACTTACTACCCTGGTGTGAGCCATACCTCCAATGACCTCTTCTAAAGAGGCCGGACCAATTCGTCCCTTGCCCATTCTCACCCATCCTTCACACAGCAGCCAAGGTGACATTGTGCAAATGGAAACAGGACCATATCATGTTCCCCAGTCGGTGCCATTCCATAACTTTCATTTTAAGTTTAGAGTAAATTGTTATTGTTTGACCCGTGACCCACCAGACTGAGTAACTGGGGCCGCTCCTCTGAGTGACCTGGTGCACTGCCCTTCTTGCTGCTTCTACGTGGGCTTTTCCCTCCTCAGACAACATGGTCTCTTCTTTTGCCTGAAATACTCTTCCGGTCGCTGTGTGCCTGGCTCTGCCTGCACTTCCTCCAGCTCTTGCATTAGCACCATTTCCTCAAACAGGCTGTTACCAAGTTCCCATTCTTCCTCCCATTCTTCTGTCTCGTGCTCTCCTGCTCTTCTCTATCTTATGAATATACATCGTAATGCTTCTCAAAGGCCACTCTGCACCTTTTAAAACACATTGTCTGCCGGTATGGCTGAGGCCTGGGCATTTTTAAAGGACTCTCAGGCGATTTGTTAAACGCCCCTGACCTGGATAGTCAAGTCCAAGCCCCATTGATATAAAAGGCCCTTTAGCATTTCTTCCTCAATTATGTGGGCAGTTTCTCCTCTGGTCGTTTCTCCTCTGGTTACTCATTTAATTTCGGCCATTCACATATTCTAGGCACAGGAACTCACGCCCTGCTACTGAAGGTATCACATTTTTTTCATGCCTGCCAGAATTTTCACAATTATTCCAGATATTTTCCTCTCTAAAAAAAAATATGCTTTTTTTCAAGTTCAGCTCAGCTGTTAGTATTTTGGTTCTCTCCAGATTTCTGAAAAAGTTAGGTCCTCTCTCACCCTCACATCAGTGTCAAAGGTATCATTCATTCTGCAGGAATGAACCCAGGTTTCATGGTGTCAGAAGCTTCTGGAATGTTGCGACCTCTTTAAGATAAAGAATATAGGGCCGGTACGGGGCTGTGGAAGGGACCCATGAAACTGAGAGGCTTTGATTATTTGAGGGCCTGCATAGTAAATACATCCCCCTCTCCATGACAGCAGTTCTCACAGATCATTGTTGATTTTCATTCATCAGCATTCCTCACTAGACTGGTTCATTGATGGTAGGATTGCTGTTATTCTGCAGGTAGCAAAACTGGTATAGAGTGGGTTCTCAAAATATTTTAATAAATCACTAGATGACTTCCTGAACCTTCCTACACTGTATCTTTCCTGGAGCAAAAGAAAGCAAATTCAAATTGAAGGAAGGAGCAGCTTCGTTCTACCAAATATTCTCTTTTGTGTAAAAATTCCATCTTGGTCACTTTCTCATCTTTACTCTGCTTGTCACTCCACCCTCACTCTGCCATTGGAAGCATGGTTGACCCCTTTTTAACTTTTACATTTGGCTCACTGGTGGGACAGTAGTTTGGTTGACACATTTGTGCATCAGAATTACTTGGGAACTGGTTAAAAAGGCCCGGCATCAGATTTTTGAAGTCAGAATCTCTAAGGACAGACCCAGGGATCTGTATTGTTAATAAGCCCCACTTATTAAACACTCCAATACGAGAACTCCTTGAAGTCTTTTGGGCTCACATCTTACCTCTTGTTAGAATACTGAATTTCTAATTTCTCTAGTTCACAATGGCAGTACCCTTCACTAAACCCTTTCCCAGCGATTGTTTGCACTGTTAGTAAGATCTATACAACTCAGTAGAAAGCTCCATGGGATAGGATTGTGTAAGCGTTAGCCACCCATCTACCCCAGTACCTGGCACAATTCTTGACTTAAAGTAGGTGCTCATTTTGTTTGGATAAATGACAAGAGAAGTCACCATTTTCTGGGGGCAGGAAGGATAGAAAACACCATGTGAAAACTGCAAGTCAGTAAAGACACCGGAGAAACAGGAAACAACCAAGACTTGCTACAGAACATCTGCTGAGGAAGGAAAAGGGTGACTTTAAAAGGAAATACATTTTACTTTGGCTAAGAAAAGGCATGAAGACTAAAGAAAATGACAGACAGGGAGCAGGAGGCATCATTTTATGCCCCTTTCAGATAAAAAGCTTGAATCCAAAAGTGCAAGAGAACTGGATTCCTGAGTCAAAAAATGGATCCAATTATGCCAATATGTTTATTCAGATTTATGATGGCAAAGGGAAACTGGCCTTTAAACCTTTATATTTCTGCTCTATTGAAAATGCAGCCACAGGTCAATAACATTAACTAACACTTTGATCATCTAACAAATTTGGGTTGTGTTTGATTGACCTATAATGTTAGTGAAAGGGCGAGGGCTATGCCCTCTATCTTGCCCTGGATCCTCCATGTTGGGGCAGAGGCCATGTGCTCGGAGGAGTGCCTTCTTCCCGGAGGTCCAGGCCTCTCCTGGCCACGCCCGGGATTTCTTTGAACTAACCAATGGCAAGCAAGGGATGTGCGCGCCCCTGGATCCTCCATGTTGGGGCAGAGGCCATGTGCTCGGAGGAGTGCCTTCTTCCCGGAGGTCCAGGCCTCTCCTGGCCACGCCCGGGATTTCTTTGAACTAACCAATGGCAAGCAAGGGATGTGCGCGCCATAGAGATGACCACATCCTGTGTAACAAGACCCGACTTGGCGCCTGGCCAATTGGAGGGCCCACAGTCAGCTCCCCTCCCCTCACTATTAAAGGCCCTGATTTTCTCACGAGTCTCACTCGGTTTCCGGTCGCTGCGTCGACTGGAGGCCCGGGTCGGGTTAGCTAACTCAATAAAGGACCTTCTGCTTTTGCATCGGACTGGCTCCCTGGCGTGGTTTCTTGGGGATCTTGAATTCTGGGCATAACAGTTAGCTGGAAACTATGAGAAGCTACATTGTATTATCCATTTTTCAGTGTCTGGCAGCACTAATTGTAGATTGGGCAGAGTCAGAAGAGTGAATTGAATCTCAAAAACATTTTGTGGTATCCATGAAGCCTTGGTAACTACTTTGACAAAGGTCTGCAGGTGCCTCTCACCAAGAACAAGAATCGAGTGCACATATGTCTCCTAAATACTGATCCACACACTAATTTCATATTGTCAAGTGTTTCTGTTGGTAAGAAACATAAGGATACAATGATTGATGAAAATTTAAGAATGTAGACATATTAGAAGAAATAAAACCAGCCAATTATTTATGTTAACAAACTACAAAAGCCCAGGATAAGAAAATCATGTTCAGATATTTGCAGTACTAGATATGAATTCTATGGGAGTAAACAAAAGTGATAAATCACTCTTCAAATCGCAATCTTCAAATGTCCTTATGTACTTTATTTTTATAAACTTGATAGAGTATTTTTCAAATCTTCATGAATCATTTTAGAGAAGTGATTTCAGGGGAAGGGAAGAGATATGTGGTAGTAAAATGGCAGAGAACTACAGGTATTAAATCCCTCCCAGGCAACAATGTCAGCCAGCTTCTGTTCCTTTTAGCTTCAAGGGCCAAACACCCTGGTGAAAATAATGGGTAACATATGAATGCAGTCAAAATGTGGTCTCCCCATCTATTATGAAGTTAGGCTCTGCATACTCCCCCCTGATGCATCCCTAGGGTCTACTTTAGGTGGTGATGCATACAATAGTTAAATGCTCAATAAAATATTGATCTGAAGCCAACTTTTATAAGAGGGGTACAGACAATTTTGAGTCTGGGTTTGTTTGGAGAATGTATTTTTTAAGTGTTTATTCTCTATAAAAATTATTTAAGTGAATATGAGAGGGATTCTTCAGTTCTGGTACTGCATATAACTTGGACTTTGTTCTTCCGGTAATCAGGAAACCTCCAACTTACACATGAGTTTTACCATAAAAATTTGAATGTACTATTTTTACCATTGCATGTTCATTAGTGCATTTTATCAGTTCAACTCAGTAAAGATTCATTACATGTATATTATACATATCTACATATTATGTAAATTTCAAAGATGAAATTTAGACACCAAGTGTTCAGCAACTGGTGGAGGGAACACGTGGGTAGATAAATTATTTCAATATTAGGCTGATGGCCAGATACAGTAAAATGGAAGACAAACAACAAGTTCTTTTAGGTAAGATATATATTTTTAAAAAATAATTTTATTGATTTCAGAGAGGAAGGGAGAGGGAGAGAGAAATAGAAACATCAATGATGAGGGAGAATCATTGATTGGCTGCCTCCTGCACACCCCACACTGGGGACTGAGTTTGCAGCCTGGGCATTTGCCTTGACTGGGAATTGAACTGTGACCTCCTGGTTCATAGTCGACACTCAACCACTGAGGCATGCTGGCTGGGCTTAGATAAGATATTAATTCTAATTTGTGGAAACAAATTGTATTAGTAGTAAAATTATAGGACACAGTAAACAAAGCAACTCAGTAAATTTAAAAATCTAATATAATAGCACTTGAAATACAAGAATATGTTTAATTACTTAAAGAGAAAAGCTTCGAGGTAGATGGACCATTTTCTGAGTGTTCTGGAGGGTAATTTTGTGAGCAAGAATTGAACTGATGATTTAAAGATCTTTGAACCCATTTCTTGGCTATGCTCTAAGGTCAAGAATAAGAGCAATGTCTCGTTGTTCTAACTTCTTTCACAGCATCTGGCTCAGGACTTCAGTTTCGACCAGTATTAATTGAACAGTGTGCTTTGGGCTTGCTGCTAACACCTTCTATTTGTAAACTATGGTTGCTTCAAAATAATATGAAGGCGGCATGGGAGTGGCAGGTTTAAATGTTTTCCAACACCTAGTGTTACATAAGGAGGTGATTATGAATATGTATCCCATATGTTTTAAGTAAATAAAGAAGAATAACCCTTGTGTTTTGTTTTAAAACTAGAGTAGCACCCTACCCCCTAATTCAAGGCTTCACTTTCTGAGTGGTTTCACCTTCAACTGTGGCCTGAAAATATTAAATGAAAAATTCCAGTAATAAACAATTCACAAGTTTTAAATTGTACACTGTTCTGAGTAGTGTGATGAAATTTGGGTCATCCCATCCTGTCCCTCTCAGGTGAATCATCTCTTTGCCTGGCATATCGAGGCTGTATATGCTACTTGTCCATCAGTCACTTAGCCATCTTGATGATTATATCGACTATCACTCTATCACAGAGCTGGTGTTGCAGGAACCCTCATCTATATTATAAAAGGCTTGTGGTCCTTAAGGACCAAAGACTGGCATGGGTGGGCGGGCCTGTGCATGAGGGTGGGCGGGGCCGCATGATTTCACAGGCTGGGCTTCTAGTTTTACATAATAAAGGTGCCAAAGTGCTGGAAGCCAATTCCAGCATGACAGCAGGACTGAATCTGGAGTGGCTAAAGGCATTTCCCCAAACCTGAAAAGGATGCATTAAATTGATTGTTTGCTGCCAGACAGCTCAGGGCATCTTAATCTACATGTTATTGTCTCCTATTGGCCAAATACCTGAACAGCCCTAGGCTAATTCTTCCATTCTGACAATGGACTCAGTAATGAAACCTGACCCTCTGAAGTGTATATCTCTGCCTCGCCTTAGGGCAAAGTTTGTTAATAAAAAGCATGGGGTCCTGAGATAGGAGATCTTAGTTTCTTTAACTAGGCTCCTCTGACCCCCAAGTGCCTTTCAAAATTATGCTTCATCTCTGGATTCTTTAAGTTACACACAGCCCCTTTTCCAGATTGCTGAACCCTTCTTAATGCCGGAACAAGAACCCCGGCACCAAAGTTTAAGAGAAGTGACTCACAATTCAGATATGCCAAAGAGAAGCTGTATTTAGAGTTTGGTACTCTTCATGGTTTCAGACATCCACTGGGGGTCTTGGAAAGTAAGTCCTGGGGACTACTGTACCTAATTCCAGTTTTTAGGAGTGCCTAGAAATTGTACTCATTTTATCAGTTAGTAAATAATATTTCCCTCATCTTATTAACATTCTGTGCATACATACTTTGACCAGATCCATTTCCACTTTTACTTTTCAAGGCAAATTAACTTTGTATACTCCACTATGGAAACCACTTTATTCATTATATATTTTTAAAATTCATGTTCTATTTAAATATTTCATGTAGGAAATTTAAAAAGCTAGTGCTAGCTGGGTACTATATAAAGCAGGTAGTTTCTATATGGTTCTCCAAATTATAGAGTATTTGTCATCATAAAGTTTATCCTCACGATGGGGAACAGGGTCTAATTTGGGCTTCACAAATTCATGCCACCTTTTTGATCTATGTACTCAGTTAGCAAACACCAGAGCAGTGTGTTCATCTACCTGGGAGGCTCCGCTAGGATCTTTTCCAGCCAACAGCCTGTGCTCCTCTGCAGTACAATGGAGCCTGTAGGCCCTGGTAACTGAAAAATTATCCATACATTTTCTACATACCAGACTAATCGTTGCCAAGGGGAAAAATTGTGCGCCTACTTTGGCATTATCAGTCTGATAAGTTTAAATGGAAAAAATGCTTTTCAATTTTCCCCATAATCACCGAAGCTGACATTTTAATCTAAATACTATCCTTATCGTCAGCGTGGCACTTCAGGGCTGCCCCCTCATGTTGTTATAATTGCCCCCCACTTTGGTAAAATGCCCTCGTACTACTGTGCTAAAGAGCAAAGGGCCAATTCAATATTTACATCAAAGGGTTTGCTCAATAAGTTTCAGTGTAATAAATGTAAACAAGAAGAAAATGCATTTTTGCATATCATATGTATCTTCTGAAAGTCACTAGCAAAAATTATATTAATGTTGATATTGATATGCCCATTGTATCTTTCATGTAATATTTCATTTAGTTTCACATAAATGTCCCAGGTCGAGGTTTATATTTTGGAAAAAAAATTCAGAGAGTTCAAAGCATGTAAATTTGATAGATTTATTGCCACTGCAGCAGCAAATGCCTCTGGTATTTTCTTACAGACAGAGGCTCAATGGGCCAAATGAGGGGAAGCAGAAGTTTGGCACAGGTTCTTGCCCTGGTTTAAGCTTATTTGGTATTCAATTCCTGCTGCTAATCTTTACCTGCACTATGCATTGTTGTTTATGGAGCTGCCATATCCATTTCTCTTGGCTACAGAACTGTGGCTATAATTTCTGAATTATTCCAGAAGTTCTTCTACTTGAGAACATGGGCACTATTACTCCTGTGAAAACTGCACCTCTTTGGACACTGTTATTGCTTCTAGCTAAAATAATAGGGAGCGTGGATATGTTTAGGTGTAAGAATTGAGGAAATGTGTTTCACTTAGTAAAGACCTCCTCAGCAGTCTAGTGGAAATCAGTGATTGTTTTATTAAGACCTTTCATCAGTGGAATTACTTGACCTATTGAACATGGAGGTATCTTTCACTCCTTGCATTTTTGTTCAGGAAAGTAGCACCAGTATTCCTCGCAGTTATGCGGGGAAATAATAGCAGGAGCTCTGCTCTCCTGCAAAGAATCCACCAAGTAGAGCCTGGGTAGGTTCAATATGTCAATAAACTTGCATCATTCCTTTGTTGAGGACACTTCAAGGATTCCTTTTGCTGGTAGAATAAAATCCAGGTGTCTTCTCAGGTCCATAAGGCTCTAAATAATTCAGCCTTTGCCTTCTTTACCAACATCATTTTTATCATTCTTCTGCCATTCACTTATCCAGCCAGGCTATTTTTGTTTTTGTTGCTCTCTGTCATCCTAGTGCTTTCAGTTGCTTTTTCTGATTGAAATTGCCCTCCCTGATATTTAGAAAACTGGTTTATTCCATTGTTTTACATTTTACTTCAAATGGTAGTTCCTTAAACAGGCCGTTATTCACACACAAAAATGTCCCCCCTCGCAACCATCCCTTTAGCAACTCTGTTTCCCTTTATCATCTATATATATAAAAGCCTAAGTGACCATCCGACCGTTCGACTGTTTGACCAGTAGCTATGATGCGCACTGATCACCAGGGGGCAGATGCTCAACACACAGGCATGGACACATGGAACAGACTGATGAATCTCAGAGGGAAGGGGGGAGGGTGGGAATAGATTAACCAAAGATCTTATATGCATACTAGTGGCCCGGAGCATGGATTCGTGCACCAGTGAGGTCCCTCGGCCTGGCCTGTGGGAATCAGGCTGAAGCTGGCAGTCCAACATCCCCCGAGGAGTCCTGGATTGCGAGAGGGCACAGGCCAGGCCGAGGGACCCCACCGGTGCACGAATCTGTGCACCAGGCCTCTAGTATTTAATATTCTTCATAGCATTTAACACTATCTATAGTAATCTGTAGGTATTTGTGTAATTTATCTTTCCCTTAAACTCTTGAACATGAGCCCCATCAGAGTAGAGACTATCTGTCATATAAATTTCTCTACCTCCAATGTCTAAAAACAGTGTTTGGCCCTAGAGTAGGTACCCAGAAAATGTTGTTAAAAAAGAGACAAAAACAAACAAACAAAAATGAACAAATCTACTTCTTGTAAATGCTTTTCTTGAGAAGACTAAAACAAAAGGAATCCATTTAAGTGATTCAAACTAACTTTTGCACATTAGGACTGTAAAAATTATCCATCTTCTGAAACCCCTAGATGTAAGTTTATTGGCATCCCCGAATCTTTAAAAAAACATTTTATGCATTGCCTTTAATAATGTGATATGTTTCCATTGGAAAACTTGTTTGGACCATTGTAGCGAGTTTTGACTGATAATCGCCTGCAGTGAATGGCTAGTTTGGCTTCCAGTCAAGGAGCAGACAATAAAAGGAGCCAATTTAACTTTCAAGATTCTGGTCATGGAGCAAAGGAGTTGGGTAAAGAGCTGTTCTTCCAGCTCTCTGTGCCAAGACAGATGGTGAGAGAGGGAAGTAGGTTATAGAGCACTCAGTGAAGAGGGCTTTCTCACAGAGGCTCAACGCTGCCCAATTCTACAGGCCTGTTGGACTTTTTTGTATTGGTTTTCAATGGATATGGTCCTTTCTTGGGGCTGCATTCATCAGCTACAGTCTTCTCTTCTTAGAGTGTTGACTTATCTGTATATTTATTTAGAAACAAAATAGAAAACAAGTTACAGTTGCTTAGTTAATATAGCATTTTAAAGTGCACTGGGCTTATTTTTTCTCAAAGGACTCAGAAAGTTGATCCCAATACCTGTTACAATGAATGGTCCTCATAAAAAAACAACAACAGAGAATAAATCAACAATATCCCATTTCCATTTGATTGCTGATCAGATTGTCTAGCTAAAGAAAATAAGTTAACACAAAGTCTTAGGTACAGAACAGGTTTTCTACTAGCATGCATTTTCTCCTAGCCAAAAGCAATTCACTGCATTTACAGTGTGTGCCAGCTTCTGTGGAAACTTTACTTCTTGTCTCACTATCCTGTTGTAACTCTTCCCACCTACACATGTGCACTCCGCGGGATCTACTTGTTGCCCGTGTTCTTTCTCTTTGATGTGTTTCATCTCAGCACCTTGTCCACTTACATGGTTTCCAATCACCTCTTAGAGTATAACTCAAACTTTGTCTTCTTCCTTGATCTCTCTGCTGAATTCCAATCTTGTGTTCTATGTACTTTCTACATTTTGATATTTATCAATTTATCATTTATTCTGAAAATCATCTGCCTCTTCATGTTACGTTATTTTTATAACCTCAAGTACAGTAAACTTACTTTTTTGTGATATAAAGTCTCTAAATTTAAGGCCATATATATATATGAGGAGAGTAGCCTAAGGTTTCTGGTCTACCACCTATTTCCACCACCATGACAGGATTGATAATGCCTAGTTTACTAACTTATTACTGATCTACCCATTTATTTATATCACTTCTTACCTCAGGAATTAGCATAACTGCTAGGATCAAATAGAAAAACAACATAATTTCTATTAGTGGGTAAATTTGTAGAAATGTTTTTTTTTAATATATTTTAAAACTTGATTTTAGAAAGGAAGGGAGAGGGAGAGAGTGGTAGAAATATTGAAGATGAGAATCACTGATCAGCTGCCTCCTGCTGCCTCCTGCATGCCTCCTACTGAGAACCTTGCCCAGAACCCAGGCAGTGGCCTGGCCAGGAATCGAACCAGTGACATACTAGTTCATAGGTCAATACTCAACCACTGAGCAACACCAGCCAGGCTGCAGAAATGGTTTTATAATAAAATACTATTTTCATTTTTAATAAAATTTAAACTCATTACTTAAATGAAAATAAGATGTTTATTTGAAGCGTAATGGTAAACATTTTCACATTTATTTAAGCACATATTTTTCACATAAACAAATGAATGCAGATACATACCTACACCTATCTAAAAAAATATGTCAGCATTTCCCAGATTCTTTTAGAATTGCTCTAGAAGGTCTTTGTTAAGTACCTTATTTCTTTCTTCCTTCCTCTGACCTCCCTTTATTCTTTTCTTCCTTTCCTTTTTTCCTTACTTTTCTTCTTTCCTTTGTTTATATGTCTAAGAAGTTTGCTCAGATCTCTGTTTACTTAACTGCCCATTTTTAATCATTGACTTAAGTGGCATTTTTGTTGTCACCTTAATATGACTGATTTGAGGATTCAGAACTTTATTATTCTAAATTCCCCCCAAATTTTTAATTTTCTTCACTAAAATGTGTCTTTTATAATATGAGCCTTCAAGGTTTCAAGAACACGTTATAAAAACATTGTTCTATAATTAACAAAAATATAAACAATATTTAAAGAATGATTTTTATTATAAAAGCATCCATGAGTCAGTCTTGTAAGAATTTTTGAATAACTTTGAAACATCACCCTTTAAGCAGTCGTATGTCCATGTTATTTCAATTATATCTGAAGTTTGTTGAAAATTTCTAGTTTGGAATATTTCCCTTCCAAAAATTACTGGCTTACATAAAAAAGCGGTATATGTAATATTAATCTGGTTACCTCCTGTAGGCTAATGTTAATTTAATATTTGGCAAACACACTTGGCTGAAGCACCTTTCTCAAGCTAATAAATTCCACCTGAGGAATGTGCCACAGAACTTACGGTGATTAAATAGACAGGCAATCTTCCCATGCTGTTATCTGATATCTTCTCAGGATACAACTCCCTGATACTCCTGCTTTGGTTATCATTAATATGTTACTTCTATTTATTTTAGCATCGGTTAATTCCTAGATTTTTGGGTTTCACAGTTCAGTAAAATTTCACAGCAAAATTGGGATACCAACACAAGGTTATCTGATTTTTAATTTCTAAATTTATATAATAAAACTTAAATTAAATAAATTCCTCTCACCTAATGTCATAATCAACATTAATTATCTATCTATCTTTACCTTTTTAATTTTACTATGGACTGGAAAACCATTGACATTATTGGGAAGAGGACACTCTAATTTGATTTATTTTACATTTACAATTAAAAAAATTTCTCACTAGCTGAATCTTGCATATCCTTCTAACAATGTCCTACTTTCGTTCTTCCATGAGAAACTTCTTCTAGCCTACCACTTTGCAGAATTCTTCTCCATGTGCCTCTCATAGTTATACTTGGACAGATTTTACAAACAATCTTAATTGGAACTAATTTACCACTAAGTGAGAAAATCTTGGTATGTCTGAAACATAAAAAACAGATAAAATTGACATAAAATAGGTAACAAAGAAGTCTGATGAAATGCAATGTTTCAGAAATATTTATTTCTTTGGCTTACATTGTACATGCTAGTATATTCAAATTATATGTCCAGGTGAATGAGACTGAAAACTTTTGGTCATTCCAATTTTCTTCAGTTTGTGTTAAGAAGACCAGTGTACCAGGATCATGTGGGAATCTATATATATAAAGAGGCAGGGTCTGTAACATCCAAAATACTGGATGGATGACCAAACACCAGGCTAAGGAGCTGAGGGAGCGGGAGCTGTGGGCCCAAACGACCAAAGGACCAGTCTGGCTCTCATGGCATGGTGGGGTGGAGCTGTGGAGGCTGAGGAGCCTCACAGGGCGGAGGTTGTGAGCGTGGAGGTTCACTGGGCAGGGGCCGTGGAGGTGGAGGAGTGACGCTGGGCAGCAGACATGGCCCTGATTGCAGTTAGGCCTAAGGAACCCACACGATTTAATCGTGTGCTAGGCTTCTAATATATATATATATATATTCAACTAGAAAAATTTGAGAAACTTCAAAGCTTCTCCAGCGGCATTAAGATAACTCACATGCTAGAGAAATAGGTACTTTTCCCTCCCTTATTTTGTAATGAAGGAGACATCCAGAGAGCAAATTTTAACATTCTTCCATTAAGTGTGATAGTTACCAAACTAATAATATAAACTCAGTAGTTACCTCTTGTCTATCTTTATAGATCATTAGTCGTCTCTTAACAGAATGATACTAGAATGATTTAATTAAGTTATTTATATACGCTTATGCTTATCAAAAGAGACTTAGCCACTTTGTTTGGTTTTATTTACATGCCAACATCCATCCAAGCATTTGAAAGTATTTATTGTAGACCCTTCTCTCCCAAATATGGCATTGTATAATGGAAACAAAATGGTAAGTAAAAAAAAAACACAAGATATTTAAAATAACTACATTGATATTGATCAAGCTTATATTTTAGAAAGGGAGGTATACAATAAACAAGGAAGCAGGTAGAAGGAAATAAAGAGAATCATTATTGCTTGTGTTGAGTTCTTCAAAGCAAACAATTGGGGAGCCCTGATTTCCATAGGATGGTCAAGGACAGCCTGTACTAATGTGTAAGCTGAGGGCTAATGGATGAGAAGCGCAGACAGGCTGCATCCAGGCAGACGGAGCAGGAGGTGCAGAGGTGCTGAGGAGAGACAGGGTGGGAACTGGCTGAAGGCCAGTGTGACTGGAGATGCTAAAGGCAGAAGAGGGAGGACAGGAAGGAGGCTGAAGTGGGAGGGGTAGGTAGGAGGGCTCATCGAACAGAGCCTTCAGGCCTGGGGGGAGGTTCCCTAATGATTTTGGCTCGCTTCGCCGGGTTTATGACTGCAGACACATCGTGCAGAGCACTGGGTATATTGAATGTTTTTTATGTTCACGTACATGGAATGAATGTAGGGCAGAGACCACTGAAAAAGTAAGAAGGGAGTTTTCAGACAGCAGCAAAGCCGGTCCATGCATTTTGTCCCGGAGGATCACAAATAAGATTTAAACATGAATTGGTTCATGAGGTTTAGTTTCTAAGAGCCCACAAACCACAGCTGAAGCCCTGCTTAATGATCAAGCACAACCCAGGCGTTTGAATCTCGGTTATGAAACCCTCGTGGATTATTTAAAGGGCGCACACTGGTTTGTTTAACCACAGAAATGCAAATGCTTCTAGAGTTTTAGGATTGTAAATTCTTAAGGATGTTGTTTAAAGAAAAAAAATAATAGTCAAGAGTGTTTGAACACAAGAATCCTATGCAGGTAAGACAGGTCCCTTCCTTCCTTCCTTCCTTCCTTCCTTCCTTCCTTCCTTCCTTCCTTCCTTCCTCCCTCCCTCCCTCCCTCCCTCCCTCCCTCCCTCCCTCCCTCCCTCCTTCCTTCCTTCCTTCCTTCCTTCCTTCCTTCCTTCCTTCCTTCCTTCCTCCCCCTTTTATAAAATGTACTTATTGGAGGTTTATACCAACGAAAAAGGTTCAGTATCTTAGCAAAGCCTCATTAAGCAGAAATGGGTAAAATGCAGTTGTAGAAGAAATCTCTCTGTATTTGAAAATATAATACCACAAAAATAGAATAAACGTGGGATGGGAGCCTCCTGCTCTGCTTTTCTATCTGCCCGCTGCTGATGCCGTACTTGAACGTCAATAGGATACGCAAGGCCATCACTCCCCTCCCCGGGGGCAGGGCTGCAAGTGTGTCCAGCACCCTGGCTTAAGTTTGGCATTCAGAGGCTGGATCCAACCAACTGGCGCTCAGGCCCTACTATCCAGGGAGTGAGAAGTGTGTGGTTGACAGAAGATGTGTTTACTGATATTGTCAATAATCTGACTCAACGCCCTATCGTTGTAGGTCACCAGACAATGAACACTCTCAAGAATTTGGTTCTAAAATCATCATCAGAAAAGAAAAGAATTCCTTTTGGAGTTTTGAATTTTAGGTTTGGAAGCTCATTAGAAACTCCTTCTAAGCCCTCAAACCAATATCCTTGCTGAGAAGCTGGAAGTATCAGAGACTAGTTTTCAAATGCCCCCCCCTTTTTTTTCTGACCATATTTGCTTTAAAAGACTTTGAAAATATCTGCCTATTATTTCTCCTGTGTTCTCCGTCATTAAGTAATTTGAGAACATACACTCGATTCAAAATATTTTTTCATTTTTTTACACCTCAAATGTGACTAAAGAGATTAGCTATTTCACTGAGAGTCAAATAGTTCCCCCGTGTTCCGGCGTCATTGTCACAGGCAAAGTCTGTGCCATAAGGAAGAGCATTAGCATTTAAATTTAACAAGGTGAAGACTGGAGAGACAGTCTGTGATCCAAATGACATATCACTAAGGATGGCTTGCTGGTGATTAACATGGCAATAAAAATAAACCCGAGAAATTGGGACAAGGAATGGTGAGCTTCAGTGAGACAGACATTAGTAAGGGAAGACGTTCTGGTGAGTATAGAAAAGCTAGGTGCCAGGGTTCTTGTGCTAGCAGGGTTGTGTCTGTCTGTCTGTCTCTCTCTCTCCCCCGGCCCCCGATTCTTGCCTTCATACAACTCTCACACAATCTAGGCAACGTAAAAAATACACATCCCAGGTGACACAACGAAAAACAGCATGTAACCAATTTGCATAGTCACACAATTCATGAGCAAGGCAAGACAGATGCTGCAACTTACCTTCTTTCTAGATCAGTGGTTCTCAACCTTGGCTGCGCATTAGAATCACCTGGGAATCTTTTTAAAATCCTGATTTCAGGGCCTCATCCTCCGGAAATTCTGTTTCTTTGTTATGGGGTGGGGCCACAACATTAGCAACAAAGAAACAGAATTTCCGGAGGTGAGGCTCAGAAATCAGGATTTTATAAAGATTCCCAGGTGATTCTAATGTGCAGCCAAAGTTGAGAACCGCTGTTCTAGATGGTCTTAAGGAAAATACGTGTGCAAATGCCCGTTGAGCATGTTGATCGAAGAGAGAACGGGGGCATTGAACAGTCCTCTAATTAGGACGACCATATAGTGTGTGGGCCTGATACAAACCAAAGGCCAACGGTGACATCTTATGAAAAAATTGTTGAGAATTTCAGGACAGCAGCAGCAGATGACAAGACAAGGCTCTCTGAGGGCCAGGCCCCTGGTAGCTGCAGAGGCTGAGTGCCCAGGTGCCCGCACGACCTCTAATACCCCCGAAGTGTCTTAGTGCCCACATTCTAAGGAACAGGGTATCCTGCTCCCTGGAAAAATTCACGTATTTTTCTCCAGCAGCATAGTAACATCATTCCTAAAACAACACATGTCTGCCAAATATGGGCTACATTTTCTTGCTTTTGGGGGAGCTTTCAATAAAATTGAAACATATGGGAGCTTCATTTGTGGAAATGGAACTTCAGAGATTCACCCACTGTAAGGAAGGATACCTCTACACGGCATGATGTGTCTTTAAGTTCGCTCTTTAAATATGTTCTCATTAGTTTCCATATGTGAGTGAGACCATGTGATACTTGTCTTACAAAAGCTGATGAACAAAATAGATCCAGAGACACAGAAGCATGGAACAGACTGAAGAATCTCAGAGGGAAGGTGTGGGCCGGAGGGGTGGGTGGGGGGGAGATTAACCAAAGAACTTATGTGGATATATGTGTAGCCCATGGACACAGACAGTAGTGCAGTGAGGACCTGGGAGGGGAGTGCCGGGTGGAGGGATCAATGGGAAAAGAGGGGCACATATGTAATACTTTCAACAATAATAATACATTATTTTTTCCCCAATTTCAATACTAGACCTTTGAAGTTTATTACTGTCAGTTATTTTGACATGTGTTTCATCAAAAACCAAACTGCAAACTGAGAAAAACAGAGCAGAAGGATGAGTTGATTGCAAGGGTTTGACCTGCAAGCCAGGCACCTCAAGGCTATGGGACCAATTAGCCCAATTTGCTCATAGACCAAAGGGGTTTTATGGGGTAAATGTGAAAGTTATTTGTCATTTTCAGCTAATTGGTTGCCTGGTGATCTTTTTCCTTATTTAAATCAGAGTAGCTGAGTCAAGGGAGCAAGGAGGGTCAAACATCCCATGGACAGATTTGGGGTTTGGTAATTAATTGGCATCCTCTGCTGATATCAGAGAAGAGCTGTCAATTCTCGCATCTGATATTAGGTATGGTTTTGTTTTTCTTTAATGAGCCTGCGTTATCTACATCTAACATAATCGACTTCATTTTAGTTTTTGTTCTACAGTTTCCCAAATATTAACATTGGAAATTGTATCTTGATAGACAAGTGCTTGATTGTCTAATGTCACTGAATATTTAGACACATAATTTATGAGTGCTTAAGTGTAAAGAATTTCATAACATGGAAGTGGTAATATAATAGATGTTCATTATAAACATAAGAAAAACAAATATAAAATTTACAAGAAATGCTATTTTAATCTATGTTCTTTCAACTTGGAACAATTATTTTGTGCTTTCTTTTCTTTTCCTTTAAAAAAATCTTTGAAGTCCAGTCATATGGTCTTCTGGTGGCTCAGTTACAACGTTTCTTTATTTCTAAAGACTGAAAATCAATTGCATGAAATGATGATAAATGAAACAGGATTCTTAATGTTAATCTCATCCCTTTTGGTATGTAGTGAACCACTTTAATCTGATGGCAGGTATATCATCACTACATATATCTTGTTTAATAAGGTTATATTTTTTAAGTTCAATAACCATATTTAATCCATCCAAAAATTTGCAAATCTATTAAGTCTACTTTTTCAACTTAATACTTGTGTATACAAATATTTAATACAACAAGTAAACGGGGACAATATCCAGAGGTTCTTTGAAATGACATCTGACATGATGTATAACTGTTTCACAGTAGAAAAAAAGGATTGGGTTTCTGAGAGAAATTATATTCAATCATTATTGAGATGAATAGCTACATTTAAATTTTATTTCAACCACACCAATCTGAAAAATCAGTAGAATAGTTTTCTAAGGTCTCTGTGTAAAAGTGAACAATACATTTATGAAATTGATTTTCAGTCTAACTAGAGCAGATCTTCATTTACTTCATCATGTGTGAACTTAACTATTTTTAATTACAGTTCCTGGGTTTAGATTTATGCAACTTATATTACATCACGAATTAAGCATGGATTAATTTTCCTAAAATATGCATTTTTAATAAACAAACACTAACATAGTGCCTACTCTGTAGTAGGTTCTTCTAAGTTTTCCACAAGTATTAACTCATTTCATTCTCATAACAACCCCAGCATGGAGGTACTGTGGAAATCCGCACTTCATGATGTAGCTAAGAGGCTAAGAGACAGTGTTCACAGAAGCCAAACAGTACCTACACTGCTCTCTTAGAAGTCAGAATAGTGGTTTCCTTAGCAAGTGAGGAGCAGGGCATTAGAAGAAGGGACTGGCTTGGGGGCTAATGCCATTTTTTTTTTCTCAGTGTGGGTGCTGGTGTCCAAAGTTTCCTCACCTTGGGGAAATACGCTGAGCTATGCACTTAAGGTAGCTGCACGTTCCTCTTGATATATTAGCATATATATGTTATTCATTATTCTTTTTCAATAAAATGTTGTGGGGGGAAGGTCAAATGTCTCGCTCAAAGTTACATAGCTTATCAATGGCTGGGCCAGGATATGAATACAGGTTTGTTTAGGCTCTTAACCACTATAATGGCAGGATACTTTTTTGAGACACTAATTTTTGTTTGCTCTGAAGTTTCTCTTCCTAGGCCGTCCCCATCTCCCCTAGTATTATTTTGTGTCAGGAGTCTTTGTATACTTGAATCAAAATTTCAGGAAAACAGCAACTCCTTTTTTTTTTTTAGCCACTCTTTTCATTTTTTTATATAAAAACTTAAAGACATTAAAGAAATAAGATACATATATAGAAAGGAGATAGAAGAGATTATCTTTAAGTACAGCAAAGGAGGAGAGATATTCTCAGCTACTGTTTACTGATGAGGTGTGAAGTCAGTGGTTCAAATACATTTTATGGACCACTTTCTCCATCCAAAGCCGTGTTTGGATATGGTGGCCAGACTTCGATGGGGTGGTTATTGGTTAAAGTAAGGTTGCTGGGCCCATAGCCCTGATAGTCACAGCCATTGGAAAGATCCCTGCATCAGGGGGCTTCCAGAGATCACTATGGCCTTGGTCAGTGAGGGTGTCACTAGCGACGTAGTTGGGTAGATATGAAATGCATTTCTTTCACTCGCTAGGCTTTATTTAAACCTCTAGATTATTTGAATCAATTGCACTGATTTTTTTTTAATCTTTAGTTTATTCAAAATAGTTGATTTGAAAGAAATTAGTGAGTGGAAAGAAAAAATTTATGATATTTCTTGTAAAATATATATATATATATATTCTAGGAGGAAGAGAGAGTTCATCTGAATCAAGACCTTTTTTGGTTATTTTCCTGTTACACACACCATGGTTAGCATGAAATAGAGAACTTCAAATGAATGACCAATGTATCTGGTTTTGATATTTTAAAAACGAAATTTTTGTAACCTTGGAATAGACCTTTTGCTTTGACCTGCTTGTTTTATCAGCTTTGTGAAAGCAATGGGATTTCCAAGGCCAAGTAATGATATGTGCCATTTAAATTGGTTTTAAATTTAAAAGAGTTCCAAGTGTCTGCCAGTCTTGATCATTTAATACTTTTAAAACAGACCTTCTGATTGCAAAAATAGTAAAGGGTATATAACAACAGACTGAATCAGGCTATTGTGTGGTAAGGGAAAATAAATGAGGGAGTGCCAGAATCACAGACTCTCCCCCAGTGGTCACGGCGGAGATGGCTTGCGCTGTGGCGCGGTCCCCGGCTGACCAGGACAGGTTTATTTGTATATACCCTACCTATTTAAATAACAAGAAGACCATCGAGGAGGGCAGGCGAATCCCCATAAGTAAGGCTGTTGAAAATCCTACAGCTACAGAGATTCAAGATGTGTGCTCAGCAGTTGGACTTAATGCATTTCTTGAGAAAAACAAAATGTACTCCAGAGAATGGAATCATGATGCTCAGTACAGGGGCAGAGTCCGGGTTCAACTCAAACAGGAAGATGGCAGCCTCTGTCTTGTACAGTTCCCATCACGGAAGTCAGTAATGTTGTATGCAGCGGAAATGATTCCTAAACTAAAAACAAGGACACAAAAAACAGGAGGTAGTGACCAAACTCCTCAGCAAGGAGAGGGAAGTAAAAAAGGGAGAGGAAAGAAGAAGAAGTGACCTGGCAAGACAATCAAGTCTGACATACTACTGTAAGAGACATGGATGGAGGTTTCTGATTTGTATCTGAGAGAAACTGAAGCTTTTTGTTTGTATCATTTAACTGAAATATGAACATTTGTGCCTCCCAGCTTTAGCATGAGGGTTGACAATGAAATAAATTTACATCAGAAGTTTGCATCTAGCTCTTACACAGTATTAAAGAAATTATTTTTTTTGCCTTTCAGTGCAGTTTTTGTGGAAGAAAGAAGATTATTTTTAAATGGACAATGGCCTCTACCATAAGTTACTTGAAATCCTGTATCTGTGCTCTATGTAAACATATTCAGACAAATGAGTTTAATAAGATTTGAAACATATTGTTCACCTTTTAAGCTAATGAAATAAAATTCAAAACTGAAAAAAAAGAAAAGAATCACAGACTCTCTCAGGCTGCTCTTGGTCACTGGGATGCCACTGGGAGGATAGCAGGTAGGAAACCATGCTAAGGGGCGGGGGGGTCGTCAGTCACTCGTATTGCAAATATCATGGCGCTCGGGGGCATTTCCCGAGTCTGTGCACTCAGCCCTGGAGTCAGGGTAATAGTGGCTTTTTGTCATATGAAGCCAGCAGTAGTGGCTTCTGGCTGAGCTGAGAATTAATTATTTACCTACTCCAGGTCCACAGTCACTCGGTGTGCTGCGCTCTCATTCTGACCCAGAGGCATAAAATCAAACGTACAAGAGAGCACAGTGAGGAAAGTGGTAGAAGGGCTCAAGATGGCTCTTGAGAGAATCGCTGCCAATGGGACACAGTTGATTGCTGCCTGGTCTTGAATTTTAAGCTCTTTGGCTGCCAGAGAATGGTTAACACTTTGTAGGTTGAGCCATGAGAGGCATTTTTTGTTGTTTGTTTGTCTGCTTCAAGGATCCAAAGTTCTTGGTGAGTCAAAGACAGTTATTGTCTATGCTAGATAACAACGGTGATTGGATTGTCTCCCACTGTTACCTTCCCTGATCCCAAATTGTTCGGGGAGCCATCGCTACCTCTTCCTGCCGAGCATCTGACTGCTCTGACTTCTATATCCCCGAGGTTAGGAAACCTACAATACAATAATGTAAAATATCTTATTTTATTCTGCAAGAATCACTGGGGATTCAGGTTCACAGGCAGAGGATTAGGCCTTGATCACCTCCTCTTCTCCCTGTGTAAATTCATGATACATGAACAGCACTTCAACGTATGTGGACTTTTATTAATTTTTTTCCCCTGGAAAATAAACATAATGGGTTTTCTCTATAGGAAAATGATTTTTAGAGATAAATTTTCTATTTAGGTTTTTGCACAGGTTTACTATTTTGACTATCATGTACAAGATCAAAATAATTGAGACAATGTTTTATGAGGTGTAGCCTTAGATGCCAGTGTGGCAACCAAGATTAGTCATTATGATGTAACTAGAGGCCCATTGCATGAAGATTCATGCAATAGGCCTTCCTTTCCCTGGCTGCCAGCACCGGTTTTCCTCCAGCACCCAGGACCCAGGCCTTTGGTCCAGCCACAGCGGAGAAGCCAAACCTCGAGGCTTGGCTTCTCCACTGTGGCTGCAGCAGCGAGGCTTCGCTTCTCCGCTCCAGCTGCAGCAAGACTTGGCTTCTCCACTCGGGCTTTAGTGGAGAAGCCAAGCCTCTTCAGTCTTCAGTCGTCTTCAGTCTTTGCTCCATGCCTGCATATGCAAATCAACCACCATCTTTGTTGGGTTAATTTGCATACTCATCCTGATTGGCTGGTGGGTGTAGCAGAGTGACACCAATTTGCATGTTTCTCTTTTATTCGTGTAGATAGTAGGGGGATAGAAAAAAACAAAATATCTTAATGTAAAGGGAGAATAGGGCAACACGAAATATGTTATTCTATTTATATTCTGACTATGCTTCACAGAACCTATTTTTGCTATGGTTACCTCTGAGTTTCTGAGAATCATATCTAATGGAATCTTATTTCTTATTTTTCTTTTCTTTTGCTTGCTCTCTTGGAGTAATTGACAAAGAGGACACTCTTTATCTTGACATTCTTTTTCCTCTTCCTTCTCATGCCCTCAGTTTCTTTTGGCTCCCTTCCTCTCCGCCTGTTCCCTCCTGTTGCTCTTCAATAGATGTATTTCTCTCCACCCACATCTTAAATGATGCTATTTCTGAGGACGGAAGCCTAGGCTTTCCTTTCCTTCTATTACATTGCTTTCCTCAGGTGTTCTTGTTCAGGTCCATTCTTTCATCAGCTGTTTTCTCACCATGAACCCACATGTCTATTTCTATCCAGCATATTTTCTTGCACTCTAGAATTATATATAAAACTGCCCTTCCAGCATCCATTGTGCTCTTCAGACTCTGTCTCTAAACTTTATGTCACTGACCCCCTCTCCCTCATTGAGATGCTTTACCTTCTGTGTTTTTTTCTTCTCATTTTGTGACAAAGACTTTGATTCAATAGGCCTGACCGTCTTTCTTCACCCTCTTACTTTTTTGCTTTATATTGTTAATGCTATTTAATTAAACATCCCATTTTTAAAATATATTTTTATTTATTTCAGAGAGAGAAAGGCAGAGGGAGAAACATCAATGATGAGAGAGAATCATTGATCGGCTGCCTCCCATAACCCGGGCATGTGCCCTGACCAGGAATTGAAACCTGATGTCTCTGTTCATGGGTCAACACTCGGCCACTGAGCAACACCTGCAGGTCTGAAGCATCCGATTTGGTCCCGTGGTCACCCCCTCTATCCCCATTGCCACTGACTGACTTCTGGCCTCCATTACTCACCTGAACCCTTAGCAATTCTGATCCATCTCTGGTCCTCCCTCTATAAATTGGTGATGCTGGATTATTCCAAATCCAAACCTATTTCTACTCCTACTCCTACCTATAATAATAATTGTCATAATAAACAAGTCTCTAAAAAAATATTTTAAGTGCTACCATTAATTCCTTATGACTTGGATGCATGTATCATCGTATCATTCACACCATGAAACTAATTGCTGAGTAGTGTTTTTTGTTTGTTTGGGGCTTTAAAATTAGTTTATTTTAAGACATTATTCTTCAAACTGTTGTGATGACAAAAATTTATATTTTCTTACGTTATTCCTCATTCATCTCTGTATTTATTAATGTGTTTGCTGCTCCAAGTATTCTTTTAAAACATATATTTTATTTTATTTTTTCCATCACCATTTATCCCTTCTATGCTGTCTTCTACCTCCACCTCCCCCTTCAACCCACAATAACCACACTGTTGTTTAGTTTATGTTTATGAGTTCCCTCCCTCTTTTTTTCTTTTTTCCTCAGCCCCTCTACCGCCTCCCTACTCCCCTTCACTAGAGCTGACTGCCTGTTCTCTCTGAGCCTGTCTCTATCTTGCTTGGTATTCTTAATTGTTGAATGAGGGCACTGAATCCATCAAACTTGGTAGTTTTTTTCTCCCATCCTTGGAAGACATTCCCAAAAGCTCCAGGCCAGGAGAAGTTTGCGGAAGTTCATCTGAGAACAATTCCATTTTGCCAACTTCTATGACAGAGTAAACAGATTGGGCAGCCAAGGAAATGAAACATAATGGTGAATGAGAATAGCTTTTCCAACCATACTTCTTCCTTTCTCTGGTTTTGTTAAATTTGATTAAAGGTAAATTTTTCTTTTGTGGAGTAATGAACATACAATGAATATACCGTTGAAATGATCAAAATTCAATTAAAGTTAAAACACAAACTTACTTTGTTAAAGCTCAACAAACTTTAAAACTTGTTTTACTACTTTTTATTAAACTCCAGATGCAAGAGGCATAGTTATACCTTTAACAACACCAGGCTATGATATATATTTGTCTTAAATGTACCAACCTGTTGGGAAGAAAAAGTGTCTAAAAAAGATGTTAATTTTCCAGTCTGTACCAAATGGCTTTCCTGGGACAATAAATAGGTTTTGCTTGACATATTTATTTACATACTATTTAATATACCTTGCACTGAAAGGAGACAAATAATAACTTGAACCAATGCCAGATTACTTTGCCCTATGCAGATAAGAGAATAAATTCAAGATCTCTACTTCTAATACACAATGACATTAGTATATCACTAATGAATGAGAATCAAAATTCTTTTTGCCTAACCTTCTTTCTGTTGTTCATTTAAGGGAATATTGTTTTTGTTTTCTCCTTTTGAAGTGAATGAACAACAAATGTGATACAATTCTGGAATTCATTGTACCGTAGCCTCCTCTTTTTCACAGGTTGACAAATAATAAATTTATCAGAATATAATTATGGAAGACATTTACCCCCCTCTTTATATGACCTTATTTTGGAAGAGTTTTTCTAGGTTAGTGATCTTTTAGAATTCATCCTCCTTCTGTGGTAAAAGATCAGTATCTTAAAATGTACATTATTTGTTTTATTTTTTTTCCATAAAATTGTGTTCCTAGCTATAAGACTGCTCTTATATGTCAAAGCAAAATGATCTGAGTAGATACTTAAATTTGACATAATTTGGGACTTTGTGGAGGTAAATTTTAGATTTTTAAAATTCTTTGTTGGCAGCAATTTCAGGATTGGCTGAAATATCTGTATAATAGAAAAAAAAAAACAGTATTACAATGAGATATTTTATAAATGACCAGTGTTAAATTATCATCTCTGACAAGCTTTGCTTTTCAATGAATATAGTAATGAAGGGAGTTCTGGATTTCTACTGCTTTAAAAATTGTGAAGGGTGGGCAGTGATAACGATCAAGCAGCTCTGGTATCCACCACTTGAACTCATTATATGTAGACTGGATAGAAACTGAATTGGCTAACTGGAGTTCCATAAGGTCAACATAGGTAACACATCCTGTACTACCACAGTAATTCTCTATGTCAATCAACCATCTTTGTGTGAACAAACATGTTTATTAGTACTTTATGGTCCTGTATCTTCCTCGAGAGATGAATACTCATAGAAATATCATTTGTAAAGTTAGAGAAAGAGACAAAGTGGAGCTAGCTACTCATTTCTGTGAACCCTAGCTGTTCCTTTATGTCTGATAACTCGGTATGAATATTTACAAGGCAGAATACATTCCTCAGTCAGTCTGCACATATCTGTGGTTTCCTTTGCTTAACACTTGAGAAATTTGGTCAAAATCTTATTCAATTCAAATAACCACAATGGTCCCATCTTCACTGATATGTCAGGTTGATGTAGGCAAATCACATCATTACTCCCTTTGTGACTATTTGTATCAGCGCCCAAATATTAATTCAGTGACTTCTTTTTCTCCAGAAATGTAGGCAACCTTTAAGGAATTTGGGTAAGCCCATAGGAAACCTTTCTTAGGATTAAAATGAAGAAAGTATAGAATTAGAATTCTGACAAACAATATTAGGATTTTTTTGAAGAGTTTCAACTTTATCATGATCTCAATTCACATTAAGTGAAAATAAAAGAGACAAACTAAGCAGAATGCAACCCATTGAAAGACATTTTAACCCCAAAACTGAGGCTCATTTTCAATTGGTGACCTCATCTGAACTTGGCAGTTTTCCCTTGCCACTTAATGGCTGGGCAGAATCTTGGCAGCTGCCTTGCCTCACAACTGTGAGCTGTCAAGGTAAGTAAAAGTAGGCATGAAACCTGGTAACTTCAGTCCATTACAGGAACAGACTGCAATTATGTAGTGAGCAGAGAGTTCACGACATTAATTCAAGAGGCCCAACCTAAATGATCAGAGCCTCTCCGTGATGTGCAGAAATTCTCTTGTTCCTAAATAGGCTTCTGAGACCCTCTTTATCCAAAACGACAGTGATCTCATCTTGGGTTTCTCGGAGTGCATCTCCATTTCAGCTGACAAACAGCCACAAAAGAAGCTCCATCTCCATAGCAATCATGGTAATCACGCCTGGCTTCTTCCTCTTCTCAGAGCCACAGGTCAGCATTTTGCTATGTGCATAACTGACAAGTGCAGGTACTACACTGGGAAAATTAACACTGTGTGATGGACCCAGGAGAATTTCAGAAAAGCTCCCTTGCTAATGGCATTGTCTAGCACATGCAACACCAAATGCAAAATTCCTTAAAGGGATACAAACAGGGATACAAACACAGAATGAACTTGCACAATACTGACATTTGGCTGCCTGATGAAAGATTTTGTTACTGTCCAAACATAACAGTTGGGCCGATTTTTAAAAACATTTCTTCATGTATTTAGCTGTACATTTAAAAACACCTACTCCCAGACATCTGTCTTAACATACAGTTACATCTTATACCTCTATGGATGCTTTGGTCCAATAATCAACTACAAGACTCAGCTGATCAGCTACACTTAGCTTGAAGCTTTGTAGGGGTATTTGAAATGCTTCATGCTCTTGGCTTTGCTGGCCTTCAGTAACATAAGGCTGGTGTTCTTAAATTACCCATCCACATGTATCCCGTTCCTGCTATCCAACCACATCGACATCCCACACAACTTATTTATTTGTTTTATAGGGAAATTTGCTATTTTTTATACTTTTGCTTTAAACTATTTAATGAAAAACAGGAAAATATTTATAATATTTATAAAATTTTAGTCATGGGGGGATTTTCTGTATATAGGATAAACTATTAATTACTGCTACTTGGTTCCTCTCAAGTAGCAGTAGCTGGTAGAGCACAAAGGTAGATTGATATTATCTAATTGTTTAGGAAGTATTATGTAACAGCCTTTTTCTATTTTTCTATTTGTATGCAAAATCTAGTTCATTTATCCAATGATTCCAGACCATAACACAATGCAATGTGTTTTTCAAATCTTTCTTTTTAAGTACCAAGAAGTTCAAGTCTATTCCTGCAGTTCGTGAAGGGCCCTAAACAAACTACTTTCAGGTTTTTAAAGATTAGTTATGAATAATGAAGAAAAAGAATGATCTTTTTCATGTTTTGAGAAAGTCTGTTGAAAGTCACCTTTTTAGCTTCGTAGAGCATAAAAATCAATACTTGATTATATTTTTGCCTGCAAAGTTTTCTTGCAACATGTTCATAAAATTATTACTAAAATTTGTATTTTATTTTTAAAAATAGTTGTTTGGGTTTTATAGATTCAAAACTGTGAAAAGAGTGTGCTGCTTAATAGCAATTTTTCTTGTTAAATTGACTCTAGAGTTCAAAGTTATTATTTGGTTTCACACATAGTAGGACTAAAATATTGTAAGGATGAGATTCAAATGCCTATGGAAGTAATTCCTAATTGTTAGAGCATTGAGTTGTAAAGAAATAGCAATTCACATGAAAATATATAAGTAGATCTAAGTTATATTCTAAAAAAGTTTTCATTGTCAACAATAGTTTGAAAGAAGCAATAAGTCCAAAGATAACATTTTTGATACACACATAGGGAAATACATCATTTTTGTGATGTATTCTATCATGTTTTTATGTCTTCATATAATCTTCCATTCAATACCCAACTCAGTGGATTGCAGACATTATGTGCCAAATGAGGGGTTAATGAAGTCCTTAACTATGGGACTTCTAAATAAGAATTATTACAGAGATATACCAGTCATCCATTTAGAATAATATATAAATAATTCAAATATTTCAATTAAAAAACAAAGTAATTTTCTAATGTTTATGCTAAGAATTAGGCAAAAATTGATAAAATTTTTTTCTTAAATTTTTAGCATTATCTGTTTTCCATGACACACCAGATGTAAGCCAGGAATAAGACCTTTTTGATTTTATCTCTATCTCTATTGAAATGACTCAACATAATTTTAAATGATTCCTCCAATTTTTGATTGGGAGACTTTAAGCATTTCTCATTTGACTCTTTGCTCATCTGATGTTCTAACTCAGACTTTCTGTGGGGATGTTTGAATAAAAATACATCGAAGCCAGTAAGGGATCATAAAGGCACTTTGCTGACACCACCACCCCAAGCACTATTTTTAATCAACTTCACAAAAAGTGAAGACCAATGAAGTCATATCAATGTACTTCAAATGAAAAAAAAAAGTCTCAAAATCATGGTCTCCATAACTGAACTTGTAATAGAAGGGTTCCATTTTACTTCCAGCCACTGGGTTTGCCAACCCCTCTCTCCACCACCCACCCGCTCAAAGTAATTAACAGGACACTAATGCCCAGAAAAGATGTTTCAGAGAGTTAATTCAGTGATGAGTGGACAATAAATCAAGATAGGCAACAAACTCACTTTGGAGTCACTTATTTGATTTTTTTAAAAAGCCAGAAATGTATAAAATAAGGCATGTTCAAGAAGAGGTGGAGGAAATGAGACTCGGAGAATTTAAGTAATTTACCCGGAAGCACCCAGCTAGTTGATGAAAGAGCAACACTTTGAATCTGTGTGCTTTCTACCACAATATGCTGGCTTTTTACGGAAATTAAACTGCTTTCTATAACTACTTGTAAGATATCAGGCATTTTCATAGTCTATTTCCATAGACTTCTATAACAACATATCATAGACTGATGGCTGATGAACAGCAGGCATTTATTTCTCACAGTTCTGGGGCTGGGAAGTCCATAATGAAAGTGGAGAAGGATTCAGTATCTGGTGAGAGCCCACCCACTTCCTGCTTCATAGAGGCTTTCTTCTTGTCTTCACATGGTGGAGGGGGCAAGGAAGGTTCCCTGGGTCCCATTTATAAGGCCATTTATGCAATTCACGACTTTACCACCCTCATGACTTACCACCTCCCAAAGCCTGCATCTCCTAATACCATCACAATGGAAATTAGGGTTTCAACACAAGAATTTTAGTGCACATAAATAATCAGTCTACAGCAGCGGTTCTCAACCTGTGGGTCGCGACCCCTTTGGGGGTCGAACGACCCTTTCACAGGGGTCGCTTAAGACCATCGGAAAACACATATATAATTACATATGTTTTTGTGATTCATCACTATGCTTTAATTAAGTTCAATTTGTAACAATGAAATTGGGGGTCACCACAACATGAGGAACTGTATTAAAGGGTCGCGGCATTAGGAAGGTTGAGAACCACTGGTCTTCTGGTTTTAGGTAGAGCCAGTTCAATGAGAAAAGGAAAACGCAAACAAAACAAGCATTGCAGTCAAGAAGGGAAGCACACAAGTTACTGTTGCTGGGAGGAATGTGCAAGTGAAATGGTTCTTATGAATATTACAACCAGTGAGAGAGGATTAGGGTCTAGAGTTGTATCACCAGCGTGAATAGAGAAGGCGAGATTTTCAATGATCTTTGTGCATAAAGCCAAGGACCTTGATGAAGTACCGCTTCCTCTTTGAAATGGGGACTAGTTAAAAGTGCCCCTTAGCCCAGAGAAGCAATGTTACCAACGCAAAACTGAATGCCATGCAGCTGCCAAGTTCTGACAGGGAGTCTAATTTCGCATGACATAGAGTGCAATAGAATTCCTCATGAGAAACAGAAAACTAGTTAAGATTTTTTAAAAAACTTACAATCCCAACAGAAACAAATGCTACAAATCAGACACGCCTGATTCAAAGGGAGAAATATATACGTTATAAAATCATCATAAAAAAATTATAACTACTACCAGGAAGCAAATGGGTGTGAGTGTGAGGTAGCTAATATAAAACTCAGGGATATACTCTAAAAATTAAAGTTCTGAGAGTTTCTATCAAGTGCATTTGCCATGATCAAAGAGAAAGGATAGCATCACTAAATTTAAACTTTTTAAACAGAACAAGACTTTATTAAAAATAAATTTTTTTCTAGATTTTAAAAAAGCATCAGATGTTTTAATATTAGATTGCATAAAGCTGAGTATAGCGTTAGTGCGATTGATTGGAATATAGATATGATGAAATCACTGACTATAGATCAGTGAAGAAAAGGAATAAAAATATGAAGAATTTGAAAAATGTGTAGTGAATACACACAAAGCTCCAGCCTCTCCATGAAAATGTATAAAAGCGGGAAATTGAGAAAATGGTAATGATGCAATATTCTAAGATAATTTGTTTAAATTTTCCCAAAATTGAAGAAAGACATGAATGCACATATTGAAGGTTTATGCTAAGCTCCATGCAGAAAAAAATCAAACCCAATTTCCACCCAGACCCACTGTGGTGCAGAAGCTAAGCATCAAAAACAAAGGGACACCACAGACCACTTGTAAAAGCACAGGATGATAGGCTTTCTTTAGCATCAGGAATATCAGGAGACAGTGCAATCATTCTGAGAAAATTACAGTTTCAAACATAAAAGGCTGAGCTTGCTGCTCTCAGAGGCTCACTAAAAATTCTCCCAAAATATGCACATCAGCATGTCAATACATTTAAAGTATAAACCCATGAAATATCACCATGATCTATGCCATAAACATGTAACACCACCACCAAAACTCCCACCTGCCCTATTTATTTGTTTATTTATTATTTTATGACTAGAGGTCTGGTGCATGAATTCATGCATGAGTGGGATCCTTCAACCTGGCTGGCGATCGGGGCCAGTCAGGGCCACGGGAGGTTGGCTGGCCAACTGGGGGAGGGGCCGCAGGAGGTTGGCTATGGGAGCGCACTGACCACCAGGAAGCAGCTCCTGCATTGAGTGTCTTCCCCCTGGTGGTCAGTGCACATCATAGCTACCGGTCAACCAGTCATTCAGTCATTCGGTTACTTAGGCTTTTATGTATATAGATAAGAACACAACATGGGATCTATTCTCTTAGAAAAATTTTAGGTTTACAATATAATAACATTTACTGGAGGCACTATGCTGTACAGCAGATCAGTAGGATTTATTCCTCTTGTACAACCGCAACTTTGTATCTGTAACTCATTCCTCATTTTCCTCTTCCCCAGTCCCTGGCAACCACTCTTCTACTCTCTGCTTCTATGAGTTTGATTAATTTAAATTCTTTATATAAGTGGTATCATGTAGTATTTGTCCTTCTGTGTCTGTCTTATTCACTTAGCACAATGTCTCCCAGGTTCATTCATGTTGTCCCCAAATGGCAAACCTTTATTTACTTTTAAAGAACAAATGATATGACATTATAGTGTGTGTTCCATTCACACACACATATCACTTCGTCTTTAATTACTCAATGGGCATTTGGGTTGTTTGCATATCATGGCAATTGTGATTACTACTGCAGTGAATATGGGAGTGTAGATACCATTTCCATACTGAATTAATTTTCTTTGGATATATACCCAGAAGTGAAATTGCTAGAACATAGGGTAGTTTTATTTTTAATCATTTGAGGAACCCCTATAATGTTTTCCATAGTATCTGTACCAATTAACATTCCCACCAGCAGTATGCAAGGGTTCCCTTTTCTCCACACTGTTGGCAACTACTCAATATACTTTTAGAATATATAATTGGCATCCTAAGTGGTGTAAGGTGAGATCTGATTTTTGATTTTGGTGATTAGTGATGTGAAGCACCTTTTTAGATATCTGTTGGCCATTTGTATGTGTTCTTTAAAGAAATGTCTATTCAGTTCCTTTGCCATTTTTAAAATAAGTTTATTTGGTTGTTTTTGCTATTGAGATGCAGGAGTTTCTTGTACATTTTGGCAATTGATCCTTTATAATATATGGCTTGCATATATTCTCTACCATTACATAAGTTGCCTTTTTATTTTGTTGATTATTTTGCTGTACTTTTTAATTTTATGAAATCCTACCTGACTACTATATGTCAAAAGCTTTTTGTCTATGTTTTCTTTCTTTGGAGTTTTATGGTTTTGTGTATAATTTTTAAGTCTTCAATTCATTTTCATTCAATTCACTCTTTTGCTTGTAGATATCCAGTTTTCACAACACCATTTATTGAGGACACTCTTATTTCCCCACTGTGTATTTGTGCCATCCGTGTGGAAGATCACTTGACTACATAAGTGTAGTTTAAATTCTGAGCTCTGTGTTCTGTTTTATTGGTCTATATGTTTGTTTTTATTGTTTGATTACTGTAGCTTTTTAAATATCTAATAATAAAAATTAGGTATTTTATTATTTAATTCAATGAAAAATGGGATTGTTTCATAATTTCCTTTTCAGATAGTTCATTGTTAGCATATAATTGCAACTTATTTTTGTGTGTTGCTATTTACCCTACAACGTTGCTAGATTTTTTAAAAAGTTTGCTGAGTTTGATAGTTCTAATTTTTTTTGTATGTGTGTAGAATCTTTGTTTTTTATAAATATAACTTTTTAAAAAGCATGTCATATACAAACAGATTTTACTTCTTCCTTTCTAACCAGGATGCATTTTATTTCTCTTCCTTGCTAAATTTGTCTGGCTACGATTTCTAGTATCATGTTGAGTAGAAGTGGCAAAAGTGGCATCCTTACCTTATCCCAGATCATATAGAAGAAGCTTTCATTTTTTTAAATCATTGAATATGATATTAACTGTAGGCTTCTCACATAGGACATTTATTATTTTGAGGAGCATTCCCTCTGTATACCCATTGTTGAGAGCTTTTTTTTTTCTTTCATAAATTGATTTATTTTGTCAAACACTATTTTTGCCTCTATTGAGAGGATCAGAAGATTTTTATCCATTATTTTGTTAATGTGGTATACCATATATGTTGACATATTGTTAAATTTTGCTTGGCAATATTTTATCAAATAATTTTACATCTATGTTTATCAGTGATATTGACCTGCAAATTTCTTTGGCTGTCATATCCTTGTCTGGCATTAGTATCAGAAAAGCAGTTGTAATGACAATAGAAACAGTCACATAAAAATTACATTAAAACTAAATTGTCATTTCTATTGATAATAGCAGATTAATCTCTTCCTGAGGACAGTCACAAACACATGGACAAGAGAAAATGTTAGCCTTGACTCTATGTACACCACAAATCTAAAACTCAAGGGAACTCATTCTCTATGTCTATTTGGATATTTAGTAAAATTTTCTATTTAAAAAGAAACACCTGGTGAAATCCTCAGAATCCTAAATAAATAAACTCACTGGGTAATTTATTATTACTGGACTGCACCATCCTGGGAAGCTTATGCATTTTAATGGTACAGTTGCAGACTGATCGATAAGGTGCACTTAATCTCTTATGCTTCAACACCATTTCAGAGCTGTCAGTCAGACTTTCCTGCATAGTCACTGCTGCAAAATGCTCTTCGCCAGAATTAATATGATTATGATAATAGCATCCCTAATGGCTCAAGCAACACCTTTATGCCCACTGTGCTGAGATACTGAATTAAAGGACATTATGCAAAGACCATCAAAGATGCTTCCTTAACTCTCAAGATACTGACCCCCTGCATTTGTTTGACAATGCATAATGGCAGTTGAGTAAATTCATTATCTGGGAAAAGTTTTTACTTCAGTGCCTTGTCACAGCAAATTTTAACATTGCTAATGATTTAATCTAACACCAAAGGCTGTATCTATGAGGATGCTTTTTAATATGAAGATATATTTCTAATTTTTTACACCAAAATATTTAAATTGCCCATTAATAAAGTGAGCTATAATATTGTTATCACAATGTATATACATTTTCTTTAAATTCTATTTCTACTAATGGGGCTTTGTGAGGTCCTGCATAAAAGAAACATAAACTAAAGAAAATATTTTATCTATTTGGATTCATAGGACATTTGATGATTACCTTTTCTTCTGTATACACTGTTTTAAAATGTATATTAAATATTTATTGAATATTTATCGCTATGTGAATAATGCTACACACATATATATACATATATGTGTATCTATACATATAGAGATACATATATATTTGTATATATACACACATATATATATACATATATACACACATATATATACACATATATATGTATATATATATATATGTATATATATATATATATATATATATATATATATATATATATATAGAGAGAGAGAGAGAGAGAGAGAGAGAGAGAGAGAAGCCAAATTGGTGGAGAGTCACAGAGAAGAGAATGTGAGTGAAAATACGCCAATCTTGACAGAAGTGTGAGGGCCCCAATAGTTCCACTGTATTAAAACATAGAATGATTTTAAGTGATTGTTGTAGATCTACCTGTGTTTGGAGACAGGAGAAAGGTGGGTGAAAAGTGTTTTAAATCCTGTGCTAATAACTCGATTAATGATAGATATTAAATATGGCAACCAATACATGTTTGAAAATAAGAAAACATAAATGATATATCAATGAACAATAATACCAACAAAATTTGTTGTCTTCATTATGAATGAACTGTAGAAACCAAGAGGCTCAAAGTGTGGCCCAGGCTTGAGTTTGCACACATCTTAAGGACTCCTGGGTGCTGAAAGCCAACCATTCTACTGAAGGGCTCTTTTACTAAGAGCTGCCTGAAGGAGTCTAAAGTTTATCACAGTCCATTTATTGATCAGTGGAATGATTAATTCCTTGATCATTTATTTAGCTACAGACTCATTTCGTAAATAAATGGAGTAAGACATTAAGATATAGTGCAATCAGCAAGGATTGATTTGATCATCCATTCTTCACATTTAGAGAGCATATCCCATGCCCTATGCCAGGCCCTGGGACTGTGATTGATAAGTTACACTCCCTTCCCTTCAAGCAGGTCACAGTCTTAAGAGAACTGGGACACTGACACATACTGAACAGTTGAGATGAGAGCTATAGACAATATGTTTTTGCACAGCGCAGTGGGGGTCCGGTGGAAAGAAGGAACAACATTTTTCTGTGACTCAGAAGAGACTTCAAAAAAGATGACAACACTGTGGTATATTTCGGGTAGCAGGAAGAGTCTGGAAAAAGCACAGAGACATAAGAGAACATTGTTGCATATGTCCAGGTTGCAGACTTGATCCACAGTAGGGGGTGTGCAGGAGGCAGCAGATCAATGATTCTCTTTCATCATTGATGTTTCCATCTTTCTCTCTTCCTTTCCCTTCCTCTATGAAATTAATAAAAATGTATTTTAGGTATTGATTAAATACTTTCAAATAATCATCTATCATTTCTCCAATAAGCATAGGGGAAAAAATTGGAAATATAACCATATTCACAGAAGACTGTTATTTAAGAAAACACATTCAGGCAATTTTAGTGCTTTTTGATGCTTCTCTCAGCTTTTCAGTGATTCTCTCCTTGCCTGAATTCTTATCCTTCAAAAGTAGAAATGTACAGAGCTGATTAATAATTACTCTCTTCTTTTATTTTTCACAACACATTTTCCCCACTGCCTACTGGAGAAATGATAGATGATCATTTAAAAGTATTTAATAGCTAAGAACATAGATAAATGAAAGTTTATTGATATTATCATGAATTTAGTATATAAACTTAGCCCAATTATACTCAACTAGAGGCCTGGTGCACGAAATCATGTACAGGTGGGGTCTGGCTGGCCCGCTCCAATCAGGCTGGTCAGGCTGGCCCGCCAGGGGGAGGGGACGCAGGAGGTTGGCCAGCCGGTCCTGACCCCAATCTGGGTGTGGGGGGACTGATTGGGGGTGGGGCCGGCTGGGGAGGGGGGAGGACCGTGGGCGGTGGCTAGCCCGCCCCGCCCCCTGATTGAATTCCAGGTCAAACTTCCAGTTGAGGGGAAAATTTGCATATTAGCCTTTTATTATATAGGATTAGATATACTCTCACCTATCTGATTAGAGGGCTGGCCACCTGAATTATGGCGACATTATCACTGGTCATAGAGCAAAGAGGGGAAACAAGTAAAAGGAATCCTGACCACTGGTCCCCAGGATGACCTTGGGTCAATGACCTCACCATGCCAGAAGTCACCTGGACCCCAGGTAAAGCCAGGAAAGTATCAGTAACAGCTCTCACCACACATTTCATGGAGATGAAGGTAGAGTTAATGGAAAAAATGTTAGCAAAGCATTTAAATGTCCTTTGTAAAACACCTCATCTATTTATATGGAATAATATTATTAGTCATTTTAGTGGGTTGAGGAAGATACCCATTTGAATTTTGCTGGTCTTGCATTGCAGTGTTTCCTTTGCTTTATAACAGCACATATGCTTTGAACTTCTGCCTTCTATTATCTCTGAATGTTGGAACGTGTCTATCTCCACCAGCAGCTCCGGACTTAGAGTTCCAAAGGGAGAGCTTGAGATTGAATGGCTTTTGAATTCAGGGCTGTGGGTGGCTGTGTTGAGAGATGTATTATTTATTGCTGCCAGCACAAAAGGAAACCACAATACAAAAGGCAAATGCAGAAGCAGAGAATATAACCTCTTGGCTGGGTCGGTGGCAGCCTCAATCCCAGGACAAACATTCTTATTATTATAACTCAGCAGCCCCACTCCCCTTGCTCTCTTATGTAATAAAAGGCCAGCAAATCATTATAGGTTCAACCAAAGAGCAAAGCTTTTGAGGATGGCCATCACTGTTCATGTCACATCACTGCGAAGAGTTATGCCAGAGCCCGGAATAGCAAGGCGCCGTGATAAATTTCTCAGAGAATCAGATTTTACCAATCTGTTTCAGAGAGTGAAACTTCAGGTCCAAGTCTGTGTAAATATATCCAGAGGGGCCACATATCACTTTTTTTTTCTGGCAAAAATATATGAAGGTGGGTAGTGCTGCGAGGGAAAACAGCAACAACAAATAAAGGTTTTGTAGTAAGAGACTGTCTTATTTCAAGGACTGCAATGTATAGGGCACCTGGCCATGCTCTGCCGATCTTCCTGACGGAATCACATGGCAAACATAGCCTCGGGCATAGGAACTGCCCCCATTTCTCCTCTGCTTCTCCGTTTCTCAAGATTGGACATTCACGCTCTTTCTGTGGTCAATGGTCAAATGTCTGCATCACTTGGCTCATGCTTTTTCCTTTTCTGTCTCTTCCCATCTTCCTTGCTAACTTACAGCATCCTCACCGACGTCATGGCCATGACTAAACACAGCCGCGCCCTTCCTGATTCCGCAGAGCTTCTCTCTGTTTCCCTTAGCCGCCCCAGGACCACGGATCCCTGGCCAAGCCCTCTCTCCAAGCTTGCAGTTTCTGAAACTGTAGATGGGCATTCTTGGACTATTCCTCTTCTCTCCTAGGTCTGCCTCCTTCCCCTTTCCTTTCTCATGAAGCTGTGACTTCATCGGGACCTTCATTCACTGAGTCTGGCCGGTTCTCACCATCTCACAGCTTCCTCTGGACTTTGAGACCTTTCCCAGCTGGCCTGGATCTATACTGTTAAAGTATAAGCAAGATATTAATTTTCCTGAATTTTATGTTTTACTAATCGATTTGAAGTGTACCTACAGTGTTCATTTTTCTGCAAGGAGCTACATTTATGGCTGCATGGACATATGAATCCACTTAGCACCCCAAAAATGACCACTTCTAAGGAGTCTTCCTTGTCCTTCCTTTGGAAAACTGCACCTCATACATGTCTCAAACACACCTGCCTCTGCTTTGTCAAAATAAGCCCTTTTATGCAAAGGGCATGAACTGTTTATATTTCTAAATTGTAACATAGTGTTAAAAATAGAAGGTCCTAAATGCATCATTCTGTGGTGTCAGTGTTCAGGTCATCAGTGTATAGGACGTTATGTTTAGTTATTTTATTCATGTTGCTAAGGCTCTACATTTACCAGCACAAAGAGATTCCAAAATAATATGTCCTAGTTCTGCCACAGGGCGATAAGAGGACATGCATCCTAATTTGTGGTTCAGAAAACATTAGCTAATTATTACTAAGTATTGAAAAAATGTTTTAAAACGATATGCTATTTAGGATTTTATAAGCTTAGAAACTCTATAGTAGCACAACAAGCGAAGATCTACTTTCTATATTAGTATTATTTTTATGTTTCATTTTACTTACACCTAAATGAAGGATTTCTTATCTAATCAGATTGATGCAATCTATTATCTTATCTGAGTGGAACTCATTTGAAAATGTCCATACATATTTTCAGAAGAAGAAATATCATAATGGTTATCAGAATCATATGTAATTTTTGACATAAATTAGTTGTTGTTTTTTCCCCATCCCCTAACTTGTCACTAGCTGGAAATTACTTATTTCTTGTGTATTATTTTTCTTAATAAAACAAAAAAGGAAGCTTTACTAAGGCAATAGTAAATTATTTTCTTTTTCAATTGCCTTAGGTCAATTACCTTTTTCCGTGTATGAAGAAAGCCAGGTATTGATACTCAAGTAAATTTCTTCCTCCTTCAATATTAAAGCAATCTAAGAAGTCTTAGTTGTACTCCTCTGGCTAAATTCACTGTAAACATTCCCCTATTAGATCAATTGCAGTGCCTTTCTCCTAAAAGGATTCCAAATAAACAACAGTAAATCATGTAGTTAGTTTTCCAATGTTGTAAATCTGCATAGGAATAACAGTACACAGTATATCGAAAACGGTTCTCTGAAGCTCTGGGGAAGACATGCAATATTGAGCTGCACTGCAAAGCTGTGATTAGGGAGGCTACTTTTACTTGAGAACAACATTTGACAGTTTTTTAGATTTATTTATTTATGTATTTATTTTAAATTTTTAAATTATTTTTATTTTTTGTTAGTCCTCACCTGAGGATACTTTTCCATTGATTTTTTTTTAGAGAGAGTGGAAAGGATGGGGAGAGACCGAGAGAGAGAAACATCAATGTGAGAGAGACATATGGACCAGTTGTCTCCTGCACGCACCCTGGCCAGGGCTGGGATTGAGCCTGAAACCAAGGTACATGCCTTTGACCTGAATCGAACCCGGGACCCTTCAGTCAGGTGCTTGACACTCTATCCGCTGAGCCAAATCAGCCAGGGCTAGATTTATTTTTTATTGCAAACTGGCTAAGAATTTACTTTCAAAATATTAACCAAAACCCAATTAAACATGTTTCACATCAAAATGCAGCAGAGATAAATCAATGCAAATATATTTGTCTCAACCTAATTAGACAAGAAATCCTTCTTGAGATATAAATAAAATGACAAGATTTACATTCATGGCGCTGGCCTTATACAAGTTTCTTTTAATGGTAGTAATATTCACTTCTTATTTTTTTTTTATATTTGACATTGATAAATTACTTGAGCAAGGTAACTTTTTGGTTACATTAAGGCCAAAGGACACTTCATTAGTTCAGTCAATTATTGGCCACTGTCTTAGCTCCATGTCACTCCTGTTTTCCTTATTTTGTCTGAGCAAAAAAGAAAAATCACAAAATTTTAAAAAATGAAGGATAATACCGTTCAAGAAATATGCACATGTTATTATCTTTTCCAACAAAAATTCCCTCAGGTGGTTCCAAAGACAGCACTCCAATTTTTAAGAATGTTGTTGCAAACATTTAAAATTTTACTAAAAATGTCAATGTTAAATCAGATAACTCCACAGCTGAGTGCCAAACCATTTTCAGTACAGATAAAATCCAAGCCAATTCCAAAGCATGATCAATTCATAAGGAAGGATTTATCATGTCATTAATACAATTAAGAAAGTTTAAATCAGCTTTCAAAGTGCAATTCTGAGTTTATGGCAGTGTTCTTTTTTAAAAATATATATTTGTATTGATTTCAGAGAGGAAGGAAGAGGAAAAGAGAGACTGAAACATCAATGATGACAGAGAATCATTCATCGGCTGCCTCCTGCACGCCCCACACTGGGGATCGAGCTTGCAAGCAGGGCATGTTCCCTGGCTGGGAATCAAACCATGACCTCCTAGTTCATAGATCAACAGTCAACCACTGAGCCATGCTGGTAGGGCTCAAAGAATTCTTGATAATGTAAAAACTCTGGGTCATAAAGTATATATGTAAGCTACCAACCATATAGTGATCTAGCAAGAAAATTTATTTTATTTGTTGTTAGCTGCTTCCTACAATCTTCAGAGGCTTATTTATCTGATTAAATAATCTCACAATGATAACTATCCATCATGCAGGATTACAGGTTATAATATATGCTTAGAAAATGGTGAGATTTCAGTGTTAGTGACATTCAGGGTATCTTTACCACACATCACTATTATAAAACTAGAGGCCCAGTGCACAAAATTCGTGCACTGGGGTGGGGGAGCAGTCCCTCAGCCCAGCCTGCACAGTCTCACAGTCCAGGGGCCCTGTGATCGATCCCCCCAAAGAGGTAGGCCCCGCCCACCTGGCTGGGGCTCCACAATTGATCGCCCCTGCAGAGGGAGGCCCCGCCCACCCACCACAGCCCACCAGTCAGTGGCCTGGGCCTCCCTCTTTGGGGTAATTGTGGACCCCCCCCCAATTGATCAATTGCCCCTCCTGCTGGTGGCCTGGGCCTCCCTCTGCAGGGCGATCATGGGGCAATGGCTGGGCCCCTGACCAATCGAATCACACCTGTCTTGGCTGGCCTGGCACCAGTGGGTGTCATAGCGTGGTCGTTTGGATGGTTGTCCGGATGGTCGTTCTGCTGTTCGACCATTTGGTAAATTTGCATATTACGCTTTTATTATTATAGATGCCACTGTTTTAAGTACAAAATGGTGAGAAAACTGAGGCAAGTTTAAAAAAATCCAACAAGCAAAGGGACTACACCCTGATTGATCAACATTTGCTTGTTTTGTTTTTCTATCAATATCTTCACATATTTCTTAAAGGGATAGATATAGGAACTTTTCATTAGCTAAACATTCTTCTTTTACCTCCGACTCACTACAAATAAATAGGTAAATAGATAGGTAGATTCTAAAGTAAAATTTAACAAATGTAATATAACCAAGGATTTCAGTTGAGAAAGTTTTGCCCTATAAATGTGTGTCATAAAGAAAAAAGTATAATCCCCATCCTCTTAAACTACAGGAGAAGCTTGCTGCATGTGTGAATGCACTGCCTTACTGTGCTCCAGTTTTGTTTTTGTTTTTCTTACGGTTTCACATCTGTGACCACATTGTTGTCTGCAACTGTTTTGTTTGTTAGGGCATCATTTCGGGAAATAGAGCAACATGGTGTTTAGTTTTTGTATTTCATGAGTAAAATGTTTACTGAAAAGGGGGTATTTTCTGTTAGGATAATTTTTCTGGCGAGCCAGGGTACAACAGTAAACATTTGTTTTACTCCCGATCCCCACAACGGGCAGACATCTGCCAAAATTGTGGTTGTGAAAACCATTTTCTCAGAAAGGGCCAAGGATATAACCAAGGCTTTAAATGTGTACTCGACTCTATAAAATGTATCAGAGTCACCAACCAACAGCCAAACGTTTTCTTCCTCCTATTTTTCTTTACCTTCTATGTAGTAAAATATTCTGGACTTTTGGGAAGACCACAAAACAATTGAAGACTCTATCATACGACTGTTGTTTATAAACTTGTTACCATGAAATTCCTTTCAAACCTTAAATCAGTACCAACACATATTTTATTTTAATGAAGATGAAAAATAAAGGAAATTCTTCAATAAAATGTTATTAGGAGAGAGACCTATATTATTCTCTAGATACTTTTCTGTTTAGGAAAATACATAAATGGCACCACTTCTTTTTTAAAAAAATGGACTCTTTGAATACACATAAGAGAATAAAAATGTCATTTTTCCCTATGATGGGAACTTTTAACTAAATAACTATAGTACACTTATCTGGATCTTTATAATTATTTGCAGCCTTTGAGTCCCACTATATCTAATCCTAAAAGTCATATAGTAGAAAGCCAGGGTACCTGGAAGGTCAAAAATTTATATCAGAGCTAAACTTAGAACAATAGAATAAAAATATCAAGATTAGAAAGAACTTCTAGATTAAAATCCCATCAGTTTCTTAAATCTCTACTTGTACCTTTCTACCCTATATTTGTTGCTACAATAGGTTGAATAATTGCTATCTCCTATGCATTCCTATTTCATCTTTGAATATTATTCTATAAATTGAGTTGATATCTATTAATGATGAAACACCTACTTCCTATGCTAATCAGTATAAGCACAATCAATATTCCATACAACAGTCTTTCATATATTTGAAGAAAACTACCAGATTTCTGATTAAGCCCTCTGTCATCTATACAGTTAAAATTAGCCATCATTTCAACTTTGCCTCACTTCACTTAATGAAACTTCTCATTTCTGGTTGATCTCTTTGGGACTTGGTCCAATATACCACTTCAAATGAGAAGCCCAGAAGTGAACACAGTTCTTAAGATTTAGCAAGGAATACAGTCTTACCCCTGAAACAGTGTCTTTCCTATAATGAGGATTCTGATATTCTATTTTATTTGTTGGTTTATAGTGTTATTCATGTCTTTTATTTCCACGTTGATTTTCTCTGTAGTTCCATTTATTATTTAAAGTGGAGTATTCAAGTCAACAAATATTTTTAGTTAAACTGTGAATTTCTTTCTTTAGTTCTGACACCACTTAACATCAAACATTGGGGGTTAGAATGTCAATATATGGGTTTGGTGAGATAGAAACATTAGTCCATGACAGAAATCTATGAAAACTCAGCTAGCATAAAAATTCATGGTGAGACTATGAATGACGCTTTCCCCCTAAGATTAGGAAAACTGAAGATATCCACTCCCACCTTTTCTATTCAACATTATACTATAGATTTTATGAGAAATATATCATGGAGGAAAAGAAGCATATTGGTATGGAAAATGTTAATTTCTGTTTATTTGCAAGTTACATGATATTGTATATGGAAAATCCTAAGGACAACCCATACATTTTTAGACATGATAAACAAATTCAAGATTATAGAACAGAAATTGATATACAAAAATCAATTGTATTTCTATCTATATATCAATGAATAACCCAAAAATAAAATTAGGAAAACAATTTTAACTGCAATACCATCAAAAATAAAATACAAAAAAATTAATGTAATGAAAGATGTTCAAGATTTGTACACTGAACATTATAAAATGTTGTTGAAAAATTAAAGATGATTGAAATAAAAAGAAATATATGTTTTTAAGTACTAGAAGACCTAACATTGTTAATATGGCAATATTACTCAAATTTATCTACAGATTCAAACAATCCATCCCTAAATCCTAGCGTTTTTGTTCCAGACATTGACAAGCTGACTCTAAAATTGATGTGGAAGTTCAAGAGACCCAGAAGAGCCAATACAATCTTGAAGAAATTTAAAGTTGGAGGGTTCACATTTCCCAATTCAAAATTTAACATCAAACTATCAAGACTTTTAAAAGTATTCAAAATCATATGGTGCTACCATACAAATCAATGTAGAGACCAATGGAATAGAATTGGCAGTCCACACTTTAATGGTCAATTGACTTTCAACAGATACCAAAGCATTTTAGTGGAGGGAAGAATCTTTCTTCTTTCTATTTTTTGCAAAAGTTGCTGGGACAACTGGATTTTCATATGCATAAAAAATAACATGAAATGGATCGAAGCTTTAAATGTACATGTCAAAGCTATAATATTCTTGCAAGAGGGCAAAGGTGTACATCTTCATTATCTTTGGTTAGGCATTCTTAGATAATAATGAAGTACAAGCAACTGAAGAAAAAGTGGATACATTGGATTTTATCCAAATTAAATATTTTGTGCTTTAAAGGATACTATCAATGAAGTGAAAAGACTGTTGACATAGTGGGAGAAAATATTTGCAAAGCATATATGTGATGAGGGTAATGTCCAGCATATAGGAAGAGCAGTCATAAATCAAAAACAAAATGACAAACAACCCAATTTAAAAATGGGCAAAGGAGTAACTATTGTCTAAAAATAATAAAATACTCTAATTTTCTTGTAGGTATCAAGAAAAAAATTATAGGTTTGACTGAAGCTAGTCCTTGGTTAGTGAAATTGTATTTAGAAGATAATGACATAGATGGAAAAGGAAAAGAAAATGTCTTGCTGGAATTCACTCAAATTTTAACATGGTGAGTAGAAAATGAAGAGTTTTTATTAGTTTATCTTTCCAAAGTAGATGCTTTGGTTAAATCATGTGGTCAGTGACTGAACTGCAGCTTGCTAACAGAATATCTCCTTGTCACCTCATTTACAACCAGAAAGTTGATTTTATTTTTTTAAAATCATACTTATGTATTTCACTTGTATAATATAATGAAGGAAATGCATTTTGTAATATAGTGAAGGAAACACATGTTAAAAAAGGCAAAGGATTTAAACAGCCATGTCTCGAAGGAATATATACAAATGGTGAAAAAGTATGTGAGGAGATGCTCAACATCACTCTTCACGGGGGGAAAGCAGATTGTAACCGCACTGAGATGCTAACTTCACTCCCACTAGGATGGCTATAATTAAAATGACAGAAAATAACATATTTGGAGAAGATACAGAGAAATTGGAACCCTCACCCATTGCTAGTGGGAATGGGAAATTGTGCTACTCCTTTGGAAAACAGTCTCCAAGTTCCTCACAGGTTTAAATATAGAGTAATCACATGTCCCAGAAATTCCACACTTCGGTATATACCCAAGAAAATTGAAAGCATATATTTACACAGAACATGTACAAAAATGAATGCACGCATGTCCATAGCAGGCTCACTCATGAGCCCCCAAAATGAAAACAACTCAATGTTCAACAGGTGAATGAATCAACAAAATCTAGTATAACCAGACTATATAATATCCAGTCATAAAATGAAATGAGGTATTGATTCATACTACAAGAATAATTCTTGAAAAGTGTATTCTAAATTAAACCTAAGACAAAAAAACCACATACGGTGCGATTCTACTGACTTGCAGTATCAAGAAGAGGAAAATCCAGAGGCAGAAAGGAACAGAAAGATTACTGGTTTCTGGGGCTGGTGGAGGGGCAAATGGGAGTGACTAATAGTATGGGCTTTCTTTTGGGGATGATGAAAATGTTCTGGGATTAGGAAGTAGTGATGGTTGCATGAATACACGGGAAAGCACTGAATTATACACTTAAAAGAGTTGAATTTTATGGTAAATGAATCATACCTCCAAGCTCTTCTTGCTCATTTACCATTTTTGTGTGTGTATTTAAATATCCCTCCATGCCTTGAAACATAAAACTATCGCCATTTCTGGAACTCTTTCTTTCAGATATACTTCTATTATAAATTGATGCTGTGAGAGACTCAGGATGTAAGGAAAGCCCCATACATCCTTATGTTAGTCCCTTGGCATTGCTTCAAAGTAGTTAAGTTCCACATTAGGGAAACGTTGCTGGTTTCTAGTATGCTCTGAAAAATGTTCTTTTTAAAAAGTTTATAATGCCAAGAATTATATAAGTCTCTATGGCATGCTTTATCCTTCTTGTGATCTCTCTGAATTACATGGATAAAGAGAAACATTTTATTATGGTCTTTTGAAAGAAAGAAAGATTTAGTTAGTTCCTGACAAGGGCCCAAATTGAACACATAATCCCACATGTAGAGTGTGGTTTTATCTTCAGTGACACTATTTAAGCTCAGTATAAATTTTACTATTTTAATGTTCTATGCAAAACCATGTAGGATACATTTTCCTCTATCTTCTCTCCATACTAATAGTTTCAGTGTAGTGGAGTGAAACATGTATACCAGTGTTACTTATTTAATATTTGTAATCTATAATAATAAAAGCATAATATGCTAATTAGACTGGGTGTCCTTCCGGACAAAGCTGCAGCAGGCAGGGGCTGCAGCAGAGGTGGCAGAGGCCCCCGGCTGCAGCAGTGGCAGGTGGGAGCCAGGGCCAAGGCCCTTGCATAAATTTCATTAATTGGGCCTCTAGTATAAAATAAAAAAAGCATATCCCGGTAGTAACCCTATCAATTTTTTTTAACATATTTTATTGATTTTTTACAGAGAATAAGGGAGAGGGATAGAGAGCCAAAAACATCCATGAGAGAGAAACATTGATCAGCTGCCTCCTGCACACCCCACACCCGGGGATGTGCCTGCAACCAAGGTACATGCCCTTGACTGGAATCAAACCGGGAACCTTTCAGTCTGCAGGCTGACGCTCCATCCACCGAGCCAAACCAGTCAAGGCAACACTATTAATTTTATTAATCCTATGCATTGCTATGAATTTTAGTGGTGAAGTATATAATTTAAGGAACAGTAAATTAGCAAGAAATATGTTATATCATTGTGATGATTTAATGTTTCTCTATATCAATTACTTCTATGTTTAATTTTGATAATGATATGTTTCAAAATGTTAGTATCTGAATATTCCTGACAGACTCTGCTAACACAAGATTAGGCTTCTGAGGTCTGCTCCTTTACATATTTTTGCATTTTAAATAGACACTTGGATGTTTTTCTAATTAATTATTAATATACTTGACATGAAACTAGTTTATCTAAACAAAATGTCTCAGGCAGTTGATTTCCTGTGGAATGGGAGGTGTCCAGGAGCACAAAAGAGCAGCTCCTGCATCTTGAGATATTTTACACACAGACATAAAAATATATTTATTAGCAAACGTTAATATATGAAGGTGCTAAAATGTCCTCAGTTAAAGGAGAATGACATTTTCAAAAAAATAAAAATAAATAAAATAAAATGTCCTCGGTTAAAAAAGTTACTTTAAGTTTCAGAAATTGACTTAACTTGGGATTTCGTAAGCCAGGCTTCTTAATTGTGGTGGGAAAAGCCTTTGAGATAATAACAGAATCTTTGTAAGCCTGGATGTGTAGCATTTTCAATGCCTTGTCACCAAATGCAGTTATGTTGAAAACAGTGTGAGGAAGTAGTATAAAGGGCATGAGGTGAGCATGTCTGGGCACTGTTAAAGACCCTCATCACCTAATGACCAGATTGCTGAAACCGCTTCCAAATATGATCCTCATCCTCTAGTCTAGTCCATCTTTCCTATCGTCTATTCTTTATAACCCTGATAAATTAATCTTCCTAAAATGTACATGAAAATTTCATTTAACAGTTGAAAAACCAATGCTCTTTATTTATGTAGATCCAAGTTTCTGGCCTATGTCATTTTCCTTTTCTCTAAAGAACTTCTTTTGCCATTTATTGCAAGGAAGGTCTACTGGTAACAGATTCTCTCAATATTTGTTTGTTGGTAGTCTTTATTCTTCTTCACTTCTTTTTTTTTTAAATATATTTTATTGATTTTTTACAGAGAGGAAGGTAGAGGGATAGAGAGAGAAACATCGATCAGCTGCCTCCTGCACATCTCCCACTGGGGATGTGCCCGCAACCCAGGCACATGCCCTCGACCGGAATCGAACCCGGGACCCTTGAGTCCGCAGGCCGATGCTCCATCCACTGAGCCAAACCGGTTTCGGCTCTTCTTCACTTCTAATGGTTAATTTTGCAGGGTAAAAAAATTCTATGTTGATGGGTATTTTTTCTTTCAACACTTTAAATATTGCACTCTACTTTCTCCTTGCTTGTATGGTTTCTCAATAGAAGTCAGATGTGGTTCTTATCTTTAGGTGAGGTGTTTTTATTTGTTTGTTTGTTTGTTTATTTTTTAGGTGTTTTGTTTTGATTCCTGCCCTCATCCCTGCCTTCTTTCAGAATTTTTTTTTTCTGCTCTTTGATTTTCTATATTTTGAAAATTATACATCTACATGTAGGTTTTCTGACATTTATACTACAATGTACTCTCTGAGCTTCCTGGATCTTTAGTTTGACATTTGCAAATACTTGGGGAAAATTCTTCATCATTATGTTTTCAAATATTCTGATCTTTTCTCAATTTCTTCTTCTTTAGGTATTCCCACTTAGGTGTATGTCATATCTTCTGTAGATGATTCACAGTTCATGGATATTCTGTTCTGTTTCTTTTTCTTTCTCTTCATTCTTTTTTCCCTTTGCTTTTCAATTTTGGAAGTTTCTATTGAGATAACCTCAAGCTTAGATATTCTTTCCTCAGACATATTCAGTCTACTTGTAAGCCCAATAAATACATTCTTTATTATGTTACAGAGTTTTTGACCTATAGCATTTCTTTTTGGTTCATTCTTAGAATCTCATCTCTCTGTGATCATAGTTGTTTTTAATTTCTCATCTGATATTTCCAATATGCCTGTCATCTCCTTTGCCTATTTATATTTTTGGCACCCTTGTCAAGACTAATTGGCCGTACATGCATGGAATTATTTTTGGCCTCAATAGTTTGTTCCGTTGGCCTATGTGTCTTGTCTTTATGCCAGTAATATATACTGATTTTTTTTATTTCTAACAGTTTTATGATAAAGTCTTTAGAATTTTCCATATAAAATTAAGCCTCTACAGATAGTGACAGTTTTACTTCTTCAATGTCTACTTAAACAAATTTCTTTAGCTCATAAAAGACAAATTATTTGATGCTCTCATACTCTGAAAGCATTCTGATTACTGGTAGATTTCCTTTTGTAGTAATAGGATATACATAATAAGTATTTAAACTGATGACTGAGTCAGTGGTCCCTATAATACTTTTATGCCCAATATTGAATTAGAAAGCTTATTTAAAAAAATCAGCTCTGCAGACAAACTACCCATTCTCACCCTGTATGATTTCTTTCTTTTAACCTCTAAACTCTGAAGGAAGCAACTATAGATTTAATTATTGTATGAATAGAGAATTGCAGAAAGTGTAACAGACATTATTCTTTGTTAGGATTGGTTAATAGAGATTATATTTTTGTGAAATCTGATAAACCTTCTGTGAGACACAAGATGAAATACATTAGAGATCATAACCAACATTTAGAATTAAACTCTCTATCAAGTCTGAGGGGCAGTGGATGAATGCTGGCCCTCAATTACCAGAGAATGTTTTAGGGAGCAACCAAGATCTGAGGGGAAATAAATCAGGATGTACCATCTTGTACTGGTAATGTTGGTTGGATATCAGCCAATTTATTTATATTAGTAGAGTAAGCTTCTTTCTGTCCTTTTCTCCAATGTGTGTAGGGGTTGTAGAAAGAGGCAGGACACTGCTAGCAGCTATGGCCTCGCTTGCAGAGATAAATATGATGCTGATGGTAAGTGAAAAGGTGATGCAAACAAGCCACAACAGAACTACAACTACCAACTAAACTGGCCATGTCAGCTTGATGCATGGGAATCCAATTAGGTTCTGGGGATATCCCAGGAAGAACAATATGCAAAGAGGAAGGAGAGTCATCTGTTCCTTCAGAGAAACTGTGTAACAACCCAGAGCTCTTCCTTTAACTTAGTAGAAACTCAGCCAGAGAACTCAATTATATGTCTCTGGAAAATACATGCTAGTACCAGATACTCTACCAAGAATGAGCACCATGTAGTTCTTTGCAGAGAGTATATGCTCATAAACAATTGCTGATAATGAGGGTATTGGCTAAGATTAGATCAATTAGGGGGAAAAAGAACAAATAATATTACTTTCCAGGATATCTGCCAGGAGCAGAAATATTGCTTAGGTTACTATTTATCTGGATTGTGCCAAAGTGGTAGAGCAATAACTTAGACTATATGGTTGATGAAAGAAAGAAACAAACAAATTTGGGAGCAGATGGAGAGATATTTAAGCATGACGACAAGAGTAAGAAAACTGGAAATATTTCCTGTAAACACATTCAGAATTCATTCCAAGGTATAATTAGTACACTACCTATATTTTATATGCATGAGAAGGAAAATGTTAAAGATTACAAAGTCATTCACCTGAATTTCAGGAAATAGTGGACCTATTCACTACCACTAGATGAAGATTAAAACACCCTCACAGACTCTCCCAAGGGGACACTAGATATTCAAGTTATACTTGTAGCAGGGCTGGAAGCAGACAAAAGAATTATTGCCAAGTGTAGTAATTGGATCTTTTAAATGATGCAATAATAGATGCCCAGAAAATTGTTGATTGCTTGACACACGATTGATTACTCACTGGCCAAATAACAACTCAGGGCTTGTTGCCAAATTAGTAGCATAAGACTCCACCGATTCATTCCTCTCCGCCAACCTGCAGACTTTTCCTTCTCCAGTTTTGACAGCTACTTAATGAGGAGTGGTGCATACAAATATATCTAGATAAACCATTGAAAAGTAAGCAGCTGTGCAATTTTTGTATAGCACCAAAATAAGCTTAAAATATTCAACAAAAAATGCATGTTGGAAACATTAAACTGTTTATACATGATTTAGAATTACAATTACATGTTGTCTGTTTTCTATGTCAAACTTTTATATTAATACATCTAAGTCCCTAATGCAGAATTTCCTCCATTCCGTAATTGTTCCTACTTATTCCTTCATATATGCCATGTATGAAAATGCAGTTTAGTCCCCTCTCAATTTCTGGATTACACACTTATTATGATTGTCAAAAAATGTTTTCTGAGAAATATTTACATGCCATTTTATTTTTGACTTGTTTACAAAGCAAAGAATCCTCAAAATATTTCACAATATAAAACACAAAACTACTGTCAGTGGGCTTACCTATTTTGGCTTGAACTTCTCTAGATTTTAAGATATGTTTACCTAGAATGGTCCTAATGTCTCATAATTCTTGCTGGCCTGATTCCCTGCCACCACCTCCAACCCCAGGGGTTTGAGGAAAAGCTTAGCCCTTTATAAAATGGTGACTTGTCTGATAACCTCTTTAGTCAGAGTTATTTTAAGCCCTGCAGAAAAGGAGCTGCAGCTGGACACTAGCAGCTGCATTCTTCCTGTTTACTACCATCCCTGGAACACACAGACACACAGAAGTCATCACCCACGGTGCTTCAGGCTTTCTCAGGGGTCTACTCCTGGAGATGCTGCGTGGTGTAAAGAGTGTAGATTCCAGACTCAGAGGGCCAGAGTGGGAACCCTGGCTATTTGCCAGCTGATTGGCCCTGGGAAAGTTTCTTAATTTCTAAAAAATGCAGGTCCTCAAACTGTAAAATGGGGACTAAAAAAGCACCCGTCCCAAGAAGTCATTTTCAAGTTAAATGAGGCAATCGATGTAAAGAATGTATTAGTATAGTAACTGGCACACAGTATATGCTCAATAAATGTTAGTATTACTTCATTCCTACCGCTAAAAAAAAATTACTTTATGAGATATAAATCACATACTATAAAATTGGCCCCTTAAAAGTCTATACAATTCAGTGGGGTTTTATATTAACAAAGATGTGCAGCCATCACCACTAAATCCAGAACATTTTCCTCACCCCCAGAAGAAACATGTATGCATCACCCATCATTCTCCATTGTCTCCTCCCACCAGTGCCTAGTAACATTACCTTTCTAAGCCTATGAATGTGGCTATTCTGGATATTGACTATAAATAAAATCGTATAATACTAGAGGCCCAGCGCACACAAAATCGTGCACGAGTAGTTAGCTTCTGCTCGCCTCAGCTTGCCGCCCCGCCCACACCACAGGGAGCTCACACCCCACCCTCTCTGCCCATTGTTCTCCACTGCTAGTAGGTGGCGCCTGCCCCGCCTGCCTTGAGAGCTGCTGCTCCGTTTGTCCGTGTCGGCATTACGGTGTTACGGCCACAGGTCTTTTATTAATATAGATGTGGTCTTTGTCTGGCTTCTTTCACTTAGAACATTGTTTTCAAGGTCTGTGGTAGCATGAGTGGTATGTCACTCTTTACTTGGACAAATAGTATTCCATTGTATGGATATACAGTGCCCTGGGTCTGGAACGTTCTCTTATATGGACGCTGGGTGCTGAGCTGCAGCTTGGTTCCAGATTCTTCTTTCTTATTAGGCCAGACCTGTCCTCCATTCTGCTTGTGCAGTGAACTCCCTTATGTGCTTAAATGTGTGCCCATAATGCACTTGTTCTGGAAGGGCAGGAATGGGTCTTCATTCATTTTGGAGAGGGCTATGTGCAGTCTTACCTCTTGTGTTGGCTGTAGCGGGGAGCAGTTCCATGAGAGACCTGGCCACACTGGAGGCACTGACCTCCCTGTGTCCCCTTGCCCTTCTGTGAGAAAAGCGTTGTGCTAACTAGTGCCCGTGTGCGGCATCCTCCAAGGTCACTCTGAGCACGTGGGATGCAGTGGGCCAGACCTGTGGGCTCCTGGCCTGCTGATTGGCAGGGCTCTGATCTGTGTTGTCTCTCATTCAGAGGACATCCTCACTTGGGATTGGTAGCTGGATCTTCACAGTTTGCATATATATATATACATGCAGATAGCAAAGAAAATAGATGTAATGTTTTTTATATTTGAGGTTTCCATTATATAGCATATTAGTAACATTAGCCATCTAGAAAAGGTTTAAAATGCATCGGCATTTGTCTAGAAGCAGTAGCTTAAATTTTCATTACCAATTCAGACCAACATGAGTCTGGGGTGATGAGATGATTAGTATCTGAAGTTCTTCCTACCCTAGGTTATCAGTCAAGATGCCTCACAGTCATTAAGGCCCTGAAATCAGAACTGTTTATGCCATGTTCACTGGCTTATAAAATGAGAAGCTTGCTTATTCTGTCTGAGTTCAGTGGCCAAAAGCATAAATAACATCAAGTGGAAACCATGTCTGTACTATCAGGGATCTGATAGAAAAGGGCCTCATTTGCTTTTGCATTAAAATGAACCCACCCTTCTTCAATCAGGGGAGTCGAGATACCGATGGACAAACATGGCCCAGATGATGTCTTAGAGACTGGAGCTGCACTCATTCCAGCTTCCATTCTTAAAGGGTGTCCATGGAATGCCTTTATATTCAGTTAAAAGAAAATCTCAAGAGTTTTCTTCTTGGATTTATTCTTGTTTCAGAAAAAGCCCTCACCAAATGGAATTATCTTCCGTGCTTGCTGGGCATTTGTCCAGTGGAGTCACATGTAATGTGATTCTGGGCCCTGGGCAAGCGAAGGCTTACAGGGGGCAGTTCCTGCTGAGACTCACGTTTTGCTGTGGTCTCTAGCTTTTTGCTGGGTCACACAGTCTAGAGGGACTGAGGGGGCTTTCTCGCCCTTCCTAATGTCAGCAGTCACAGAGCATCAGGATTTTGTGCTGCCATTGTGATCTAAGCTCAGGGATTTACATTTGATATCCAACTACGGACTTACCCCTCTACAGCATTTCAGTCAAGGTGAAATGTTTTGTTCTTCCTTGGTCTTGAAGTATTCACTGTGCATATAAACAGAAAAGGAGTTTTAAGAAATTTTTTTCCTTCCTTATCAATAATACTGGGATGCACATGTGCAAAAGTGGGGAAAGGAAATAATAAAATGTCTCTTGAGCATCTACCATTTGCTCGGTGGGCCCTAAGCATTGCATTTCACATTAATAATTTTACTTAATCTTTATAAGGAAACTAGGGGCTCAGTTCATGAAATTCGTGCACTGGAGGGTGGGGGGTCCCTCAGCCCAGCCTGCCCCCTCTCACAGTCTGAGAGCCCTCAAGGGATGTCCTACTGCGCCCTGTGTATATGAGTGTGTGTGTGTGTGTGTGTGTGTGTGTGTGTGTCTGCTGGGGGCCTTCCCCCGGCTGTGCCATGGAGGCTCGGAGCAGGCGCCCCTCTGTACTGATCTCTCAGGCTCTGGTCCATGCCTGCGTGTTGTTCTCTCAGGCTCAGGGCCGCACCCGGCCCCTCCTCCTGAGCTGGTCATGACCATTACGGAGTCCCGACCTCATTTGCATATTACATTTTCATATTTATAGATTGGGTATAATTATGCTCATTTTGTAGATGATCAGCTGAAAATACAATACTGATCCAAGGTGATACACTTAAATGCAGGTGAACCTGAGATGTAAACCCTGGTCCTGTCTCTTAGATTTCTGTGTCCTTCTTCATAGTGCATTCTGAATAGTGGAACAGAGACTTTAATGCGGACTGCTTAGAAAACTTAACTGACCCAAAGTCATTGCATATGCAGAGACCCTGTTTCCTCAGAGAATGTTTATTAATTCAATGATAGTGTGACATTATTCTCTCAATATCCTTAAGTTAAGAAAACTAAGAAAAACAAGTGTGTGATGATGCCAGGAAAAAAGAAAAAAAATATATATATATATATTTGAAATCTGTGACATTTCCATGCCTCCAGGCTAAATGACTTGAACACAACTTAGTGCTCCTTCCACAAATATTGCACACCTTTCATTTACTCTGGAAATAAAACAAGAACTTTGCAACAATGGAGACACATTTTCCACACATGAAACCTTTTGCTCCTTAATGAAGAACGCTTGATTTATTGCACATCTTAGGCCTTTTGGCGTTTTGTGTTAGACAAATAAACAGGCTCAATTTGATGGAAGGAGAGCTACGTGTGGAGATGCTACTTACGATCAAGTGTGACTGGTGCCATAAGGAACAATAATTTGTCAGCCTCGGTAAGAATTAAGAACCGTGGGCTATTAATTCTGAGACATGACAGCACTTGTATGACATGTTGCTTGGAAATACGGTTAATCAAACTGATGAGAAGGTATGATTCACACAGCAACTGCTTCTTCGCAGGTTTCATTTGATGCTCTGTAAACACAGTTTCTTATTCGGAATATCCCACCCTTGCTTCTGAAAGGCATAGCATACATTTGCTATCTAAGTGATGATGCATATTCAACCAATGTGCATTGACTTCCTTCTATGGATCTGTCGTCATATTGATGCTGGGAGCATGGCATGGGCCACGCTTGCTCTGAAAGTTTGAGGTACACATTGTCACAGTTCACAATTCAGGGCAGATATTTCTAGAACTGGCATCACTTCATTTCTGTGTCTTATTGAACATATGCTCAAGGTGGGACTGTTGCCAGGTGACCTAAATTGAATTACCCACAGTGAGTTGGTTTGCATGTTAATATGTAATAACATGAATATCATCACATTTGCATTATTATGAAATTATAGTTTTAATGACTAATGTTATAATTTCTGAAGTTTTGAGCAAGGTGATGCATTTTCTAATATATGCAACTAAATTTAATTATAATACTCTTTCAAAAATCTATAAAAATGCATTGATATAGTAAAAAAAAAATGTCCTACTTGACCTACTTTCTCCCACCTAAACATTTGTAGCCCATATTGGATCAAGACTACTCATAAATGATGTTTCCATTTCCCTGTATATAATCTGTATTCTGAAATCTGTTTTCCTACATCAGTTCTTTGAGTCTGGTTTTTCTACCCATGTATTTTTCAAGGTCACTCATATAGTCTAGGCATGATGCTTAAGTTTGTTTTTTTATTACATATTACTAAAAACAATACCTGTGTATGCTTCATTACTATAGAAAATATGAATTTGACACAAGTTCAGTAAAGCTTTATAATGTTGCTATTTCAAATCACTTTGATTTATTAATTATATAACAATTTGACTTCTTGAACTATGTTTATATGGGTGCGATAGGTACAAACCTTTAAATATTTCAGGATGTACCCTGACTGGTTTGGCTCAGTGGATAGAGCGTTGGCCTGCAGACTCAAGGGTTCCAGGTTCAATTCCGGTCAAGGGCATGTACCTTGGTTGTGGGCAAATACCCAGTGGGGAGTGTGCGGGAGCAGCTGATCGATGTTTCTCTCTCATCAATATTTCTAGCTCTCTATCCCTCTCCCTTCCTCTGTGTAAAAAAATCAATAAAATACATTTAAAAATATTTCAGGATGCAAGTATATCTTCTGTATTTTTAAATTGTACAATACGGATTGCACACTGACTTGAACTATCAGTATAATACTAGTAAACATAATTTTTACCTGTGGTGAATTTGACTTATTTTTAAGGCTTGAAGACGATTTTCTATAATTTTAGATAAAAGGTTTCCATTGCCATTCTCCCTAAGTAGAGATAAAATGTTCTCTTATTAATTTTCTGTATTCAGGTACACACCTGATTATAGGTTATAAAAAAAAAGTATATAAATGTAGAACAGGGGCTAGTAATTGATTAAAAGATATAGATGCAGTTTCCCAACTTTAGCCTCCACTTTTGAGTGAAATATAATGCAAAGAGCATGGACAAAAGCCTGAGTTCAAATTCCTACATTTCACATATCAATGGTCTGATTCTGATCAAGCCACTGAGTCTACATGCTCATCTGTTTCTAATTCATTAAATGGGAGTGACAATTTCTATAAAATCTCTGTATATAATAAATAATCAAAATGTGTCTATTCTGATAGTGATAGTGAGTGAGTACAGTACCTTATCTATAAACTGACATAAATTCTCCACCTGCCTTGAGTAATCTTGAGTGACTGGGAAGCACATTTTAACTCAGGGAGAAAATTTGGAATAAAGAGACAAGGATAATTCTTTTCTCTTTTGTACCAAGACGTTTCAATTGTATCCTACTGTGGGCAGAAAAGAGAGACCCAAGACCACCCTTTGAAAGCAATACGGTAAAATGCTTTAGAAACTGGGGATTCCAAGATAAACTGGGTATTGAAGACCTTACTGTTTTAAAGAAGTTAAGAAACTCATTGCTATGAGTGTAGTCTCGTGGTCATAGTCTGCCCTGAGATTCCCCACCCACTCTCTCCTCCAGGGGCTCACTGAATGTGAACAACATCCATGAGCTATCCTCAGTGCCTGCATGGAGTCAGGTGCCACTACTGGCTTTGGTTCTGTCTTTGAAAACATACTTGGTAATTGATCTTTTTATCATCGTTTTACAACACCACTTTGGTCTAAACATGATAATAAATATAATCTTGTTAGAAATGCAATTCATTTATAGTGTTTATTGAGACTAACTGTATGTTTGCTGCACTGACACATAGTTTATAATTTATGAACTCTGGGTTCACTCCATTTGAATTTGAGAACATGAATATCGAGTTCTGTGAGTGATGCTGATAAAGGAAAGGGCATGGTGAGTCATGGGAAGGGGGTGTAACATAAAAACTAATTCTGATTAGTGTAAAATAGACGGCTGTAGAAAGCCGCATGGAGATGAAAAAATTGACAGGCCACACTATTATCATAACAATTCTTGGAGAAATATTTCCTGTTCCTCAGCAGTTCCATCCACTAAGGTTTCACCAAAACTCTTCTTTGGTTCTAGGCCAAACTTCTTCAAAGATTAAAAGGGTCCTACATCAGGAAAGTGGGATTAAATACCCAGATTAAGACCGAAAAATGTTGGCATGGACAATGTGTAAATTGGTGGAGATAAATTCCTGGCATTTGTGCTCAATATTGTATTGATTTTTTACAGAGAGGAAGGGAGAGAGATAGAGAGCTAGAAACATCGATGAGAGAGAAACATCGACCAGCTGCCTCCTGCATATCTCCTACTGGGGATGTGCCTGCAACCCAGGTACATGCCCTTGACCGGAATCGAACCTGGGACCTTTCAGTCCACAGGCCGACGCTCTATCCACTGAGCCAAACCGGTTTCGGCTAAATCACTCTTATCTGGAAAGAGAGTCGAGAGAATAAGAAAGAAGATTCTGGCCAGAGCCACTTTTGAGCATGGTCATGCCAAAAATCCATAAGCTCAGCCTTTTGCACAGGATGGCATTTCATTGTTTGAACATCTGGCTGATTTGCTGAAAACATGCATTTGTGGGAACTATATGGGGACATTTCTGTTTGATAAATAAGGAAATACTTTAGTAGAGAAATGGTATCGGGTTCTTACTTTGTGTTTGCTATATTTTTTTTAGCAATAACAATGCTTCACTTTTTCTTTGTTTATGTTAGTGGGGAAGGAAGACTCCTGTTTATTGTACAATTGCCGTGGCTTTCACATTTTAACAAGCTGCTCTCAGAAAACGAACTAGAAAGCCCTACACGCGGTTTCTACATGTTTCCAACTGTGCGGAAAATTAGTATTTTGAAACTTCAGTATATTACACATAAATAAACATACCTTTTCATCTCACAGGTAACACGGATGCCTCTTTGGAGAAATGATTTGATCAGGCAGTAGAGAAACAGACAAAGGATTTGCCTCTGAAAGATTGCTCTGCTACCGGCTGCTATTTCTCTTTGCTAAGGTATTATTTTAACAAAACATTTCTAATTTAAATTCTGGAACACTCTCATTTTTCTTAAGTGTTGAATTGCTTCCCTTATCCAATCTGTGTCTATAGGTGGCAGCGATCCTTCACTGTGGCAGTGGTGTGGATTTAAACAGGCTGGATTGTAAATGGAAGGTGAGTTTATGAAAGGAAAGCAAACCTCTGGACTCGATTTTCAGGTAGGTTCTTCTTTATGAAAGTATGAGCTTATGTTGTTCAAAATGCTGTTATGAATGAGAGTAAAGCTCAGCTGCCTGCCAGCGCTGAGTGGAATGTAGTCTGCCCTTCTTTCTGATCTTGGGCCATGGCAGACTCCTGGTGGGGAATCAATCATCCTCTCTTCTTAGGCAAAATAGCTGAGCCATTGAGCAATGTGTTTCCCACACCCTGGCTCCAGCAGTGTGGAGTGAAAACTGTTCGGACCTGGAGATTATTATGCTAGGTGACATAAGCCAGTCAGAGAACGTCAAGTACCATATGATCACGCTTACATGGGGGATTTAATGCAAAAAATAAACTGATGAACAAAATAGAAACAGAGGCATGGATACATGGGACAGACTGGCAGCTGTCAGAGGGGAGGGGTTGGGGGACTGGATAGAAGAAGGGGAAGAAGTTAAGCATAAATATGCATATTTATTTTCCATAGACACAGACTACAGTGTGGAGGGAAAGAGGAGTGGGGATAGGTGAGGGGGGCAAAGGGGGCATAACTGGGGCAGGAAGAGACTTTGCTTGATGCCATGGGCACACGATGTAGTGTGCAGGTGATGTTTTGTTGAGCTGTACCCTTGAACTTGTATGGTTTTGTGAACCCATGTCACCCAATACATTTAATCAAAAACTGTTTTGCTCTTCTTCATGCTGATATGTAGGATGTATTATTAAGGAAAGGCAGGATAATTCTGTCTTTTATAAAATTCACACTTTCATGAGTGGCATATGATTCTACCGATACTGGGGTAGGACTTGTTAGAACACTGGTGTTGATACTCCAAATATTCTTTTTCATGGAAACTCTAGTTTAATTCTCAACATAATAGAAGCAATTGATTAGAGAGGTTTATTGGATATTTAACTTTCCAAAGAACTTGCTTCAATGTTTGGGAGCCAAAAGTACAAAGGACTTGTGGGGGAACACTTCCTAAACTAATTAACCAGCTGGAGCACAAGAACATGTGTTAGATTAGCTAGGAGTGAGAGCAACTGACCACATTCTGTGTGTACATACAACCTATCTGCCACTATTCGAAGGTCTTCAGGTGGTTTGTTTTAGTTAAATCCTTATAACAATTCTGCTATTTACACCCATTCAGTGATGTATACTTTTTCATATGTTAACGGTTCTAAAATCATGAAATGTCTTGAAATTGATTTTGTACAATTGCTACCCATAGAAGCAGCAGCTACAATGGTGTTTATTGTTATCTGAACATATGAGAATACAGAAATCAGCCTAAAAACATGCAGAATAAATGTCAGGAGCCAAGAAGGAAAACCCAAGGACAGTAAATGAAGACCTTTTTAACAGCTAAGAGCCACATCCTTGGTGGTGGATAATGGGGGGATGGCGAGCTGCACGTTCAGCAGAATTCACCCTAAAGCCAGCATCAGCCCCAAGCAGGTCCTACAACTGTACAGCCAGACTAGGAGGCTGGCACCAATGGTGTTTAGTTGGGTTCATGTGCTTTATCAACAATTTTTTTTTTCAATCCTCACCTGAGGATACGTGTGTGTGTGTGTGTGTGTGTGTGTGTGTGTGTGTGTTTCCATTGATTTTTGAGAGAGAAGAGAGAAAGAGAAACATCAATGTGAGAGAAACTGATTGGTTGCCTCCTGCATGAACCCCAACCTGGGATCAAGCCACAACCTAGGTATGTGCCCTGACTGGGAATGGAACCTGAAACCTCTTTGGTGTCTGGGAGGATGCTCCAACCAACTGAGCCACCCACTGGACCATTAACACTTTTGATAGCACAATGAACAATGCTATAAAGAAAACTCAGACTTAGATGAATTGAATTCAAGATCTGATTCAGAAAAATTTGAATCTGAATATGAAGAAGTCATAGAAATATCTAAGCGAATTGTATTTTACTTATATCTCCTTTTTATATATGCACTAGAGGCCTGGTGCAGGATATTCGTGCACGGATACTGTCCCTAGGCCTGGCCTGTGATGAGGGCCATCTTCCCTGGATGCTGAAAGCTGGCCCTGCCCTTTGCTGCCACCAACCCCCGGTTCCCCATTCCCCATCAGGCAATCAGAGCCTGCAGGCCAGGGGGAGGGAATGAGATGTTGGCCATTCCCTCCCACACGCCAGCCCCGCCCCCTGCCGTGGATCACCCTCTGTGTGTAGGGGGGGTGACTGGCAGGGTCAGGGCCTTGGCCAGGCACCACCCACACCCATTCCCTGTTCCCAATTTGGGCAATGGGAGCCTACCTGCAGGGGGAAGGGACCGAGAGGTTGGCCGGTAGGCCCCGATTGTGCAATCAGGGCCTGTGGACTGGGGGCAGCTCCTGCATTGAGCATCTGCCCCCTGATGCACATCATAGCGACCGGTCATTCCGCCATTTGGTTGATTTTCATATTACCCTTTTATTATATCGGATAAGAGTGGTATATAATTAAAAACATCTATCTATAATTAATTCTAAAAGTGTTTCAATAGCACACAAATTCAAAGCGTTAAGAGAGCTTTGTGTCATATTATAATTGGATATAGTTTTCCTTCCTAGTGGTGTTTAAAATGTAGCCTTCTTATTGAGAGCTTTTAGATCTGATAACAACTGTATTGTTTTCTCTGTTTTATATGGATGAGGAAATTGTGACAACAAGTAGCAGAACAAGGATTTAGATTCAGCCCGGGTCGACCACATGACACCTTTATACTGTACTATTTCTCCGGTGAAGCGATTATAGGGAAGTTATAACATTTTTACTGTATCATTTATAATCAAATTGGTACAAGACACACTCAAGATTCCTTTCTTTTTTTGTCCTGAGTCCCTGTCCCAGACCGTGACACTAGGCACTTCTCTCCTACTACAGAGAAGCTAAGCGGGAAAAGTCCCATCCTCTTTGCCACCCCTCTGGGGTTCCTTCTTTGTCAAGCAGCTGGAGCAAGTTGAGTCAGAATTCCAACTCGGGCACCCATGTGTGCAGGGGGACCAAGGTACATGTTTGTCTAGAGTGTGTATCTCTAAAGCAGGCACTGTATTTTAATTCTCCCGGCTCCTATGCAGACATGCCATGTCTGTCTGCACTGCTTGCGTCTCTTCGTAATTCATCCTGCTCCTCTATTGTTATTCAGTTCGAATCTACAGGGGCATGTGGCTGAAGGATTCATTCCTTCCAATCTTCGAACATATTTGCCTTCCTAAATCTTTGCCAGAAAAACAATGATATTTCATTTTATAGCCATTACTAAATTGTATAAAGAGAAAGTAAACCATCTTTCATTTTATATTATTCTTATGAAATATGACTAACAGAAAATATGTTAAAATGAAAACTGTGTTTGGGACTCTTATATCATGTATATGTCAAATGTCAGAAACCAGGTCCTTTTTTAATCTTCAAAGCAGACATAAAACCAAGTGTTTATCTATACACTTCATTTCATTTCATTTTTTTTTTTCATTTCAATGTAACAAGAAGATTTGCTCTCTCACAGGTATATGGTCTGGAAAAAAGAGTATAGAAACTGCATATTTTGTGCCTATCAAATATGTTGCATTGGACTACTATAAAGTCCAATAATTTCCTTTTTTTCTGAAATAGTTTTACTACAAAATTTTAGGAATAGAAGGGTGTCATCTGTGATCTTTACTTTTGAGTATCACATTTCATTTTTATCTTTTATAAATATTTTGGGAAACATGATAATTTGTTAAGAGGGCATAGAGGGGATAAATGGTGATGGAAAAATAAAATAAAATTTTAAAAAAGGAAAAAAAAGAGAGTTAGAAACAAACAAAAACAATAACTTTATTTTAACCCTAGAGCTTTTGGGTAAAAAGTTTTGTGGAAATATTTACTATGAATTAAAAATAAAATTTAAAATATGGCCTGATCAGTGTGGCTCAGTGGTTGAGCATTGCCTCATGAACTAGAAGGCCACAGTTCAACTCTGGTAAGGGCGTATATCTGGGTTGAGAGCTGATCACTGATTGTCTCTCATCATTAATGTTTCTATCTCTTTCTCCCTCTCACTTCCTCTCTGAAATTAATATAAATGTAAAAAATAAAAGTACATACACATGGAAACATCAAATTGGACACACATCAGAACAAGTCCTCCTTCATGTGGCTTTTCACTAATCTCAGGTGTCGTTCACAACTTATTAATGGGGAAAACTAGTTTTTTCTTATGGATTCTGGATCTTCCATTTATTAAACTCCATTTATTAATGACAGATTCATAATTCATAATTTTTTTCTCCAATTATTTTTTAAAAAAACAATTTCAGCCCAGCCCCCGCATGACTCAGTGATTGAGCATTGACTTATGAACCAGGAGGAGTAGGTCATGGTTCGATTCCTGGTCAGGGCACATTCCAGGGTTGCAGGCTTGATCCCCAGTGTGGGGTGTGCAGGAGGTAGCCAATCAATAATTCTCTCTCATTATTGATGTTTCTATCTCTCTCCCTCTCCCTTCCTCTCTGAAATCAATAAAAATATATTTAAAAAATAAAAAACAAATTTCAGGAGAAAATATTGCCAATTCAGTCTTCATTCTTTTGTTTTATTCTAAAAAAAATCATTTAGCACACATTCATGAAATTAATGTTAAACAAAATATCATTTGGGAAATGGTATAGAAAAATGCTGTGTGGGTAAGTGGAAAACTTCTGTGAGGCAATTTATACATTTGATGAAATCTATAAATTATTGAATACAAGCGAATTCTTAACAGTAAGTCAAGGCCTTTCATAAAGGGCTGCACAGATAGGAACATTTGATGAAAATTAAAGGGCAGAGTTTGATCAGTGTTTGTATTTACGGGAGGAAAAGAGGGTCCACAATTGTTATTGTACATCTGGGCCTGGCTTTGATACTGCACACATCTTATAATGTAACCGAAATGGCATGTAAGGAAAAATTGGTAGTCTTCATCCTAAAAAAAGTCCCATCCTATTCATCAAAGACACAAAGCAAGCTTGCATTAAAGGATGACATTTTTTCAATAGTATAAAATCCTGTCGTTTTTAAAAGAAAATTGACATAATCAATGGTGCTTTCCAGGTTGGTTCGTCATACAGAAAATGCAGTTAGGGATTTAACCAGAATCCTTCCTTCAACAGCCCTTCCTTCAACAGCCCTTCCTTTTATCTAGGGTGTGACGGAGGGTCAGAACTCCTCAAATCACACGTGCACACTGCAGCCTTGTGACTTTTCGGTTTGAGGTGGATGTTATGCATTGGTCATTACATGGCTTGTAAAATATTTGTCTCAGATAAACAGTGAGATTGGATGTTTGGTTTTTGCTCCTCTATAGAGACTTTGAGTATCTCTTTGCATTTCAATCCAATGACATTTTCTGTGATTTTCAGCATGTGCATCTCGGTTCTCTCGATCTTATCCCTCCTCTGTAATACATTTGGATCCAAACTTGATAATTTGACATGTTTGCACTTCCAGCAATATTCCCATTATCTCACTAGAGATGTATGTGTATATTGGATGAAGAATTTGCATTTTTACAAAATAATGGGGAGCATGTATGTGGGTGGTGTGTGTTTCCTGATAAGAAAAAAAAGGGGAGGGGGCATTAATTATCTAGTGACCCAAGGCTGAGTTTTATTACTCATCATTATGTAGCACCTTACATGGTGCTTCTGGGAATATCTAGAGACTTGAGTGGATCTTACTGAGAGAGAAGTATCATACAGGAATATTGAGAATCAGAACTTTAACAGTAGCACATGTCAGTTCCCACCATTCAGGAGTCTTCTTGGAAGATGGTGAAAATTTCATACTCTTTCCAGGAGTTTCATGCATCCTGAGAAGCTGATCTTAGGAGAATGTGCTCTGAGACAAGGCTGTAATTGGTATTAGCGTGGCTGGAAAGCACTTTAGCCAAAGTTGCAATAATGCTCAGTTTGAAAGAAAATAAGATACAAGTTAATATGAACCCAGTGTCTCTGTCAGCAAGCCTAATACTGTTTTGAATACTTAATAATTTGTGATTCTTAGACATTAAAATCAGGTCTTACTGGCACATGGTTTATGGTAGAAGACCTACAAAGATTTCATTTGAGTAAGTAAGCACGTCTTTTTATTATGTCTCAATATCTAACTCTCTTCTGTTGATAGCTGATAACAGACATCATGTATTTTGGCCCATGTTTATTGTTATTATCTATGCATTCTTTGGGAGAGTAAAAGCAGATAATACCGAAAGCAGTTTGAATTTTCCCATGCAGTCCTTGTTTCCCATTCACTCTCTTTAAATGTCATTCTATTCAGAATTGGCCTCTTTGGCAATAGTTGCAAAAGGTCAATGGAATTGCTTCAGAAATATAGTGAGTCTGGAAGTTTCTTTGAGTTTGGTATGACTAACCCCCCGTCCTCATTTGTTTGTTAATATAATATTATTTTACAAGAGACTGATAGTGGACTTTCCAAAAGTATATACTTGTACCACTTTTGTAAAAAAAGGTTCAGTGTGTAATATGTATCATTAGCTAGAGTTTTTTTCTTCAACCATTAAAGGGTACATTTGAAATATAGTATATCTCATGATCTGGTGCAGTGATATGTCTTCTCATTACTGAGGAGAATTCTTGGATTCTCAGAAATTCAGTCTCAACATACAAACGTACCCTTTAAAAGTCATCACAGGCTATAAAATGAAGGTTTCTCCTGGAGAAGAGCCTAATGTGTGTATCATATGAGCCATCGTCGGAGATTTTCATGAAGGCAATACAAACTTTGTAGTTTCTCCCTTTGGGTTCCAGAAACAATTGCAATTTATTTATTGGTAGACTATGCTGCCAGACATGCTTTTAATTTCTTAGATCTATTTCGTTACCATTGACTGTGCATAGGTATACTTTTCATTAGAGCTGAAATGTATTGATTTCTTCTGAAAATGTCCTATTCATTAAGAGCCATGATTTGTAGCTCACGTTATTTTCCCTTATTTTGGGGGGGCAACAGTTGGTACTGACAGCAGCATCAGTGCTTGCCATGATTTAGAAGCAAAAATCGAATATGGTTTTACTTTGTACATTAAGATGTTCTTTAGGGGAAATCATTGTTCTAGTCTACGTATATGTGATGCTATTTCTGGGAGGAATTCTTCTGTGCACAATAGAAGAGAAGGAGAAATATTAAAGTTTTATAGTCACTGAGACGATTTTCTCTCACTTAAGAATGTTACTTATTTTAAATGTTTTGTTTCTTTTTTAATACTTCACTCACATTCATTAATGGGCCTCTAGCTGAGTTCTAGTTTTTCTGTGACCCTAATTTATTTCCTTATTTTATACTTAGGTATTTTTTACAGGATCTCAGTTTTAATATACTGTTTCTTCTTAATGCTCTCAGAGATTCCTCATGTTTTTTAGACACAATTCTACGTGCCTTTCTGAAGTACTTTGGGTCTTTCCACAAGAAGCTTGGGATTTTTGGTGACATTCTTCCTATGTAACCCATTCGCCTGGGCCGTGACTCACCATTTCCTAGACCTGCACAGGGACGGAGTCTGTTATGTCAGCAAGAGCATGAGCTTGTGATAACGTCGCCTACATTTTAATGAATCTTAAACTTCCTCAGAACCTGCATCCTCTTCTCATAATTATGCATGCTTAAAATGATCCACTCAAATGTGATCTCTTCCCAAAGATGCCCTAATCTCCTCAACTGGAAATGATTTCTCCTTCTTGACTTCATATGGTTCCTGTTTTCTAGCATTTCATTCATTCATTCATTTACTCATCCATTTATTCCATAAGTTTTTGCTGAATACCTCTAAGTGCTAGGCCTGTTTTAGGCCCTGAATATATAGGGAAAAATAAATATAACAATAAAAAAAATCCTGCTTTTAAGAAACTTCCATTCTAGTAGGGGTAGAGACACAACAAATTAATTAATGAAATATAAGTATTCAGTATATTGGAAGGTGATAATTATAATGTAGAAAAACAAAGCATAAAGGGATGATAAAGATTGCTGGTGTAGTACACTACGTGGACAGAACTTGGTCAGTAAGGGTGTCACTGAAAATGTGACAATGGCACAAGGGTGTGAAGGAGGTGACCAAAGGATTCATGTGCTTATCTGGGAGAAAAGCTTTAGAGGTGGCCAGCAAGAGTATGGCTATCATGTTGGAGGAATTTTGAGGAGCCCATAGAGCACTAAGCAAATATGACTTTGTATTGTATTTCTGTTCATACCTTAATAACTTATCATCACTCGTGGAAAAAGAACATATCATAAACATCTTTATATCCCCACAGTCACAAGAAAAAGTTGTCTTTTGTTTAAATTCTATTGGGAGGGTCTTGGGGAACTGTGCGAATCTGTATTCTGAGCAGATTCCAGAAAATTGGAATTTCCTAGAATCCAGAAAAATTAGAAGGAAAGCAAGAAGCTCCTGTGTAACAGAAGTGAGTATATACAAAGAGTACCAGCTAAAGAGTCCGGCTACCTCCCAAGCCTGCATTCATTTACAAATTATCTCATCATTTTTACAAGAACCTTGACTATTTCAATACAAATATCAAGCAACGAATGTTCTTGCGAGCATGCACCCTCAGGTATGTCTGAAAATGTTAGCTCGCATTATTATTTTTTGTCATAGTTGTTATGCATCTTATTTGCATTTTGGAGGGTCATACATCTTAAAAGTGTTATATCAAGGTAAATGTAGATATAGAAGTGATTCACCCTGACATCAGTCTTGATGTTGAAGACTTTGACATTGGTGGCTAACTTTGAGACTCATTTCTAAAACTAAGGTACATGAAAATACGTACCATTAGAAAAAAAATCCTTTAGTAAATAGATTTTCTCTAAGGTGTGTTGAACATCAGTAACTGATTGTTCAATGAATTCCTCCTCTACTGAGGTGTGATGTGTGGGAAGACAGTCTAGGACTCTCAGGGGGACCAGTGCTCCACCAGGTGTCACCTGTGCTTACACCTGCAGTGGCTCTGAGTGAGGTGAGAAGCAGCCTGCTCGAGTCAAAGGAATCAACTTAATGCAGAACCAGGCCACGTTCAAAATGAGAAATGCCACTGACTCTCCTTCATAATTAGCACTCATTTATGGTGCCCCAATTATAAGCTATGATATTTCAGCCCCACATGCAAGCCACGGAAAGAAGTACTGTGTGTTTGATTGTTATTGCTTTCATTTCGTGAAAGAAATGGGTATCGTACTGGCAGATCTGGGATATAGGATATATCTCTCTTCCTGTCTCAAGATTATGTATTTAATCTCTCTGCGTTCCAGTTCCTTATCTATAAAATAGGAATTGCCTAGCAACTCACTCGTAAGGCTGTTGGTAAGATAAACTTTCAAATAAAATTTATTGGGACTTAGTTTCCCCATGTCTGAAATATTAACATTACATTTTCCTTCTGCGTTCAGAACATTTAAATGCTTAGATGTATGTTTTTAAAAATCTGGGGAACACGTGGACTGCATTGAGGTTGGACTGCTAAATAAAGTAGTAACACCTTGAGTTTCTGGGTTTTGTCCAATAGCTGAGAGTAAGTTGTTATCTGTCATGGTTAAAAACTCCACGCTTGTGTATAGAGATGGCCCCAGTTGATGGCAATAATGAATACAGTGTGGTATGAAATGTGCCAGGAAGATCTTTGAGGCAAACCATGGGAGACTCTGACATCGTATTTTTCAAACATCTAAAACATGTTTTTACGAAAACTAAATGTCTTTTCAATGTTGATATGATTGAATGTGAGTATTACATCATGCTTTTTCTTTCATGGACTTCACGGACATGAAGCAGGAGCCATTATTTCAAAAATAAATGTTACAATCCAAAGCATAAGGCCACATTGCAAATCGGTGTTTTCATTGGCTATATCTCAGACATATTTTGATTTATGCCAGAAACCCAGCTTCAATTTGACTACCTTTAGAAGGTTCTGCGGGATCTAATTATGCGACAGTTCATCTAGCACTCTGGAAAATGTTCCTTGCATTATTTCTGAAGAGCAGCCTAGGCATTAGAAATGTTTAAGTTGGATGCAAAGAGACCATTTCAGCAGAAAAGTGACTGGCTTACAGGTATGCAAAATAATAGGATAACAGGTATAAAACTCTAAAGTGTTTACTAATGCATTTTTTTTATTTAAATAAAGCAACTACGCATTTTGGCTATACATATAGCCTTTTTTTATTAAATGATGTTTTGGATCAGTTATAATACATGTGCAGTACAAAAACAGAGAGGAAACAGTGGAGAGAAGGGAAGAAAGTTAGTGGTTGAGGGAGGAGAGGAGATGTGTGACGTATTACATGTCTTCCCTTATACCTAAGATTTGCTAAGACGTTGCTGGCTGCTAACAGGTGTACTTGACTGGACACTTGAAGGTTCCCCTTTATTCTAGCTCATTGCTTGCTCCACTATATACTGGTCATCTTCTATTAGTCATGTTGTCAGTGATCAGGTTTCTCCAGTTTTCCGTGACCTTGGATAATGGGAAGAACTGCATTTAAATGAGCATAAGAACAATGTAGATAGTAATCCTTGACTCATACCTGTGGCATCCTCAATAATAGTTTAGGAGAGCTAATTATCAGGAACATGAAAATTCTTGTAGACTTGTTGCTGTAGGAAAGCTGAGACTTCAGTGATCTCTCCTCCATGCTCCACTATTATAACAAGTGTTTAAATATGTATGTGATCAACATTATAAAGTAGGGAGTAAGAATCTTCGTCATATTTCTAATAACCTACGTGTGTGACTTACAATATTATAAAAGACCAAATAACACACCAGTTAACAACGGTAAATTTTTGTTTTCCCCATCATCTCTACTACCATTAAAATTTTAAATTATTTACACCACACCTTTAAAAACGACATCATAAACTATGCAAATAAACCTGACCAGATTATAGGAGACTTCTCAAACTTTAGTGTGCTTAAATTTTTCGAAGCAAAATTTATTGAAAATTGAGATTTCTTTAAATTCTATTTATAGAATTTTTGATTGGGAAGTCTAGGATATGATCCAGAAATTTTCCATTTTAGTAAACACTCAGATGATTCTCATGTTGTGAGTACTCAGAGAAATAATGTTGTAGAATATTTGAACATATCGTCAAAATGAAATGGGAAATTTGGATTGGAAACATGCGGTGTTGCCCAGGGCAGGGTGGTTTCCTGGGCTCTTTGTCTGGTGGAATCGAAGAATGAAACCACGGGCTGAAGATGGTATAGCAAAGATGGAAATTTATTGAGAAACAAGCACAGCCTCCCATGCTCAAGTTTCACCTGAAGTACTGAGGTTCCCTCCTTCTTCTCCCTTACTGTTCTCCTATTCCCTCTAGGCTTTCTTCCCCCTTCCCTTTATTTTGTGAATGTGTACCTTTTGTTACTCCCAGTTCCCTTGTCATATGGAAGTGTAACTTCTGCAGCTCCCAGCTCCCTTGTCTTATGGAAATGTACCCTTTGCTGCTCTGTAGCCCTGTGCTTTTTCCATGGACCCCTTATTTTCTAAAATTTTCTAAACCTGCCTATTTCACCCTAAAAATTCCTTTTAAAAGGTTCTCTTCCTTAGAACATAGCAGAACCACCCATGAGTTACAGTAGTCGTTTACAAAGGGCTAGGTCTGTGCCAGGCATCTTTCTCAGTGCTCCACCCACATTCACTTCCTTAACCCTCACAGTCTAGGAGATGGACACTGTTAGTACCATTAGCACCTTACAGTGGGGCTCTGATACAAAGCCCATTCTGTCCTTTACTAGGGGCAGATGTTTAAGGAACAAATAATCCCAAGCTCCTTAAAGAAGTGATCTCACCTCAAAAAAAAAGGGAGCAATTCTGAACCTACCCCTAGGAGGATTAAGGAGAAAGCACTGGAAACAGTCCCACATGAGACAGATAAGTAAAATAAACAACAAACAAACACAAAACCATTTCCAGGAACTTCAAATACCCCGAGCAGCCAGAACAAGCCACAGCACACTTCCTGTCCTTTCTGCTGATTGGATGCTCACCCTCCCCTTCATCCTGTAAATTACCAAGGAGAGAAGGTACCCAACAGTTGACAGCTACAAATCACCATTTTCTTCCTAGTTGCTTTTTAGATGATAATCATTAAAAACAAAAAACAAAAAATCTAAAACAGTACAACCATGTTTGGAGTCAGATTATAACAAATACCCGGGATTATTTTTCTAAAGAGCAAAATAAATTTGTGATATGAATTTCTCTTTAAAATAAATAAAAATATATTTGGAGGGCTTGGGGACTGCCCAGAGCTGTCACATATCAATAAGCCAAGTGGGGTTTGTGAGGATACACATTGACTTCACTCATGAGACTTTAAGGAGTCTAATAAAAGAAACCAGCAGGAAGGCGGTGGCTAGAGATAAGACAACCAAGATGAAAAGGAAAAGGGAAAGTCTTGAAGCGCCAATTAAGTTTAATGTTTCGAACAAATGGACAATCTCAAAAAGATTAGCTTGACTTAAATGGTTCCTTGAAATGTTTCTACTCTGTGGGCTAAAACCTTGACAAATGAAACAATAACTTCGACTTTAGTGTGCAAATTTGATGCTTATATTGATTTTTTTTGTCTCATAAAGTGCCTGCCGTTGAATACCATAATGTGCCTCGTGATGACCACTTATTCCTTCATGGGCTTCTACTACCCTTAAATTTAGTCGCCTGTCTCCGTTAATGAAGAATGGTGTCAGCATTTCTTTGTCTACTTCGGCATCAGCCCATGTATCATGCATTTATTATCCATTGTGCCTGTATCACCGTATGTCTTTAAAAGTGACAATTTATTTTGAAACCCCTTGTAACAATATTTAACCACTGAACCTTCTAATGACTTCCTCTGCCCAACAAGCCAAGTGCATTCAGAGATGGGGGAGAGCCTGGTGCATGAAAACCGGATTGAAATGGCAAATGACTGCACCTTTCCCACTAAATAGCCTGCCTAATGGATAGCACCGAAAGAAAACCCAGCGCCTGTGTCTACAGCAAGGAAGGGCCCCCATTAGTGTATAATGAATATGAGAAGGCAAGTGACACATTCAGTTGGATGCAGGAATAAGTGTTGACAAGGATAAACAATAAAAAGGAATCCTTCCCCTGTTGAAATGAACACTTTCGATCAAACGGGTCTTTTGTACTGGGGCATTCTGGGGAGAACTGCGGGGGATGTGCAGGGTTCTGTGTTTGCCCAGTGAATATACAGCATCCGCCATTCATCCAGCTCTAACTAGATCGTTATTGTGCATGCCTTGCTCATTTTAGAAAAACTAGTTCATGTTTAGTCTATGGATAAGCAACAGTCCTCAAAAAATAATGTTTTGTCATTTATTTAATCCCTAATGTATGCACCATACTGTCCTGGTACTATGTGTTTGCATAATTTATCACATTCATTTGAAAAATATCTTCTGATATTCTTTAGCTAAGGTCAGTGATAAAAATTGTCGCAGTATACGTAAGAGATTTGGAGTGTAAAAAGTTCACACTAGCTAAGTCCCAGGATTGGTATTTGATTAGAAAATCTTAGTTCTAACGTAGTGGTGGTGGATGATTTGAAAATTATGCATTTGGAATTATTTTTCTATCTCTTTGGCCTAATTTAACATATTTTATGATTTTATGATTAACTAGAGGACCAGTGCATGAATTTTATTGATTTAAGAGAGGGAGAGAGAGAGAGAGATATCAATGATGAGAGAGAATCATTGATCCGCTGCCTCCTGCACCCCCCATACTGGGGATCAAGCCCACAACCTGGGCATATGCCCTTGACTAGAGTCAAATCTGGGGCCCTTCAGTCCATAGGCCAATGCTGTATTCCCTAAGTCGAACTGTCTAGAGCTCAATTTTTTTTCTTTTAAACATGGAAATGGTAGATTAAACTACTAGGATTTGGTAGGACATAATTACAAAGCAACTAATTTATATTTCAACATTTTATATTAAAATTAGTCTCCTGAATACTTATTTCCCTAACCCCAGCAGAAATTGCAAGCAGTTCTCCTACTCTTTGTGGTAACTTGTAAATAAATACAAGCCTAATAATGAAACCATAACTCCACATTCAGGATTTCTGTCACTATCTGGTTGGGGTCCAGATGGAAGGGATTATGGGTAATTGACACCGGGACAGTACGGTAGTGACCTGGCTGGTATATGTGTGTTTTTTAAAAAGTATATTTTTATTGATTCCAGAGAGGAAGGGAGAGGGAAAGGGAAATAGAAGCATCAATGATGAGAGAGATTCATTGATCGGCTGCCTCCTGCATGCCTCACACTGGGGACTGACCTCAAAACCCGGGCATGGAACCTTGACCTCCTGGTTCATAGGTCAATACTCAACCATTGAGCCACACTGGTTGGGTGAAATCAACAACATCTTATCACCAGCAGGTGGCTTACCCATCACCCTCCCATAGCCTCTGGGCTTTCAGCTTCCATCCCTTTCACTGAAATCTCTTTTCCCTTTCTTACGGCCCCTTTGGGCCGAAGCCCTGCTCCACCATTGGTGAAAGGTCGGCTTTGTTTTTCTTTTTTTTTTGGTAACTAAGCCAGCATGTCACAGGACCCACGCCAGTCTCTTCCTGTCTTATTAAAGCTCGTTTCATTTGGCTTGGGTAGGGAGACACACACCCTACCCTCCGATGGTGGGATGCAAAGAACAATGATGATTCTTGCCAACATATATTATCACTTTTATACCCTCAAGGTAGACTGAAATAATATGGAACAAACTAGTTTTATGATCTGTAGGCATGTCCTGTGCAATATTAGGGATAGAAATTTAGGATGTGCTGAGTATTTGCACGTGCATTTACCTTGGTCTCAGCTGCTTTTGAGACAGAAAGGACCTGGTAGTAAATGTTACGTGCAATCTGGTTTACAGACAAATCAGTTCCTGCTTTTTTTCGTTTAACATTGTACTGAGTATTTTTTATATTGTGAGAGGAAAATATAAATATATCTTATGACTGTGTAATAATGTATAGTAAGAAAATTTCACATTTTAAGCTATTCCCATAATATTATCACTTTTATCAATGTTAAATATGTCATTAATAATCCTTTTAGAATATAAAGTCTTACCTATTTTTAAATTATTTTTTAGGATGGGTTTTTTGAAATAGAATCATGGGATCAAAGGATATGACCGTTTTAAGACTTGCTATAATCTGTAAAAGTTTTTAGAATCATTGAAGTGAACTTACATTGTAATCAGCTAAGTTTGGTGATACTCAATTCACTACACTCTGACAAATAGTGAATGTTATTTCTCTATGTTCATTTAATAACCAACTTGCTAAAGTTTCACATTTCAATCAGTACTTTTACATTTTAATTTTTTTGCATGTATTTTCTAAATTGTACTAGCAGCTACAAAATGATCATATTTTTTTCTTTAAACTCACATATGCTATAACTTTCCCTGTTTCCCATCTTATTCCGTTGGACAGAATTCAGGCAACAGTGTTAAATGCTTATGGAGAAGACAAGGGCAATCTAATGAATTTTGATGCCAAGTGATAACACTGGCAACTACTGCCTGCCCCTTAGAACAGAACAGATGCCTGATTGGGAGGCCAGTCTTGTCCCCTTAGATCTTGAGATGTGCCAGCCAGCAAAGTGAGACTACCCCACCCCACCCAATCCTGACACCTTCCTCAGTAAGAAAGGTTCGTTTAGAGCAGGGGTGACCATGAAGCAAGGCTGTTCTCTCTTCAGTTCACACTGGGGTTGAATAAAAAGGAATCAATGGAAAGATTTGGGGTATGTGAACTTTTCACCCTACCTCTTAGTTGGATAATAGTGATCAGCTCTCAAATGAATTTTGCTCTGACGTTAAATTGGCATTACAGTATTACCCAAATATGGGAAGAGGAGAGAGAGAGAGAGAGAGAGAGAGAGAGAGAGAGAGAGAGAGAGAGAGAGAGAGTAGAGCAGAAAAAATAAAACTTGCTGGTGAGCAGCCTGCATTCCCATTGTGGAAACCACAGTGGAAAGCACTGCAGGTTGGAGCTAGAGGCTCTCTGCGGCTCACAGAGCAGAAAGCTCGGCGGTGGCTCACCAGTGCAGAAAGAGAGAGGAAGCGGTGAATCTCAGACTGGATACCCCATTGCACCCTCTGAAATAATCCAGCAAACGTGGCAAACAGAAGAACTGGGCAATATTAGCGGAATAGAAATGACAATCCCCAGAGAAAGTTGTGTACCTCTCCCCAAGAGACCCCGTTTCACTCCCATCGGAATGCTGGAGTGATGTGTCCCTCCAACATATACGCATAAAACAAAACACACATCCCATATTTTGGGTGGATGGAAACAGGAAAGAGGAATTTCTAAATCAATGAGTTTTCAATCAACGTGAATAGGACTGAGGCTGAAAGAATTCATGCCACCTGCATAATTATAAAATCTGACAGCAAAGAACGTGCTCTGTAAGAGAAAGCTCCATTTTCGGCATTGTTGGACTAAAACGGTTTTATCTTTATACACAAAGAAATTATAGTCCCCAATAAATCAGTTACATATGATCTTGATTATACTGAGAATACGTCTTCTTTGTTTCACGTTAAGAACATTTTAGACTGCGGGTTGAAACTAAGGTATATATTTTTTACCATGTTACCTGCCCCTCTCCTCCTGGCACTGCCTCTCACTATTTCCATTTGCTCATTTCTAGCCTAAAATCTAACTTCTAGCTCAACATATCACCAGGATAGCTTTTGATTAATTCAATAGTTACCTGGACTTTACATTATTTGTGTTAAAATCTCATCTAATTTGATCTCCCTCCAACATTTTCTGTTGAAGAACCATTGACCATTTGCTCTCCTTGATTTGGGAAATTTCTCAATCTCATTTAATCCCCGACCTTTCCAGCTACTCTCCTGTCTGCTTTGCAGACATAATCTACATTGTTGAGTTCTAGAAGGTTTGGTTTGGGCCTCCTCTCAAATCATTCTCTCTCTCTCTCTCTCTCTCTCTCTCTCTCTCTCTCTCTCTCTCTCTCATCAGTAACCTTAGTTACTGCCCATGGGCAGATGATTTCAAAATGTGTTTTTCCCATCCAAACTTCTTTAAACTCAAGATTGGGGTTAATTTTGTTAATGTTTTCCATTTACATCTTTCTCTTCCAATTTATGAGATAATTCCTGGACTTTACCTTCCAGGTCTTTCATTGAATTTTTATTTGGGTAGTGCTAACAACTTTTTTTAAAATTATTATTCTTATATTATACAATTCTGTACTCATTTTTTAAATTTTTATTTGATTTGGTATTTTTTATTTTATGTTTACCTTTTAGATTTATTTTGGGAAGTTTGGGGGTGGGCTTATATCTTTTTTTAAAATATATTTTTATTGATCTCAGAGAGGAAGAGAGATGTAGAGAGAGATAGAAACATCACTGATGAGAGAGAGAATCATTGATTGGCTGCCTTCTGCACCCGCAACCTGGGCAAGTGCCCTGACAGGGAATAGAACTGTAACCTCCTGGTTCATAGATCAACTCTCAACCATTGAGCCACACTAGCCGTGCTGGGCTTATATCTTTTGCTAGCTCTGTGTTAAAATGCAAAAAGCATAAACTAGTTGCCTGTGTTTTGGCTTATTGGCAGGAGAAGGCAAAAATTCTGGGGAATACTAACTTTCAGCATTTGGCGGTCTTTGCTGTGGGGCCATGTTATTCATTGGCTGCTGGAAAACCATTCCATTCTCCATATGTTTTTGATGGACCTTTTTTTTTTTTAATTTTACAACTACAGAACAGTTGTTTATTAACACCTATTTTTCTTTTGTTCAGTAAAGCTCTTGCAATTAAGCTTTCCTCCTGTATCCATACAGTACTATTTTCTCCTCATATTTAAGGATTGTTTTTTTATAGCTCCAAGCTAGTGTTACTTTTTACTCATATGAGGGCTTGGTGCTTGCTAAGAGCAGGGTGTTCCATTTCCTCTTAGTCCACCCTGCTGTCGATTAGCTAGTAATGGCTTTCTCAGAAGTCAGGTGGAGGAAAGGCTGATGTTATATTTCCTACTCAAAATTCAGATATTACGTGGTATTTGTAGGTAATTTTGTAAAGCAGTTTTTGTGTTGTGGAATGATTTCCTCCAACTCAGCCAGGTAGGATTTCTTATATAAAGAGCAAAAATTAATACTGGATTATTTAAATATTTCTCTCACTACATTTCTTTCTGATGACTTCTTCATACCCAGGATACAGTTTTCCATCGTTTTTTTTTTTTTTTTTTTTACCTTCCACACTGGATATGTTTTACTTACCAGTTTATATAAAATATTTATTTTTCAAAGCCATCAATGCATGCTTATGCTATAATTTTAAAAAGTATACATACTGCCCAGCTGTTATGGCTTCGTGGTTGAGCGTCGTCCTATGCACCAGGTCACAGTTCCATTCTCGTCAGGGCACCTGCCCAGGTTGCAGGCTCAGTCTTTAGTAGGGGGTACACAGGAGGCAGCCAATCAATGATTTGCTCTCAGCATTGATGTTTCTATCTCTCTCTGCCTCTCTCTCCTCCTCTCTGAAATCAATAAAAAAATATTTAAAAAATAAAAAGTATGCACACAAGAAGTCAAAATATATATGAAGATAAATTTATTTTTAAATTTATGTATATAATTCAGCTTCTGTAGTGTTTGTGAGAATGTTCTTATTATTTTAATCATGGCTGGAGAATTTATTAACTATACGCCTTTCAATTGCCAATCACTTCACTCTTAATTATGTCATAAAAGCATTATTCTGTGTTTTAGATTCCAGACCTTTAAAAAGTCTCCTTTTTCAAAAACATCTACACTAATAAAGAGAAGCATGCAAATTGGTGTCACTCCACTATGTCCACCAGCCAATCGGGATGAGTATGCAAATTAGCCCAACAAAGATGGCGGTTGATTTGCATATGCAGGTGAGGAATGAAGACTGAAGGCTTCGTCCCAGTGAAGACTGAAGACTGAAAAGGCTTGGCTTCTCCACTGCGGCCGGAGCGAAGGCCTGGGTCCCGGGTTCCGGAGGAAAGCCGGTGCTGGCAACCAGGGGAAGGAAGGCCTATTGCATGAATCTCTTTATGCAACAGGCCTCTAGTAAGCTTTATAATTTGATACAAAATATATGCAGAGAAATATATCTTTAAAAAGCAAATGATAAAAGTTTTGGTCATGAGGCAGTATAAAGATAAAAATTTTTCTGCATGTATATTTCATAGAATACAGAATTGACCTCACATTTAATATTCTGAGCCACATAATTGTGTGGACCTAGACATAGGAAGCCACTAAAGTTCCCATTTGTGAGGCCTTTAGAGAAGGTTTGGGACTATGCCCGTGGAAAATCTCCTGGGTACCTTGAGGCCACTGAAGTGTGTCTTCCCTACTATTGATTCTTTCTCAGTGAGGAGCACATGAGAGCACAGCAGGCTCAAGAGGAATCAGTCACTCATATGCCATACGTAGATAATTTTATATGGACATAAAATCCATGAACAAATACATATACATATACATATACATATACATATACATATACATATACATATATGTGTTTATGTGAGCATGTATATATGTATACTTGCATATTAAATATGTTATTGGGAAGTCTTTGGTTGATAAACTAGTAGACAGAGAGAGTGATAGAAAACTTGATAACTTCCAGCGAATTCCCATTAGAAGCACACTTTCGAGCAACCCAGTAGTAACCTGGATTGATATTACTACAATTCAAGCGAAACTACTATGCTATTTATATAGTAGAAAATCTAGTCTCAATTTATGTTAATTATTGCATTTTTCTTATAATAATGATCTTCAGGAGTTAGTTATGAATTATGGATGTTTAAATTTGTATTTTTCCACTGCAGAAAATACACTATGGGATATTTGCTAAGTCTCAGTTTTTAAAGATATTGTTCCCAGTCCACAATTTCTTCTAAAGGAATGGGCACAGGCAGAGAAGAATGTGCCATCTAGCCTCACTGCCCTGGCCTCAGCTGCTGGAACCTGCAATAAATTCCTGTCTCAAAATAAACTAACCCATGGGCTGGGCCATTCAAATATTTTATCTGGAGAATTTGAGCAAAAAGGCTCAGAGAAAGTCATCAGATAATAGAGGTTGTGAAATTAGATAGAGTTAGCATCAAAGCAACTCCAAGCTACATGCAAATCTATACTAATAAAAGGGTAATATGCTAATTAGGAGACCAGCCATGAAGGGCAGTTGGGGGCCATGAAGCCAGCAGGGGAGGGCAGTTGGGGGCCATGAGGCCGGCAGGGGAGGGCAACAGGTGGGGGGGGCAGTTGGGGGTGAGCAGGCCAGCAGGCAGAGTGGTTAGGGGCGATTGGGCAGGCAGGCAGGTGAGCAGTTAGGAGCCAGCAGTCTTGGATTGTGAGAGGAATGTCCGACTGCCGGTTGAGGCCCGATCCCACAGGGGTCCCAGATTGGAAAGGGTGCAGGCCGGGCTGAGGGACACCTCCCCCCCCCCCCCATGCACGAAATTCATGCACTGGGCCACTGGTTAAGTTATAAAGCAGAAAGAAGCCAGTGCTGAATGAAGGAAGCCACTGAGCAGAAGAGTGAAGAACACACGTGCCAAGGCCGAGTAGGTGGCGCTGGCGCTGTGGCCAGCTGTGCCCCGCCCCAGCAACTCTGAGCAGCCTCCTTTCTCTTGAGCTAGTGGACTGCTTTGCTCCCCTGTGTTTCTCATTGTTTCTGGCTGGAGCTCCTTCCTTGTTTTGTAGGGCTAAGATTTCTCTCAGTACATACATATTTCCAAATGCCTTGTTTTCTGACTTTGCAATTTATTTGTGTTAGTATATTTTAAAGATATAAGCAATACAATTGAATACATACCAGGCAAGTGAGGAAGTAAGAAGAGTACATATTTGGAAAAACAAAATGTATTTCTATGTAGAATATGGTTATGTCACAAAGAAATTGATGTGCATTAATTAGTGTACTACTGCGCAGTTTTACTGTTGGACTACAGATGTAGTATTGGGAGAAATTATATAAATCGCTGGTTCATTATTTGATCATATAATTTCAGGCAGTTTAATATTTAAAACATTTGAATAAAAAAGTTTTAGTGAAGAATGTTACCATCCTTGTAGCAAGCGTAAAAATCCTAGGTATGAAAAACTTGCAGTGAATTGACACAGTTTATCTCAAAATTATTGGACTTGCAATGATATTTTTGTAGTTTGAGGCCACGGCCCGATTATTTTATAGAATTATTAATTGGCTTTGAACATAACTAGTGGACAATTCTAATTAAGTTACATTTGTCTCAAGAACCGAGTTTAGTACTATTAATTCATTTTCCTGCATTAAGGTACAACTAAACCCATTTTCAAGAGACACATTTTTTTTACCACTTTCTTGATATACTAGTAACTGTATCTATGTGGCCCTGATTTGATCTCCAATAGTATTTCTTCCTTCCTCCTTTACCTCTTCCTCCTCCTTTCTCCCAACCTCTCCAAAATCTCAGAATGCTTTTTTGCATTTTCATTGATGCTGAAATAATAATAATGCTGAAGTACTAGAAACTTAAATGTTGTTAGATTATGCATGAGAAATAATTTCAACAATGTTTTTGAGAAGATATAAGTGGCATTCAGTTTATGATTGAAGATAATTTGCTGGATGATACACACAGAGGAAACACCGTGTGAAAAACTTTGTTCAGTGAATGTTAGTGCCTGTGAGCTGGGAGGACTGCTCCAGCTGTGTCTGCAGCTGTCTGTGCAGACCTGGTAGCCCGGGAACCATCCCACAGGAAAATCTCTAGGCAGAAGGGAAAATGATGATGCTGATGATGCCTGCAAAAAAAAAAAAAAAAAGTTAAGGATGCCAAGGAGAACTGGTAAAATCAGAATATGTATGTCCTGATATACAATAATAGCAGGAAATTTATGTTCTGCTATCATTTTAAAGAAAAATGTTGAGAATCAAAGTTCTCTTTTTCTCACTATTAAAATTACTTGACATATGCCACTGTTGAGCTCAGAAGTAATGAATACTTCATGCTCAGGGAAATGGCAAGTAAATCATTTACATATCTTTATGCCCTAGATTTTAGCTGCAGGATTATGGCATTAATTAAAAGATTCTATAAATTAATTTTGTCCTTGCAATTTTTCACAATCATGTTCATTCGAAGACAAAGTAACTCCAACTGGGAAATGAGCTTTAATAGCAAACCTTTTCAGTTATGCTGCATAGTCCTGCTTATATTTTCTGAAAAATGAATATTTCAGGTATTGGAATAGTTAAGAGTAGAAAACATAATGCCATTTGTGATGGATCACTGTAACATCATATTAAAAATTAATTGGAAATTTCCAATACATTTTCAACCATGGCTCACTTGTGATTTATGAGGCACAGGGAAGTTTATAAGAACATTTATGCATGAAATATTAAAACCCACGACAGAAGCAAATATTATGATTACTGTTACGCATAAACAGAATATTGGGATTTTCAGGGTTTTGTGCTGCTGCAATTAATATCTGTTGATACGAGGGATTACAAATGTGAATTGTCAGAAGGCAGTAGATAGGTTTATTTCTCTTATTCAGTATTGAATCTATAAACATTAGAGTGTTAAAGCCATCTTTAACGGCATCAAGAAGGGTGAATATGTAGGCTTACTTGACAGGATTTGTTCCAGTCTCCTAATTGGGCCTCCAAGCTGGCTAATTACAATAGACTGGCTAAACTTGATATCTGGTTGCTGTGGTTTTTATCTCTCTGGCGACTCATTTGTTTTACATTTTCAGTGTGGAAATGTCATCTTAGCATGATGTACTTCAGGAATAGCAAATGTGTTCCTATGACCATACATACAAAGAGACCGATAGTGTAAAATTGTACTATTTTTGTAACTACATTTCAGGGTGTTGCCAAGTGTGAGAACACTGGATGGAGTGGCTGCCTGTGCCTGGGTGAAATGGTGTTCGGAGTGCTCATGTTTTAATGTCCTATTACAGGCAGTAATTGGTACCCTGTCACTATGAACTCATCCCCAGGGCCCTATTAATATCATTATCTTACTTTAATACTTCTGTCTCAGTGATGCCTTTCTTGCATTTATTAACGAAATGGAAAATGTGTTAGGCTGTGATGAAATGCATTCACCCTTTCAGCAAACAAGCCCCTTGGAGCTCAAGGGCTTTCATGTGCAAAAGCCTGATGTTTGTGCTTCAAATTTGCTCTTTTTTTTTTCCAACAATCCCATCAGACTCTAACACAAAGGTTAGCCAGAAGTTAAACAAAAATATTTTGACAATTGTCTGACAGAATGTGGTCACCTTTTAAACTCTAGAACTGCGAGCAATGCAAGTACCATCCCCTGTGTTGAGTAGGTTTATTTTGAATCGTATGTTTGTGTGTGTGCTCGGGTTAAGGGATGAGAATAACTAAACATGCAAGATAAATTGATTAGGGGCAAATATAAGGAAATGAAGAAAAGATAAATTGAATTAAAGAGAGTCATATAAAGATTTTTGTGTTAAAAAGTGCCTAATTGACTTAGTAAGAGAAATTATGAGGGAGTGCTGTAAAACTTGCTCTTCAAAGTAATAGAAGGTAGCCTCTCGGGGAGATTAAAGGGTGGACAAGAAGAGGGTTGAGTGTTGAACTTAAACTTCTGAACAAGGATAGTCATGTTTATTTGTCAGCCAAAATCAGTCATAATGGAGTTTCTAAAATAGAGCCCTAAAAATATTAAAAATCCCTATCTTCTTAAAACGCAGAACCACGAGAATGAGTACAATCAATGTTTCTTGTTTATTAATGGCTGACAGTACTCATGACAGTGTGCAAGCCATTTCGTTTCTTACAGATGTGTGTTTTTCTATTGTTTTTGTTTTGTTTTAATCAGACATCATGCACAGGGACAATAAAGGCTTCCAGTCTTGCTAGCACAAGTTAACGAACTGTGACATGGTTTGTCTTCATGAAAATTTCTGTTTTGCTTTTTGCACCCCCCGTGTGTGTGTGTGTGTGTGTGTGTGTGTGTGTGTGTGGTAGTTGTGGTGGTTATATCTCACACTAGTCAAAAAAGAGAGAAAGCAATACAAGTTTCATGAGTTCATTAAAGTTTTACAGGCACTGCAGTTCCTGGAAAACTAGTTGCTGCTCTAATCCCCTGCAGTAGTTCTGGTTGGAGACATTTTATTCACTAAGAGTGAGGGACTGGGGATGTGGATTAGAAAGGGAAAAGGAGATGCCAGAGCCAAATGCTGATCTGTTATTTGGATTGTATGCAAGGTCCTCATAACTTTCTGTGCTGCCAAGTGTAACTTGTCAAACACTATCTGAGGGGAAAATAGGGTTGTGGGAAGTTAAGCCATGGCTGTTTATTGGGGATCATTCAGTGGTAAATGTTTCATTTTTGAAGCATAGTGTTAATGTGTATGGAACTCTTGGTTGACAATTTTGTTTAGTTTATTTTTGCTGATTTGGGGAAAGAGAATTAAAGAACTTATCACTCAGACATTCTGGAAATAGAAAAGATGCTTAAAACAAATTGTTTTTACAGAGAAAGTAATTTTAAGTTTAATAAAGGGAAAAAAAGTATAGCATTGGCTAGGGCAGTGATGACAAACCTATGACACGCGTATCAGAGGTGACACGCGAACTCATTTTTTTTGGTTGATTTTTCTTTGTTAAGTGGCATTTAAATATATAAAATAAATATCAAAAATATAAGTCTTTGTTTTACTATGGTTGCAAATATCAAAAAATGTCTATATGTGACACGGCACCAGAGTTAAGTTAGGGTTTTTCAAAATGCTGACACGCTGAGCTCAAAAGGTTCGCCATCACTGGGCTAGGGCTTGATGATTGATGGCCTTGACTCTTGATTCTTTATTGCGACAAAGTGGTAATGGATGTAACCAACCAAGAACTGGTGACTTAATTTCGACACACACACGCACATACACACACACACACACGCACACACACGCACACACGCACACACGCGCACACACCCCTGCACTGTAGATGCCCAGCTTTGTGGATCGTGCTGCGCCCGGAGCTGGAGGAGATGAAAGACACTTGGGTAGTCTGGTGTCCTCTGTACTGACCTCGTACCCACCACGGGGCCTGTTCATAGAGGCTGAATCACAAAGCACAGGAGAGAAGTCCACTACAATGCATAAGGCAGCTGGCGTGATTCTGTTGGTACCTGCTCCACTTTGATTTCTTGAATTCACACCTGAGTTTGAGAAAGATCATCCTGCAACAGGTGTGCTTTGCACAGATATATGTTCCTAAAGCACAGCAGTGAGCAGGGAATCCATGCTGCGGCTATCTTCTAAATAAAAGTTCTCTTAAACAAAACACACCCAGTTGTTGCATTACAGGCATTTTAACTTTTAGCTATAATCCCCTTACTTGCCAAAATGTGTTTTGTTTTGTTTTTACATATTTTCAGTACAAGGAAATTTAATGTTCCATTGTGCTGGTTTGTAAGAACAATTTTCCTCACTTGGGCAAAAAAAATTTCTGATTGTGTGTTCTAAATTTTCTTAAGGTTAGCTTTTCTCCTTGAAAGCAGATTCTCCATTTCGCAGCTTCTTTGCTTTTACATCTGATTTCTTCTTTCCTGGTGACGAAGCTCTCTGTGTATTCCTGGGGCCTGTGGCACGTTGTCTCAGGTTCATCCCAGCAGAGCGAGTGCAATTTGCCTGCTCGAATGTCAGTGTCACCGCGGCGTTCTCCAGCATCCGCGCTCAGCGTCGGGATGGCCTGCACTTGCCGTTGGTTGATAATTTCACGGCACTTCTGTCACACCTGGGAGCTTGGCAGATTCCATTCCATCTCCCCTCTGTGCTGTACTTGTGTCTTCCATGTAATTATTAAATGCTCTTTTTTTCCTACTGAGGAACTATTTAAAGATAAACTGTATCTTCTGGACAAATTTTTGAAGGATTTAGCTTTTCAGAAGAGGCAATTGACTAGATTCATTTAACTTGGAACATTCAAACTAGGGGTCAAGCAATCTTTCACTCTACCGGAGCTCCTAGAAGAAATGTGATCTCACTTTCTCAAGGAGAATCTGTGCCTTATCACCAGATATACAATGCAAAGTAGAAACATGAAGGAGAAACTTGGTACCTAGAATATTAAGTTAAAAATGTGGTTAGCATAGGAAATGCCTCCCTCTTTCTGTTGCTGTTTGTGTGCATCTTTTATTAATGCAAGCAAGAACCATGTTATAAGTTTTTTCCAGATTTCTAACTCTTCAGAGAAGTATGTGTTTATTTCACCATAAAGGCACTTATTATTTTATTCTTGTAATTCACAGGTAGCGAATGTGGAACTTTCCAAAGTCCCTCTGACCTTTAAATGCAGATTAGTAGCACTGAAGATCTTGAGACTTATCTTAATCTTTTGAGCATTTCTACTTTGCCTTGTTTTTATGATTTTTTTTTCATTGCTGTGAACCTAACAATAAACTGGCACATGTGATTTGAGATAGAAACACTAAAACACTAAAAATCTATTTTTATGATTCAGTACCTGAGTTGTAACAGTGGTTTAGGGCAAATCAGCGGGGATCCTAAAACCAGTTTTTGTTTGGTTTTTGTGTGTGTGTTTTTTCTAAAAATGAGATATGACACCTCCTCCTCTGTATTTGAAAGACTCAAAATGAAGTACACACTGAATTTACAGATATATATACATTAAGTTTATATAACTTATTACTGAGTTCTAAGTGTAAGCCAACTACATCACATGGTATTTAACTGAAGAAATAGTAATTGTTTTCCCTGGCACTGGAGGAAATCTGCTAATTAAATAACTGAGGTTTTTGTATGTCAATCTCCAATGGGAAATTTTCCTAATGGAGTCTCATTGTTTTGTGTTTTTATGATTTTTACTTAATGCTCTCATTTTGTGCATTTCACTTTGGAACCGCTATTAAGCATTGATATTAGTGTATAACACTGGAAATTAAACTATATTAAGTAATATGAAGTTTTGTGTTAATAGGAAACTGACATAAGAGAATCTGAGAATGAAGAAGGAACACTGACAGGCCAGCTCTAATAGACAGAGACATTGCAAGGCCGGCAGTATGAGAACAGGACCCTGAAGGCTATGTAAGGCTTATAGCACAGATGGGAGGAGAAAGGCATTGTGAACAGAAAGACTAGCTCATGATGTTCCGAAAGGGTTGGTTTTATTTGGTGACTAGTGAATACTTTGGTGTGGCTAAGACTACCCATGTAAAAGACTAGAAAATGTAAAACTGAGAATGTGGGACAAAATGATGATTAACTTTTTTATGCCTAAGAAATTTCAAATTTACACTGTGGGCGAAAAAATTGGGTAATTTGAAGAAGTATTAACAATGTGTATGTAGGGAATTTTTCATTAAAAGGGAATAAAAATATTAAGAATTAGGAATGTTAAAAATCGTATATGCTAAAGTGGGTGAGGAATAATAAAGATTGAACTAAAGCAGTGATCATGAGATGAGCGAAGAGAGTGGATGTGATAAAGACTTTTTTTTTCCAAAGGAAAATATATCCATATGTTATGAGTGGGGAAGTTAGAGGCACTTGGAGTAATGAGACATGTTAGTAATAGGAGAGCTTTTTAGGTTTGGGGGGGGGGGGAGTGGAATCAGAAAAAGTAAAAGAGATGAGACACTTAACAAGATATTGCTAAGGTATGTGGAGAGTGTGGGAGAGAATAAAGCCAAGAACATCTTTGATGACAGGGTGGAAGAAAACACTAGGGCAACACAGGAAAATCTGAGAGAAAAAGAGGCCTTGCTAGAAATATTCCAGAGAAAGCGTTTGCTTCTGCCTTAATCCTCCCCAAACCGACATGTGGAAACTTTGAGCCAGGAAGCTAGAGTGCTGATAAATCTGAAGGCTGAATAAGAAATATGGTGGGAAGCAGCTATAGTAACTGGCTTCTCAATGCCTTTCATTCATTAAATTCACTGTATAATATGAGATTTATGAAGATACAGTTGTACATAATTAACTAGAGGCCCGGTGCCCAAATTCGTGCACCAGTGTGGTCCCTCGACCTGACCCATGGGATAGGGCTGAAACTGGTTCTCTGACTTCCCCTGAGGGGTCCTGGATTGTGAGAGGGCACAGGCATGGCCAAGGGACCCCACTGGTGCACAATCAGGGCTGGGGAGGGATGCGGGAGGTTGGCCAGCCTGGGAGTGACTGCAGGAGGGCTCCAGGGCGTGTCCGGCCTGTCTCACTCAGTCTATTGGCTGGACCCCAGCAGCAAGCTAATTTACCAGTCATAGTGTCTGCCCCCTGGCGGTCAGTGCACATCATAGCAAGCAGTTGAGCAGCCTTAGCCTATCATTAGCATATTACGCTTTGATTGGTTGAACAGCCAACCGGCAGACTGGACACTTAGCATACTAGGCTTTTATTATATAGGATTAGCCACAGTGTTTATAAGTGAAGTTAAATCCAATTGTAGAGAAGGCACAAAGAGCTCACTTATTTTTTAAAGCTCAGTACAGTTATTTGCTTTGAGTTTCATAAAGAGAAGATTAGTAAGTCCAATAGCAGAGAACACAATATATCCAAGATCTTAAATGTGAGTCATGGATGCATGGATTTGGTGGGTCATTGGACATTGTTGTGCAGGCCAAGGTTCACTAGGAGAATAGTAGATTCTTCTGTCTCTGTAACAAATTCTGCCATGAACCCTTATGAGTACTGTGTATTAGCCTAAATAATGTTCTACCCAGAGAGAGAAGAGAGGAATAGATACCTTTTGCCCTTATCTTTGTATTCTGGAAGTATGAAAATATTTATAATTTGAGGTGTACAAGCTCCTTGCAATATTCCTGCTACCACCCCTGTCCCTTTCATTAGTATTTGTGACTGTTGGCTTCCAGTATAGCAAACTAGATGGCTTTCCATGTAGCACTCACTTTGCAAACCCATGATCTGAGAGAGTGATTCTAATAGATAGTTGACAATCAGAACAGGGAAAAGTCAGAAAATGGACAAGACAAAAATTTTAGCATGAAAACTCTCCTGTGAAGCTGGTGGCAGTATGAAATAGTAAATTTTGGGAAACTATTCAACAATATCTTATAAAATTAAACATATGCCGTTCTTATGGTGCAATAATTTCACAACTATGTATATACATGGAAACCTATGTCTACAAAAAATGCACAAAAATTTTCATAGAATGTTTATTTACAATAGCCACAAACTAAACAAATTTTCAACAGTAGGAGAATGGATCAATGAATATTATTCAACTATTAAAAAAATAACAGCAAGAGGCAATTTCAAAAACATTAAGTAAATGAAGCTAGGTTAAATTACAACATTGTGCTATATGCTTCTTATATTAAGTTTTAAGAAAAGGCAAAACCAATCTATAAGGATAGAAATCAGTTCAGTGATTGCTTATGGAGAGACAGTAAAAGGGCATAAAAGAAATTTCTGGTGATATGGAAATGTCTGTGTCTTGTTTAGGAATTTAATTATTTGGTTGCATAAATTGTCATCATTTATTAAATTGTATGCTTAAGTCGTTTGCATTTTACCATATAGAAATTTAACCTAAAATACAAGGAAATGATATGGTATCAGCCTCCAAGGCAGAAGTCAAAATAAAACCAAAACCATTAACACATTTCTAGATATTTCATTATAATATATATTTCTGGCAGTAACCCTCTTTAAAAATTTATGCATATATAATTGGTTAATCGGAAGCTAATTAGCATTTATGGTGTAATTAATAGGTCCTCAGGCCTTGGAATAGTGACATAAAATGCTCCTCACTATCTGTGAATAAAAGTCACACCTTGAATGTTACCCAAGAGAAGCATAAACAAGGATTTCTCCAGGATAGAGAGAGTTGTTCCAAATAAAGTGATAACCTGGAGAAAAGTTACCAATGAGTCACATTCAGAGGGATAGCAAGAAGGAAGCAGGCCAGGATGAAACAGCAGAAGAAACATCTGGTATCCTTACGGAGCGCACATGACCACCTCTGTCAGCTCATTTGTCAAGCTAGACTTTTACATACAAATGATGATATATGATTAGAGTACGAGGAGCAGAAATCTCAGAATATGGGAAGAAGTAGTTTCGGGGAAAATTGTACAGTTTCTTGTAGAACAGTAACCACTCAACCCCAAATCCCCATCTGCTACATCCGCTAGGGGGCGCCCCTTGGACTGTATCTAGTCACCTCGCTCTTCTCTTTGACATCCTTCTTTTTCCATCTTTCAAGTCCTTATCTATCCACCAGCGTCACATTGGAAGATGACTCCAAACGCACGTCAAAGGAAACTAGAGATCAGATGGCAAACTGGTGTTATTTTTCTCATCCATTATAGTCAACCAGTAGCCATGGCCTCAAGTGGAGTGTTGAGAAGTCTTAATCTAGGCTCAAAGAGAGAGAGTATCATGACCGATTAGCAATACTTGAGTAAAAAGATCTACACAGGGGATACAGATGGCACCGGACAATGAGGATCTGAGGGCAGAGGACATTTCCGCTTAAAGGTGTGCATTCTAACAGAAGGTTTCTAGAGAGATGCCTTTTGCAAATGGCCTCATCACTGCCTGTGATAATGAGAAATTCTGTTCACCAGATGGACTTTCCAGCATACAGCAGCATTCTGCAAATCACTCCACCGCTTATAATAGTTTTAATCAAACTGTTGGCCTCGACCTGTGAGGGGATCATAAAATCAACCTAGTAGGATACAGCTACCCTATTTTAAGAAACAGACTATAGTAATATAGAATGAATAGAAACACACTAACTTTCCAATTGTTTGTACATATATACATAGATATGTATGCATGTGTATGTATATATGATTTGAAATAAAATTATAAAATGTATTTATGACTAAGGAGAAGTGTTTAGAATGTTTGAAATCTGCTAATTTATGGGCTCATTCCTGGTTCAGTGGGATTTAGAAAAAAATACTTTTGTATCATTTGAAGTGTCAGTGATGTGAAATTTTTCACTGTAGACATTCAGAGAACTGAGGTACAGAATTAGCCATGTGTGGGGGACAACTGATATACATGTGATATGAGAAATGAGACTTCTGGATTTCAGGAGACATAGAGGCCACATCATCCTTTGAATGTTAAATGATTATCAACGGTTATGCTAGCATTGGCTGTGTTCTGAGTTTGGAGTTACCAATAGACCTATAGTGCAGTTTATACTGGGATGATCGGGGGCAGGAGTGCAGCACAGGGCCCCTTGGCAAGCAGAACTCCTGGGGTTTGGAGGGGCTCACAGCATCATTTTCAGGCAGGGATGCTAGCCCAGCTGTGCTTCAAAGTGATACATCAGTTCTTGAAAGATTACCTGAGCTGCATGACTCCCGACAAAGTACATAGCTTCAGGGCCTTTCTACTAAGCCCATAGGCTTGCCTTGACCCTGGCATGTTCTCTGACCTCTGGGCGGTCTCTGGGGACCGCTTCCCCCTGAGTTCATTGTCCAAGAAAGGAAGCCCCTGGGAGCCATCGCAGGCTCACGTCAGGATCTGATGCCTTGCAGGGACATCTCGATTTTGTTGCTTCTTGGCAGGAGAGCAGGCCTCAGCTCTTCCCCAGGGACGCCTCAGCAATAACTTCCATCTCCAAAGGACCTGTCCCAGCTGTGTGGGTACAGAGGGGGCGCTGTGGGGCTGCTTTAGAATTTCTACCCTCAAATAAAAAGCAAAGAACGCCCCACCTGCAAAGCACTCTCATTCCAGCTCAGTCTGCGCCACACTGAGCATCAGGGTCTGTGAGGAGCTTGCTCTACAGACAGGTTCACCCTGTCAGGGGGCAGCGGGCTCCTGCAACACCTCCCCTAAGCCCTAATGGCACAAAGCGAAGGTCCAATTACAGTAATACATATGGAAACACTTTTGAGCATTGCAAGCCGCCCCCCGCCCCCCCCAAATAATGCCACATAACGCATAAAACCTAAAGTAACACCTTATTTTCTAATAATACTAAGACACATCTTGCTAATGGAAGCACAGAATACATTGAGGTAAAGCGCACATGCTCACAGGCGCAGGCCAGAGCTGTGCAGTTCCATGAGAGATGCGGAGTGTGGTCCCCGGGAAGGAGCCTGGCGGGGTGCGCTCGCTGCTGGGTCCGCGCTGTCTCCATAAGGGCTGCTGCTAAATGAATGCCAATGCTACTTTCTCTTCTGCCTCTCCTCTTCCTTTCTTTTTTCTTTGTAAAGCAAAAGCCTCTTGATATTTCTTTCAGTTAGCGAAGCAGGTACTAATGTGGGCCTTTTGCAAAAGCGAAGTGGCCTTCAGTGAACTTCCAAAAAGTAGGGGGCGCTGGTGTGTGCTCTATGACGTCGTGTTCTTGTGGTTTGGGGAAAGAGCACAGTAGGATTCCGTCACTGGCCATGATACTCAGCCTAGCAAAGTGGTGGTCACATGAACCCACTATGATGGCCTTATAGCACTCACTATACATCCAGGAGAGAAGGAAGTATCCTATATAATAAAGAGCTAATATGCTAATTAGACCAGTCAGCAGAAGGACCTTCCTGAATGACCTTCCAGAACGACCAGTGGGTGGTGCCGCGGGGCCGTGAGGCAGTTGAGTCCCTTGCACGAATTTCGTGCATCAGGCCTCTAGTTTGCCATAAAGCCTCAGATTTCCCTTTTCAGCCGCTTCCTATGAGAAGGTAAGTTGTGAATGTCTATGCAAACATGAATGAGACAGAAGGTTTTGTCTGGCACGCAGGGCTTGTATGCAGACCTGTTGACTGGTGCAGAGATTAGCAGAGCCCTTGCAGTCACACTGTGCACCGAAGGTCAAGGTGAAGCTGTTCGTGGGCTTCCCCTCACCCCTTCTCACACCGTCTCTGGAGACTGAGGTGCAGCATTGAAGGCTGCAGTGGAGCTGCCCTGGGTCTGAGTTGGCCTGCAGTTGCTGACATGAGCCTGAGGCGACCTGAGAGAAGCAGGGCTTACAGTAGCCTCCCCAGGTGCCGAGCCCCCTTCAGCTCCTCCTCAGCTCTATTTTTACTCCTTCCACACACAGCCTCTGTCTCCACCCAGATCCCAGACCAATTCTGGGTGGCAGCAGGGAGCGCTGTAGCAGTTTCATATTGAGGACATCCCTTATGATGTTGCCTTAAGACACTGCAGCGCCCTCATGCCTACCATGGGGTGTCTCTGTGGTTGCTTTAAATCACATGTTTCAAACCTCACCCAGCTCTCAGGGTCCCTGTGAAAGCTTCTGGAATTCTATGCCATTCTTCAAGTGGAATCTCATGTTGTCATTTTCCTGGTTCAGTGACTCTACCCTGATTCTCAGTCTCCAGTGCGTAAGCATCTTCAGCATGCTGACTCCAGACTAGCAATGCCAAGACTGCTAACCCATAGAGGATCTTTGGGCCAATCAGGAAACAGAGCACCGTCTGGGTGGGCTGTGTCCTGTGCATATATTGAGACCATGTAATATGCAGGTTACTAACGGTGCCTTATGCTCTGGGAGATGTATCCCCATGCCTTGCTAGATGGCTTGGAAAGCAGGGTAGGTGCTGAATTTCAGCAGCACTCACCTCTCAGCTAGGAGTTCACAGACACTGGGTAACCTATACAAGTAGACACATGCCTTAGGCCCATTCTGTGACTTCTTTTTTGGTAGGTTGTCTAGTCCAGAAATGGCTCTAGGGCCTCTCCTCACTCTTACCTGGATCTAGCCTTAGCATAGAAGCAGCTAGGCTATAGAGGCAGAAATTCTGGATGTCAACCACTACCAACATATGGAATTCTAACATCATCTTGATTTAGTAAATAATCTATTCCCAATTGTTGAATAGTCATTTGTACCATTGTTTTCACACAGGCATCCACATTAGGACCAAACCTAATGCTTAGAATAGTGCCTGGTATATAGGGCATAGTGCCTGGTATATAGAGGGGATCTATATATACACTGAGTGGCCAGATTATCATGACCACCTGACGTTTGCAGGCAAATTAGCTATAATTTCACGCTGAAGTTGCTAGAGGACCAGGCCATTATAAATAGGGGAGCAGATTATTTACCATGACAGTAGAAGTGATTTTTTTCTGAAGATATGGGTAAACAACATAATTTAACAGCCTTTGAATGTGGGATATATATATATATATATATATATATATATATATATATATATATGTATATATCCTATCTAATAAAAGAGAAACATGGTAATTAGCATATGACCGCTACTTTTCTCATTGGCAAATCAGGGCAATATGCAAATTAACTGCCAGCCAAGATGGCGACCAGCAGCCAGGCAGCTTAAAGCGAACATGAGGCTTGCTTGCTTCAGTGACGGAGGACTACAATGCTCCCCGCCTGCCGCTGCAGGCCTCTGAGCTGCAACTCTAAGCAACTATGTTACAAATATAGAAGCTAAACAAAACCCCAGAAACCTGCTTTAGTCGCCGGGCTTCAGCCAGCAGGATCGCAACATTGTTTCAAATACAGAAGGTAAACAAAGGCCAGAAACCTGCTTTCAGCAGCAGAGGCCTAAGAGCTGGAGCCAAGCCTCAAAGCTAAAGCTGGCCCAGAATAAAAAAAGCAAAAAGGAGCGGTTGAGAGCTTCAGTCACCCGCCAGCCTGAAAACAGCCCTCAGCCCTTCACCCAGACTGGCCAGGCACCCCAGTGGGGACCCCCACCCTGAAGGATATGTGACCAGCTGCAAACAGCCATCATCCCCTCACCCAGGCTGGCCAGGCACCCCAGTGGGGACCCCCACCCTGATCCAGGACACCCTTCAGGGCAAACCAGCTGGCCCCACCCATGCACCAGGCCTCTATCCTATATAGTAAAAAGGTAATATGCCTCCCAGCACCGGGATCAGCAGAGCCGCGAGGCATCCCGGCACCGGGATCAGTGTGACAGGGGGCAGCGCTCAAACCCCCTGATTGCCCTGTGGCTCTGTGTGTGACAGGGGGCAGGGCCACAACCTCCCTATCCGCCCTGCTCTGTTCGTGACAGGGGAAGGCGCCCCAACCCCCTGAGCAGCCCTGCTCTGTGCCTGATAGGGGGAGCTCCCCAACCCCCTGATCGCCCTGCGGCTCTGTGTGTGACAGGGGGCAGCGCCCCAACCCCCTGATCAGCCCTGCTCTGTGTGTGACGGGGTAGAGCCATAACCTCCCCATCGGCCCTGCCCTGAGTGTGACAGTGGCAGCGCCCCAACCCCCTGATCGGCCCTGCTCTGTGGGTGATAGGGGGCAGTGCCCCAACTCCCCTATTGGCCCTACTCTGTGAGTAACAGGGGGGAGCTCCTCAACCCCCTGATCGGCCCTGCTCTGTGCGTGACAGGGGGTGGCGCTGCAACCTCCCCATCGACCCTGCCTTGAGTGTGACAGGGGGCGGTGCCCCAACCCCCCAATCGGCCCTACCCTGAGTGTGACTGAGGGTGGCATCACAACCTCCCAATCCGCCCTGCTTTGTGAATGACAGGGGGAGGCGCCCCAACTCCCCAATCGGCCCTGCTCTGAGCCCGACCAGTGGCTGGGCCCGAATAGGGATTGGGCCTGCCCTCTGCCACCCGGGAGCAGGCCTAAGCCAGCAGGTCCTTATCTCCCGAGGGGTCCCAGACTGCGAGAGGGCACAGGCCGTGCTGAGGGACCCCCTCTCCCCCCTGAATTCAAAAATTTTTGTGCACCGGGCCTCTAGTATATATATATATATATATAGTATATATATATATATATATATATAGTATATATATATATATATACTATATATATATATAGTATATATATATATATATACTATATATATACTGTATATATACTAGTATATATATATACTATATATATACTATATATATACTGTATATATATAGTATATATATACTAACATATATATATATATATATATATATATACACACTGAGTGTCCAGATTATTATGACCAGCTGACATTTGTAGGCAAATTAGCCATACACTGCATCATATTGGATATGGAAGCCGAAGGCTTGTTCGAACACCTTTGCTGTTTGTAGTTACCAAGATAAAACGTCTCCAATTCGCACAGGAACGCAAGGATTGGACAGTCAAACATTGGAAAAAAGTCATGTGGTCCGATGAATCATGTTTCCAGTTGCATCATGCAGATGGCAGAGTGAGAATTTGGCAGAAACAGCATGAAAGCATGCACCCCACATGCATGAGTACAACCCTTCAAGCTGGTGGGGCAGTGTTATGGTTTGGGACATGTTTTCCTGGCATGATTTGGGCCCTTTAATTCTTGTGGAACAAAGTCTGAATAGCACAACATACCTAAGTATCATTGCTGATCAAGTTCATCCTATCATGTTGATGGCGTATCCCAGTGGAGATGGCTTCTTCCAACAAGACAATGCGCCATGCCACGGTGCTCATATTGTGCAGGAGTGGTTTCAAGAACATGAGGGAGACTTTACCTTGCTTAGGTGGCCCCCACAAGTACCAGATCTCAGTCCAATTGAGCATTTGTGGGACAAAGTTAAAAGAGCCATCAGGCAACTGGTTCCACAACTATCAAATCTCACAGAACTGGACAGTGCTATTCATCACGCATGGTGTCAGATTCCTCACATGACCTTTCAACATCTCGTGGAGTCAATGCCAAGAAGAATCGCTGAAGTATTGAAGGAAAAAGGGGGCCCAGCAAAGTACTGATGGGGTGGTCATAATAATCTGGCCACTCATGTTCAAATATATCCCATATTCAAAGGCTGTTAAATCGCATTGTTTACCCATATCTTCAGAAAAAAAATCACTTCTACTGTTGTGGTAAGCAACCTGCTTTCCTATTTATAATAGTCTGGCCCTCTAGCAACTTCAGCACTAAATTATAGCTAATTTGCCTACAAACGTCAGGTGGTCATAATAATCTGGCCACTCAGTGTATATAAAAGGCTAATATGCAGTGTCCCCTTGGGAGTTCGACCAGGAGACCGGGAGTTCGATTGCTTGCTATGACATGCGCTGATAACTTGGGGGCAGCACAGAATGAAGGAAGGCCCCGGCTGGCAGCCCGAAAGCCCCGATCAGCCCTGATCACCAGCCAGGCCTAGGGACCTTACCCGTGCATGGATTTTGAGCACTGGGCCTCTAATATAATAATAAAAAAAGAAGTGGGTGAAACCCCGATCAGGCATCACATCTCCCTCCCATTGGTACCTTCCTGCGACCAAGGATGGGATTCAGACTCCTTCCCACATGGCCTTATCTTGCTGCCAGGAAGATAGCCCGACTTGGCCAAAAAAATCCCAAGATACAAGAGTAAGGGTTAAAAATTGCATTAAAAAGTGAGACCGAAATTAAAATATCAACTGAAAACCTGAATCCGTGAAAATAAGTAATATAATGTGTGATGAAGGGAATGATCTGTTGGATGATTTTGGGTGCAGTTGAGAAATTATTTTGCCAGGAAAGTAAGGATGTTATAGGCATCTGTAGATATCACAGTACATGGCATTTATTCATTAGATGGTTAATAAAAGTGCAGCTGATCCTGGGAAAATTTGCACTGATAGTGTGTAGCTTGACGTCTATTTCCCCCTCATACTTTCATGCCTGTAAAGTCTTTAGCGTTTTATAATCCCTTGTAATTAAGTTGTTACATCACTTTCCCCGTGCTCCTTTTGTGGACAGATATTTTTATCTTTTTATTTGAATGCAGACAGTATGTGTACATTGCATCAAAACAGTATTGTGAGGGATGTTTGCTTTTCAGACCCAAGGGATTATGCAACAAAGACAACCATTGACAAGCATTACTGGCCATTTTTATGTAATAGAAAATTTCAACTGCGCTGACAGCTTGGAAATGCTCCAGGAAGGAAATGAATGTGTTTTTTTCTCAAATGTGTCATTTTGTATTAGCAGAAGCTGGACAGTTTGAGAATTATTGCTTGTATATCTCGAATTAAATTTCTAACACTTGGAACGCTCATCCTTTACAGTGGTGCCATGTTCTCCAAAGGTTGGCCAGTAATCACGCTTTCTGCCACAATAAATACAAGCGGGGGTGGGGTGGGGAAGGAGTTCATCAAAGCTCCTTTCTCTCCTTATTGAACAAAATGAATGATCATTCATTGTGAGATAACAAAGCAGTCCAGAAGGAAACGGGTTGTTGTTTTTGTTTTGTTTTGTTGTTTTTATCTTAAATGGAAGGTGATGAACATGGATGGTGAAAACTATGCGGCCAAAGAAAACACTAAAATAAACTTGTGGATTTGCTCCTATTTGAAAAATGATAGACTGAAATGCCATGATGCCTTTCTGAAATGGACAATGTGGAAGTTGGATTATTAACGTGGGCAGTCAAAGTATGTCCCATAAGAACATACAGGATCATTTCCTCAATCACTTGTCTTCAATCATTTCATTTAGGTCGAAGTCGGTTATATGTATTTCCAAAGAAGGAGGGAGGATCTCATACAAATACCAAACGTAGTATTAGAATGCAATGATAATAATAATAATAATAATAATAATAATAATAATAATAAAGCAGAAGATAAACCGAGTCTTGTAACAATGTAAAATACATGAAATGATGCTGTAAGTCTGCCAGTGCAGTAAGATGACGAACACAGTGCCATTGAATTGGGCCTTAAGAACAGATGGGGTCTTTTTTTATTTCAGATGAATTTTTGGAGAGTTCGTTCTAGGTCTGTGAAATATGCCATTGGTATTTTAATGGGGAGTGCATTGAATCTGTAGATTGCTTTGGGTAGTATGGACATTTTAATGATGTTGATTCTCCAATCCATGAACACAGTATGTTCTTCCATCTGTTTATGTCTTCCTCTATCACTTTTTTCAGTGTCTTGTAGTTTTCTGAGTACAGGTCTTTTACCTCCTTAGCTAAGTTCATTCCTAGGTATCTTAATTTTTTTTCTGGTGCAATAGTAAATGGGATTTTTTTAAAATCTCTCTTTCTGTAAGTTCGCTATTGGTGTATAAAAATGCCACAGATTTCTTGGCGTTAATTTTGTATCCTGCTACATTGCTGAATTCATTTATCAATTCTAATAATTTTTTGATGGAACATAACGTCAAACCCCAGAGGGAAGGTAGGGGAGGGTGGGGGTAAGGGGGAGAGATCAACCAAAGGACTTGTATGCATGCATGTAAGCCTAACCAATGGACACAGACACCGGGGGGGGGGGTGAGAGCATGAATGGGGGTGGGGGGCAATGGGGGGGGATAAGGACACATATGTAATACCTTAATCAATAAAGAAAAAAATTCTCTATAAAAAAAAAGAACAGATGGGATCTGACAAGTAAAAATTAAGAGAGCAGGCGAGGCAGCGGAAACAGTGTGCAGGTAGGTGCAGAGGGAGAAAGGGCTCTGAGGGTGTGGAGCCCAGGCATGCAGACGGATGGGGCTTGCAAGGGCAGTGCCCGCAGGGAGCACCTGGTGACTGACTGGGTAAAGAGGGCACTGCAGGCTGTGCCAGCTGGGAGCATGTGCCCAAAAGGCAGCAGACACGAAACTCCTGTTGATGTTTGCCTTTTTAGAGACAGGTCCAATTTGTCAAGAGAAGAGTCAGAGATGGATTTGTATGCGCTATTTCCTGCTTTTAATATGTTTTGTTTTGTTAAAAGACAGGAGTCAACTGCCAGGGGCTGTTCAACATACAACTCTATGTCCAGAACATGACTGTTGTACATGCCTGGTGTACATGCCTGGTACACCTGCACGCAGGTGGTTGTACTACACACAATGCATGGCACACCTTCCTAGCACCCTGCTCCTGACCCAACCCACCCAGCAGAGGGCGCTGCAGATGCCCTTCCTCCTGCTTCCTCCCAGAGTCTCCCCACCAACAATTTCCAGCTGTTAGCACCTACAAGAAGCCCCCGTTTGCAAAAATGTTGGTACTATTTGAGCCTGTAGTTCTTTTTTTATTTTTTAAAATCATCTTTATTGATGACATACCACAAATATCAACAACTGATGATTTTTGACATAGGAACACAGTCATGTAATCACTACCACATCTCAAAATGTTCCTAACGCTTGAAAATAATTTAAAAAAATAATAAGTGAGCATCAGGGATTTCCTTTAAAATCATATATACAGGATCCTCCCCCCTAAATGTATACACACTTTGAATAATTATAAAGACAGAGTTTATTGAAATACATTTCATTTTCAAAATGCAATAGAAATCTGCTGTTAAAGTATGTATACATTTTGGGGAAACCCTGTATATACTATATGTACACATACATATACACAAACATACAAACATATGCAAACACATACATACTAACACACACACACACACACACACACAATACTTTAGAAAGCCCTTCACATCTGGTATCTTTGTCATTAGCATTATTTTGCATGACCTCAAAGGCAGATTTTAATTTTTTTTTATTGTCAAGGAAACCAACTAAGTTGCACAAATTTTTAAGGATTTACTTATAATCCACTGTTTTAGAAGTAGATCTAAAATTATACCACAGTTTTTTGGTTCAATTTTAAGCGCTTTTTACTATCTTGCCTTACTGGCTTATATTTTAAGGCTGCAAATTACAGTTTCATGTGGCCTTATTCAGAAATTATATATGTTTGATAGCTTGTTTGTATCCTCAATATCATTGTCCCTTTCTTTTTTATGTATCTGACATGATGCCAGTCTTGTAGCTAGGTGTGGTTCCTGTGTCTAACTTCTAGGGAATGCGGTATGAACCAGCACTGTGTCGAACTTCTGAGAGGACTGCTTAAGTACTGACTCAGGGAGAGGTGATACATTCGGTGCTTTTGTTTGTCTTCATTTTTGCTGCCTGGAAAGCAAACACAGAGAGAATATCTTATTTGAGAATAAAAAAAAAAATGAAGAGTTTTAAGAGTTAATGCCTTATCCAAATAAAGATGACCCCTTTGCAACAGCATGGAGAGACCTGAAGACTATTATGCTAAGTGGAATAAGCCAGTCAGAGAAAGACAAATATCACCTTATCACACTTATATGTGGAATCTAATGAACAAAACATACTGACGAACAAAGTAGGTCCAGAGGCATGGATGCAGGAAACAGAATAACTGATCTCAGTGGGGAGGTAAGAGATGAGCACAGATCATATATGCATATATGCACAAACAATAGTGTGGGGAAAGCCGTGGTGGGGTGGGCGTTGGATGGAGGGGGCAAAAAGTTGGAAAATGGGGGACCTCTGTAATACTGACAACAATAACAATAAAACTATTTCTCAAAAGAAATGCTAATTAAGGGTTAAGAACACAGGATGGGAGGAAGATGTATCTGAGTTCATCCTGACTCTGCACCTTACCAATAAAATGACCTTGTGACAAACAACCTTTCTAAACCTTGGTAGTCTGTTGGTAATTATGCCTCTAAAGAAAGTTCCTCATATCTTTTTGAGACTTGCACAAACTTGGCCTTATAAAGCATACTCCATTGTTATGCATTCTCTCTTCACACTGAAAACAGGCAAGGTAAAGAAGGAAAAGTCCGGAACAGACAAAATAGACAGTAAACATCTCTTAGGAAATAAAATGTACATTCATGTATAAACCCCTATTCTTTAACAAATGTCATTACATAGTCAATTTTCATATATTTCCAGTTCACTGCCTTTCCCCATGCATTGAACCTGTCAATGTTAAGGAAAAAGAAAAGTTGTTTCCTTTCACTCAAATTTAGTTAATGAGAGATACCATGCAAGAAAAAGGACATAAAAATTACTGTGGTAGAAGTTTTAAACTCTGCAAATTACATATTGTCCTGTGGTTCTTCTAAAAAGTGTTTTCAAAAAGCCAGTGTGTCATTTCACATTTACAATTGTTTCTAGTGAAGTAGTGGTTCACTTCAACAATGAAGTGATTGTCTGCATTTTAGAAAAAAATGACAATACTATAAAGGGTATATCTGGCAGATGTTAATAGCACTTCATTTCATGGTTCTTTGACACAAATGCTCATTAAGTCAATCGTTGGACTGGTGGTATGGGAAGCTCTCACAATTGAAATGCCAAGTGCGTAAGAAAACACATCTAGGGCAATAATGTGGCTTTTCAAAAATGGGTGGCCCAGATTTGAAGGTTTTATATTTTTATTAAAAGCTCCAAAATAGACTAATTCCACACAAAAGCCACAGCAAGCTTGCTTTAGAGAGGAGCTCTTTAAATGTGAGGGCGATAATGAGCAGATTTATGGAGCTTCCTTCTCTCAGAACCATATACTCTTCAGCAGGATCTCTGAGCACCAACTATCTGTCTGAGCTGCACTTTAGTTTCTAAGTTGAATTAAAAATAACAATAAAAAGTGAAAATATGTTCAAATAACCACATTAATGGAAGTTGTAACAGGTTGTGACCTATGACATACTGACCAGTTTTTTGTTTTTGTTTTTGCTGATAAATGTCATCAACAAAGGTGCCACTGACTTAGGAAACACGAAAATGAAAATCTGATGAACTTTAAATGTCAATAACTTATATTATGACATCCAAGGGCATCATTAGAATTCAGGAACAACTAGGGGCCTGATGCACGAAATTCGCAGTCAGGAAGGTCGTTTGGCTGTCCGGTCTAATTAGCATATTATGTTTTTATTATTATAGATAAGGTGATTAAAGAGGAAATAAAACTAGAATGAGGTCTTTAGAGTGGCTCTAACCCAATCTGACTCGTGTTCTTACAAGAGGAGGACATTTAGACAGTAGACATGTGTGCCCACAGATGAAAGAACAGGTAAAGAAAGAGGGAGAGACCTTAGAATATACAAACCCTGCTGATACCTGATCTTGGACTTCTGGCCTCCAAAACTGTGACAAGGCACAAGGCTGCTGTCTGTGGTACTTCTTTTGGCAGCCTCAGCAGACTAACGCAGCATCTAAATCGCTCTCACCTTTGCCTGGCTAGACTGGGTGGGGCTTCCTGCAGACTCAGCTTGTCTAGACTTCCCCATGAATTCCCTCAGACTCAGTCTGGAAAGACCATTCACTCCCTGGCATAGATATTGCCTGGATATACAGCCCTCAAACTTGCTCAAGGCCCAATGTAAGGAGTCTTCCTCTATGTGTGGTCTCATTTTTCTTATCAATAAATAATCCAGAAGAGTGGCTTTCCACTGTAATTTGTTTCAAGGGAGAAATTTGAATAGAGGAAATAAGACTTATCTGATTCTGCGGAAGGAGTTCTTTCAATGACTGCTTTTGGAAGCTAATTAGGATGATTACAAAGTGCAGCTCTCCATGTGCTAGCAGGTGATTTCCCAGTGTGGTTCCATAGCAGATACAAAAGAGTCCAGGCAGAGGATCATCCTATCTCCACCTCATTGTCTTCATTGTTAAGCTGCCACACCATCACTGCAATGAGAAGGACGGGTGGCATAATGCAGCTGGCTTTTGTGAGATATAAATTATCCACTTATGTGGAAAGCCCAATTGTGATGTGTTCCGCTATCATCTCCATGTAAATGGCTCATGAAAGCAAGCAACTATGCTAGCCTCTGTCTTTAAAATACCTTCTTGACACTTATTAGTATATTCTGCACAAAGAACATACTTCAAAACCCAGCTGTATGTTCACTATAGGTTGGATACATAAGTATTAAGTCAACAACTCTCTGAATCTTCTATATTTTGTCCTTTGACTCTTTCTATTATTTTAATTTATCTAGGCATAAGTGAATAACTATATTAACATAAATTTTTCATTTTCTTTTTTTTAAAAAATATATTTTATTGATTTTTTACAGAGAGGAAGGGAGAGGAATAGAGAGTTAGAAACATCGATGAGAGAGGAACATTGATCAGCTGCCTCCTGCACAGTCCCCACTGGGGATGTGCCCGCAACCAAGCAAGGTACATGCCCTTGACTGGAATCGAACCTGGGACCCTTGAGTCCGGAGGCCAACGCTCTATCCGCTGAGCCAAACAGGTCAGGGCAAACTTTTCATTTTCAATATGCTTTATAATGTCTATTGATATTTATTCAACATGGACTTATTGAAGGCCCACCGTAAACAATAGTGTTACTTTTTAGTTATGTTGGCTTTTCTTTACTTATTTTTTATGTAGGCTTTAATCATGGGCAAGGACTGAGAGAAATTGTGTCATGTAGGTAAATTTTTAGAATGGCAATGTTCAAATCAGTTGTTGGTAGTTGGTCAACATTCTGAAATGCCTCTTATCTATAATAATAAAAGGGTAATATGCTAATTATACCGGATGTCCTTCGGGGACAAAGCCTGGGCTGGAGGGAAGCCCAGGTCCCGGGTGCTGGTGGGCAGCCTGAGGGAAGCCAGCCCGGGTCCCGGGTGCCAGAGGAAAGCCGGTGCCGGCAGCCAAGGAGAAGGAAAGCATACTCTTGCACGAATATATATTTACCAGGAAAATATGTTTTACACCAGATCCCCTACTCCCAGTAGTGGAATTAAAAATAGATTTCCCACTAACAATAGAGCAAGGATCTCTCAAGACATTGTCCCTGGTTATGAAAGTAATTCATAATCAAGAAGCCTAAGGAAATGTGAAACATGAGAATAAATAAGTGGGGTTACAGTATTGAGATATTTCAAAAAATTCAGACAGAATTTAAAGTATATTCAGGTGATGGTCTGAAATTATCCCTTAGCAGAGTATGTGCTCAGCAATCTTTGGCCATGGACTTTGCTTCCCAGGACATTCCTGGAAACCTTTCTTTTTAGGAATATTATCTTATAATCTAATTTTAAGGCTCATTTTACCAGTTAAGGAACTTATTTTTCTGACGTTGGTGCAAATTATTACAATTTAACCAATCTCCAGTCTATGTAAAATCTGTTATTTTTATAGACAAGTGAATAGCAAATTATTTTGTTCCTAATCAACTAATTCCTAATCAACCAACATTTTAAAATTTGAGCCCTGGCTGGTGTGGATTAGTTGGTTGGGTATCATCCCTTGCACCAAAAGGATGCTGGTTTGACTCACTGTCAGGGCACATGCCTGGGTTGTTGACTCCATCCTCAGTAGAGGGCATGTAGGAAGCAGTCAAACCATGTTTCTCTCGCCCTCTCCCTTCCTCTCTCTCTCAAATCAAAATATATTTAAAAAAGCTTAAATTTGTCATTATTTAAAAATTATAGACAACACATTGCATGCATATTTGGATGCATATATTGTTAAGTTCGCCATTCTAGGATTTTACCAATTGTGCATACTTAAATCACTCAGAGTTACTGTAAAAAAACTGAAACATTTAACACAGTGAAATATATATGTCCAAATATTATGAATATGGATATATAAAAACAAAAACAGTGTTTGTTAGGGCTCTTTAGAGAAAGGGGGCTCTATAAAATATTGATAGCATCAAACATTCTCTTACTTTCTATATACTAGTATGTCCTTGTAAATACTTTTTCATATGGAAACTAGAGGCCCGGTGCATGAATTCATACACCAGTGGGGGCCTGCAGGATCGGGCCAAAACTGGCTCTCCAACATCCCCCGAGGCGTCCTGGATTGCAGGAGGGTGCAGGCCAGGCCGAGGGACCTCACCAGTGCGAGATTGAGGCCGGGGAGGGATGTGGGAGGTTGGCCAGCTGGGGAGGGACCACTGGAGGGCTCCAGGGTATGTCTGGCCCATCTTGCTCAGTCCCCATTGGATGGACCCAAATGGCAAGCTAACCTACCAGTCACATTGTCTGCCCCCTGGTGGTCAGTGCACGTCATGGCGAGGAGTTGAGAGGCCTTAGCATATCATTAGCATATTACTCTTTGATTGGTTGAATGGCTGACCGGACACTAAACATATTATATAGGATACTTAAGGAAAAATCAATCTGTTACATGTGTATGCAGTTCATAAGTAATTTTATAATTTTATAAAACATTTACTTCCTACTGTTGCCTGTCATTATGTCACATGTGCTTTGCCTCTTATATATTATACTATATCCTTCTGAAGTAGATACTATCTATCACATGTACATTGTACCCTGAGAAGCACAGAGGTGTTCCTCACCCAAGTCACCATCTAGCACACAGTGGACCTGTATTTGCCCATAGGCAGTCTCAGTCCCAAGTTTATACTTTCATTCATCATCTTGGATAGCCACACAATTATGCATTAATATAGATTGATTTTTAGAAGCAATACTACATACCAGTTCAGCTCAGCAAACATTTAATGAGTACTTAGCTCTGTTCTTCTCAGGACTTGGTGATACAAAGATAAGTAGTAATAGCCTTGCCATCGTCCAATAAGTGTTGGTTTTACCCTTCTAACCAGCACTTCTGATCAGAATAATCAACTATATTCCTACTACTAGTATTCCTTACTCAGAAGTCTCTATTGCTACCTTGTTGGAGGGCATATGACTGACCTAAACAGGGTGGTTCAACAATGTCTGCATTTTTGCTGAATAATTCATCTCAGCATTAGTTAATTAATGATAGCTTTTAAAATGGATAGGTTTTGTCACACTGCTGCTATGTATTCCTTTATTAAAGTCATCCCAAGGATTATGGAGTGACTGATATGACTGAAAAATTTGGAAAAATGAAATATTCTCTGCTCATCTTTTGGAGAGAGTGAATTGCTGCTGGGGGCTGAGCTCTTCCTGTTCTTCAGAGACTCTGATCCCAGGGAGGTGGGGGGCTACAGGGACTGGGAGGTGGCACCTGTCTAGTTCTGGGATCCAGGAGGAGCAGACCAATTTGACCAACAAGCTTCAACCATGTCCTTCAACATGGCCTCTGTTGGTCTGCAGGGTAAAAAGGGGACACTTTGTGTCAGGAAACCTATAGTCATTTACAAGATATAACTCTCTTCTCCAAAAGAAACAGACAACTGATGAGTGAGTATCTGGAGCATTATTACCTAGGAAAGCAATTAAAATTTACTTAAGTGCACATATATACATGTATGTGTGTGTGTGTGTGGATACGCAGAGAGATCGTCCTACAGGACAGTAGCCAAACTCTTACTTGCTTCTTTTCTAATAGTTGCAATATTTTACAATTTTCACTTCTTTGCCCAGGATCACCTGCTATCCTGTAACGACATGATAACTGAGATCACTTGGAAATGGAGAAATGATTAGGGACATTAATATCGGAAACATATTTCTTAAATAAAAGTAATAATTCTATTTTTTTTCACATATATATGGCATTTGACTCAAGGTCTGACTTTCCCAGAGAGATAAACCGACCTCTTGAGCTCGTCAGCTTTCAGTCTCAGTGCATTCATTCACATTTTAGCATCAGCACTGTAACTATGCTATAAAGTTTATTCCTCATCACTTTTTAGTAGAGTCATATAGAACCGAGAAGAGCATCATAATTGCAGAAGGGGCCGGGAGGTCGCTGGATAGGGAGGAAGTGCTCATGAGTGAGCCTAGCTGACACCACGTGTGGCAAGTGAAGGATTCTGTGCTGGAAGGCGAGGGGACATGGCACTTCATCCTGCTCGCCTTTGGCTCAGACACTCAGGTGAGGTGACTGCGTTTAGCCAGAACTTAGGAAATTTATATTTCTCTACAGAGCAGCCACGTGGCCACATTGCAGATATATTGAAACCTGGAAAGGCAAATGAGCAACATTTAATTCACCACTGATTTATATGGAAGTTATTGCCTACAACATCTGTACTTCCAACACAAGTTGATTTAATTTGCTCTGATTTCCTGGTAACCATATACATTGACCTGGAGAGGACCTAGTACTTTTTACTGTGCCTTGCCAGCACAGTCAAGGGTTCGGTGAGTGCGGGGCGGGGGGGGGGGGGGGGGTTGGGGTGAAGGATGTAGAAAAGACAGATAAAGAGAATAAGCTGGGTCTAGGTGGATCTCCTGAGCCTGGCTAAGGCCACAGAGAGAGACCCAGACAGCAAGCTGGGCCTTTATTTTATGGCCAGAGGTAAACAAGGTAGTGGTCACCATAGTTACAATGTTCTGGTGAGTTTCACTTGTTTTGGCAGCACTTGCTGCACCTCCCACAGCCCATTAGATACCCAGATAAGATCTAGGGAGCATCATAAGGTCAAGCCTAATTATGCTAAGAGGAATGTGCCCTCTAAGCTGGGACTTGTTTGTGGCTTTGCCAACAGGTCAGTCCAAGGCTTAACCCTATAGCTCTGGTTCTCAACCTCTGGCCCTTTAAATACAGTACCTCATGTTGTGACCCAACCATAAAATTATTTTCTTTGTATTTTAATATATTTTACTGATTTTTTTACAGAGAGGAAGGGAGAAGGATAGGGAGTTAGAAACATCGATGAGAGAGAAACATCAATCAGTTCCCTCCTGCACAGCCCCCACTGGGGATGTGTCCGCAACCAAGGTACATGCCCTTGACCGGAATCGAACCTGGGACCCCTCAGTCTGCAGGCCGATGCTCTATCCACTGAGCCAAACCAGTTAGGGCCATAAAATTATTTTCGTTGCTACTTCATAACTGTAATGTTGCTACTGTTATGAATTGTAATGTAAATATCTGATATGCAGGATGGTCTTAGGCGACCCCTGTGAAAGGGTCCTTTGACCACCAAAGGGGTCGCGACCCACAGGTTGAGAACCGCTGCATAGCTGCTCCCTACATTTTACTCCTGGCTTGTGAGAAGGAGAACAACCACCCAATTGCTCCTTTGGAATGTAATGCCCTGGAGTAGCTTGCTAAGTTGAAAAGGTTAGGATACATTTATTTGGCATTCTCAGAAAAAAAATAGAATTCTAGCATATTTGACTTTCAAGTTTGTTTACCAGAAATGAAACACAGAACTGAACAAAGAAAAGCCTTATATGCAGTGAGACTGAAAACGGGTGTTTAATCACTGAAAAGATCACCCATGTCATATCCTTCTTTTCTCTGCAAATACAAGGCTGTTCCCTCCAGCATATATGTTTTTCACTGTCCAGTCCAGACTTAACTGATACCAGATGTTGGCTATCCAGCAATATTTTGCTCATTTCTCAGCTGTAAAAATCAGCTTTTTCTTTTTCCCACTTCATGGAAACTCTTAATTTCTTCTTAACACCAAGGAAGAAACAAAAGATAAATTATCATTGACTAGAGCAAATCATGAATTAATGTTAATTATGCTCTGCACCTATTATTAAATCAATATTTATTAATTGGCCACTCTGAACACCAGACTCTATTTGATCCTGATCTATTAATATAAAAGTTTAAAAGACTCCAAGAATTAATAACTCTATATAAAGAAAAATCATTATATATGTATATACATATATATTAGTTATTTAATATAAACTTTATTTTGTATAAGTTAGCCTGACAAAATTTTTTACCAAAATGTTTCCATATAAAGCAATTGTTACTGTAAGGGGAGTCCACATCCAATATTTCTCTCCCATCAATCAGTAATAGGACAGATTAACTGGGATAAGAGTCTTGTAGCAAAGTGGGAAGTCTCACACACTGTTCATTGAGTCCAACGTTTATGAAGGAGTCAGTCATCAGTATCATTCCGAGCAAAATTATTCAGAATCTGTGCTCTGCCTTAAGAACACAGTATATACCATTTATCCACACATGAGGCAAGCTATATGATGGTATGGTTTGGCAGGAAACTGTCTAAGGCAGTGTTTAAGAGCAGAGGTCGTAGAGGAAATTAGAACTGCCCACGAAGCTCAAGAGTATAGGAATGCGGTGCAGATTCAGAAGAGTGGAGGTTAGGGATAGGATGAAGTAAGTAGATGGTTAGCACAGGGCAATGCTGTATTTGTGTTCTTGGGCCACCATAACAAAGTACCACCGACCAGGCGGCTTAAACAACAGAGACGTATGTCCTCACAGTTCTGGAGGCTGGAAATCCGAGATCAAGGTGTTGGCAGGTTTGATTCATGAGGCCTCTCTGTGGCTTGCAAATGACTGGCTTATTCCTATGTCCTCATGCCCACACATTCCTCGTGTCTCTTTTCTTTTTTTTAAAATTATTTATTGTTTAAAATATTACATATAAATCCTTTTTTCACCATTGACCTCTCCCCGCTTGTTCCCCCACCCCCCTGCATATGCCCTCACCCCCCGCGCCCCTACTGACTGTGTCCATAGGTTATGCTTATATGTATGCATACAAGTCCTTTGGTTGATCTCTCTCCCCCTCCCCGTCAACTCCCCCTCTGTGGTTGGATGGTCTGTTCGATGCTTCTCTGTCTCTGGATCTATTTTAGTTCATCAGTTTATGCTGTTCCTTATATTCCCTATGGTCATTATATGAGTGAGATCATGTGATATTTATCTTTTTCTGACTGACTTATTTTGCTTAGCATAATGCTCTCCAGTTCCATCTATGCTGTTGCAAATGCTAAGAGTCCCTTCTTTTTTACAGCAGTGTAGTATTCTTTTCGTATTTAAATTTCCTCTGCTTATATGGTCATCAGCCCGATTGGATTGGGGCCTACCTAACAGACTCATTTGAATTTAATCACCTCTTCAAAGGTTCTTTCTCCAAACGCAGTCACATTCTGAGGCCCCAGAAGTCAGGGCTTCCACATGTGCCTTGGGGGGCTGCTTCCTTTCCGGTTAGAAATCAGGCATCACAGTGTGGCCAGCATGGGAAGTGATAACCAGGGAGAGGCGCAGCCTCCTCCTGACCGGCCCATGTCTCATGAACTCCATGACCTAGAAGCACCTATGAGAATGCAGGCAGGTGACTCTCTCCAACAACATGAGTGACTCTTGGCCATGCTGCTGGGCCTTGCCTCACTTGCTCCAGATACAAGCGTGTCTGCTTATGTCCTGTGGGCTCCTGAGATTAATAGAGTAAGTTCTGTCCCCGTGGCTTTGTATTGAAAGATGGTCTCTTGGTATTTTCCTCAACTCAAGGCTATCATCCCCAATAGACCAAGATCATTGCTCATTAGGAACTAGGGATGCTATTTGAGAGAAATGGCAGGAGCTAGGTAACCAAAGTATAACATTGCCCACCACACGGGCATCTACAAAGCACCCAATATAGCAGCTGATGCTGTTTCTCTGTTATTTTTACATGCTACCGGCTCCCAACATTCCCTAGGGAAGTGGGGAAAAGGAAGGTCAGTGTAGCCTACAATTGTTGAGTAGAGTTTAACAGAGGATGTTAGTGGTGAGCAGATCTTGAAGGCATAAGATTGGGATCATGAGAAAATGAGGTACAGCATATTCCAGGGAGGGGGAGCGTGATTGATGTCGAGTGTGAAGATGCTTGCCCGCCTAACTGAGGGTTCCCTGTGGCAAGCTGTGACAGATCAGCTTGGATACTACCAGTGGGAAGTGCATATAGAAACTCTTTTGTTTCCACAAGGAAAGGTTTGATTTATTGGTTAAACGGAAACCATTGCAGGCTCTTGAGCAGCACTTTCCCAGTGGGCCAGCATCTCCTTTGTTTGAAGTTTAAGGGCAGAACAGCAGAAGTTGTTCAGGGACCTGGGAACCTCATGTGTCATCAATTTTCCTTTTAGCTACTGTTAAGTAGTTCCCTTATACCTAATATTTCATTTTCTTTGGAAATTTTGTTAGTGTTCTTCTTCTTTTTTAAAAAATTCTATTTTATAGTTAAAGCACTACAAATAGTAGTATATATGTCTCCTTTTCTTCCCCATTGACCTTCCCCCGGCCTCCCCTACCCCTAGCACATGCCCTCATCCGCCCCCCATCCCCCACCACCACATCCCCAGTGTCTTGTGTCCATTGGTTATGCTGATATGCATACATACAAGTCCTTCGGTTGATTTCTTACCCCCAACCCGCCCCTGCCTTCCCGCTGCAGTTTGACAGTCTGTTCTTTCTTCACATTTTTTCTTCTGGTTTAAACAAACAAACAAAAAATATTGTATCTGCTATTTATTTCTGTTTTTAAAACAATTTGAAAAAAGTTTCATTCCATCATAGCATGGAAAGTAAACTTTTAAAAAATGTTTCTTGATGCAAACTAGTTTTGATTTAGAACTGGGAAGTATTTTTGATACCAAACAGAAATAAAAGCATACATAAGGTAGCTGGAATAATTTTTTGGTACTGTAAGGTTTGCACAAAATAGCAGTTTGTGAAATCCATGTAGATGTAAATGTATTCAGTGCAAATTTCCCATTTTAGCTTATAATAAGCATTTATTTTCCCACATGCCTTGTTTTATGAAATGTTTTTCAGGATCATTTTGCTCTAAAGTTTTTCACATATTTGCTTGATTTTTTTCCTATGCAAAGGTAAACACAGATCCATGAACTTTTTTTTTTTTTTTTTGAAAAAAGGAGAGAGATTTGGATTTAAAATAACAACTACAAAACATAACTTTCCAATTATTGCCATGACTCTGGCCCTCTGCCTCCCATTTCTCCTGCCTTTGATCTTACAGACATCCTTGGTGAAGTATTGAACTGAGATACTGAGCAGCCATGGAGAGGCAGGAGAGGAACCACTGGGGCAGAAAGCGTGGAAAGGGTTGGGATGAATCAGGCCTCCAATGAAGAAAGTATCGCTGTGTTCATGCCCTTTTGCATGTGATGTTGCTGTTCCTACCATCAGGAGGCAGCGCTTTTCCTTCATCTCCTTCCTACTTGGCTGGCCTTTTGATTGACTTGGATCAGTAGAATGTGGTGGCCAAGTCACGTGGAGGAGACTGAGGTGCCCCAAACAATAGACACCACGGATTGCCAGATACATGAATAAAGCCATAATGGACCTCCCAGCCCCTTCACTACATCATGTACCTGTTATACTAGCAGCAGAGCTTCCCAGGTTGCCATTGCACAGAACTATGGGAAATAAACTACTGCTGTTTTGGAGGAATTTTGTAATAGGAGCAATAAACCAATACATACGTTTTTTATTAAAATAACTTTCTATTGTCTTCATTCTTCATTAAGGTTGCTTGTGTATATAATATCCAATATGAGTTACTTTAATTATTTACTATGTATCATGTTTAAGAGCTTGTCAAAGATGAAAGCTGCTGTCTTTTGTAAGCAGTAACGTTTGCTCAGGGACCTATATAAGTGTCTTGGTCATAATTTTGTGCAGCAGGCTTACAGAACGGATTCACATTATTCAATCTACTTGACAAAAGACTGACTATTCAGAATTCCAATTTCTTAAAATAAAATGAATACTGCAGAGTATTTAACATTATTCATCCCTTTTGAGCAGAAAATTCTGATCTCTGCCTGGTAACCTGAATGAAAACCCAAAATAACAATTCAATAAGTATAGATAATCGTTTTGGATGATATTGTAGTAGTCCAGGGCCCTGGTGCCCCTTCTCCATGGGAAAGGGTGGAATCCAATAGGTCATCTTGGAAGGATAGGACCTTCCCACTTCAGATAGTGCTGGAGACAATATACGATCATAGCTCACATTCTACTTTTTAATACTCCAGAGGGGTCAAGACCCTAGCACAGGGGTGGGCAAACTTTTTGACTCGAGGGCCACAGTGGGTTCTTAAACTGGACCGGAGGGCCGGAACAAAAGCATGAATGGAGTGTTTGTGTGAACTAATATAAATTCAAAGTAAACATCATTACATAAAAGGGTATGGTCTTTTATTTCAATAGTTTTATTCATTTCAAACGGGCCGGATCTGGCCCGCGGGCCGTAGTTTTCCCACGGCTGCCCTAGCATCACATCACCTTGACATCATGACATTGTGATTGCATTTTTCCTGGCCATACCCTCTAAATGGATACTTGAAAAAGCTCACTAGTAGCACTCTTACCAACACTCACATACCTGTACTTTTGCTTAAGTTACCTCCAATCTTATCCCCAAATTCTGTAGATGTCACGAAATTCCTCGGATGTCCTGAGTAAGCTACCCACAAATCTCTGAGTCATGTTTGCATTATTGACACATCTTTAATATTTTTATTTATTTATATATATTTTTCTGAATACTTGCAAACCAAGATTTTATTTATTTGTTAGGAGCTCTCAAGTTCTTTAATAATAATATTTTAGCACATTATTTTCTTATAATATGAGCTAAGGTATCATTTCAAGAGAGATAAGGCTGCAAAAGATTCAGCTCTACTGATTTTATAGCTCTCTTGTGCTATATATATTTACTGGATATCTTCACCCAACTGAGGTAATGATACTTAAGATACTGAATTAAGCATTTTCCCCAAAATTAATGCCTTTGCTTATTTTTGCACATTTTCATTTTTTATACTTCTAACTCTCACAGTCCTATCAATAAAATCATTCCACCAAATCTTCTTTCACCCCCGCCCCACCAAAACAAAAATAAATGAAACCATTAGTTGAAATGAGAGAGGCATAAAGTTCGTTTATCAAAGTGTTTCTTGCCCAGTGCACTAGTAAATTTCTTCAATAGCGTGTCAGATTTCTTAAAAATCTCAATTCCAGTTTATATAAGCAGTATGAAAAATAAAGTTTACTGATCACCCTTTCACCTTCATATTTTTAAAAGAGGGTCTTGTAGGCAACTATATCATGACAATGAGGAAGTTAGGAATCAAAGTTAAAGTTTTATGCCACCATATTTTCAGCATTCTAGTTGTGATATTTAATTTTCTATCTTCTCTGACATATGTAATAACTAAGGGAAACACCCCACTTTTGAAAATATTATTTTCTATCATTTGATAGAAATTGTCAGCCAGAACGTTTTATTGGCACTTATGAGAACAAGTGGACACTTTGGTTTCTAGTCATTTCCTTTGTATATTTGTTTAGGTCAAAATGAGCTCAATGTCTAACAGCCACAAAGCCTTCCCCTTTCTGCCTAAAACCCAACAATGACCTGTCAATAAGATGTTTTCTGCCATCATTCCACCCCCAAATGTCCTACCTGTTCATGGAATGGGTAGATCATCTTCTGCTCAGCAATCCAAACTTGTCTGATTCAGCTGTCACTCGTGGAACCAATCAATGTCCATCAGCCCATAACAAAGCATTTCCATCACCAGAGCTGTCAGCCCAGGTCAAAGTTGTCTTGTTGGTGGCCATTGTAATAATCACCATGAAGTTGGGGACAAAAGTCACAGTGACAGCAGTTTTAATTTTGTGTGTCAGCAAAGAGACAAAGGACAGCCAACCAGACAAATCCAATAGCTGTGTGAATTTTAATGCTATAAAGAAAACCACACTTGATTAAGGTTTTCAATATCTCTGAGGTATTATTCTGCTGCTTTGGTCCCTGTGTTCCTTTGATTTGATCTTAACTTTTAGATTAGATTGATTTTGAAAATTGTTATTTATTTTGTGACAACTCTATCTTGGACACATAGTTGTTTGAATCTTTTTTAACCCTTGTGCCGAACAGTGGGTATTAGACATTATGGGAACTGAAATAGGACACATGTTTTCTTTCTCTTTGGTCTTTTTGTGGACAGAATATTAGCTAACTCTATTTTTTGGAGAGAAATAAGTATATAAAAATAACATATTTAGCATGGATTACCTGGCTTTCATTTGTAATTATTACATACTAGAGGCCTGTTGCACAAAAAGATTCATTCAATAGGCCTTTCCTTCCCCTGGCTGCCAGCACCGGTTTTCCTCCGGCACCCGGGACCCAGGCCTTCGCTCCGGCCGGAGCCACCTTCAAGCCGTCCCTGCTCCAGCCGGAGCCGCCTTCAGTCTTTGCTCCACCACTTCACACCTACATACACAAATTAACGGCCATCTTTGTTGGTGGCTAATTTGCATATCTCACTGATTAGCCAATGGGAGGCATAGTGAAGGTACAGTCAATTACCATGTTTGTCTATTATTAGATAGGATAATGTCTGATATGATTATTTGTTAACATGCCTGCGTATTTTAATGTACTAACTAGTCTATGAGCCACTTGGGTGTAGAGGCTTTTTAAAATATATCATTATAACTCCAATAATAATGGTAATTGCTGTTAATGAGAGTAAAAACTAATAATACATAAATAGCTCCTATTCACTGAGTTTTTGCTTTGTTCTGGGCATGATGCTAAACTTTGCACACATATCTCATTTAAACTTTAAAACCATTCAGTGAGAAAGCTCTTATCCCTGTTTTACAGATGATGGAACAAAGGTTCATGTAAGTAACTTGTACAAGGTCATGTTTGGAAAAGAAAGGTTCTATTCATATGCATGCATTCTATCGTTTCTACAACAGCAGCAGTGGCAAAGGCAGCATTCCCTCTTCTCCATTAGACTGTGCATCATGAGGTCCTCTTGCTCATATTTTGACCAGAGGACCCATGAAGCACTCACATATCACTATAAAATGCTGCGGAATGAATGGGGAGGTTTAGTATGGTCTCTGGCTTGAGCCCCACTTCTAGAGGATCATGTCTGTATACAGGTGGGAAACTATTAAGTGCAGAGTATCATGTGAGGTTTAGTTATGTGTACTTTGTAATGATTGACATTTGTTCAAATGTGTATCCTACATGGAAGTGCAACTACATAGGTAATACACCTTATTTCTGAGAGCACAGCATACATAACATCAGCCTTTTCAGGTACACTTGGTTTCTTGTTTTATTAATAAGTTTCTTGTGTTTGAGTGATTTTTTTTATTATGCATTGTTTTATATCTCACTCTGGCATGACCTTAGCCAAACAGTTGCTATAGTAAAATTTTCCCATGATACTTCTTAATCTTACATTCACTAACATATAAAATGTTATGCGTTATAGCCGACAATATGGTTAAGCAATAGAGAAGAAAGATGAAAGCAGAAACATACAAAAAGGGACATTTAAAAGCTGATTAACGGGTAAAGATGTAGGAACATAAGTAGCAATTTATTCTATTCTCTTGCAACTTCACGATATTCTCTAAAGCAAAAAACAGAACTTCTACAAAGCTGTTCTCGACATTTATCAATACCATCCTAATCTGAACACAATAGTTCTTCAAGTGACAGGTGGTAAATTATAAAACAACCTTAAAAGCATTTTTTAAATGTTATTAAAATAATACTAACTAAGGTACAAAAGTCACTGTCATTCTTAGTTTATAAGCTAAATTGTTTATCTTTGTAATTTAATTACATAAAATTGTTTTCACCATCAATGTGAATAAGTTCTCATCTCCATTTGACATTAAATCTGTTTTTAATTGTTTGTTTTTTGAAGCTTCTACACTAAGAGAAAATAAGAAATGATGGAGGTTCTAAGTAATAGACCATGCTAACATATGACATTGAATAAATTATAAGAACTGATTCATTTTCATTATTAACAAATTTGATTTGTTACAGTTAGTCCTATTTAATTACTAAAGCAGGTGAGATAGCTAGATATGCTTTTAATCATGAACATTAAGGCAAAAATAAAAGTAAATACTTTTTTTTAGTTTCTGATAAAAACGGATATGCCTTAAAGATTTTAGTTTTGTGATTTTTCATGGCTCATCAAACTGTCTTTTCTTAAAATTCTGAACTCGAGGATATGATTCTATTGATTTTATACAGAGAGGAAGGGAGGAGAGAGAAACATTGATGTGAGAGCAAAACAGATTGATTACCTCTTATACCCACCCCGAACATGCAACCTGAATACGTGTCTTGATGGGGAATAGAACCCATGACCCGCTGGTGCATGATATGATGCCCCAGTCAGCTGAGCCACAATGGCAGGGCTCATTAAACTGTCTTTGTGAATGGAAAAACTAGTGTTTCCCATTCACAAGCATCAAACACTTACAATTTGTTGACTCTCTTAACTTACATATATGACATCTAATTCTCCAAAAACATTCTAAGGGGTAAATCCTATTATTCTGTCTCTAGAGATGAAGAAATGGAATGCCAAAATTGTTCAGTGTATTTCATAAAATATCAGTAAATAAACATTATAACTAGGATTTCAACCCTAGTCTGTCTGGGGCTAAAGTCTACTCCTTTTCTAATATATCATTCTACTTCCTGATTTATAGTAAACAGGAGCAACCAAGTCTATTTATTTCAAATTTTATATAATATACTAGAGGCCCGGTGCACGAAATTCATGCGGGGGGGGGGGGGGGAGGGGGAGCGGGGCGGTGGTCCCTCAGCTCAGCCTACACCCTTGGGGGATGTCTGACTGTGGGGATTGGGCCTAAACCAGAAGTCAGACTTCTCTCTTGCAATCCTGGATGCTGCATGCTCCAGTGACCATACTTTTCATAGATGTGAAAGGCATCTTGCTGTTGTATGGCAGCTACATTTTCTTGCCCTGATTATAAAAAGCAGAACATAACATGATCCTTCTGAGGCAGTAGTACCATTTTCCCCATCTTATGGGTGGGAAAACTGAAGCAGAGAGAAGTTAAGTAATTGGCCTTGTCACACAGTTATAAGTGTCAGAATCAGGGCTGACCACAAAATGTGCAAGCCAGAGTCCATGAATGTCATCGCTGCATCATCCTGTTTTTTTCAGTTTTAGAGTAGCCTTGCCAGGTTTTAATTTTTACATTTAAGAGACTATTCCCAATGTATAGGGTAGGGTCCCTAGGCCTGGACAGTGATCAGGGCCAATCTGTGGGGCGACCGGCAGGAAGGGCAATTGGGGGGGGGAGGGGGGAGGAGAGCCCTGCTGGCACCCACCTTGGCTGGCGGTATGGTGCCTCCTGGTGGCCGGCCCTGCCCCCCAATAGCTTCTGCTGGTTATCTGCCCCTTGGTGGTCAGTGTGTGGTCATAACGACCAGTTATTCTGCTGTTTGGTTGATTTGCCTATTAGGGTTTTATTATATAGGATGATTGTGGTCCTCAATAAATTCTAAAACAATTAGCCACTATCCATTAATAATCACAGCATGAAGGGTAAAAGCAGAAAAAAAGGACTATTTTATGCCATTCCAAGTTCCCACAAGATAAATAATAGGCGAACCAAGTATGTAACCAGTTTCTCAAAACTCTAGATATTTCAGCATATCTTATGACCCATGTACTGCTGAACCCTTTTATTTCAGAGCTTACAAAACCTACTATTTATGTCTGGGCACAGGGAAAGGACTATTTGGTCATCTGAAAGTTCAAACATGACAATTTAAATCTTTCTTATACTGGGATATAGTATGTGATTAAAACCCTCCAGCAAGGCAAAGCCTAAGTATGACAGACTAATATGTGCAAAGGGAATTTCCTCCTGGCATTCTTTAGAGGAAATTCAAAGTCAGGAAAAACTAACACTTGACAAGATAAATAATATTTCATAGGTAAACATATTTCAGTGTTCAGTTATGTACAGTAATCCCTGTGTAACTTAGAAAAGACATTTTATGTAGTTGGTAAATGTTTCAGTAACATAGTTTTGGAATGGGACAGTTATGTACAAAGGTAAAAGAACAACAACAAAAAACACAACAACCCAGAATTATTGACAAGAATTAGAATTTCCTAGTGTTCAAATTTCATGACACTGAGCCCAATCCTAAATAGGAGAGAACATTCATTATGTAGAATGAAGTTCACTTTCTTCTTTGAGAGGACTAGGTATGGCAAGTAGATTTTTTAGCCTCTTTCCAAGTCCGTAATTTTATATTTTTCTTATTCCAATAGTAAAAGCTGATTTGTCCATGGAGAGACGGTAGGGACACATGACATTCTTGTTTACTCAATAGGGACAAAGGCATGAAGTGAGGAGTGGGCCCTTGACTAGAGCCTGGAGGTCTATATTTGCTATTATAGAATAATAGCCTTGTTAGAATAATTTTGATTCTTTGATTCTCATTACCTCTTGATAATCTGTGGAATGGGAGTTGGCAAACTGATACTGGGGAAATTTTAAAAAATCAAATAATTATTTAATTGTTCTATTTTGTATATACCTGGATGGCAGTGTTAGATGGATGACTGTAGCCAAATCAGAGCATTCTGTAGCTGTAATGAAGCAGAGGCTGTCTGGCTTCACCTGAGATTCTGTCCCCACGCTGACACTGACCACCCCAAGCAAGGCCATTGCCCTCTTTGGACTAATATGCCTCATGTGTAGAAGGTGTAGGGTAGATGGCATCAAAGGTTATTCTTTTTTCTTTCAACACATCATCTGTGTGCTATATTGTGTGTTATCAATGCCAAGTCAAGTCTCCATCCAGCACTATTTACCCCCCCATACCCTTCACCTCTCCCAACCCTTCTCCCCCTGGCAATCACCACACTTTGTGCCCATGAGTTTTTTTTCCTCTTTTTTTTTTTGTCTTTTTTCTCTATCCTTCCACCCTCCCAGCTCCCCCCAATAGCTGTGAGCCTACTCTCTATCTATGAGTCTACCTCTATTTTTCTTATTAGTTCATTTGTTCATTAGATTCCACATATGAATGAAATCATATGCTACTTGTCTTTCTCTGACTGGCTTATTTTACTTAGCATGATGCTTTCTAAGTCCATCCATGCTGTTACAAATGGTAAGATTTCCTCCTTTTTTTATGGCTGAGTAGTATTTTGTTGTGTACATGTACCACAGCTTTTTATCCACTCATCTACTGATCCACAATGGGCTGCTTCCAAATCTTGGCTATTGTAAATGACTAGAGACCCAGTGCACAAAAATTCGTGCACTCAGGGGGTCCCTCAGCCCGGCCTGCACCCTCTCGCAGTTTGGGACCCCTTGGGGGATGTCCACCTGCCTGCTTAGTCTCGCTCCCTGGGAGATTGGGCCTAAGCTGGCCGTCAGACATCCTTCTGGCAGCCCAGGAGCCTTTGGGGGATGTCCATCTGTTGTAATTGTACATCCTTAGTGCTGCTGAGGAGGCAGGAGAGGCTCCTGCCACCATCACTGTGCTGGCAGCTGGCAGCTGGCAGCCTGGCTTGTGGCTGAGCAGAGCTCCCCCTGTGGGACCGCACTGACCACCAGGGGGCAGCCCCTGCATTGAGTGTCTGCCCCCTGGTGGTCAGTGTGCATCATAGCAACTGGCCGTTCCACCATTAGGGTCAATTTGCATATTACCCTTTTATTATATAGGATGCTTCAATGAACTTGGGCGCACATATGATTTTTAATTAATCTTTCAGAATTCTTTAGATAAATTCCCAGAAGTAGAATTGCTGGTTCATAAGGCAGTTCCATTTCCACTTTTAATTTTTTTGAGGTAACTCTATACTGCTTTTTTTTATTTTTTATTCTTGAAAACACTTACATAACCTAACAAAAGAGTTGCTATGGGAGGAGCTGAAATAACTCTGACATGAGTGGCATTGCCTCAAAGCCATCACCTAAGTACTGCAGACACTGTTCTGTGATAAAGAATCTGTTTATTAAGAGACCACACTGACAATTTTAGGAGACTGAATCTGTCCAGTGAGAAATATATTGAGACATATTGAGATAGGCCCCTTCTTTCGGTCAATATTACATCATGATTGATTTGAATAGGATAGTAAATCTCAAATTGCAAATGAGATAGCTAAAGTTTAGCAGTTTATCTTCACTGACATGGCACCACATATCAAAAAGAGTACCATTCCAATGAAATGAAAATGGTCTCTAGAAGCAATTTTACTGTACCATTAGAATTGTATGTATGAAATATGAGTAAATTATTTCATGAATAAACAGTCTACTCAATAGGAAAAAAACGGACTGATTTTTTTTGCACTCTACCCCTCCCTTAGATTATATTTCTACTTTCCTTTATTTGTCATAAATTTTGGCAGAAAAGAAGTATGGATTTACTTCTTAATATATGTCTGGAAAACACAGGTTTGGATATAACAATAAGACCAGGAAATAAAATGGGTGTTAAAGGTAGTGCTTATAGTGGCAAACACAATACAAATGTGCAGATTCGAGTTGCCTTTTGAAATCCTGTGTTTTCAGTCCTGTGGACATTCATAACCCTTTTGGCTTTAGATTCAACTTTTCCTCACTTCATCTAAGCGCTAAGGTATTGCTTTTGGAAAGCTCTAAGAAAAATAATCCTTTCAGCTCTTTTTGAATGATGAAGAAATAGGTGCGCAATAACTGAAACGACTGAACACAACCATTTCAAATCTGCTATTTGGCTAAGCCTCCCAAGAAAGAACTGCCTTTAAAGAAAAGAATTCAAAGTCCACAAAATGGAGTAGCTTCCTCAAGCACCTCGTTCGCATTTAGTGAAGTTTGATTCAAGGTTAAAGAAGACGTTGCCGTTGCTTATGAGAGAAGTAACTTGTTTCTAAACAAAAATGTTGACAAGTGGGTCCTATGGAAAGGCTATTTGGGTTCTGAAGAATCGTGGAATCACTGATACATTTTTAACATCAATCAAATTGACACTTGAGATAACAAAGAATGCTTGAAACAGAATGGAATTTTATCTGACTACTCCAAGAATCTTCTTCTCCTCCTCTCTCTTCCTACACTTTGAACATGGGGAGAACCATATCCATGCTTCTGATGGAAATAAAAATAAGGCAACTCACATCATTTTTTAATTTTTCCATTCAAGGTTTATGTGGCACAAACTAACCTACACATAGTGACACGTTAACACCTCATTTATCTTTTGCTGTTGGAAACTTTTTCAACAGAAGTAACATTTTAAGAAAACTAAAATTTATCCATTGAAGTGTTGAAACGTTTTCTATTTAAATATTTTTAATCCTAAAATGCCTTACACATTTTTCTTATCTTTCTAAAAAAAGGGATTCAATATCTATAACCTTTTAAAATTGTATCTCAAAATCATTTAGTATCACAATTATTAATGTAAACTAAGAAGACATAATTTTGTTGTGGGATCATATAAATATAGAGAGTTATTTGACCCTATAATAAAAGACTAGATATTTACTGTTCTATTTCAGTAGTTCTTGACAATTTAAAACTATTTTCCCCAATAATTAATGGTTTGGGTGTTTGTGTTGCTTTGTTTTTACCTCTCTTTTTTTTTCTTTTTTGCCTTTTATTTTTAAATTGCCATTTTCTTGAGGAGGGGGCGTGTTTAAATGTGTTTGTTCTAGTGTCATTCACTCCATCTTAAAGCATTGATACTAGTTTCTTTTGATCTGTGAAATAATGTTTTTTAAAAATAAGTCCATTTAAAATATGAATCTGTTCATGTCAAACCCTGTAGTAACTTCCCATTTCATGCAATGGCCTGCCACCGCCCCCATGACCGTCCCATTGTGTCCACACCCTTCTTTTCCCTCTAGCCCTTGTTCACCATACTCAAGCCTGCTGGGTGATTTGCTGTCCTGGACCCACCACACATGCTCCTTCAACTTACGGATTTTTATTTTTTCTGTTTCCTCTTTCTCTCCCTCCAGATATCCATCAGGCTAACTCCTCCTTAGAACCTTTGCCCAAATTTCACCTTCACAATGTTTTCTAACCTGATCAGCTCCCCTATTTAAGATTGCAACTTGCACACTCTCCTCAATGTCATGCCCTATTACTCTGTCTTACTTTTTCAAAGTCTTCATGGCCTTAAAAACCAATACTACACTTATTTATTATGCTTCTGTTTTCTTCTTCCTCTTGCTAGAAAATAAGCTCCAGGAGACAAGAATTTGGTTTGTTTTATTTGCTTATCTAAACCCTTTCCCATAAAATAGTAGGAACACATGTAGCATGTAGTGGGCATCAAACAATATATTTTGAATTAAATAAATACATTTCAAATTGAGTCCAATGTTTTAAAAGTTAATAGTATTTGAAAGTATTATTGTTAATCATGAAAGTATCTAAATTATAATTAAGATTATTTTATCATTTATTGTGACTGCTCAGATTCTTTAGTTTGAATCAATAAGATTTCAAGATATTGCTCTTTGGATAGAAAATACGTTATTGTTAATGGAAAGTGAAACTGATCCAAGATAGACTATAATTCCATATGATAACTCTAAATTTTAGATAAATACAATAATAAAAGAATGATTGGTATCCACTTGTTTTATTATCTTTATTATATTTTTCTGCTTAATAAGATAAAATAATAAAACAATTAGAAATAAGCAAAATGTATAAGTTTTCAAGGCGACCTCCTCATAATCTCTTCTCTAAAATAATCCCTTATAATATTTCAGTTGTTATAGATTCCTCCATATTTATTCGGATAGTCTCGTCAATCTGTTCAAACTTGGTTTTAAATCCTGGGAGAACAGATATTACCTTTATGAAATCTAAGCATTTATATTATCTTTATCAAACTTGTTAAAAAATAGTGGCGACATCAGTGAATCATTTCATTTCTGACTAATATGTGGATGAGGAATATCCCTACAATGTTTAAAGCAAAATTCTGCAATGTCTGTAGGCCAATGTCTGAGCCTAATTAATACAAACAGAAAACTAAAAAAATGTGTGCCTCAATTTCAGATTGTGTGTTTTTTTTCACAATGTAATTTACTGAGCTGTAATACAAACTGAGTTTCTGATGCAAGGAGCTGATCCTAATGAGATAAGACTTAGAAAAAATCAATGAGAAAAGCAAGACTATTAGAATTAAAAATATAATTTTTCTTGTTTGATTTTAGCACAAAACAGCATTTGATGCAATAAAACTAAAAAATACTTTTCAATATCAAGGACTAAGCTTTGTGAGATGGTCTGCAGATAAAATAACTATTGTATTAGTTTAATTCAAATTATTAATATTTAGCTTAAATTACATATGACAATAATTATTCCTGAACTAATCATTTTTATAATGGTGATTATTATCTTCATAATTAGTTGAGAGAAAGACTCAGATACTGTAAATAATAGGCCTCTACCGAAGTGGATTAAATGTTATATTTTTGTTTTTCAATCAAGTAACTGTCTGCTAGACCATGATGGGAATGCAACTTCTTCAGGTCATTAAAGGCCCAACTTCCTTCCATGTTGTTGTTCGCTCATGTAATTTACAAAGAAGGAAAGATCTCACATTTATCTTGTCCATGATAAAATAAACATATACTCCCTCCCTTAGCAAAACGTAAATAAATGCAGCTCTGAATCAAAAGTAATCCCATCTGAAATATTTTATAGTCAATGGTCATGTCCTCTAGACAGAAATGACACATGTTTACAAATTTTCATACAAGGAGAATCAATAACTGCTCATTGTGGATGGTGCTTGGCATGCAGCTTAGAGCTCCTTTGGCCTGGTCGGGTACAGAGTCCTGTTCTCCTGCTCACAATCTTTATAAAGCTTGTTGTTGTTATGCACTCTGTCCTCTCAGTCAGGACCCCTTTCATGTGTGTTAGCTGCTCTTTCTGTTGTAGGTTTCAGGCTGTAATGCTTGTTTTTAGTATCCCACACCCAAATGCATCATGGCATCTAAAGCACATTTAATGGATATTTTATGCTTGCAACAAGACACAATGGAAAGTATTGAGAAATTATAGTTTTCCCCTTTGCTTCTGGTTCTAGATGCATGGGCTAGCCAGGCAGAAATGTCATGTCCTTCTCCCCGACCCCTCTCTGAAGTGGACACTCTTGAACGTAAGAGTGCATTTTTGCTTTGCTTTGCCGCTCTTTTGGAGGAGAATGCTTGAACTACATGCTTGGCCGAGTTCATTAAACTGCATGGAATCTCTAACTCCCAAGGGCAGGCCTGGGCCTATGATTACGTGTGAGCCCTTCTTAGTATAGTTACTGTAAATATGCAAAAACATTTTCAAGTCTCATGAGAAGGATTTCCTGAGATGATAGGGATTGTTATGCTGGTATAAAACACACTAAAATATTACACAGAAAAATCTTGCCTGGTATGATATTAGAAAGCTCAATTCAATTAATACTTTTCAATAGGAATGTTCTGGACGTTCAGGTTTCTTTCTCCCATGCAAAATTGAATGACGAACCAGAACAAAAAAGTTGGAGTTATTTTGGTGGTACCTGTGCAGCTGTGGAGGGTTCACGTTCACTGGGATTTGAATTATTGCTGAACCAGCACACTAATCTTTACTTACCTGGCTGCCTGTCACATAGTCTGTGTCCTAAACTGCCTCTAGTGTGATAAATGGTATGGAAATGAGGTTGCCCAATAGGTGTGCACAGATTTCCGCACCTAGGCCAGATACTCAGACATGTATTTATTTTGTGTTCTAGAGTGAGTATAAGGCCTTTGTGGTTATTCAAGCACATCTTGCCTGCTTGAGAAAATGCAATTTCTATTGCAAAAGATGGTTTGGACCCATGATGAAATAAATCCTAAACCTTATTTCCCCCTGAGATTACAGAGTATTTACTGAATGGCCTGATACTGACCTGAAGTGGTTTAGATTTATGTGGTATTGCATTTGTGGTCCTATGCCTTGTCTTATATACATACAGGTGATCTCTGTCCCCTGCAGACAATGGTCTCTCTCTAATCCATTAATGAAGTGTTTTAGGTGTTTTGTCTTGATCATGGTCTGTTACTTCAAGGTAGGGATTATCAGAGGGCAACCAGCATTTTACTTGCTTCTTATTTTATTCTTTCTCAGGTAGAGGAATAAAACACATTTGCTACAGCAGACCAAGTTTGGGGCCCCAAACTCTTCTGTGTTTGCAAAGAGAACTTTTATGAACTCACAAATTGGGCAATGACTGATTTTTGAGTGATAATTAATGTATAGAGTAAATTCCAGGTTCTTATCTTGTCCCTATGATTCTTTCATTGGTGGCTTTGACAGCATCCTTCTGACACTGTAGAAGATTAAATATTTTTATGTACAGCCATCCAGACAGTCTCCTCCAAGATGCTTTCAGATGTTTTACTTACTTCGTCTCTACTGAAACAATTTTTTAAAAAGTACCAACCATGCAGTTTCAATAGGGTTCAGTCTTTTAATGAACATTACTTTGAAAAGTTAAAAAAAAATCTTGGCTCACCCAGCTGGTATTGCTCAGTGGTTGAGCATGGACCTATGAACCAGGATGTCAAGGTTCCATCCCTGGTCAGGGTACATGCCTGGGTTGCAGTCTCGATCCCCAGTGTGGGGTGTGCAGGAGCCAGCCAATCAATGATTCTGTCTCAGTTATGTTTCTCGCTCTTTCTCTTCCTCTCTAAAGTCAAAACCTGTCATTTCAATGATCAAAACATAATTAGAGTATGGAAATGTCCTATTCACATGAAGTCTGTGTTCTTCTCATCAAATATTCTTTATTGGCTTCCCCTTTTTTTGTCCTCTCAATATCAGATCTCTTAGAAATTGCAAATCTCATGGTAGATTGATGGATAATAGTGGTGAGAGTTATGGGTTACAATTAAAGCCATTAGAGGAATATATTAACTAAAAAGGAAGAAGAAATAACTAAATAATATCACATTTCATGTATATATTTTGCTTTTTCGGAGTTTTTGTACTTTGTAATTAAGTGCTTGCCCTGTAATTTTCTTGGACAATAATCAGAAAACTGGCACTTTAGGCGGCATCTTCTTTTCCCCTCGTTCACTCTAATTTTCACTATGGTTACTTGAGTCATTCATTTCTAATCTGGAGCTTCAATTAAATGTTAAGAAATATTATTGTAATAGATTATTTTTGAGAAATTATATCATTGATCGATCAATTGATTCCATGCAACATGTTCTTATGCTCTAACAAAATACACACAAATTAATTAGCAAAGCCTCATAATATCAAATTTTATGTGCTAGTTCACCTTTACAATTAAATTAAAACACATAACCAAATTAAATTTCTTTCTTTTATCCATTTTGTTCTCCCTCCCACTCTCCTTTCTTCCATTCATTCCTTTCTTCTCACCTTCCTTTGATTTTTCTCTTTTCTGTCTTCAGTTGGCTATCTCAACTTAGTTTTCTTATAATTCCCCAAGGCATATTCTCTTGATTTTGTTCAACTTAATGTTATTTCCTCCGAATTGACTTATATTATGCAAGTTATATGTAGATATTATTGTGTTCTTTTAATGGACTAAACCATCCATAATTGGTTGTTTAATTATTCTATGATAAAAGCTGAAATGTCAAGTAAACCACTTGTATGTGTTGCAATGCTGTTAGTGCAGACTCTAGAGGAATACAGCCTTGTAATTGCTGAAAATGACATTACAAATCTTAATGTGCATTCCCAATGTTCTTGAGCTCTATGTACATTCACTGATAATTTTAATAAATCTGTTTAATTCCAAGCTTATTCACTATTTTCCACTTGATAGGGCATGTTTAGAATGTATGTCATAGAAAATAGTAGGTTGAGGGTAAAGATGATTATTGAGAAAAAGTAGAGGAAGAGCAAATCCTCATTTAGCAACTTGAAGGCCCACTTGACTGTTTATATGTCAACTTTAATTTCAGATAGAACTCATTTAAATAGCCACCATTTACACAATAGCAAACTGACATTATATTACTCATTATATTGCTCAGAAACTGTTAGGGTAAAAACCAAAACTCAATATTATTTATATTACAATGGCTATATTTGACTAAACTTTTATTCATTATCAACAGTGCTGCTTTGGAAGAAAAAATTTCACAAGGAAGAGTTGAAATTTTTAAGATAGGAGGACCAAAAAATTAGCTCCAATTACTCTGAATGAGCTGTATCTAGAAGTTAAGATCTGATAGGATATATGGTCTTAGGCCTTCCATAATAGAATTATAGGAACAATAAGAAGCCAGAAGAGGAAGATTTACCTTCCAGATAAAGCCCCATCTTCCAAAACAGACACATTTAAGTTGACTTTTCATGACAGTTGATAGAAGACGTCGTTGGTTTAGTGTTCAACATCTCTTCCTTCCCTACGGGCTTACCAGGATTTAATTTTTTTGGTTCACCATCCTCAGCAAGTTACACCCTGCACACAGCTCATGGACACATTCTTTTTGTTCAATGCCAATTATTGTAATTTATTTCCTTTAGTCAGTGACTCCAATAGTGGTGGGCATATAATACACTAACTCACTTCTGGCCAATGAAACTTGAGAACTAGTTTAAGGAAGACAGAAGTAGGAGCTTCTAAAAAAGGCTTCCTCAGTCACCAGAAGAAGATACTGAAAAAGATAATCCTTTAGATATAATGTCTGGAAGTGATTCTTGGAGTTGCTTCAGCCATCTTGCTACCTCAGAAGGAAAATGGAAGGAAGAAGACAGAGCCAATAGAATTACAGAGAAGTGAAAAGCATTCTGACAATACATTGCCAGGAGGTTTCCTGCCTCTGAGCATATTGTTGTGTGGGCAAACACATTATAACTACACTATTTAAGTTAATTTGAGTTGGTTTTTCTATTACTTTTGGCCCAGTATTTTCTATCTAGTAAAACTTACTTCTTTTTAATTAAATTACCAGGCTTATTCATGGATTTTCTGTTTAATAAGCTTCAGTTTTATATAATCACTAGAGGCCCGATGCATGAAGTTTATGCAAGAGTAGGCCTTTCTTCCCCCAGCTGCAAGTACCGGCTTCCCTCTGGCACCCAGGACTTGGGCGTCCCTCACAACCCTGGCTTCGTCCGGAAGGACGTCTGGTCTAATTAGCATATTATGCTTTTATTATTATAGATTGCTAGTTTTTATTACTTTAAATAAACTCAATAAAGTCAAGAAAACATTTCCAATTTAGGTTGGCATATCTCCAATCTTTCCCCACTTTAATCCATCCCCTTCACCATACCAGAGTGATTTTCATAAATCTAATCATGACACTCCTACTTAAAAGCTATCCAATTGTGCTCTAACATGTGAATGGTGGTAGAAAACTCCTTGGTACATCTTCTAAAACATGCTCTTTCAAGCATTATTTCTTCTGTGACTTCAATTGCTTTAGTTGAGGCATTTGAGGCCTTCTCGTGCCAGAGTGTTAGATTCTATAATTAAACAAATACTGTCAGAGTCCTCATTTCCCAAAACTGTAATTGCATGGACTGCTTTTACTTCATATGGAAATATTCAGAATAACAATGAATCAATCTATTAGTCTAAAGATTTAGTTATCAATAACAGCAAATACAACCAATCTATGAGTCTGATGTCAAGTATATTTCACAACATTTAAATTTGACTTCTTATATAAAAATCTATTGCTTTGGTTCTTTATAGTTTTTAAAATTGGTGTCTTGACATTCCAAATAAATTGTAGAAGGAGAAGATTTCAGATCTTTCAAAGTGGTCTCTACACTATTACGACATGATTCTAATATTTTTAGCAGTTTTCAGAATAATAGCTATACTTACTTAATGCTTAGTATGAGCTAGGCAACTAACACACAGACACACACACAGGCACACACAGACACCTGAAATGGCATATGCTGATGTGCTAAAAACTCACTCTGAAGTTAAAACCTGGGACTATGTTAGTCACTGTCGTGTGCCATCATTTGCTATTGCAGTAATTGTCAGAACAACACCAGATTACTTAGTGTTTCCAAAAGAAATGCATAAGTTTAAGTCTCTCCAAAGCTTTATTATATTTTATAAAACAATTTTCCTGCCCAGCCAGTGTGACTCAGTGGTTGAGTGGTGACCTATGATCCAAATGATTGATGTTTGATTCCCAATCAGGGCACATGGACTGTTTGTGGGCTCGATCCCCAGTAAGGGGCCTACAGGAGGCAGCCAACCAATGATTCTCTCTCAACATTGATGTTTCTATCTCTCTGTCCCCTCTCTTTTGCTTTCTGAAATCAATAAAAATATATTTTAAAAAATAACACAAAACAATTTGTCTAGTACAGAATTTCTGTAATTCTAGATAGAGTATGTAACCCAGAGAGTTTTGAAGGTGCTTATTATTTTGAGCAACATGAAGTCTCTTCGGCACTATTGTGGGGTGTGTGTGTGTGTGTGTGTGTGTGTGTGTGTGTGTGTGTGTGTTGGTATGCATTTTCTCCCTGCATCAGCTCAATTAGAGCTGAGTGGATAGTAGAATACTTTTTTGTTCTGAGACTCTATGTGTTATAGTTGTTACTATTCTTGGTTCCAGGGAAAATCCACTCTGTTTAGAAACAAGGAATGATGGCTGGAACTAGCTTGCTTATAACTCCTTTAAGGCATCAGAGAAAAGTTTTAGAATGAGAGGGATGCTGTGGTCATTTCCCAGAGAGGATGGTCACTGGCATGTATAGCTCTCCCTGCGCCACAACAGAGGAGAAGTGGTAGTTCTTGCTGTGTCCTCTTTAGGTCAGAGATCTTAACTTGCTGAAATATATATGCACCTTACAATTTTGCGTGTTTGTATGAGTATTTTTCCTTTCCACTTTGTATCACTGCATACAAAACAGCCACAGAACAAATCTGGAAGGAACAGTTTATCTGAACTCGGCAGGGGTCATGGGTAAGATAGAGCGCTGTCATCAGGCCTGAACAGATGGGTTTAAGGTCATAAGTTACAGGTGGTCAGAAGGAAAAAGAGAGAAAATAAGAATCAACAGATTTATCCTGGGATCAATGATGACTCTGTGTGATCCTTGATTCAGTGAAACGAGGATTTCTGAGGCATTTGTCTGCTACTTAGAAAGTATAAAAGAAGCTAATTTTCTCTGCCTGCACAAAAGGTCTCTATGGATTTGAAAGGATGCTGACCGGTAATATAATAAGTCTGTTTCTTGGATCAGGAATCCCTCAGAATGCTAACAGGCCACATAGGGAAGAGGGGAGGATGTCTTTGCATTACTTTGGGGAATTATGGTTCAGTAAGGTAAACAAAATTCCTGCAGGAATTTTCAGATCTTTTAACAAATTGCATAACATATCAAATCATGAAAACTTTCTAAATGAAATATATGGTGACTCCAGTGCTCTGCAGAAAACTCTGTGGGAAAAGCTATTGGAGGAGCATCTCAGCTCCTCTAAGGCAGGAATTCTGCTACATCAGCACGTGGTTTCTAGGTTCCCTCCCTGAAGGATGGTTGTCTAAATTTCTGGTATGAGACTGTGGTTTAACCAGTTCTTTTGAGAAGAAAAATTAGAAATGTAAATTTGTTTTTATTTTACCTCATCCTGGAAAAAGTATTTAATTCCCATAATGTGAACTTCTACCCCTATTTTAATTCTTCTCAGTTCTATATCTCAAACTGAACTAATCTCTGAACTACAGTCATATATCTCCGGCAGCCTATTTGACTATTCAATGGGATGAATGTGTCTTAAATCATGCTTAAATTTCCCTCTTAATGGATTGTCTAGCTGGTCTCCTGAAACACAACAGTAACAACCACCCCACAACAGTAATAACAACCATCATGCACTAGCATTTGTTAAGACATCATTTGTCAAACACTTTACATGGACTATCTCTGTTAATAAACCATAAACCCCACGATGAACCTAATAAGTAGGTGCTCAATATTCCTCAATAGTGAACTGTTGAGACAACATATGAACCAAATCATTTTTTTCTTCAGAATCTACCGGTTGAATCACTCTTATTTCATTTGTTAACATTTACTATTTTCCTCTACAATAGTAGAGTTTTCCTAATAGAGGCTACATAAACATTTTTGAACTGCCAACTTCAAATTTAAACTCTATTCAGTCATTTAGGGTGTTCATCCTCCTTCATTATATTTCTTATATTGAGTCATTTTTTTTTCATTCCTATGACTAACACCATGTGCTTCCTCACTAGATCTTAGTAAAAAAAAAATTGCTATTCTCTCAGGTTCCAGTCACTTTTATTCTGACATAATTTGCATACAACAACTAGATAATCTGCAAAAATTACTCTCCCCATGTCACCCATTACTCAAATATATTTAATGTCCTTTCTTCTTAAAGATGAACTATAGTAGTAATACAAATTCCATAATTTATAATAGTAATACAAAACTTTTAAAATATAATTTTCAGCTCTTCAGGTGGCTTAGTTGGTTGGAACATCATCTGGTGAACCAAACAAGTTGTGGGTTCGATTCCCAGTCAGGGCACATACCTCAGTTGCTGGTTTGATCCCAGTCAGACACATGCTGGATGTGGCCAATCAATGTTTCTCTCTCTCGTCCCTTTTTTCAAACTTTGAAGCAATGTACATAATGTTTTCTCTTTTATGAATACAGTGATGGAATTTTTCTACAGTCCTTTCAGACATTATCTGTGTCCATGAGCACAGAGGGATTTGGGGAATTGAAAGCATTAAGATAATTAATTTGATTAATTACCTCATTATGGCTTTAGTTTTCCATCTCCCTTTGTGAAGGGAACATAGCCAAAATATAAGTTTTCTGAAATATTGCAGGTATCAAAGTACATGAAAAAAAAGTGTGGGGATTTTCTTTATAAATTTAAGGAAACTTAACATTTCATGAATCATGTCACTGAATAAAGTCAAGTGTGTATCAATTGGAGAAAATGATGAATATTCACTTAAAATCAGTTTGCATCTTTAAATCAACCCTATAGTATTTTATTTCCCGTTGGATCAAATGGCAAAAGCCTACTTTTATTTTCTCCTGTGTCAACATATATGCACTGAGAATATCTCCATTCACTGCGAGTTCACAATTCAGCCCATCAGAGGTTAAAATGACCTGCTATTGGGTTCTTAAAGATGTAAGTGTCAGGCTCATGCATTGGACCCGAAGGAAAATATTGAGCAGGGGTTTCAATGCTTGGACGTAAAACAGCAGCCAATTTGTATATGGACTTGGTTACCTGCTTCTGTTATACTGCGTATACTCTTGAGAGTTTGTAGTCTAAAATGAAAGAATATAACACTCCAATCTTTTTTTAGCCATCAACGTGTAGACCTTTTGATGCAGAATGATTTATTGCAATCCCCACATGTGCTTTAAACATCCATGTGCTTTGAGCTGAGGAATATTCCAAGGTCTATAATAACTTGTGTTTTCAAATTGGAGCACTATCACCGTCGTGAAAGGGACTGTAGGTTTCAGGCAGGGTGACTTCGCTTACTTGGCAATCAACGCCCCTTTGCTCTTTCCCTTGCTTCTTCTCTGACATTGAGTCACATCAGATCTAAGATACCCATTTCTTGATGGCCGTGTATGGGAAGGTAAAATCATGTTGATAGAATACATGTGTAATAACTACTCTACACAGCTCCAGTTTCAAGTAAGATGACTGAAGCACCCAGCTCGGTCAGCAGAAATGAGAAGGCGACATCCCTGCGTCCTGTCGCAGCCTTGATTTTGATGACCTAAGCCCCTGAAGGCAACTTTGACTGAAGTTTAATCATGTGTCTTGGAATAGAAAGATGAGGAATTTGAAACTGGGAAGCACATATTTAGGTTTGTAAAAGAAAGCCGTCTCTGGTTTAAACGCCAATAAAACCCCAGACAAACAGCAACAACAAAAATGCCCTGGCTAGTGCTGCTCAGTGGTTGGAGCATCATCAGGTGCAAACCTGAAGGGTCCTGGGTTTGATCCCTGGTCAGCAAATGTGTGGGAGGCAACATGTCACTTCTCTCTTGTATTGATATTTCTCTCTCCCTCTCTTTCCTTCTCCTTTCCTCTCTCTCTCTAGAATCAATCAAGAAAACAAAACCTTGGGTGATGATTATAAAAAAATGTCCATGTTGACCAATTGAAATAGAAATAGAAAGTTGAGGGATTACAAGCAAACAAAAATATCTAAGTTTCTTTCTTAATCGCCTAATGAACTAATGTAATTTTAATGGGAATTTATGTATGTATTTGCCAATGTATCAAGGTCATGTTCCTAATTGCCATAATAGACCTAGCCCTGTGAAAGATGAGGTTATGTAATTAAATTTTAGAAAGAAACAGTGTGTGTGAATTCTGCTTGAAAAAACTACCCTGAAATTAATATTCTCATACACTTGCATGTACACATGGCTACAGATGTCTTCTACTAAATTCCACATATTCAAAATTAATTGTCTTACTCTACAAAGACGGCATGTTTTCTAATTTGCCTAATTGTTCATCATTCCTATTTTAACTTCTTTCTGGGCAAATAGCCAGATTATTTCTCAGCCTCCCTGGGCTGGGAGAGGGGGGCTTGTCACTGATTTCTGATTAATGGAATGCAGGCAGAACTATTTACAGCACTTCCAACTCTATATGTTATCTTGGCTCCTGAAACTCTGAGTGTACTTCTATCTCAGTATATCTCTCAGAAATTTTGGTAAGAGCAGGGACCACAAAATAGTCATGATTGTAGATTTTTTATGCCTAGCGTATTCATGCTCTGTGCTGGGGGAAAAAAATTGTGTGAGTTTTCTTTATAAATTTAACAGTGAATTATACATACAGTGGCCATATGTTCTAGCTTAACCATAACTTGCCAAGTTTACATAATTTATCTGACATAATTATTAATGCCACCCACTTCTACTCTCAGAAATGTCCCTGCTTGTAAGAGTCAAGCTCTCCCCCTACCTGGTTTGTCTCAGTGTATAGAGCGTGGTCCTGTGGACTGAAGGATCCCAGGTTCGATTCAGGTCAAGGGCATATGCCTGGTTGCAGGCTCCATCTCCAGTAGGGGGCATGCAAGAAGCAGTCAATCAATAATTATCTATCATCATTGAGGTTTCTATCTCTCTCTCCCTCTCCCTTCCTCTCTGACATCAATAAAAATATATTGAAAAGTAAAAAGAGTCAAGCTCTCATCCTGCCTTTGTGCTAGAAACCACTCC